>NC_133062.1:10000-1210000 GCF_048771995.1 Taeniopygia guttata
TAAGGAGAAAAACAGAGTGAAAGACGAAGAGAAAAGGAAACACTTGAAGGAAAAGAGAAAAGGAAATGGAGAGACATGACAAAGAAGACATAGAGGTAAAAGCCTACAGGAAAAAAAGAAATAGAGAGACAGAATGAAAGATAGGGTTCAAGAGAGAAAAATAGAAAGAGACTGAAAAAGACAAAATAGTTAAAGTTGGACAAAACAGGAAGAAGGGTGAAAGATAGAAACAAGGGAAATGATAGCAAGGGTTACAAAGACAAAGGCTGACAAACTTAAAGAAGAAAAAAAAGAAGAAAACACAGTGAAAGCTATATTGAAAGAGACAGATAAATGGACATGAGGAAATACACATAGAAGAATGGGAGAAAAAGACAAGGTTAGAGGGAAATAGGATTAGAGAAATGCAGGGATGGTGTTAGAAACAGGAACAAAGGAAAACAGAGCCAGAGACACAGAGAAACAGTTAGATGTGGAAGTAAAAAGTGAAGAATAGACTGAAGAGGAAAGTAAGAGGCAAAGGGAGAAATAGGGTGAAAATGATATGACACAACCACACCAAATAAAGACAGGAGACAAATGGAGGGCAGGGCAGAGGGGTAAGGGGTATCATTATTAGGGCTGATTCATCTTTATTAATTTAATTTTTAATTTCAATTACAGGGAAACAATGTATACAAATGTTAGTACAGACACAAATACAACTAAAAATACATCATAACTAAGCATACAAGTACAAGTCTAATTTACATACAGCAGAATACATCAAAAGACAGGAACAACTTCAAACACAGAACAATACAATGTACTACAAGCCAAATACATAATGACACAATATAACCGTGTCTCTGCTGCGGAAAAGTCCGTTACGCTTGTACAGTTAGATGCACCCGGAACAAAAACGGCTCGCAACGCTCATGCAACTTGCATGCCCCCTTCACGTTACACACAAACTCACCTTCACACTCACAGGAACTGCTTTGTGATACCCGAGTCATCGTCCCTCCTCGGGAACGTGGTTCCCAGGAGACTCCCGAAAAATCCTCCTGCCTGACGAAAACCCCGGTCCCGGGACGGTCCGCACCCTAACTTTGGCGATGAACGTCGCCTCGCTGACCGGCCGGGACCGAGGAAAAAAAAAACCCAGCCGGGGGGAAAAAAAAAACCCCCCGGCTGGGGATTTTTTATTCTAAATTTAAAAATGTATTGAAAAACCTGAAAGGCAAAGGCCATACACACAAGGTTAGAACCATTCAACACACACACACAGCCCTCCTTCAGCTTACACACAAACCCACCCTCGCTCTCATCTCAACCGCACGGCTAAGACCTGGCCGACAACACGCACTCGCGACGCTCCTCGGGAACGTGGTTCCCGGGAGACTCCCGAAAAATCCTCCTGCCTGACGAAAACCCCGGTCCCGGGACGGTCCGCGCCCTAACTTTGGCGATGAACATCGCCTCGCTGACCGGCCGGGACCGAGGAAAAAAAAAACCCAGCCGGGGGAAAAAAAAAACCCCCCGGCTGGGGATTTTTTATTCTAAGTTTAAAAATGAGTTGAAAAACCTGAAAGGCAAAGGCCATACACACAAGGTTAGAACCACTCAA
The DNA here is from genome assembly GCF_048771995.1 of Taeniopygia guttata. Classification (NCBI taxonomy): domain Eukaryota; kingdom Metazoa; phylum Chordata; class Aves; order Passeriformes; family Estrildidae; genus Taeniopygia; species Taeniopygia guttata. The sequence continues at coordinate 11,610 of NC_133062.1, forward strand.
CACACAAACACACACACAGCCCTCCTTCAGCTTACACACAAACCCACCCTCGCTCTCATCTCAACCGCTCGGCTAAGACCTGGCAGATGACACGCACTCGCGACGCTCCTCGGGAACGTGGTTCCCGGGAGACTCCCAAAAAAATCATCCTGCCTGACGAAAACCCCGGTCCCGGGACGGTCTGCGCCCTAACTTTGGCGATGAATGTCGCCTCGCTGACCGGCCGGGACCGAGGGAAAAAAAACCCAGCCGGGGGAAAAAAAAAAACCCCCCGGCTGGGGATTTTTTATTCTAAGTTTAAAAATGAGTTGAAAAACCTGAAAGGCAAAGGCCATACACACAAGGTTAGAACCACTCAACACACAAACACACACACAGCCCTCCTTCAGCTTACACACAAACCCACCCTCGCTCTCATCTCAACCGCTCGGCTAAGACCTGGCAGATGACACGCACTCGCGACGCTCCTCGGGAACGTGGTTCCCGGGAGACTCCCAAAAAAATCATCCTGCCTGACGAAAACCCCGGCCCCGGGACGGTCTGCGCCCTAACTTTGGCGATGAATGTCGCCTCGCTGACCGGCCGGGACCGAGGAAAAAAAAACCCAGCCGGGGGGAAAAAAAAAAACCCCCCGGCTGGGGATTTTTTATTCTAAGTTTAAAAATGAGTTGAAAAACCTGAAAGGCAAAGGCCATACACACAAGGTTAGAACCACTCAACACACAAACACACACACAGCCCTCCTTCAGCTTACACACAAACCCACCCTCGCTCTCATCTCAACCGCTCGGCTAAGACCTGGCAGACGACACACACTCGCGACGCTCCTCGGGAACGTGGTTCCCGGGAGACTCCCAAAAAAATCATCCTGCCTGACGAAAACCCCGGTCCCGGGACGGTCTGCGCCCTAACTTTGGCGATGAACGTCGCCTCGCTGACCGGCCGGGACCGAGGGAAAAAAAACCCAGCTGGGGGGAAAAAAAAAAACCCCCCGGCTGGGGATTTTTTATTCTAAGTTTAAAAATGAGTTGAAAAACCTGAAAGGCAAAGGCCATACACACAAGGTTAGAACCACTCAACACACACACACAGACACGCCTGCAGATGCAAGCTCACGCAAACTCTCACAGACAGACACAGACAATCACACTCTCTTCTACTGACACGGTGAATGCCACCCTTACGTGAAACACTACGCCGAAAGATATGCTTCGACGCATCTTATGACCGCAGCTCCTCGATGTCAATTGGTAGATTCCAGGAAATTCTGTAGGGACCCGGGAACCTGCAAGACAATGGAGGCGGTCAATGACTGACTATCTGACAGCCAGGAGCTATACCCACTCTGGGCCCATCAGTGTTGTACCCGAAACCCCACAGAAGACAGATGAACTGCAAAGTTTTACAACTGCTCTACCTAAGCCTGACTGTGTGCCCGAGCAGGGCAGCTCCGATCGTAATTGCACAACAGAGGCGCGCACAACATAAGCCAATGTAGGTACATACAATATGAGTACTCACAACATAAGCCAATAGAGGTACATACAACATAAGCACATACAATATAAGCCGACATAGGCAGGCGCAACATAAGCACATACAATATAAGCCGACATAGGCAGGCGCAACATAATCACATACAATATAATCCGACATAGGCAGGCGCAACATAATCACATACAATATAAGCCAACAGAGGGAGGCGCAACATAAGCACATACAATACAAGATGACATAGGCAGGCGCAACATAAGCACATATAATATAAGCCGACATAGGCAGGCGCAACATAAGCACATACAATACAAGATGACATAGGCAGGCGCAACATAATCACATACAATATAAGATGACATAGGCAGGCACAACATAAGCACATACAATATAAGCCGACATAGGCAGGCGCAACATAATCACATACAATATAAGATGACATAGGCAGGCGCAACATAAGCACATACAATATAAGCCGACATAGGCAGGCGCAACATAGGCACATACAATACACGATGACATAGGCAGGCGCAACATAAGCACATACAATATAAGCCAACATAGGCAGGCGCAACATAAGCACATACAATATAAGCCGACATAGGCAGGCGCAACATAAGCACATACAATATAAGCCAACAGAGATACAATATAACTGAGGACTTGACATAAATCTCCAGAAGATTAATTTTTGAGCCCTATATCCTTTGAAAAGGCAGAAGCTATAGAACTACTGTGGTCACATGATGAGGATCTAATACATTCCATATAGAAGTCTCAGAGAATGGCTACCAAATGTGAGAAGGACGATGGATGAGAACATCTTGCGTACATCTTCTCGTCCCAGAAAGTAAATATGTAAAGATGCCGGAATAAGTGATATCCGGGAAGGTATGTGAGAAAACTATGGCCGATACGGCACAGAATGAGGCCGCTAAAGCATGGCAATGCGGCAAAGACCTATGACGCAGACAACGTGACACAGACAGAAGTGCAAACTGCCTGGCAGTTTCACCTTATGGACCCCAAGATTCCTAGCCCAAGATGAGCCGTGGGCTGATGTCAAAGGAAAGAAAGCCCTACGGCACTAGCACATGATGATGAAATGTAACTCCTCTCAAGATGTTAGTGCCAAAGCACTTAAGAGGAAGCCTAAGAAGATCAGTAGGCCTAGAGAAGGAAGCGATGACTACGGGGTGACCGTGGCGCCAGCTCCAGACGTGAAGGCAGGCTCCTCGAGTGAAAAGATCCACGATGACGTCGAGAGTCAAAGAAGGCCGCCGACGTGAGCCTCGCAAGAACGCGGAGACCGATCGGAACTGCCCTGCCTGGCAAAGACCCTGGTGAGGCTGAGGAAAAACCCTCTCCCTTTGCTTCTGAGGGACCCATCCCGCTATGGGCCATTCCTCTAATCTAACACCAAGTTGTCTCCTGTGATAGTAAAAGTTTTTCCCCTTCTCCCACCTACTGGCCCCAGCACTTAGCTTTTGCAAGACGACCGGATGGAATCCAATGTCAGTCGGATGCGGGCGGCGACACGGTCTCTACGTCCGCTTCGGTGCTGCCGTTTCCAAACTTCAGCTACGTGCCTCTTCACGGTACCTAAGACAAAACAGAAAATGGAACTAGTGCCCACCAAAAGAGGAATCCCCGGAACTCTTACACACCGCTGCTCTGGCTCACCTGAGATCTTGACTCCACAGGCTGCCTGGAGGATACCTGCAAAATGAAAAGGTACGTGCTTAACATGCTGCTGCATAATGCTCACCTATGAGTCACCGTGCCTAAATGCCAACTCACCCGCTCGCCTCTGTTCCTTCACACACCTAGGGCAGTGACAGCACCTGCAAAAAAACAAAGCAAAAAAACCCACACTGAGATACTGTGAAAACACCATCCCCCTGAACCAAAAAGTACACCCACATGGACCTGACAATTGCACCCACCTGGCCTCGGATATCCGGACCAGAGGCATCTTGCAAGAGGAGTGCCTACAATAAAACAAAGTAACCAAGAGTGGATGCTTAGAATTGCAGCAGAAATTGAGACAAGAGCCAGAACAACAGCTTCTGTTCACTGCTCACCTGGCACACTGGGCCTTGACTGCTCCTAGCTGCCTGGACTTCCTAAAATTAAAGACAAAGACAAGCGCTGTAACACAGTCACCATGTAGGCTTCCCCTACAAACACAAACAATGACTGACCTTCTCAGGGAAATCCCCTGACCGCAGCAGGGCACACTGCCACAGAGTTAATCCATCTGCATCTGAAAGAAAGTTGGGAGAAAATTCAAACAGCTGTTTGTTAATAACCTGTTAATAACTTAACAGGTCAAAACATCTAGTGTGAATTAAGGAATACTATCTTGAATGCAATTACATGCCCCACGCAAAACTGCAAATCTCTAGGACTGGTGCAATTACAGCAGGCTGTGAAGCAGGGCAGAGCAGCTCCGGGAGAAATACGTGCAGACACCCGTGATGCAGGACAGGACATGACAAACGACAGGACAGGAGAGGGAGAGAGAGGTTTGCACAAAAAGAAGGTATGCAAAGACCAAGAGACCCAAACAACCAAGAGTGAACCAGACACAAGTGACAGGACACACACCGGAACTGCTCTGCCCTGTGCACCTCAGCACTGAGATCAAAAGAAACACTTTTCCCTTTAGGTGGACTATAGGAGACGCTTCTTGGACATCCCCATCACTAAAACAGACACAAAAACCCCTTCTAGAAAGTCCCAACCCACCACCCCACTTCCATCCCCTCTGTGGGTCGTAACCCTCAACTTATCTTGCATGCATTCTGGGGATGCAAATCCCTGTTGGCTGCAGAAGGATGCCGTCTGCCTGTCTGGTAAGTTCCAGCTGTCACCTCTTGGTCTGCCAACAGGAAGAAAACCAAACATGAGTGCACAGTCTTAACAGCACATCGGACAAAACATGATAGTTCTGCTACTCACCGTTCTCCTCAGAATGACTGGGTTCTTGGCCTGCACGCTCCGGGTGTGGTTGGATTCTGACGCCATCATTGCAGGGTACACCTAGGCAAAGGAGAGACAAGGTGATGTGGCATTGCTGAAACTCGAGAGGACTCTCACTCTGCCTCCCTGCCTCCCTGACTTACTGCAACTCCTTGGCCACTGCTCTGGGCTACCAAGATGGGACCATGAAATACAAAATTGGAAGGCTTCATCACAGGGTCCTGTAATACTTCCACCGAGATCACAAGTGCAGGAAACCTGGTCCATCAGCCAGTTGCTGACAGAGGTATGTGCACTTGCAGTGGATTCCCTAAAGCACAAAAACAAGAATGGATGATTACAGTTGCACCAAAAACTTAAACCTTAGCAAGAACAACTGCTTCTGTCCACTGCTCACCTTGCACACTGGGCTTTGACTGCTGCTATCCGTCTGGACCTCCTAAAAATAAAGGCACAGAACAGTGCTGTAACAGAGTCACCATTTAGACTTCCCCTGTAAATGCAAACAATGACTGACCTGCTCATGGGAATTTCCTCACCAAGGACTGGGGCCCTCCGCCACAGACTTGAAATGTCTGCATCTGAAAGGAAGTTAGGACTAATGTCAAACTGCTGCAGGACAACAATACCAAACATGTTATGTCAATCTCCTAAAACAATCTGGAGCCCAACTACACCCTGCATTACTAATTTCAAGTCCCCAGGACTTGTGCTATTACAGGCTATGCAGCAGGGCAGAGCAGCTCCGGGACAAATATGTGCAGACACCCGTGACACAGGACAGGACATGACAAACCAGGAGACAGAACAGAGAGGGAGAGCTTTTGATGAGAAGAAAGGACTGGGAGACCCAAAGAACACAGAGTGCACCAGAGACAAGTGACAGAACACACACCGGAACTGCTCTGCCCTGCGCACCTCAGCACTGAGATCAAAAGAAACACTTTTCCCTTTAGGTGGACTATAGGAGACGCTTCTTGGACATCCCCATCTCTAAAACAGACACAAAAACCCCTTCTAGAAAGTCCCAACCCACCACCCCACTTCCATCCCCTCTGTGGGTCGTAACCCTCAACTTATCTTGCATGCATTCTGGGGATGCAAATCCCTGTTGGCTGCAGAAGGATGCCGTCTGCCTGTCTGGTAAGTTCCAGCTGTCACCTCTTGGTCTGCCAACAGGAAGAAAACCAAACATGAGTGCACAGTCTTAACAGCACATCGGACAAAACATGATAGTTCTGCTACTCACCGTTCTCCTCAGAATGACTGGGTTCTTGGCCTGCACGCTCCGGGTGTGGTTGGATTCTGACGCCATCATTGCAGGGTACACCTAGGCAAAGGAGAGACAAGGTGATGTGGCATTGCTGAAACTCGAGAGGACTCTCACTCTGCCTCCCTGCCTCCCTGACTTACTGCAACTCCTTGGCCACTGCTCTGGGCTACCAAGATGGGACCATGAAATACAAAATTGGAAGGCTTCATCACAGGGTCCTGTAATACTTCCACCGAGATCACAAGTGCAGGAAACCTGGTCCATCAGCCAGTTGCTGACAGAGGTATGTGCACTCGCAGTGGATTCCCTAAAGCACAAAAACAAGAATGGATGATTACAGTTGCACCAAAAACTTAAACCTTAGCAAGAACAACTGCTTCTGTCCACTGCTCACCTTGCACACTGGGCTTTGACTGCTGCTATCCGTCTGGACCTCCTAAAAATAAAGGCACAGAACAGTGCTGTAACAGAGTCACCATTTAGACTTCCCCTGTAAATGCAAACAATGACTGACCTGCTCATGGGAATTTCCTCACCAAGGACTGGGGCCCTCCGCCACAGACTTGAAATGTCTGCATCTGAAAGGAAGTTAGGACTAATGTCAAACCGCTGCAGGACAACAATACCAAACATGTTATGTCAATCTCCTAAAACAATCTGGAGCCCAACTACACCCTGCATTACTAATTTCAAGTCCCCAGGACTTGTGCTATTACAGGCTATGCAGCAGGGCAGAGCAGCTCCGGGACAAATATGTGCAGACACCCGTGACACAGGACAGGACATGACAAACCAGGAGACAGAACAGAGAGGGAGAGCTTTTGATGAGAAGAAAGGACTGGGAGACCCAAAGAACACAGAGTGCACCAGAGACAAGTGACAGAACACACACCGGAACTGCTCTGCCCTGCGCACCTCAGCACTGAGATCAAAAGAAACACTTTTCCCTTTAGGTGGACTATAGGAGACGCTTCTTGGACATCCCCATCTCTAAAACAGACACAAAAACCCCTTCTAGAAAGTCCCAACCCACCACCCCACTTCCATCCCCTCTGTGGGTCGTAACCCTCAACTTATCTTGCATGCATTCTGGGGATGCAAATCCCTGCTGGCTGCAGAAGGACGCCGTCTGCCTGTCTGGTAAGTTCCAGCTGTCACCTCTTGGTCTGCCAACAGGAAGAAAACCAAACATGAGTGCACAGTCTTAACAGCACATCGGACAAAACATGATAGTTCTGCTACTCACCGTTCTCCTCAGAATGACTGGGTTCTTGGCCTGCACGCTCCGGGTGTGGTTGGATTCTGACGCCATCATTGCAGGGTACACCTAGGCAAAGGAGAGACAAGGTGATGTGGCATTGCTGAAACTCGAGAGGACTCTCACTCTGCCTCCCTGCCTCCCTGACTTACTGCAACTCCTTGGCCACTGCTCTGGGCTACCAAGATGGGACCATGAAATACAAAATTGGAAGGCTTCATCACAGGGTCCTGTAATACTTCCACCGAGATCACAAGTGCAGGAAACCTGGTCCATCAGCCAGTTGCTGACAGAGGTATGTGCACTCGCAGTGGATTCCCTAAAGCACAAAAACAAGAATGGATGATTACAGTTGCACCAAAAACTTAAACCTTAGCAAGAACAACTGCTTCTGTCCACTGCTCACCTTGCACACTGGGCTTTGACTGCTGCTATCCGTCTGGACCTCCTAAAAATAAAGGCACAGAACAGTGCTGTAACAGAGTCACCATTTAGACTTCCCCTGTAAATGCAAACAATGACTGACCTGCTCATGGGAATTTCCTCACCAAGGACTGGGGCCCTCCGCCACAGACTTGAAATGTCTGCATCTGAAAGGAAGTTAGGACTAATGTCAAACCGCTGCAGGACAACAATACCAAACATGTTATGTCAATCTCCTAAAACAATCTGGAGCCCAACTACACCCTGCATTACTAATTTCAAGTCCCCAGGACTTGTGCTATTACAGGCTATGCAGCAGGGCAGAGCAGCTCCGGGACAAATATGTGCAGACACCCGTGACACAGGACAGGACATGACAAACCAGGAGACAGAACAGAGAGGGAGAGCTTTTGATGAGAAGAAAGGACTGGGAGACCCAAAGAACACAGAGTGCACCAGAGACAAGTGACAGAACACACACCGGAACTGCTCTGCCCTGCGCACCTCAGCACTGAGATCAAAAGAAACACTTTTCCCTTTAGGTGGACTATAGGAGACGCTTCTTGGACATCCCCATCTCTAAAACAGACACAAAAACCCCTTCTAGAAAGTCCCAACCCACCACCCCACTTCCATCCCCTCTGTGGGTCGTAACCCTCAACTTATCTTGCATGCATTCTGGGGATGCAAATCCCTGTTGGCTGCAGAAGGACGCCGTCTGCCTGTCTGGTAAGTTCCAGCTGTCACCTCTTGGTCTGCCAACAGGAAGAAAACCAAACATCAGTGCACAGTCTTAACAGCACATCGGACAAAACATGATAGTTCTGCTACTCACCGTTCTCCTCAGAATGACTGGGTTCTTGGCCTGCACGCTCCGGGTGTGGTTGGATTCTGACGCCATCATTGCAGGGTACACCTAGGCAAAGGAGAGACAAGGTGATGTGGCATTGCTGAAACTCGAGAGGACTCTCACTCTGCCTCCCTGCCTCCCTGACTTACTGCAACTCCTTGGCCACTGCTCTGGGCTACCAAGATGGGACCATGAAATACAAAATTGGAAGGCTTCATCACAGGGTCCTGTAATACTTCCACCGAGATCACAAGTGCAGGAAACCTGGTCCATCAGCCAGTTGCTGACAGAGGTATGTGCACTCGCAGTGGATTCCCTAAAGCACAAAAACAAGAATGGATGATTACAGTTGCACCAAAAACTTAAACCTTAGCAAGAACAACTGCTTCTGTCCACTGCTCACCTTGCACACTGGGCTTTGACTGCTGCTATCCGTCTGGACCTCCTAAAAATAAAGGCACAGAACAGTGCTGTAACAGAGTCACCATTTAGACTTCCCCTGTAAATGCAAACAATGACTGACCTGCTCATGGGAATTTCCTCACCAAGGACTGGGGCCCTCCGCCACAGACTTGAAATGTCTGCATCTGAAAGGAAGTTAGGACTAATGTCAAACCGCTGCAGGACAACAATACCAAACATGTTATGTCAATCTCCTAAAACAATCTGGAGCCCAACTACACCCTGCATTACTAATTTCAAGTCCCCAGGACTTGTGCTATTACAGGCTATGCAGCAGGGCAGAGCAGCTCTGGGACAAATATGTGCAGACACCCGTGACACAGGACAGGACATGACAAACCAGGAGACAGAACAGAGAGGGAGAGCTTTTGATGAGAAGAAAGGACTGGGAGACCCAAAGAACACAGAGTGCACCAGAGACAAGTGACAGAACACACACCGGAACTGCTCTGCCCTGCGCACCTCAGCACTGAGATCAAAAGAAACACTTTTCCCTTTAGGTGGACTATAGGAGACGCTTCTTGGACATCCCCATCTCTAAAACAGACACAAAAACCCCTTCTAGAAAGTCCCAACCCACCACCCCACTTCCATCCCCTCTGTGGGTCGTAACCCTCAACTTATCTTGCATGCATTCTGGGGATGCAAATCCCTGTTGGCTGCAGAAGGACGCCGTCTGCCTGTCTGGTAAGTTCCAGCTGTCACCTCTTGGTCTGCCAACAGGAAGAAAACCAAACATCAGTGCACAGTCTTAACAGCACATCGGACAAAACATGATAGTTCTGCTACTCACCGTTCTCCTCAGAATGACTGGGTTCTTGGCCTGCACGCTCCGGGTGTGGTTGGATTCTGACGCCATCATTGCAGGGTACACCTAGGCAAAGGAGAGACAAGGTGATGTGGCATTGCTGAAACTCGAGAGGACTCTCACTCTGCCTCCCTGACTTACTGCAACTCCTTGGCCACTGCTCTGGGCTACCAAGATGGGACCATGAAATACAAAATTGGAAGGCTTCATCACAGGGTCCTGTAATACTTCCACCGAGATCACAAGTGCAGGAAACCTGGTCCATCAGCCAGTTGCTGACAGAGGTATGTGCACTCGCAGTGGATTCCCTAAAGCACAAAAACAAGAATGGATGATTACAGTTGCACCAAAAACTTAAACCTTAGCAAGAACAACTGCTTCTGTCCACTGCTCACCTTGCACACTGGGCTTTGACTGCTGCTATCCGTCTGGACCTCCTAAAAATAAAGGCACAGAACAGGGCTGTAACAGAGTCACCATTTAGACTTCCCCTACAAATGCAAACAATGACTGACCTGCTCATAGGAAGTTCCTCACCAAGGACTGGGGCCCTCCGCCACAGACTTGAAATGTCTGCATCTGAAAGGAATTTAGGACTAGTATCAAACAGGTGCAAGAAAACTTAACACCACCAAACATGTTATGTCAATCTCCTAAAACAATTTGGAGCCCAACTACACCCTGCATTACTAATTTCAAGTCCCCAGGACTTGTGCTATTACAGGCTATGCAGCAGGGCAGAGCAGCTCCAGGACAAATATGTGCAGACACCCGTGACACAGGACAGGACATGAAAAACAAGGGGACAGGCCAGGGAGAGAGAGCTTTTGATGAGAAGAAAGGACTGACAGACCCAAAGAACACAGAGTGCACCAGAGACAAGTGACAGAACACACACCAGAACTGCTCTGCCCTGTGCACCTGAGCACTGTGATCAAAACAGACACTTTTCCTTTAGCTGGCCTAAGTAGACACTTCTTGGACATCCTCATCTCTAAAACGAACTCAAAAACCCCTCCTGGGGAGTCTCAACCTGGCACCTCTCTTCCATCCCCTCTGTGGGTTGTCGCCCTTGACTTATCTTGCACATATCTGGGGATTCAAATCCCCATCAGGTGCAGAAGGGGGCCACTACTCCCATCACCGGGCCATGGACCCAACTTATCTTTTGGATGACTGGAAATGCAAATCCACGTTGGACCTGAAATGAGTCTGCCTCGGAGGGGATCTCCTGTTAGCCTCTTAGTCAGCTAGAATAAAGAACAGGAAAATAAATGGTTGAGTTTAGTGTTATGTGGGCCAAATCCCAGCAAGTCAGATACTTATCCTCTCCTGAGTGTGCTTGGGTGCTCAAGTCTCCAGCTCCATCCCTAGTCTAAGGTTTGGCTGTTATTATGAGTAGCACCTGGTTTAGAGAGGCAAAGTTACATGGCATTTCTGTGAGTTCAGTGGATGAGCTTGTGCACTGTATGACACATGGATGCCTCTGCTATGCTTGTGAAAAGCCTTGCAAATAGACACCATTTCTCACCCTACTGCCTGCAAAACCCCACCACAATAACTCTTAACTGGGTACCTTGCCCACTCTCCCACTCGTAGTCCCAATCCTCAACTCACCTGAAACCTCAATCTCAGACATCATCTTTGACACAGGGCAGATCCCTTTTGGAACATGATCACTCTGCTGAAAAAATGTTGTACTCGACGCAACCTGGAATTACAGGAAGTTGCACTCCTCCTAAAAAAAAAAAAACAAACCAAAACAAAAAATGTCAGAGATTACAGAAGCACTTCACCACCCCTGAATGCACAACCCCAAATCATGAAATTAAATACTCCCTGTGTTCAGTGTTGTTTTCTTCACAGTATCTTCAAAGCCTGTGTTGCATTAGAAGCCCAAAAGCACCTGCAGAGAACAAGCTAAGCTGAAAGAGCCTCTTCACAAAAATGAGAGGAGAGCTCTTACCCCAGTGGATCCCAGAGAGGGAATGAAGCCCCTTGGCAAAGGCTGGGGTTAATATACCCCTGATTGGGTCCGCCTCTCGTTCCCATGACACCCAGGAAAAGGGAGGGGCCAAACCCACCTGGTATAAAAGCCCTCAGAGCAGCTGTGGCTGTTTGGCTCCTCTGATTTGAATTCAAGGGGAGTAATGGGATGCATATAGAAGAAAACTCTTCAGGGAAATAACAGCACTTTTTTTTTTGCTACAACTACTTGGAGCAAAAGGGCAAGGAAACTGGTAAGAAATAAAACTTTGTTCTTTAGGCAGCATATCTAGATAAGTTGGGTAATTTGCTGTTAACTTATATTATTCCTCAGTGACTACTAAGTAGTACTCAACATGAGACTAAGGGTGGAGAAGAATACTAAGTCTATGAACAGTCCAAGTCTCCTTGGGGCTACTGATTAGGACTAACTACATTATAAATAAAAAAAAGGAAAAAAAATAGCTTCCTGGGCAGCATCAAGGTTAAGTACATGCTAGGCTTGCCTTTCCCTGAGATATTTAGTCCTAGGGCACAGAAAGAAGTGCCCTGAAAAGTAGTTTAAAACCCTTAAAATGCTGAAAAAGCATTCTAGAAGAGCCTCCTTCAAGTGAATTCCTTAAAATGAGGAAATGGGGAAGTTGCCTCCACTGAAAGGGATGTAATGGCAAATAAATAGCTTCTGTCCTTTAGTTTAATTCCCTAGAATTTTGGGAAAAGAGAGGTTTTCCTCACTTTAAGTCTCTCCAGTGATGAAGACACAGGGATTTTCCCCTCAATCCAAACCCTTAAGAAAGCGGGATAGCTGGGCTTCCCCCTCAATTTAAGCCTTCGGACAACAAAAAGAGTTACCCTTAATTCATGCCCATAAAAAGCATTGTCAAGGTTTCCCCTTCTATTTAAACTGGAAAATAATGGAAAATGGGGATTCCCTGTCAATTGACACCCCTAACAGCATAGAAAAGGCAGGGACTATTTCAACTGAGACCATTAAAATTGCGGGGGAAGTGGATTCCCTCATGATTTGAACACAAGAAATAATGGAAAAGGAAGCTTTTCCCCATAATTTAAACCCCTTCACTCTTCATAACCCCCTTCTTTTCTGGGAGTGCTTTGGAAGGTCTGGGGGTTCTAGGGAGGGGCTGACACAATAGAAGGGGAAAGCTGAAAGCTCTCCCATGGAACCCCACATGCTGCCCGGCCTGCTCAGGTGCTGCCCCTTGGCAAGAGGGCTCTTCCCTTGGCATTTTCTGAAAAGGATGCTCCGTGCCCAGGTGGCTCTGGCTGCTCCCCAGTCCCTGCTGGATGTTCCAACCATAGCTCCTGGAGGAACACCTAGGATACCCCTGTTAGCTCCTCTGGATTAGAAGCTCCCTGTGCAGGTGTGTCCAGGTAGCTGCACTGAAAGCAGCTGGTCACATGGGGAGCTGCTACACCTAGGAGTGAGGAATGAGGTAAAGAAAGGTCCTGCGGGGTGTTCCCTCCCCTATACAGCCCTTTGTCAGACCCTTAAAAAACGGGGTGCCAGACTTTAATTTCCAAGATAATTAACAGTCTTTCTCCTAGCCAAACAGGAATTGTGCTACCAAATTTGCAAACAGTGAACGCTTTCTCACAGACCACAGCTGCCAACACCAGGAACTCTTGCTGCCCTTGGAGAGCACCATGCCTCAAGTGAACAGACATAGACACACAGGGAGGGTGAGCTTGATTTACAGGGAAAAAGGGCAGAGGTCCAATAATGAGGCCTGTGGCGCCAAGTGACTTTCTACATCCTCTCGTTCCGAATGGCAAAGGATTTATCCTGGAGCAAAACTGCTGCCAGCAAGAATTCTGCCTGCCCTGGAAGACACAAACACCACAGTGAAACTGACATCAGGAAGCATAGAGGGTGAGCCATGTTTCACAGAGAAAAGGGCCATTGATGCAGTCCAAGAGCCAGGGGCCATGAAAGAATGGCTGCCCCATGAAAATCTGAATGGAGAAAGATGTGTCGTGGACCCAAGCTGAAGCCAAGTCGCTGAGAAGTTGCCTTGAAAATCCCAAGCACAACTTGCAAAATGACACCAGGAGCTAGGACAGGTGAGTTTTCTACAACAGGGTAAACAGCCAAAGTTTGTACGCAGGGCCCAGTGCCCTGAGACAATAAGAGACTGCACAAAATCTGACCATGGAAGCATGTGCCGTAAACATCGGCTGTGCCCCCGTCATAGTTGTGGCCCTTTGGGATGGTCAGGTCAGCACAAGTATGAGGTGGAGGCAGCTCCGGTCCTGGACACATCCTTCGATGTTCGGATTTTTTGGAGACTGCTGCCGCTCAGGGCCACAGAACCCTGAGCACAAATATCACCTCATTTCCCTGGGAAAGAAAACTCACCAGTCCAGGTTCCTGATGTCAGTTTGTAGGGCTTCCCTGGGACTGTCAGGGCAGCACAAGTATGAGGTGGGGGCAGCTCCTGTCTGGGACTTATCCTTCGATGTTTGGAATTTTGAAGACTGCTGCCCGCTCAGGACCACAGGACTCGGACCGCAAACATCGGCTCTTTTCCCTGGGAAAGAAAACTCACCAGTCCAGGTTCCTGATGTCAGTTTCTAGGGCTCCCCTGGGACTCTCAGGGCAGCAAAAGTATGAGGTGGGGGCAGCTACTGTCTGGGACTTATCCTTCGATGTTCAGATTTTGGCAATCAGCTCCTTCCTCAGGGCCACAGAACCCTGAGCACAAACATCGGCTCTTTTCCCTGGGAAAGAAAACTCACCAGTCCAAGTGCCTGATGTTAGTTTGTAGGGCTCCCCTGGGACTGTCAGGGCAGCACAAGTATGAGGTGGGGGCAGCTCCTGTCTGGGACTTATCCTTCAATGTTTGGATTTTTTGCAGTCAGCTCCCCGCTCAGGGGCACAGGACTCGGAGTGCAAACATCGGCTCTTTTCCCTGGTAAAGAAAACTCACCAGTCCAGGTTCCTGATGTTAGTTTGTAGGGCTCCCCTGGAACTGTCAGGGCAGCACAGGTATGAGGTGGGGGCAGCTCCTGTGTGAGACTTATCCTTCGATGTACGGATTTTTGCAGTCAGCTGCTCGCTCAGAGCCACAGGACTCGGACCGCAAACATCGGCTCTTTTCCCTGGGAAAGAAAACTCACCAGTCCAGGTTCCTGATGTCAGTTTCTAGGGCTTCCCTGGGACTGTCAGGGAAGCACAGCTATGAGGTGGGGGCAGCTTCTGTCTGGGAGTTATCCTTCGATGATTTGATTTTTTGCAGACTACTGCCCGCTCAGGGGCACAGGACTCGGAGCGCAAACATCGGCTCTTTTCCCTGGGAAAGAAAACTCACCAGTCCAGGTTCCTGATGTCAGTTTCTAGGGCTTCCCTGATACTGTCAGGGCAGCACAGGTATGAGGTGGGGGCAGCTTCTGTCTGGGACTTATCCTTCGATGTTTTGATTTTTTGCAGGCTACTGCCCGCTCAGGGCCACAGGACCCTGGGCACAAACATCGGCTCTTTTCCCTGGGAAAGAAAACTCACCAGTCCAGGTTCCTGATGTCAGTTTCTAGGGCTTCCCTGGGACTGTCAGGGCAGCACAGGTATGAGGTGGGGGCAGCTTCTGTCTGGGACTTATCCTTCGATGTTCGGAATTTTTGCAGTCAGCTGCCCGCTCAGGGCCACAGAACCCTGGGCACAAACATCGGCTCTTTTCCCTGGGAAAGGAAACTCACCAGTCCAGGTTCCAGATGTCAGTTTCTAGGGCTCCCCTGGGACTGTCAGGGCAGCACAAGTATGAGGTGGGGGCAGCTCCTGTCTGGGACTTATCCTTCGATGTTTGGATTTTTTGCAGTCAGCTCCCCGCTCAGGGGCACAGGACTCGGAGCGCAAACATCGGCTCTTTTCCCTGGGAAAGAAAACTCACCAGTCCAGGTTCCTGATGTCAGTTTCTAGGGCTTCCCTGGGACTGTCAGGGCAGCACAAGTATGAGGTGGGGGCAGCCCCTGTCTGGGACTTATCCTTCGATGTTCGGATTTTTTGCAGGCTACTGCCCGCTCAGGGGCACAGGACTCGGACCGCAAACATCGGCTCTTTTCCCTGGGAAAGAAAACTCACCAGTCCAGGTTCCTGATCTCAGTTTGTAGGGCTTCCCTGGGACTGTCAGGGCAGCACAAGTATGAGGTGGGGGCAGCTCCTGTCTGGGACTTATACTTCGATATTTGGAATTTTTGCAGTCAGCTGCCCGCTCAGGGCCACAGGACTCGGAGCGCAAACATCGGCTCTTTTCCCTGGGAAAGAAAACTCACCAGTCCAGGTTCCTGATGTCAGTTTTTAGGACTCCCCTGGGACTGTCATGGCACCACAAGTATGAGGTGGGGGCAGCTACTGTCTGGGACTTATCCTTCAATGTTTTGAGTTTTTGCAGACTACTGCCCGCTCAGGGGCAGAGGACTCGGACCGCAAACATCGGCTGTTTTCCCTGGGAAAGGAAACTCACCAGTCCAGGTTCCTGATGTCAGTTTCTAGGGCTTCCCTGGGACTGTCAGGGAAGCACAGCTATGAGGTGGGGGCAGCTTCTGTCTGGGAGTTATCCTTCGATGATTTGATTTTTTGCAGACTACTGCCCGCTCAGGGGCACAGGACTCGGACCGCAAACATCGGCTCTTTTCCCTGGGAAAGAAAACTCACCAGTCCAGGTTCCTGATCTCATTTTGTAGGGCTTCCCTGGGACTGTCAGGGCAGCACAGGTATGAGGTGGGGGCAGCTTCTGTCTGGGACTTATCCTTCGATGTTCGGATTTTTTGCAGTCAGCTCCCGGCTCAGGGCCACAGGACCCTGAGCACAAACATCGGCTCTTTTCCCTGGGAAAGGAAACTCACCAGTCCAGGTTCCTGATGTCAGTTTCTAGGGCTTCCCTGGGACTGTCAGGGCAGCACAAGTATGAGGTGGGGGCAGCTCCTGTCTGGGACTTATCCTTCGATGTTTGGATTTTTTGCAGTCAGCGCCCTGCTCAGGGGCACAGGACTCGAAGCGCAAACATCGGCTCTGTTCCCTGGGAAAGAAAACTCACCAGTCCAGGTTCCTGATGTCAGTTTCTAGGGCTTCCCTGGGACTGTCAGGGCAGCACAGGTATGAGGTGGGGGCAGCTTCTGTCTGGGACTTATCCTTCGATGTTCGGATTTTTTGCAGGCTACTGCCCGCTCAGGGCCACAGGACCCTGGGCACAAACATTGACTCTTTTGCCTGGGAAAGAAAACTCACCAGTCCAGGTTCCTGATGTCAGTTTCTAGGGCTTCCCTGGGACTGTCAGGGCAGCACAGGTATGAGGTGGGGGCAGCTTCTGTCTGGGACTTATCCTTCGATGTTCGGATTTTTTGCAGTCAGCTCCCGGCTCAGGGCCACAGGACCCTGGGCACAAACATCGGCTCTTTTCCCTGGGAAAGGAAACTCACCAGTCCAGGTTCCTGATGTCAGTTTGCAGGGCTCCCCTGGGACTGTCAGGGCAGCACAAGTATGAGGTGGGGGCAGCTACTGTCTGGGACTTATCCTTCGATGTTCGGATTTTTTGCAGTCAGCTGCCCGCTCAGGGCCACAGAACCCTGGGCACAAACATCGGCTCTTTTCCCTGGGAAAGGAAACTCACCAGTCCAGGTTCCTGATGTCAGTTTCTAGGGCTCCCCTGGGACTGTCAGGGCAGCACAAGTATGAGGTGGGGGCAGCTCCTGTCTGGGACTTATCATTCGATGTTTTGATTTTTTGCAGACTGCTGCCCGCTCAGGGCCAAAGGACTCGGAGCGCAAACATCGGCTCTTTTCCATGGGAAAGAAAACTCACCAGTCCAGGTTCCTGATGTCAGTTTGTAGGGCTCCCTTTGGACTGTCAGGGCAGCACAGGTATGAGGTGGGGGCAGCTCCTGTCTGGCACTTATCATTCGATGTTCGGATTTTTGGCAGTCAGATGCCCGCTCAGGGCCACAGGACTCGGAGAGCAAACATCGGCTCTTTTCCCTGGGAAAGAAAACTCACCAGTCCAGGTTCCTGATGTCAGTTTGTAGGGCTCCCCTGGGACTCTCAGGGCAGCACAGGTATGTGGTGGGGGCAGCTCCTGTCTGGGACTTATCCTTCGATGTTTTGATTTTTTGCAGACTGCTGCCAGTTTAGGGCCACAGGACCCTGAGCACAAACATCGGCTCTTTTCCCTGGGAAAGAAAACTCACCAGTCCAGGTTCCTGATGTCAGTTTCTAGGGCTTCCCTGGGACTGTCAGGGCAGCACAGGTATGAGGTGGGGGCAGCTTCTGTCTGGGACTTATCCTTCGATGTTTTGATTTTTTGCAGGCTACTGCCCGCTCAGGGCCACAGGACCCTGGGCACAAACATCGGCTCTTTTCCCTGGGAAAGAAAACTCACCAGTCCAGGTTCCTGATGTCAGTTTGTAGGGCTCCCTTTGGACTGTCAGGGCAGCACAGGTATGAGGTGGGGGCAGCCCCTGTCTGGGACTTATCCTTCGATGTTTTCATTTTTTGCAGTCAGCTGCCCGCTCAGGGACACGGGACCCTGAGAACAAACATCGGCTCTTTTCCATGGGAAAGAAAACTCACCAGTCCAGGTTCCTGATGTCAGTTTGTAGGGATCCCCTGGGACACTCAGGGCAGCACAACTGTGAGGTGGGGGCAGCCCCTGTCTGGGACTTATCCTTCGATGTTTTGATTTTTTGCAGACTGCTGCCCGCTCAGGGCCACAGGACTCGGAGTGCAAACATCGGCTCTTTTCCCTGGGAAAGAAAACTCACCAGTCCAGGTTCCTGATGTCAGTTTCTAGGGCTCCCTTTGGACTGTCAGGGCAGCACAGGTATGAGGTGGGGGCAGCTCCTGTCTGGCACTTATCATTCGATGTTCGGATTTTTTGCAGTCAGATGCCCGCTCAGGGCCACAGGACTCGGAGAGCAAACATCGGCTCTTTTCCCTGGGAAAGAAAACTCACCAGTCCAGGTTCCTGATGTCAGTTTGTAGGGCTCCCTTTGGACTGTCAGGGCAGCAGAGGTATGTGGTGGGGGCAGCTCCTGTCTGGGACTTATCCTTCGATGTTTTGATTTTTTGCAGACTGCTGCCAGTTTAGGGCCACAGGACCCTGACCACAAACATCGGCTATTTTCCCTGGGAAAGAAAACTCACCACTCCAGGTTCCTGATGTCAGTTTGTGGGGCTCCCCTGGGACTCTCGGGGCAGCACAAGTATGAGGTGGGGGCAGCTCCTGTCTGGGACTTATCCTTCGATGTTTTGATTTTTTGCAGACTGCTGCCCGTTTAGGGCCACAGGACCCTGAGCACAAACATCGGCTCTTTTCCCTGGGAAAGAAAACTCCCCAGTCCAGGTTCCTGATGTCAGTTTGTAGGGCTGCCCTGGGACTGTCAGGGCAGCAAAAGTATGAGGTGGGGGCAGCTCCTGTCTGGGACTTATCCTTTGATGTTCGGATTTTTTGCAGACTGCTGCCAGCTCAGGGCCACAGGACTCGGAGTGCAAACATCGGCTCTTTTCCCTGGGAAAGAAAACTCACCAGTCCAGGTTCCTGAGGTCAGTTTGTAGGGCTCCCCTGGGACTGTCAGGGCAGCAGAAGTATGAGGTGGGGGCAGCTCCTGTCTGGCACTTCTCATTCGATGTTAGGATTTTTGGCAGTCAGATGCCCGCTCAGGGCCACAGGACTCGGAGAGCAAACATCGGCTCTTTTCCCTGGGAAAGAAAACTCACCAGTCCAGGTTCCTGATGTCAGTTTGTGGGGCTCCCCTGCGACTCTCAGGGCAGCACAAGTATGAGGTGGGGGCAGCTCCTGTCTGGGACTTATCCTTCGATGTTTTGATTTTTTGCAGACTGCTGCCCGCTCAGGGCCACAGGACTCGGAGTGCAAACATCGGCTCTTTTCCCTGGGAAAGAAAATTCACCAGTCCAGGTTCCTGATGTCAGTTTGTAGGGCCCCCCTGGGACTCTCAGGGCAGCACAAGTATGAGGTGGGGGCAGCTCCGGTCTGGGACTTATCTTTCGAAGTTTTGATTTTTTGCAGACTACTGCCCATTCAGGGACAAAGGCCTCGGAGCGCAAACATTGGCTCTTTTCCATGGGAAAGAAAACCCGCCAGTCCAGGTTCCTGATGTCAGTTTGTAGGGCTGCCCTGGGACTCTCAGGGCAGCACAAGTATGAGGTGGGGGCAGCCCCTGTCTGGGACTTATCCTTCGATGTTTGGATTTTTTGCAGTCAGCTGCCCGCTCAGGGCCACAGGACTCGGAGTGCAAACATCAGCTCTTTTCCCTGGGAAAGAAAACTCACCAGTCAGGGTTCCTGATGTCAGTTTGTAGGGCTCCCTTTGGACTGTCAGGGCAGCACAAGTATGAGGTAGGGCAGCACAAGTATGAGGTGGGGGCAGCTCCGGTCTGGGACTTATCCTTCGATATTTTGATTTTTTGCAGACTACTGCCCGCTCAGGGCCACAGGACTCGGAGAGCAAACATCGGCTCTTTTCCCTGGGAAAGAAAACTCACCAGTCCAGGTTCCTGATGTCAGTTTGTGGGGCTCCCCTGGGACTCTCAGGGCAGCACAAGTATGAGGTGGGGGCAGCTCCTGTCTGGGACTTATCCTTCGATGTTTTGATTTTTTGCAGACTGCTGCCCGCTCAGGGCCACAGGACTCGGAGTGCAAACATCGGCTCTTTTCCCTGGGAAAGAAAACTCACCAGTCCAGGTTCCTGATGTCAGTTTGTAGGGCTCCCCTGGGACTGTCAGGCCAGCACAAGTATGAGGTGGGGGCAGCTCCTGTCTGGGACTTATCCTTCGATGTTCGGATTTTTTGGAGACTGCTGCCAGCTCAGGGCCACAGGACTCGGAGCGCAAACATTGGCTCTTTTCCCTGGGAAAGAAAACTCACCAGTCCAGGTTCCTGATGTCAGTTTGTAGGGCTCCCTTTGGACTGTCAGGGCAGCACAGGTATGAGGTGGGGGCAGCCCCTGTCTGGGACTTATCCTTCGATGTTTTGATTTTTTGCAGACTGCTGCCCGCTCAGGGCCAAAGGACTCGGAGCGCAAACATCGGCTCTTTTCCATGGGAAAGAAAACTCACCAGTCCAGGTTCCTGATGTCAGTTTGTAGGGCTCCCTTTGGACTGTCAGGGCAGCACAGGTATGAGGTGGGGGCAGCTCCTGTCTGGGACTTATCCTTCGATGTTCGGATTTTTGCAGACTGCTGCCAGCTCAGGGGCACAGGACTCGGAGCGCAAACATTGGCTCTTTTCCCTGGGAAAGAAAACTCACCAGTCAGGGTTCCTGAGGTCAGTTTGTAGGGCTCCCCTGGGACTCTCAGGGCAGCACAAGTATGAGGTGGGGGCAGCTCCTGTCTGGGACTTATCCTTCGATGTTTTGATTTTTTGCAGACTGCTGCTCGCTCAGGGCCAAAGGACTCGGAGCGCAAACATCGGCTCTTTTCCATGGGAAAGAAAACTCACCAGTCCAGGTTCCTGATGTCAGTTTGTAGGGCTCCCTTTGGACTGTCAGGGCAGCACAGGTATGAGGTGGGGGCAGCTCCTGTCTGGCACTTATCATTCGATGTTCGGATTTTTGGCAGTCAGATGCCCGCTCAGGGCCACAGGACTCGGAGAGCAAACATCGGCTCTTTTCCCTGGGAAAGAAAACTCACCAGTCCAGGTTCCTGATGTCAGTTTGTAGGGCTCCCCTGGGACTCTCAGGGCAGCACAGGTATGTGGTGGGGGCAGCTCCTGTCTGGGACTTATCCTTCGATGTTTTGATTTTTTGCAGACTGCTGCCAGTTTAGGGCCACAGGACTCGGAGCACAAACATCGGCTCTTTTCCCTGGGAAAGAAAACTCACCAGTCCAGGTTCCTGATGTCAGTTTGTAGGGCTCCCCTGGGACTGTCAGGGCAGCACAGGTATGTGGTGGGGGCAGCTCCTGTCTGGGACTTATCCTTGGATGTTTTGATTTTTTGCAGACTGCTGGCCGCTCAGGGCCACAGGACCCTGAGCACAAACTCCGGCTCTTTGCCCTGGGAAAGAAAACTCACCAGTCCAGATTCCTAATGTCAGTTTGTAGGGCTCCCCTGGGACTGTCAGGGCAGCACCGGTATGAGGTGGGGGCAGCTACTGTCTGGGACTTATCCTTCGATGTTTTGATTTTTTGCAGACTGCTGCCCGCTCAGGGCCACAAGACTCGGAGTGCAAACATCGGCTCTTTTCCCTGGGAAAGAAAACTCACCAGTCCAGGTTCCTGATGTCAGTTTGTAGGGCTCCCCTGGGACTGTCAGGCCAGCACAAGTATGAGGTGGGGGCAGCTCCTGTCTGGGACTTATCCTTCGATGTTCGGATTTTTTGGAGACTGCTGCCAGCTCAGGGCCACAGGACTCGGAGCGCAAACATCGGCTCTTTTCCCTGGGAAAGAAAACTCACCAGTCCAGGTTCCTGATGTCAGTTTGTAG
Organism: Taeniopygia guttata; assembly: GCF_048771995.1. Taxonomy (NCBI): domain Eukaryota; kingdom Metazoa; phylum Chordata; class Aves; order Passeriformes; family Estrildidae; genus Taeniopygia; species Taeniopygia guttata. The sequence goes on from NC_133062.1 coordinate 33,594, forward strand.
GGCTCCCTTTGGACTGTCAGGGCAGCACAGGTATGAGGTGGGGGCAGCCCCTGTCTGGGACTTATCCTTCGATGTTCGGATTTTTGCAGACTGCTGCCAGCTCAGGGGCACAGGACTCGGAGCGCAAACATTGGCTCTTTTCCGTGGGAAAGAAAACTCACCAGTCAGGGTTCCTGAGGTCAGTTTGTAGGGCTCCCCTGGGACTGTCAGGGCAGCACAAGTATGAGGTGGGGGCAGCTCCTGTCTGGGACTTATCCTTCGATGTTTTGATTTTTTGCAGACTGCTGCTCGCTCAGGGCCAAAGGACTCGGAGCGCAAACATTGGCTCTTTTCCATGGGAAAGAAAACTCACCAGTCCAGGTTCCTGATGTCAGTTTGTAGGGCTCCCTTTGGACTGTCAGGGCAGCACAGGTATGAGGTGGGGGCAGCTCCTGTCTGGGACTTATACTTCGATATTTGGAATTTTTGCAGTCAGCTGCCCGGTCAGGGCCACCCGACCCTGAGCGCAAACATCGGCTCTTTTCCCTGGGAAAGGAAACTCACCAGTCCAGGTTCCTGATGTCAGTTTCTAGGGCTTCCCTGGGACTGTCAGGGCAGCACAAGTATGAGGTGGGGGCAGCTTCTGTCTGGGAGTTATCCTTCGATGATTTGATTTTTTGCAGACTACTGCCCGCTCAGGAGCACAGGACTCGGACCGCAAACATCGGCTCTTTTCCCTGGGAAAGAAAACTCACCAGTCCAGGTTCCTGATCTCATTTTGTAGGGCTTCCCTGGGACTGTCAGGGCAGCACAGGTATGAGGTGGGGGCAGCTTCTGTCTGGGACTTATCCTTCGATGTTCGGATTTTTTGCAGTCAGCTCCCGGCTCAGGGCCACAGGATCCTGAGCACAAACATCGGCTCTTTTCCCTGGGAAAGGAAACTCACCAGTCCAGGTTCCTGATGTCAGTTTCTAGGGCTTCCCTGGGACTGTCAGGGCAGCACAAGTATGAGGTGGGGGCAGCTCCTGTCTGGGATTTATCCTTCGATATTTGGATTTTTTGCAGTCAGCTCCCTGCTCAGGGGCACAGGACTCGAAGCGCAAACATCGGCTCTGTTCCCTGGGAAAGAAAACTCACCAGTCCAGGTTCCTGATGTCAGTTTCTAGGGCTTCCCTGGGACTGTCAGGGCAGCACAGGTATGAGGTGGGGGCAGCTTCTGTCTGGGACTTATCCTTCGATGTTCGGATTTTTTGCAGGCTACTGCCCGCTCAGGGCCACAGGACCCTGGGCACAAACATTGGCTCTTTTCCCTGGGAAAGAAAACTCACCAGTCCAGGTTCCTGATGTCAGTTTGTAGGGCTTCCCTGGGACTGTCAGGGCAGCACAGGTATGAGGTGGGGGCAGCTTCTGTCTGGGACTTATCCTTCGATGTTCGGATTTTTTGCAATCAGGTCCCGGCTCAGGGCCACAGGACCCTGGGCACAAACATCGGCTCTTTTCCCTGGGAAAGGAAACTCACCAGTCCAGGTTCCTGATGTCAGTTTGCAGGGCTCCCCTGGGACTGTCAGGGCAGCACAAGTATGAGGTGGGGGCAGCTACTGTCTGGGACTTATCCTTCGATGTTCGGATTTTTTGCAGTCAGCTGCCCGCTCAGGGCCACAGAACCCTGGGCACAAACATCGGCTCTTTTCCCTGGGAAAGGAAACTCACCAGTCCAGGTTCCTGATGTCAGTTTCTAGGGCTCCCCTGGAACTGTCAGGGCAGCACAAGTATGAGGTGGGGGCAGCTCCTGTCTGGGACTTATCATTCGATGTTTTGATTTTTTGCAGACTGCTGCCCGCTCAGGGCCAAAGGACTCGGAGCGCAAACATCGGCTCTTTTCCATGGGAAAGAAAACTCACCAGTCCAGGTTCCTGATGTCAGTTTGTAGGGCTCCCTTTGGACTGTCAGGGCAGCACAGGTATGAGGTGGGGGCAGCTCCTGTCTGGCACTTATCATTCGATGTTCGGATTTTTGGCAGTCAGATGCCCGCTCAGGGCCACAGGACTCGGAGAGCAAACATCGGCTCTTTTCCCTGGGAAAGAAAACTCACCAGTCCAGGTTCCTGATGTCAGTTTGTAGGGCTCCCCTGGGACTCTCAGGGCAGCACAGGTATGTGGTGGGGGCAGCTCCTGTCTGGGACTTATCCTTCGATGTTTTGATTTTTTGCAGACTGCTGCCCGTTTAGGGCCACAGGACCCTGAGCACAAACATCGGCTCTTTTCCCTGGGAAAGAAAACTCACCAGTCCAGGTTCCTGATGTCAGTTTCTAGGGCTTCCCTGGGACTGTCAGGGCAGCACAGGTATGAGGTGGGGGCAGCTTCTGTCTGGGACTTATCCTTCGATGTTTTGATTTTTTGCAGGCTACTGCCCGCTCAGGGCCACAGGACCCTGGGCACAAACATCGGCTCTTTTCCCTGGGAAAGAAAACTCACCAGTCCAGGTTCCTGATGTCAGTTTGTAGGGCTCCCTTTGGACTGTCAGGGCAGCACAGGTATGTGGTGGGGGCAGGTCCGGTCGAGGACACATCCTTCGATGTTCGGATTTTTTGCAGACTGCTGGCCGCTCAGGGCCACAGGACCCTGGGCACAAACTCCGGCTCTTTGCCCTGGGAAAGAAAACTCACCAGTCCAGATTCCTAATGTCAGTTTGTAGGGCTCCCCTGGGACTGTCAGGGCAGCACCGGTATGAGGTGGGGGCAGCTACTGTCTGGGACTTATCCTTCGATGTTTTGATTTTTGCAGACTGGTGCCCGCTCAGGGCCACAAGACTCGGAGTGCAAACATCGGCTCTTTTGCCTGGGAAAGAAAACTCACCAGTCCAGGTTCCTGATGTCAGTTTGTAGGGCTCCCTTTGGACTGTCAGGGCAGCACAGGTATGAGGTGGGGGCAGCCCCTGTCTGGGACTTATCCTTCGATGTTTTCATTTTTTGCAGTCAGCTGCCCGCTCAGGGACACGGGACCCTGAGAACAAACATCGGCTCTTTTCCATGGGAAAGAAAACTCACCAGTCCAGGTTCCTGATGTCAGTTTGTAGGGATCCCCTGGGACACTCAGGGCAGCACAACTGTGAGGTGGGGGCAGCCCCTGTCTGGGACTTATCCTTCGATGTTTTGATTTTTTGCAGACTGCTGCCCGCTCAGGGCCACAGGACTCGGAGTGCAAACATCGGCTCTTTTCCATGGGAAAGAAAACTCACCAGTCCAGGTTCCTGATGTCAGTTTGTAGGGCTCCCTTTGGACTGTCAGGGCAGCACAGGTATGAGGTGGGGGCAGCTCCTGTCTGGCACTTATCATTCGATGTTCGGATTTTTTGCAGTCAGATGCCCGCTCAGGGCCACAGGACTCGGAGAGCAAACATCGGCTCTTTTCCCTGGGAAAGAAAACTCACCAGTCCAGGTTCCTGATGTCAGTTTGTAGGGCTCCCTTTGGACTGTCAGGGAAGCACAGGTATGTGGTGGGGGCAGCTCCTGTCTGGGACTTATCCTTCGATGTTTTGATTTTTTGCAGACTGCTGCCAGTTTAGGGCCACAGGACCCTGACCACAAACATCGGCTATTTTCCCTGGGAAAGAAAACTCACCACTCCAGGTTCCTGATGTCAGTTTGTGGGGCTCCCCTGGGACTCTCGGGGCAGCACAAGTATGAGGTGGGGGCAGCTCCTGTCTGGGACTTATCCTTTGATGTTCGGATTTTTTGCAGACTGCTGCCAGCTCAGGGCCACAGGACTCGGAGTGCAAACATCGGCTCTTTTCCCTGGGAAAGAAAACTCACCAGTCCAGGTTCCTGATGTCAGTTTTTGGGGCTCCCCTGCGACTCTCAGGGCAGCACAAGTATGAGGTGGGGGCAGCTCCTGTCTGGGACTTATCCTTCGATGTTTTGATTTTTTGCAGACTGCTGCCCGCTCAGGGCCACAGGACTCGGAGTGCAAACATCGGCTCTTTTCCGTGGGAAAGAAAACTCACCAGTCCAGGTTCCTGATGTCAGTTTGTAGGGCCCCCCTGGGACTCTCAGGGCAGCACAAGTATGAGGTGGGGGCAGCTCCGGTCTGGGACTTATCTTTCGAAGTTTTGATTTTTTGCAGACTACTGCCCATTCAGGGACAAAAGCCTCGGAGCGCAAACATCGGCTCTTTTCCATGGGAAAGAAAACCCGCCAGTCCAGGTTCCTGATGTCAGTTTGTAGGGCTGCCCTGGGACTCTCAGGGCAGCACAAGTATGAGGTGGGGGCAGCCCCTGTCTGGGACTTATCCTTCGATGTTTGGATTTTTTGCAGTCAGCTGCCCGCTCAGGGCCACAGGACTCGGAGTGCAAACATCAGCTCTTTTCCCTGGGAAAGAAAACTCACCAGTCAGGGTTCCTGATGTCAGTTTGTAGGGCTCCCTTTGGACTGTCAGGGCAGCACAAGTATGAGGTAGGGCAGCACAAGTATGAGGTGGGGGCAGCTCCTGTCTGGGACTTATCCTTCGATGTTCGGATTTTTTGGAGACTGCTGCCAGCTCACGGCCACAGGACTCGGAGCGCAAACATTGGCTCTTTTCCCTGGGAAAGAAAACTCACCAGTCCAGGTTCCTGATGTCAGTTTGTAGGGCTCCCTTTGGACTGTCAGGGCAGCACAGGTATGAGGTGGGGGCAGCCCCTGTCTGGGACTTATCCTTCGATGTTTTGATTTTTTGCAGACTGCTGCCCGCTCAGGGCCAAAGGACTCGGAGCGCAAACATCGGCTCTTTTCCATGGGAAAGAAAACTCACCAGTCCAGGTTCCTGATGTCAGTTTGTAGGGCTCCCTTTGGACTGTCAGGGCAGCACAGGTATGAGGTGGGGGCAGCTCCTGTCTGGGACTTATCCTTCGATGTTCGGATTTTTGCAGACTGCTGCCAGCTCAGGGGCACAGGACTCGGAGCGCAAACATTGGCTCTTTTCCCTGGGAAAGAAAACTCACCAGTCAGGGTTCCTGATCTCAGTTTGTAGGGCTCCCCTGGGACTGTCAGGGCAGCACAAGTATGAGGTGGGGGCAGCTCCTGTCTGGGACTTATCCTTCGATGTTTTGATTTTTTGCAGACTGCTGCTCGCTCAGGGCCAAAGGACTCGGAGCGCAAACATCGGCTCTTTTCCATGGGAAAGAAAACTCACCAGTCCAGGTTCCTGATGTCAGTTTGTAGGGCTCCCTTTGGACTGTCAGGGCAGCACAGGTATGAGGTGGGGGCAGCTCCTGTCTGGCACTTATCATTCGATGTTTTGATTTTTTGCAGACTGCTGCCAGTTTAGGGCCACAGGACTCGGAGCACAAACATCGGCTCTTTTCCCTGGGAAAGAAAACTCACCAGTCCAGGTTCCTGATGTCAGTTTGTAGGGCTCCCCTGGGACTGTCAGGGCAGCAGAGGTATGAGGTGGGGGCAGCTCCTGTCTGGGACTTATCCTTCGATCTTTTGATTTTTTGCAGACTGCTGCCAGTTTAGGGCCACAGGACCCTGAGCACAAACATCGGCTCTTTTCCCTGGGAAAGAAAACTCATCAGTCCAGGTTCCTGATGTCAGTTTGTAGGGCTCCCTTTGGACTGTCAGGGCAGCACAGGTATGTGGTGGGGGCAGGTCCGGTCGAGGACACATCCTTCGATGTTCCGATTTTTTGCAGACTGCTGGCCGCTCAGGGCCACAGGACCCTGAGCACAAACTCCGGCTCTTTGCCCTGGGAAAGAAAACTCACCAGTCCAGATTCCTAATGTCAGTTTGTAGGGCTCCCCTGGGACTGTCAGGGCAGCACCGGTATGAGGTGGGGGCAGCTACTGTCTGGGACTTATCCTTCGATGTTTTCATTTTTTGCAGACTGCTGCCCGCTCAGGGCCAAAGGACTCGGAGTGCAAACATCGGCTCTTTTCCCTGGGAAAGAAAACTCACCAGTCCAGGTTCCTGATGTCAGTTTGTAGGGATCCCCTGGGACACTCAGGGCAGCACAACTGTGAGGTGGGGGCAGCCCCTGTCTGGGACTTATCCTTCGATGTTTTGATTTTTTGCAGACTGCTGCCCGCTCAGGGCCACAGGACTCGGAGTGCAAACATCGGCTCTTTTCCATGGGAAAGAAAACTCACCAGTCCAGGTTCCTGATGTCAGTTTGTAGGGCTCCCTTTGGACTGTCAGGGCAGCACAGGTATGAGGTGGGGGCAGCTCCTGTCTGGCACTTATCATTCGATGTTCGGATTTTTTGCAGTCAGATGCCCGCTCAGGGCCACAGGACTCGGAGAGCAAACATCGGCTCTTTTCCCTGGGAAAGAAAACTCACCAGTCCAGGTTCCTGATGTCAGTTTGTAGGGCTCCCTTTGGACTGTCAGGGAAGCACAGGTATGTGGTGGGGGCAGCTCCTGTCTGGGACTTATCCTTCGATGTTTTGATTTTTTGCAGACTGCTGCCAGTTTAGGGCCACAGGACCCTGACCACAAACATCGGCTATTTTCCCTGGGAAAGAAAACTCACCACTCCAGGTTCCTGATGTCAGTTTGTGGGGCTCCCCTGGGACTCTCGGGGCAGCACAAGTATGAGGTGGGGGCAGCTCCTGTCTGGGACTTATCCTTCGATGTTTTGATTTTTTGCAGACTGCTGCCCGTTTAGGGCCACAGGACCCTGAGCACAAACATCGGCTCTTTTCCCTGGGAAAGAAAACTCCCCAGTCCAGGTTCCTGATGTCAGTTTCTAGGGCTGCCCTGGGACTGTCAGGGCAGCAAAAGTATGAGGTGGGGGCAGCTCCTGTCTGGGACTTATCCTTTGATGTTCGGATTTTTTGCAGACTGCTGCCAGCTCAGGGCCACAGGACTCGGAGTGCAAACATCGGCTCTTTTCCCTGGGAAAGAAAACTCAGCAGTCCAGGTTCCTGAGGTCAGTTTGTAGGGCTCCCCTGGGACTGTCAGGGCAGCAGAAGTATGAGGTGGGGGCAGCTCCTGTCTGGCACTTCTCATTCGATGTTAGGATTTTTGGCAGTCAGATGCCCGCTCAGGGCCACAGGACTCGGAGAGCAAACATCGGCTCTTTTCCCTGGGAAAGAAAACTCACCAGTCCAGGTTCCTGATGTCAGTTTGTGGGGCTCCCCTGCGACTCTCAGGGCAGCACAAGTATGAGGTGGGGGCAGCTCCTGTCTGGGACTTATCCTTCGATGTTTTGATTTTTTGCAGACTGCTGCCCGCTCAGGGCCACAGGACTCGGAGTGCAAACATCGGCTCTTTTCCCTGGGAAAGAAAACTCACCAGTCCAGGTTCCTGATGTCAGTTTGTAGGGCCCCCCTGGGACTCTCAGGGCAGCACAAGTATGAGGTGGGGGCAGCTCCTGTCTGGGACTTATCTTTTGAAGTTTTGATTTTTTGCAGACTACTGCCCATTCAGGGACAAAGGCCTCGGAGCGCAAACATCGGCTCTTTTCCATGGGAAAGAAAACCCGCCAGTCCAGGTTCCTGATGTCAGTTTGTAGGGCTGCCCTGGGACTCTCAGGGCAGCACAAGTATGAGGTGGGGGCAGCCCCTGTCTGGGACTTATCCTTCGATGTTTGGATTTTTTGCAGTCAGCTGCCCGCTCAGGGCCACAGGACTCGGAGTGCAAACATCGGCTCTTTTCCCTGGGAAAGAAAACTCACCAGTCCAGGTTCCTGATGTCAGTTTGTAGGGATCCCCTGGGACACTCAGGGCAGCACAACTGTGAGGTGGGGGCAGCCCCTGTCTGGGACTTATCCTTCGATGTTTTGATTTTTTGCAGACTGCTGCCCGCTCAGGGCCACAGGACTCGGAGTGCAAACATCGGCTCTTTTCCATGGGAAAGAAAACTCACCAGTCCAGGTTCCTGATGTCAGTTTGTAGGGCTCCCTTTGGACTGTCAGGGCAGCACAGGTATGAGGTGGGGGCAGCTCCTGTCTGGCACTTATCATTCGATGTTCGGATTTTTTGCAGTCAGATGCCCGCTCAGGGCCACAGGACTCGGAGAGCAAACATCGGCTCTTTTCCCTGGGAAAGAAAACTCACCAGTCCAGGTTCCTGATGTCAGTTTGTAGGGCTCCCTTTGGACTGTCAGGGAAGCACAGGTATGTGGTGGGGGCAGCTCCTGTCTGGGACTTATCCTTCGATGTTTTGATTTTTTGCAGACTGCTGCCAGTTTAGGGCCACAGGACCCTGACCACAAACATCGGCTATTTTCCCTGGGAAAGAAAACTCACCACTCCAGGTTCCTGATGTCAGTTTGTGGGGCTCCCCTGGGACTCTCGGGGCAGCACAAGTATGAGGTGGGGGCAGCTCCTGTCTGGGACTTATCCTTCGATGTTTTGATTTTTTGCAGACTGCTGCCCGTTTAGGGCCACAGGACCCTGAGCACAAACATCGGCTCTTTTCCCTGGGAAAGAAAACTCCCCAGTCCAGGTTCCTGATGTCAGTTTCTAGGGCTGCCCTGGGACTGTCAGGGCAGCAAAAGTATGAGGTGGGGGCAGCTCCTGTCTGGGACTTATCCTTTGATGTTCGGATTTTTTGCAGACTGCTGCCAGCTCAGGGCCACAGGACTCGGAGTGCAAACATCGGCTCTTTTCCCTGGGAAAGAAAACTCAGCAGTCCAGGTTCCTGAGGTCAGTTTGTAGGGCTCCCCTGGGACTGTCAGGGCAGCAGAAGTATGAGGTGGGGGCAGCCCCTGTCTGGCACTTCTCATTCGATGTTAGGATTTTTGGCAGTCAGATGCCCGCTCAGGGCCACAGGACTCGGAGAGCAAACATCGGCTCTTTTCCCTGGGAAAGAAAACTCACCAGTCCAGGTTCCTGATGTCAGTTTGTGGGGCTCCCCTGCGACTCTCAGGGCAGCACAAGTATGAGGTGGGGGCAGCTCCTGTATGGGACTTATCCTTCGATGTTTTGATTTTTTGCAGACTGCTGCCCGCTCAGGGCCACAGGACTCGGAGTGCAAACATCGGCTCTTTTCCCTGGGAAAGAAAACTCACCAGTCCAGGTTCCTGATGTCAGTTTGTAGGGCCCCCCTGGGACTCTCAGGGCAGCACAAGTATGAGGTGGGGGCAGCTCCTGTCTGGGACTTATCTTTTGAAGTTTTGATTTTTTGCAGACTACTGCCCATTCAGGGACAAAGGCCTCGGAGCGCAAACATCGGCTCTTTTCCATGGGAAAGAAAACCCGCCAGTCCAGGTTCCTGATGTCAGTTTGTAGGGCTGCCCTGGGACTCTCAGGGCAGCACAAGTATGAGGTGGGGGCAGCCCCTGTCTGGGACTTATCCTTCGATGTTTGGATTTTTTGCAGTCAGCTGCCCGCTCAGGGCCACAGGACTCGGAGTGCAAACATCAGCTCTTTTCCCTGGGAAAGAAAACTCACCAGTCAGGGTTCCTGATGTCAGTTTGTAGGGCTCCCTTTGGACTGTCAGGGAAGCACAGGTATGTGGTGGGGGCAGCTCCTGTCTGGGACTTATCCTTCGATGTTTTGATTTTTTGCAGACTGCTGCCAGTTTAGGGCCACAGGACCCTGACCACAAACATCGGCTATTTTCCCTGGGAAAGAAAACTCACCACTCCAGGTTCCTGATGTCAGTTTGTGGGGCTCCCCTGGGACTCTCGGGGCAGCACAAGTATGAGGTGGGGGCAGCTCCTGTCTGGGACTTATCCTTCGATGTTTTGATTTTTTGCAGACTGCTGCCCGTTTAGGGCCACAGGACCCTGAGCACAAACATCGGCTCTTTTCCCTGGGAAAGAAAACTCCCCAGTCCAGGTTCCTGATGTCAGTTTCTAGGGCTGCCCTGGGACTGTCAGGGCAGCAAAAGTATGAGGTGGGGGCAGCTCCTGTCTGGGACTTATCCTTTGATGTTCGGATTTTTTGCAGACTGCTGCCAGCTCAGGGCCACAGGACTCGGAGTGCAAACATCGGCTCTTTTCCCTGGGAAAGAAAACTCACCAGTCCAGGTTCCTGAGGTCAGTTTGTAGGGCTCCCCTGGGACTGTCAGGGCAGCAGAAGTATGAGGTGGGGGCAGCTCCTGTCTGGCACTTCTCATTCGATGTTAGGATTTTTGGCAGTCAGATGCCCGCTCAGGGCCACAGGACTCGGAGAGCAAACATCGGCTCTTTTCCCTGGGAAAGAAAACTCACCAGTCCAGGTTCCTGATGTCAGTTTGTAGGGCCCCACTGGGACTCTCAGGGCAGCACAAGTATGAGGTGGGGGCAGCTCCTGTCTGGGACTTATCCTTCGATGTTTTGATTTTTTGCAGACTGCTGCCCGCTCAGGGCCACAGGACTCGGAGTGCAAACATCGGCTCTTTTCCCTGGGAAAGAAAACTCACCAGTCCAGGTTCCTGATGTCAGTTTGTAGGGCCCCCCTGGGACTCTCAGGGCAGCACAAGTATGAGGTGGGGGCAGCTCCTGTCTGGGACTTATCTTTTGAAGTTTTGATTTTTTGCAGACTACTGCCCATTCAGGGACAAAGGCCTCGGAGCGCAAACATCGGCTCTTTTCCATGGGAAAGAAAACCCGCCAGTCCAGGTTCCTGATGTCAGTTTGTAGGGATCCCCTGGGACTCTCAGGGCAGCACAAGTATGAGGTGGGGGCAGCCCCTGTCTGGGACTTATCCTTCGATGTTTGGATTTTTTGCAGTCAGCTGCCCGCTCAGGGCCACAGGACTCGGAGTGCAAACATCAGCTCTTTTCCCTGGGAAAGAAAACTCACCAGTCAGGGTTCCTGATGTCAGTTTGTAGGGCTCCCTTTGGACTGTCAGGGCAGCACAAGTATGAGGTAGGGCAGCACAAGTATGAGGTGGGGGCAGCTCCGGTCTGGGACTTATCCTTCGATATTTTGATTTTTTGCAGACTACTGCCCGCTCAGGGCCACAGGACTCGGAGAGCAAACATCGGCTCTTTTCCCTGGGAAAGAAAACTCACCAGTCCAGGTTCCTGATGTCAGTTTGTGGGGCTCCCCTGGGACTCTCAGGGCAGCACAAGTATGAGGTGGGGGCAGCTCCTGTCTGGGACTCATCCTTCGATGTTTTGATTTTTTGCAGACTGCTGCCCACTCAGGGCCACAGGACTCGGAGTGCAAACATCGGCTCTTTTCCCTGGGAAAGAAAACTCACCACTCCAGGTTCCTGATGTCAGTTTGTAGGGCTCCCCTGGGACTGTCTGGCCAGCACACGTATGAGGTGGGGGCAGCTCCTGTCTGGGACTTATCCTTCGATGTTCGGATTTTTTGGAGACTGCTGCCAGCTAAGGGCCACAGGACTCGGAGCGCAAACATTGGCTCTTTTCCCTGGGAAAGAAAACTCACCAGTCCAGGTTCCTGATGTCAGTTTGTAGGGCTCCCTTTGGACTGTCAGGGCAGAACAGGTATGAGGTGGGGGCAGCCCCTGTCTGGGACTTATCCTTCGATGTTTTCATTTTTTGCAGACTGCTGCCCGCTCAGGGCCAAAGGACTCGGAGCGCAAACATCGGCTCTTTTCCATGGGAAAGAAAACTCACCAGTCCAGGTTCCTGATGTCAGTTTGTAGGGCTCCCTTTGGACTGTCAGGGCAGCACAGGTATGTGGTGGGGGCAGGTCCGGTCGAGGACACATCCTTCGATGTTCCGATTTTTTGCAGACTGCTGGCCGCTCAGGGCCACAGGACCCTGAGCACAAACTCCGGCTCTTTGCCCTGGGAAAGAAAACTCACCAGTCCAGATTCCTAATGTCAGTTTGTAGGGCTCCCCTGGGACTGTCAGGGCAGCACCGGTATGAGGTGGGGGCAGCTACTGTCTGGGACTTATCCTTCGATGTTTTGATTTTTTGCAGACTGCTGCCCGCTCAGGGCCACAAGACTCGGAGTGCAAACATCGGCTCTTTTCCCTGGGAAAGAAAACTCACCAGTCCAGGTTCCTGATGTCAGTTTGTAGGGCTCCCCTGGGACTGTCAGGGCAGCACAGGTATGAGGTGGGGGCAGCCCCTGTCTGGGACTTATCCTTCGATGTTTTGATTTTTTGCAGTCAGCTGCCCGCTCAGGGCCACAGGACTCAGAGCGCAAACATCGGCTCTTTTCCATGGGAAAGAAAACTCACCAGTCCAGGTTCCTGATGTCAGTTTGTAGGGCTCCCTTTGGACTGTCAGGGCAGCATAGGTATGAGGTGGGGGCAGCTCCTGTCTGGCACTTATCATTCGATGTTAGGATTTTTGGCAGTCAGCTGCCCGCTCAGGGACACGGGACCCTGAGAACAAACATCGGCTCTTTTCCCTGGGAAAGAAAACTCACCAGTCCAGGTTCCTGATGTCAGTTTGTAGGGATCCCCTGGGACACTCAGGGCAGCACAACTGTGAGGTGGGGGCAGCCCCTGTCTGGGACTTATCCTTCGATGTTTTGATTTTTGCAGACTGCTGCCCGCTCAGGGCCACAGGACTCGGAGTGCAAACATCGGCTCTTTTCCATGGGAAAGAAAACTCACCAGTCCAGGTTCCTGATGTCAGTTTGTAGGGCTCCCTTTGGACTGTCAGGGCAGCACAGGTATGAGGTGGGGGCAGCTCCTGTCTGGCACTTATCATTCGATGTTCGGATTTTTGGCAGTCAGATGCCCGCTCAGGGCCACAGGACTCAGAGAGCAAACATCGGCTCTTTTCCCTGGGAAAGAAAACTCACCAGTCCAGGTTCCTGATGTCAGTTTGTAGGGCTCCCTTTGGACTGTCAGGGCAGCACAGGTATGTGGTGAGGGCAGCTCCTGTCTGGGACTTATCCTTCGATGTTTTGATTTTTTGCAGACTGCTGCCAGTTTAGGGCCACAGGACCCTGACCACAAACATCGGCTATTTTCCCTGGGAAAGAAAACTCACCAGTCCAGGTGCCTGATGTCAGTTTGTAGGGCTCCCTTTGGACCGTCAGGGCAGCACAGGTATGTGGTGGGGGCAGCTCCTGTCTGGGACTTATCCTTCGATGTTTTGATTTTTTGCAGACTGCTGCCAGTTTAGGGCCACAGGACCCTGAGCACAAACATCGGCTATTTTCCCTGGGAAAGAAAACTCACCAGTCCAGGTTCCTGATGTCAGTTTGTGGGGCTCCCCTGGGACTCTCAGGGCAGCCAAAGTATGAGGTGGGGGCAGCTCCTGTCTGGGACTTATCCTTTGATGTTCGGATTTTTTGCAGACTGCTGACGCTCAGGGCCACAGGACTCGGAGTGCAAACATCGGCTCTTTTCCCTGGGAAAGAAAACTCACCAGTCCAGGTTCCTGAGGTCAGTTTGTAGGGCTCCCCTGCGACTCTCAGGGCAGCACAAGTATGAGGAGGGGGCAGCCCCTGTCTGGGACTTATCCTTCGATGTTTTGATTTTTTGCAGACTGCTGCCCGCTCAGGGCCACAGGACTCGGAGTGCAAACATCGGCTCTTTTCCCTGGGAAAGAAAACTCACCAGTCCAGGTTCCTGATGTCAGTTTGTAGGGCTCCCCTGGGACTGTCAGGGCAGCACAGGTATGTGGTGGGGGCACCTCCTGTCTGGGACTTATCCTTCGATGTTTTGATTTTTTGCAGACTGCTGCCCGTTTAGGACCACAGGACCCTGAGCACAAACATCGGCTCTTTTCCCTGGGAAAGAAAACTCACCAGTCCAGGTTCCTGATGTCAGTATTTAGGGCTCCCTTTGGACTGTCAGGGCAGCACAGGTATGAGGTGGGGGCAGCTCCTGTCTGGCGCTTATCGTTCGATGTTCGGATTTTTGGCAGTCAGATGCCCGCTCAGGGCCACAGGACTTGGAGAGCAAACATCGGCTCTTTTCCATGGGAAAGAAAACTCACCAGTCCAGGTTCCTGATGTCAGTTTGTGGGGCTCCCCTGGGACTCTCAGGGCAGCACAAGTATGAGGTGGGGGCAGCTCCGGTCTGGGACTTTTCTTTCGAAGTTTTGATTTTTTGCAGACTACTGCCCATTCAGGGACAAAGGCCTCGGAGCGCAAACATCGGCTCTTTTCCATGGGAAAGAAAACCCACCAGTCCAGGTTCCTGATGTCAGTTTGTATGGCTGCCCTGGGACTGTCAGGGCAGCAGAAATATGAGGTGGGGGCAGCCCCTGTCTGGGACTTATCCTTCGATGTTGCGATTTTTTGCAGTCAGCTGCCCGCTCAGGGCCACAGGACTCGGACCGCAAATCATCGGCTCTTTTCCATGGGAAAGAAAACTCACCAGTCCAGGTTCCTGATGTCAGTTTGTAGGGCTCCCTTTGGACTGTCAGGGCAGCACAGGTATGAGGTGGGGGCAGCTCCTGTCTGGCACTTATCATTCGATGTTCGGATTTTTGGCAGTCAGCTGCCCGCTCAGGGACACGGGACCCTGAGAACAAACATCGGCTCTTTTCCCTGGGAAAGAAAACTCACCAGTCCAGGTTCCTGATGTCAGTTTGTAGGGATCCCCTGGGACACTCAGAGCAGCACAACTGTCAGGTGGGGGCAGCCCCTGTCTGGGACTTATCCTTCGATGTTTTGATTTTTTGCAGACTGCTGCCCGCTCAGAGCCACAGGACTCGGAGTGCAAACATCGGCTCTTTTCCATGGGAAAGAAAACTCACCAGTCCAGGTTCCTGATGTCAGTTTTTAGGGCTCCCTTTGGACTGTCAGGGCAGCACAGGTATGAGGTGGGGGCAGCTCCTGTCTGGCACTTATCATTCGATGTTCGGATTTTTGGCAGTCAGATGCCCGCTCAGGGCCACAGGACCCTGAGCACAAACATCGGCTCTTTTCCCTGGGAAAGAAAACTCACCAGTCCAGGTGCCTGATGTCAGTTTCTAGGGCTCCCTTTGGACTGTCAGGGCAGCACAGGTATGTGGTGGGGGCAGCTCCTGTCTGGGACTTATCCTTCGATGTTTTGATTTTTTGCAGACTGCTGCCAGTTTAGGGCCACAGGACCCTGAGCACAAACATCGGCTATTTTCCCTGGGAAAGAAAACTCACCAGTCCAGGTTCCTGATGTCAGTTTGTGGGGCTCCCCTGGGACTCTCAGGGCAGCCAAAGTATGAGGTGGGGGCAGCTCCTGTCTGGGACTTATCCTTTGATGTTCCGATTTTTTGCAGACTGCTGCCAGCTCAGGGCCACAGGACTCGGAGTGCAAACATCGGCTCTTTTCCCTGGGAAAGAAAACTCACCAGTCCAGGTTCCTGAGGTCAGTTTGTAGGGCTCCCCTGCGACTCTCAGGGCAGCACAAGTACGAGGTGGGGGCAGCCCCTGTCTGGGACTTATCCTTCGATGTTTTGATTTTTTGCAGACTGCTGCCCGTTTAGGGCCACAGGACCCTGAGCACAAACATCGGCTCTTTTCCCTGGGAAAGAAAACTCACCAGTCCAGGTTCCTGATGTCAGTTTTTAGGGCTCCCTTTGGACTGTCAGGGCAGCACAGGTATGAGGTGGGGGCAGCTCCTGTCTGGCACTTATCATTCGATGTTCGGATTTTTGGCAGTCAGATGCCCGCTCAGGGCCACAGGACTCGGAGAGCAAACATCGGCTCTTTTCCCTGGGAAAGAAAACTCACCAGTCCAGGTTCCTGATGTCAGTTTCTAGGGCTCCCTTTGGACTGTCAGGGCAGCACAAGTATGAGGTGGGGGCAGCTCCTGTCTGGGACTTATCCTTCGATGTTTTGATTTTTTGCAGACTGCTGCCAGCTCAGGGCCACAGGACTCGGAGCGCAAACATCGTCTCTTTTCCCTGGGAAAGAAAACTCACCAGTCCAGCTTCCTGAGGTCAGTTTGTAGGGCTCCCCTGGGACTGTCAGGGAAGCACAAGTATGAGGTGGGGGCAGCTCCTGTCTGGGACTTATCCTTCGATGTTTTGATTTTTTGCAGACTGCTGCCCGCTCAGGGCCAAAGGACTCGGAGCGCAAACATCGGCTCTTTTCCATGGGAAAGAAAACTCACCAGTCCAGGTTCCTGATGTCAGTTTCTAGGGCTCCCTTTGGACTGTCAGGGCAGCACAGGTATGAGGTGGGGGCAGCTCCTGTCTGGCACTTATCATTCGATGTTCGGATTTTTGGCAGTCAGATGTCCGCTCAGGGCCACAGGACTCGGAGAGCAAACATCGGCTCTTTTCCCTGGGAAAGAAAACTCACCAGTCCAGGTTCCTGATGTCAGTTTGTGGGGCTCCCCTGGGACTGTCAGGGCAGCACAAGTATGAGGTGGGGGCAGCTCCTGTCTGGGACTTATCCTTCGATGTTTTGATTTTTTGCAGACTGCTGCCCGCTCAGGGCCACAGGACTCGGAGTGCAAACATCGGCTCTTTTCCCTGGGAAAGAAAACTCACCAGTCCAGGTTCCTGATGTCAGTTTCTAGGGCCCCCCTGGGACTCTCAGGGCAGCACAAGTATGAGGTGGGGGCAGCTCCTGTCTGGGACTTATCCTTCGAAGTTTTGATTTTTTGCAGACTACTGCCCATTCAGGGACAAAGGCCTCGGAGCGCAAACATCGGCTCTTTTCCCTGGGAAAGAAAACTCACCAGTCCAGGTTCCTGATGTCAGTTTGTAGGGCTGCCCTGGGACTCTCAGGGCTGTACAAGTATGAGGTGGGGGCTGCCCCTGTCTGGGATTTATCCTTCGATGTTCGGATTTTTTGCACTCAGCTGCCCGCTCAGGGCCACAGGACTCGGAGTGCAAACATCAGCTCTTTTCCCTGGGAAAGAAAACTCACCAGTCCAGGTTCCTGATGTCAGTTTGTGGGGCTCCCCTGGGACTGTCAGGGCAGCACATGGTATGTCGTGGGGGCACCTCCTGTCTGGGACTTATCCTTCGATGTTTTGATTTTTTGCAGACTGCTGCCCGTTTAGCGCCACAGGACCCTGAGCACAAACATCGGCTCTTTTCCCTGGGAAAGAAAACTCACCAGTCCAGGTTCCTGATGTCAGTTTCTAGGGCTCCCCTGGGACTGTCAGGCCAGCAAAAGTATGAGGTGGGGGCAGCTCCTGTCTGGGACTTATCCTTCGATGTTCGGATTTTTTGCAGACTGCTGCCAGCTCAGGGCCACAGGACTCGGAGCGCAAACATCGGCTCTTTTCCCTGGGAAAGAAAACTCACCAGTCCAGGTTCCTGATGTCAGTTTGTGGGGCTCCCCTGGGACTCTCAGGGCAGCACAAGTATGAGGTGGGGGCAGCTCCTGTCTGGGACTTATCCTTCGATGTTTTGATTTTTTGCAGACTGCTGCCCGTTCAGGGCCAAAGGACTCGGAGAGCAAACATCGGCTCTTCTCCATGGGAAAGAAAACTCACCAGTCCAGGTTCCTGATGTCAGTTTGTAGGGCTCCCTTTGGACTGTCAGGGCAGCACAGGTATGAGGTGGGGGCAGCTCCTGTCTGGCACTTATCATTCGATGTTCGGATTTTTGGCAGTCAGATGCCCGCTCAGGGCCACAGGACTCGGAGAGCAAACATCGGCTCTTTTCCCTGGGAAAGAAAACTCACCAGTCCAGGTTCCTGATGTCAGTTTGTAGTGCTGCCCTGGGACTGTCAGGGCAGCACAGGTATGTGGTGGGGGCAGCTCCCGTCTGGGACTTATCCTTTGATGTTCGGATTTTTGCAGACTGCTGCCAGCTCAGGGCCACAGGACTCGGAGTGCAAACATCGGCTCTTTTCCCTGGGAAAGAAAACTCACCAGTCCAGGTTCCTGAGGTCAGTTTGTAGGGCTCCCCTGCGACTCTCAGGGCAGCACAAGTATGAGGTGGGGGCAGCCCCTGTCTGGGACTTATCCTTCGATGTTTTGATTTTTTGCAGACTGCTGCCCGCTCAGGGCCACAGGACTCGGAGTGCAAACATCGGCTCTTTTCCATGGGAAAGAAAACTCACCAGTCCAGGTTGCTCATGTCAGTTTGTAGGGCTCCCCTGGGACTGTCAGGGCAGCACAGGTATGTGGTGGGGGCAGCTCCTGTCTGGGACTTATCCTTCGATGTTTTGATTTTTTGCAGACTGCTGCCCGTTTAGGGCCACAGGACCCTGAGCACAAACATCGGCTCTTTTCCCTGGGAAAGAAAACTCACCAGTCCAGGTTCCTGATGTAAGTTTTTAGGGCTCCCCTGGGACTGTCAGGCCAGCACAAGTATGAGGTGGAGGCAGCTCCTGTCTGGGACTTATCCTTCGATGTTCGGATTTTTTGCAGACTGCTGCCAGCTCAGGGGCACAGGACTCGGAGCGCAAACATCGGCTCTTTTCCCTGGGAAAGAAAACTCACCAGTCCAGGTTCCTGAGGTCAGTTTGTAGGGCTCCCCTGGGACTGTCAGGGCAGCACAAGTATGAGGTGGGGGCAGCTCCTGTCTGGGACTTATCCTTCGATGTTTTGATTTTTTGCAGACTGCTGCCCACTCAGGGCCAAAGGACTCGGAGCGCAAACATCGGCTCTTTTCCATGGGAAAGAAAACTCACCAGTCCAGGTTCCTGATGTCAGTTTCTAGGGCTCCCTTTGGACTGTCAGGGCAGCACAGGTATGAGGTGGGGGCAGCTCCTGTCTGGCACTTATCATTCGATGTTCGGATTTTTTGCAGACTGCTGCCCGCTCAGGGCCACAGGACTCGGAGAGCAAACATCGGCTCTTTTCCCTGGGAAAGAAAACTCACCAGTCCAGGTTCCTGATGTCAGTTTGTGGGGCTCCCCTGGGACTGTCAGGGCAGCACAAGTATGAGGTGGGGGCAGCTCCTGTCTGGGACTTATCCTTCGATGTTTTGATTTTTTGCAGACTGCTGCCCGCTCAGGGCCACAGGACTCGGAGTGCAAACATCGGCTCTTTTCCCTGGGAAAGAAAACTCACCAGTCCAGGTTCCTGATGTCAGTTTCTAGGGCCCCCCTGGGACTCTCAGGGCAGCACAAGTATGAGGTGGGGGCAGCTCCTGTCTGGGACTTATCTTTCGAAGTTTTGATTTTTTGCAGACTACTGCCCATTCAGGGACAAAGTCCTCGGAGCGCAAACATCGGCTCTTTTCCCTGGGAAAGAAAACTCACCAGTCCAGGTTCCTGATGTCAGTTTGTAGGGCTGCCCTGGGACTCTCAGGGCTGCACAATTATGAGGTGGGGGCAGCTCCTGTCTGGGACTTATCCTTCGATGTTCGGATTTTTTGCAGACTGCTGCCAGCTCAGGGCCACAGGACTCGGAGCGCAAACATCGGCTCTTTTCCCTGGGAAAGAAAACTCACCAGTCCAGGTTCCTGAGGTCAGTTTGTAGGGCTCCCCTGGGACTGTCAGGGCAGCACAAGTATGAGGTGGGGGCAGCTCCTGTCTGGGACTTATCCTTCGATGTTTTGATTTTTTGCAGACTGCTGCCCACTCAGGGCCAAAGGACTCGGAGCGCAAACATCGGCTCTTTTCCATGGGAAAGAAAACTCACCAGTCCAGGTTCCTGATGTCAGTTTCTAGGGCTCCCTTTGGACTGTCAGGGCAGCACAGGTATGAGGTGGGGGCAGCTCCTGTCTGGCACTTATCATTCGATGTTCGGATTTTTTGCAGACTGCTGCCCGCTCAGGGCCACAGGACTCGGAGAGCAAACATCGGCTCTTTTACCTGGGAAAGAAAACTCACCAGTCCAGGTTCCTGATGTCAGTTTGTGGGGCTCCCCTGGGACTCTCGGGGCAGCACAAGTATGAGGTGGGGGCAGCTCCTGTCTGGGACTTATCCTTCGATGTTTTGATTTTTTGCAGACTGCTGCCCGCTCAGGGCCACAGGACTCGGAGTGCAAACATCGGCTCTTTTCCCTGGGAAAGAAAACTCACCAGTCCAGGTTCCTGATGTCAGTTTCTAGGCCCCCCCTGGGACTCTCGGGGCAGCACAAGTATGAGGTGGGGGCAGCTCCTGTCTGGGACTTATCTTTCGAAGTTTTGATTTTTTGCAGACTACTGCCCATTCAGGGACAAAGTCCTCGGAGCGCAAACATCGGCTCTTTTCCCTGGGAAAGAAAACTCACCAGTCCAGGTTCCTGATGTCAGTTTGTAGGGCTGCCCTGGGACTCTCAGGGCTGCACAATTATGAGGTGGGGGCAGCCCCTGTCTGGGACTTATCCTTCAATGTTTGGATTTTTTGCAGTCAGCTGCCCGCTCAGGGCCACAGGACTCGGAGTGCAAACATCAGCTCTTTTCCCTGGGAAAGAAAACTCACCAGTCCAGGTTCCTGATGTCAGTTTGTGGGGCTCCCCTGCGACTCTCAGGGCAGCACAATTATGAGGTGGGGGCAGCCCCTGTCTGGGACTTATCCTTCGATGTTTTGATTTTTTGCAGACTGCTGCCCGCTCAGGGCCACAGGACTCGGAGTGCAAACATCAGCTCTTTACCCTGGGAAAGAAAACTCACCAGTCCAGGTTGCTGATGTCAGTTTGTAGGGATCCCCTGGGACTGTCAGGGCAGCACACGTATGTCGTGGGGGCACCTCCTGTCTGGGACTTATCCTTCGATGTT
Organism: Taeniopygia guttata; assembly: GCF_048771995.1. NCBI lineage: Eukaryota > Metazoa > Chordata > Aves > Passeriformes > Estrildidae > Taeniopygia > Taeniopygia guttata. The sequence continues at coordinate 53,954 of NC_133062.1, forward strand.
CGGATTTTTTGCAGACTGCTGCCAGCTCAGGGCCACAGGACTCGGAGCGCAAACATCGGCTCTTTTCCCTGGGAAAGAAAACTCACCAGTCCAGGTTCCTGATGTCAGTTTGTGGGGCTCCCCTGGGACTGTCAGGGCAGCACAAGTATGAGGTGGGGGCAGCTCCTGTCTGGGACTTATCCTTCGATGTTTTGATTTTTTGCAGACTGCTGCCCGTTCAGGGCCACAGGACTCGGAGTGCAAACATCGGCTCTTTTCCCTGGGAAAGAAAACTCACCAGTCCAGGTTCGTGATGTCAGTTTGTAGGGCTCCCCTGGGACTCTCAGGGCAGCACAGGTATGTGGTGGGGGCAGCTCCTGTCTGGGACTTATCCTTCGATGTTTTGATTTTTTGCAGACTGCTGCCCGCTCAGGGCCACAGGACTCGGAGTGCAAACATCGGCTCTTTTCCCTGGGAAAGAAAACTCACCAGTCCAGGTTCCTGATGTCAGTTTGTAGGGCTGCCCTGGGACTCTCAGGGCAGCACAGGTATGTGGTGGGGGCAGCTCCGGTCTGGGACTTATCTTTTGATGTTTGGATTTTTTGCAGACTGCTGCCCGCTCAGGGCCACAGGACTCGGAGTGCAAACATCAGATCTTTTCCCTGGGAAAGAAAACTCACCAGTCAGGGTTCCTGATGTCAGTTTGTAGGGCTCCCTTTGGGTTGTCAGGGCAGCACAAGTATGAGGTAGTTCAGCACAAGTATGAGGTGGGGCAGCTCCTGTCTGGGACTTATCCTTCGATGTGTTGATTTTTTGCAGACTACTGCCCGCTCAGGGCCAATGGCCTCGGAGCGCAAACATCGGCTCTTGTCCCTGGGAAAGAAAACTCACCAGGTCCAGGTTCCTGATGTCAGTTTGTAGGGCTCCCTTTGGACTGTCAGGGCAGCACAGGTATGAGGTGGGGGCAGCTCCTGTCTGGGACTTATCCTTCGATGTTTGGATTTTTTGCAGACTACTGCCCGCTCAGGACCACAGGACCCTGAGCACAAACATCGGCTCTTTTCCCTGGGAAAGAAAACTCACCAGTCCAGGTTCCTGATGTCAGTTTGTAGGGCTCCCCTGGGACTGTCAGGGCAGCACAAGTATGAGGTGGGGGCAGATCCTGTCTGGGACTTATCCTTTGATGTTTTGATTTTTTGCAGACTGCTGCCAGCTCAGGGCCACAGGACTCGGAGCGCAAACATCGGCTCTTTTCCATGGGAAAGAAAACTCACCAGTCCAGGTTCCTGATGTCAGTGTGTAGGGCTCCCCTGGGACTCTCAGGGCAGCACAGGTATGAGGTGGGGGCAGCTCCTGTCTGGGACTTATCCTTCGATATTTTGATTTTTTGCAGACTACTGCCCGCTCAGGACCACAGGACCCTGGGCACAAACATCGGCTCTTTTCCCTGGGAAAGAAAACTCACCAGTCCAGGTTCCTGATGTAATTTTGTGGGGTTCCCCTGGGACTCTCAGGGCAGCACAAGTATGAGGTGGGGGCAGCTCCTGTCTGGGACTTATCCTTCGATGTTTTGATTTTTTGCAGACTGCTGCCAGTTCAGGGCCACAGGACTCGGAGCGCAAACATCGGCTCTTTTCCCTGGGAAAGAAAACTCACCAGTTAAGGTTCCTGAGGTCAGTTTGTAGGGCTCCCCTGGGACTGTCAGGGCAGCACAAGTATGAGGTGGGGGCAGCTCCTGTCTGGGACTTATCCTTCGATGTTTTGATTTTTTGCAGACTGCTGCCCGCTCAGGGCTAAAGGACTCGGAGCGCAAACATCGGCTCTTTTCCATGGGAAAGAAAACTCACCAGTCCAGGTTCCTGATGTCAGTTTGTAGGGCTCCCCTGGGACTGTCAGGCCAGCACAAGTATGAGGTGGGGGCAGCTCCTGTCTGGGACTTATCCTTCGATGTTTTGATTTTTTGCAGACTACTGCCCTCTCAGGGCCAAAGGCCTCGGAGCGCAAACATCGGCTCTTTTCCCTGGGAAAGAAAACTCACCAGTCCAGGTTCCTGATGTCAGTTTGTAGGGCTGCCCTGGGACTCTCAGGGCAGCACAAGTATGAGGTGGGGGCAGCCCCTGTCTGGGACTTATCCTTCGATGTTTGGATTTTTTGCAGACTGCTGCCAGTTTAGGGCCACAGGACCCTGAGCACAAACATCGGCTCTTTTCCCTGGGAAAGAAAACTCCCCAGTCCAGGTTCCTGATGTCAGTTTGTAGGGCTCCCCTGGGACTGTCAGGGCAGCACAGGTATGAGGTGGGGGCAGCTCCTGTCTGGCACTTATCCTTCAATGTTTTGATTTTTTGCAGACTGCTGCCAGTTTAGGGCCACAGGACCCTGAGCACAAACATCGGCTCTTTTCCCTGAGAAAGAAAACTCACCAGTCCAGGTTCCTGATGTCAGTTTCTAGGGCTCCCCTGGGACTGTCAGGGCAGCACAGGTATGTGGTGGGCGCAGCTCCTGTCTGGGACTTACCCTTTGATGTTCGGATTTTTTGCAGACTACTGCCAGATCAGGGCCACAGGACTCGGAGCGCGAACATCGGCTCTTTTCCCTGGGAAAGAAAACTCACCAGTCCAGGTTCCTGATGTCAGTTTCTAGGGCTCCCCTGGGACTCTCAGGGCAGCACAAGTATGAGGTGGGGGCAGCCCTGGTCTGGGACACATTCTTCGATGTTCGGATTTTGTGCAATCAGCTTCTCGCTCAGGGCTATAGGGTCCTGAGCACAAACTCAGGCTTTTCTTTCCAAGGTTGAGCCATCACTTTGGCTTCCTAATGCAAACAATGACGGACCCGCTTAGTACAACACCCTCACCCTGGGTTGGTGCCCTCCGCCACTGATTTGAAATGTCTGCATCTGAAAGGAAGTTAGGACTAATGTCAAACCTCTACAGGACAACTTAACAGTACCAAACATGTTATGTCAATCTCCTAATAAAATCTGGAGCCCAGCTGCACCCTGCATTACTAATTTCAAGTCCCCAGGACTTGTTCTATTACTGGCTATGCAGCAGGGCAGAGCAGCTCCGGTACAAATATGTGCAGACACCCGTGACACAGGACAGGACATGACAAACCAGGAGACAGAACAGGGAGGGAGAGCTTTTGATGAGAAGAAAGGACCGAGAGACCCAAAGAACAGAGAGTGCACCAGAGACAAGTGACAGGACACACACCAGAACTGCTCTGCCCTGCGCACCCCAGCACTGTGATCAAAACAGACACTTTTCCTTTAGCTGGCCTAAGGAGACACTTCTTGGACATCCTCATCTCCAAAACTAACTGAAAAACCCCTCCTGGGGAGTCCCAACCTGGCACCCTGCTTCCATCCCCTCTGTGGGTTGTAGCCCTTGACTTATCTTGCACATATCTGGGGATGCAAATCTCCATCGGGTGCAGAACGAGGCCTCCTGCCTGTCTGGGAAACTCCAGTTGTCACCAGGCTGTTGTCTCTTGGTCTGCCAAGACAAAGAAAACCAAACATCAGTGCACAACCGTAACAGCATAACGGCCAAAACCTGACAATTCTGCTACTCACCATTCTCCTCAGAATGGTCAGGCCACACACCGCAGGCGTGCTTGGAGGCCGACAGCATCATCTCAGGGTACACCTAGATTAAGTGGAGAAAGGGTGACATGGCATTGCTGAAACTTGAGTGGACTCTCACTCCTCCTCCCTACCTCCCTGACTCTCCACAACTCCTTGGCCACTGCTCTGGGTTACCAGGATGGGACCTTGAAATGTAAAATCAGTAGGCTTCATCACAGGGTCCTGTAATACTTCCAGAGGACTCACAAGCACAGCAAACCCAGTCCATCAGCCAGCTGGTGACAGGGGCTTGGCATACTCCCAGTGGATTCCCTAAAGCACAAAAACAAGAATGGATGATTACAGTTGCACCAAAAACTGAAACCTGAGCAAGAACAACTGCTTCTGTCCACTGCTCACCTGGCACACTGGGCTTTGGCTGCTGCTATCTGACTGGACCTCCTAAAAGTAAAGGCAAAGAACACCGCTGAAACTGATTCACCATTTAGTCTTCCCCTACAAATGCAAACAATGACTGACCTGCTCATGGCAAGTTCCTCACCCAGGATTCAGGCCATCTGCCACCGATTTGAGCTGTCTGTACCTGAAAAGAAGTTAGGACTAGTGTCAAACAGCTGCAGGAAAACTTAACAACACCAAAAATGTTATGTCCATCTCCTAATAAAATCTGGAGCCCAACTACACCCGGCATTACTAATTTCAAGGCCCCAGGACTTGTGCTATTACAGGCTACGCAGCAGGGCAGAGCAGGTCCGGTACAAATATGTGCAGACACCCGTGAGACATGATGTGACAAAGGAGAGGACACGACAGGGAGAGAGAGCTTTTGATGAGAAGAAAGGACCGAGAGACCCAAAGAACAGAGAGTGCACCAGAGACAAGTGACAGGACACACACCGGAACTGCTCTGCCCTGCGCACCTCAGCACTGTGATCAAAACAGACACTTTCCCTTCAGCTGGCCTAAGGAGACACTTCTTGGACATCCTCATCTCCAAACCTAACTCAAAAACCCCTCCTGGGGAGTCCCAACCTGGCACCTCGCTTCCATCCCCTCTGTGGGTTGTAGCCCTTGACTTATCTTGCGCATATCTGGGGATGCAAATCCCTGTTGGCTGCAGAAGGACACCGTCTGCCTGTCTGGTAAGTTCCAGCTGTCACCTCTTGGCCTGCCAAGAGAAAGAAAACCAAACATCAGTGCACAGCCTTAACAGCACATTGGCCAAAACCTGATAATTTTGCTACTCACCATCCTCCTCAGAATGCCCGGGTTCTGGGCCTGCATGCTCCGGGTGTGGTTGGATTCTGATGCCATCATTGCAGGGCACACCTAGGTTAAGGGGAGGCAATGCTGAAACTCGAGAGGACTCTCACTCCTCCTCCCTACCTCCCCGACTCACCACAACTCCTTGGCCACTGCTCTGGGCTACCAGGATGGGACCTTGAAATCCAAAATCAGAAGGCTTCATCACAGGGTCCTGTAATATTTCCAGAGGGCTCATATGCGCAGGAAACCCAGTCCATCAGCCAGCTGGTGACAGGGGATATGCAAACTCCCAGTGGATTCCCTAAAGCACAAAAACAAGAATGGATGCTTACAGTTGCACCAAAAACTGAAACCTGAGCAAGAACAACTGCTTCTGTCCACTGCTCACCTGGCACACTGGGCTTTGGCTGCTGCTATCTGCCTGGACCTCCTAAAAATAAAGGCAAAGAACAGGGCTGAAACAGATTCACCATTAATGCTTCCCCTGTAAATGCAAACAATGACTGACCTGCTCATGGGAAGTTCCTCACCAAGGATTCGGGCCCTCCAGCCACAGACTTGAAATGTCTGCATCTGAAAGGAAGTTAGGACTAATGTCAAACCTCTACAGGACAACTTAACACCACCAAACATGTTATGTCAATCTCCTAATAAAACCTGGAGCCCAGCTGCACCCTGCATTACTAATTTCAAGTCCCCAGGACTTGTGCTATTACAGGCTACACAGCAGGGCAGAGCAGCTCCGGGACAAATATGTGCAGACACCCGTGACACAGGACAGGACATGACAAACCAGGAGACAGAACAGGGAGAGAGAGCTTTTGATGAGAAGAAAGGACTGAGAGACCCAAAGAACACAGAGTGCACCAGAGACAAGTGACAGGACACACACCGGAACTGCTCTGCCCTGCGCACCTCAGCACTGTGATCAAAACAGACACTTTCCCTTCAGCTGGCCTAAGGAGACACTTCTTAGACATCCCCGTATCCAAAACTGACTCAAAAACCCCCCTGGGGAGTCCCAACCCGGCACCTCGCTTCCATCCCCTCTGTGGGTTGTAGCCCTTGACTTATCTTGCACATATCTGGGGATCCAAATCTCCATCTGGTGCAGAACGAGGCCTCCTGCCTGCCTGGGAAACTCCAGTTGTCACCAGGCTGTTCTCTCTTGGTCTGCCAAGACAAAGAAAACCAAACATCAGTGCACAACCGTAACAGCACAATGGCCAAATCCTGACAATTTTGCTACTCACCATTCGCCTCAGAATGGTCGGGCCACACACCGCAGGCGTGCTTGGAGGCCGACAGCATCATCTCAGGGTACACCTAGATTAAGTGGAGAAAGGGTGACATGGCATTGCTGAAACTTGAGTGGACTCTCACTCCTCCTCCCTACCTCCCTGACTCACCACAACTCCTTGGCCACTGCTCTGGGTTACCAGGATGGGAGCTTGAAATGTAAAATCAGTAGGCTTCATCACAGGATCCTGTAATACTTCCAGAGGACTCACAAGCACAGCAAACTCAGTCCATCAGCCAGCTGGTGACAGGGGATATGCAAACTCCCAGTGGATTCCCTAAAGCACAAAAACAAGAATGGATGCTTACAGTTGCACCAAAAACTGAAACCTGAGCAAGAACAACTGCTTCTCTCCAATGCTCACCTGGCACACTGGGCCTTGACTGCTGCTATCTGCCTGGACCTCCTAAAAATAAAGGCAAAGAACACCGCTGTAACACAGTCACCATTTAGAATTCCCCTGTAAATGCAAACAATGACTGACCTGCTCATGGGAAGTTCCTCATCCAGGACTGGTGCCCTTTGCCACCGATTTGAAATGTCTCCATCTGAAAGGAAGTTAGAACTAATGTCAAAATGCTGCAGGAGAACTCAACACCACCAAACATGTTCTGGTAATCTCCTAACACAATCTGGAGCCCAGCTACACCCTGCACTACCAATTTCAAGCCCCCAGGACTTATGCTATTACAGGCTACGCAGCAGGGCAGAGCAGCTCCGGTACAAATATGTGCAGACACCCGTGACACAGGACGTGACAAACGAGGGGACAGGACAGGGAGAGAGAGCTTTCCACAAGAAGAAAAGACTGAGAGACCCAAAGAACACAGAATGCACCAGAAAAATGACAGGACACACACCGGAACTGCTCTGCCCTGCGCACCCCAGCACTGTGATCAAAACAGACACTTTTCTTTTAGCTGGCCTAAGGAGACACTTCTTGGACATCCTCATCTCCAAAACTAACTTTAAAACCCCTCCTAGGGAGTCCCAACCTGGCACCTCGCTTCCATCCCCTCTGTGGGTTGTAGCCCTTGACTTATCTTGCGCATATCTGGGGATGCAAATCCCTGTTGGCTGCAGAAGAAGGCCGTCTGCCTGTCTGGTAAGTTCCAGCTGTCACCTCTTGGCCTGCCAAGAGAAAGAAAACCAAACCTCAGTGCACAGCCTTAAGAGCACAGGGGCCAAAACCTCATAATTTTGCTACTCACCATCCTCCTCAGAATGCCCGGGTTCTTGGCCTGCACGCTCCAGGTGTGGTTGGATTCTGATGCCATCATTCCAGGGTACACCTAGGTTGAGGGGAGACAATGCTGAAACACGAGAGGACTCTCACTCCTCCTCCCTACCTCCCCGACTCACCACAAATCCTTGGCCACTGCTCTGGGCTACCAGGATGGGACCTTGAAATGTAAAATCAGTAGGCTCCATCACAGGGTCCTGTAATACTTCCAGAGGACTCACAAGCGCAGCAAACCCAGTCCATCAGCCAGCTGGTGACAGGGGATATGCAAACTCCCAGTGGATTCCCTAAAGCACAAAAACAAGAATGGATGAATACAGTTGCACCAAAAACTGAAACCTTAGCAAGAACAACTGCTTCTCTCCAGTGCTCACCTGGCACACTGGGCTTTGACTGCTGCTATCTGCCCGGACCTCCTAAAAGTAAAGGCAAAGAACACTGCTGAAACTGATTCACCATTTAGTCTTCCCCTACAAATGCAAACAATGACTGACCTGCTCATGGGAAGTTCCTCACCAAGGATTCGGGCCCTCCAGCCACAGACTTGAAATGTCTGCATCTGAAAGAAAGTTAGAACTAATGTCAAAATGCTGCAGGACAACTCAACACCACCAAACATGTTCTGGTAATCTCCTAACACAATTTGGAGCCCAGCTACACCCTGCATTACCAATTTCAAGCCCCCAGGACTTGTGCTATTACAGGCTATGCAGCAGGGCAGAGCAGCTCCGGTACAAATATGTGCAGACACCCGTGACACAGGACGTGACAAACGAGGGGACAGGACAGGGAGAGAGAGCTTTCCACAAGAAGAAAAGACTGAGAGACCCAAAGAACACAGAATGCACCAGAGACAAGTGACAGGACACACACCAGAACTGCTCTGCCCTGCGCACCTCAGCACTGTGATCAAAATAGACACTTTTCCTTTAGCTGGCCTAAGGAGACACTTCTTGGACATCCTCATCTCCAAAACTAACTCAAAAACCCCTCCTGGGGACTCCCAACCTGGCACCTCGCTTCCATCCCCTCCGTGGGTTGTAGCCCTTGACTTATCTTGCACATATCTGGGGATGCAAATCCCTGTTGGCTGCAGAAGAAGGCCGTCTGCCTGTCTGGTAAGTTCCAGCTGTCACCTCTTGGCCTGCCAAGAGAAAGAAAACCAAACATCAGTGCACAGCCTTAAGAGCACATGGGCCAAAACCTGATAATTTTGCTACTCACCATTCTCCTCAGAATGCCCGGGTTCTTGGCCTGCACGCTCCGGGTGTGGTTGGATTCTGACGCCATCATTGCAGGGCACACCTAGGTTAAGGGGAGACAATGCTGAAACACGAGAGGACTCTCACTCCTCCTCCCTACCTCCCCGACTCACCACAAATCCTTGGCCACTGCTCTGGGTTACCAGGATGGGACCTTGAAGTGCAAAATCAGAAGGCTTCATCACAGGGTCCTGTAATACTTCCAGAGGGCTCATATGTGCAGGAAACCCAGTCCATCAGCCAGCTGGTGACAGGGGCTTGGCATACTCCCAGTGGATTCCCTAAAGCACAAAAACAAGAATGGATGCTTACAGTTGCACCAAAAACTGAAACCTTAGCAAGAATCACTGCTTCCCTCCACTGCTCACCTGGCACACTGGGCTTTGGCTGCTGCTATCTGACTGGACCTCCTAAAAGTAAAGGCAAAGAACAGGGCTGAAAAAGAGTCACCATTTAGTCTTCCCCTACAAATGCAAACAATGACTGACCTGCTCATGGGAAGTTCCTCACCCAGGATTCGGGCCATCTGCCACCGATTTGAGCTGTCTGTACCTGAAAAGAAGTTAGGACTAGTGTCAAACAGCTGCAGGAAAACTTAACAACACCAAAAATGTTATGTCAATCTCCTAATAAAATCTGGAGCCCAACTACACCCGGCATTACCAATTTCAAGTCCCCAGGACTTGTGCTATTACAGGCTACGCAGCAGGGCAGAGCAGGTCCGGTACAAATATGTGCAGACACCCGTGAGACATGATGTGACAAAGGAGAGGACACGACAGGGAGAGAGAGCTTTTGATGAGAAGAAAGGACCGAGAGACCCAAAGAACAGAGAGTGCACCAGAGACAAGTGACAGGACACACACCGGAACTGCTCTGCCCTGCGCACCCCAGCACTGTGATCAAAACAGACACTTTCCCTTCAGCTGGCCTAAGGAGACGCTTCTTAGACATCCCAGTGTCCAAACTGACTCAAAAACCCCTCCTGGGGAGTCCCAACCTGGCACCTCGCTTCCATCCCCTCTGTGGGTTGTAGCCCTTGACTTATCTTGCACATATCTGGGGATCCAAATCTCCATTGGGTGCAGAACGAGGCCTCCTGCCTGTCTGGGAAACTCCAGTTGTCACCAGGCTGTTCTCTCTTGGTCTGCCAAGACAAAGAAAACCAAACATCAGTGCACAACCGTAACAGCACAACGGCCAAAACCTGACAATTCTGCTACTCACCATTCTCCTCAGAATGGTCGGGCCACACACCGCAGGCGTGCTTGGAGGCCCACAGCATCATCTCAGGGTACACCTAGATTAAGTGGAGAAAGGGTGACATGGCATTGCTGAAACTTGAGTGGACTCTCACTCCTCCTCCCTACCTCCCTGACTCACCACAACTCCTTGGCCACTGCTCTGGGTTACCAGGATGGGACCTTGAAATGTAAAATCAGTAGGCTTCATCACAGGGTCCTGTAATACTTCCAGAGGACTCACAAGCACAGCAAACCCAGTCCATCAGCCAGCTGGTGACAGGGGCTTGGCATACTCCCAGTGGATTCCCTAAAGCACAAAAACAAGAATGGATGCTTACAGTTGCACCAAAAAGTGAAACCTTAGCATGAACAACTGCTTCTGTCCACTGCTCACCTGGCACACTGGGCTTTGGCTGCTGCTATCTGCCTGGACCTCCTAAAAGTAAAGGCAAAGAACAGGGCTGAAACAGATTCACCATTTATGCTTCCCCTTAAATGCAAACAATGACTGACCTGCTCATGGGAAGTTCCTCACCAAGGATTCGGGCCCTCCAGCCACAGACTTGAAATGTCTGCATCTGAAAGGAAGTTAGGACTAATGTCAAACCTCTACAGGACAACTTAACAGTACCAAACATGCTATGTCAATCTCCTAATAAAATCTGGAGCCCAGCTGCACCCTGCATTACTAATTTCAAGGCCCCAGGACTTGTGCTGTTACAGGCTACGCAGCAGGGCAGAGCAGGTCCGGGACAAATATGTGCAGACACCCGTGACACAGGACAGGACATGACAAACCAGGAGACAGAACAGGGAGGGAGAGCTTTTGATGAGAAGAAAGGACTGAGAGACCCAAAGAACACAGAGTGCACCAGAGACAAGTGACAGGACACACACCGGAACTGCTCTGCCCTGCGCACCTCAGCACTGTGATCAAAACAGACACTTTCCCTTCAGCTGGCCTAAGGAGACGCTACTTAGACATCCCCGTATCCAAAACTGACTCAAAAACCCCCCTGGGGAGTCCCAACCTGGCACCTCGCTTCCATCCCCTCTGTGGGTTGTAGCCCTTGACTTATCTTGCACATATCTGGGGATCCAAATCTCCATTGGGTGCAGAACGAGGCCTCCTGCTTGTCTGGGAAACTCCAGTTGTCACCAGGCTGCTCTCTCTTGGTCTGCCAAGACAAAGAAAACCAAACATCAGTGCACAACCGTAACAGCACAATGGCCAAAACCTGACAATTTTGCTACTCACCATTCTCCTCAGAATGGTCGGGCCACACACCGCAGGCGTGCTTGGAGGCCGACAGCATCATCTCAGGGTACACCTAGATTAAGTGGAGAAAGGGTGACATGGCATTGCTGAAACTTGAGTGGACTCTCACTCCTCCTCCCTACCTCCCTGACTCACCACAACTCCTTGGCCACTGCTCTGGGTTACCAGGATGGGACCTTGAAATGTAAAATCAGTAGGCTTCATCATAGGGTCCTGTAATACTTCCAGAGGACTCACAAGCACAGCAAACCCAGTCCATCAGCCAGCTGGTGACAGGGGATATGCAAACTCCCAGTGGATTCCCTAAAGCACAAAAACAAGAATGGATGCTTACAGTTGCACCAAAAAGTGAAACCTGAGCAAGAACAACTGCTTCTGTCCACTGCTCACCTGGCACACTGGGCCTTGACTGCTGCTATCTGTCTGGACCTCCTAAAAATAAAGGCAAAGAACAGTGCTGTAACACAGTCACCATTTAGAATTCCCCTGTAAATGCAAACAATGACTGACCTGCTCATGGGAAGTTCCTCATCCAGGACTGGGTCCCTTTGCCACCGATTTGAGCTGTCTGCATCTGAAAGGATGTTAGAACTAATGTCAAACAGCTGCAGGACAACTTAACAGTACCAAACATGTTATGTCAATCTCCTAATAAAATCTGGAGCCCAGCTGAACCCTGCATTACTAATTTCAAGTCCCCAGGACTTGTGCTAATACAGGCTATGCAGCAGGGCAGAGAAGCTCCGGTACAAATACGTGCAGACACCCGTGACACAGGACAGGACACGACAAACCAGGAGACAGGACAGGGAGAGAGAGCTTTTGATGAGAAGAAAGGACTGAGAGACCCAAAGAACACAGAATGCACCAGAGACAAGTGACAGGACACACACCGGAACTTCTCTGCCCTGCGCACCCCGGCACTGTGATCAAAACAGACACTTCCTTTAGCTGGCCTAAGGAGACACTTCTTGGACATCCTCATCTCTAAAACTAACTCAAAAACCCCTCCTGGGGAGTCCCAACCTGGCACCTCGCTTCCATCCCCTCTGTGGGTTGTAGCCCTTGACTTATCTTGCGCATATCTGGGGATTCAAATCCCTATCGGGTGCAGAAGGGGGCCACTACTCCCATCCCCAGGCCATGGACCATACTTATCTTTTGGATGACTGGAAATGTGAATCCATGTTGGACCTGAAATGAATCTGCCTCGGAGGGGATCTCTTGTTGGCCTCTTAGTCAGCTAGAATAAAGAACAGGAAAATCAATGGTTGAGTTTAGTGTTATGTGGGCCAAATCCCAGCAAGTCAGATACTTATCCTCTCCTGAGCGTGCCTGGGTGCTCAAGTCTCCAGCTCCATCCCTAGTCTAAGGTTTGGCTGTTATTATGAGTAGCACCTGGTTTAGAGAGGCAAAGTTACATGGCATTTCTGTGAGTTCAGTGGATGAGCTTGTGTGCTGTATGATACATGGATGCCTCTGCTATGCTTGTGAAAAGCCTTGCAAATAGACACCATTTCTCAACCTACTGCCTGCAAAACCCCACCATGATAACTCTTAACTGGGTACCCTGCTCACTCTCCCACTCCTAGTCCCAAACCTCAACTCACCTGAAGCCTCAATCTCAGACATCATCTTTGACACAGGGCAGATCCCTTTTGGAACATGATCACTCTGCTGAAAAAATGCTGTACTCGACACAACCTGGAATTACAGGAAGTGCACTCCTCCTAAAAAAAACCCAAAAAATTAGAGATTACAAAAGCACTTCACCACCCCTGAATGCACAACCCCAAATCATGAAATTAAATACTACCTGTGTTCAGCGTTGTTTTCCTCACAGTATCTTCAAAGCCTCTGTTGCATTAGAAGCCCAAAAGTACCTGCAGAGAACAAACAGAGATAAGGTGAAAGAGCCTCTTCACAAAAATGAGAGGAGAGCACTTACCCCAGTGGATCCCAGAGAGCAAATGAAGCCTCTTGGCAAAGGCTGGGGTTAATATACCCCTGATTGGGCTGACTCAGAGCAGCTGTGGCTGTTTGGCTCCTCTGATTTGAGTTCAAGGGGAATAATGGGCTGGATACAGAAAAAAACTCTTCAGGGAAATGACAGCTGCTTCTCTGTGTCACCCTCCAGCTGCCCCTGTCCCCCTCAGCATCTCCCTGTGTCACCCACTGTCCTCTCCCCCTGTTCCTCCCTCAGCTCCCAGCCTCTGTCACCCTCAAGCCCCCACAGTGCCCCTCAAGCTGCCCCTCAGCCTCTATGCCATGAAAAGACCCTAAAAAAACCATTAAAATGCCCTAAAAACACCCTCATCCTCACTATGTCCTAAACCCCCACAAAATCATAAAAATAGGCTCAGAATACCCTTAAAATACAATAAAATTACCCTACTTTAAAAAAACCCTAAACCACCCCTAAAAATCCCCAAAGAACCTTTAAAAATCCCTAAACATTCCTAAAAGAGCTCTAAAAATAGCCCCAAAATCCTTAAAACACACTGATAAGACCCTAAAAACCATAAAACTTCCCTCAAAAAAACCTAAAAATACTCTGGTCCTAAGAGTCCTCCACATACCCCCAATAGTCCTAAAAAAGCCCTAAAAATTGTTAAATAGTCTTAAAACAGCCCCAAGAACACCCCAGAAAAAATCCCATAGAAATTCTAATTAGTACTAAGAAAGCCCTTGAAGCACCTTAAATAAATCTTTTAAAAACCCTGAAAATACCCTAGAAGTAGCCTAAAACCTCCCAGAAAGTTCCTCAAGAGCTTCTGTGAGAAAACCCCTCAAACACCCTTTAAAAACACTTTAAAAAATACTTTAAAAAGTGTTCAGTCCCAGACACCATCCATGCCTTTTAATTAAAGTAACTGCCTGCAGCTGCTGGGAGGGTTCTGTGGCTGTCCCAGCATTAGGGTCACTGCCTGCAGCTGCTGCTGGGGAAAACTGGTGTTCTTGGGGTGCTGTTTGGGGTGAGCTTAGGGCTTGTTCACCTGTCACCCTCAGGCACCCTCCACTTTGTCCCTCAAGGCACCCCTTGCCTCCATGTGTCACCCTCCAGCTCCCCATTGCAGCCTCTCAGTGTCCCTGTGCCCCCCTTTTTACTCCTACAGACCCCTTCTGCCCCTCAGCCTCCTTGTGTCACCCTCCATTCCCCCACCTCAGCCTCTCAGTGTCCCTGTGCCCCCCTTTTTACTCCTACAGACCCCTTCTGCCCCTCAGCCTCCTTGTGTCACCCTCCATTCCCCCACCGCAGCCTCTCAGCATCTCTGTGCCTCCCTTTTTACTCCTACAGACCCCTTCTGCCTCTCAGCCTCCATGTGTCACCCTCCATTCCCCCATTGCAGCCTCTCAGTGTCTCTGTGTCCCCCTTTTTACTCCTACAGACCCTTCTGCCTCTCAGCCTCCTTGTGTCACCCTCCAGCTCCCCATTGCAGCCTCTCAGTGTCCCTGTGCCCCCCTTTTTACTCCTACAGACCCTTCTGCCCCTCAGCCTCCTTGTGTCACCCTCCATTCCCGCACCGCAGCCTCTCAGTGTCCCTGTGTCCCCCTTTTTACTCCTACAGACCCTTCTGCCTCTCAGCCTCCATGTGTCACCCTCCATTCCCCCATTGCAGCCTCTCAGTGTCTCTGTGTCCCCCTTTTTACTCCTACAGACCCTTCTGCCTCTCAGCCTCCTTGTGTCACCCTCAATTCCTTCACCGCAGCCTCTCAGTGTCTCTGTGCCCCCCTTTTTACTCCTGCACACCCCTTCTGCCTATCAGCTGCACCCACCATCTGTGCCACCCTCAGCCCCAGGTCCCTTTCTGACACCGTCTGGGAATCCAGGGCTTTGTAGGGCTCTGGCCGCCCTGGAACCCTGGCAGGGGTCAGGAACCCCCCTGTACAGATCCGATGTTCGCATTTTTGCAGTCAGCTGCCTGCTCAGGGCCACAGGACCCTGAGCACAAACATCGGCTCTTTTCCCTGGGAAAGAAAACTCAGCAGTCCAGGTTCCTGATGTCAGTTTCTAGGGCTCCCCTGGGACTGTCAGGGCAGCACAAGTATGAGGTGGGGGCAGCTCCTGTCTGGGACTTATCCTTCGATGTTCGGATTTTTTGCAGTCAGCTGCCCGCTCAGGGCCACAGGACCCTGAGCACAAACAAGTATGAGGTGGGGGCAGCTCCTGTCTGGGACTTATCCTTCAATAACAAGCGTATGGGTCCAGGGATCAGTGGCCCAGAAGGACATTTTGCATCTTCTATTTCTGAATGGAGCAGGATTTCACATGGAGAAAAACTGCCCCCACAAAGAATTCGGGCTGCCCTGGCAGTGACAAGCACCTCCTGCAAACCGGCATCAGGAACCTGGGGTGGTGAGTTCTGTGTAAGGGAAAAGGGCTGATGTTCAATTTCAGGCGCCTGTGGCCCTGAATGGGCAGTTGCCTCCTAAAATTTGAATGGCGCAGGCTGTGTCCCAGACCCAACCTGCCCCCACTCAAACTTGTGCTGCCCTGACAGTCCCAAGCGCACCCTGCAAACTGACATCAGGAACCTGGGCTGGCGAGTTTTCTTTCCCAGGGAAATGGGCCGGCGTTCATGTTCAGGAGTCACCTTCTGCCTCCTTAATTTGAAAACGGTGCAGGATTTCTCGCTGACAAAAGCTGCAAGGAACTATAGCTTTGGCTGGCCTAGGATGGACAGATCTACTCTGTAAACTTGTCCCAAGATGCTGAAGTTGAAGGCTCTCCTTCCTGTGTTGAAGAGCCCCTTCTAGTTTTCTTCAGACCTTACTACAGGGTCAGAACGTGCTCAGCAACACCTGATATTCCTATAAACTTGTTAGGTGTTGCCCATCAGTGAAGGGGCCGTGCCACCTCCCCCATCCCATGACAGGCCGGTGTCCCCTCCCCGGTGCGGGGGGAGCAAATAACAGAGGAGACAACTGCAGGCAAAGACAGACCCTTTATTGGAATCATGCTGGGAGGGCCCAGCAGGCAGGGCCCCCTTGGATGGGGCAGGGGGGTTACAAGGGTCTGGGGGCAGAGGAAGACGGTGCTGGGGGCTGTCTGTGGAGGCAAAGGTGGGGGGAGTTTCAGCTGCGCTCCTCCAAGCTCAGACGGTCGAACAGGTATTCACCGAGGCCAGCCGAGGCCCCCCCAGGCCCAGTGGCCCCACCAGCGAGGCGCCGCAGGTTAGTGGCATGGTCCCCCAGCTCCTTGATGGCCTTCACTTGCTCGTCCAGGTAGTTGGACTCCAGGAAGTCACAAAGCTGTGGGACAAAGCAATATCAGGCAGGGCCGAGGGTCTGTGAGAGGCGAGGGACCCTCAGGAGCAGCAGGAGATTGCAAGGACGCCCGTGGGAGAGGGAGCCGCGGGGCGATCCCAAGGCACGGGCATGGGAAATGGGAGGAATTGGGAGCATTTGGAGCTGGGGGCGAGTGGGGTGAAAGCCACGGCACCACTCACGTGGGGGTCCCCCTTCTCGGAAGCCAAGGCGTGCAGGTCCAGCAGCGCCTGGTTCACCGACTTCTCCAGCTGCAGCGCCGCTTCCACCGCCTCCAGCGCCGAGCCCCAGGCGTCCCGCTCCGGCTTCTGCGGGGCACGAACCGTCACGGCAGCCCGCGGCCAACCGGCCCACAGCCACAGCCGCCCTCCCACCAGCGCACACCTTGATGTCCTGCAGGAGGATGCGGCCGCCGCGGCGCGTCTGGAAGCGCAGGAGCCCCTCGGCGTGCTCCCGCTCCTCCCGCGACTGCTGCAGGAAAAACTGCGACACCCGCGGCAGGGCCACGTCGTCCCTGTCGAAGTAAAACCCCTGCGGGAGGGGAGGGGGGGGGGAAGGTCAGGAGGAGCCCCCCAGGACCCCCCCCCACCCCCCCCAAATTCCTCTGATTCCGCCCTCCCAAGCGGCGCAGCCTCCCCTCCAGCAGCGCGGCGGGATGGAATTGGGTTTTGGGGCAAAGGAAGGGAGAAGGGAGGGGGATCCCCCAACCCCGAGCCCCCCACCATGGAGAGGTAGACGTAGGAAGCGTAGAGCTCCATGTTGGCCATGCGGTTGATGGCGGCTTCGCAGTCGCGGTGGTAGTTCTGGCGGATCTGGGAGTCCATGGCGGGACGGACGGCGCGGTTCGGGTTCGGGTTCGGGTTCGGGAGCGGCGGGACGGACGGGCGGACGGCCGAGATGGACGAAGGGCCGCGAGCAGCCGGTTCCGTTCAAGCACTGTTGAAGCGAGAACGCGGCTGTGGCCGCTCAACGTCCGCCGCGGGGTTTTATCGCCCTGCCCCGCCGGGCACCCCGCCCGCCCCTCCGGAAGGGGCGCGGTGGCCTTGGCCCTTGGCCGTGTTTGTCACACGGTCCCGCAGTCAGCATGACTGGGCAGGATTTTGGGGCTGGGGGGGTTCCACCCCACGCTTGTGTCCCCCCCATGAGCGGTGTCCCGGGGGGGGCTGGGGGAGAGCCCCAGTTCACTGCAGGGTTGGGGGGCTGGAGGGAGCTTGGGGGGTGTTTTTTGGGTGTCCTGCCAGGTCCCGAGGCGCGATTGCCCGTTAATCGGAGTTTAAGAGGTTGTAGGGTGCGGAAGGAGCTGACTCGGCGCCGGGACAACAAAAGAGGAACTTGGCCGCGGGGAAAGAGCTGAATCCGCATTTCCGCCGCTCCGCAACTGGGGGAGACTGGTTGGAACTGGGTGTCCCCGGAGCTTCCCTTCCCATCCCTCATCTCTCGGGGTCCCCGCAGCTCCAGGGGCGCCCGGCTCGGCTGGCTGAGAGGAACCTCGGGGGGGAAGGGGGAGCACCCCCAAAGCCACCCCCAAAGCCACCCCCGCGCCCCCCGAAGCCACCCCAATGTCCCTCTGGCGCTGGGTCCAGAGGTTGCGCTGCAGGAAGGACACGGCCCCGTGGAGAAGGGTCCAGATGTGGGACCCCAACCCCAAGACCCTCCTGAGCGGCTGCTCAGTGAACCCCGGGATCGGGACCCCCCTCCCCCGCACACACACACGGACCTCAAACATTCCCCTGGCTCTGCGGGGATGGGAGGAAGGGGTGAAGGACCCCCTCCCCATTTTTCCCCATCAACCAGGGCCCCCCAGTCCCCGAGATGTTGTTGAACAACAGTGGGGGTGCCCTGAGCCCCCTCAAAACAGCCCCGCAGCCGCCCCCCCCCCAAAGCCACGTGGCAAAAGAGAAAGTGAAAGCAGCGCTGCCTCGACTTCCCCCAAGTCCTGTCCCCCCCCTTCCCCAGCCCGAGGGCTCCCCGAGTTTTTTGGGGGCGGGATGGGGACACGCCCACGAAGCATCGCGTTTGCCTTTTATTTCCATGTAAATTCCCGAGATACAAAAAACAAGGTACAAAAAAAGAGAAAAAAAAACACTATGGAGAGAAGCAAGGCAGGGCCCACCCATTTTTTTGGGAGGAGTGGTTCCCCGTGACGCCACCCCCGAGAGCACCGTGGGGGCTGGGGGAAGGGGTCGCTTTGCCCCCCCACCCCCCCCCCCGCCTCGGGGACACGAGGGACTTCCAAAACAGGGGGGGTTGAGGGGGTGTAAACGGGGGGTGTGGCCCCCCCACCCTGAGAGCCTCCGCCCCGGGAGGGGGGTATTGCACCTGGGGGGGCCCTTTCTGGGGGGTGTGGACCCCCAATAAATACTCACCCTACAGCCATAGCTGTAACCCTCCCCCCCACCCCCCCACCTCATTCTAGGGGGGGTCACAGAGACACCCCCACCACCCCACTCACCCTCATATCGGGGGGTGGAACCGCAAGATACCCCCCCACTCCCCCCCACTCAAAGCACCACAAGTCCTGGGGTTGAACCGAGGCCAGGGAGGCCCAGCACCAGGACCGGGGGGCACGGCAGGGGAAGGTGGGGTGCTCCCACCCCATTCACCCCCAACTCCCCCCCCAAATCCCAGCTGTGGCCTCTGGACCCTTGTGGAAAGGGCTGGGGGAGGGGGGGGGCTGGGGGAGGGTCCCCCCCAGCTCGACCTCCACCCCAAAATCCAGGTGAGCGAGTCCTGTTGGTTAAAAACCCCCCCAGCCCTGGAAGGTGCTGGGGGTCAGCACCATCCCTGCCGGCAGGGCTAGTCTGGGGAGGGGTTCCGGGGGTAGTGGGGGACAAAATGTGGCCCCCCGAGAGTCTATGACATCTTCCAGATGGTCAGCGAGGCCGTGAGGACACCAGCAGCGAAGATGGTGATGGTCTGCCAGGTGGGGGTCCCGAAGTGGGACAAGAGCCCTTCCTGCGAGGAAGGGACAAGGGAGGGGGAAGGTCACCCTGTGCTGTGCTGGGGGTTCCCAAACCTCCCCCCAGAACAACCAGGCTCAGGGCAGTTGGGAAACCAGGCACGGAGGGGAAGATTTGGGGTAAAATTTGGGGTAAAAGGGGATGTTGCAGAGGGGAAATTCCGAAAGAGGGGCATGGTCCCCTGAGGAATGGGGAGTTTGGGGTATAAGGGGCTGTTAGGGAAGGGTCACGGGCATGGCCCCCTGAGGGGGATTTGGGGTCTCACCCATCCGCCCTGGGCCTGGATCCAGGCCAGCACGTGCTCCTGGAGATACTCCATGGTCCAGCGCAGGATGGTCTGGACCAGCTCCGGGACCTTGGTGCAGAGAGCCTGCCCGGAGCAGGGAGGGGTCAGAGGGGGTTAGGAGGGACCGGGGATGGCCTTCGGGGGGGCTCCACACCCACCTTCAGCACCAGTTTGCAGGCAAAGTAGAACAGGGCAACCACACGGCCCCAGTTGAAGGTGCCATCGGCGAACATCTCCTTGGCCACGCGGAAAAACAGCTTTTTGGGGGCGTCACACCCCACCTGCTCAATCATCCTGGGGCAGGGGACGGTGGGGACGGTCAGGGCGGGCTTGGGGACACCACAGACACCCCCGAAAAGCGGCAGCTGCCCACCTCTGCAGCTCCATGTTGCTGTCGAGCTCATCGCCAATGCGCCGCAGGCACTCGCTGAGGCGTTTGGTGTCGGGGCTGCTGGGCTGGGGCTCGCCCAGCTCGGCCACGCTCAGGGCCACGGCCTGGGGGTCCCCGCAGCGCTCCACGCGGTCCCGCACGAACCTGGGACCCCCAGCATGCCGGGTACCCGCCGTGTCCTGCCCCGGCTCTGTGTGACCCCATCCCCACGGCCCACCTGGAGCCCGAGTCCTTCCCTCCGGCGTCACGCCCGGAGCCCAGATCCCCCCGTGTCCCCTCTGGCCCCCAAATTCCAGGACCCTCCAAAGCCCCCCCGATGTCCCACCTGCACCCTGTGGACACCCCTGTACCGTGTTCCCCTGGGATCCCCTCAAGTCCCCCGTGCTCCCTGATTCCCCCTTCACCCCCGAGCTCCCTTTTGCACCCTGTGTCCCCCCACAAGTCCCCCCTGCACCCCGTGTCCCCCAGGTCCCTCCCAAGCGCCCCCCTGCACCCCCAAGCCCCATGATCCCCTCAAATCTCCCCAGTTCACCCCAAGTCCCCTGTCCCCACGCACACCCTCGTGTCCCCCCCAGTCCCCTCCGCACCCCACGTCCGTCCCGCAGTCCCGAGTGCCCCTGGATCCCGTGTCCCCCAAGTGTCTCCACCTTCCCCCTGCACCCTCAGTGCCCCCCGCACCGTGTCCCCCTTTGTCCCCCAAGTCCCCCATCGCTGTCCCGCACCCCGTGTCCCCCCAGTCCCCTCCCAGTCCCAAGGTCCCCCGTCGGTCGTCCCTTGTCCCCCCGCCAGCCCCGCCCGTTCTCCCGCCGCTCCCGCCTCTACTCACGCCCGCAGCAAGATCGCCCCCGTCTGCATGATCTGGTCCGAGGAGGCCCCTGCGGACAGCGGGCCACTTACCGGGGAGCAGCGGCCACCGACCGCCGCCGCCTCCCCCGGCCCGTACCGGCCGCGCCCCTCCGCGGCTCCCGCCAATCCCCCCACTCACCGCCGCCCCCCGGGGGCGGGGCGGGCTCGCCGCCGGCGGCCCCGGCTCCGGGATCGGCTCCGGGATCGCCGCCACCGCCGCCGCCGCCGCCGCCCCGCTGGGCCGAAGCCGCCGCCGCCGCCATCGCGCCCCGAACACGTGGTCACCGGCGGCGTCACGTGACACCGGCGGCGGGGCGGGCCGCTCCCGTCACGTGACCGGGGCGGCGGAGCGCGCGCGGGAGGGGCGGAGGGGAAACCACGCCCATCTCCACGCCCCCCCTGCTCTCGGTCACGCCCCTCGTGCTCTCGGCCACGCCCCCGTGCTCTCGGCCACGCCCCCGTGCTCTCGACCCCGCCCCCGCAGCCCCCCGGGACCCCCCCCTCTCGCCCCCCCCCCGCTCTTCCCGCGGGTCACCCCCCCCACTCCCGGGGGTCCCACCGCCGGTCACGGCCCCCGGTGTCCGGGGGAGCCCCGGGGCGACGCCCCCGCGGCGCTTCCGGCCCCTCCTGCGGGGCCCGAGGCGGCGGCGGCGGCGCCGGACGGGGCGGGAGGAGCGGGGGGTACCGGGGGGTACCGGGGGCGTGGGGGGCGGTTCGGGCTCGGGGTGGGCTCTGGGTCCGTGCGTTTGTGACCCCCGTGCAGACATGAGCCCCAAAAGCTGCCTCGGCTGCACCAAGTGCTTCCTCTTCCTCCTCAACCTCTTCTTCTTCGTGAGTGGGGCTGGGGGGGACTTGGGGGGCAGGGGGGACAGCGGGGAAGTGGAGCCTGGGAGGGCAGAGGGGAGATGCGGGACACTGGGGGAACTTGGGGGACACGGGGAGATGGGGGAACCTGGGGCTGAGGGGACCCGGGTGGGTGGGGACAACGATTTCCCAGTGTTTGTGGGCACTGGGGGTCCCCCGTTTCCTGACCTGGGCTCCCCCCGGCCCCCCCAGTTCCTGGGCATCCTCCTCCTCGCCTTCAGCTTTTGGGTCCTCTTCGACCGGCAGAGCTTCGCCGCCGTGCTGGGTAAGGGACCCCCACAGCGTGGGGTACCCCAAGATGTGTGGCACCCCGGGTGGGAGGCTCCCTGACCCCCCCACCGTGTCCCCCAGGGTCACCGCTGGTCAGCCTGAGGGTCTGGTCTTATGGCTTCTCTGGGGTCGGCATCGTCACCATGCTCCTGGGATTCTTGGGGTGCCTGGGAGCCCTCAAGGAGGTCAAGGTCATGCTGGGGCTGGTGAGCTGGGGGTCTGGGGGGGTCGGGGGGGTCACAGAGCTGGGAGGGGGCTGGGGTAGCTGTGCTGCAACTTCCTGGGGCAACCGCGGGGCCACGTGGTGCCACCACATCCTGCATCTGGGGAGCAGCAGCGGGGAGTGGGGGACCCCTCTGAGCTCTCCTGGCGCTGGGGAGGGCCTGGGGGGGAAGGTCTGGCTGACCCCCACCTTCCCTGTTTATCCCGAAAGTATTTTGGGCTCCTGCTGCTGCTTTTCGCTGCCCAGATCACGGTGGCTATCATCGTCTACACGCAGCGCAGTGCCGTGAGTGCCGGGGAGAACCGGGGGCTGGGGGGACCCCGGGGTCGGGGGGGGGACCCTGGGGTCGTGGGGAAATGCTGTGCCGATCCCTCTCCCCAGCTGGCTACAAAAGTGGCCACCTATGCCGAGGAGCTGATCCGGGGGTACCCAGCCCAGGGACCACCTGGGGACCCCCACGAGAGCTGGGACGCTGTCCAGCAGCAGGTGAGACCCCCCCCAAAAAGACCCCAGAGCCATCCCATGGCCACCACACTGACCCCCTGTCCCCCCAGCTCAGCTGCTGTGGCTGGAAAGGACCCCAGGACTGGGACCACCACGATGACCCCACCAGGGACATGGACAGGGACAGGGCCATCGCCTGCTCCTGCTTCAGGGCACCCAACAGCACCCACAAGACCCCATGGATGCTCCCCCATGGCCGCTGCCCCACGGCTGCCCCCCAGGACATCTTCCCCAGGGTGAGGCACGGGGGATCAGAGGGTCCTGGGGCTCCATGGGGGGCTCCAAGTGACCCCCAGTTGTCACCCTAGGGCTGCAAGGAGGGAGTCCAGAGCTGGCTGGCCGGAAACCTGGTTACCATCGTGGGGGTTTGCATAGGCATCGCCCTGGGGGAGGTAGGGGGAATACCCTGGGGCCGGGGGCTGAGCTGGGGGGGCCCAGGGGTGGTCGGATGGCTGTAGGACCATAGCTTGGGTGCGCTGGGCAGCAGCTGGGAGCGGGGCAAGGAGGGTTCAGGGGATGGCCCGTGGGGAGCCAGGGGCTTGGTGGGGATTCAGGGGGATCAGAAGGGTCCGTGGGGGTTGTGGGTGGCCGGGAGGGGGGTCAGGGATCCGAGGGGTCCGGGAGGGCTGATCCTGCTCTCTGCTCCCAGCTGGCCCTGCTCATGCTGTCGATGTTCCTGCTCCGGAACCTGGACTCCCACTACGAGAAGCTGCTGCGGGGGCTCTGAGGGGGCCGGGGTGGTGCGGGGGAAGCGCGGAGGTGTTTGTCCTTCAATAAAAGCCGTTGGGAAGCAGCGGAACGGCGACGCCACCGGGAGCGAAGCGGGAACGCGCGTCCCGCGTGGGGCGGCGGAGCCACGCCCCCTTTCCTCTGGGCGGGAACGGCGCGCGCGAGGCCCCGCCCCTCCCCTCCGCCCTGAGGCGATTCCCGCCGCCCCCTCAGCCCCGCGACGCTCCGGGGACTCCCCCCCAGAAAGAAACCCCCAGAAACCCCCAGAAACCGCGGCCGTGCCCGGAACGCCCCCGAACACCATGGCTGCAGGAGTTCCCTGCGCCCCGGGCGCCGTCATCCCGCTGCCAGGTGCGGGGACCATGAGGGAGCAGGGCGGGGGGTGAGGCGCCGGGCCCCTCCATAACCCCATGTCCCCCCTCAGCCCCTGCCGAGAGCGGCTGCTCGGACGAGTTCGCCCTGGACTGCACCTTCGCTGCCTGCGACCCCGAGCGGACAGGTAGCCAAAGCCCCTGGGGCCCTGGTGGCCGCAGCCGAGATGGGCACCGCGGTCCCCGAGGGCTCCCTGAGGGCTCCGTGTGCCGAAGGGATGGTGCGGCCGCAGCAGGTGGTGGAGTACGTGGCAGCGATGACCGGGCACAGCGGGCACGACGGGCGGCTGCAGGCGCTGCGGCGGGCGCTGGACCCTGCGGCCGCAGGCACGGCGCTGGACTGGGCCCGGTTCCGCACGGCCATGGGCGCCTGGATTGCGGCGTGCCGGCAGGATGGGTCAGTGCCAAGAGACAGGGGCAGCACCACCAGAGCTGGACCCCTCAGGGATGCTGACCCACGGCTCCAGAGCTGGACCCCTCAGGGATGCTGACCCACGGCTCCAGAGCTGGACCCCTCAGGGATGCTGACCCACGGCTCCATCCATACAGGGCCGAGGAACAGGACGTGGCAACTGGTGACACTGGTCCGGTGCCAGCAGGTGGGCGTTGGCACAGGAAAAGGGAGTCGGGGTGGCCCCGATGGGGATGCCAACGCAGCCTGCTGTGTCCCATCCCGCAGAGGATGACGGACACATGACCCCAGCAGCTGCCCAGCTCCAGGGTGACAACATGGACATCACCACCCCGTAAGTGTCTGCTGTGGGGACACCCCACCATCCCTGGCCGGGCTCCCAGGAGCGCCCCAGGACGGTGGGACTCCCCAGCAGCGCTGAGGCCGCGGGGCTGCGGAGCCGTGCCCGGCAACTGGCAGCCCAGAATGCCAAACTGCAGCGGGATGTGGAGCTGGCCGAGGAGCTCAACGCCCGCCTGGCCGAGGAGATTGCAGAGCTCCAGACGCAGCTGCGAAGGTGCTCCCGAGGGGCTCCCGGGCATGGGATCTGGATCAGCATCCAGGGAACGCTGAAGCGCCGTTTGTTTGGTCCTGGCAGCAGCCGGCAGGCACTGGAGCATGCCAGGGCGGCTGTCGATGAGCTGGACGACGTGAAGGCCGTGGTGAAGCAGCTTGAGGAGGAGAACACCGAGCTCCGGAGGCAGGCACGGCACGCGGTGAGAGGCTAAGCTGAGGTGCCACGTAGTGTCCTGTGGTGCCACATGTGTCCCCTCACGGCCATGCCCTCCCCAGGAGAAGGAGCAGCGCAGTCTGTGCTCGCAGGCCGAGTGCCTACAGGAGGAGGTCAGCCTGGCACTGGGGGCTGCCCCAGCGGGGCAGTACCACAGGGAACCCCAGCCCTTCTCACCCCTGGCAGAACCAGCGGCTCCTCGCCGAGGGCCAGGGACTGCGGGAGCAGATCCAGGCGCAGGCGGCTCGGACGGCCAGCCTGGAGGTGAGCGGTGGCACAGTGGCGGTGGTGGGCAGTGCTGGGGGCTGTGTTAGCCAGTGACATCCACATCCCTCTGCCCAGGACCAGCTCTGCCGTTGCACTGCCCTGCTCTCTGCCCGGGATGCAGCCCTTGCCCAGGTGAGCGCTGCCCGGTGACACTGGCACCACCTCAGCTGTCAGCAGGGCCACCCCCAGCCCTCTCCCATGGCCCCTCATGTCCAGGCCCTGTCCCACAGGCAGGGCAGCGGGCACAGGAGCTAACAACAGCACTGGAGGAGTACAAGCGGATGGTGCAGGTACAGCACGTCCGGCCTCGGTGCGAGCCCAGACAGCGGCCACAGCAAAGCCCCACGGTGGCCACTCTCTATGAAGGGCCGAGGGTGACAATCCCTTCTCCCCCCCAGGAATTGCGTCTGGAGATGACGCGGCTGCGGCAGCAGATGGGCCAGATGCGGGACGCCTGGGCCATGTACGTGGGGGACACGTGGGCAGGGGACATCCTCAGGATGCTCCGGAGTCCTCACCTCAGCATCCTCACCCTCCTCTGCCTTACACAGGCGCCCGTGGTGCCCGGGCAGCGAGCCGGACATCCAGGCCACGGCGGCGGTCAGCCGGGTAGGAGTGGGGTCAGGGGGGACCCTGCAGGGTCCCCGCAGCCACTGACCCAGAGGCTCTGCCCAGGAGACAGCGGACAACGAGGAGGAGGAGGAGGAGGAGGAGGAGGAGGAGGACAGAGGGACAGCGCTGTCAGGAGGAGGAGCCCTGCTGTGGAGCAGTGAGGAGGTGGGCAAGGCAGTGGCCCCACAGGCACCATTGTCACCGTGGACAGTGCTGTCACCGTGGGCTCTGGCGCTGCTGGCACTGCTGGCCCTGCTCTACCTCTGGCCCTGCCAGTGGCCCCAGCTCCAGCTGCACTACCGGAGCCCCCCACCCCTGTGAGACCCCCAGTAAAGGCCAGTTGCACACTGCCGTGTCCACCCCACTTCTTGACCAGTTCCCCCAAACACTCGTCCAGTCCGCCCAGAGCAGGGTCAGAGTCAGGGTGTCAACATCAGCTTTATGGGCACTGCACGGGGCCAGGCTGGGCCCCCTCGTCTCTCCGTCGCTCTGGGAGATCCCGGTGTAGCTCCCCAGGGCTTCCAGCAGGGAACTGGGGGGTCCCCATCTCTCACCAGTGGCTCAGGCCAGCCTGGGCAGGGGCAGAGGGTGAGGACCTGATGATCCAGGGGCCTCTCCTGGCCCCCCTCAGGATATTCCCAGTGATACCAGTATGCAGGAGCCCTCCCAGTACCTGTGTCTGTCCCCAAGTACCACTCGGCCACTCAGGTCCCGTCCTGCTCCCATGTCGGGGGTCCCTGTGAGGGCTGGGGGGGGCTGAGGGGAATCACCTCCCAGCGCTCCCTCGTGCTCCCAGTGTTGTCAGTCCTCCTCCCAGTGACCCCAAGACAGCCCCCAGTGCTCCCAGTGTCCCCACAACAGCCCCCAGTGCTCCCAGTGTCCCCACAACAGCCCCCAGTGCTCCCAGTGTCCCCACAACAGCCCCCAGTGCTCCCAATGTCCCCACGACAGCCAGCATCCACAGTGTCCCCAGTGCACACACCACCCCCAGTGCCCCTCGTGCCCTCACCACCCGCCGCGTCCCCAGGAATGCCATCCTCCCCGGTGTCCCCAGTGCCCCTCAGTGCCCCCCGTGTCCCCACCTGGGCACAGGGTCTCCTCCACAGTACCCACCCCACCGCCACCAAGCCCAAGGCCACCCCAACTCCCCCCAGCAGCACCAGCCCATGTCCAGCAGGGCTGGGGGGTCCCCGCTTGGCCCCCAAGAGCCCCTCGTGCCGCACTGCTGGGCTGGTCAGCGCCGGGCCTGGGGGGAGACAGGGGTCAGCAGCTGCCCCAGGGGGGTTACGGGGGTCTCTCGGGGGTCCCGGGGGGTACCTGGGTGGCAGCGCAAGCGGGCACAGCCGGGGAAGTGGAGGGGTCTCCCTTGCAGCCCCCCCAGGTGCTGCACGAGCGTCTCCAGTAGCTGCGACACGTTCACCATCTCCAGCCGGACACAGCGCTGGGGGTCCTGGGGAGATGTTGTAGGAGCACCCCGGGGGACCCAGACCCCTTCTGAACCACCCTGGGAAATCCCAGGAATGCCCCAGAGCTCCTGCACCCCCCCAAGGCTCCCGGAGTTACCCTGGACACCTCAGGGGACCCCCGGACCCCTGTGGGGTCCCCAGAGCCCCTCAGGCCCCCAGAATCACCTGGGCCGCCCCAGGACCGCCCCGTAACGGCGCACACCGAGCCTCCCAACCCCCCCTCCTTCCTTCCAGGACCCCCGGAGCCCCCCCCGGGGACCCCCACCCACCTGGATGTGACACTCGGCCACGAAGAGGAGCTGGGCAAGGAGGTTCCTGAGCAGGGGGGCCAAATCCTTCCCCGCCACCCCCAACATTCGCTGCAGCGCCAGTGCCCCAAAGTGAAGCCCCCAGAGATCGGAGCAGGCGCTGTCCTGGGGAGGCCAGGGCAGTTCAGGGTTTGGAGGGACGGGGGTCAGGGGTCAGAGGTGTCCGGGGGTGCAGGAACAGAGAGGGATTTGGGGGAGCACACACGGGATTCGGGGCATTCTCGCTCACCGGCTCCAGGTTGCTGGGCATCGCCACAGGGTAGTCGAGGAGCAGCCAGGGGGTCTGTGGGAGGGGTCAGGGGGTCCCCAAAAGCAGCCCAGAGGGCTGAGGGGGGCGCTCAGGGCGTCCCCAACGACCCTTTGGGGGTGAAGGGGTGCGGTCAGGGTGTTTTCGGGACCCAGGGCGGGGCCTTCCCTGGGGAATGAGGGAGTTCGGGGGAAGGGGGAGGGAGGCTCAGGGGAATCTTTTGGGTCTCAGGGGGATCCGGGAGGTCCCGTGAGGATCCCGGAGGTCGGGGGGCGTACTGGGGTGCGCGGGAGGGTGTCCTGGGGACGGGGGTCTGTCTCACCAGGTTGTTCAGGTGGGTGCTGAAGGTGCTGCTGATGGGGTTAAAGCCGAAGGAGCAGCAGATGCTGGGGGTGGGCACGGCCAGGAGGAGCAGGAGCGGCACCTGGGGATCACCGGGGGGGGCTCTGGACGTCCCAAGGGGCTCTCGCGGGGGTCCCAGAGGGGCGCAGGTCACATTGCGGGGCGGGGGGAGGGGGTCCCCACTTACCAGAGCAGAGCGGAGTGGGGGCAAGTCCATCGCGGTGCGGAGCCGGGGACGGCGCACCGGGACCCGCGAGCGCTCCCGGAGCCTCCCCCGGGACCCCTCGGGCCGCGGCGGAGCCGCCGCCGAAAGTGAAAGTGGGACAGAGCCGGGAAGGGGGCCCAGGAAACCCGAGAGGGCAGCGGGACGTCCCGAGCCTCCCCCTCCCACGCCGCGGACCCCGGGCCGCCCCTTCCTCACCCCGGGGACTCTCCCTCTGATCCCACGGGAGCTCCGGCGCCCGGGACCCCCCGCCCTGCCCCGCAGAGCTTTGGGCGCGGCTGCCCCAGCGTGGGAGGGGGGCCGGGGCGTCCGGGCACGTGCGGGGCGGGGCACCCCCAAAACATCCCCCCCCCCTCCCCACTCCAGCCTGAGACCAACCCGGTCCCCCCGCAAAACAGAAACGTGACAGCGGCTGCGGCTCGGAGCGGTTTATTGGGGTGGGGGTCGCGGGGCTGGGGGCACAGTGTGAGGTCTGAAATCCCCGCAGGTCCGGGGGGCTCTGGGGGGCGTCTCAGGGAGCGCCCCCCGGAAGCCAAAGGCAGTGGGGGCGAGTGCAGCGCAGCTCCAGCTCCCGCTCGGCGCCGGGGGGAGGGTCCTGCCCCGGAGCCCCCACGAGTCCCGCCGGGACCCCCCAAACGCGGGGGACGCTCACGGCAGAGGCCCAGTCGCAGTCCTGGGTGGACGGACATAAGAGGGGACAGATGGGGAGAGCTGGGGTGACGTCCCCCGCACCCCAAATCCCCACCACAGCAGCCGTGGCACGGCTTGAGATGCCCAGAACGTCACCAGTGCCAACCCTCCTTCCCCGGCGTGCCCTCCACTGTCCCCCCGTGTCCCCACACTCTGCCCCGCAGTGCCCCTCCACTCACCGCGTCCCCCCCGCACAGCCACAGCCCGTCCGGGCGATGTCGCGCCAGGCCAGATCCGGAGCCCCGGGAATTCCCGGGAAGCACCGTCAGGACACCCCCCGGAAGCCCGGCGGCCTCCAGAGCCTGGGGACACGGGGGAAGGGGGCAGTGTCACCGAGCCTGGGGACACGGGGGAAGGGGGGAGTGTCACCGAGCGGGGGTGGGGGGCGTCCTGCGGTGAAGGAAGGGGACGTGGGGTGTCCTGGAGGGTTTCGGGGGGCGCATGAAGGGGCACAGGGGGCACATGGGAGGTCCTGGGGGGATATATGCGGACTCCCGGGGGTCGCGCGGGAGGGACGGGGGACATGGGGGGGGGTCACAGGGGTCACCGGGGGGGCAGGGGGGGGTCCCGCGTTCCGCACCTTCCGTAGCCGCTGTGCGGGCCCGGCGCCGCCAGGCGGCGCCACGACCACCACGGCGTTGCCGAGCGCGAGCGGCGGGAGGAGGAGCTGCGGCGCCAGTGG
Organism: Taeniopygia guttata; assembly: GCF_048771995.1. Taxonomy (NCBI): domain Eukaryota; kingdom Metazoa; phylum Chordata; class Aves; order Passeriformes; family Estrildidae; genus Taeniopygia; species Taeniopygia guttata. The sequence goes on from NC_133062.1 coordinate 83,846, forward strand.
GCGTGGCCATCCCCAGGCCACGCCCACCACTCCGAGCGGGCGCCTGGTCAGCAGCGCCCGCCCCCCGGGCACGTCCTGCAGCGGGATTGGCCACGCCCATCAGAGGCCGCGCCCCCTCATTGCCCCGCCCACCCGCCCCTTAGCCACGCCCACCTGCACGGCCCCGCCCCCGCGCTCCAGGCGCGCCGCCCAGCGCAGCAGCGCCCCCCGCAGGTCACCGTGCGCGCCGCCGGTCCCGGGGGTCGCGGGGGTCTCCGCCAGCGCCGCCGCCGCGCCCCGCAGCGCCCGGGCCCGCGCCGCTCCCGGCAGCCGCCCCCACCTGCGGGACCGAGGGCGTTGGGGAACGACGCCTCCCCCCAAGGGGGGTCGGGGGACACCCCTGGAGGGGCGCCCACCCACCCTCGCACTCACCCCGGGGCGGCCCCACGGGCGGCGGACACGGCGTGAGCCAGCTCGGGGTCGCCGGGGTCATCCACGGTCACCAGTGGGCTGCGACAGGGACGGGAGAGAGAAGATCAAAGGGCATCGCTGTGGGAGGGGCGCCGGGACCCCTTTGAGAGGGAGAATCGGGGTCCCGAGGGGTGCACGGGACCCTCCGGGGGGACAGGATGGGGCTGGGAGCACCCCGGGGGGGAAGAAGGGGGTCCTGGGGGTGTTCCATTGGAAACTCGGTCTCGGAGTTCTTGTCCTGGGACCCCCTAATTTGGAGTCTCCATCCTGGGGAGGGGTCCCTGTCCCATCAGGGGGTACCTGAGCAGCTCATCCACCTTGGGGGGCTGTTCCCAGGGGGGGCACCCGAATTCTCGCAGCGCCTGGAGGGAGTGCGGGGGGGGGCAGAGCCCATCTGCAACAGCACAGGACACCCCCCTCCCCGAGGAACCCCAAAACCCACCACACTCCCCCCTGAAAAACTCAGAACCCACCCCAGGAGACCTCCACGTCCCTCCAGCTTCCCCAGGACACCCCCGACCCCCCTGGACCCCTCCCAAACCACGCAGGACTCCCAGCAGAGCCCCCCCTTGGCAGCCCCCACCTCATCCAGGTCAGCGTCCGCGGCCCCCCCGGCGCAGCCCCCGCTGGGGTCCAGCAGGTCCAGGGCGTTGAGCCACACCAGCCCCTGGGGCAGCCTGGAGAGGGGCCAGTGGTCAGCGCTCAGCGCCCAGCGGTCACTCCCGGGCTCGGGGCTCAGGGCGGGGGGCTGGCGGTCACCTGTCCGCCGTGTCCAAGGCCACGGTGATGTCCTGGGCCCAGACGGCGGCGGCGGCGGTGTGGGGCAGCGCCGAGGCCACGGCCACGGCCTCCGTGGGGCTGCGCACAGACAGCAGCACCAGCAGCGGCCCGGGGGTCTGCGGAGCAGGACACGCTCAGAGCAGCCCCAAAAGTGGCACCCCCCCACCCCAGGGCGCCCCGGGGCACCCACCGGGTCCCGCAGGCAGCGCGAGGTCGGGGCCACCCCCGAGATCAGCGTGGGGGGGTAGAAGCGATGGCCACGCTCCGGCGGCAGCGGCACCTGGAAAACCTGGGCGGGAAACAACGGGGGTCCCAACAAGGTGGGGACCCTCAGGGTGCCACCCAGGGCACCCCCACACTGACCCACAGCTGGTCCCCCCAACATCCAGGAGCGCCCAAACCCACCCCGGGAACCCCCATGTCCAGGAAAATTTCATCCCAGGAGATCCCCATGTCCAGGAACCTCCGGATTTCATCCCAGGACACCCCCATGTCCAGGAATCTCTGGATTTCATCCCAGGAGACCCCAATGTCCACGAAGTCTCAACCTCGACCCCAAACACCCTCCCCACCCTCCCAACCCCTTTGTGCCACCCCCATGTCCCCACAGCCACCCCACCCCGGCCCCCTTTGCGCACCCCTCACCTGAGCCCCCTCCTGCAGCGCCTCCTGCACCACCCCCTCGGGCGGGCAGGTCCCGGGGGGCAGCGGCCCCACCTCCGTTTTGGGGTCTGTGGGGTCCCCGAGCCGCAGCCCCCCGAGCCGGGCCCGGAGCCGCCGCTCCAGCGCCGCCGCCACCGCGTCCTGCGCCAGCACCACGCACCCCCCGACCGGGAACTGGGGACACGCAGGAGGGACACGGGGCGTCAGGGACTCCCCGAAAAACCGAGACACCCCAAGGGAAACTCCCGAAAACCCCCCCCAAAACCTGCCGGAAAAATAACACCTGAAACCTCCCCAAATGGCCCTCCCAAAAAAAAACCCAGAGAAACAGCCAAACCTCCACAAAACCCCTGAGACCTCCCCCAAGAAAGAGCTGAAACCCCCCCCAAAACCTGCCAAAAAAAACTCAGAAACCTCCCCCAAGAAAGACCTGAAAACCCCCCAAAACCCCCCAAAACCTGCCAAAAAAAACCCCCTTGAAACCTCCCCAAATGTCCCCCCCAAAAAAACCCCAGAGAAAGCCAAACCACCACAAAAACCCCTGAGAACTCCCCCAAGAAAGAGTTGAAAACCCCCCAAAGCCCCCCAAAACCCCCCAAAACCCCCCAAAGCCCCTCAAAACCCCCCAAAGCCCCCCGGGACCCCACCAGGGCGGGGGGCGCGGCGGCGCTGGCGGCGAGGGCGGCGGCGGCGCTGTCCAGGTCGGCCGAGTCCAGCACGACGACGACGACTCGGCCGCCCCGGGGACCCCCCAGGCGCGGCCCCCGGCACGGGGACCCCCAAACCACGGCCGGCAGCTCCTCCTGGGGGCACAGAGCCGCGTGGGGACCCCAAATTGGGGAGGGGGGCGAGAGGAGCCGCAGCTCAGCTCCCCCCAGCTGTGGGGCGCGGCCGTACCTGGGGCACCCCGAGGAAGGTGACGGAGGCGATTTCGGGGTGGGCGCGCAGGGCCAGGCGCAGCTCCGGGGGTCCCACGAGGACGTTGAGGACCCCGGGGGGCAGCGCAGCCCCCTCCCCGCTCAGCTCCGCCAACAGCAGCAGCGGCGGCGCCGCGGCCGCCGGGCACAGCACCACGGCCGTGTTCCCTGGGGGCACCCCAAAACCGCTGGGACACCCCAAAACCGCTGGGACCCCCAAAGAGACACCCCAAAACTGCTGGGACACCCCAAAACTGCTGGGACCCCCCTAAAACACACCCCAAAACTGCTGGGACTACCCAAAACTGCTGGGACTACCCAAAGGGGCACCCCAAAACTGCTGGGACACCCCAAAACTGCTGGGACCCCCACAGGGACACCCCAAAACTGCTGGGACCCCCCCAAAGGAACATCCCAAAACTGCTGGGACACCCCAAAACTGCTGGGACCCCCAAAGAGACACCCCAAAACTGCTGGGACACCCCAAAACCGCTGGGACACCCCAAAACTGCTGGGACACCCCAAAGGGGCACCCCAAAACTGCTGGGACACCCCAAAACTGCTGGGACACCCCAAAGGGACACCCCAAAACTGCTGGGACCCCAACAGGAACACCCCAGAACTGCTGGGACCCCCACAGGAACATCCCAACCCTGCTGGGACTACCCAAAGGGACACCCCAAAACTGCTGGGACCCCCACAAAGACACCCCAAAACTGCTGGGACACCCCACACGGACATTGAGGAGCCCCCCACACCCGGATCCAACTTTGTCCCCTGGCTCTGCCCCTCGTTCCTTGCACGGCCATCTGTCCCCAATGTCCCCAATGTCCCCAGGTGTCCCCAGGTGTCCCCAAGTGTCCCCAAGTGGCCCCAGGTGTCCCCAAGTGTCCCCAATGTCCCCAAGTGTCCCCCCTGTGCACTCACCCATGGCCAGGAGCGGCCCCAACTTCCAGAGCAGCGCCAGCAGCGAGCAGGGACCCCCCAGGACCACGGCCACCAGCCCTGGGGGACAGATGGGGGTCAGGGGCCACGGGGAGGGGACACACAGGGGTCAGGGGCCACGGCCACCACCCCTGGGGGACAGACAGGGGTCAGGGGTCACACAGGCCGCTCACCCAGCGGGCTCCAGCCCTCCAGGCCGGGCAGTCCGAGCTCGGCCGCGGCCGCCGGTGCCCGCAGCAGCCGCAGCGCCACGTCCAGGTCGGCCCCGAGCGTCCGGCAGAGCGGCCGCCCCCCGGCCAGAGCCAGCAGAGCCCCCACGGCCCCGCGGCGCTCACCGGCCAGCGCGGCCGCCAGCCTGGGGGGGACACAGGGGACATCATCGGGGGGAACATCATCAGGGGACAGAGCGGACATCATCGGGGGACGTCATCGGGGGACATCATCGGGGGGGACATCATCGGGGCAGCACCGAGGGGTTTGGGACTCAAAGTTCAACAACATTTGGTGAGTTTAAAGGGTAAAAATGAGACTGTTTCCTTTGGGTATTTATTTGTGGAATCCCAGGGGGGGTGTGGATTGGAGGGTGGAATTGCTGTTTTTTTTACATACCCCGTTAAACTAACAGTTTATTAATCTGTTAATATATACACTATATATTATACATATTTGTTAATATATATTGTATATATATTGTGTATACATATAAATATACAATATATAAATTACATATATTATGTATATTACATATATTATTATAATATATTTATTATATATATATAATATACATAACAAATATAGTATATATATTTGTTAATATATATAATTCCTCACAAAGAGGAACGTAAAACAGTTATTATTTACACCAAAAGTGGCTGAGAACTCCAGTAGAAATACATAAATGGATCAGAAAATTGAAAAGCTTTTAGGAGAGCTCTAAAGTTTTCAAAAGAATTACAAAACAAAACTTAATACTTAAAAGAAACAGGGTAACACTGGGGGTGGTGGGAGTGGGAGGGAACGGGGACAGGTCAGAGGTCACCGGGGTCAGGGGTCACTCACCGGGTCAGGCGCTGTCCCCGCTGGGGCCCCCCCAGCCCCGCCCAGGACTCGGCCGCCGCCGCCGCCACGGCCACGGCCACGTCCGAGCGGTCCCCGGCCGGCACCGCGGCCAGCGGCCGGCCTGCGGGGAGGGAGGGCAGGGCTGGACACCTGGACACTGACCCCTGATCCTGACCCCGAGCCCTGACCCCGACCCCTGATCCTGACCCTGAGCCCTGATCCTGACCCCGAACCCGGACCCTGATCCTGACCCCGAACCCTGATCCTGACCCCGAACCCTGATCCTGACCCCAAACCCGGACCCTGACCCCAAATCCTGACCCAAACCCTGATCCCTGACCCTGACCCCAAATACTGACCCCAAACCTGGACCCCAAACCCTGACCCCAGTCCCTGACCCTGGCCCAGTGACCCCAAATCCGTGGCTGTGCCGTTTGACCCCAGCCCTGCCCCACTGACCCCAAACCCGGGCCGTGCCCTTTAACCCCTGCCCTGCCCCGGTCCCTGGCCCAGTGACCTTTAACCCCTGCCCTGCCGTACCGGTGCTGCTCTCCGGACAGGTCAGACTGACCCTCCCCGGCGGCTTCAGCCACGTCCCGGCCACAAAGTGTCCGAGGCTGCGGCCGTGGGACTGCAGCCACGCCTGGGGGCAGGGCAGGGTCAGGGGTCAGGGTCAGGGTCAGGGTTTGGGGTCAGGGCCAGGGTCAGGGTTCAGGGTCAGGGTTCAGGGTCAGGGTTTGGGATTTGGCACCCCCTGCCCCAGCAGTGCCTCTCCCACCCCCCAAATGACCTTGGGACACCCCACAGAACCCGGGGCTCCCCAGTGACCACTCCAGTGCCCCCCAGAACCCCCCAGGACCCCCCGGGACCCCCAGAACCCGCCCGGAGGGACCCCCCAGATCCGCCCTCACCTCTCCCGCGTTGATCTCGCCGGGGACCGGCCCCTCCTCCATCGTGGCGAAGATTTCGGGGACCGGGGGAGCCCCGAGCGCCGCCAGAGCCGCCATGGCCGCCGAGGGACCACCGAGACGGGGCGGGACGGGCCAGAGCGGCCCCAAAACCACCGAGACGGGGCGGAAGTGGCCAGAGCATCTTCCGGTAACCATGGCGACGGCGCCGCCGGAAGCGGAAGTGACGGGCGGTGGAGGAGCGGTGAGGGCGCCGGGCGGGACGGAGGGTTCGGGTTTGGGGGTCCCGAGGGTTTTTGGGGGTCTCCGGAAGGGTTTGGGGGTCTCCGGAAGGGTTTTTGGGGGTCTCCGGAAGGGTTTGGGGGTCCCGAGGGTTTTTTGGGTGTTTCCGGAAGGGTTTGGGGGTCCCGGGGCGTTCCCTGTCCGGTGTCCCGCTCCGTCCCGGTCCATCCCCCGGTCCCATCCCGCTCCCCTCAGGCCATGTCGGACCCGTCGCTGCTCTCGGCCGAGCTGGAGGCGGACGAGGAGGAGGAGGCGGCGGCGCTGCGGCGGCTGCTGCTGCAGGTGGGTCCCGCTCCCGGTGCCGGTTCTGAGCCGCTCCCGGTGCCGCTTCTGAGCCGCTCCCGGTGTCGGTTCTGAGCCGCTTCTCCTCCCCGCAGGTGCCGCCGGACCGTGAGGAGCCCCCGTGCTCCGGCCCCGCCCGGGCGGTGACGCCGCAGCCGGGTACGGCGGATTTTGGGGGGGGTCCCCGCCGCCCCCGGTGGATTTTGGGGGGTCCCCGGCGGATTCTGGGGGTCCCCGCCGCCCCTGACCGCCTCCGTGCCCCCAGGGCTGTGCGTGAAGACCCGCGCCGGGGGGCACAAGGTGTTCCTGAACGTGTGCCACTCGCCCGCGGTGCCGCCGCCGCCGCCCGTGCCGCCCCCGGGGCTGCAGCAGCTCCTGCGGGAGCCCCCCGGGGCTGACGGCGCCTTCCGCATCCCCATGAGCCTGGGGGAGCCGCACGCCGAGCTGGACCGAGGTGAGAGCCCGGCACCGGCCCCGGACTGCTTTTCCTTTTGCCCTTTTCCCCCTTTTCTTTCCTTTCCTTTGTTTTTCCCTTTCCCGGTTTCCCTTTTCCCTTTCCTCTCCTTTCCCTTTTCCCTTTTTCCTTTTCCCTTTCCCTTTCCTTTTCCCTTTCCCTGTTTCCCTTTCCCTGTTTCCCTTTCCCTGTTTCCCTTTCCCCCTTTCCTCTCCTTTCCCTTTTCCCTTTTCAGTTTCCCTTTCTCCCTTTCCCCTTTCCCCTTTTCCGGTTTCCCTTTTCCCTTTCCTCTCCTTTCCCTTTTCCATTTCTCTTTCTCCTTTTCCCCTTTCCCCTTTTCCCTTTCCCCTTTCCCTTTTCCCTTTTCCGCTTTTCCCCCTTTTCTTTCCTTTCCCTTTCCTTTTCCCTTTCCCGGTTTCCCTTTTCCCTTTTCTGGTTCCCCTTTCCCCTCTCCCCTTTTCCCTTTTCTCTTTTCCTTTTCCCGGTTTTCCTTTTCCCTTTTCCGGTTCCCCTTTCCCCTTTTCCCTTTTCCGTCTCCCCTTTTCCCTTTTCCCTTTCCCTCTCCCCTCTCCCCTTTCCCCTTTTCCCTTTCCCCTTTCCCCTTTTCTGTTTCCCTTTTTCTCTTTTCCCTTTTCCCTTTCCCCTTTCCCCTTTCCCCTCTCCCCTTTCCCCTTTCCCTTTTCCCTTTCCCTTTCCCCTCTCCCCTTTCCCCTTTCCCCTCTCCCCTTTCCCTTTCCCCTCTCCCATTTCCCTCTCCCTAACCCCGTCCCCTCTCCCCACAGGCGGCCGTGGCTGCACCGCCTACGACGTCGTGGTCAACTCGGATTTCTTCAGGACGCTGCAGGTCAGCGGGGCTGGGGGGGCTCGGGGGGCACTTGGGGGGCACTTGGGGGGCACTTGGGGGGCTCTGACCCCACGGCCCCCCCAGGCCGACCCGCTGTACCTCGAGTTCTTCCTGACCGTGGCCATGGAGGGGCTGTCGGAGAAGTACGGGCTGGAGCTGGAGCTGACTGGTGAGACTGGGGGCACTGGGAGGGCACTGGGGGGGCACTGGGGGGGCACTGGTGAGACTGGGGGGGCACTGGAGGGGCACTGGGGGCACTGGGGGGGCACTGGACCCCACCCTGACCCCCCACCCCCCCAGACTGGCGCGTGCTGCGGAACCGAAAGTTCCTGGGCTCCATCTCGGCCCAGAACATCCGCACCCGGCCCCGGCCCCACATCCAGGAGCTCCCGGGGTGAGTGGGGACCCCCGGGACCCCTCCCCGAAATCCCCGGGACCCTCCTGCACTCACCTGCGCCTCCCTGCAGCCCCCCGGATCACCCCGAGTTCGTGGTGGTGGCCGAGCCGTCGGCACAGCACCCAAAGGTGCTGCAGGCCCGGGTGCACCTGCCCCAGGTGGTGAGTGGGGAACTGGGGCAACTGGGAGAGCAACTGGGGCAACTGGGAGGGGCTGGGGGGCAACTGGGGGAACTGGGAGGTGCTGGGGGGGCAACTGGGGGAACTGGGGGGGCAACTGGGGGAACTGGGAGGTGCTGGGGGGCAACTGGGGGAACTGGGAGGTGCTGGGGGGGCAACTGGGGGAACTGGGAGGTGCTGGGGGGGCAACTGGGGAGAACTGGGAGGCAACTGGGGAGAGCTGGGAAGCGATGGGGGGGCAACTGGGGAGAACTGGGAGTTGATGGTGGGGCAACTGGGGAGAACTGGGGGGCGCTGCGGTTGGCTTATGGGGTTCCCCTGATTCCAGGGTGATTTTGGGGGCACTGGGGGCAGACTGGGAGGCTTGGGGGCACTGGGGGGTGCATGGGGGGTGTCCCACTGTACTGGGACGGCGCTGGGGGGCACTGGGGGCTGTGGTGGGAGGGGTTCTCACCCCCCTGGGGAGGGTGGGGACACACCGAGGGGTCCCCCAAAGCCCAAGGGGGGGGTTCGGGGTGTGGTGGGCGTGTCCTAACCGGGGTCCCGCCCAGGAGGGGGCGGGGTCTCTGTGGCTGGGGCTGAGCGAGGAGCAGCTGCTGCTGTTCCACCCGCCGCCGCCGGGGGGCGCTGCCGAGGCCGCCGCGGGTCTGCCCGGCCAGCGGGGGGCGCTGCTGGAGCTGGGGCTGCCGCTGCCCGCCGACCCCGCGCGGTGCCGCGCGCGCTTCCACCGCCACTCCAAGGTAAGGGTGGCATCCGTGGGGTGGGACACGTCCCCACGCCCCCCACACCCACCCATGGCTACGGGACACGTCCCCGTCCCCCCATGGCCGCGGGACACGTCCCCCAAGCGCCTGGCCCCCCCTGCAGGTTCTCACCGTGACGATGCCGCTGCGGGCGTGAGGGGCCGGGGACCCCCAGACCCACTGCGGGACCCCCCCGGGCAACCAGGAACACCCGGGACCCTCCCCAGGATCGTCTGGGACCCTCCCCAGGAACACCCGGGACCCTCCCCAGGATTATCTGGGACCCTCCTGGACCCCCTAGCTCAGGACCGTCCTGGACTTCCTCTCGGGGACGTTCATGGGGTCTCTTTGGGGCTCCCCCCGGACCCTCCTGGATCCCCACAGAACCCTCCTGGACCCCCCAGCTCAGGACTGTCCTGGACTTTCTCTCAGGGACCCCCTTCGGGACCCTCTTGGGGTCTCTTTGGGGCTCCCCTGGTCCCCTCCTGTTCCCCCCAGGCCCCTCTTCCCACCCTCCACACCCCCCCAACCCACCCCCCATCTTTTTTGGTGCGAAACCCCCCAATAAAAGCGAAACCCGCAGCCCGCGGTGGGATTGGCCGGGGCCCCCCCGCAGCTCGGCCCACGCCGGGGGGATTGAGGGGATTTAGGGCTGAGCCGGGGCCGGGGGGGCCGGGGGGGGACGTCCCGGAGCCCCGGAGAACCGAGCGGAGCCAGCGGAGGGGTCGGGGGCTGCGGGGAGGGAGGGAGGGAGGGAGGGGGGACCCCCCAGCTGCCCCCCAGCTGCCCCCCGGGTGTCCCCGAGGGGGACAGAGGTGTCACACGGGGGTTCCGGGGCCATGGAGTTCAACAAGGAGGAATTCCGGCGGCAGCTGGGGGCCGGGCTGGGCCGCCTGCACAGGTGAGACCCCCAAATTGGGGGCACGGGGGGGTCCTGGGGACCTGGGGGGGTCAGGGTTGAGGGGGGGTGGGTTGGGACCGGGGTTGGCTGTGGCTGCGTCACCCCTGTGCGGGGACAGCAAAAGCCCAGGGGGAATTTGGGGTCGGGTTTTGGGGGGGGTTTGGGGTCGGGTTTTGGGGGGTTCCGGGTGCCCCCCACACACGGGTGTGTCCCTCCCCCCACGACCCCACTCGTGTCCGTGCCACGCGTGTCCCCGTCCCTGTCCTCGGCCCCTCCCCGGCGCCGCCGCCACCACGGGGGATTTAAGAGGCTTTAATCTGCGGCCAGCGGCGCGCGGGGGGGACACGGGGACACGGGGGGGGGGACAGGGACATGGGGGGGACACGGGGACACGGGTGGGGAAAGGGACACGGGGGGGACACGGGGACATTGGGGGGGGGACACGGGGGGGACATGGGGACACGGGGGGGGAAAGGGACATGGGGGGGACACGGGGACATGGGGGGGGACACGGGGGGCTGGGGGGGAGGAAAGGGACGGGGGACACAGCGTAGGAAAAAGGGACACGGGGGGACATGGCAGAGGGATGGGGAGACACGGGGACACAGCGGGGGGACGGGGGCACACGGGGACAAAGTGGGGGGACATGGGGACACAGGGGGACATGGCAGAGGGACGAGGGAAAATGGGGACACGGGGACACAGCGGGGGGACACGGGGGCGGCCCCGCAGGTTCCTGGAGCGGCGGCAGGATGACCCCGAGGTGCTGGAGCTGAGCTCGGGGGGCGCGGGCCCGAGCGCGGCGCGGCCGCCGGTGCTGGACTGCACCTTCTGCGGACTGCCCCGGCGCTACGGCATCGCCATCCTCTGCGGCATCGGCTTCTGCATCAGCTTCGGCATCCGCTGCAACCTGGGCGTGGCCGTGGTCAGCATGGTCAACCCCAGCCACGGGCAGGTACGGGGTCAGGGGTCAGCTGTGGGGTCAGGTATGGGGTCACATATGGGGTCAGAGACAGAGGAACAGGTACAGGGTCAGCAGGTACAACCCTGCCCACGGACAGACCATTAATGGCCTCCAGGTAAGTTTATTAATTAATTAATTAATTAATTAAAGGGCCTGGGCAGGTAAAGGGGCAGTGTGGCCCCGGTCAGCTGTGGGGTCACCGCGGGTGGGGCGCAGCTCTGGGGTACCTGCAGGTGTGGGGGACACTGGCAGGTGTGGGGGAGCACACCTGGACAGGGCGTGTCCCCCCCGTGTCCCCCACCCCACCGACCCCTGCCCAGCGCGCCCAGTTCAACTGGGACCCCGAGACGGTGGGGATGATCCACGGCTCCTTCTTCTGGGGCTACATCGTCACGCAGATCCCCGGCGGCTTCATCGCCCAGAAGTTCGCGGCCAACAGGTGAGCACTGCCCCGGGGGGCCCACAGGTGAGCCCGGGGGGGCGTGGCCGGCCCACAGGTGAGCCCGGGGGGTGTGGCCGGTGCCCAGGTGAGCCCGTGGCGTGGCGGTCACCCGCGTGTCCCCCGGGCAGGGTGTTCGGGCTGGCCATCGTGTCCACCTCGGTGCTGAACATGCTGATCCCGTCGGCCGCGCGCGCCCACGTCGGCTGCGTCATCGCCGTGCGTGTCATGCAGGGGCTGGTGGAGGTCAGCCACGGCTTTTGGGGCCGTTTCGGGCGGTTTTGGGTGTCTGGGGAGATCATCCGAAAAGCCTGGGGGGGTTGGGGTGGTTTTGGGCTGTTTCGCGGGCATTCGACAGAGCAGGAGCGGTGTTGGGGGTTTTCGGGTGTCTCTGGGCTGTTCTGGGAAATTTTGTGTTGATTTTCGGGTGCTTTAAAGGTGTTTCTGGGGTGTTTTGGGCTGTTTTGGGGTGTTTTAGCAGCGTTTATTTTGGGGTGTTCTTAAGGTGTTTTTGGGGTGTTCTTAAGGTGTTTTTGGGGTGTTCTTAAGGTGGTTTTGGGGTGCTCTTAAGGTGTTTTTGGGGTGTTTTAGGCCGGTTTGGCGTGTTTTAGCAGTGTCTATTTTGGGGTGTACTTAAGGTGTTTTTGGGGTGTTCTTGAGGTGGTTTTGGGTGGGTTTTGGTGCTCACCTGGTGAGGTTGGGGCGTGGCCAGGGTGTGGCCGGGTGGGCGTGGCCAGGGGCGTGTCCGGTGTTGGGTGTGACCAGGGGGCGTGTCCAGTGTTGGGTGTGGCCCATCTGACCCCGCCCCTTTCCGCAGGGCGTCACCTACCCCGCCTGTCACGGCATCTGGAGCAAGTGGGCGCCGCCCCTGGAGCGGAGCCGCCTGGCCACCACGGCCTTCTGCGGTACCGGGGGGCTCGGGGGGTTACCGGGGGGTTACCGGGGGGCTCAGGGGGGCTCGGGGGGTTACCGGGGGGCTTGGGGCGCTCCCGGTGACCGCCGTGCCCCCGCAGGCTCCTATGCCGGGGCGGTGGTGGCCATGCCCCTGGCCGGGGTCCTGGTGCAGTACACGGGATGGAGCTCCGTGTTCTACGTCTACGGTGAGAGCCCGGGACCACCGGGATACCCCCGGGACCCCCTGGGACCCACCGGGACCACCGGGACCCCCCGGGACCACCAGGACACCCCCGGGACACCCCTGGGGCCCCCCAGGACCACCGGGACACCCTGGGACCCACTGGGACACCCCTGGGACCCCCTGGGACCCCCTGGGACCCCCCGGAACCACCGGGACCCCCTGGGACCCACCGGGACCACCGGGACACCCCTGGGACCCACCGGGACCACCGGGACACCCCTGGGACCCCCGGGACCCATGGGGCTCCTCCCAGTGCCCCTTCCCAGTGGTCCCAGTGCCCCTCCCAGTAAGCCCCGCCCCCCAGGCAGTTTCGGGGTGCTCTGGTACCTGTTCTGGGTGCTGGTGTCCTACGAGAGCCCCGCGCAGCACCCGACGATCTCGGCCGAGGAGCGCAAGTACATCGAGGAGAGCATCGGCGAGAGTGCGGGCAGCAACCCGCTGCTGGTCAGACTGGGAGCACTGGGAATGGCACTGGGGGCGCTGGGAGTGCTGGGACGGGCGCTGGGAGCACTGGGGTCACTGGGACAGGCGCTGGGAGCACTGGGACAGTCACTGGGGGTCACTGGGATGGGCACTGGGGTCACTGGGGTCACTGGGAGCACTGGGATGGGCACTGGGGCACTGGGAGCACTGGGATGGGCATTGGGGTCACTGGGATGTGCACAGGAGGCACTGGGAGCACTGGGATGGGCACTGGGGTCACTGGGATGGGCACTGGGAGTCACTGGGGTCACTGGGATGGGCACTGGGGATCACTGGGGTCACTGGGGGTCACTGGGATGGGCACTGGGAGTCACTGGGGGTCACTGGGATGGGCACTGGGGTCACTGGGATGGGCACTGGGGTCACTGGGATGGGCACTGGGGTCACTGGGGTCACTGGGATGGGCACTGGGGTCACTGGGATGGGCACTGGGGTCACTGGGGAGTCACTGGGAGCACTGGGATGGACACTGGGGTCACTGGGGGTCACTGGGGGGGTCACTGGGTCACTGGGATGGGCACTGGGGTCACTGGGATGGGCACTGAGAGTCACTCGGATGGGCACTGGGGTCACTGGGAGTCACTGGGGGGGGTCACTGGGGCACTGGGATGGGCACTGGGGTCACTGGGATGGGCACTGGGAGTCACTGGGGGTCACTGGGGGTCAGTGGTCACTCCCGCCCGCAGCTGGCCACGCCCTGGCGCCACTTCTTCACCTCGATGCCCGTCTACGCCATCATCGTGGCCAACTTCTGCCGCAGCTGGACCTTCTACCTGCTGCTCATCAGCCAGCCCGCCTACTTCGAGGAGGTCTTCGGCTTCGAGATCAGCAAGGTCGGGCCCAAAAATCCCCACAAAACACCAAAAAAACACAAAAATCCCATACAAAAAAACCCCTACAAAGCACCCAAAAAAATCCCCATAAAACCAGCACAAAAATCCCACACAAAAAACCCCACAAAACACCCCAAAAACACACACAAAACACCCCCAAACAACCCACACAAATCACCCCAAAAACACACACAAAACACCCCAAACAACCCACACAAAACACCCCAAAAACACACACAAAACATCCCAAACAACCCACACAAAACACCCCAAAACCACACACAAAACACCCCAAAACCACACACAAAACACCCCAAACAACCTACACAAAACACCCCAAACAACCCACACAAAACACCCCAAAACCACACACAAAACACCCCAAACAACCCACACAAAACACCCCAAAAACCCCACACAAAAAACCTCACAACACACTCCAAAAACACACACAACACCCCCAAAAATCCCACAAACACCCCACAAAACACCTCAAAAACCTGCCCGAAACCCCACAAAACACCCCAAAACCCACAGAAAACCCCACCAAACACCCCAAAAGCCCCAAGACACTCCAAACCCCCCACAAAACACCCCGAAAACCCCCAGGAACCTGCAGGAAACACCGCAGAAAGCCACACAAAAAATCCCAAAAAACCCCAAAAAACCCCAAAAACCCCAAAATCCCCCAAAATCCCCGAGCAGGTGGGGCTGCTGTCGGCGCTGCCGCACCTGGTGATGACCATCGTGGTGCCCATCGGTGGGCAGATCGCCGACCTGCTGCGCTCCCGGGGGCTGATGTCCACCACCAACGTCCGCAAGATGATGAACTGCGGCGGTCAGTGCAGGGCAGGGGGGGACACAGGGGGGACAGGGGGGACAGCGGGGGACATGGGGGGACATGGGGGGACATGGGGGACATGGGCGACACAGGGGGACATGGGGGGACATGGGGGACACGGGGGGACACGGGGGGACATGGGGACACGGGGGGACATGGAGGACATGAGGGACATGGGGGGACAGCAGGGACATGGGGGACACGGGGACATGGACACAGACATGGAGGGGATAGTGGGGACACAGAGGGGACAGTGGGGACATGGACACAGACATGGAGGGGACGTGGGGACATGGAGGGGACAGCGGGTGACAGAGGGGACACAGAGGGGACAGAGGGGACACAGAGGGGGACAGCAGGTGACAGAGGGGACACAGAGGGGACAGTGGGTGACAGAGGGGACAGTGGGTGACAGAGGGGACAGCGGGTGACAGAGGGGACACAGAGGGGACACAGAGGTGACAGAGGGGACAGAGGTGACAGTGTCCCCTGCAGGGTTCGGCATGGAGGCCACGCTGCTGCTGGTGGTGGGCTACTCGCACTCGCGGGCCGTGGCCATCTCCTTCCTGGTGCTCGCCGTGGGCTTCAGCGGCTTCGCCATCTCTGGTGGGGACAGCAGCGGGGTTTGGGGGGGATTTTGGGGGGTTTGGGGGGTTTTGTGGGGTTCGTGTGGGATTTTTGGGGGGTTTGGGGGGTTTGGGGGGGTTTTTTTTGGGGTGTTTTGTGGGGTTTTTTGGGGGGTTTTGTGGCGGTTTTTTGGGGGGTTTTGTGGGGGTTTTTTGGGGGTGTTTTGTGGGGTTTTTTTGGGGTGTTTTGTGGGGGTTTTTTGGGGTGTTTTGTGTTTTTTTCCCGAGGGTTTCTCGGGGTGGGGGACACGCCAGTGACACCCCCGTGTCCCCTCCCCACGCAGGGTTCAACGTGAACCACCTGGACATCGCGCCGCGCTACGCCAGCGTGCTGATGGGGCTGTCCAACGGTGTGGGGACCCTGTCCGGCATGGTGTGTCCCCTCATCGTGGGGGCACTGACGCGCCACAAGGTGTGGGGACAGCGGGGACAGCGGGGACAGCGGGGGGGGGCAGGAGGGACAGGGGGACATGGGGGGGACAGAGGGACATGGGGGGACAATGGGACATGGGGGGACAGAGGGACATGGGGGACAGAGGGACATGGGGGGATGGAGGCACATGGGGGGGACAATGGGACATGGGGGGGGACAGAGGGACATGGGGGGGACAGAGGGACATGGGAGACAGAGAGACGGGGGGGAATGGAAGGACATGGAGGGGACAATGGGACATGGGGGGACAGAGGGACATGGGGGGGACAATGTGGGGGACAGAGGGACACGGAGGGGACAGAGGGACATGGAGGACACAGGGACATGGTCCGAGGCACACAAGGGACAATGGCACCTGGGGGGACACCAGGGGACCGGAGGGGACCCCGGAATTTTGGGGGTCGCGCCGTCCGCCTGTCAATCACTGTCCGCTCGGCCCCGCCCACTCGCCTTGGCCCCGCCCCTTTCCCGCGCTCCGCGCTGACCACGCCCCCTCTCCATTCACCGCCCCGCGTGTCCCCGCCCCCGCGGTGACGCAACGGGCGCTGATTGGCGCAGACGCGCGAGGAGTGGCAGTGGGTGTTCCTGATCGCCGCGCTCGTGCACTACGGGGGCGTGGCCTTCTACGGCGCCTTCGCCTCGGGGGAGCCGCAGCCGTGGGCGGAGCCGCCGCGCGAGGAGGCGGAGCCTCTGGCGCCGACCGGCGAGGATGAGGAGGAGGAGGAGGACGAGGAAGGAGGAGTGGGACCCCCGGGACCCCCGGGAGGGCCCCCGGCCAGCTACGGCGCCACCGGCACCACCCCGGCCCCCGGCACCCCGCTCGGCTGACGCGGGGCGCCCGCGGGGATGCGCTCCGAAGAGGCGACTCCATCCCCCTTCCGTCCCCGAGACCCCCGGGAGCCACCGGGGACCCCCGGTCCGAGTGCCCCGAGAGCTCCGAGAGCCCCGAGAGCCCCGGGAGCCGGGGCCCCTCCGCTGTACATATATAAATAAAAGGAGCGGCCGCTGGAGAGCCTGGAGTGTTGTACTGGGGGAACTGGGATGGACTCGGGCGGCTACTGGGGGTACTGGGGGGGACAGCAGGTACTGGGGCAGCACTGGGAGGGACTGGGAGCACCGGTGCCCCACTTCCGCCCTCAATGGCGCGTCCTGGCGTGGCTTCACGCCCTCTTCGTGGTGTCACTTCCGCCCCCGCGCTGTCCCCGCCGGAAGAGGTGACCCCGCGGTGTGGGCGGGGCCTCTTTCCGAGCGGGCGGCGGCCATGGCGGAGCCGCGGGTGCGGCGCGGCGGCACCGGGAGCGGGACGGGGCGGGACGGGGGCCCGGCCGGGCTCTGCGGGGCTCTGCGGAGAGGCCGGGCACGGCGGGGGGCTGCGGCGAGCGGCGGGCGGGCGGCGGGGGGAGCGCGGGGCGCGGCCACGTGGCGGCCCCGCGGTGCGGCCTGGCCCCGGTGGCGGCGGGGCCTCACCCGGTGCCGCTCGCCCCGCAGGTTTTGGTGATCGACGGGCGCGGGCACCTCCTGGGCCGGCTGGCGGCGATCGTAGCCAAGCAGGTGTTGCTGGGTGAGTGCGGGAGCCTTGCCCGGGGCAATACCGGGGAAATACCGGGGACACCGGGGAAATACCGGGGACACCGGGGCCCCCGCGCCGTGATGAGCGCTGTCGGCTGCCGAGTTTAACGACAATGAGAGCCGCCTCCATGCACTACCAGCTGAGCGCGGGGGTTACCGGGGGGCACCGGGGGGCACCGGGCACCACCGGGGGCACCGGGCGGGGCTGACCCGGCCCCGCCGCGCTCTCCGCAGGCCGCCGCGTGGTCGTGGTTCGCTGCGAGGGCATCAACATCTCCGGGAACTTCTACCGCAACAAGCGTGAGTGTCCCGGGGGTCCCGGGAGGGGATCCCGGGAATGGGAGGGGAGCCCCGGTTTTGGCAGAAATCCCGGGTTCTGGAGGAAATCCCGGGTTTTGGGGACAATCCCGGGAATGAAAGGAGATCCCGGGTTTGGAGGAAATCCCCGGTTTTGGGGACAGTCCCGGGTTTTGGGGACAATCCCGGGAATGGAAGAAGATCCCGCGTTTTGGGGACAATCCCGGGTTTTGGGGACAATCCCGGGTTTTGGGACAATCCCGAGTTTTGGGGACAATCCCGGGTTTTGGGGACAATCCCGGCGTTTCTGAGTCACGCAGAAGTTGAGAAAAGTTTCCAGAAGGTTCCCGGTGCACCCCCCGGAGCCCTTTTTGGGGAATTTGAGCTCTTTTCCCATTCCCCAAGTCCCGTTTAGGGAATTTGCTCTTTGCCCACCCCAGTGAAGATTTTGGGGGGTTTTTCCCCCTTTTCCCCATCCTGGCACTGCCCAACCCCCGAGGTGCCATTTCTGAGGGATTTTGCCCCATTTTAAGGGATTTTGCCCTAATTTTCTGCCATTTCTGAGGGATTTTACCCCATTTTCCTGCTATTTCTGAGGGATTTTGCCCCATTTCTGAGTGATTTTGCCCCATTTTCCTGCCATTTCTCAGGGATTTTGCCCCGTTTTCCTGCCATTTCTGAGGGATTTTGCCCCATTTTCCTGCCATTTCTCAGGGATTTTGCCCCATTTTAAGGGATTTTGCCCCATTTTCCTGCCATTTCTGAGGGATTTTGCCCCATTTCTGAGGGTTTTTGCCCCATTTTCCTGCCGTTTCTGAGGGATTTTGCCCCGTTTTCCCCACAGTGAAGTTCCTGGCGTTCCTGAGGAAGAGGATGAACACCAATCCCTCGCGGGGTCCTTTCCACTTCCGAGCACCCAGCCGGATCTTCTGGCGCACGGTCCGAGGTGAAAACTCCACTTTTATTTCCTTTTTCTCTGATTCTCCCTTTTTTTTTCCTGTTTGTTTTCTTTTTTCTCTGACTCCCATTTTTTTCCCTCCTTTTTCCCTCTTTTTTTTTTTCTCTGATTATCCCAAAACCAGCCCTGGGAATTTCCCTAATCCCGCTGCTTTCACCCCAAATCTAGGCCTGCTAAATTTCCAGTTTCACCCCAAATCCAGGGATGCTAAATTTGTGTTTTCACCCCAAATTCAGGGATGCTGCCCCACAAAACCAAGCGGGGCCAGGCGGCCCTGGAGCGGCTCAAGGTGTTCGATGGGATCCCCCCGCCCTACGACAAGGTGGGAAAACCCCAAAACCTCCAAAATTCCCCTTCCAAAACCCCCCAAATTACCACTCCAGAACTCCCCAAATCATCCCCAAATTCCCTTTCCAGAACCCCCAAAATTGCCCCTCCAGAATCCCCCAAATCCTCCCCAAAAATCCCCCTCTGGAAACCTCCAAATCTTCCCCAAAACCCCCAAATCTCCCCCAAATCCCCCAAAACGAGCCCGGGTGTCCATGATGTCATTTTACCTACATTGTTCGATTTTTGCTGAGAAAAACCCAAATCTGAGACACCCGGAGCCCCGCCCACCCCTGGGACCCTCCAAAAAAACCCCAAAAATCCCAAAAAACCCAAATTTCCCGGGTTTTGCAGAGGAAGCGGATGGTGGTGCCGGCTGCCCTCAAAATCATCCGCCTCAAACCCACGCGCAAGGTGGGTGCAGGAGGAGCTTTGGGGGTTTATAAAGGGATTTTTGGGGAGTTTTTGGGATATTGGGGGTCTTATGGGATTGTTTTGGGGATTTTAGGGGGTTTCAGAGAGTTTTATGAGGTTATTTTATGGATTCTTTTGGGGAGTTTATGGGATAATTTTAGGGGTTGTATGGGATTTTGGTGAGGGATTTTTGGGGGGTTTCACGAGGGATTTTTAAAGAGTTTAAGGGATTTTAGGGGTTTTTGTGGGATTTTTTAAGGGATTTTAAGGGTTTTATGAGATGTGTGTGGGTGTTAAAGGATTTGGGTGGAGCATTAGGGAGATTTGGGTGAGTTCTGTGGTATTTTGGGCAGTTTTGGGTGGTTTTATGGGATTTGGGATGTTTTTATGGGATTTGGGGGCAGTTTGGGGTGGTTTTATGGGATGTGGGGTGGTTTTATGGGATTGATGGGGTTTTTTGGGGGTTTTTGGCGATTTTATAGGATTTGGGGGGGAGTTTTATGGGATTTGGGGTGGTTTTATGGGATTGGGGTGTTTAAATGGGATTTGGGGGCAGTTTGGGTGGTTTTATGGGATTGGGGTGTTTTTATGGGATTTGGGGGCAATTTTGGGTGGTTTTATGGGATTTGGGGTGGTTTTATGGGATTGGGGTGTTTTTATGGGATTTGGGGGCAGTTTGGGGTGGTTTTATGGGATTTGGGGGCAGTTTTGGGTGGTTTTATGGGATTTGGGGTGTTTTAATGGGATTTGGGGGCAGTTTAAAGTGGTTTTATGGGATTTGGGAGGGTTTTACGGAGTTTTGGGTGATTCTATGGGATTTGAGGGTGTTTTTCTGGTATTTCGGGGGGGATTTTGGGGTTTTGGCCCCACTGAGCCCCCCGTGCCCCCCAGTTCGCCGTGCTGGGCCGGCTGGCACACGAGGTGGGCTGGAAGTACCGGGACGTGACCGAGGCCCTGGAGGAGAAGCGGAAGGAGAAGGCCAAGATCCGCTACAACAAGAAGAGGAAGATGATGGTGAGGAAAAACGGGGAAAACGCCCCAAAATCCCCCGGGAGGACGACACCCAAATCAGGGGGAGGGTCCAGAGCTAAAAGGAGGTAAAAGCCTCAAACCAGGGGCAAGACCTGAATTCCCATCGGAATTCAGGGTGGGGGAATTGGGGTCAAATCGATTCTCCCTTTTTTTTTTCCTTGTTTTCTCCTTTTCCCTGATTATGTCATTTTTCTCCTCTTTTTTTTCCCATTTTCTCCGATTTTCCCACTTTTTCCACCTTTATTTTTTGGGGCTTTTTCCTTTTTCTCTGATTCTCACGTGTTTTTTCCTGGCTTTTTTCCCTGATTTTCCCCTTTTTTTCCCCGCTTTTTTTTCCTGTTTTTTCCCTAATTTTCCCCAATTCTCACATTTTTTGCCACTTTTTCTGCTTGTTTTTTTTTCTCCACCTTTTTTCTCCGATTCTCACGGTTTTTTCTCCGTGTTTTTCCCCTTTTTTTTCCCGATTCCCCCGTTTTTGGCCCCAGAGCCTGCGGCGCCGGGCCGAGCGCAGCGCGGAGAAGAAAGCGGCGCCGTTCACGGCGGTGCTGCGGCAGCACGGGATCCTGCTGTAAAAAACCCAAAACCAGCTGGAATCAACCCAAAACGGGCTCGAATAAACCCAAAATGGGACACGCTGCGAGTGGCCGGGCACCGTTCTGGGGCGGTTTCAGAGATTTTGGAGATTTTATTAAACCACAGGTGCAACACCAGGGCTGCTGCGGTCACTCCAGGGTCACTCGGGAGGGTCAGCGGTCACTCCAGAGGGTCGCTGGTCACTCGGGAGGGTCAGTGGTCACTTGGGAGGGTCAGTGGTCACTCGGGAGTGTCAGTGGTCACTTGGGAGGGTCAGTGGTCACTCGGGAGGGTCTGTGGTCACTCCAGAGGGTCGCTGGTCACTCGGGAGGGTCAGTGGCCGCTCTGGGTGGTCAGTGGTCACTCCGGACAGCTGCACCCCCACCTGGGCCCGCGCCTCGTCCAGCAGCCGGGCGATGACCTCGCTCTCGGCCAGCGGCATCTCGGGGCTCTCGGTCAGTCCTGGGGCACCCAAAACCCGGGGAATTCACCCCAAAACCCGGGTTTCACCCCAAAACCCGGGTTTCACCCCAAAACCCGGGGTTTCACCCCAAAACCTGGGTTTTATCCAAATCCCCACGGTTTCACCCCAAATCTCACCCCGCAGCAGGCAGTCCCGCACGTGCTGTGCCTCGAACCGCAGCCCCGCGCCGTGGGGGAAGTTGGGGGTCTCGGCCAGGGGGGGCAGCGGGAAACGCTCACAGCGACCCCCCCAAAACAGCTCCGTGGGGCAGTTCATGTGGCTCGGCAGCTGCGGGGGCACGGGGGTCAGGGGCACCCCAAAAAACCCCGAAAACCCACCAAAAAAATAAAAAAACCACCATAAACCCCAAAAAACCCTGAAAACCCAATAAAAAATTTTTTTAAAAACCCACATAAACCCCAAAAAAACACAAAAAAACCCCCACCATAAACCCTGAAACACCTCCAAAGAAAATTTGGGGTCGCTCCCCAGTTTTTGCCCCCCCCCTCTGTATTTTGGGGTCCCTCCTCGGTTTTAGGGTCCCCCCCACCCGGATTTTGGGGTCCCTCCCCCAGTTTTGGGGTCGTTCCCCAGTTTTTGGGCCCTCCCCCCGATTTTAGGGTCCCCCACCCGAATTTTGGGTCCCCTCCCCCGGTTTTGGGTTCCCCCCCCGGGTTTTGGGGTCCCCCCCCGGGTTTTGGGGTCACCTCGGCCCAGCCCCGCGGGCCCCCCAGCGCCGCCCCCCCCGGCAGCTCCGCGGCCATGGAGAAAAGGAGCGCGGCGAGACCCCCCCCGGGGAACTCCAGCGTCACCGACACCGACTCGTCCACGCCTGGAAACGGGAAAAACGGGGGAAAAAACGGGGGGGAAATGGGGGAAACGGGAAAAAAAACGGGGAAAATAACGGGGGGAAAACGGGGAAAATAACGGGAGAAGAATGGGGAAAAATAATGGAGGAAAACATGGGGAAAAAATGGGGAGGGAAGGGGGAAAATAACGGGGTAAAAACTGTGGAAAACGGGAAAAAAGTCCCTTCCCAGTCCCCTCCCAGTCCTCCCAGTGCCCCCCAATCCCCCCCAGTGCCCCCCCAATGCCCCCCAGTCCCCTCCCAGTGCCCCCAAATCCCCTCCCAGTGCCCCCCAGTGCCCCCCAATCCCCCCCAGTCCCCCCCAGTCCCCTCCCAGTCCCTCCCAGTGCCCCCCAATCCCCCCCCCAGTCCCCTCCCAGTGCTCCCAGTGCCCCCCAGTGCCCCCCCAGTCCCCCCCAGTGCCCCCCAGTGCCCCCCCCAATCCCATCCCAGTGCCCCCCAATCCCCCCCAGTCCCTCCCAGTGCCCCCCAATCCCCTCCCAGTGCCCCCCAGTGCCCCCCACTCCCCTCCCAGTGTCCCCCAATCCCTTCCCAGTCCCCCCCCAGTGCCCCCAGTCCGTACCGGTGGGGTGCAGCCGCCCGTGGGCCCGCAGTTTGGGGGGTCCCTGGCCGCCCCCCAGCAGGGCCAGCGCCGCCTGCACCCCGTAGCCCCCCAGGTCCAGCAGGGCCCCCCCGCCCAGCGCCGGCTCGCGCAGCCGCGGGACCCCCCCCAGGGCGAACCCCAGAGACCCCCGCAGCACCAGCGGGGACCCCAGGGACCCCCCGGCCGCCAGCGAGCGCAGCCGGCGCCAGGCGGGGAAAAAGCGCGTCCAGAACCCCTGCGGGGGGAAAAATGGTACTGGGGGCACTGGGAGGGACTGGGAGGGACTGGGAATGGGGGACTGGGGGGACTGGGAGAGACTGGGGGGACTGGGAGAGACTGGGAGAGACTAGGGGACTGGGAATGGGGGACTGCGAATGGGGGACTGGGGGGACTGGGAGAGACTGGGAGGGACTGGGGGGGACTGGGAGAGACTGGGAGCACTGGGAATGGGGGACTGGGGGCACTGGGAGGGACTGGGGGCACTGGGAATGGGGTACTGGGAGCACTGGGAATGGGGGAACTGCAGATACTGGGAGCACTGGGGGCACTGGGAGTGCAGGGAATGGGGCACTGGGGACAGCAAACTGGGAGCACTGGGAAGGGGCACTGGGGATGGCAGACTGGGAGCACTGGGAACACAAACTGGGAGCACTGGGAACACAATGGGAGCACTGGGAGCACAAACTGGGAGCACTGGAAGGGGCACCTCCATCAGGAAGACGCCGCGCTCCCGCGCCGTCCCCACGAGCTGCGCGACCTCGCGGGCGTCGAGCGCCATCGGCTTCTCCATCAGCACGGCCCGACCGCGGCGCAGGAACAGCAGCCCCGCGGGCAGGTGAGTGGGGTTCACCGTGCCCACGTACACCACGTCTGCGGGGCCAGAAACGGCCTCAGGGCAGCCCCGAAACGGCCCGAACCCAAAACCCAAACGGCAAAAAAATGCCCCCAAAAACGGCCTCAGGGGACCCCAAAAACAGCCTCAGGGGACCCCAAAATCAGCCTCAGGGACCCCAAAAACAGCCTCAGGGAGCCCAAAAAACAACCCCAACCCAAAAAAACCCCAAAATGCTAAAAAACCCCAAAAACCCCCTACAGCCCCGACCCAAGAAAAACCAACCAAAAAACCCAAAACCCCCCAAAATCCCATAAACCCCCCGACCCCCAAACGCCTCCCACACACGCACCACATCAGAGGGGGACATCCCAAAAATACCTCAACCCCTAAAAAACCCCAAACACCCCCTGGCCCCAAAAACCATCACTGAAATTACCCAGATCCCCCCCCAAAAAAACCCAAAATCCCCTCAGGACCCCAAATCTTTGTGGGGTCGCACCGATGTCGGGGTCCTGGGCCAGCTCCTCGTAGGATCCGTAGGCCCGGGGCACCCCGAGGCGGCGGGCGAAGGTTTGGGCGCGCCCCAAATCCCGGGCGGCCACAGCCACCACCTGCGGGGGCACGGCCGGGGGTCGCGGGGACCCCAAAACCCCGGGGGGACCCCAAAAACTCCCCCCCGGGTTTGGGGGGTCGGGAGGGAACCCGGAGTCTGGGATTGCGCAACGGCGGGGGAGGGACACGGCCGGATTTGGGGACACGCCCGGATTTGGGGACACCCCCGGGATTTGGGGACACATCCGGGATTTGGGGACACCCCCGGATTTGGGGACACATCCGGGATTTGGGGACACCCCCGGGTTTTGGGCTCACTGGGGTTCTGGGGGGCACCGGGGATTTTGGGGAATTTGGGGGTCCCGGGTATTTTGGGGGGTTTTGTGGGGTCCCGGGGCTTTTGGGTTTCCCGGCGATTTTGGGGTGTACCGGGGATTTTGGGGCTCCCGGGGATTTGGAGTTATTTTGGGGGATTTGGGGTTACTTTGGGGGATTTGGGGTTATTTAGGGGGATTTGGGGTTATTTGGGGTTATTTTGGGTTACTTTGGGGTTATTTTGGGGGATTTGGGGTTATTTTGGGGGATTTGGGGTTATTTTGGGGGATTTGGGGTTATTTTGGGGGATTTTGGGTTACTTTGGGTTGTTTTGGGGGATTTGGGGTTACTTTGGGGGATTTGGGGTTATTTGGGGTTATTTTGGGGGATTTTGGGTTATTTTGGGGAATTTGGGGTTATTTGGGGGTTATTTTGGGTTACTTTGGGGTTACTTTGGGATATTTTGGGGGATTTTGTGTCACCGTGTGCTCGGAGCGGGGCAGCGTGCCCAGGGCCAGCACGAAGTCGTGGCTGATGGCTCCGGCCCCGCAGATGCCCCAACGCGTGGGGGGCGGCCCGGGCCGCGCTCCGCGGGGCTCCGGTTCGGGGCACGGCTCCGGTTCCCGGTCCCGGTCCCGGTCCCGGTCCCGCTCCACGTCCGGATCCATCTCCCGGTCCCGGTCTCAGTCACGATCCCGATCCCCGTCCCGGTCCCGATCCTGGTCCAGGTCCTGATCTCGATCCCGATCCCGGTCCCAGCCCTGTCCCGGTACCGATCCCGAACCCGGTACCGATCCCGGTACCGATCCCGGTCCCAGCCCTGTCCCGATCCCGGCACTGATCCCGGTCCCGGCCCTGTCCTGATCCCCGTACCGATCCCGATCCCGGTCCCGGCCCTGTCCCGGTGCCAGTACCGATCCCGATCCCGATCCCGGTCCCGATCCCGGTACCGATACCGATCCCGGTCCCAGCCCCGTCCCGATCCCGATCCCGATCCCGATCCCGATCCCAGCCCTGTCCCGATCCCGGTACCGATCCCGGTGCCGATCCCAGCCCTGTCCCGGTACCGATCCGGTCCCGATCCCAGCCCTGTCCCGATCCCGGTACCGATCCGATCCCGGTCCCGATCCGGTCCCGGTTCCGGTACCGATCCGATTCCGATCCCGATCCCGATCCCGATCCCGGTCCCGATCCGGTCCCGGTCCGTCCCGCACCTGTCGGGGCGGGACCGGGACCACGCCCGCCCCTCCCCCACCCGTGGGAAGCTCCCGCGCCCCTCCCCCGCCCACGCGCGGGTGGGGGAGGGGCGGGGGGACACCCGGGGGGGGGGAGGGGCAGCGGCTGTCCCGGGGGGATTTGGGGGAATTTTGGGGAATTTTGGGGGATTTTGGGGGTTTGGAGGATTTTGGTGATTTTGAGGATTTCAGAGATTTCCAGGATTTGGGGAATTTTCCGGGATTTCAGGGCTTTCGGTGCTTTTGGGGATTTCGGGGATTTCGGGGCTCCTGGGGTCGCTGGATTTGGGGGATTTGGGGGATTTGGGGGAATTTCGGGAATTTTGGGGCTCCTTGTTTCCCCCTCCGCCCCGCACGTGCCGAGGCCCCGCCCCCTCCGCGCAACTCCGCGCTCCCATTGGTCGCCAGCCGCGGGGAGGCGTGGCCAATATGCAAATGAGCACCGAGAGCCCCGTTGCGTTTATTGGCTTTGGGGGCGTGGCTTATGGGGGCGGGGTGCGAATGGCCTTCGCCGATTGGCCGCGCGCGGGGGCGGGGTGGTGCGCGGCTATTGGTTGGGCCGAGGGCGGGGCACGGCGGCGCGTTGCTATTGGGCGGGCGGCGGTGGGCGGGGCGGCGCGGCGCGCTGCGATTGGCGCAGAGGGGAAGGGGCGGGGCCTGGAGCGATGGCGGCGGCGGCGCTGCGGTCCCGGGGCGGCGGAGCGGTGAGAGGGGGGGGGCACCGGGGGCACCGGTAACGTCCCAGTATGACCAGTAACCGGCCAGTTACCGTCCCAGTGACCCAGACAGGGCCCCCAATGACACCAGTATCACCAGTAACCGCCCAGTTACCCTCCCAGTGACCCAGACAGGGCCCCCAGTAACCCCAGTGACCCTCCCAGTGACCCAGACAGGGCTCCCAGTAACCCCAGTGACCCATCCCAGTTACTCCAGTAACACCAGTGACCCATCCCAGTAACCCCAGTGACACCAGGGACCCTCCCAGTAACCCAGACAGGGCTCCCAGTAACACCAGTATCACCAGTAACCGCCCAGTTACCCCTCCCAGTGACCCAGCCGGGGACACCAGGGACACCAGGGACCCTCCCAGTATCACCAGTAACCGCCCAGTTACCCTCCCAGTGACCCAGACAGGGCTCCCAGTAACACCAGTGACACCAGTTACCCTCCCAGTAACACCAGTGACCCAGACAGGGCCCCCAGTGACACCAGTGACACCAGTTACCTTCCCAGTGACCCTCCCAGTAACACCAGTTACCCCAGTGACGCATCCCAGTTATCCCAGTGACACCAGTGACCCTCCCAGTAACCCAGACAGGGCCCCCAGTAACCCCAGTGACCCTTCCCAGTTACCCCAGTTACCCCAGTGACCCATCCCAATTACCCCAGTGACCCATCCCAGTTACCCCAGTGACCCTCCCAGTGACCCAGACAGGGCCCCCAGTGGCCCCAGTAACACCAGTTACCTTCTCAGTGACCCTCCCAGTAACACCAGTAACCCAGACAGGGCCCCCAGTTACCCCAGTGACCCTTCCCAGTTACCCCAGTTACCCCAGTGACCCATCCCAGTTACCCCAGTGACCCATCCCAGTTACCCCAGTAACCCCAGTGACCCTCCCAGTAGCCCCACTGACCCGTCCCAGTGGCACTGGCACACCAGTAACACCAGTTACTCTCCCAGTAACCACCTCAGGGACACCAGTAAACCCTCCCAGTAACCATCCCAGTTACCCTCCCAGGGCCACCAGTGACCCCAGTAACCCATCCCAGTTACCCCAGTGACCCTCCCAGTAACCCCAGTGACACCGGGGACAACAGGAACCTTCCCAGTAACCCCAGCGACCCTCCCAGTTACCCCAGTTACCCGTCCCAGTAACCCCAGTGACACCAGTAACCTTCCCAGTGACCCCTCCCAGTAACCCCAGTGACCCCTCCCAGTAACCCCAGTGACCCCTCGGGGCTCCCAGTCCCCTCCCAGTGCTCCCAGTCCCTCCCAGTCCCCCCGAGTCCCCTCCCAGTGCTCCCAGTGCTCGTCCCGGTGCTCCCAACGCCTTTCCAGTTCCTCCCAGTGCCCCCCCACCGCCCTCCCAGCCGCTCCCAGTTCATCCCAGTTGCTCCCAGTCCCTCCCAGTCTCTCCCAGTCCCCCCCAGTCCCCTCCCAGTCCCCCCCAGTCCCCTCCCAGTCCCCCCCAGTGCTCCCCCAGTCTCCCCCAGTCCCCCCAGTCCCTCCCAGTCTCTCCCAGTGTCCCCCAAGTCCCTCCCAGTCCCTCCCAGTAGCTCCCAGTCCCCCCAGTGCCCCCCAGTCCCCCCAGTCTCTCCCAGTTCTCCCAGTCCCGCCGCTCTCTCTCCGCGGTGGCTCCGGGGGGGTCAAAGTCCGGCCGGGGGGGAGGGGCAGGGCCTGGACCCCTCCCCCACCACGGCCACGCCTCCCCCGCTACTGGGCAAACTGGGATAAACTGGGGCAAACTGGGGTCAAACTGGGGTCAAACTGGAATAAACTGGGGCAAAATGGGGAAAAATGGGGTAAAATGGGTCCAAAATGGGGTAAAATGGGGCCAAACTGGGGAAAACTGGGGCAAAATGGGTCCAAGATGGGATAAACTGGGGTGAAATGGGGCAAACTGGAATAGACTGGGACAAACTGGGCCAAACTGGGGCAAAATGGGGCAAAATGGGGCCAAAATGGGTCCAAAATGGGGTAAAATGGGGCCAAACTCGGGAAAACTGGGGCAAAATGGGTCCAAGATGGGATAAACTGGGGTGAAATGGGGCAAACTGGAATAAACTGGGGTGAACTGGGCCAAACTGGGATGAACTGGGCCGAACTGGGGTGAACTGGGATGAACTGGGCGCTGCTGCCCCTGCCCAGGTCCTCGCCACGCTGCTGCGGCCCCGGCGCGGCTACAAGAGCACGTTCCTGGTGAGACCCAAACACCCCAAACCGCCCCAAAATACCCCAAAAATGCCCCCCAAAAATACCCCAAAGAAAACCCCTAAATGCCCTGAATGACCCCAAAATCCCCATAAATACCCCAAACCCCCACGAACGACCCCAAACCTCCCAAATAAACCCCAAATAAGACCCCAAACCCCCCCAAATAAGCCCCAAACCCCCCAAAACCAACCCCAACCCTCCCCAAAACCAACCCCAAACCCCCCCAAACCCCCCCAAACCCCAAATCCCCCGCAGGCCTCGGAGCTGGAGCTGCAGCGCTCGGCCTCGCCCCGCGCGCCGCCGCCGCCCCAGGAGCTGCTCTTCGGGAAGGTTTTCACCGACCACATGCTGACGGTGGAGTGGAGCCGCTCGGGGGGTTGGGGGCGCCCCCAAATCCGCCCCTTCCAGGAGCTGCGGCTGCACCCCGCCGCCTCCGCGCTGCACTACGCCGTGGAGGTCAGGAGCGCCCCGAAACAGCCCAAAATCACCCCAAAACCAGCCCAAAATCACCCCAAAACCAGCCTGAAAACCCCCAAAAATGCCCCCAAATCATCCCAAACCTGGCACTACGCCGTGGAGGTCAGGAGCGCCCCGAAAACCACACAAAAACACCCCCCAAAACAGCCTGAAAACCCCCAAAAATACCCCAAAACCATCCCAAACCCGGCACTACGCTGTGGAGGTCAGGAGCGCCCCGAAAACCACACAAAAACACCCCCAAAACAGCCTGAAAAATACCCCAAAAACAGCCCGAAATCACCCCCAAAACAGCCTGAAAACACCCGAAAAACAGCCTGAAAACACCCCAAAACCAGCCTGAAAACACCCCAAAAACAGCCTGAAAATACCCCCAAAACAGCCCGAAATCACCCCAAAAACAGCCTGAAATCACCCCAAAAACAGCCTGAAAACACCCCAAAAACAGCCTGAAAAATACCCCATAATCACCTGAAAAATACCCCAAAAAACACCCAAACCCACTGTGGGGGTCAGGAGCACCCAAAATCACCCAAAATCACCTGAAAAATACCCCAGAAACACCCAAACCCACCTCCCAAAATCACCCAAAAACCACCCGAAAAATACCCCAAAAACACCCCAAAATCATCCCAAACCCGGCACTACACTGTGGAGGTCAGGGGAGCCAGGATCACCCCAATCCCCCTAAACTACCCCAAAATCCTCCCCAAAATCCCCCAAACCCCCGCCCGCCCCCTTCCCGCAGCTCTTTGAGGGGCTCAAGGCTTTTCGGGGCGACGACGACAAAATTCGGCTTTTCCGCCCTGAACTGAACATGGAGAGGATGCAGAGATCGGCCCGCAGGGTCTGCCTGCCCGTGAGTGGGGAGTGCCCCCCAGGGACCCCCAAACCATCCCAAAATCTCCTGAAAACCTCCCCAAAAACCTGCCCAAAACCACCCCAAAACCTCCCTAAAACCTTCCCAAAACCACCCCAAAAACCTGCCCAAAATCTGCCCAAAACCTGCCCAAAACCACCCCAAAAACCTGCCCAAAAACCTCCCCAAAACCTGCCCAAAACCACCCCAACACCTCCCCCAAAACCTGCCCCAAACCACCCCAAAAACCTCCCCAAAACCACCCCAAAAACCTCCCCAACACCTCCCCAAAACCACCCCAAAAACCTGCCCAAAACCTCCCCAAAACCTCCCCAAAAACCTCCCCAAAACCTCCCCAAAACCACCCCAAAAACCTCCCCAAAACCACCCCAAAAACCTGCCCAAAACCACCCCAAAACCTGCCCAAAACACCCCCAAAAACCTGCCCAAAAACCTCCCCAAAACCACCCCAAAACCTCCCCAAAACCACCCGAAAAACCTGCCCAAAACCACCCCCAGGGACACCAACACCTCCCCAAAATCTCCCCAAAATCACCCCAAGTAGCCCCAAACCCCCCCAAAACAACCGCCAGCCCCTCCCAAAATAACCCCCCAAAAAAACCCAAAATAACTCCAAACCCCCCCAAAATAACCCGAGAATGACCGCCAAATAGCCCCAAAACCCCTCCCAAAATAACCCGAGAACCCCCAAAATAAGCCCTGAGACTCTCCAAAAGCCTCTAAAAAAACAAACAAAAAAAACCCAGTCCCCTCCAGTCCCCCCCAGTCCCCCCCAGTCCCTCCCAGTTCCAATTTTGTCTCTCCCAGCGCTGCTTTTCACCCAAACCGCGGGGATTTCACCCAAAACGCGGGGGGTTTTTTTATCCCAGTCCCCCCCAGTCCCTCCCAGTCCCCCCCAGTCCCCCCCAGTCCCCCCCAGTGCTCCCAGTGCTCCCAGTTTGCCCGCAGGAGTTCGACGGGCGGGAGCTGCTGGAGTGCATCCGGGCGCTGGTGCGGCTGGAGGGGCGGTGGGTGCCCCGCGACCCCCGGAGCAGTCTCTACATCCGGCCCACCTTCATCGGCACCGAGGTGCGGGGCGCTTCTGGGGCGATTTTCGGGGATTTTGGGGCATTTGGGGCGGTTTTGGGGGGATTTAGGGGGAATTCAAGGGGGGTTTGGGGAGGTTATTGGGGGCTCCGGTGGGATTTGGGGGGGATTTGGGGGGTCCCGAGGGTTCCGGGGCAGGGTGGTGTTCATAGAAAGGATTTGGGGGGATTTTCGGGGATTTTGGGGCATTTCGGGGGATTTTGGGGGGTCCTGGGGGGGATTTAGGGGGAATTCTGGGGGGATTTGAGGAGGTTATTGGGGGCTCCGGTGGGATTTGTGGGGGGATTTGGGGGTCCCGAGGGGTCCGGGGTGGGGGGGTGTTCATAGAGGGGATTTGGGGGGATTTGGGGTGGATTTTGGTGTATTTGGGGTGTATTTGTGGGGATTTTGGGGGGATTTGGGGTGGATTTTTGGGGATTTTGGGGGGATTTGGGGTGGATTTGTGAGGATTTTGGGGGATTTGGGGTGGATTTTTGGGGATTTTGGTATACTTGGGGTGGATTTGTGGGGATTTTGGGGGGATTTGGGATGGATTTTGGGGTGGTTTTAGGGGAATTGGGGTGGATTTTTGGGGATTTTGGTGTATTTGGGGTGGATTTGGGGTGGATTTTGGTGTATTTGGGGTGGATTTTTGGGAATTTGGTGTGGATTTGGGGGGATTTTTGGGGCATTTGGGGTATATTTGGGTTGGATTTTTGGGGATTTTTTGGGTATTTGGGTATTCCCGGGGGTCCCTGACCCGTCCCCAGCCCACCCTGGGGGTCGCGCCCCCCGGCCGGGCGCTGCTGTTCGTGCTGCTCTGTCCGGTCGGGCCGTACTTCCCGGGGGGCTTCGGGCCCGTCCGGCTCCTGGCGGACCCGCGGCACGTCCGAGCCTGGCCCGGCGGCGCCGGACACTGCAAGCTGGGCGGGTGAGTGACCGCCAGAGTGACCACTGGAGTGACCGCTGGGGAGAATGACCACTGGGGAGTGACCATTGGGGAGTGACCATCAGGGAGTGACCATTGGGGAGTGACCACCCGAGTGACCACCAGAGTGACCACTGGGGAGTGACCACTGGGGAGAGTGACCATCAGCGAGTGACCACTGGGACTGACCACCAGAGTGACCACCGCAGTGACCACCGGCGTGGCCACCAGAGTGACCACTGGGGAGTGACCATTGGGGAGTGACCACCGGGGAGTGACCATTGGGGAGTGACCATTGGGGAGTGACTACTGCGGCGGGGACTGACCACTGTAGAGTTGTGGATTTGGGGAAGTTTTGGGGTTTCTTTGGGGGCAGTTTTGGGTTTTTTTAGGGGGGTTTCTGGTTTTTTTTTTTGTGGGGAATTCTGGGGCTTTTTTTGGGGGAGTTTTGGGATTTTTCCCAGGGAGGCTCTGGGATTTTTCCGGGGGGTTTTGGGGTTTTCCCGGGGGTGGTTTTGGAGGTTTTTTGGGGGACTTTCGGGGTTTTTCCAGGGAATTTTTGGGGGTACTTTTTGGGGGTGGCTCTGGGGTTTTCCCGGGGGGGTTTTGGAGTTTTTTTGGGGTACTTTTGGGGTTTTTCCAGGGAAGTTTTGGGGGTACATTTTGGGGGTGGCTCTGGGGTTTCCCGGGGGGTTTTGGGGTTTTTTTGGGGTACTTTTGGGGTTTTTCCAGGGAAGTTTTGGGGGTATTTTTCGGGGGTGGCTCTGGGGTTTTCCGGGGGGATTTTTGGGGTTTCTCGGGGGGTCCCCACGCCAGTTGCCCCCCCAGGAACTACGGGCCGTGCCTGGAGCTGCAGGAGGAGGCGCGCGCCCGCGGGTGCCAGCAGGTGCTGTGGCTGCACGGCCCCGAGCAGCTCCTGACCGAGGTGGGCACCATGAACCTCTTCGTCTTCTGGGAGCGCCCGGACGGGGGTACTTGGGGGAAATTCGGGGGTCCCGGGGGGGTTTGGGGGGATTGGGGGGGATTGGGGGGTCCTGGATGGGGTTTGGGAGGGATTGGGGGGTCCTGGATGGGGTTTGAGGGGGATTGGGGGAATTTGGGAAGGGTTTGATGGGTCCTGGATGGGGTTTGGGGGGTCTTGGGTGGGGTTTGGGAAGGGTTTGATGGGTCCTGGATGGGGTTTGGGGGGGATTGGGGGGTCCTGGATGGGGTTTGGGGGGGATTGGGAGGGGTTTGGGGGGTCTTGGGGGGAATTTGGGAAGGGTTTGATGGGTCCTGGATGGGGTTTGGGAGGGATTGGGGGGGGTCCTGGAGGGGATGGGGGGTCCCAGGGGGATTTGGGGAGGGACTGGGGGGTCCGGGGGGCATTCTGGAGGGGATTTGGGGGGGATTTGGGAGGGGTTGGGGGGTCCCGGGGGGGATTTGGGGGATTCTGGGGAGGTCCCGGAGGGTCCTGGGTGGGGGTGAAGGGGAATTTCAGGGAATTTTCAGGGAATTTTATGGAATTTTAGGGGCTGGGGGGGTGGGGGCAGTTCCGGGCTGGTCTGGGGGTCCCAGGCGGGGTGGGGGGGGGTTCAGGGGGTGACCCCCACACCCCCGTGTGTCCCCCCAGGGCTGGAGCTGGTGACGCCCCCCCTGGACGGGCTGATCCTGCCCGGGGTGACCCGGCAGAGCCTCCTGGAGCTGGCCCGGCAGTGGGTGCGGGGGGCGCGGGGGGCGCGGGGGGCTTGGGGGGTCTGGGGGGTCTGGGGGGGCCGGGGGGTCTGGGGGGGATCGGGGGGCTCGGGGTGGGTCGGGAGTCCGGGGGGTTGGGGGTATGGGGGGCTCAGGGGGGGCCGGGGGGTCCGGGGGGCTCGGGGTGGGTCGGGGGTCCAGATTTTTGGGAGACCCAGAGCAGATTTGGGGAGGATTTGGGGAATTTTTGGCAGGCATAAATCAGATTTGGGGAGGATTTTTGCGATTTTTTGCATGCCCGGAGCAGATCTGGGGAGCATTTGGGGGATTTTTGGTGGGCATAAAGCAGATTTGGGGAGGATTTTTGGGAGACCCAGAACAGATTTTGGGGGCGGGTTTGGGGGATTTTTGGCACACCCGGAGCAGATTTGGGGAGGATTTTGGGATATTTGGCGGGCATAAAGCAGATTTGGGGGCGGATTTTGGGGATTTTTGGCGCACCCGGTACCGATTTGAGGAGGATTTTTGGGATTTCGGGACCGCTGAGCTCCGGGGCCGTTCCGGGGGCGCACCGGGGCCCCCCCGACCCCCCGAATGTGCCCCCAGGGGGAGTTCGGGGTGCGCGAAGCCCCCCTGCCCATGGGCAGCGTTCTGGGGGCGCTGCGGGCCGGGCGGCTCCGGGAGATGTTCGGGGCCGGCACCGCCTGCGTCGTGTGCCCCGTGGGGGAGATCCTCTACCGGGACCAGGTTCGGGGGGCCGGGGGGGTTCGGGGGGTCTGGGGGGGTTCTGGGGGTCCGGGGGGGTCCGGGGGGGTTCAGGGGGTTATGGGGTTTGGGGGTCCTGTGGGAATTTTGGGGGTCCTGGGGAGTTTTTTGGGGAGGTTCTGGGGATTTGTGGGGTCCTGGGGGGTGATTTCCTGGGGGTCTGGGGGTCCAGGGGCGTTCTGGGGGTCCGGGGGGGTCCGGGGGGTTCAGGGGAATTCAGGGGGTTATGGGGTTTGGGGGTCCTGGGGGAATTTTGGGGGTCCTGGGGAGGTTTTGGGGAGGTTGTGGGGATTTGGGGGGTCCTGGGGGGTCCGGGGGGGGGTCCTGGGGGGGTCCTGGGGGTCGTGGGGGTCCTGGGGGGAATTTTGGGCGTCCGGGGGTTATGGGGTTTGGGGGTCCGAGGGGAATTTTGGGGGTCCTGGGGGAATTTTGGGGGTCCTGGGGAGGTTTTTGGGGAGGTTGTGGAGATTTGTGGGATCCTGGGGGGTGATTCTGGGGGTCTTGGGGGGTTCTGGGGGGTCGTGGGGGGAATTTTGGGGCTCCTGGGGGAATTTTGGGGGTCCTGGGGAGGTTTTTGGGGAGGTTTTTGGAATTTCTGGGGTTCTGGGGGACTGGATGGAATTGGGGGAATTTTGGGGGTCCTGGGGAGGTTTTTGGGGAGGTTTTTGGAATTTCTGGGGTTCTGGGGGCTGGATGGAATTGGGGGGGATTTTGGGGGTCCTGGGGAGGTTTTTGGGGTGGTTTTTGGAATTTCTGGGGTTCTGGGGGCTGGATGGAATTGGGGGGGATTTTGGGGGTCCTGGGGAGGTTTTTGAGGAGGTTTATGGAATTTCTGGGGTTTTGGGGGGGCTGGATGGAATTGGGGGGGATTTTGGGGGTCCCGGGGGGGTTTTGGGGTCGCGGTGACCCCCCCCCCCCCCCCCAAAAGCTGCTCGCGGTGCCCACCATGGAGAACGGCCCCGAGGTGGCCACGAGGTTCCTGCGGGAGCTCAGCGACATCCAGGTGAGTTTTGGGGCAAAATCCGGGGAAAATGGGGCAGACGGGGGAATTTGGGGGGAATTTGAGGGAAAATTGGGGGGAAATTGGGGGGGAAAGTTGGGGAAAATTGGGGAAAATTTGGGGAAATTTGGGGGGAAAGTTGGGAGAAATTGGGGAAAATTTGGGGAAATTTGGGGGGAAAGTTGGGAGAAATTGGGGAAAATTGAAGGGAAAATTGGGGGAAAGTCGGGGGAAAATTGGGAAGAAATTGGGGAAAATTTGTGAGGCAATTAGGGGAAAATTGGGGGAAAATTTTGGGAACTATGGGGGAAATTTGTGAGAAAATTGGGGGAAAATATTTGGGGGAAAAATTGGGGTAATTTGGGGGAAAACTGGGAGATAATTTGGGGTAATTTGGGGGGAAACTGGGAGAAAATTTGGGGTAATTTGGGGGAAAATTGGGGAGAAATTTGGAGGAATTCAAGGGGAAATTGGGGAAATTTGGGGGAAAATTGGGGAAATTTGTGGGGAAAACCGGGGGAAATTGGGGAAATTTGGGGGAAAATGCGGAAAAACAGGAAAATGAAATTGGGGAGGGGTCCTGGGCTGTGACCCCCCCCCGTTTTTGCCCCCCCAGTACGGCCGCGTCCCCAGCCCGTGGGCCACGCCCGTGTGACCCCCAAAAACTG
The DNA here is from genome assembly GCF_048771995.1 of Taeniopygia guttata. Taxonomy (NCBI): domain Eukaryota; kingdom Metazoa; phylum Chordata; class Aves; order Passeriformes; family Estrildidae; genus Taeniopygia; species Taeniopygia guttata. The sequence goes on from NC_133062.1 coordinate 119,820, forward strand.
CGCCGGACACTCCGGGGGGTCCCGGGACCCCCCCAAAAATGCACCAAAAATGGGGGAGGGGCCCCGAGCTCCCCTCCCCCCCCCAAACCCCAACCCCCCCCTCTCCCTTTTTGGGGGGGGGTCCCAAATCCCCTCCCCAGCTCAGCCCCTCCCCCCCCGTGCAATACTCTGAGCTGACCCCTCCCCCACCCCGGTTTTGGGGTCCCTCCCCCCAAATTTGGGGGTCCCGCCCCTCCCCCACCCCGGTTTTGGGGTCCCTCCCCCCAATTTCGGGGGTCCCGCCCCTCCCCCACCCCCCCCAGTGCCTTGGGACCCCCTCCCCAAATCCAGGACCCCTCCCCCACCAAAGGTCAGCGGGGGTCGTTAATAATAAACAGCGGTTAATGGTGGGTTAATTCATTAATTTAATTAATTAATTTAATTAAATTGGGGGGGGGATTGGATGGGACGTGGCTGCCAAATGTCCCAAAATGTCCCAAAAATGTCCCAAAAATCCCCAAATGTCCCAAATATCCCAAATCCCCCAAATATCCAAAATGTCCCCAAATGTCCCAAATATCTCCAAATCCCTCAAATGTCCCAAATATCTCAAATATTCCAAATAGCCCCAAAAATCCCCAAAATTCCCGAACACCCCCGGCCTCCCCCACACCCCCGACACCAATTTTTTTTGATTTTGGGTTTTTTTTCCAAAAATCTCCTTTATTTTCCCACTTCTCCCCCCCCCCCCCCGGCCCCTTTTACAAAAACCGCCCCGGGACAATAAATAGGATTTTTCTTTGGGGGGGGTTTGGATAATAAAAATAATAATAACGTAATTCGATTTAAATAATATTATTATTGTTATTGTGATAATAACAATAATAACGACAATATAATAATCATAACAATAAAATTAAAATAAAATATTAATAAAGTAATAAAAATAATACAAATAACAGTGAAAATTAAAATTAAAATAAAATAATACAAATAATAATTAAAACGAAAACAATAAAAGTAAAAATAATAAAAAATAATACAATAATGAAGTAATTAAAACACTACAAAAAATAATAAAAATAATAATTAAAAATTTAAAAATAATAACAAAAATAATAAAATTAATAATAAAAATAATAAAATAATAAAATAATGAAATAATAAAAACATAAAAATAATGAAAAAAATAAAATTAATAATAAAAATAATAAAATAATAAAAATAATAAAAATAATAATTAAAAAATAAAATAATAAAATAATAAAAATAATAAAAATAATGAAAATAATGAAAATAATGAAAATGATAAAATTAATAATTAAAATAATAAAATAATAACATAATAAAAATAATGAAAATAATAAAAATAAAAACACTAAAAATTATTAATAAAATAATAATAAAAATAATAAAAATAATAAAATAAAATAATAATAATAACAATAATAAAATTAATACAATAATAACAACAAAACCAACAACAACAATCCAAATGACAATAAAATAACGCAATAATTATAACAACAAACCCAATAAAATTACAATCACATCAACAATAAAATTAGAATAACAAAACCAATAAAATTACAACATTCAAACAACAACAACAAACGCAATAAAACAACAACAACAATAACGATAAAACCAATAAAATAACAATTAAAACGGAACAAGGCCCGTACCAAATGCATCGATCCCCGGGAGGGGGTTCCGCGGGGGGCGGTGCACACATCCGCACACATTAGCATACATTAACACACATCCGCATACATCTGCACACATCAGCATACATTAGCATACATTAACATACATTTAGCACACATTGGCACGGCTCGGCCCGGCTCGGCGCGGCTCAGAGGCGCTGCCGCAGCAGCAGCAGCACACATTAACACACATTCACATACAATAACATACATTAGCACACATCAGCACACATTAGCACACGATAGCATACATCAGCATACATTAACATACATTAGCATACATTAACACGCATTGGCACGCTTTGGCACGGCTCGGCGCGGCTCAGAGGCGCTGCCGCAGCAGCAGCAGCCCCCGCGCCGCCCAGTCCAGGTACAGGTGCAGCCCCCGCGCCACCGCGTGCGCCGCGCGCACCGCCCCCCACGGCCGCACCTGCGCGGGGGGCGGGGCCGGGGGCGGGGCCGGGGGGCGGGGCAGCGACAGCCGCGACACCTGCGGGGGGGGGACACACCTGAGTGATGGGGACACACCTGAGTGACAGGGACACACCTGGGGGGGACACCTGAGTGACACACCTGAGTGACAGGGACACACCTGAGTGACAGGGACACACCTGGGGGGGACACCTGAGTGATAGGGGCACACCTGAGTGACAGACCTGGGGGACAGGGACACACCTGGGGGACAGGGACACACCTGGCTGAGCAACGGGGACACACCTGGGGGACAGGGACACATCCAGAGGGACAGGGACACACCTGGGGGACACACCTGGGGGGGTGAGGGACACATGTAGGGGACACGGACACACCTGAGGGACACACCTGAGTGACGGGGACCCACCTGAGGGGGTGAGGGACACACCTGAGTGAGGGACAGGGACACACTTGGGGGGGACACCTGAGTGACGGGAGCACACCCAGAGGGACAGGGACACACCTGGGGGACAGGGACACACCTGAGTGACAGGGACACACCTGGGGGGGACACCTGAGTGACAGGGACACACCTGAGGGACGGGGACACACCCGGGGGATAGGGATACACCTGGGGGATACACTTGGGGGACAGGGACACACCTGGTGGGGACACGTGGACACCTGGGGGACAGGGACACACCTGGGGGGGTAAAGGACACACCGGGGGGGGGACACGGGGACACATTTGGGGGACACACCTGAGGGACAGGGACACACTCAAAGGGACAGGGACACACCTGGGGACACACCTGAGGGACGGGGACACACCTGGGGACACACCTAGGGGACAGGGACACACCTGGGGACACACCTGAGCCGGGGACCCTTACCAGGTGGTCCAGGCGGCCCCGCAGGCGCTCCAGGCGGCCCCGCAGCGCCGCCAGCTCCGGCTCCAGCCCCCGCAGGGCGCCCCCGGCCCGGCGCAGCCACTCCAGCAGCCGCTGGTACCGCAGCAGGTCCGAGCCCAGGCGGGGCAGCAGCGCCGCGGCCTGCCGGGGTCAGGGGTCAGGGGTCAGGGCGCATTGGGGGGTCAGGGGGCACTGAGGGGACAGGGGGTATCGGGGATCAGGGGACATCGAGGGGTCAGGGGGCACTGAGGGGACAGGGGGTATCGGGGGGTCAGGGGCATCGAGGGGTCAGGGGGTATCAGGGGTCAGGGGGCATCGGGGGGTCAGGGGGTATTGAGGGTCAGGGGGTATCGGGGGCTCAGTGGGGATGGGGGGGTCAGGGGGCACCGAGGGGTCAGGGGGCATTGAGGGGTCAGGGGGCATCGGGGGCTCAGGGGGTATCAGGGGGTCAGGGGGGACAGGGGGGACAGGTGGGCACAGAGGGGACAGGGGACAGGTGGGACAGGTGGGCACAGGGGGGACAGGTGAGGGGACAGGGGGGACAGGTGGGTACAGGTGGGCACAGGGAGGACAGGGGGTACAGGTGGGCACAGGTTCAAGTGCACTGAGGGGAAATGGGGAGGGGGCTCAGGATGGGGCTGGGGGCGCTCAAACGGCCCCGGGGGGGGTCACGGATGAGCCACGAGGGACCCCAGACCCACGGGGACCCCACCTGGATGTTGGGCAGCTCCAGCGCGCTCATGGCCAGCACGGGCAGCGAGTCCAGCTTGTGCTCCCCCTCGGCCGGGAATCGCGACTTCTGTCGCGACAGGAGCGGGGGAGGGGAGGGGAGGGGTCAGCCCGCGCCACGCGGAGGTTTTTGGGGAGGTTGGGGGGATTTGGGGGGTCCTGGGGGGGTCCTGGGGGGTGATTCTGGGGGTCCTGGGGGGGTTCGGGGGGCTTGGGGGGTCCGGGGGGGTCGTGGGGTTCAGGGGGATATCGGGTTTGGGGGTCCGAGGGGAATTTTGGGGGTCCTGGGGAGGTTTTTGGGGAGGTTGTGGGGTCTTGAGGGGATTTGTGGGGTCCTGGGGGTGATTCTGGGGGTCCTGGGGGAATTTTGGGGGTCCTGGGGAGGTTTTTAGGGAGGTTGTGGAGATTTGGGGGGTCCTGGGGGGGGGGTTCTGGGGGTCCGGGGGGGTCGTGGGGGTCCTGGGGGGAATTTTGGGGGTCGCGGGTACCCACCAGGAGCTCCAGGAAGGCTTTGGTGTCGCCGAGCAGCGCCTTGGCCAGGTTGATGACGCTGTCCAGGTCCCCACGCGTGTCCGTGGGCGGGGGGCGCGGGCGGGGGGCGAGCGCCAGCCCCGGGCCCGGCCACAGCCCCGGCCACAGCCCCAGCAGCGCCAGCAGCGCCCGCCACGGAGCCCCTGCGGGACACGGACACGCGTGGGGGGCGGCCCGGGCCGCGGGGGGAGCGCGCGGTGCTCGGGGCGGGAGGTTTGGGGCGAATCCCGGGATTTGGGGGCCACGGGAATCCCGAGATTTGGGGGGAGGCCGGGATTTGGGGGAGACACGGGAATCCCGGGATTTGGGGGAGCCACGGGAATCCCGGGATTCGGGAGCCACGGGAATCCCGGGGTTTGGGGGAGCCCGCGGGTCTCGGGGTGGGAGATTTTGGGGCGAATCAGGGGATTTGGGGCCACGGGAATCCCGGGATTTGGGGGAAGATTCGGGCGCGGGGGATCCCGCGAATCCCGGTATTTGGGGGCCACCGAAATCCCGGGATCTGGGGGCGTCCCGCGACTCCCGGGATTCAGGACTGGGGGGATGGAGGATCCCGAGGATCCCGAGGATGTCGGGGACGTGGTTCCCGCTTTTCCCGGGAATCCGGGGGCCGCGCGATCCCGGGAGCGCCGGGGCCGGGGGATTTTGGGGCTCCCGGTGATCCCGGGAACGTCCGGGAATGGGGATCACGAGGATCCCTCATCTCCCGGGATTCGGCGATCCCGGGGACGCCGCTCCCGGCGGTTGGGGATCCCGGCGCTCCCGGGATTTTCGGGATGCGGGGAATGATCTGGGGCTCCATCCCGGGACCGGAGCTCCTGCGGGAGCCGGTCTGGAGGATCCAGGTGCTCCCGGGACCCGGGATCGTTGGAATCCCGGGATTCCCGGGGCTGGGACTCCGCCGGGATCCCGGTGTTGGGGACGTCGGGGGTCTCGGAATTCGGGGCTCCCGGAGTTTGGGGATCCCGGAATTTGGGGATCCCGGAATTTGGGGCTCCCGGAATTTGGGAATCCCGGGATTTGCGGCTCCCGGAATTTGGGGCTCCCGGAATTTGGGGATCCCGGGATTTGGGGATCCCGGGATTTGCGGCTCCCGGCACCGGGAACGGCGGGCGGCACTCCCGGGAACGGGCATTCCTCGGACTCCCGGGATTCGGGAATCTCCGAATTTGGGGCTCCCGCGACTCGGGAATCCCGGGAATCACGGAACCGCGGGCTCCCAGATTCCGGGGCTCCCGGGATTTTTGGGGCCGTCGGAATTCGGGACTCTTGGGCTCGGGAACTGCGGGAATTTGGGGGTTCCCGAACCTGGCTCTCCCGGGATTTTGGGGCTGTCGGAATTTGGGACGCCCGGATTTGGGGACGGCGGGAATTGCGGGGATTTGGGGCTTCGGGCACCGGGAAAACCGGAGCCGGGGGGCTCCCGGGAACGGGGATTCCTCGGAATCCCGGGATTTTGGGGGCTCCGGGAGCTCGGGACTCCCGGGCGTGGGGAGCAGCCGCGGGATTTGGGGCTCCGTTTTTGGGATTTGGGGCTCCGTTTTTGGGATTTGGGGCTCCGTTTTTGGATTTGGGGCTCCGTTTTTGGGGATTTGGGGCTCCGTTTTTGGGATTTGGGGCTCCGTTTTTGGGATTTTGGGGGCTCCGTTTTTGGGATTTTGGGGGCTCCGTTTTTGGGATTTGGGGTTCCGTTTTTGGGATTTGGGGATCCGTTTTTGGGATTTGGGGCTCCGTTTCTGAGCAAACCGCGCTCCCCCGGTTTCGGGGTGTCCGAGCAATGGGGGCTCCCGGAGTTGGGGGTTCCCCGGGAGCGTTTTTGGGGCACTCCCGGTGGCGGCGGGGCCGGGCTGGGGTGGGGGCTGCGGGCGGGGGGCGGCGGCGCGTCCTGTGCGGTCCGGGCTGGAAACTTTGATGCGGGGCTGAGTCAGGGGCGGCGGCGGCAGCACCTGCGGAGCCCCCGCGCGTGGGGGGCCCACCCGCGGCGGGAGGGGGACGGATCTACCCCACCCGCGGTGGGGGTGTGGGGTGGGGGGGGTCCCTCTGCTTCTCCCGTACCCCCAAAATCCCCCCCACCCCAAAAACCCCGCACCGCCCCCGCCAGCCGAACCCCGCCGCGATCGCACCTGGGCAGCCCCACGCGTGTTCCCCGCCGCCCGCCGCCCCCACGCGTGTCCCGGGGGGGGCGCGGCCGCCGCGGGCGGGCAGGTGCGCCGGGGCCGTTTGCGGTTTGAGGCGCGGCCGCAGCTGCCCGTGGCCCGGGGCCACGCGGGTGGACGCGCCCCGTCCCGTGGGGTGTGGGGCGTGTGGGGCGCGCGGGGTGCGGGGCAGGGGAGCCACCCGCGGGCACCCCCCACGCACCGCGGAATCGTCCCCGAGCCCTCCCCACGGGGGTCCCCCGGTCTCTGTCCTCCCCCACGCGTGTCCGCGGCCGGCACTTACGTGTCATGGCGGGACGCGGGGGTCCTTCCGCGGCGTCCCCACGGGGCGCGGCGGGGGCCGGACCCACGCGGGAGCGCGGGGGGCGGCGGGGGTCGCACTCGGCCCCACCGGCACCCACGGGCGGTGTGGCTGCGGGGTCACCGGCGGCGGCGGCGGCGCGGCGTGGGGGGACACACGCTCACCCACGCGGCGTGACCCCGCTCACGGCCGCTCCCACGCGCCGCGACACGCCGCCACCCCCGCGGCCGCGCCGCCGCTGTCACACTCGCGGTCACGCCGCTCTCCGCGACACTCTCCCACGGCCACGCTGCCGCTCGCCGTGTCCCCACTCGTGACGGGGCAGAGGGGGGACAGGCTCCCGCTGCCACCCGCGCTGCCGCGGCCACTCTGCCGCGGTGCCACTCGCCGGGACGGTCCCCACGGGCCGGGACGGTCCCCACGGGACGATCCCCACGCGCCGGGACGGTCCCCACGCGCCGTGACACGCTCCCACTCGCGCTCCTTCTCTCTCTCTCGCCCCCCCCTCACACTTTGTCCCGTCCCCGCCGCGTCCCCCCCGGTCACGGCCGCGTCCCCGGCGCCACCCGCGTGGGGCGTGTGCGGGGCGACCCTCGCGTGGGAGCGGCGGGGCCGAGTGTCCGCGTGTCCGGGTGTCCCCGCGTGACGCCCGGCGCGCCGCCCGCCCCTTTATACCCCGCGGGAGCCGCCGCCGCGGCCGCCGCCGATGACACATCCTGAGTCACGGTTTTCCATTCACCGCGGCCCGGGGGGAGCCGAACCCCCCACGGCGGCCCCCGGACACGCGCGACCCCCCCGGGACCCCCCCCGGGCACCGCGGGACCCCCACGCACCGGCGGCGGCGGCGCGGAGCGGCGGGGGGGGCGCGGGGGGCGGCGGCGGACGGTGCCGGTGCTGCGGGACCGGGGGGCGGAGAGGGGCACCGGGGGCGCACCGGGACCGGGGGGTACCGGGAGTGGGGCCGGGGGTACCGGGAGTGGGTCTGAGTGGGGTCGGACCCGCACCGGGGGTACCGGGAGTGGGGCCGGACCCGCACCGGGGGTACCGGGAGTGTGTCCGAACTCCCACCGGGGGTACCGGGGGGACCGGGGGTACCGGGAGTGGGGCCGGACACCCACCGGGGGTACCGGGAGTGGGTCCGAACCCGCAACGAGTACCGGGAGTGGGGCCGGACCTGCACCGGGTACCGGGAGTGGGTCCGAGCCCGCACCGGGAATACCGGGAGTGGGTCCGGACCCCCACCGGAGGTACCGGGAGCGCGGGGGCACCGGGATCGATCCCGAACCTGGAGCGTTGCACACCCGGACCTGTCCCGCACCTGGACCGGGAGCACCGGGAGCGGCCCCGAACCTGGCCCGGGCCGTACGGGGAACGCCCGGGTGGCACCGGCAGCGGGACCGCACCTGGACCGGGGGTACCGGAACCGGTCCCGGGCTGGGATCGGCCCCGCACCGGCACCGGAGCCCGAATCCGCACCGGCACCGCGGGGTCCGGCCCGAGCGGCGCTCCCGGAGCCGTCCGGACCGCGCCGCTCCCGCACCGGAACCGGGGCCGCACCTGGAGCAGGTTGGACCGGACCGGGCCGGCACCGGGGGGTTCCGATCCAGTACCGGGGGGTCCCAAACCAGTACCGGGAGGGTCCCGGTCCAGAACCGGGGGGTCCCAAACCAGTACCGGGGGGTCCCAAACCAGTACCGGGAGGGTCCCGGTCCAGAACCGGGGGGTCCCGGTCCCACACCGGGGGGGTCCCAAACCAGAACCGGGAGGGTCCCGATCCCGCACCGGGGGTCCTAAACCAGTACCGGGGGGTCCCGATCCAGTACCGGGGAGGTCCCGGTCCCACACCGGGGGGATCCCGATCCCAAACCGGGAGGGTCCCGATCCCGCACCGGGGGGGTCCCGGTGCCTCTCCGGTTCCCCCCCGCCGCTCCCGCCGCGCGTGGCCGTGGGGACCCCCCCGCTCTGACTCAGCCCCCCCTCCGGGATGTCTCACCGCGCCCCCCCCCCCGGTTCACCCCACGCGCGTCAGCACCGGGACCCCCCGTGGGGGGCGGGGGGAGGGAAAACCGGGGGGGGGCGGTCCCGGGGGGGCGTGGCCGTGGGGCGGGGGGCGGGGCGGGCACGGGGACACCCCCCGAGCACCGGGGACACCCCCGAGCACCGGGGACACCCCCCGAGACCGGGGACACCCCCCGGACACGGTGACACCCCCCGGACACAGCGACACCCCGCGCGTGGGGAGGGGTCGCGGGGGGGTCCCGGTGCCGTCCCCGCGGTCCGGGAAGGGCCCGGGGGGGGGTTGGAGGGGGCGGGGGGGCCCCGTTGGCGTCAGCGGAAACCCCGAACAGCCGCAGGGCCCCCCCGGCCCCCCCCGGGACCGCCGCGCTGCGTCAGCACCGGGACCCCCCCGGACCCCCCCCGGGCCCGGTGCCCGGGAAAAGCCACGCGGGAAAACGGGACCCCCCCCGGGATGTCCCACGGACCCCCCCCGGGAGATCCCGGGAGGGTTTTGGGGCCGGGGGGGGGACAGTCGGTGGTCACCGCGGTCGCCACGGGTGGCCCCGCGTGGGGGGGGCCGGGCCGGGCCGTGCGTCAGGCGGTGACGTGGGGCAGGATGTGGGGGGGACACGGGGGGGACACGGACACGGGGTGACGCGGGGGGACACGGGGGACAAGGGGGGACACGGGTGTGGGGGGGACACGGGGGACACGGATGTGGGGGGGACACGGGGGGGACACGGACACGGGGGGGACACGGGGGACACGGGGGGACACGGGGGGTTGGCAGCGTCCCCAGAATCGCTCGTGGGGCCGAGATGGGGGGCACGGGGGGGACAGCGGTGGTGGCAGCGCTGGGGGGTGGCACTGCCACTGTCACTGTCAGTGTCATTGTCACTGTCACTGTTCCACTGTCACTGTCACTGTGTCACTGTCACCGCTGCTGTCACCGTCTCACTGTCACTGTGTCACTCCACGGACCCTTCGAGGGGTTTGGGACGGATTTTCTGGGGTCCGGAAGGGACCTGGGGGGTCCGGGCAGGGGTTTTGGGGCCGCTTTCGGGGCTCCGGGGGAGTTTTGGGGTCAGTTCGGGCTCTTTGGGGAGCTCCGGGTGGATTTTGGGGCTCGCGGAGTCGGGCTTGGGGCCGCTTTGGGGGCAGTTTTGGGGCCGCTTTGGGGGCCTGTTTGGGGGTTTTAGGATTAGTTCGGGGGTTTTGGGGGCAGTTTGGGGGTTTTAGGATTAGTTTGGGGGTTTTGGGGTCAGTTTGGGGTTTTGGGGGGCATTGAGGGCTGTTTTGCGGCTCCAGGGGTGGAGGAAGGGTTGAGCTGGGTTCTCAGGGAGTTTTAGCGCTGGCTCGGAGCCTTTTCTGAGCGTTGGGGTCGATTTTGGCGCTCCGGGGCTCGGTTTTGGGGCCGATTTTGGGGTTTTTGGGGCCGATTTTGGGGTTTTTAGGGGGGCGGCGCTTTAGGACCGCGGCGGAGCCGCTGGGAGGGGGCGTGGCCACTGAGGGGGCGTGGCTTTAAGGCATGGTTTATTTAAATAACCTTCTAGGGCGTGGCCAAAGGACGCGCGTTCTGATTGGCCAATTCTCCTCCCGCCCAAAACCTGCCGTCCCACCCTTTAGTTGTTCTTCCTTGCTCTGATTGGCTCGCTCCGGGCCAGGCGGGAAACGCTCGGCCAATGAGCGCGCTGAGTGGGCAGAGGGGGTGGGGCCTGGCTCTGAGGGAGGAGGAATGGGGGGGGTAGTCGTGAGGGGCTGGGGTCACCTGAGGGGAAATAAAGGGAAATGGAGGGGAATAGAGGGGTTTGTGAGGGGTCTGGGGTCACTCTGAGGGGTTTGTGAGGGGTTTGTGAGGGGCTGGGGTCACTCTGAGGGGTTTGTGAGGTGTCTGTGAGGGGTCTGGGGTCACCCAGAGGGGTTTGTGAGGGGTCTGGGGTCACTCTGAGGGGTTTGTGAGGGGTCTGTGAGGGGCTGGGGTCACCCTGAGGGGATATAGAGGGGAAATGGAGGGGTCTGTGAGGGGTCTGGGGTCACTCTGAGGGGTTTGTGAGGGGTCTGTGAGGGGCTGGGGTCCCTCTGGGGGGTCTGGGGTCACCCTGAGGGGACAGGGAGGGGAAATAGAGGGGTTTGTGAGGGGTCTGGGGTCTCTCTGGGGGGACATGGAGGGGTCTGGGGTCCCTCTGGGGGGTCTGGGGTCACCCTGGGGGGACATGGAGGGGTTTGTGAGGGGTCTGGGGTCTCTCTGGGGAGACATGGAGGGGTCTGGGGTCCCTCTGAGGGGTTTGGGGTCACCCTGAGGGGACATGGGGGGGTTCGTGATGGGTCTGGGGTCCCTCTGGGGTCACCCTTGTGGCCTTGGGGGGGTCCCAGCGCCCCCCACCCTCCTTCCCCCAGCCCCAGGTGAGTCTCGGGGGTCCCGGGACCCCCAATTTGGGGAGAGGGCCTCCCCTTCCCCTCCCCTTCCCCTCCCCTTCCCCTCCCCCCCGGTGCCCTTCCCCTCCCCCCGCCCTTCCCGGCCCCCCCACCCCGATTTCCTGGCCCGGCTCGGCCCTTCCTGCCCCCCCCGGGAAACCGGGACGGGGGAATTCTCCGGGAATTCTCCGGGAATTCGGGAATTCGGCACCGCAGAGGCCGCGGGGAGCCGCCACCGGGGTAAGGAGGGGGTCCTGGGGGGGAAAAAGGGGGCTGGGGGGCATCGAGGCTGGGAAAAGAGGGGAAAAGGGCGGAAAAAGGGAGGAAAAATGAGGATTGGAGGGTCCCGGGTGGAGTCTGAAGGGAAAAAAAATGAGTTCTGGGGAGAAAAAGGGTGGGAAATGGGGTTTGGGTGGTCCTGGGAGGGGTTTTGGGGGAAAAAAGGGTGGGAAAGGGGGGCTTGGAGGGGTTTTTGGGGAAAAAAGGGTGGGAAAGGGGTTCTGTGAGGGTCAGAGTTGGGATTTGCGGGTTCGGGTGCTGCTGGAAGCCGGGGTCTCAGGAGGGTGCCCCAAAATCCCCTTTTTTCTCCCCGTGCTCCCCAGACGATGCTTCCCGAGGAGCGCAAGGAGGGCTCGCCCCGCTTCGGGAAGCTCCATTTCCCCGTGGGGCTCTGGATCAACTCCCCCAAAAAACGCCTGGCCAAGATGAGCCGCCGCTGGCCCAGCGCCGGCTCCGTCCGGTGCGACCCCAAAACCCCCCTGAATCCCCCCAAATCCCCTCCCTAGATCCACCTGCTCAGGCTTTTCCCTTCCCTTTCCCCCCTTTCTTCCTCCCATTCCCCCCCAACCCCCCCTTGATTGACCTGTTTAGGGTTTTTTCCCCCGTTTTTTCCCCCTTAATTCAATTTCCCTCCATTCCCCCCCTTTTAATCTCATTTCCCCCCATTTAATCTCATTTTCCCCCATTTTCCCTCCTTTAATCCCATGTTCCCTGTTTTCCCCCCTTTAATCCCATTTCCCCCATTTTTTCCCTGCTGAACCCCTTTCCCCCCCATTTTCCCCTCCTGAACCCCATTTGCCCCACGTTTCCTCCCTCCTTAACCCCATTTCCCCGTTTTACCCTTTAATCCCATTTTTGCCGCATTCCCCCCCCCTTCAATCCTACTTTCCCCGGGTTTTGTCTGTCCTGAACCCATTTTTCTCCATTTCCCCCATTTAATCCCATTTCCCTCCGTTTTTCCCCCTGAACCGTCATTTCCCCCATTCCCCCCCCCTTTAATCCTATTTTCCCCCCGTTTTCTCTGTCCTGAACCCATTTTTCTCCATTTCCCCCCTTTTCCCCCTTTAATCCCTTTTCCCCCTGAACACCATTTCCCCCATTTTTCCCCCCAAACCCAATTTCCTCTTTTTTTTCCCCCTTTAATCCCATTTCCCCCGTTTTTTCCCCCTTTAATCCCACTTTCCCCCCCCTTTCCCCCCATTTTCCCCCCTTTAACTCCATTTCCCCCCCTTTAATCCCATTTCCCCCATTTTTCCCCCTTTAATCCCATTTTCCCCCCTTTAACTCCATTTCCCCCCCTTTAATCCCATTTCACTCCCTTTAATCCCTTTTTCCCCCTTTAATCCCTTTTCCCCCCTTTAACTCCATTTCCCCCCCTTTAATCCCATTTCACTCCCATTTTTCCCCCTGAGCACCATTTCCCCCATTTTTTCCCCCCGAACCCCATTTTCCCGTTTTTCCCCCTTTAACCCCATTTACCCCCTTTAACTCCATTTCCCCCCCTTTAATCCCATTTCCCCCATTTTTTCCCCATTTCCCCCATTTTTCCCCCTTTAATCCAAATTTTCCCCCTTTAACCCCACTTCCCCCATTTCCCCCTTTTTCCCCCATTTTTTCCCCCTCCCCAGCTCCACCTCCTCGGACACCCCGAGCCGCGCCAGCGACCCCTCGGACCCGCGCCCCACTGCGGCCAAACCCAAACCTCCGCGGCACAAGCGCCTGTCGCACCTGTTCCACCGCGCCACCGGCACCACCACCGGCACCACCGGCACCAGCACCGGTACCAGCGGCCGCTGGGCCAGCGAGAAGAAGCTGTCCGAGCTCCGCGAGCCGCCGGGAGAGCCGCTGGGCGCGGCCGCGGGCCCGCAGCAGCCGCCCTGCATCCTCAAGATCTTCGGCGGGGCCATCTCCCGAGGAGCCAACTACAAGAGCGTGCTGGCCACGCCGCGCTCCAGCGCCCGCCAGCTCGTCCGGGAGGCTCTGGAGCGCTACGGCCTCGACCCCGACGACTTCGGCCAGTTCGCCCTGTGCGACGTGGTGGGGCGGCCCGGAGGGGCAGCAGGAGGAGGAGGAGGAGGAGGAGGAGGGTGGCAGGGCGAGCACCTGCGCGAGGTGGGCGACTGGGAGCGGCCGCTGGTGCTGCAGGAGCTCTGGAAGCCCAAGGCGGGGTGGTCGCGGCGGTTCGAGATCCGCCGCAGGCAGGACCTGGAGAGAGCGGCGGATGACGACGGGGACAGCGCCGGTGAGTGGCGACCGCGACCGGAGGGGTGGTGGCCACGCTGGGGCGGGCGCTGCTGGACGCCAAATCCCGCCTAGATCCCAGAAATTCCCCCAAATTCCCCATAAAGACCCTCGAAACAACGAAAATTCCCCCAAATCCCTTCTAAAGCCCCCAAATCCCATCTAAACCACTCGAAATTCTCCCCAAATCCCCTCTAAACCCCTTAAAACTCCCCTCAAATCCCCTCTAAACCCCCCAGTCCCCTCAAATCTCCTCCAAACCCCCCAGTCCCCTCAAATCCCCTCAAAACCCCCCAAATCCCACCTAAACTACTCAAAATTCTCCCCTAATCCCCTCTAAACCCCTTAAAAATCCCCCAAATCCCCTCTAAACCCCCCAGTCCCCTCAAATCCCCTCTAAACCCTCCAAATCCCCTCTAAACCCTCCAATCCCCTCAAATCTCCTCTAAACCCCCCAAATCCCATCTAAACCACTCAAAATTCTCTCAAAATCCCCTCTAAACCCCTTAAAAATCCCCCAAATCCCCTCTAAATCCCCCAATCCCCTCAAATCCCCTCAAAACCCCCCAAATCCCCTCTAAATCCCCCCAAATTCCCCCAAATCCCCTCTAAACCCCCCAATCCCCTCAAATCCCCTCAAAACCCCCCAATCCCCTCAAATCCCCTCAAAACCCCCCAATCCCCTCAAATGCCCCCCAAATCCCCTCAAATCCCCCAAATCCCCTCTAAACCCCCCCCCCCCCCCCATAATTAATCGGGGTCCCGTTCTCGTCGTGTCCCCGTTACTGTCACCCCCGGAATGTCCCCCCGGGGGGTGGGGGGAACTCCCCCCTTATCCTGCCCCCCAAGCCCCCTCCCCACATTCCCACGGTGCCACCCCCGAACGCCCCCGACCCGCCCCGTCCTTGTCCCTTTGTCCCCTTCCCCAGGGCTGCCCGCCCAGCCGCGCCGCCTGCACCGGAACCGCTCCCGGGCGGCCTCGGGGGGTCCCGCGGCCCCGGCCCGCGACCCCCGGGACCCCCGCGACCCCCGGGACCCCGCGCCCGCCATGCGCCGCAGCATCAGCGACATGAACCTGAGCACGCGGCGGCGGCAGCGCAAAGCGCTCAGCCTGGCGGGGGCCGACACCGCCGCCGGGACCCCCCCCGCGGGACCCCCGGGACCCCCGGGCACCCCCCCGGACACCGGCACCCCCCCCGGGGACGGGGGTCCCAGCCTGGAGCTGCTGTCGCAGTGCCTGATCCAGCCCCCCCGGGACCGCCCCTATTTCCTGCTGCTGCAGGGTTACGGCAAGGAGGTGAGGGAAAAAACAGGAAACCTCCCCAAAAGTGACCCCCGACCCTTCCGAGTGAGCCCCCAAACCCAGCAAAACCACCCCAAAAACGCTTCAAAAAAAACCCCTCTTAATCCTGACCCCAGCCCCCGTAAAAGTCCAGAAACCGCCCCAAAAGTGACCCCCAAACCCAGCGAAACCACCCCAAAAACGCTCCAAAAAAAACCCCTCTTAATCCTGACCCCAGCCCCCGTAAAAGTCCAGAAACCTCCCCAAAAGTGACCCCCAAACCCAGCGAAACCACCCCAAAAACGCTCCAAAAAAAAAAAAACAAACCTTTTATTCCTGACCCTAGCACCCGTAAAAGTCTAGAAACCTCCCCAAAAGTGAGCCCCAATCCCAGCAAAACCACCCCAAAAACGCTCCAAAAAAATCCCCTTTTATTCCTGACCCCAGCACCTTTAAAAGTCCAGAAACCTCCCCAAAAGTGACCCCCAAACCCAGCAAAACCACCCCAAAAACGTTCCAAAAAAACCCCTCTTTTATTCCTGACCCCAGCACCCGTAAAAGTCCAGAAACCGCCCCAAAAGTGACCCCCCAGCCCTTCTGAGTGAGCCCCCAAACCCAGCGAAACCACCCCAAAAACGCTCCAAAAAAAAAAAAAAACCCTTTTATTCCTGACCAGCCCTCCCCCAGCGCCCGTAAAAGTTCCTTTGGTGGACTCGGGAATCCTGGAAATTGGGAAATCAGTAAAATCTTTTTCTGATTTCCTGAAAAACCCTTTCCAGGGGTTTCCTTTTCCCACCTCCCCAAAAAACCCCAACCAGAAATCCTCAAATTTTCCCGTTTTCGTCGCCCCCCCATCCCCTCCTTTACCCCCCAAACCCCCTTTTTCACCCCAAATCCCCCCTGAACCCCTTTTTCCCCCCCAGGACTTCGTCCTGTACGTCATGACCCGTCCCCAGCACATCTTCGGCCGCCCGGAGCGCCGGGGCGGCCCCGACAAACCGGGGGGCTGCCCCGAAACCCCCCCGCCCACCCCGGAGACCCCCGACGCGCCCCCAAAATCCGACTCGGGGCCGTTCTCGGTGGTCGACACCTTCCTGAGCGCCCCCGACATCCTCCCCCGGCACTGCCTGGTGCAGACCGGCCCCGGGGCGGGGGGCGAGCCGGGCGGGGACCCCCCCTCGGCCACCGTGCGGCCTTTTCGGGGCGCCCCCGCCACCCTCAACGGGTCCCCGCTGCTCCGCCGGGCGCCCCTCAGCCCCGGCGACCTTTTGGGGCTGGGGGAGCACGTCCTGCTGCTCTACAAAGACCCCCGGCTCGGGGAGGGGGCCCGGCCGGCCTGGCTGCCGGCGCCCCGCGCGGCCCCGGGGCTTTTGGGGGTCTTGGGGTGCGCGGGGTGCGGGAGGAGCCCCCGCGAGCGGCGGGACGCGCTGCGGGACGCGCTGCAGAGCCCCCGCGCCGAGCTCCGCTACCGGCCCCAGGACGAGGGGACGCTGCTCAGGGACATCCTGGACATGGAGCTGGGCGGGGGGCCCGGCGGGGAAAACGGGGAGGGGTCCCCGGGGGGCGATCCCGGGGAGGATTTGGGGGTCCTGGCCCCCGCCTTCCTGCTGGGGCTGTGCCTGGACCACGCGGCACGAGAGTTCCCGGCGGGACATTTCCCCGAGCTGCTGGGCAAGGTGGCGGGGATGCTGCGGGAGACGGTCTGGGTGAGCGCGGGGACATCGGGGGGACATCGGGGACATTGGGGGGACATTGGGGATATCGGGGGGACATTGGGGGGACGGGAAGTGGGGGGAATATGGGCAGGGAATATGGGGGATACCGGGGAGAATATGGGCAAGGTGGCGGGGATGCTGCGGGAGACGGTCTGGGTGAGTGGGGGAACATCGGGGGGACACTGGGGACATTGGGGGGACACTGGGGATATTGGGGGGACGGGGGGAATTGGGGGCATCCAGGACATTTGGGGCACGTTGGGGATGTTGGGGGGATTGGGGGGAAGAGCGGGAAATTTGGGATAGGGAGGGATGTGGAGGGACTGAACTGGGAGGGATACTGGAGAGATACTGGGACTGAACTGGGAGCAATACTGGGCCATACTGGGCCGTACTGGGGCACTGAGTGGGTCCTTTGGTCTCTCCTGGCAGGAGAAGATCAAAGAAATCGGGGACAGGCAGCCGGAGAGGTGAGAGACCCCCAAAACCACCCCAAAATCTCTGCCCAGAGACCCCCAAACCCCTCTGGGACCCCCAAAACCTCCCCCAGACACCCCAAACCCCGTCCAGGACCCCCAAAACCTCCCCCAGAGACCCCCAAAACCCCTCTGGGACCCCCAAAACCTCCCCCTAGAGACCCCCAAACCCCCTCCAGGACCCCCAAACCCCTTTCAGGACCCCCAAAACCTCCCCCCAGAGACCCCCAAACCCCCTCCGGGACCCCCAAACCCCCTCCAGGAGCCCCAAACCCCCTCCAGGACCCCCCAGACCCCCTCCAGGCCCCCCCCCAATTCGGGTGTCCCGCAGCCCCCCGGACGGGGACCCCCCGCCCGCGCTGGACCTGGCCGGGGTCAGTTCGGACCTGCGGCCGCTGCTGCTCTGGTTGGCCAACGCCGTGGAGCTGCTGAACCTCGCCCAGGGCCACCTGCAGGGGCTGGAGCGGGAGCTGGACCTGGAAGGTGGGGCTGGGGGCACTGGGGGGCACTGGGATCAACTGGGAGGGACTGGGAGGGGATTGGGGGGCACTGGGAGGGGATTGGGGGGGACTGGGAGGGACTGGGAGGGACTGGGAGGCACTGGGAGGGAGCTGGGGGGCACTGGGGGGGACTGGGAGGGGACTGGGAGGGACTGGGGGGAACTGGGGGGCACTGGGGGGCACTGGGATCAACTGGGAGGGAGCTGGGAGGGAAAACCCCCCCGCGTTTTGGGTGAAATCCCCGCGTTTTGGGTGAAAAGCAGCGCTGGGAGAGACAAAATTGGTACTGGGAGGGAACTGGGGGGGACTGGGGGGCACTGGGAGGGACTGGGGGGGACTGGGGGGCACTGGGGTTTTGGGGCCATGCTGGGATTGTTGAGGGAATTCTTGGAGGAATTTTGGTCCTGACCCCAAGTTTTGGGGTGCATCCCGGGTATTTTGGGGCTGACCCCCGGTTTTGGGGTGAATCCTGCGGGTTTTGGGGTGAATCCCGTGGGTTTTGGGGTGAATCCTGTGGGTTTTGGGGTGAATCCCGTGGGTTTTGGGGTGAATCCCGTGGTTTTGGGGTGCATCCCGGGTATTTTGGGGTGAATCCCGGGTATTTTGGGGTGCATCCCGGGTTCAGGGCCGTGCCCGGAGCTGGAGCGGGACCTGGAGCGCTGTGATGAGGCTCTGGGGGTGCTGGACGAGGTCATCATGTCCACGTTCCAGCAGAGCGTCTACTACCTGACCAAGGTGGGCCCAAAACACACCTGGGAACCCCAAAACTCACCTGGGAACCCCGAAATTTACCTGGGGAACCCCAAAACCCACCTGGGAACCCCGAAATTTACCTGGGGAGCCCCGAAACCCACCTGGGGAGCCCCGAAATTTACCTGGGGAGCCCCAAAACCCACCTGGGAACCCCGAAATGTACCTGGGAACCCCAAAACCCACCTGGGGAACCCCGAAATTTACCTGGGGAACCCTGAAACCCACCTGGGGGTCCTGACCCTACCTGGGGAACCCCGAAACCCACCTGGGAACCCCGAAACCCACCTGGGGAACCCCAAAACCCACCTGGGAACCCCGAAATGTACCTGGGAACCCCAAAACCCACCTGGGGAACCCCAAAATTTACCTGGGGAACCCCGAAACCCACCTGGGGAACCCCAAAATTTACCTGGGGAACCCCAAAATTCACCTGGGGAGCCCCGAAATTTACCTGGGGAGCCCCAAAACCCACCTGGGAACCCCGAAATTTACCTGGGGAACCCTGAAACCCACCTGGGAACCCCAAAACCCACCTGGGAACCCCGAAATTTACCTGGGGAACCCCGAAACACACCTGGGGGTCCTGATCCTACCTGGGGAACCCTGAAATTCACCTAGGGGTCCCAAATCTCACCTGGGGAACCCCAGAATTCATGTTGGGAACCCAAATCTCACCTGGGGGGTCCCAAATCTCACCTGGGGAACCCCAAATTTCACCCGGTTGCACCCCCCAAACCACCCCAAACCCCCCCAAATCCCCCCTAAACCCCCTCTAAACCCCCCAAACACCCCCAAACCCCCCAAACCCCCCATTTAACCCCTTCCTGCCCTCCGCAGATGCTGTACTCGGCCCTGCCCGCCCTGCTGGACACCAAATCCCCCCCAAACCCCCCATTTAACCCCATTTAACCCCTTCCTCCCCTCCGCAGACGCTGTACTCGGCCCTGCCCGCCCTGCTGGACACGAACCCGTTCGTGGGCGCGGGGGAGCCGCGGGCCGGGCCGGACCTGGGGGGGGTCCCCGAGGGGCTGCGGCCCCCCCTGGCCGTGTTCGGGGCCGTGCTGGCGCTGAGCCGCCGCTGCCGCCTCCACCCCGAGCTGACCTCGCAGACCTTCGGCTACCTGTTCTTCTTCTCCAACGCCTCGCTCTTCAACACCCTCATGGAGAAAGGTGGGGGCTTTGGGGGGGTTTGGGGGGGATTTGGGGGGTTTGGGGGGGTTTGGGGGGGTTTGGGAAATTTAGGGGGGATTTAGAGGGGATTTGGGGCGATAAAATCTGAAAAAAAATCCATAGAAAATCTATAAAAATACTGAAAAAAAGATATGAAAAAATCTGAAAACAAACCTCCAAAAAAAAAAAAAAAAAAAAAAAAAAAAAAGTAAAAAATCTGGAAAAGACCCAAAAGAAGAAAAACCCTGAAAAAATATTTTTAAAAATCCAAAATAAAAACCAGAGTAAAAATTTTTAAAATCCAGAAAAATCTTTAAATAATCCTAACAAAAATCTGTAAAAAAATCTGAAAAAAAAAAAAATTAAAAAAAACCCTGAAAAAAATTTTAAAAAATCTGAATAAATCCAAAATTAATCCTAACAAAAATGTGTAAAAAAAATAGAAAAAAAAACTGAAAAAAATCTGGAAAAGATCTGGAAAAAATCTGGGAAAGAAATCTGAAAAAACCTGAAAAAAATCTGGGAAAAATCTGGAAAATATCTGAAAAAAATCTGAAAAAAAAATTCCATAAAATATCTGGAAAAAATCTGGAAAAAATCTGGGAAAGAAATCTGAAAAAATCTGAAAAAAAATCTGGAAAAAATCTGTAAAAAATCTGAAAAAAATCTGAAAAAAATCTGTAAAAACCTCATTAAAAACCCGATTTTTTTAATTAAAAAATGCCAATAAAATGCTAACAAAGCCGTGCCCCGCAGGCAGCGCGGGGCCGTTCTTCCAGTGGTGGGTGGGCGTGCGGCTGCGCACCAACCTGGACCTGCTGCTGGACGGGCTCAGCGCCCTCGGCCTCGGAGACATCGCCGGAGACTTCTTCCGCAAACTCTCGGCCACCGCCAACCTGCTGAGCACGCCCCGCGGCTGCCTCGAGCAGGTGAGCGCACCTGGGGACACCTGGGGACACACCTGGGGACACCTGGGGACACTGGGGACATGGGGGACACATCTGCCAACCTGCTGAGCACGCCCCGAGGCTGCCTCGAGCAGGTGAGCGCACCTGGGCACACCTGGGGACACCTGGGCACACCTGGGGACACTGGGGACATGGGGGACACATCTGCCAACCTGCTGAGCACGCCCCGCGGCTGCCTGGAGCAGGTGGGGACACCTGGGGACACCTGGGGACAGCAGGGACACACCTGGGACACACCTGGGCACACCTGGACACACCTGGGGACACCTGGGGACACACCTGGGACACACCTGGGCACACCTGGGCACGCCTGGGGACATTGGGGACACACCTGGGCACACCTGGGGACATTGGGGACACACCTGGGGACATTGGGGACACACCTGGACACACCTGGGGACACCTGGGGACATTGGGGACACATCCGCCAACCTGCTGAGCACGCCCCGCGGCTGCCTGGAGCAGGTGGGGACACCTGGGGACATGGGGGACACACCTGGGGACACCTGGGCACACCTGGGGACATTGGGGACATGGGGGACATTGGGGACACATCCGCCAACCTGCTGAGCACGCCCCGCGGCTGCCTGGAGCAGGTGAGCGCACCTGGGGACAGCTTGGACACACCTGGGGACACACCTGGGCACACCTGGGCACACCTGGGCACACCTGGGGACATTAGGGACACATCCGCCAACCTGCTGAGCACGCCCCGCGGCTGCCTGGAGCAGGTGAGCGCACCTGGGGACACCTGGGGACAGCTGGGGACAGCAGGGACACACCTGGGGACACACCTGGGGACATTGGGGACACACCTGGGGACATGGGGGACATGGGGGACACACCTGGGGGCTCTGTGGGGACACCTGGGCACACCTGGGCACACCTGGGCATGCCTGGGCATGCCTGGGGACATTGGGGACACACCTGGGGGCTCCATGGGGATACCTGGGCACACCTGGGGACACTGAGGACACACCTGGGGACACCTAGGGACACACCTGGGCGTACCTGGTGGCTCCATGGGGACACCTGGGCATGCCTGGGGACATTTGGGACACACCTAGGGACATTGAGGACATTGGGGACACACCTGGGGACATTGGGGACACCTGGGCACACCTGGGGACACACCTGGGCACACCTGGGGCACACTGGGGACACACCTGGGCACACTGGGAACACCCCTGGGGGCACACCTGGGCACACCTGGGCAGGACAGGTGCCAGCGTGTCCCCCCGTGTCCCCCGTGTCCCCCGTGTCCCCAAGGCCACCTGGGCGCGGCTGCGGGCCGAGTTCCCGGCGCTGTCGCCGGCGCAGCTGCACCACGTCCTGCGGCACTACCGGCTGGGCCGCGGCCGCGCCGCGCCGCCCGCGTGGAGCCCCGGGCCCGAGGAGAGCGCCGCGGCTGCCACAGGTGAGTTACCTGTGTCCTGTGTCACCCCCTGTGTCACCCCCTGTGTCACCCCCTGTGTCACCCCCTGTGTCACTACCGACTGGGCCGCGGCCGCGCCGCCCGCCTGGAGCCCCGGGCCCGAGGAGAGCGCTGCGGCTGCCACAGGTGAGTTACCTGTCACCTGGGTCACCTGTGTCACCTCCTGTGTCACTGCCTTGGCACACCTGTGTCACCTGGGTTATCTGTGTTACCTCCTTGTCACACCTGTGTTATTACCTGTGTCACCTCCCCGTGTCACCTGTGTCACCTGTGTCACCACCTTGTCATACCTGTGTTACCTGTGTCACCTGTGTCACTGCCTTGTCATACCTGTGTCACCCCCCGTGTCACTCCCTGTGCCACCTGTGTGACCTGTGTTACCTGTGTCACCTGTGTGACCTGTGTCACCTGAGTTATCTGTGTCACCCCCGTGTCACCTGTGTCACCCCCCTGTGTTACCTGTGTCACCTGTGTGACCTGTGTCACCTGAGTTATCTGTGTCACCCCCGTGTCACCTGTGTCACCCCCCTGTGTTACCTGTGTCACCTGTGTCACACCCGTGTCACCCCCTCACCCCCCCCTTGTGTCCCCAAACCCCCCCAAATGTCCCCAATGTCCCCGCAGGTGACATCTTCGAGAGCTTCTCCGAGCACCCCCTGTGTCACCTGTGTTACCTCCTGTGTCACACCTGTGTCACCTCCTTGTTACACCTGTGTCCCCAGTGTCCCCAAACCCCCCCAAACCCCCCAAATGTCCCCCAATGTCCCCCCTGTCCCCGCAGGTGACATCTTCGAGAGCTTCTCGGAGCACCCCCCATGTCACACCCGTGTCACCTCCTTGTCATACCTGTGTCACACCTGTGTCACACCTGTGTCACCTGTGTCACACCTGTGTCACACCTGTGTCACCCCCATTGTGTCACCCACAGGTGACATCTTCGAGAGCTTCTCGGAGCACCCCCCTCTGCTGCTGCCCACCCGCGGCTTCCGCCTGGGCCGGGGGGTCCCGGGGGGGCTCCTGCGCCCCCTCCTCCAAATCCGCCAGCGCCTCTGGGAGCTCGAGGGGGGCGGCGCCGACCCCTGAGACCCCAAAAACCCCCGGGACCCCCAAAACCCCCCAAAATCCCCCAAAACAACCCAAAAACCCCCCAAATCCCCCAAAATCCCCCCAAAATCCGCCAGCGCCTCTGGGAGCTCGAGGGGGGCGGCGCCGACCCCTGAGACCCCAAAGACCCCCGGGACCCCCCAAAATCACCCCAAAACCCCCCAAAATCCCCCCCAAAAACCCCCAAAATCCGCCAGCGCCTCTGGGAGCTCGAGGGGGGCGGCGCCGACCCCTGACCCCCAAAATCACCCAAAATCCCCCCAAAACCCCCCAAAGACCCCCAAAATCCCCCAAAATCCGACACCGCCTCTGGGAGCTCGAGGGGGGCGGCGCCGACCCCTGAGACCCCCGGGACCCCCCAAATCCCCCCAAAACCGCCCAAAAACCCCCCAAAATCCCCCCAAAATACCCCCAAAACAACCCCCAAAATACCCCCAAAATCCCCCCAATTCCCCCCAAAACCCCCCCAAAATTCCCCAAATCCCCCCCAAAATCCCCCCAAAGTCTCTGGGACCCTCCCCCGGGGGTGAGGGGGGTCCCCGGGGCTGGGGAGGGGTCTCCGTGTGCGACCCCCTCCCCCAAAATAAAAGGTGTGATGGTGACGTCGGAGTCCTGGAGGAATTTTGGGGGGTTCTGGTGGATTTTTGGGGGGATTTTGGGGGATTTTGGGTGGATTTGGGGGAGGTTTAGGGGGGTCCTGAGGGGTTTTGGGGGGTTCTGGTGGATTTTTGGGGGGTCTCTGGGGGACTTTGGAGGCTCCTGGGGGAATTTTGGGGGTCTTTGGGGGATTTTGGGGGGTTCGGGTGGATTTTTGGGGGGTCTCTGGGGGCTCCCGGGGGGGTTTTGGGGGGTGCTGGGTGGATTTGGGGGAGGTTTAGGGGGTCCCGCGGCTCCTTTATTGGGGGGGTCGCGGGTCCTTTATTGGGGGGGGGTCGCGGGTCCGTTATTGGGGGGGGGTCGCGGGTCCGTTATTGGGGGGGGGTCGCGGCTCTTTTATTGGGGGGGGTCGCGGGTCCGTTATTGGGGGGGGGTCGCGGGTCCGTTATTGGGGGGGGGTCGCGGCTCCGTTATTGGGGGGGGGTCGCGGCCCCGCGCGCCGGAAGCAGAACCTGTGGGCGGGGTAAGGGGCGGGGCTTAGCCCGGCTGGCCACGCCCCAAGTGGGTGTGGTCACGCGAGTGGGCGTGGCTTATTCCAAACGCCCCAAAATCGCCCCGAAACCCCCCAAAAAATCCACCCGGGACCCCCAAAAACACCCCTGGGATTCACAAAACCCCCCTGGGACGCCCCAAAAAAACCCCCCGGGAGTCCTAAAATCCTCCAGGACCCCCCAAATCCCTCCAGAACTCCCCAAAATCCCCTCAAGACCCCCAAAAAACCCCCTGGGATTCCCAAAATCCCCCCGGGACCCCCCAAAATCCCCCAGAGACCCCCAAAAAACCCCCTGGGATTCCCAAAATCCCCCTGGGACCCCCAAAAATCCCCCCAAAAATCCCCCAAAATTCCCGCGGGACCCCCCAAATCCCTCTAAAACTCCCCCAAAATCCCCTCGAGACCCCCAAAAACCCCCTGGGATTCCCAAAATTCCCGCGGGACCCCCCAAATCCCTCTAAAACTCCCCCAAAAATCCCGCGAGACCCCAAAAATCCTTCCAGAACTCCCCCAAATCCCCTCGAGACCCCCCAAAACCCCCCGGGATTCCCAAAATCCCCCCAGGACCCCCCAAAATCCCCCCGGGACCCCCCAAAATCCCCCCCCGCCCCCCCGCCTCACCAGGCGATGCCCGCGGCCACCAGCACTGTCGCGATAGTCGTGACGGCGATAGCGGCGACAGCGGCCGGGGGGAGACCCCCGGGGGGGGCGGCGGGGGGGGGGCGGGGCCGCGCCGGGGACCCTCGGGCGGGGCAGAACTGCGGGGGGGGGGGCGTTATTTTGGGGGGGTTTGGGGGTCCTGGGGGGGTTTTGAGGGGTCCCGGGGGGGTTTGGGGGGTCCCGGGGGTGTTTTGGGGGAGCCCTGGGGGGGTTTTGGGGGGTCCCAGGGGGGTTTTGGGGGTCCCTGGGGGGGGTTTGGGGGGTCCTGGGGGGGTTTTGGGGGAGCCCTGGGGGGGGTTTGGGGGTCTCGGGGGGGGTTTGGGGGTCCCAGGGGGGGTTTGGGGGGTCTCGGGGGGGGTTTGGGGGGGCCCTGGGGGGATTTTTGGGGATTTTGGGGGGATTTTTGAGGGTCCCGGGGGGATTTTTGGGGCCATTTTGGGGCTATTTTGGGGATTCTTAGGGGATATTTTGGGTATTTGGGGGAATTTTTAGGGGATATTTTAGGGAGAATTTTGGGAAGAATTTTGGGGATCTTTTGGGGATCTTTTGGGAGTATTTTGGGGATTATTAGGGGATATTTTGGGCATTTGGGGGAATTTTTAGGGGATATTTTAGGGAGAATTTTGGGAAGAATTTTGGGGATCTTTTGGGGATCTTTTGGGAGTATTTTGGGGATGTTTTGGGGGTGTTTGTGGGGTTTCTCGGGGATATTTTGGGGATATTTAGGGCACATTTAAGGGACATTTCGGGGACATTTAGGGAATATTTCAGGGACATTTTGGGGATATTTTGAGGACATTTCGGGAATATTTCGGGGGTGTTTAGGGGACATTTGAGGGACATTTCGGGGATATTTAGGGAATATTTCAGGGATATTTCGGGCACATTTCGGGGACATTTCGGGCACATTTCGGGCACATTTCGGGCACGTTTCGGGCACATTTCGGGCACATTTAGGGCACATTTCGGGCACATTTCGGGCACGTTTCGGGCGCGTCCCGGGGCTCACCGCTGACGTTGAAGCGCAGCTCCGAGCCCACCCGCCCGCCGGGGCCCCGCATCAGGCACCG
Source organism: Taeniopygia guttata (assembly GCF_048771995.1). Classification (NCBI taxonomy): domain Eukaryota; kingdom Metazoa; phylum Chordata; class Aves; order Passeriformes; family Estrildidae; genus Taeniopygia; species Taeniopygia guttata. The sequence continues at coordinate 145,763 of NC_133062.1, forward strand.
GTACCGGCCCGCCGCCGCCGCCGCCGCCGCTCTCCGCACCAGCACCGGGTCGGGGCCGCTCCGCAGCAGCCGCTCGGCGGGCGGGGGGCGCGGGGGCTCCGCGGCCGCCCCCCGCCTTTGGGGAGGGGGCTCGGGGGGCTCCGCGGCCGCCCCCCGCCTTTGGGGAGGGGGCTCGGGGGGCTCCGGGCCCGCCCCGCCCGCGGCCAGGCCCTGCGAGGGAGGAACAGTGGGGTCGCTTTGCGGTTTTTGGGGCCGGGGAGGGTCCCGGGCGGAATTTGGGGAGGGGGCTTGGCTCACCCGGTAGAAGCTGTAGGTTTTGGCACCGTGTGATGCTCCGTGCCAGGGCAGGGCGCAGTCCAGCACCAGGTCCTGCCCCTCCTCCACCCACAGCTGCCGCTCTGGGCGGGGGGGGGAAGGGGCTGAGACCCCTCCCCAAATTACCACCCCCCCCCGGTTAACCCCCGGCAGCCCCCTCCCCAATTCGGGAGCTCCGGGACGCACAAAAATTGTCCTTCTGGGATCTCTCGGTGAGCTGGAATAGCCCCAAAAATCCCCCCGAGATCCCCCGAAAAATCCCCCCGAGACCCCTCAAAAATCCCCCCGAGACCCCCCCAAAAATCCCCCTGAATTCCCCCCCCCAAAATCCTCTGAAGACCCCCCTAAAAATCCCCCCGAGACCCCCCCCCCAAAATCCTCTGGAGACGCCCCGAAACCCCCCCCCGGAACCCCCCCCAAAATCCTCCCTAGACCCCCCCAAAATCCTCTGGAGACCCCCCGAAAATTCCCCCGAAACCCCTCCCAAAATCCCCCTGAGACCCCTCAAAAATCCCCCCGAAACCCCTCAAAAATCCCCCCGAGACCCCCCGAAAAATCCCCCCGAAACTCCCCCCAAAATCCTCTGGAGGCCCCCCAAAAATCCTCCCGAGACCCCCCCCCAAAAATCCTCTGGAGACCCCCGGAAAATCCCCCCGAACCCCCCCCAAAAATCCCCCCGAGCCCCCCCCAAAAATCCCCCCGAAACCCCTCCAAACTCCTCCCGACCCCCCAAATCCCCCCCAGGACCCCCCAAATCCCCCCCAAATCCCCCCCAGGACCCCCCAAATGCCCCCCAAATCCCCCCCAAATCCCTCCCAAATCCCCCCCAAAGCCCCCCAGGATCCCTTCAAATCCCCCCCAAATCCCCCCAAATCCCTCCCAAATCCCCCCAAATCCCCCCCAAAACCCCCCAAAGCCCCCCAAAGCCCCCCAAATCCCCCCAAATCCCCTCACCCCCGCAGTCCAGGCCCCTGTTGCAGGCGAAGTGGGTGAGGTTGCAGAAGATGCACTCGATCCACACCACCTCCATCCGCCCTGGGGGGCGATTTTGGGGGGTTTTGGGGTCACCCGGAGGCTCCGGACCCCCAAAATCCCCCCTAAACCCCCCCAAACCCCCCCGACCCCGCTTACCGCATTTATTGGGGCAATAAACTGCAAAAAAAAGGGAAAAACGGGGTGAAAAATGAGGATTTTGGGGGGTGGGATTGGGTTTGGGGGGGTCCCGGGTGAGTTTGGGGGGTCCCAGAGGGGTTGGGGGGCTCTGAGTGGGTTTGGGGGTCCCAGAAGAGTTTTAGGGGGGATTTTTGAGGATTCCCGGGGGGATTTTGGGGGGATTTTGGGGAGATTTGGGTCGGGGTTCCAGGGGTGAATTTCGGGAGGGATTTTGGGGGTCCCGGGAGGGATTTTGGGGGTCCCGGGGGGGATTTTGGGGGTCCCGGGGGGGATTTTGGGGGTCCCGCAGCCCACCCTGGCTCTGGAACCGCCTCATCAGCCGCTCGAAGTCCTCTTTGATCTCCCGCATGGCCCAGAGCAGCTCCTGGTAGATCTGTTCGTCTGCGGGGGGATTTTGGGGCATTTTGGGGCGTTTTGGGGAGTGGAGGAGGGTCCCCCCCGAGGCGAACCCCCCCGCCGGGATCAGCAATTAACGCCCCAATTAATGGCACTGCGTTCTGGGGTTAATGAGACCCAAAAATAATCCTGAAAAATGAGATTTACACCAAAAAAACCCAAAAAAACCCATAAAAATTAACCAAAAAAATCCCAAATTTGGGGTCGCTGTGGGAGGGCTTTGAGTGACCCAATGAAGCCGCAATTAAGGCCATTAAGCTCCAGAATTAACCACCCAATAAACCCCAATAAAAAAAAAACAAATTAAGCCCAAATAAAGCCCCAAAATGACCCAAATTAAAGCCCAGTAAATGACACAATTAAAACCCAATAAAAATCCAATTAAACCCCAATAAATCCCCAAGAATCACCCAAATTAAAGCCCAATAAAAACTCAATTATAGCCCATAAAAACCCAAATAAACCCCAATAAAAAACCCAATTAAACCCCAATAAAAAGCCCAATTAAACCCCAATAAATCTCCCCAAAATGCCCCAATTTTTGGGGTCACCTTTGATGTCCTGGGCCATGACCCGGGCCAGGGTCCTGCGGAAATGGATCGAGGCCTCGTCCAGGGTGGCCTGGTCTGGGGGGGCGGGGGGCTCAGAGGGGAGCGAGACCCCCCAGAGCCCCCAAATTCCTGCCCCAAATTCCCCAGAGCCCCCAAATTCCCCCAATTCCCCAAATTCCCCAAATACCTGCCCCAAATCCCCTTCCGGTGAGGTTTTAGGGGCCCGGAATGGATTGGGGACTCCCAGATCAGCTCTATCGGAATTAGAGGAGGGGTCTCACCCACCGATGACCCCCATGAAGCTGCGGGTGTCCCAGGCAGGATTTGGGGAGGATTTGGGGAGGATTTGGGGAGGTTTTTGGGTCCCGGGGAGGTTTTAGGGTCCCGTTATGGATTGGGGACTCCCGGGTCAGCTCTGTCCCAATTAGGGGAGGGGTCTCACTGACCGATGACCCCCATGAAGCTGCCGGGGTCCCGGGCAGGATTTGGGGAGGTTTTTGGGTCCCGGGGAGGTTTTAGGGTCCCGGAATGGGTTGGGGGCTCCCGGGTCAGCTCTATCGGAATTAGGGGAGGGGTCTCACGCACCGATGACCCCCATGAAGCTGCGGGGGTCCCGGGCAGGATTTGGGGAGGATTTCGGGTCCCGGGGAGGTTTTAGGGTCCTGGAATGGGTTGGGGGTTCCCAGAGCGGATCTATCGGAATTAGAGGAGGGGTCTCACTGACCGATGACCCCCATGAAGCTGCGCGGGTCCCGGGCAGGATTTGGGGAGGTTTTAGGGGTCCCAGGGAGGTTTTTGGGAGGATTTGGGCTCCCAGGAGGACAGGACAGATTTGGGACTCCCAGAGGAGATCTATCCCAATTAGGGGAGGGGTCTCACGCACCGATGACCCCCATGAAGCTGGCGGGGTCCCGGGCAGGATTTGGGGAGGATTTGGGGCCCCAGGAGGACAGGATGGATTTGGGGCTCTCAGAGTGGATCTGTCCCAATTAGGGGAGGGGTCTCACTGACCGATGACCCCCATGAAGCTGGCGGGGTCCCGGGCAGGATTTTGGGGAGGATTTCGGGCCCCAGGGAGGTTTTAGGGTCCCGTTATGGATCTGGAACACCCGGGTCAGCCCTATCCCAATTAGAGGAGGGGTCTGCACTGACCGATGACCCCCATGAAGCTGCGCGGGTCCCGGGCAGGATTTTGGGAGGATTTTGGGAGGATTTGGGCTCCCAGGAAGGATTTATGGTCCCGTTATGGATCTGTGACTCCCAGATCAGCTCTATCCCAATTAGGGGAGGGGTCTCACTGACCGATGACCCCCATGAAGCTGGCGGGGTCCCGCGGCAGCCGCGCCAGCCCCAGCACGCCCCGCAGCACCAGGGAGCCGAGGCGGCCGCGGCCCGCGGGCTGTGCGGGCAGGGCCCGGCGCAGGAACGGCCCGAGCAGCTCCGCCAGCGCCGCCGCCGCCGCGGGGTCGCACAGGACACAGCCGCCGACCCCCGGCGGGCCCGGGCCCGGGACTGCCCCGAGCCACAGCGGCCCGAGCAGCGACAGCAGCAGCGCCCCGAGCATCGCGCACCGGGCACCGAGCCGGGAACGGGCCGGGAACGGGAACGGGAACGGACCGGGGCCGGTAACGGGTCGGTAACGGGAACGGGCCGGGGCCGGTAACGGGAACGGACCGGGGCCGGTAACGGCGGGGAACGGGCGGGGAGCGGCCGGTAACGGCGGGGGAACCGGGACCGGGGGCGTTCTGAGGGGGTTCTGGGGCGGTTTGAGGGGTCCTGAGGCGGTTTTGGGGCGGTTTAGGGGGTTCTGAGGGGGTTTGGGGCGTTCTGAGGGCGTTTGGGGCGGTTTGAGGGGTCCTGAGGGGGTTTGGGGTGATCTGCGGGAATTTGAAGGATCCTGATGATGTTTGGGAAGGTTTGGGGGGAATTTGGGGGGTCCTGAGGGGGTTTTGGGGAAGCTTTGGTGTGGTTTTGGGGGAATTTGGGGGATTCGGGGGCGGTTTGGGGGATCCTGAGGGGATTTGGGGTGATCTGGGGGGAATTTGGGGGGTCCTCGGAGGGGTTCGGGGGAGGTTTGGGGCCGGTTTGGGGTGATTTGGGGATAATTTGGGGGATCCTGATGATGTTTGGGGGGGTTTGAGGGGTCCTGAGGGGGTTTGGGGTGATCTGGGGGGAATTTGGGGGATCGTGAGGGAGTTTTGGGGTGGCCTCGGGGGTTTGGGGTGATTTGGGGGTTCTGAAAAGGTTTGGGGGCGATTTTAGGGGTCCTGAGGGGGTTTGGGGTGATCTGGGGGCAATATGGGGGATCGTGAGGGAGTTTTGGGGTGGCTTCGGGGGTTTTGGGGCGGTTTGAGGGGTCCTGAGGGGGTTTGGGGTGATCTGGGGGGAATTTGGGGGATCCTGATGATGTTTGGGGAGGTTTGGGGGGTTCTGAGGGGGTTCGGGGGAGGTTTGGAGGATCCTGAGGAGGTTTTGGGGCGATTTTAGGGGTCCTGACAGGGTTTTGGGGAGGTTTTGGTGTGGTTTGGGGGGAATTTGGGGGGCCCTCGGGGGGGTTTGGGGCGGTTTGGGGGGTCCTGAGGGGGTTTTGGGGCGGTTTGGGGGGTTCTCAGGAGGTTTTGGGCGGTTTGGGAGGTCCTGAGGGGGTTTGGGGCGGTTTGGGGGGTCCTGAGAGAGTTTGGGGGGTCCTGAGGGGGTTTTGGGGCGGTTTAAGGGGTCCTGAGGGTGTTTGGGGTGATCTGGGGGGAATTTGGGGGATCCTGATGATGTTTGGGGGGGTTGAGGGGTCCTGAGGGGGTTGTGGGGGGAATGGAGGGGTTTGAGGGGGTTTTTGGGTCGGGACAACGCCGGTGAGAGCGAATTTGGGGCGAAAATCGGAGATTTTAGGGCTCCGGGAGGGGTTCGGGGTCCGTATCGGCCGGACGCTTACGTCAGCGGAGATTTTGGGGAGCAGCGGCGGGTTTGGGGTTTTGGGTGGGTTTTGGGGCGGGTTTGGAGAATTCTGGGCGAATTTTGGGCGAATTTCGGCGATTTTCGAACTCGATCCCGGAGTCCCCTCACGCCAAGCCCCGCCCCCCTCAGCCTGTGATTGGCCGGAGCTCAGCGGCGGCGCCTTCCGATTGGCCGAGAGCGGGGGCGGCGGGAGGCGCTGATTGGCTGCGGCGGAGGGCGGTAAACGGTGAGAGGACGATGATTGGCTGCTTTGCGGGCTGTGGGCGGGGAGAGGGCGGGCCGGCCGTCACGTGCAGCGGGTGTCACGTGGATCGTGCGCGGAGCGGCCTCAGGTGGGTGCGGGGGGCGAGGGGGGGGCGAGGGTCACGTGACCCCGGCCAGGTGTGCCCAGGTGACCCCGGTGACCTTCCCAAAGTCCCACCGATGTGGCACAGGTGGGCACAGCTGTGCCACGGGTGTGCCAGGGGTGTGTGTGACCCCCGGTGACCTCCCCCCGGTGTCCCAGGTCACTCAGGTGTCCCTCACGTCCCCGCAGGTGTGCCCCAGGTGTGTCCAGCTGTGCCCAGGTATGTCTCACGTGTGTGCCAGGGGTGTGCCGTGACCCCCGGTGACCTCCCCCAGGTGTCACAGGTCACTCAGGTGTCCCTCACGTCCCCCCAGGTGTGCCCAGGTGTGTCCCAGGTGTGCCCAGGTGTGTCCCAGGTGTGCCAGGGATGTGCTGTAACCCCTGCTGATCTCTCCTAGGTGCCTCCAGGTGCCCCGAGCTGTGCCCAGGTGCCCCCCAGGTGTGTCCCAGGTGTGTCCCAGGTGTGTCCAGCTGTGTCCCAGGTGTGCCCAGGTGTGCCAGGGATGTGCCGTGACCCCTGGTGATCTCTCCTAGGTGCCCCAGGTGTGTCCCAGCTGTGCCCAGGTGCCCCCAGGTGTGCCCAGGTGTGTCCCAGCTGTGCCCAGCTGTGCCCAGCTGTGCCCAGGTGCCCCCAGGTGCCCCCAGGTGCGCCATGGCCGCCCGCCCGGGCTGGCCCCTGCCCGGCTCCTCGGCCCTGCTCGTCTGTGACCTCCAGGAGCGATTCCGCGGCTCCGTCGCCGCCTTCCCGCAGATCGTGGCCGTGGCCGCGCGCCTGCTGCAGGTGGGGACCCCAAAATAGCCCAAAAACGCCCCAAAAAAATCCCCCAGAACCACCCCAAAATATCCCAAAAACAACCCCAAAAACCGCCCCAAAACCAGCCTAAAATACCCCAAAAACACCCCAAAAAACCCCCCAAAATACTACCAAAGACATCGCCAAAACATCCCAAAATACCCCCAAAACGCCCCAAAATACCCCCCAAAACCCCCCAAAATATCCCAAAAGCAACGCCAAAAACCATCCCAAAACCAGGTTAAAATACCGCAAAAACACCCCAAAAAAACTTCCAAAAAAATCACAAAAAATCACAAAAAATCCCCCCCAAAAAAATCACAAAAAATCTCCCCAAAAAATCACAAAAAATTCCCCAAAAAAATCCCAAAAAAAGCCACAAAAAATCCCCCCAAAAAAATCACAAAAAATCTCCAAAAATCACCAAAAAAATCACCAAAAAAATCACAAAAAATCCCGAAAAATCCCTCCCAAAAAATCCCGAAAAATTCCCCCAAAAAATCACAAAAAATCCCCAAAAATCCCCCAAAAAAATCACAAAAAATCTCCAAAAATCACAAAAAAAATCACAAAAAAAAATCACAAAAAAATCACAAAAAAAAATCACCAAAAAAATCTCAAAAAAAATCACAAAAATCACAAAAAAATCACCAAAAAATCCCAAAATATCCCCAAAAATCCCCCAAAATCCCCAAAAATCCCAAAACTCCCCAAACCCCCCAAAACCTCCCCCTCGCAGGGCTGCCGCATCCTGGGGGTGCCGGCGCTGGTGGCGGAGCAGCGCCCGGAGGTTTTGGGGCGCACGGTGCCGGAATTGGGGGCGCAGGACCTGCCCCGGGTCCCCAAAAGCGCCTTCAGCATGGCCGGGGCGGCCGCGCCCCTCCTGGGGGACCCCAAAATCCGCGCGGTGCTGCTCTGCGGCATCGAGGCGCACGCCTGCGTGCTGGTGAGCGCCCCGAAATATCGGGGGTGGGTGGGGGTCCTAGAGGGGGTTTTGGGGAGGGAACCCCATAATCGGGGAGTTTAGGGGTGGTTTGGGGAGGGAAACCCAAAATCGGGGAGTTTGGGGGTGGTTTGGGGAGGGAAACCCAAAAAATCCAGGGGGTTTGGGGTGGGAAACCCAAAATCGGGGAGTTTGGGGGTTCTAGAAGGGGTTTTGGGGAGGGAAACCCAAAATCGGGGAGTTTGGCGGTGGTTTGGGGAGGGAACCCCAAAATCGGAGAGTTTGGGGTTCATCTGGGGAGGGAACCCCGAAATTGGGGAGTTTTAGGGGTCCTAGAAGGGGTTTTGGGGAGGGAAACCCGAAATCGGGGAGTTTAGGGCTGGTTTGGGGAGGGAAACCCAAAATCGGAGAGTTTGGGGTTCATTTGGGGAGGGAAACACAAAATCGGGGAGTTTAGGGGTGGTTTGGGGCGGGAACCCCAAAAATCTGGGGGTTTTGGGGAGGGAAACCCAAAATCGGTGAGTCTGGGGGATTCCAGATGGGATTTTGGGGGTTATTTCGGGAAGATTTGGGGACTCCCAGTGGAGTTTTGGGTCAGAATCCCCCAAATTTCCAACCCGCGATTTTTCTGGGGCCCCCCAAATTCCCCAAAACCCCCCCCAGGGCGCCCCAAATTCCCCCAAAATTTGGATTTTTGGCAGCAAACGGCGCTGGAGCTGCTGGCGGAGGGGCTGGAGGTGCACGTGGCCGCCGACGCCGTCTCCTCGCGCAGGTTTGGGGCAAATTCCGCCCATTTTGGGGTTTTCGGGAGCCCCGGGGCCCGTGGGGGGGCTGGGGGGGTTTTGGGGGGGATTTTGGGGGGGATTTTGGGGGGATTTTGGGGGGGCTCGGGTGTGTTTGGGGGGGGTCCGAGGTGTAATTTGGGGAGGGGTCCCAGCCAGGTGGGGCGGGGTTTGGGGGCGGGGTTTGGGGGTCTCAGGTGTAATTTGGGGAGGGGTCCCAGGTGTAATTTGGGGAGGGGTCCCAGCCAGGTGGGGCGGGGTTTGGGGGCGGGGTTTGGGGTCCCAGGTGTAATTTGGGGAGGGGTCCCAGGTGTAATTTGGGGAGGGGTCCCAGGTGTAATTTGGGGAGGGGTCCCAGGTGTAATTTGGGGAGGGGTCCCAGCCAGGTGGAGCGGGGTTTGGGGGCGGGGTTTGGGGTCCCAGGTGGGGCGGGGTTTGGGGTCCCAGGTGTAATTTGGGGAGGGGTCTCAGGTGTAATTTGGGGAGGGGTCCCAGCCAGGTGGATCGCGCCCTCGCCCTCGCCCGCATGCGCCAGGCCGGCGCGTACCTGAGCACCTGCGAGTCCCTCCTGCTGCTGCTGCTGCGAGACTCCGCCCACCCCAAATTCCCGCAGGTGAGCGGCCACGCCCACCTGGACACGCCCACCTGGACACACCCACCGGGCCACACCCACCCGGCCACACCCACCTGGACACGCCCACCTGGCCACGCCCACCCTCACCTGTGCGGCCACGCCCGCCCCAGCCAGGTGATGCCATGCCCACCCGGCCACACCCACCCGACCACACCCACCTGGACACGCCCACCCGGCCACACCCACCATGTGAAACCCCGCCCACAAAACCGTTAATTATGCGCTGGTTAACGGGTTAATTATGGGGTAATTATAATTAATTAAACAAGTTTGTTAGCGGTTAATTAGCGGATGGGCAGTTGGTTCGTTTGGGTTGATTAGAGGCTGGTTAATTACTGTTAATGCGTTAATTAGTGGTTAATAAAGGGGCGGTTATGTGGTTTCTTACGGTTAATTAGAGGTTGGCTAGTTAGGGTAATTAGGGCCCAGTTAATCCGTTAATTAGGGGTTAATAAAGGGGCGGTTATGTGGTTTGTTAGGGTTAATTAGAGGTTGGCTAGTTAGGGTTAATTAGGGCCCAGTTAATCCGTTAATTAGAGGTTAATAAAGGGGTGGTTATTAAACTAATGAGGTTTAAGACTGGTTAATTAGTTGTTAGGGTCAGTTATAGTCTTGTGAATGGGTTAGCAAGGGTTTAAGGAGGGTTAATTAGCACTAATTAGCACTAATTACCCCTCCAGATCCTTCCCCTGATCAAGGAGCCACCGCCGGACACGGGGCTGATCCTGGGGGGGGGCCCTGGGGGCGCTGGGGGAGCCCTGAGACCCCAAAATCCCCCAAAATCAGCCCAAAAAAAACCCCAAAATCAGCGCAAAAATCTGCCCAGAAATCCCCCAAAATCAGCCCAAAACTCCCCTAAAATCCCCCCAAAATCAGCCCCAAAATCCTCCTCAGTCTGGGGAGCATCTTAGCCCCCAAATCCCCCAAAATCAGCCCAAAATTCCCCAAAATCCCCCAAATTCAGCCCAAAAATCCTCCTCAGTCTGGGGAGGGTCTGAGCCCCCAAAATTCCCCAAAATCAGCCCAAAATTCCCCAAAATCCCCCAAATTCAGCCCAAAATTCCTTCTCAGTCTCGGGAGGGTCTGAGCCCCCAAAATTCCTCAAAATCAGCCCAAAATTCCCCAAAATCTCCCAAATTCAGCCCAAAATTCCTCCTCAGTCTCAGGAGGGTCTGAGCCCCCAAAATCCCCCAAAATCCCCCAACTTGGGGTTAATAAACACTGCCCCTTCCCCAAAATTCAGAGTTTGGGGGTTTTTTTGGGTTTTTTTTTGGGGGGGGGGTCCCCAAAGTGGGCGTGGCCTGTCCTGGCTTAGCTCCGCCCCCTTTGGGCGTGGCCGAACAAACCCCGCCCCTTCCCGTTGACTGACAGCCGCCCCCATGGCCACGCCCCCATGTTTGATTGACAGCTCGGCCCCGCCCCTTTCCCCCTTTTCTTAATGAACCCGCCGCGCGAGTGGGCGCTGGCCACGCCCCCCACGCCCCCATTGGCTGCGCTCAGCCAATCAGCGCCCGCCTCTCGCCCCCCGCCCCCCCCCCTCAGCCGCTCCGTCCTGCGGGGGCTTCGCGCCGGCACCGCGACCCCCAAAACCCCCCAAAATCCCCCCAAAATCCCCCCAAAATCCCCCCAGGACCCCCCCAAAATCCCCCCAGCACCCCTCAAATCCTCCCCGGGACCCCCCAGATCCCCCAAAGCCCCCCAGAATCCCCCCAAATCCCCCCAAAATCCCCCCTGGGGACCCCCCAAAACCACCCGGGACCCCCAAAACCCCTCCGGGACCTCCCAAATCCCCCCCAAATCTCCCCCAAATCCCCCCCCAAACCCCCCAAATTCACCCAAACCTCCCCAAATTCCCCCCGCGTCCCCCCAAGTCCACCCCGGGACCCCCCAGATCCCATCCGGGACCTCCCAAACCCCCAAAAATCCCCCCAAAACAGCCCAAAACTCCCCCAAAATCCCCCCCAGCCCCCGGGATCCCCCCAAAACCCCCCCGGGATCCTCCCGAAATTCCCCCAAATTGCCCCAAAATCCCCCAAATCGCCCCCGGGACCCCCCGGGACCCCCCCGGGACCCCCCCGGGACCCCCGGACCGGGCACAGCCCCCCCGATCGCCCCGGTGAGTGACAACGGCGGCAACGGGGGTGCGGTCGCCATGGCAACGGGGACACGGGGATGGGGGACACGGGGGGGATGGAGGGGGGACGGGGATGGGGGGCTGGGGGACACTGAGTGTGACACTGAGTGTGACAGTGAGTGTGACAATGAGGGTGGCAGCGATGGCCGGGGGTGACAGTGAGTGTGACACTGAGTGTGACAGGGAGTGTGACACCAGGAGTGTGACAGCAGGGGGATGGCAGCGATGGCAGTGGGGTGACAGTGAGTGTGACAGAGGGAGTGTGACAGTGACACTGAGTGTGACACCACAAGTGTGGCAGCGATGGCAGGGGGTGACACTGAGTGTGACACTGAGTGTGTGACACTGAGTGTGACACCGGGAACGTGTCAGCGATGGCAGGGGGATGACAATGAGTGTGACAGCGGGAGTGTGACAGCGAGTGTGACAGGCAGTGTGACACCAAGAGAGTGGCAACGATGGCTGAGGGTGACACTGAGTGTGACAGAGGGAGTGTGACAGTGAGTGTGACAGGGAGTGTGACACCAGGAGTGTGACAGGGACACTGAGTGTGACAGGCAGTGTGTGACACTGAGTGTGGCACCGGGAACGTGGCAGGGATGGCCAGGGGGTGACAGTGAGTGTGACAGCGAGTGTGACATCGGGGGTGGCAGCGATGGCTGAGGGTGACACTGAGTGTGTGACACTGGGAGTGTGACAGGGATTGTGACAGGGAGTGTGACAGTGATGAAGGTGACAGTGGGAGTGTGGCAATGATGGCAGGGGTGTGACCCTGAGTGTGTGACACCGGGAGTGTGACACTGAGTGTGACACCGGGAACGTGGCAGCGATGGCAGGGGGATGACAATGAGTGTGACAGCGGGAGTGTGGCAGCGAGTGTGACAGGCAGTGTGACAGCAAGAGGGTGGCAGTGGTGGCAGGGGGGTGACAACGAGTGTGACACTGGGAGTGTGACAGTGACACTGAGTGTGACAGTGAGTGTGACAGCGGGAGTGTGACAGCGATGGCAGGGGGGTGACAATGAGTGTGACACTGAGAGTGTGACACCGGAAGTGTGACAGGCAGTGTGACACCAAGAGAGTGGCAGCGATGGCCGGGGGTGACAGCGAGTGTGTGACACCAGGAGTGTGACACTGAGTGTGTGACACTGGCAATGTGACACTGAGTGTGACACCACAAGTGTGGCAGCAATGGCACAAGGGTGACAGGGAGTGTGACAGCGATGGTAGCGGGTTGACACTGAGTGTGACACCGGGAGTGTGACAATGAGGGTGACAGCGGGAATGTGGCAGTGATGGCAGGTGGGTGACACTGAGTGTGTGACATGGAGTGTGACAGTGACAGGGAGTGTGTGGCACTGAGTGTGGCACCGGGAACATGGCAGCGATGGCAGGGGGGTGACAGCGAGTGTGACATGGGGAGTGTGACAGCGGGAGTGTGACAGTGACACTGAGTGTGACACTGAGTGTGACACCACAAGTGTGACAGCGATGGCAGCGCGGTGACACCGAGTGTGACACTGAGTGTGACACCAGGAGAATGGCAGTGATGGCGGGAGGGTGACAGCGAACATGTGACAGTGGCAGTGTGACACCGAGTGTGACACTGGGAGTGTGACAGTGACAGGGAGTGTGACATGAGTGTGACACCGAGTGTGACACCGGGAGCATGGCAGTGGCGGTGACAGTGTGACACTGAGTGTGACACCGTGTGTGACACCGAAGGCCTGGCGGTGACATCGGGGGGGTGACACGGGGACAGTGGCAGTGACACGGGGGGTGACAGCGATGGTGACAGTGATGGTGACACCGACGGTGACACTGACAGTGAAACCAGGGGTGACACCGGGGGTGACACCGGGATTTGGGGCTCCCGGCTGTTCTGAGGCCGAGTTTGGGGGTTTTGGGGAGGATTCGGGGATTTGGGGGCTGGCTGGGATCTGGGGCTTTGGGGCCGGTTTGGGTCAGTTTTGGGGCATTTTTTGTCGTTTTTGGGTGGATTTGGGGTTGGTTTGGTGTGTTTGGGTTTGGGGCTGGTTTTGGGCCGATTTTGGTCAGTTTTGGGGCATTTTTTGTTGGTTTTGGGGTTGGTTTGGTGTGTTTGGGTGGATTTGGGTGGATTTGGGGTTGGTTTTGGTTGGTTTTGATTGGTTTTGGGCTAGTTTGGGTTGGTTTGGGGCTGGTTTTGGTCGGTTTTGGTTGATTTCTGTTGGTTTTGGTTGGTTTGGGGCTTTTTTGGTTGATTTTGGCGTTTTTGGGCTGTTCTCGGTGGGTTTTGGGTTGGTTTGGTGTGTTTGGGTTGGTTTTGGGTTCGTTTTGGTTGGCTTTGAGTTTATTTTGGTCGGTTTTGGTTGATTTGTTGGTTTTGGTTGGTTTGGGGTTGGTTTTGGTCATTTTGGGGCCGTTTTCGGGGGGTTTGGGGCTTTTTGGTCTCTTTCCAGCAGCATCGGGGTGATTTTGGTGTTTTTGGGGCGATTTTGGTGTTTTTGGGGGCGTTTTGGGGGGCTGTTTTGGGGTGGGGGAGGGGCGCGGTTGCCGGGCACGGTTTCCATGGCAACGGGGGATGCTGCCTTGGAAACGGGGAGGGGGAGGGGAGGGGGAGGGGGGGGGAGGGGCGCGCGCGGAGCACGACGGGAAACGGGGAGACCCCTCCCCCATCGTCCCCTCCCCCCCACAGGAGCGACGGGACCCCCCCGGGACCCCTCCCCCCACCGGGGCCCCCCCACCCTAATTACCCCCTGTAATTAACCCCCCTAATTAATCTCCCCCTCCCCCACCATGCCCCCGCCCCTCCCCCCCCTCCTCCTCCTCACCCTCCTCCCCCTCCCCTCCCCCTCCTCGCCCCTCCCCCCTCCCTCCGCCCCCTCCCCCCCCCGCCGCACCCACCTACGTCACTCCGGGGGGGCGGGGCTGCCCCGGGATTCCCCCCCGCCCGCTGACGTCACAGCCGGGGGGATTCCCCCGGGGCCGCCGAGGGAGTTCCCGGGACCGACGGAATTCCCGGGACAGAAGGAGTTCCCGGGACCGACGAAGGAGTTCCCGGGGCTGAGCGATCCTCCGGGACACCGGGATCTTCCGGGACCGAAGGAATTCCCGGGACCGAAGGAATTCCCGGGGCTGAGCGATCCTCGGGGGCCGCGGGACGCGCCGGGACCCCGGGATCCTCCGGGGCTGCGGGATCCTCCGGGACCGAAGGAATTCCCGGGACTGCCGAAGGAATTCCCGGGACCGAAGGAATTCCCGGGGCTGAGCGATCCTCCGGGACCCCGGGACTCGCCGGGACACCGGGATCCTCCGGGACACCGGGATCCTCTGGGACCGATGGAATTCCCGGGGCTGCGGGATCCTCCGGGACCCCGGGACTCACCGGAGCTCCGGGACTGGCCGGGACCGAAGGAATTCCCGGTGCCACGGGGCTCCCCGAAGCCCCGGGACTCGCCAGCACCCCGGGATCCCCCGAAGCTCCGGGACTCACCGGACCTCGGGGACTCGCCGGTGCCGCGGGATCCTCTCGGGCTGTGGGACTCTCCGAAGCCCCGAGACTCGCTGGAGCCCCGGGACTCTCCAGCACCCCGGGACTCACCGGAACCCCGGGACCCTCCGGAGCCCCGGGACTCACTGGAACCCCGGGACTCACCGGAGCTCCAGGACTCACCGGAGCCCCGGCACCCCCCGAAGCCCCGCGATCCTCCGCTCGCCCGTGACCCTCCGGTGTCCCGGGACTCACTGGAGCTGCGTGGTCCTCTCGGGCTGCGGGACTCCCCAAAGCCCCGGGACCCTCCGGAGCCCCGGGACCTGCCAGCACCCCGGGACTCACCGGATCTCCAGGACTGGCCGGGACCGAAGGAATTCCCGGTGCTACGTGACTCACCGAAGCATCGGGACCCACCGGAGCCCCCGAACTCCCGGAAGCCCCGGGACTCACCGGATCTCCAGGACTCACCGAGGCCCCGGGACTCCCGGAAGCCCCGAGACTCACCGGAGCTGCGGGACTCTCCAGCACCCCGGGACTCTGCAGAGCCCCGGGATCCCCCGAAGCCCCGGGACTCCCGAAAGCCCCGAGACTCACCGGAGCCAGGGGACTCTCCAGCACCACGGGATCCCCCGGAGCCCCGGGACCTCCCGAAGCCCCGGGACTCCCGGAAGCCCCGAGACTCACCGGAGCCCCGGGACTCTGCAGCACCGCGGGATCCCCCGGAGCCCCGGGACCCCCCGAAGCCCCGCGACCCGCCGGTTCCCCGTGACCCTCCTCCGGTGTCCCGGGACTCCCCGGAGCTGTGCCACGGCTACTACGACGTGATGGGGCACTACGACGCGGCGTTCAACTGCTCGACGGGCGCGTTCCGGTTCTGCTGCGGCACGTGCAGTTACCGGTTCTGCTGCGAGCACCGGGCGCGGCGCCTCGAGCAGCGGCGCTGCGGGAACGCGCGGAGCCCGCCCTGGGCGCGCACCGCCGCCCCCGCGCCCTCCGCCGGGGCTGGTACCGGTACCGGGAGCGGCGCCGGCACCGGGGGGCTCCGCGGGGCCGCGCTGGCGGCGGGAGCACCGGGCGGGGTCCCGTACGTGGTGTGCGGAGTGGTCAGCGCCGCGCTGGCGGCGGCCGTGGGGGCCCGCGCGGCGTGGGGGAGAGCGCAGCGCGGGGACCGAGCGGCGGGAGCGCAACGGGAGCGCGGCAGGTGAGGGGACAGGTGGGGACAGGTGAGGGACAGGGGACAGGTGAGGGGACAGGTGAGGGGATGGGGGAGAGCGCAGCGCGGGGACCGAGCGGCGGGAGCGCAGAGAGAGCGCGGCAGGTGAGGGGGGACAGGGGGGACAGGTGAGGGACGGGGACAGGTGAGGGGATGGGGACAGGGGACAGGTGAGGGGACAGGTGAGGGGATGGGGGACAGCGCAGCGCGGGGACAGAGCGGCGGGAGCGCAACGGGAGCGCGGCAGGTGAGGGACGGGGACAGGTGGGGACAGGTGAGGGAATAGGGGGGACAGGTGAGGGACAGGGGACAGATGAGGGGACAGGTGAGGGACAGGGGACAGGTGAGGGACAGGGGACAGGTGAGGGACAGGGGACAGGTGAGGGACAGGGGACAGGGGACAGGTGAGGGGACAGGTGAGGGGATGGGGGAGAGCGCAGCGCGGGGACAGAGCGGCGGCACAAAGGGAGCGCGGCAGGTGAGGGACAGGTGGGGACAGGTGAGGGGTGTGGGACAGGTGAGGGGACAGAGCGGCGGCGGCGCACAGGGAGCGCGGCAGGTGAGGGACGGGGACAGGTGGGGACAGGGGACAGGTGAGGGGACAGGTGAGGGACAGGTGAGGGGATGGGGGACAGGTGAGGGGATGGGGGGGACAGGTGAGAGGGGACAGGTGAGGGGATGGGGGAGAGCGCAGCGCGGGGACCGAGCGGCGGCGGCGCACAGGGAGCGCGGCAGGTGAGGGGACAGGTGGGGACAGGTGAGGGACAGGGGACAGGTGAGGGGATGGGGGGGAAAGGGGGGGGACAGGTGAAGGGACAGGTGAGGGGGGACGGGGACGGCGATCGGTGAGGGGGGACGGGGGAGGGGACAGGTGAGGGGTGGGACAGGGGAGGGGGGACAGGGGGGTGGGGACAGGTGAGGGGTGGGGCAGGTAAGGGGACAGGTGAAGGGGGACAGGGACAGGTGAGGGGATGGGGGGTACAGGTGGGGACAGGTGAGGGACAGGTGAGGGACAGGTGAGGGGGAACAGGTCAGGGGACAGGGGAAGGGCCTGGGACAGGTGAGGGACAGGGGACAGGGGACAGGTGAGGGGACAAGTGACAGGTGTGGGGTGGGACAGGTGAGGGGGGACGGGGGGGACAGGGGAGGGGGGACAGGTGAGGGTGGCGGGGACAGGTGAGGGGTGGGACAGGTGAGGGGATGGGGTGGAGGGGACAGGGGAGAGGGGACAGGGGAGAGGGGTGGGACAGGTGAGGGGATGGGGGGGACAGGTGAGGGGGCAGGGGAGGGGGGACGGGGGGGGAAATGGGAGGGGTGGGACAGGTGAGAGGGGACAAGTGAGGGGACAGGTGAAGGGACAGGTGAGGGGGAGGGGACAGATGAGAGGGGACAGGTGAGGGGATGGGGGGGACAGGAGGGGACAGGTGAAGGGGGAGGGGACAGGTGAGGGGACAGGGGCACAGGGGAATGAGGGAGGGGGACACGGGGACGGGGACGGTGACCCGGCCCGGGGGTGACACGATCCTGGCCGTGTCCCCAAATATCCCCAAAATATCCCCAAAATGCCCCAAATGTCCCCAAACGTCCCCAGGGCGCTCGTGGACGTGCTGCGGCACCAGGCGGGGTCGGGGCCGGGGGCGCGGCCCGAGCGCCGCAGCAGCTGTGGGGTCCTGCCGCCCCCTCCCCCCGACGCGGGACCCCCCCGGCCCCCCAAAAACCTCTACGGGCCCGGCAAGTGGGGAGGGGGCGCGGGGCGGGGGTCCCGGGGGGGTTTGGGGGGTCCTGGGGGGGTTTGGGGGGTCCCGGGCGGGTTTGGGGGGATTTGAGGGGATTTTGGGGGGGTCCCGGGGGGGTGTGGGGGGATTTCGGGGGGATTTTGGAGGGGTCCCAAGGGGATTTTGGGGAGGATTTGGGGGGTCCTGGGGGATTTGAGGGGGTCCCGGGGGGGTTTGGGGGGTCCTTGGGGGGATTTTGGGGAGGATTTGGGGGGATTTGAGGGGATTACGGGGGGTCCTGGGGGAATTTTGGGGAGGATTTGGGGGGTCCTGGGGGGATTTGGGGGTCCCGGGGGGATTTTGGGGAGGATTTGGGGGGTCCTTGGGGGGATTTGGGGGTCCCGGGGGGATTTTGGGGAGGATTTGGGGGGTCCTTGGGGGGATTTTGGGGGGTCCTGAGGGATTTTGGGGGGTCCCGGGGGGATTTTGGGGGTTCCTGGGGGATTTGGGGGGGGCCGAAGAATTTGGGGCGGGGTCTCCGGGTGGGGTTTATGCAAATGAGGCGCTAATGAGCCCCGCCCCCCGCAGAGAGCGGCTACGCCCATCGGGGCTTCGGGACCCCCGAACACCGCGGGGGGGGCCTGGGTGAGAGGGGGGGAATTTGGGGGAGATTTGGGGGGGTTTGGGGGAATTTGGGGGTCCCGGGGGGATTTTGGGGGGGATTTGGGGGAATTTGGGGGGGATTTGGGGAGGTTTTGGGGAATTTGGGGGGATTGTGGGGAGATTTGGGGGGATTTGGGGGGGATTTGGGGGATTAGGGGGGGATTTGGGTGGTTTTTGGGGGGATTTGGGGGGTTTTTGGGGGGGATTTGGGGGAATTTGGGGGGATTTTGGGGGGATTTTGAGGATTTTGGGGGGATTTGGGTGTTTTTGGGAAGAATCTTTGGGGTTTCTTTTTATTTTTATTTTTTAATTTCTTTGGGTGGTCTCGGGGGGGTTTTTTTGGGGGGGTCTCTGAGGGGATTTTTTTGGGGGGTCCCGGAGGGGATTTTTTTTGGGGGGGTCTCGGAGGGGATTTTTTTGGGGGGGTCTCGGAGGGGTTTTTTTTGGGGGGGTCTCTGAGGGGTTTTTTTTGGGGGGGTCTCTGAGGGGATTTTTTTGGGGGGGTCTCTGAGGGGATTTTTTTGGGGGGGTCTCTGAGGGGATTTTTTTGGGGGAGTCCCGGAGGGGTTTTTTTGGGGGGGTCCCGGAGGGGGTTTTTTTTTTTGGGGGGGGGTATTTCCCCCCCCCGACCCCCCGTTTCCTCCCCTCCCCCCAGACTGGCGGGTGCCCCCCCCCGCCCCCCTGAGCTGCTCCCGCTCCTTCCACAACCTCTCGCACCCCCCCCCGCCCTACGAGAGCCCCCCCCGGGCCGACGGCGCCCGTTGGGCCTCGCTGCGGCGCCTGGGTGAGACCCCCGACCCAAATTCCCCAACTTCCCCTAAACACCCCCAAAACACCCCCAAAATACCACCAAAACACCCCAAAAACCCCAAAATCCACCCCCAAAATCCCAAAATCCACCCCAAAAACCCCAACCCCCCCCCCCCGCTGGGCCTCACTGCGGCGCCTGGGTGAGACCCCCGACCCAAAATACCTCATAAAACCCAAATCCCCCCCAAAATACCCCACAATGCCCAAATCCCCCCTAAAATACCCAAAAAAACCCAAAAATACCCCAAAAAACCCAAAAATACCCCCAAACCCCCCCAAATACCCAAAATATCCCAAAAACTTCCATAAAATACCCCCAAACCCCCCAAATCCACCCCAAAATATCCCCAAATCCGCTCAACTACCCAAAACTTCCCAAAACCGTCCAAAAAAACCCCAAATTCCCCTCAAATCACCCCAAAATTCCCCAAATTTCCCCCAAATTCCCAAATCCCCCCAAACTCCCCCAAATCCCCCCAAACCCTCCCAAATCCCCCCAAACTCCCCCAAAATTCCCCCAAATTCCCCCAAATTCCCAAAGCCCCCCCAAGTCCCCCCCAAACCCCCCCAACCCCCCCAAATCCCCCCAAACTCCCCCAAAATTCCCCCAAAATTGCCCCAAATTCCCAAACCCTCCCAAATCCCCCCAACCCCCCCCAAATCCCCCCAAATCCCCCCCAAAATCGCCCGGAAATCCCCCAAACTCCCCAAAACCCCCTCCCCAAATTCCCCCAGCCCCCCCCCATTACCATTAACCCTTTCCTCCCCCTCCCCCGCAGCCGACCGGGACCTGGAGGATTTCGGGGGTCCCTGGGGCCCCCCCTGGGGCGCCCCCCACCCCCCCCGGGGGACGCTGCCCCTCCCCCCGCCCCGGGGCCGCCGGGTCCTGTCCCAGGAGTTTTTGGGGGGTGGGTTCGGGGGGGGGACCCTCCCCCGGAACCGGCCCCGGCGCCCCCCCCTGTCCCACGCGGCGTCCCAGAGCAGCCTCGGGCCGGGGGGAGGGGCGGGGGGCGCGGGGGGGGTCGCCTCCCCTCCCCCGCCCCTCCCCCACCACCACCCGCCCCCCCCCGGGACCCCCTTCTCGCCCCCCCCCCCAGCCCGGGGGGGTCGGGGGGCGCCGGGCGGTTTTTGGGGGGCAGCGGCAGAACACGGCGGAGCTGCAGCTGCTGCCGGGACCCCCTCCCCCACCCAACGCCCCTCCCCCACCCGCGCCCCCTCCCCCGCCCCCCCCCCAGCAGCAGCCGCCGCCCCTCCCCCCGCACCGGCTGCGCACCGGGAGCCGAACGGAGGTGACGGTGTGAGCGGAAAGGGTTAAAAATATGGGGGGGGGGGGGGGAAGGAATGGGGGGGAAATCGGCGGGGAAGGGGTTAAAAATAGCGGGGGGGGGCAAAAAAAAAGGTTAAAAATGGGGAAAATCGGCGGGGAAAGGGTTAAAAATGGGGAAAATCGGCGGGGAAAGGGTTAAAATTTGGGGGAAATTGTGAAAATGGGGGGAAAAAGGACAAAAATTGAGAGGAAAAGGTAAAATTGGGGGAGAAATGGTGGAAATTTTGGGGAAAGGGTTAAAATTGGGGGAAAGGGGATAATAATGGGGAGAAAGGGTTAAAAATGGGGGGAAATGGTGAAAATTGGAGAAAAAAGGACAAAAATGGAGGGGAAAAGGTAAAATTGGGGGAGAAACGGTAAAATTGGGGGAGAAATGGTGGAAATTATGGGGAACTGTGGAAATGGGGGGAAATGGTGAAAAATGGGGAAAAAAGGACAAAAATGGAGGGGAAAAGGTAAAATTGGGAGAGATATGGTGGAAATTGGGGGGAAACAGCAGAAATTGGGGGAAAAGGGTTAAAATTGGGGGGAAATGGTGAAAATTGGGGAAAAAAGGACAAAAATTGCGGGGAAAAGGTAAAATTGGGGAGAAATTGTGGAAATTGGGGGGGAATTGAGGAAATTGGGGGAAAAGGGTTAAAAATGGGGAGAATCAGCGGGAATTGGGGGGAAAGGGTTAAAAATGGGGGAAAAGGGTTAAAATTGGGGGAAAAGGACAAAAATGGAGGGGAAAATATAAAATTGGGGGAGAAATGTTGGAAATTGGGAGGGAACTGTGGAATTTGGGGGAAAAGGGTTAAAATGGGGGGAAATGGTGAAAATTGGGGGAAAAAGGACCAAAATTGAGAGGAAAAGTTAAAATTGGGGGAGAAATGGTGGAAATTGGGGGGATAGTGTTAAAATGGAGGGAAAGTGTTAAAACTGGGGAAAAAAGGACAAAAATGGAGGGGAAAAGGTAAAATTGGGAGAGAAAAGGTAAAATTGGGGGAGAAATGGTGGAAATTATGGGGAACTGTGGAAATGGGGGGAAATGGTGAAAAACGGGGAAAAAAGGACAAAAATTGAGAGGAAAAGGTAAAATTGGGGGAGAAATGGTGGAAATTGGGGGAAAAGGGTTAAAATTTGGGGGTAAAGGGTTAAAATTGGGGGGAAATGGTGAAAATTGGGGGAAAAGGACAAAAATGGAGGGGAAAAGGTAAAATTGGAGGAAAATGGTGGAAATTGGGGGAAAAAGGACAAAAATTGAGGGGAAGGGTTAAAATTGGGGGAGAAACGGTGAAAATTGGGGAGGAAGTGTGGAAATGGAGGGAAAAGGGCTGAAATTATGGGGAAACGGTTAAAATTGGGGGCAAACAGCGGAAATTGGGGGGAAATGGTGAAAATTGGGGTAAAAAGGACAAAAATTGAGGGGAAAAGTTAAAATTGGGGGAGAAATGGTGGAAATTGGGGGAGAATTGAGGAAATTGAGGGGAAATGGTTAAAAATGGGGGAAAAGGGCAAAATTGGAGGGTAAAATTGGGGCAAAAAGAGCCGAAAACGGGGCCGAGCCCCGGCCCCGAAATTTGGGGCAAATCCCGGAGAATTCGGGACCCCCTCCCCTGATGACGTCACAGCCCCGCGCGATGACGTCACACACACCCAGCATGGCAGCTGGTGACGTCACGGTTCCGCCCCCGCGGTGCCGATGACGTCACACCACAACTATGATGTCACACACCTCTCCGCGGCCGATGACGTCACAGCCCCAGGCGATGATGTCATACACCCCCCCTCCCGCAATGACGTCATGGCCGCCCCGCCCCCACCCCCGAGCAGCCGATGATGTCACAGCTCCGCCCGATGACGTCACGCCGCCCCGATGACGTCAGCACTGTGGATCCCCCCTCCCCCCGCAGGACGTCACGACGAGGGGCGGGGCCAACCGACGATGACGTCACCGACCACTGCCAAGGCCCCGCCCCTTTCCCCCGTTACGATGACGTCAGGGCGGGCTGGGCCCGCCGATGACGTCACACACCCGCAACCCCCGCCCCCTCCCCGATGACGTCACGCCGGCACCGAAGCCATAGCGGGGGGGGGAGGGGATGACCCCGTGACCCCCCCGTGACCCCCCCGTGACCCCGTGACCTCCCCGTGACCCCCACGTGCCTTAGAGCCCCGCCCCCCGCCCCTCCCCCGCCCCGGGGGGGGGGAGGGAATAAAGTGACGTTTCCTGCCCCCCCCGCCTCGGATTTTGGGGCCATTTCAGGGGATTTTGGAGGGATTTTGGGGGGGCGGGGCTTTGGGGAGGGGGCGGGGCTTTTTGGGGGGATTTCGCGGGAATTTTCGGGACCCCCTCCAACGCCGCGCTCTGATTGGCCGCTCCACCTGCCAATAACGCCAAGCCCCGCCTCCCGGAGGTCCCGCCCCCCCGGCCGGATCCCCGCTTCCCATTGGCCGGCGCGCCCGCCAATCATCGCCGTTCAAACCGGCGGCCCCGTCCCTTTCCGCCGACCGTTACGGCGCAAACAACGCGCCCAGGCCCCGCCCCCTTCTCCTTTCCCCCTCACGGCTCCGCCAATCAGCGCTCACCGCCCGCCTTTTCCTCCGCTCCCCATTGGCCGCCCCGCGCGCCGCGCGGCGCTGATTGGTTCCATCCGCGGTGGGCGGGGAATGTGCGCGGCCGAGGTTATAAAGGCGGCGGCGCGCCGGAGGGGCCCCCTCAGAGCGGCGGGCGGGCGGCGGCGCCGGAGGTGGGACCGCGCTGCCGGGGGAGGGGAGAGGGGGCGACCCCCGGCCTCCCCCCTGCCCGAGGGGTCACCCCCAAACCCGGGGACCCCGTTTCGAACCGGGGGGTTCCCCCCAGGGAGCCGCTGCCCCCTCGGGACCAGCCCGGACAGGCCGGGGCCCAGCCCGGCGCCATGGTGAGGGAGGCCCGGGACGGTTCCGGGAGGGTTTGGGGCGTCCTGAGGGGGTTTGGGGGGTCCTGAGGGGATTTTTGTGGGATTTGAGACTATTTTGGGAGTCCTGAGGGGATCTGGGGTATTTGAGGGGATTTTTGTGGGATTTGAGGGGGTTTGGTGGGTCCTGAGGGGATTTTTGCGGGATTTGAGAATATTTTGGGAGTCCTGAGGGTATCTGGGGTATTTGAGGGGATTTTTGTGGGATTTGAAGGGGTTTGGGGGTCCTGAGGGGGTTTGAGGAGATTTTGGGGGTCCTGAGGAGATCTTGGGGAGATTTGAGGGAATTTTGGGCATCCTGAGAGCATTTTGGCGGTCCTGAGGGGATTGTTGTGGGATTTAAGGGATTTTTGGGGTCCTGAGGTGATTTTGGGGGTCCTGAAAGGATTTTTGGGCAATTTGAGGAGATTCTGGGGGTCCAGAGGGGATTTTGGGGGTTCTGAGGGGATTTGGGGGAATTTGAGGGAATTTTGGGGGTCCTGAGAAGATTTTAGAATACTGAGGAGATTTTTGTGGAATTTGAGGGAATTTGGGGGTACTGGGTGGGCTTTGGGAGGATTTGAGGAGATTTTGGGGTCCTGAGGGGATTTTGGGGAGCTTTGAGCAGATTTTGGGGTCCTGAGGGAATTTTGGGCTCCTGAGGGAATTTTGGGGGGATTTTAGGGGATTTTTGGGTCCTAAAGGGATTTGGGGAGTTCTGAGGGATTTTTAGGGAATTTGGGCGAAGTTTGTGGAGTTTTGAAGGAATTTGGGGGATTTTGTGGCGATTTGGAGCAAACTGAGGGAGTTTGGAGGTGAAACTTGGGGGATTGGGGGAGATTTTGGGATAAATGTTGTGAGTTTTGGGGCGCTGTGAGTTTGGGGTGAATTTTGGGAGTTTTGGGGAGGATTTGGGGCACTGTGAGTTTGGGGGAAGCTGCTGAGGGATTTTTGGGGGGGATTAGGGGGAATTTGGGGCTTTTTGAGGTCTCCCCACCCCAAATTCACCCCAAATTTTTGCCTCCCCAGGAGCCCCGAGGCGGCGCCTGGCAGGTGAGTCCCAAATTTTGGGGATCCTTTTCCCTTTTTAACTTATTCCAGGTGAATTTAACATTTCAGGCGGGTTCAGTTTCCCATTTCTGGGTGAATTTCACCCAGTTTTGGCACTTCTTAATTCCTAGCAGGAAGGAGACGACTTTGGGGTCTCCCCTCGCAGGGAAATCCCAGATTTTGGGTCTCTTTTTCCCTTTTTAACCATTCCCAGGTGAATTTAAACATTTCAGGGGGATTCACTCTCCCATTTTTGGGTGATTTTCCCCGATTGTCACTTTTTACTTCCCGCTCAGATTTAGTAGGAAGGGATTGATCTTTTGGTCTCCCCTCGTGGGGAAACCTCATATTTTGGGGCTCCTTTTCCCTTTTTAACCTTTCCCAGCTGGTTTTAACCCTTTCCCAGCTGGTTTTAACCCTCTGGGAGGGTTCAATTCCCATTTTTTGGGCTGTTTCCCCCAATTCTCTCCCTCCCCTCTCTCCACTTCCCCTCAGCTGCATTCCGGGGGTGCCCCGGTTTTGGGGTGCCCCTGACCCCCCAAATCCCCCCCTGATCCCCCAAATTTCATCCCTCAGACCCCCAGGGATGTCCTGGTGTTGTGTTTCCCCATTTTTGGGTTTTTGGGGCGCCCCTGACCCCCCAAACCCCCCCAGACCCCCCAAATTTCATCCCCCAGACCCCCAGGGATGTGTCAGTTTTGTGTTTCCCCATTTTTGGGGTGCCCCTGACCCCCAAATCCCCCCTGACCCCCCAAATTTCCCCCCCCAGACCCCCAGGGATGTCCTGGTTCTGTGTTTCCCCATTTTTGGGGTGCCCCTGACCCCCCAAATCCCCCCCTGACCCCCCAAATTTCATCCCCCAGACCCCCAGGGATGTCCCAGTTTTGTGTTTCCCCATTTTTGGGGTGCCCCTGACCCCCCAAATCCCCCGCAGACCCCCCAAATTTCATCCCCCAGACCCTCAGGGATGTCCCGGTTTTGTGTTTCCCCATTTTTGGGGTACCCCAGACCCCCAAATCCCCCCCTGACCCCCAAATCTCCCCCAGACCCCCGAGGCCGAGAACCTGCCCCCCCAGGGATGTCCCAGTTTTGGGTTACCCGTTTTTGGGGTTCCTCTGACCCCCCAAATCCCCCCCTGACCCCCCAAATTTCATCCCCCAGACCCCCAGGGATGTGTTGGTTTTGTGTTTCCCCATTTTGGGGCGCCCCTGACCCCCAAATCCCCCCCTGACCCCCCAAATTTCGCCCCCAGACCCCCGAGGCCGAGAACCTGCCGCCGGCGGCGCTGCGGCTGCTGTGCCGCGAGGTGGCGCTGCTGAGCGCCGATCCGCCCGACGGCATCCGGCTGTTCCCCAACGAGCAGGACCTGAGCGACCTGCAGGTGCTCATCGAGGGGCCAGGTAAGCACCCCGAAACCTGGGGGATCCCCGAAACCTGGGGGGATCACTGAGACCCTGGGGAACCCCGAAATCCCAGCGCGAACCCCGAAATCCCGGGGAAAATCCCCGAAATCCTGGGGGGAATCACCCCTGGTGACCTGCAGGTGCTCATCGAGGGGCCAGGTAAGGGCTCCCCGAAACCTGGGGGGCACCCCGAAATCATGGGGGGATCCCTGAGAGCCTGGGGGAGCCCCAAATCCCGGGAGGAGCCCCGAAATCCCAATGGGAGCCCCGAAATCCTGGGGGGAGTCACACCTGAGCGACCTGCAGGTGCTCATCGAGGGGCCAGGTAAGGGCACCCCGAAACCTGGGGGGCACCCCGAAATCTGGGGGGAACCCAAAATCCTGAGGGGAACCCCGAAATCCCGGGGGGAACCCCAAAATCCTGGGGAAAATCCCTGAAATCCCGGGGGGAATCAGCCCTGAGCGACCTGCAGGTGCTCATCGAGGGGCCAGGTAAGCACCCCGAAATCCTGGGGGGCACCCCGAAATCTGGGGGGATCCCTGAGACCCTGGGGAACCCCGAAATCCCGGGGGGAACCCCGAAATCCTGGGGGGAACCCCGAAATCATGGGGGGTTCCCTGACACCCTGGGGAACCCCAAAATCCCGGGGGGATCCCGAAATCTTGGGGGGATCTGGGAAGGGGTTTTGGGGTGGGTTTTTGGGGTCCCTGACCCCCAAATTTTGGGGTTTTTGGGGTCCCTGACCCCCCGATTTTGGGGTTTTTTGGAGTCCCTGACCCCCAATTTTGGGTTTTTTTGAGGTGGGTTTTTGGGGTCCCTGAGCCCCCAATTTTGGGGTTTTTTGAGGTGGGTTTGGGGTTTTTTGGGGTGGGTTTTTGGGGTCCCTGACCCCCCGATTTTGGGGTTTTTGAGGGATTTTTTTGGAATTTTGTGAGTTTTGGGAGTTTCTGGGATGGTTTTTTGGGTTGTTTTGGGTTATTTGGTGTCCCTGACCCCCCAATTTTGGGTTTTTTTGGGATTTCAGAGGGCACCCCATACGCGAGGGGGCTGTGGGGGTTTCTGGGGTGTTTTTTTGGGTTTTTTTGGGTTTTTGGTGTCCCTGACTCCCCGATTTTGGGTTTTTTGGGTTATTTGGTGTCCCTGACCCCCCAATTTCGGGTTTTTTTGGGGTTTCAGAGGGCACCCCGTACGCGGGGGGGCTGTGGGGGTTTCTGGGGTGGTTTTTTGGGGTTTTTTGGGTTATTTGGTGTCCCTGACCCCCCGATTTTGGGGTTTTTTGGGTTTTTTGTGTCCCTGACCCCCCGATTTTGGGTTTTTTGGGTTATTTGGTGTCCCTGACCCCCCGATTTTGGGGGTTTTTTGGGTTTCAGAGGGCACCCCGTATGTGGGGGTTTCTGGGGTGGATTTTTGGGTTTTTTTGGGTTATTTTGGGTCCCTGACCCCCCAATTTCGGGGTTTTTTGGGGTTTCAGAGGGCACCCCATACGCGGGGGGGCTGTGGGGGTTTCTGGGGTGGTTTTTTGGGTTTTTGGTGTCCCTGAGTGTCTGTTTTTTGGTGTTTTTTGGGATTTTAGAGGGCACCCCATACGCCGGGGGGCTGTTCCGCATGAAGCTGGTCCTGGGGAAGGATTTTCCGGCCGCGCCCCCGAAGGGATTTTTCCTGACCAAAATCTTCCACCCCAACGTGGGGCCGAGCGGAGAAATCTGCGTCAACGTGCTCAAGAGGGACTGGAGCGCCGAGCTGGGGCTGCGGCACGTGCTACTGGTCGGACTGGGAGCACTGGGAGGGACTGGGAGGGACTGGGGGGCACTGGGGGGGCTGCGGCACGTCTTACTGGTCAGACTGGGAGCACTGGGAGGGACTGGGGGGGCTGAACTGGGGCTGTGGGACGTGTTACTGGTCAGACTGGGAGGGACTGGGGGGCACTGGGGGGCACTGGGGGGGCTGCGGCACGTCTTACTGGTCAGACTGGGAGCACTGGGAGGGACTGGGGGGCACTGGGGGGCACTGGGGGGCACTGGGGGGGCTGCGGCACGTCCTACTGGTCAGACTGGGAGCACTGGGAGGGACTGGGAGGGGATTGGAGAGGGACTGGGGGGGCACTGGGGGGGACTGGAGCGCCGAGCTGGGGCTGCGGCACGTGCTACTGGTCAGACTGGGAGCACTGGGAGGGAACTGGGGGGCTGAACTGGGGCTGTGGCACGTCTTACTGGTCAGACTGGGAGCACTGGGAGGGCTGTGGGACGTCTTACTGGTCAGACTGGGAGCACTGGGAGGGGATTTGGGGGGGCACTGGGAGGGACTGGGGGGGCTGAGGGATGTCTTACTGGTCAGACTGGGAGCACTGGGAGGGACTGGGAGGGACTGGGGGGCACTGGGAGGGGAACTGGGAGCACTGGGAGGGACTGGGGAGGGAACTGGGAGCACTGGGAGGGACTGGGGGGGCTGAACTGGGGCTGCGGCACGTCCTACTGGTCAGACTGGGAGCACTGGGAGGGAACTGGGACATCTTACTGGTCAGACTGGGAGCACTGGGGGGGACTGGGAGCACTGGGAGGGACTGGGAGGGACTGGGGGACGTGTTACTGGTCAGACTGGGAGCACTGGGAGGGACTGGGACATCTTACTGGTCAGACTGGGAGGGACTGGGAGGGCTGTGGGACGTCTTACTGGTGGGACTGGGAGCACTGGGAGGGACTGGGGGGCACTGGGGAGGGAACTGGGAGCACTGGGAGGGAAACTGGGAGGGACTGGGGGGCACTGGGGGGGCTGTGGGACGTGTTACTGGTCAGACTGGGAGGGACTGGGAGGGACTGGGGGGGAACTGGGAGCACTGGGAGGGAACTGGGAGCACTGGTCAGACTGGGAGCACTGGGGGGCACTGGGGGGGCTGTGGGACGTCTTACTGGTCAGACTGGGAGGGACTGGGGGGCACTGGGAGGGACTGGGAGGGCCCAGCAGGGTCAATAATTTCACGGGTTAAATTACGGTGGAAAAAAGCTGAATTTTGGGTCAGAAATCGGGGATTTTTTCCCAGGAAACCACCAGAATTTGGGACATTTTTTGGGGCAATTCCGGATAATTTCGGGGCTTAACCAATGAATAACTCAGGGGGGTTAAATTATAGTGGAAAAAGCCGAATTTTGGGGCAGAAATGGGGTCTTTGGGGCTGGATTTTGGGAGCAGCTTACCAGGACCCCTCCCCATTTTCGGGGGGCAGTTTTGGGGTGATTCCAGATAATTTCGGGGGGTTAACCAATGAACAACTCAGGGGGCTTAAATTACAGTGAAAAATCTGAATTTTGGGGCAGAAATGGGGGATTTTCCCAGAAACCATCAGAATTTGGGTCAGTTTTTCGGGGGTGCTGACGCAGCCCCCTCCCCAATTTGGGGGGCAGTTTTGGGGCCATTCCAGATAACTTAGGTTAAATTACAGTGAAAAAGCCGAATTTTGGGGCAGAAATGGGGGATTTTTTCCAGGAACGCAGCGGAATTTGGGGCAGTTTTTGGGGGGCAGTTTTCAGTGGTCCCTCACGAAGCCCCCTCCCCAATTTGGGGGTCAGTTTTGGGGCCATTCCAGCTAACTTAGGTTAAAGTATAATGAAAAAGCCGAATTTTGGGGCAGAAATGGGGTATTTGGGGCTGGATTTTGGGAGCGGCTCACCGGGACCCCTCCCCAATTTCGGGGGGCGGTTTTCGGCGGTCACTGACGAAGCCCCCTCCCCATTTTCAGGGGCAGTTTTGGGGCGATTCCAGATAACTTAGGTCAAATTACAGTGAAAAAACCCGAATTTTGGGGCAGAAATGGGGGATTTGGGGCTGGATTTTGGGAGCGGCTCACTGGGACCCCTCCCCATTTTTGGGGGGCGGTTTTCGGCGGTCACTAACGAAGCCCCCTCCCCAATTTGGGGGGCAGTTTTGGGGTGATATTGGATAAATTAGGTTAAAGTATAGTGGAAGAAGCTGAATTTTGGGGCAGAAATCGGGGATTTTTCCCAGAAAACCATCAGAATTTGGGGCAGTTTTTGGGGGGCGCTGACGAAGCCCCCTCCCCAATTTGGGGGGCAGTTTTGGGGCAATTCCGGATAATTCCGGGGGTTACCCAATGAATAATTCAGGGGGGTTAAATTACAGTGGAAAAAGCTGAATTTTGGGTCAGAAATCGGAAATTTTTTCCCAGAAACCATCAGAATTTGGGGCAGTTTTTGGGGGGCGCTGATGCAGCCCCCTCCCCAATTTAAGGGGCGGTTTTGGGGCAATTCCAGCTAACTTAGGTCAAATTACAGTGAAAAAGCCAAATTTTGGGTCAGAAATGGGGGATTTTTTCCCAGAAACACAGCGGAATTTGGGGCAGTTTTGGGGGGCAGTTTTTGGGGGGCAGTTTCGGGGGTCCCTAACGAAGCCCCCTCCCCAATTTCCCCCTCCCCCAGACCATCAAGTGCCTGCTGATCCAGCCCAACCCCGAGTCGGCGCTGAACGAGGAGGCGGCGCGGCTGCTCCTGGAGGACTTCGAGCGCTTCGCCGCCCGCGCGCGGCTGCTGACCGAGATCCACGCGCGGGACCCCCGCCCGGCCCCCCGCCCGGCCCCCCGCCCGGCCCCCCGCCCGGCCCCCCGCCCGGCCCCCCGCCCGGCCCCCCGCCCGCCCCCCGGGCCCTCGGCGCCGCCCCCCGCCCCGCCCGACGGGCCCCAGCCCAAGAAACACGCCGGGGACCGCAAGGGACCCCCGCCCCCCAAAAAGAAAGGGGCGGCAGGGGACAAGAAACGGGCGCTGCGGCGGCTCTGAGACCCCAGACCCAATTCGGGGTACTGGGGGGGCTTCTGAGACCCCAGACCCAATTCGGGGGGGGCTGGGGGGCGGCTCTGGGACCCCAGACCCGATTTGGGGTGGGGTATCCCAAATCTGAGACCCCAGACCCAATTCGGGGGGGGTGGGGTATCCCAAATCTGAGACCCCAGACCCACTTCAGAGAGCTGGGGGGGCTCTGGGACCCCAGACCCAATTTGAGATGGGATATCCCGGCTCTGAGACCCCAGACCAAATTCAGAATGGGATAACCCAGCTCTGAGACCCCAGACCCAATTCAGGGGGTGGGAGGGCTGGGATATCCTGGCTCCCAGACCCCAGACCCAATTCGGGGTGGGACATCCTGGATGGGGAGGGGGTCCCAGCCCTCCCTCAGAGCCCATTTAGGGGGTCCTGATGCCCCCAGACTCATTTCAGGGGTCCCAGATCTGTTCTGGAGCTCCTGCTGCCCCCAGACTCATTTTGGGAACTCCAAGACCCCTTTGACCCCCCCCAGACCCAAACCCCAAAATCCCCGTGACCCCCCCCCAGACCCATTTTGGGGGTTCCCAGACCCCCTTTGGCCCCCCCAGACCCATTTTGGGGGGTGGGGGAGGGGAGGACCGCGGATCCCTTTGGCGCTGGTTTTTGGGGGGGGGGGAGGGGATTTTGGGGTGATTTTGGGGGGATTTGGGGGCGCCCCTCCCCCGCTCTAAGTTATTTTAAGTTATGCGGGAAAAGCCCCAAAAAACCCATTAAAGGCCCCGTTTTGTACAGAGCGCCGAAGTGAGGGGCACCTGGGGCACCTGAAACCTGAACACACCTGGGCACAGCTGAGCACACCTGGGCACACCTGGGGCACCTGGGTGGGACTTTGGTCTCACCTGAGCACACCTGGGCACACCTGGGTGAGACCTGGGGACACCTGAGCACACCTGGGACACACCCAGAACTCACCTGGGCATACCTGGGCACAGCTGGGTGGGACCTGGGTATGCCCAGAGCTCACCTGGGGGCACATGGGTACACCTGGGTGGGACCTGGGGCACACCTGAGTACACCTGGGAGCACCTGGGCACATCTGGGAGCACCTGGGAGGGATCTGGGCACATCTGGGTGGGACTTCAGCTCACCTGGGCACATCTGGGGGGGACCTGGGGCTCACCTGGGCACACCTGGAGGGACTCGGGACTCACCTGGGCACGCCCAGAGCTCACCTGGGAGCACCTGGGAGGGACTTGGGCACACCTGGGCAGGGCCAGAACTCACCTGGGAGGGATCTGGGCACATCTGGGTGGGACTTGGGCACACCTGGGTATGCCCAGAGCACACCTGGGGCACCTGGGCACAGCTGGGGTCACCTGGGAGGGACCTGGAGGGACTCTGGGCACACCTGGGCAGGCCAAGAATTCACCTGGGAGGGATCTGGGCACATCTGGATGGGACTTCAGCACACCTGTGCAAACCCAGAGCTCACCTGGGTGGGACCTGGGCACACATGGGCACACCCAGAGCTCACCTGGGGGCACCTGGGCACATCTGGGAACACCTGGGTACACATGGGGGCATCTGGGAACACCTGGGAGGGACTTGGGCACACCTGGGCAGGCCAAGAGCTCACCTGGGTACACCTGGGGGCACATAAGCACATCTGGGAACACCTGGGAGGGATCTGGGCACATCTGGGTTGACTTCAGCACACCTGGGCAGGACCTGGGGCACATCTGGGCACACCCAGAGCACACCTGGGCGCACCTGGGCGCACCTGGGTGGGACCTGGGCACACCCTGAGCACACCTGGGCACATCTGGGAGGGTCCTGGAGGAACTCGGGGCACACCTGGGCAGGACCTGGGGCACACCTGGGCACACCCCGGCCTTACCTGGGCAGTCCCAGAGCTCACCTGAGCTCACCTGGGCAGTCCCAGGCCTTACCTGAGCTCACCTGGGTACACCTGAGCTCCCACGGGGTCTCCTCCCCTCCCCTCCCCTCCCCCCCCTTACACAAGCGCCCCCCCCCTCCCCCCCCGTGATTAATTAGCCCCGACGTTAATGAGGCTTTAATGCCGCCGCCCCTCCCCCACCGCCATCTGCTGCCCGGGGGGGGGAGGGGCGGCACGTGCCGGGGGGGGGGAGGGGAATTTGGGGGGTGGGGGTGGGGGTCTCGGAGTGGGGGAGGGGCGACCCCGGGGGGGGAATTTTGGGGTGGGGGGAGGGGCGCTCGGGGGGGGGGAATTTTGGGTCCATTCGGGGCGTTTTTGGGGGAGGGGTGGGGGTGGGGCCGCCCCTCCCCCCGCCCCGCGTGGCCCCTTAATCCGGGATCACCTTCATCCCCTCCCCCCCCCCAAAATCCCCCCAAATCCCCCCAAAATCCCCCAATAAAGGCGGGAGCGGGGCCGGACCCGCAGAGGAGCCTTCGTCACCGCCCGCTCCTCCTCATCCTCATCCTCATCCTCCGCGCTCCGGAACCTTCCAGTAAGGCCCGGGACCTTCCTCACCCTCCTCATCCTCGGTCTGGGGGTTCCGGAACTTTCCTTGGGGCCTTCAGCCTCGGTTTTGTGTCCCGGACCTTCCTCATCCTCATTTTTGGGTTGGAGACCTTCTTCAGCCTTTGGCTGTCCGGGATCTTCCTCAGGACCTTCCTCATCCTCGTTTGGTGGAGTTCGGGGCCCTTCCTCCTCCTCCTCCTCCTCCTCCTCCTCCTCCTCCTCCTCATTTCAGGCTCTAGAACCTTCCTCCCCCACATTCCAGGACCCAGAACCTTCCTCCTCCTCCTCTTCCTCCTCCTTCTTCAAGAATCCCGGACCTTCCTCTTCCTCCACCTTCCAGGACCCAAAACCTTCGTCTTCTCCCCATTTTGGCTTCCAGAACCTTCCTCCTCCCCCACATTCCAGGACCCAGAACCTTCATCCTCCTCCTCCTCCTCCTCCTCCCCATTTTGGCTTCCAGAACCTTCATCACCGTTTCTTCTCTCCCTCCCAGGCTCTTCCTCCTCCTTCTCGTAGAATCCCGGACCTTCCTCTTCCTCCACCTTCCAGGACCCAAAACCTTCGTCTTCTCCCCATTTTGGGTTCCAGAACCTTCCTCCTCTCACCGTTTCCTCTCTCCCTGCCAGGCTCTTCCTCCTCCTCCTCCTCCTCATTTCAGGCTCTAGAACCTTCCTCCCCCACATTCCAGGACCCAGAACCTTCCTCCTCCTCCTCCTCCTCCTCCTCCTCCTCCTCCTCCTCCTCCTCCTCCTCCTCCCCATTTTGGCTTCCAGAACCTTCCTCCTCTCATCGTTCTCTCTCTCCCTCCCAGGCTCTTCCTCCTCCTCCTCCTCCTCCTCCTCATTTTGGGTTCCAGAACCTTCTTCCTCTCGTTTTTTCCCTCCCAGGCTCTTCCTCCTCCTCCTCCTCCTCCTCCTCCTCCTCATTTTGGCTTCCAGAACCTTCCTCTTCCTCCACCTTTCAGGACCCAAAACCTTCGTCTTCTCCCCACATTCCAGGACCCAGAACCTTCCTCCTCCTCCTCCTCTTCCCCATTTTAGGTTCCAGAACCTTCCTCCTCTCATTGTTTTTTCCCTCCCAGGCTCTTCCTCCTCCTCCTCCTCATTTTGGGTTCCAGAACCTTCCTCATTGTTTTCCCTCCTTCCCAGGCTCTTCCTCCTCCTCCTCCTCCTCCTCCCCGTTTTGGCTTCCAGAACCTTCCTCACTCTTTTCTCTCTCCCTCCCAGGCTCTTCCTCCTCCTCCTCCTCCTCCTCCTCATTTTGGGTTCCAGAACCTTCCTCCTCTCACCGTTTCCTCTCTCCCTCCCAGGCTCCTCCTCCTCCTCCTCCTCCTCCTCCCCCATATTCCAGGACCCAGAACCTTCCTCTAGAACCTTCCTCCTCCTCCTCGCCATTTTGGCTTCCAGAACCTTCCTCATCGTTTTCTCTCCCTCCCAGGCTCTTCCTCCTCCTCCTCCTCCTCCTCCTCCTCCTCCCCATTTTGGCTTCCAGAACCTTCCTCATCATTCTCTCTCTCCCTGCCAGGCTCTTCCTCCTCCTCCTCCTCCTCCTCCTCCTCCTGCCCCCACGCCGCCATGGGGAACGCCAGGAGCGGGGCGCTGTCCAAGGAGGTTCTGGAGGAGCTGAAGACGAGCACGCGCTACTCGGAGGAGGAGCTGTGCCGGTGGTACGAGAGTTTCCAGCGGCAGTGCCCCGACGGCCGCATCAGCCGCGCCGAGTTCGAGAAGATCTACGGCACCTTCTTCCCCAACTCGGACCCGCAGGGCTACGCCCGCCACGTCTTCCGCAGCTTCGACACCAACGACGACGGCACGCTGGACTTCCGGGAGTACATCATCGCGCTGCACCTCACCTCCTCGGGCAGGACCCACCTGAAGCTGGAGTGGGCCTTCTCCCTGTTCGACGTGGACCGCAACGGCGAGGTCAGCAAGGGCGAGGTGCTGGAGATCATCACGGTGAGGAACAACGGGGTTTGGGGTGGGAAATGTGGGGTTTGGGAATGGGAAATGTGGGGTTTGGGGCTTGGGAATGGCGAGGTCAGCAAGGGCGAGGTGCTGGAGATCATCACGGTGAGGAACAACGGGGTTTGGGGTGGGAAATGTGGGGTTTGGGATGGGAAATGTGGGGTTTGGGGTTCGGGAACGGCGAGGTCAGCAAGGGCGAGGTGCTGGAGATCATCACGGTGAGGAAATTCGGGAATTGCAATCGGAAATCCGGGATTTGGGGTGGAAAATTCGGGATGGGAAATGTGGGGTTTGGGAATGGGAAATCCCGGAATTGGGGTGGAAAATTCAGGATTTGGGGTTTGGGAATGGGAAATGTGGGATTTGGGATTCAGGAACGGCGAGGTCAGCAAGGGCGAGGTGCTGGAGATCATCACGGTGAGGAAAATAGGGGTTTGGGGTGGGAAATGTGGGGTTTGGGATGGAAAATCTGGGATTTGGGAATGGGAAATGTGGGGTTTGGGGTTTGGGAACGGCAAGGTCAGCAAGGGCGAGGTGCTGGAGATCATCACGGTGAGATGTGGGAATTGGGATGGATTTGGGGTTTGGGAATTGGAAATGTGGGGTTTGGGGTGGGAAATTCGGGATTTGGGGATGTGGAATGGGAAATGTGGGGTTTGGGGTTCAGGAACAGCAAGGTCAGCAAGGGCGAGGTGCTCGAGATCATCACGGTGAGGAGAATCGGGAATTGGGGTGGGAAATGTGGGGTTTGGGGTGGGAAATGTGGGGTTTGGGAATGGGAAATCCCGGAATTGGGGTGGAAAATCTGGGATTTGGGGTTTGGGAATGTCTAATGTGGGATTTGGGCTTTGGGAACGGTGAGGTCAGCAAGGGCGAGGTGCTGGAGATCATCACGGTGAGAAAATTCGGGGTTTGGGGGGGAAAATCTGGGATTTGGGGTTTGGGAATGTCTAAAGTGGGGTTTGGGGGTCGGGAACGGCGAGGTCAGCAAGGGCGAGGTGCTGGAGATCATCACGGTGAGGAGAATTGGGAATTGGGATCGGAAATCCGGGATTTGGGATGGATTTGGGGTTTGGGAATGGGAAATGTGGGGTTTGGGACATTCGGGATTTGGGATGACGGGAATGGCTCATCCCCAGAGGAAATTTGGGATTTGGGATATTTGAGATTTGGGGTATTGGATATTCGGGATTTGAGATGTTTGGGGTTTGGGATATTCAGGATTGGCTCATCCCCAGAGGAAATTTGGGATTTGGAGTTTGGGATATTCAGGATTTGAGGTTTGGGATATTCGTGATTTGGGGTTTTTGGGGTTTGGGATATTCGGGATTTGGGATATTTGGGATATTCAGGATTTGGGGTTTGGGATATTTGGGGTTTGGGACATTTGGGATATTCAGAATTTGGGATATTTGGGGTTTGGGATATTCGGGATTTGGGACATTTGGGGTTTGGGATATTCAGGATTGGCTGAATTCCCATGAGGAAATTTGGGGTCCCTTCCCGGGGGCTCCCCCGGATCCGGGAATTCCCTCCGGGACTGGGGGAGGGGCTCTGACCCCCCCCCCGCCCCTCCTCCCCCCCCCCCCCGGCTCTCCCCTCCCCCTCGGCCCCAATTACCGCGGGGTGGGGGAGGGGCGCTAATTGGCTTTGCCCCTCCCCCCC
Source organism: Taeniopygia guttata (assembly GCF_048771995.1). Lineage (NCBI taxonomy): Eukaryota > Metazoa > Chordata > Aves > Passeriformes > Estrildidae > Taeniopygia > Taeniopygia guttata. Next base: position 182,257 of record NC_133062.1, read on the forward strand.
CCGCCCTGATCCCGGATTTTCGATCCCCGATGGAAAAAAACCCGGGGGGGGGAGGGGCGCGATAACCGGGTGGGGGGGGGGAGGGGCGGCTCAGTGCCCTCCCCCACCCCCCGGCTGAGCGGGGCCGGTTTTGGGGTCCCCGGAGCTGGTTTGGGGTCCCCAGACCCATTTTGGGGTCCCAGACTCCGATTTTGGGGTCCCTGACCCGATTTTGGGATTTTTTTGGGGTCTGTGACCCCCGACTTTGAGGTATTTTTTGGGGTCCCTGATCCCCGATTTTGGGGTATTTTTGGTTTTTTTTTTGGGGTCTCTCACCCCCGATTTTGGGGTATTTTTTGGGGTCTGTGACCCCCGATTTTGGGTTTTTTTTTGGGGTCCCTGACCCCCGGTTTTGGGGTTTTTTTTGGGGTCTCTGACCCCCGATTTTTGGGTATTTTTGGGGTCTGTGACCCCAGATTTTGGGGTATTTTTGGGGTATTTTTTGGGGTCTGTGACCCCCGATTTTGGGGTATTTTTTGGGGTATTTTTTGGGGTCTCTGACCCCCGATTTTGGGGTATTTTTTGGGGTCCCTGACCCCCGATTTTGGGGTATTTTTTGGGGTCCCTGATCCCCGAATTTGGGGGGTTTTTTTGGGGTCTCTGACCCCCGATTTTGGGGTATTTTTTGGGGTATTTTTTGAGGTATTTTTCGGGGTCCCTGACCCCCGATTTTGGGTTATTTTCGGGGTCCCCAGGCGATTTTCAAGATGATCCCGGCCGAGGAGCAGAAGCTGCTGCCCGAGGACGAGAACAGTCCCCAGAAACGCGCGGACAAACTCTGGGCCTACTTCAACAAGGGCGAGAACGGTGCGCACCCCAAACCCCCAAAATCACCCCCAAAATCACCCTAAACAGCCCCAAAATATCCTCCAAATATCCCCAAAATGTCCCCCGAAAATCACCCTAAACAGCCCCAAAATATCCTCCAAAAATCACACAAAACGTCCCCCCAAAATCACCCCCGGGACCCCCAAAATCACCCCCATAAACCCCCGGGGACCCCCAAAATAACCCCCCAGAAACCCCAAAAATCACCCCCGGGACCCCTAAAATCACCCCCAAAACCCCCAGAAAGAACCCCCAAAATCCCCCCCCCCCAGGGCCTCCAAAAATAACACCCAGGGACCCCCAAAATCACCCCCCAAAACCCCCCGGGACCCCCAAAAAATAACACCCAGAAACCCCCAAAAAATAACACCCCGGGCCCCCCAAAATTACCCCCCAAAACCCCCCGGGATCCCCAAAATTCACCCCCCGGGAACCCCAAAATCCCCCCCCCCAGGGCCTCCAAAAATGACACTCAGGGACCCCCAAAAAATAACAGCCAGGGACCCCTAAAATAACCCCCCGGGACCCCCAAAATCACCCCAAAAAACCCCCCGGGACCCCCAAAATCACCCCCCGGGACCCCCAAAAAATAACAGCCAGGGACCCCAAAATCACCCCCCAAAATCAGCCCCAGAAACCCCCTGGGACCCCCAAAAAATAACACCCAGGGACCCCCAAAATCCCCCCCCCGGGACCCCCAAAATTCACCCCCCAGTATCCCCCAAAATCGCCCCCAGAAACCGCCCAGGACCCCCAAAAAATAACACCCAGGGACCCCCGAAATCACCCCAAAAAACCCCCCGGGACCCCCGTTAAATCACCCCCCTGGGACCCCCAAAAAATCCCCCCCCGGGACCCCCAAAATTCACCCCCCCAGGACCCCAAAAATCACCCTCCAACCAACCCAAAACACCCCGAATTTGCCCCAAAACCCCCCAGAATTTTCCCCAAAACCCCCCAGAATTTACCCCAAATTCCCCTCCCGGATTTTGGGGACCCCTCCCCAAATCCTGAGCCCCCCAAACCACCCCAAAATCCCCCGATTTTGCCCCAAAACCACCTCAAAAATCCCTCAAATTTGCCCCAAAACCCCCGGAATTTGCCCCAAATCCCGCCCCGTGTTTAGGGGACCCCCGGATTTTGGGGACCCCCCCCCGGATTTTGGGGACCCCTCCCCAATTTTTGCCCCCCCCAGACAAGATCGCCGAGGGGGAGTTCATCGAGGGAGTGATGAAGAACGACGCCATCATGCGCCTGATCCAGTACGAGCCCAAAAAATGAGCCCAAACCCCCAAAAAAACCCAAAAAACCCAAAATTCACCAAAATCCCCAAAGCCCGGAGGGGCCGGGCAGGGGGGGAGGGGCAATAAAGAGAATTTCCCCCAAAAATGCCGTGTTTGGGTGGGTTTTTGGGGGTTTTTAGGGTTCTTTTTTTGGGGTTTTTCACAGGTTTGGTTTTGGGGTTTTTTGGGTTTCTTTTGGGGTTTTTTGTGTTTTTTTTTCTTGGGTTATTCAGGCGTATTTTTTTGTTTTTCAGGTATTTTTTTGGGGTTTTTTTAGGGTGGGTTTCAGGGCTTTTTTTTTGGTGGTTACTTGGGGTGTTTTTTGGGGGATTTTCAGGGGATTTTTTGGTGGCTTTTTTCAGTTTGTTTTTTTTTTGTTTTTTAAGGTTTTTTGGAGGTTTTTTATTGGGTTTTTCAGAGGTTCTTTTTGTTTCTTTGCCAGGATTTTTTGGAGTTTTTCAGGGATTTTTTTTGTGGTTTTTTTTTTGGGTTTTTCAGAAAATTTTTTTGTTTGTTTTTCAGAATTTTTTTTGAGTTTTTTTTTTGAGTTTTTCAGGGATTTTTTGGTGTTTTTTTGGTGTTTTTTTTTGGTTTTTCAGTTTTTTTTTTGTTTATTTGTTTTTCAGGATTTTTTTTGAGTTTTTCAGGGATTTTTTTGGTGGGTTTTTTATTGGGTTTTTCAGAGGTTTTTTCTGTTTGTTTTTCAGGATTTTTTTTTAGTTTCTCAGGGATTTTTGGTGGGTTTTTAGGGGTTTTTTTTGGTTTTTCAAAGGGTTTTTTTTTTGTTTGTTTTTCAGGAATTTTTTTGAGTTTTTCAGGGATTTTTGGTGGGTTTTTTAAATTTTTTTTTTTGTTTGTTTTTCAGTATTTTTTTGAGTTTTTCAGGGATTTTTTTGGTGGTTTTTTTTTGGGTTTTTCAGAGATTTTTTAAATTTGTTTTTCAGGATTTTTTTTGACTTTTTCAGTGATATTTTTGGTGTTTTTTTTGGTGTTTTTTTTTGTGTTTTTCAGTATTTTAGAGTCACGGAGGCGGGCGGGAGTTCTGGGGGCTCCTCCTGCCCCCGTTTATTGTCCCGTTTTGGGGAGGGGGCTCAGTTCTTGTAGCCCCGACTGGCGCGGCGGCCGCGCGCCCGCTCGAACTTCGGCCCCTTGGAGCGCACGTAGGGCCTGGGAGAGAGGGAAGGACCAAAATCACCACAAATGGCCCCAAAATCACCCTAAACAGCCCCAAAATATCCCCAAAATGTCCCCCTAAAATTACCCCAAATATCCCCAAAATATCCCCCCAAAATCACCCCAAATATCCCCAAAATGTGCCCCTAAAATTACCCAAAACATCCTCCAAATATCCCCCAAATATCCCCAAAATGTCCTCCCAAAATCACCCCAAATATCCCCAAAATGTGCCCCTAAAATTACCCAAAACATCCTCCAAATATCCCCCAAATATCCCCAAAATGTCCTCCCAAAATCACCCCAAATATCCCCAAAATGTGCCCCCAAAATCACCACAAATGGCCCCAAAATGTGCCCCCAAAATTACCCTAAACAGCCCCAAAATGTGCCCCCAAAATTACCCTAAACAGCCCCAAAATATCCCCCCAAAATGTCCCCCCAAAATCACCCCAAATGGCCCCAAAATGTGCCCCCAAAATTACCCCAAATATCCCCAAAACATCCCCCCAAAATCACCACAAATGGCCCCAAAATGTACCCCCAAAATCACCCCAAAATCACCACAAATGGCCCCAAAATATCCTCCAAATATCCCCCCAAAATCACCCCAAATGGCCCCAAAATGTGCCCCTAAAATTACCCCAAATATCCCCAAAATGTGCCCCTAAAATTACCCAAAACATCCTCCAAATATCCCCAAAATATCCCCCAAATATCCCCAAAATATCCTCCAAAATCACCCCAAATATCCCCAAAATGTGCCCCCAAAATATCCCCAAATATCCCCAAAATGTGCCCCCAAAATTACCCAAAACATCCCCCAAATATCCCCCAAATATCTCCAAAATGTCCCCCCAAAATCACCCCTAATATCCCCAAAATGTGCCCCAAAATGTCCCCCCAAAATCACCCCAAATGGCCCCAAAATGTGCCCCTAAAATTACCCAAATGGCCCCAAAATATCCTCCAAATATCCCCAAAATGTCCCCCCAAAATCACTCCAAATATCCCCAAAACGTGCCCCCAAAATCACCACAAATGGCCCCAAAATGTCTCCCCCAAAATCACCCTAAACAGCCCCAAAATATCCTCCAAACATCCCCAAAACATCCCCCCAAAATCACCCCAAATGTCCCCAAAATATCCTCCAAAAATCACATAAAACGTTCCCCAAATAGCCCCTAAATATTCGCCAAAAATCACACAAAATGTCCCCAAAATGTCCTCCCAAATATCCCCAAAACATTCCCCAAATAACCCCCAAAAATCACACAAAATGTACCCCCAAAATCACCCTAAACAGCCCCAAAATATCCCCCCAAAATCACCCCAAATGTCCTCCAAATATCCCCAAAATATCCCCAAAAATGTCCCCCCAAAATCACCCTAAACAGCCCCAAAATATCCTCCAAAAATCACACAAAATGTCCCCCCAAAAATCACCCCAAATGGCCCCAAAATATCCCCAAAACATTCCCCCAAAATCACCCTAAACAGCCCCAAAATATCCCCCCAAAATCACCCCAAATGTCCTCCAAATATCCCCAAAATATCCCCAAAATGTCCCCCCAAAATCACCCCAAACAGCCCCAAAATATCCTCCAAATATCCCCAAAATGTCCCCCCCAAAAAACGCCAAAATCCCCCAATTCCAGCCCAAAACGCCCCAAATCCTCCTAAATTCCCCAAAAAGCCCCAAATTGCCCCAAATCGCCCCAAATCTCACTTGGTGTGGCTGTGGGGGGTCCCCGGCGCTTTCCCGAAATGCCGGAAAACCTCCCGGGCCTTGCGGGGGCCTGGAGAGAGCGGGAATTTGGGGTGAAAAACGGGGATTTTGGGAAAAACGGGGTTTGGGGTGAAAAATGGGGATTTTGGGAAAAATGGGGTTTGGGGTGAAAAATGGGGATTTTGGGAAAAACGGGGTTTGGGGGGAAAAATGGGGGTTTTGGGGAAAATGGGGTTTGGGGTGAAAAATGGGGATTTTGGGGAAAATGGGGTTTGGGGTGAAAAATGGGGTTTGGGGTGAAAAATGGGGGTTTTGGGAAAAATGGGGTTTGGGGTAAAAAATGGGGGTTTTGGGAAAAACGGGGTTTGGGGTGGGAATTGGGGGGTTTGGGAAAAATGGGGTTTGGGGTGAAAAACGGGGATTTTGGGAAAAATGGGGTTTGGGGTAAAAAATGGGGGTTTTGGGAAAAATGGGGTTTGGGGTGAAAAATGGGGGTTTTGGGAAAAATGGGGTTTGGGGTAAAAAATGGGGAATTTGGGAAAAATGGGGTTTGGGGTGAAAAATGGGGGTTTTGGGAAAAACGGGGTTTGGGGTGAAAAATGGGGGTTTTGGGAAAAATGGGGTTTGGGTAAAAACAAATGGGTTTGGGGTGAGAAATGGGGATTTGGGGAAAAATGGGGTTTGGGGTAAAAAATGGGGGTTTTGGGAAAAATGGGGTTTGGGGTAAAAAACGGTGATTTTGGGGTAAAAAATGGAGGTTTTTGGTAAAAGCAATGGTGCTTGGGGAGAGAAATAGGGTTGTGGGGTGAAAAATGGGGATTTTGGGTAAAAACGAACGGATTTGGGGTGAGAAAGGGGTTTGGGTAAAAATGGGATTTTGGGTAAAAACAAAAGGGGATTTTGGGCATAAAAACAAATGGAGTTTGGGTAAAAAATGGGGATTTTAGGTAAAAATGGGGATTTTGGGTAGAAATGGGGATTTTTGGTAAAAAATGGGGATTTGGGGTAAAAAGAAATGGGGTTTGGGGTGAGAAATGGGGATTTTTGGGGTGAAAAGGGGAATTTGGGTAAATACAAACAGGGATTGTGAGTAAAAACAGGATTTGGAGGGGGAAAATGGGACATTTTGGGGTGATTTTGGGGGTTTTTGGGATCGGGGTTATTTTGGGTTATTTTGGGCTATTTTCACCGGGATTTTTGGGGATTTTTGGGGAATTTCGGATATTTGGGGAGGGGTCTCGGCCCACCTGAGAGCAGCACGGTGCCCTTGCCCTTGGGGGAGGCCATGGGGGGTGATCTGGGGCTATTTTGGGGTTATTTTGGGGATTTTTGGGATCGGGGTTATTTTGGGCTAATTTCACCGGGATTTTTGGGGATTTTTTGGGGATTTTTTGGGTTTTTTGGGAATTTGGGGAGGGGTCTCGGCCCACCTGAGAGCAGCACGGTGCCCTTGCCCTTGGGGGAGGCCATGGCCAGCTGGTCGAAGGTCAGGATGGAGCCCCCGGCCCGCAGGATCCGCGTCCGAGCCCCGCGCGTCACCCTGAGGGCGCAGACCTGCGACCCCAAAACCGCCCCAATTTCACCCAAAAACAGCCCCAAAACCGCCCCGATTTCACCCAAAAACACCCCCAGAAACATCCCTAAAACCGCCCGGAATCCACCCAAAAACAGCCCCAGGAACATCCCCAAAACCGCCCCGATTTCACCCAAAAACAGCCCCAGGAACATCCCCAAAATCACCCCAAATCCACCCAAAAACAGCCCCAGGAACATCCCCAAAACCACCCGGATTTCACCCAAAAACAGCCCCAGAAACATCCCCAAAACCGCCCAGAATCCACCCAAAAACAGCCCCAGGAACATCCCCAAAACCGCCCCGATTTCACCCAAAAACACCCCCAGGAACATCCCCAAAATCACCCAAAATCCACCCAAAAACAGCCCCAGGAAAACCCCAAAAATAACCCCAGAAACATCCCAAAAACCCAAAAACACCCCCAGAAACACCCCCAAAACCACCCAAAAAACACCTCCAGAAAAACCCCAAAAATACCCCCATAAACAACCCAAAATGACCCAAAAACTCCCCCAGGAAAACCCCCAAAACCACCCAAAATCCACCCAAAAACACCTCCAGGAAAACACCAAAAATACCCCCAGAAACACCCCAAAACCACCCAAAATCCACCCAAAAACACCCCCAGGAAAACACCAAAAGCCATCCCTAAAACACCCCAAAATCTCCCCAAAAACACCTCCAGGAAAAACCCAAAAATGCCCCCAGGAACATCCCAAAATCATCCCCAAAAACACCCCAAAAACCGCCCAGAATCCACCCAAAACCACCCCCGGGAAAACACCAAAAAATATACCCAAAAATATCCCAAAATAACCCAAAAACTCCCCCAAGAAAACACAAAAAAATACACCCAGAAACATCCCAAAATGACCCAAAAACACCCCCAGGAAAAGCCCAAAACACCCCAAAATCACCCCAAAAACCAAATTCCCCCAAACAACGGATTTCCCCACCAAACTCCCCAAATTTCCTCCCCAAAATCCCAGATTTTCCCCCCAAACTCCCGAATTTTCCCCCGAACTCCCGGATTTCTCCCAGAATTCCCATATTTTCCCCAAAATCTTGGATTTCCCCCCCAAAAATCCCAGATTTCCCCCCAAAATCCCAGATTTTCCCCCAAAAATCCCAGATTTTCTCCCAAAATCCCAGATTTCCCCCCAAACTCCCGAATTTTCCTCCAAACTCCCGGATTTCCCCCCAAAACCCGCGGGTTTCCCCCCGAGTCTCCTCGAATTCCCGGATTTTCCCGAAATCCCCGGATTTCACCCCAAACCTTGAGCTTGGGCACGTCCTGGATGCGAACGTCGTCGGTGACGGTTCCGACCACCACGGCCGTGCTGCCGGCGCGGCCCGGCTTGCGCATCATGCGGATCTGGGCCAAAATCCCGGGAATTCACCCCAAAAATCCACCAGGGATCCCCAGAACTCCTCCCGGGAAAATCCCCCCAAAATCCCCCCAAAAATCCGCGGGAAATAGTCCCAAAAATCCTGAGAATTCACCCCAAAAATCCATCAGGAACCCCCAAAAACACCTCACGGGAAAATCCCCCCGAAAAATCGGCCCAAAAATCCCGGGAATTCACCTCAAAAATCCTGGGAATTCACCCCAAAAATCCACCAGGGATTCCCAAAAACTCCTCACGGGAAAATCCCCCCGAAAAATCCCCCCAAAAACCCCGGGAATTCGTCCCAAAAATCCCGGGAATTCACCCCAAAAATCCACCAGGAATCCCCAGAACACCTCACGGGAAAATCCCCCAAAAATCCCCCAAAAAATCCATGGGAAATAGCCCCAAAAATCCCGGGAATTCACCCCAAAAATTCATCAGGGATCCCCAGAACTCCTCATGGGAAAATCCCCCTAAAAAATCCCGGGAATTCACCCCAAAAATCCACCAGGGATCCCCAGAACTCCTCACGGGAAAATCCCCCCGAAAAATCGCCCCAAAAATCCCGAGAATTCACCCCAAAAATCCACCAGGAATCCCCAAAACACCTCACGAGAAAATCCCCCAAAATCCCCCAAAAAATTCACGGGAAATGGTCCCAAAAATCCCGGGAATTCACCCCAAAAATCTGGGAAATCGCCCCAAAACTCCGTCAGGAATCCTAAAAACTGCACGGGAAATTTTTTTTGGGGATATTTTGGGGTGAATTCGGGGGATTTTGGGGCTCACCAAACGGGACAAAGCCAGCGGGGGCTGGGGGATATTGGGGTGGTTTTGGGGCTGTTTTTGGGGTGAATTCGGGGGATTTTGGGGCTCACCAGGCGGGACAGCGCCAGCGGGGGGCGGGGGATATTGGGGTGGTTTTGGGGCTGTTTTTGGGGTAATTTCGGGGGATTTTGGGGCTCACCAGGCGGGAGCTCCGGGGAATATTTTGGGTTATATTTTGAGAATATTTTGGGGTAAATTCGGGGGATTTTGGGGCTCACCAAACGGGACAAAGCCAGCGGGGGCCGGGGGATATTGGGGGACATTTTGGGGTGAATTCGGGGGATTTTGGGGCTCACCAGGCGGGACAAAGCCAGCGGGGGCCGGGGGATATTGGGGCGGTTTTGGGGGATATTTTGGGGTAAATTTGGGGGATTTTGGGGCTCACCAAACGGGACAGCGCCAGCGGGGGCCGGGGGATATTGGGGGACATTTTGGGGTGAATTCGGGGGATTTTGGGGCTCACCAGGCGGGACAAAGCCAGCGGGGGCCGGGGGATATTGGGGGACATTTTGGGGTGAATTCGGGGGATTTTGGGGCTCACCAGGCAGCAGCTCCAGGGGATATTTTGGGTTATATTTTGAGAATATTTTGGGGTGAATTCGGGGGATTTTGGGGCTCACCAGGCGGGACAAAGCCAGCGGGGGCAGAGGGATATTGGGGTGGTTTTGGGGGATATTTTGGGGTAAATTTGGGGGATTTTGGGGCTCACCAGGCGGGACAAAGCCAGCGGGGGCCGGGGGATGTTGGGGCGGTTTTGGGGCTGTTTTTGGGGTAAATTTGGGGGATTTTGGGGCTCACCAGGCGGGAGCTCCGGGGGATATTTTGGGTTACATTTTGAGAATATTTTGGGGTAAATTCGGGGGATTTTGGGGCTCACCAGGCGGGACAGCGCCAGCGGGGGCCGGGGGATACTGGGGGATATTTTGGGGTGAATTCGGGGGATTTTGGGGCTCACCCGGCGGGACAAAGCCAGCGGGGGCCGGGGGATATTGGGGTGGTTTTGGGGCTGTTTTTGGGGTAAATTCGGGGGATTTTGGGGCTCACCAGGCGGGACAAAGCCAGCGGGGGGCGGTTGGAGCGGCTCATGAAGAGGCGTTTGAGCACAACGCGGTTGAACGGAGCGTTGGTGCGGCGGGCGAGGAACCGGTACAGCTGAAATGGGGCAAATCCGCGTGAAATCGGGAAAAACCGGGCGGAAATGGGAAAAAACGGGGTAAAAATGGGGAAAAACGGGGAAAAACGGGGGGGAAATGGGGAAAAACGGGGTAAAAATGGGGAAAAACGGGGGGGAAATGGGGAAAAACGGGGGGGAAATGGGGAAGAAACAGGAAAACTCGGGAATAACGGGGAAAACAGGGAAGCCAGGAAAAATCGGGTGAAAATCAGGAAAAACCGCGGGAAATTGAGAAAAAACGGAGAAATTAGGAAAAACCGGGACAAATCGGGAAAAAACGGGGGGAAAACGGGAGAAAATCGGGAAAACCCCAGGGAAACACGGAAAAAATAAGAGAAATTGAGGAAAACAGGAAAAATTCGGGAAACCCGGGGAAAAACCGGGGGAAATCGGGAAAAATCAGGAAAAACGGGGCGAAGAATGGGGAAAAACGGGGCGAAAATGGGAAAAACGGGGTAAAACGGGGGGGAAATGGGGAAAAATCAGGAAAAACTGAGGAATAACGGGGAAAACTGAGGGAAATCAGGGAAGACAGGAAAAATCGGGTGAAAATCAGGAAAAACGGCGGGAAATTGAGATAAACCGGGGAAATTAGGAAAAACTGGGAAAATTGGGGGAAAAACGGGAGGAAATCGGGAAAACTCCGGGGAAAGTCGGGGGAAAACCATGAGAAATTGAGGAAAACAGGAAAAATTCGGGGAACCCGGGGAAAAACGGGAAAAATCAGGAAAAACGGGGGGCAGAATGGGAAAAAACGCGTCGGAAATGGGAAAAACGGGGTAAAACGGGGGGGAAATGGGGAAAAAACAGGAAAAACTGAGGAATAACGGGGAAAACTGAGGGAAATCAGGAAAATACAGGAAAAATCGGGTGAAAATCAGGAAAAACGGCGGGAAATTGAGAAAAAACGGGGAAATTTGGAAAAACTGGGAAAAGTCGGGAAAAACTGGGAGAAAATCGGGAAAACCCCGGGGAAACGGGGAAAAACCGGGGGAAATCAGGAAAAATAAGGAAAATCTGTGGAAAACCGGGGAAAAATCGAGGGAGACCGGGAAAATCCGACGGAAATCGGGGAAAATTGGGAGAAACCGGAAAAAATCGAGGAAAATAGAAAAAAAAAATTGGGGAAACTCGGGGAAAAACCAGGAAAAACTGAGAAAAGCAGGAAAAGTTCAGGAAAACCGGGGAAAAAACAGGAAAAACGGGTGGAAATCGGGAAAAACGGGTGAAAATTGGGGAAAACTGGGAAAAACCGGGGAAGACCGGGATAAACGAGGGGAAATTGGGGAAAAACCGGGGAAAACCGGGGGAGACCGGGTTAAACGAGGGAAAATTGGGGAAAACCGGGGGAAATCGGGGGAAAACCGGGGGAAATTGGAGAAAACCGGGAAAAACCGGGGGAGAGCAGGATAAACGAGGGAAAATTGGGGAAAATTGGGGGAAAACCGGGGGAAATCGGGAAAAACCGGTGAGAACCGATGGAAACCGGGAGGGCCCGGGGGGAACCGAAGGGAACCGGGGCCGGGCACGGGAAGAACCGGGAGGGCCCGGGGGGAACCGGGAGGGCCCGGGGGGAACCGGAGGGAACCGGAGAGAACCGGGGGGAACCGGAGAGAACCGGGGGGAACCGGAGAGAACCGGGGGGAACCGGGCCCGGTCCCGGGGGCGCCGCAGACCCGAACCGGCCCCGGTACCGGCAGAACCGGCCCACCGCACCTTGACCAGCAGCCGCAGGTAGATGTCCTGACTCTTGGGCTCCTTCCGCCGCACCTTGCGGTCCTTGTCGTGCCGGATGTCGATGCCCTGCGGCGACACCGGGCCCGCTCACGCCGCGCCATCCGCGCCGCCCGCGCCCTCCCGGGCTTCCCCCGCGCCTCCCCGCGCCCTCCCGGGCCCTCCCCGGTCCCTCCCGGCCGCGGATGGCGGCGGATGCGGAGCGCGGCCGGACCCACCATGGCGGCGGCGCTGCTGAGGGAGGCGGCGGCGGCGCGCGCGGGGGGTTATGGGAGAGCGCCGCCGCTCCCGGAACTTCCGGCGGGGCCGCTCCTTCCGCTCCGCTCCCCGCGCTCTATGGCGCTGGAGGACCGAGGCGTTCCGGCCCCGCCGGGGCGTTAATGAGCGGCGGTAATTAGCGGGAGGGGAAGGCGAGCGCGCGGCGGAATTAGCGCCGTGAACCGGGGCGGCGAAACGTGGCGAAACGCGGCGATTCCCCCGGCGAACCGGCCTCGCCCTCAGTCGCGCTGCCGCACTAAAGATGGCGCCGCCGCGGCTTCGCCCTCCGTTGATCCCAACGGCGGCGCCGCCCGGAACAAAGATGGCGGAGGCCGCGCGGCCTCCCATTGGCTGCGCGCCGGGGAGCGGCGGCTCGTGATTGGCTGGGAGGGCGAGGGGCGGGGAAAGCTTCGGGGTCAGGGGTCAGCGCGGGGAAACTGAGGCATGGGGGGGACACGGGGACCCCCAAGGACCCAAATTTGGGGATTTTTGGGGGGTCCCGACGGGAATTTGGGGCCTCCGGGGGGGGTTTGAGGACTCCCGGGGGGGTTTTGGGGGTCCTGGGGAGATTTTTGGGGACCCCCGGGGGGTTTTGGGGACCCTCGGGGGATTTTTGGGGGTCCTGAAGGGATTTTTGGGGACCCCCGGGGGGGTTTTGGGGACCCCCGGTGGATTTTTGGGGGTCCTGGGGGGATTTTTGGGGACCCCCGGGGGGGTTTTGGGGACCCTCTCCCCCTTCTCTTTTTGGGGTGGGGTCTCAGAGCCCCCCTCCCCCCTCCCAGCGCTCCCAATTCCGGGTTTTTGGGGTTTTTTTTGCTGTTTTTTATTTTAATTCTGTACAAAACCCCCTCCCCCCCCCAAAATCCCTCGTGCTGGGGGGGGGGGAGGGGCAGTAAAGTGGTCAAAGTGCGGTGGGGGGAGGGGAGGGGGAGATTTTTGGGGAGGGGGAGGGGTGGCGCGGGTGCCCCTCCCCCCGCCCCAGTAACGCTACTGGCCTGAACTGGGAACGGTCCCTGGGGGTGGGGGAGGGGAGGGGGGAGGGGAGACCCCCGGGACCCCCCCCCAAATTTGTGCTTTGGTCCAGCCCGGGGGGGGCTGGGAATAAATAGGAGGGGGGGGAGGGGAGGGGGGGGTTTGGAGATGGGGGAGGGGCGGGAGGGGGGAGGGGTCTCAGTCCCATCGGATCCCCCGGGGGGGGGGTGGGGGGTGCTGGGTCCGAGTCCCGGTTCTGGATTTCCTCACAGGATCCGGGTGCTGGATCTTGTTCTGGGTCCCGGTTCTGGGTATGGATTTTCTCTTTGGATCCCGGTTCTGGGTCCTGGTGCTGGATCCCGGTTCTGGGTCTGAATTTCCTCATTGGATCCCAGTTCTGGATCTTGTTTTGGGTCTGGATTCCCTCATTGGGTCCTGGTGCTGGGTCCTGGTTCTGGATCTTGTTCTGGGTCGTGGTTCTGGGTCTGGATTTCCTCACAGGATCCCGGTTCTGGGTCCTGGATCTGGTTCTGGATTTCCTCATTGGGTCCCAGTTCTGGGTCTGGATTCCCTCACTGGGTCCTGGTTCTGGATCCTGGTGTTGGTTCTGGATTCCCTCATTGGACCCTGGTTCTGGATCTTGTTCTGGGTCCTGGTTCTGGATCCCGGTTCTGGATTCCCTCATTGGATCCGGGTGCTGGATCCCGGTTCTGGGTCTGGATCCCCTCATTGGATTCCAGTTCTGGATCTTGTTGTGGGTCCTGGTGCTGGAGCCCGGTTCTGGATCTGGATTTCCTCACAGAATCCTGGTTCTGGGACCTGCAGCTGGTTCTGGATCCCATCATTGGATCCCAGTTCTGGATCCTGGTGTCGGTTCTGGATCCCCTTATTGCACCCCAGTTCTGGGTCCCGGTTTTGGATCCCCTCACTGGATCCCCTGACTGGATCCCCGTCCTTGATCCAGGGCCTGGTTCTGGGTCCCGGTGCCAGATCCCAGCTGGGATCCCGGTGCTGGATGAGGTCGGTGATTCCCCGGCCCGGGACTGGTCCTGGATCAGTTCTGGATCCCCTGGGGCAGTTCTGGATCACCTGACTCAGTTCTGGATCCCCTGGGGCTGTTGTGGATTCCCCGGACCAGTTCTGGATCCTCTGGATCAGTCTGGGATCCCCTGGAGCCATCCCAAACCCTTCCAGGTGGATCCCAAACCCCTTCTGGCGGATCCTAAATCCTTCCAGGTGGATCCCAGACTCCTTTAGAGGGATCCTAAACCCCTGGGATGGATCCCAAACCCCTCCAGCCTGACCCCAAACCCCCGGGGCTGACCCCAGACCCCCAAGTTGGGGCCTGAACCCCTCTGGATGGATCCAAAACTTCTCCAGGCTGATCCATAACCCCTCTAGGCTGATCCTAAATCCTTCCAGGTGGATCCCAGAGCCCCGGGTCGGACCTCAAATCCCTCTGGATGGATCCAAAACCTCTCAAGACGGATCCCAAACCCCCGGGTCAGACCCCAGACCCCTCCAGGCTGACCCCAAACCCCCGGGACTGACCCTAAATCCCCCAGGTCAGACCCCAGACCCCTCTGGATGGATCCCAGACCCCCAGGGTCAGACCCCAGACCCCAGGTCGGGGCCCAAACCCCTCTGGATGGATCCAAAACTTCTCAAGACGGATCCCAAACCCCTCTGAGCAGATCCCAAACCCCCAGGTCAGACCCCAGAGCCCCGTATCAGGGCCTGGAGCCCCAAGTCGGACCCCAAACCTCCCGGGTCAGACCCCAAACCCCTCTGGGCAGATCCCAAACCCTTCCAGACTGATCCTAAATCCTTCCAGGTGGATCCCAAATCTCTCTAGAGGGATCCCAGACCCCCATATCAGGGCCTGGAGCCCCAAGTCGGACCCCAAACCTCCCGGGTCAGACCCCAGACCCCTCTGGGCAGATCCCAAACTTCTCTGGATGGATCCAAAACCCCTCTGGGCGGACCCCAGACCCCCGTATCAGGGCCTGGAGCCCCAAGTCGGACCCCAAACCCCCCCAGGTCAGACCCCAAACTTCTCTGGGCAGATCCCAAACCTCTCAAGACGGATCCCAGACCCCCGGGTCAGACCCCAGACCCCCGTATCAGGGCCTGGAGCCCCAAGTTGGACCCCAGACCCCCGGGACTGACCCCAAACCCCCCCAGATCAGACCCCAGCCCCCCACACCGCCCCCGTTGCTCAGATCTGTCCGTGGCGCGCCTCGTAGCGCGCCAGGAGGCCGCGGAGGCGCAGGAGGTCGCGGCGCGCGGCCGCCACCTCGACGCGCAGCGCGGCGTTCTCGCGCTCCAGGAACGCCGCCCGCACCGAGATCTGGTTCTCCTTCAGCCGCCGCGCCTCCCGCGAGCGCTGCGCCGCCGCGTTGTTCCGCCAGCGCCGCCGCCAGTACTTCTCGTCCTGTGCAAGGGGGGGACACCGTGGTCGGGGACGGGGGACAGCGGGGACGGGGACAGGGACAGCAAGGTCCCGAAATCCCCAAATTTTGGCCCCAAATCCCCGTATTTTTGGGAATCTTACCCCAAATCCCGGGATTTTCACTAACCCCCACCCCAGATCCCGGGATTTTTGGTTATTCTACCCCAAATCCCCAGATTTTCAGGAATTCTGCCCCGAACCCCCAGGTTTTCAGGAATTTTGCCCCGAATGCTGGGATTTTTGGCGCCAAATCCCCGGATTTTCATTAATCCCACCCCAAATCCCCATATTTTTGGGAATCCCGGGATTTTTGGGAATTCTCTCCTGAATCCTGGGATGTTCGGTAATTCCACCCCCAAATCCCCGTATTTTCGTGAATCCCGCCCCCAAGCCCCAGATTTTCAGGAATTTTGCCCCAAACCCCGGGATTTTCAGGAATTTTGCCCCAAATCCCGTTATTTTCAGGAATTCCGGACTCCCACCTTCTGCTCCTCGGGCACGAGCACCTTCCGGGAATCCCACCCCGAATCCCCGGGATTTTCATCAATCCCCCCCCAAATCCCGGGATTTTCAGGAATTTTGCCCCAAATCCCAGGATTTTTGGGAATCCCAGGATCACACACCTTCTGCTCCTCGGGCACCAGCACCTTCCGGGAATCCCACCCCAAATCCCGGGAATTCCCCCCCAAATCCCGGTATTTTCAGGAATTTTGCCCCAAATCCCGGGATTTTCAGGAATTTTGCCCCAAATCCCGGGATTTTCAGGAATTTTGCCCCAAACCCCGTTATTTTCAGGAATTTTGCCCCAAATCCCGGGATTTTCGGGAATTTTGCCCCAAACCCCAGGATTTTCAGGAATTCTGTGCTCACACACCTTCTGCTCCTCGGGCACGAGCACCTTCCGGGAATCCCACCCCAAATCCCAGAATTTTCATTAATTCCCCCCCCAAACCCCCAGAATTTTCATTAATTCCCCCCAAACCCCAGGATTTTCGGGAATTTTGCCCCAAATCCCGTTATTTTCAGGAATTCCGGCCCCACACCTTCTGCTCCTCGGGCACCAGCACCTTCCGGGAATCCCACCCCAAATCCCCGGGATTTTCATCAATCCCCCCCCAAATCCCGTTATTTTCAGGAATTTTGCCCCGAACCCCGGGATTTTCAGGAATTTTGCCCCAAATCCCGTTATTTTCAGGAATTCCAGCCCCGCACCTTCTGCTCCTCGGGCACCAGAACCTTCCGGGCCTTCCTGCCGAGGGGCTGCGGCCGCAGCTCCTCCTGAGTGAAGCGGAGCCGCCGCGGGTCCAGCGGGGCGGGACCCCCGGGACCCCCCCCGGGACCCCCGGGACCCCCCCCGGGACCCCCCCCGGGCCCCTCCGCCTCGGGGGGCGCCTCCGGGGGGGCGCGGGGGGGGCCGGGGGCTGCGGGGGGAGGGGGGGGTCAGTGATGGGGGAGGGGCGGTCGGCGATATCCCCCCCCCAATTCCTGGTACCCCCCCCCAATTCCTGCTACCCCCTCCCCCAATTCCTGATCTCCCCCCCCCAATTCCTGGTACCCCCCCCCCCCAATTCCTGGTACCCCCCCCCAATTCCTGATCCCCCGTCCCAATCCCCTTTGCCCCCTCCCCAAATTCTGGTGCTGCCCCCCCCCCCAATTCCCGCTCCCACCGTCCAAATCCCGGTCCCATTCCCACCCCAATTCCCTTTGCCCCCTCCCCAATTTCCAGTTCCCCCCCCAATTCCCGCTCCCTTTGTCCCCCTCCCCAAATCTTGGTTCCGTCCCTCCCCCCTCCCCAATTTCCAACCCCCCCCCCCCAATTCTCGTTCCCCCTCCCCAAATCCTGGTTCTGTTCCCTTTGCCCCCTCCCCAATTTGCAATCCTCCCCCCCCAATTCCCGCTCCCCCCTCCCCAATTTCCAATCCCCCCTGCCCCACCATTCCCTTTGCCCCCCTCCCCAAATCCCAGTTCCGTCCCTTCCCCCTCCCCAATTTCCAATTCCCCCCCATTCCCTTTGCCCCCTCCCCAATTCCCACTTCCCCCTCCCCAAATCCCGTTCCCTTTGCCCCCTCCCCAATTCGCGCTCCCCCTCCCCAAATCCCGGTTCCATTCCCACTCCCCCCTCCCCACTTCCTGATCCCCCCTCCCCAATTCCCATTTCACCCCGTTCCCCTTTGCCCCCTCCCCAATTTCTGGTGCCCCCTCCCCCAATTCCTATTCCCTTTGCCCCCTCCCCAATTCCCGGTTCCATTTTCGATCCCCCTCCCCAATTCCCTGTTCCATCCCTCCCCCCCCCCAATTCCCGTTCCCTTTGCCCCCCACCCCATTTCCCGGTTCCATCCTCCCCCAAATTCCCGTTTCCCCCTCCCCAATTGCTGTTCCCCCCTCCCCAATTCCCAGTTCCGTTCCCTTTGCCCCCCTCCCCAATTTCCAACCCCCCCCCAATTTCCATTCCCTTTGCCCCCTCCCCAATTCCCAGTTCCTTTCCCCCCCAATTCCTGGTTCCATCCCCCCTCCCAAATTCCCGTTCCCCCCTCCCCAATTCCCATTCCCTTTGCCCCCTCCCCAATTCCCGGTTCCATTTTCGATCCCCCTCCCCAATTCCCGTTCCCCCCCCCCCGTTTTCAATCCCCCCCCCCATTACCGGGCCTGAGGAGGGTTGGGGGTCCCGGGGGGGGGCTGGGGGGCAGCCCCCCGTGCTCCCTCAGGAACTCGTCCAGATCCACCAACTCCAGCTCGGGACCCCCGCCCGCCCCGGGGGGGCCCCAGGGCCCCGCGCAGCCCCCGCCGGGCTCCTCCATCCTGGGGGTCACAGGGGTCACACAGGGGTCACAGGGGTCACACAGGGGTCACACAGGGGTCACACAGGGGTCACACCCAGGTCACACCGGGACCCCCCGGGAATTTTTTATGGAGGCTGAAATCGCCCCCCGGTGCTGAAACGTCCCAATTTTGGCTCAAAATAATCACAAAAATACCCCAAATATCAGAACTCTGAATGAAATAGACACAAAATAGTCCAAATACCCGAATTCCACCCCAAAAACTCCCCAAATAGCCCAAATATCCCAATTCTGCCCCAAATGACCCCAAATCAGCCCGAATATCTCAATTCTGCCCCAAATCAGTCCAAATATCCCAATTCTACCCCAAATAACCCCAAAACAGCCCAAATACCCAAATTCCACCCCAAAAACTCCCAAAAATAGCCCAAATATCACAATTCTAACCTAAATAACCCCAAATATCTCAATTCTGCCCCAAATAATCCCAAACCAGCCCAAATATCCCAATTCTACCCCAAATAAACCCAAACCAGCCCAAATATCCGAATTCCACCCCAAAAACTCCCAAAAATAGGCCAAATATCCCAATTCTACCCCAAAACAGCCCAAATATCCCAATTCTGCCCCAAAATAACCCCAAAACAGCCCGAATATCCCAATTCTGCCCCAAACAACCCCAAACCCCCCCAAAATATCACAATTCTGAACGAAATAGCCACAAAACAGCCAAAATACCCGAATTCCGCCCCAAAAACTCCCAAAAATAACCCAAATATCCCAATTACACCCCAAATAACCCCAAACCAACCCAAATATCCCAATTCTGCCCCAAAATAACCCCAAATCAGCCCAAATATCTGAATTCCACCCCAAAATAACCCAAATATCCCAATTCTGACCCAAATAACCCCAAACCAACGAAAATATCCGAATTCCACCCCAAAATCCCCTGAAATGCCCCAAGTTCGGCCCAAATAACCCCAAACCAGCCCAAATCCCCCCGAAATGCCCCAATTTCACCCAAAATAAATCCAAGTAACCCCAAAATGCCCCAATTTCACCCAAAATAACCCCAAATCCCCCCGAAATGCCCCAATTCCCTCCCCTAACAACGCAAAATCCTTTCTCTAAAAATACCCCAATTCCTTTCCCTAAAATGCCCCAATTCCACCCAAAATAACTCCAAAAAACCCCAAATTATTCAAATTCCACCCAAAATAACTCCAAAAAACCCCAAAAAATCCCAATTCCACCCAAAATAAGACCAAAACTCTTCCCCCAAAACGCCCCAAACTCCCTCTCAAAAAAAGGCCCCAAATCCCCCCAAAATGCCCCAAAAAGCCCCAAATCCCCCCAAAATCCGCGGCCCCGCCCCCGGCACGTGACCGGGCGGGGTTTGGGGGGGGCGGGGCCGCGCACGTGCCGCGGTCACGTGGGGGGATTCTCCCGCCCCTCCCCCCACGTGCGGCTTCACCTCGAATGACCCCGCGGGGTGGGGGAGGGGCGGCACCGGCACCGGCACCGGGACCGGGGGGAGGGGAAGGGGGGGGAGGGGAAGGGGGGAGGGGGGAAGGGGGAGGTCCCGGTGCCGGTGCCCCTCCCCCACTGCCGGTGCCCCCTCCCCAATTATCGGTCCCCTCCCCCCCCCCCATTCCCGGTACCCGTTCCCGGTGTCCCCCCCCGGTGTCCCCCCCCCCCATTCCCGGTACCTCCCGGTTCCCCCCCCCCATTCCCGGTGTCCCCCTCCCCATTCCCGGTGTCCCTCCCCCCCATTCCCGGTACCTCCCGGTGTCCCCTCCCGGTTCCTCCCCCCCATTCCCGGTTCCTCCCCCCCCTCCCGGTGTCCCCTCCCCCATTCCCGGTTCCTCCCCCCCATTCCCGGTGTCCCTCCCCCGTTCCGGTGTCCCCCCCCCCATTCCCGGTACCTCCCGGTGTCCCCTCCCCATTCCCGGTGCCCCTCCCCCGTTCCGGTGTCCCCCCCCCCATTCCCGGTACCTCCCGGTGTCCCCTCCCGGTTCCTCCCCCCCTCCCGGTGTCTCCCCCCCCATTCCCGGTGCCCCGTTCCGGTTCCCCCCCCCATTCCCGGTACCTCCCGGTTCCCCCCCCCCCCCCATTCCGGTGTCCCCCCCCCCCCATTCCCGTTCTCCCCCCCCCCATTCCCGGTCCCCCCCCCATCCCGTTCTCCCCCCCCCCATCCCCGTTCTCCCCTCCCCCACCTGCTCCGGTCCCGCTCTCTCCGGTCCGATCCCCGCCGCTCCCGTGAGGAGGCGTGGCTTGCCGCCGGCCCCGCCCCCTTTTCACCGCCAGCCAATCCCCGCGCGCTCTCACCGCTCGCCACGCCCCCTTACAACAACAAACCGCGCACGCTGAGCGCCTCCAATTGGTCGGTTCCGGCTCAAGCCACGCCCCCGCGGACAACAAAGCCACGCCCCTGCCCAAATAAGGGAAACGCCCCCTCCTTCCCTGAGGCCACGCCCTCTTTGCTCCGCTCAGCCAATGGCCGCGCTCGGGGGCGTGGCCGCGGTCAGGCGGCGCGGCCATGCGGGGGGGCGTGGCCTGACCTAGATTGGTCCAATAGGGATAGGCGGGAGGGGCGGGGCCTGACCCAGTTTTGGCCAATGGGGGGCGGCGCGCACGCGGGGCCGCACGTGTCGCGCCCTTAAAGGGACCGCGGCGTCACGGTGACGTCACGAAAGCCCCGATTCCTCCCCAAATTGCGCCTTCCTCTCCGGAGCATCCCTGGGGGCGTGTCCAGCTTAGATTCCGCGGCTCTGATTGGTTACGAGCCCCGTTTCCTCCCCCCCTCATAGCCAACAGCGGCCGCCATCTTTGTTGAGGGCGGCCGCCGCCATCTTGTGCGGCGCCGCCATCTTGGCGCGGAGGCGGCGCCGCCGCCATCTTTGATGAGGGCTGTGTGCCCATCCCCCCCACCCCGAGGGGTTTTTGGGGGTCTCGGGGGTCCCGGTTTAACGTGGAGAGGGGAGGGGGGGTTCCGGTACCCCCGTGAGGGGCTCCGGTCCCTCCGTGGAGGCGGATAGTGGGAAAAGGGCGGGGGGGGGAGGAGAGAAACCGGGCATTCCTCCCGTGACGTCACACTTCCGCTTCCGGCGGGGCGGCGCGCCCGGCCCGGCCGAGCGGGACCAACCGGGACCCACCGGGACCCACCGGGACCCCCCCACAACCCCCCACGAGCCCCGCCGTGAGTCCCCACCCCCTCCCAGCCCCGCCACGTTCACCGCGGGACCCCCAAACCCCTCCCCCATCCCCCTCCCCCCCCCCCCGGTACCACCGGGACCCCCCCCCGCCGCCCCCCAACGATGGAGGCGAACGTGAGCGACGAGAGCGGCCCCTTCCCCTCGTACCCCTTCGACTTCCTGGATTTCCTGACGCACCAGCAGCGCCCGGAGCCCCCCGAGCCCTTCGAGCCGCCCCCCAAACCGCTCCCGCTGCCCCCCGGCCCCTTCGAGTTCCCCTCCCCCTTCCCGCGCAGCCCCCTCCCCAAAAACAAACCCGACCCCCCTTCCTCCTCCTCATCCTCGTCCTCATCCTCATCCTCACACCCCAAAAAACCCGAGGGGGGGTCTTTGGGTGGATCCCTGGGTGGGGGAGGGGCGCTGGTGGGGTCTCCCTTCCCCCCCCCTCCGCTGCCGCCCCCTCCCCCACATCAGCCGCTGTTTGAGGCCGGGGGCTCCTTCCCCTCCCCCCCCTGGGGCATCGTGGACCTCTCGGGCCACCAGCACCTCCTGGGCGGCCTCAAACGCGGCGGCGGCACCGCGGCGGCGCCCCCGGTGAGTCCCGGCGCGGCGGCACCGGATCCCGGCGAGGAGCGCGGCTACTTCCGGCGCCTCAAGTTCCTGGTGGAGCGGCGATTCGGCACCGCCGGGCACAGGGGAGCGCGGCCGGGATCGGCGCCGGCGCACGCCGAGGGGCGCCCCTACGAGTGCCGCACCTGCGGCCGCACCTACAGCCACGGCTCCAGCCTGGTGCGGCACCGGCGCTGCCACCGGCACGGCGCCGACGAGGGGGCGGCAGCCACCGGGACCGGCGGGGTCAATACGGCGGCCAATGGGGCCAACGCGGTGGTCAACGGGGTCAACAGTGTGGTCGGTGTCAACGCGGCGGCCAATAGAGTCAATGCAACGGCCAATGGGGTCAACGTTTCGGCCAATGGGATCAACACGGCGCCCAATGGAGTCAACAACATGGTCAACGTCAACGCGGCGGCCAATAGAGTCAACGCGGCGGCCAATGGGGTCAACACGACGGCCAATGGGGTCAACGTGGCGCCCAATGGAGTCAACAGCATGGTCAACGTCAATGCGGCGGCCAACAGAGTCAACGCGGTGGCCAACGGGGTCATCACGGTGGCCAACGGGGTCAATGTGGCCAACGGGGTCAACGTTGTGGCCAACGGGGTCAACGCGGTGGTCAACGTCAACGCGGCACCCAACGGGGTCAACACATCCGCCAATGGAGTCAACGTGGTGGCCAGTGGGGTCAACGCGGTGGCCAATGGGGTCAACACACCAAGCAGGATCAACGCAGTGGCCGGAGGGGTCAACGTGGCCAACGGGGTCAACGTGGCGCCCAATGGGGTCAACGCGGCGCCCAATGGGGTCAACACAGCCAACGGCGTCAACACAACACCCAACGGAGCCAACGTCTTGGCCAACCTCGCCGCGGCGCCCAACGGTGCCAACCCGCTGCCGCTGGCGCTCAACGCGGCGCCCAACGCGGTCCCCGGCGGGGTGGGTCTGGTGGCGCCGGGCGTGGCGGTGGCGGTGCCCAACGCGGTGATCCCGGTGGCGGGCGGCGTGCTGCTGGCGGCGCCGGGCGCGGCGGAGGGGCCGCTGAGCTGCCCGCTGTGCTGGAAGGCGTTCAAGAAGCCGAGTCACCTGGCGCAGCACCAGATCATCCACACCGGCGAGAAGCCCTTCGCCTGCGCCGCGTGCGGCCGCGCCTTCAACCGGCGCGAGAGCCTGACGCGGCACGTCAAGACGCACGCGGGGCCGCGCCGCGTGCCGTGCGGCGTCTGCGGCAAGGAGTTCCGCGACGCGGCGTACCTGCTGCGGCACCAGGCCAGCCACGGCGCGCCGCGCCCCGCGCACCGCTGCGACGTCTGCGGCAAAGCCTACGCCGCGCCGCAGAGCCTGCTGCGGCACCGCCGGGCCCACGGCGAGGGTGACAACACCGGGAGCGCCGCGAGGAGCACCACGACGGCACCGAACGGCGGGCGCAGCTTCGTGTGCGGCGTGTGCGGGCGCGGCTTCGGGCGGCGCGAGACGCTGCGGCGGCACGAGCGCATCCACACCGGGGAGAAGCCGCACGAGTGCGGCGTGTGCGGGAAGCGCTTCCGCGAGTCCTTCCACCTGCGCAAGCACCGCGTGGTGCACACCCGCGAGCGCCCGTACCGCTGCGAGATCTGCGGCAAAGCCTTCGGCTACCCGCAGAGCCTCACGCGGCACCGCCAGGTGCACCGTGTGCCGACCGCCGAGCCGGCAACGCCGGCACCGACCGCGGCGCTGGGCTGCCAATCCTGCGGCCGCCGCCTGCCCGAGCTGCTGCGCGCCGCCGCGCTCAAGGACGCGGTGACAGTGACAGCAACATCGCCGCGCGGCTGTGAGGCGTGCGGGCAGGTTTTTGGCTTCTTGGAGAACCTGGTGTGGCACCGCCTGGCGCGCCCGGTGCCGGCAGAAGCGCCGAGCCCCACCGAGGTGCCGCCGGCGGTGCCAAACTCGGGGCGGTTCAGCTGCGGCACGTGCGGGCAGAGCTTCAAGCGTTTCCTGGCGCTGGTGACGCACAAATACGTTCACCTGTCGGCGTCGCGGCCGCGCTCCTGTGCCGCGTGTGGTCGGCGCTGCGCCGGCGCCTACGAGCTGCTGCTGCACCGGCGGCGGCACCTGCGGCGGCGCCCGCGGCGCTGCGGCGGCTGCGACCGGCGCTTCTGGGCGGCGTCGCTGCTGCGGCGGCACCGGCGCGTCTGCCCCGCCCGGCGCCGCCCGTTCCGCTGCCGCGCCTGCGGCCGCGCCTTCCCCCGGGCGCCGTTGCTGCGGCGGCACCGCGCCCGCCACGCCGCGACCCGCTGCCCGCTGTGCGCCAAGCGCTGCGCCGGCGCCGCCGGGCTGGCCGAGCACCAGCGGCGGCACGGCCCCACGCGCCCGCGGCGGTGCCGGACCTGCGGGGAGACGTTCCGGTACCGCGGGAACCTGCTGGAGCACCGGCGGCGGCACCTCGGCGAGGACGTGTACCGGTGTGAGCGATGCGGGAAGAGTTTCTTCTACCTGGGCTCCATCGCGCGGCACCTCCGCGCTCACCGGCGCCGCCCGCGCTGCCCGCGGTGCCGGCGGCGGTTCCCCCGCGCCGCGATGCTGCGGCGGCACCTGCACGGGCACGGCGCCGCGCCGGGCTGCCGGCGGGAGCAACGCCAGGGGACGGACGGGACGGAGGGGACGGAGCGGAGCGGGAAGTGATGGGGGGTGGAGGGGCGGGGGGGCGTGTGGGATGTGGCGTGAAAGTGGCATAAAATGGGCAAAAAATGGGTCAAAAATGGCACAAATTGGGCTAAAATGGCAGAGAATGGGCCAAAATGGCACAGAATGGGACAAAATGGCACAAAGTGGGCCAAAATGGCACAGAATGGGCCAAATGGCACAGAATTGGCCAAAATGGCACAGAATGGCACAAAATGGGCCAAAAATGGTTTAAAATGGGTCAAAAATGGCACAAATAGGGCCAAAAATGGCAGAGAATGGGCCAAAATGGCAGAGAATGGGACAAAATGGCACAGAATGGGAGAAAATGGTACAAAATGGGCCAAAATGGCAGAGAACGGGACAAAATGGCACAGAATGGGCCTAAATTGCAGAAAATGGGCCTAAAATGGTACAAAATGGGCCAAAATGGCACAGAATGGGTCGAAAATGGCACAGAATGGGCCGAAAATGGCACAAAATGGGACAAAATGGTTCCACATGGGCCAAAATGGCACAAAATGGTCCAAAATGGTACAGAATTGTCAAAAAATGGTCATAATTGGCCAAAAATGGCCATAAATGGCTCATCTTGGCTCAAAATGGCTCATCCTGGCCTGAAATGGCTCCAAATGGCCCCAAATGGTCCAGAATGGTCCAAAATGATCCGTCCTGGCCTGAAATGGCTCAAAATGGGCCAAAAATGGCTCAAAATGGTCAAAATGGCACTAAATGGTCCAAAAATGGCCATAAATGGTCCAAAAATGGCCATAAATGGCTCATCTTGGCTCATAATGGCTTCTGCTGGCCTAAAATGGCTCCAGATGGTTCAAAATGTCTTATCCCAGCCCAAAACAGTCCAAAATGATCCGTCCTGGCCTGAAATGGCTCCAGATGTTCCCAAATGGCCCATCCTGGCCCAAAATGGGTTTTTCTTCTCCCAGAGTGGCCCAGAATGGCCCCAAAATGGCTCAAAATGCTCCAAAATGGCCCAGATTGGTCAGAAATGGTCCAAAATGGCGCCAAATGGCTCATCCTGACTGGAAATGCTCCAAAATGGCCCAAAATGGCCCAGATTGGTCTGAAATGGTTCATAATGGCTCCAAATGGTTCATCCTGACCAGAAATGGTATAAAATGGCCCAAAATGACCCAAAATGTCCCAAAATGGCCCCGGTGTGGAGCAGCCAGGGCTGTCCCTCCTGATGGACACACGGAGGGATGGACACTTGGACATTTGGACAGATGGACACTAACAATTGGACACTCGGACATTTGGACACTCGGACATTCGGACACTCGGACACTCGGACACGGCCGTGTGTTCTGTCCCATTAAAATCCATCTTTATTCCCCAGTTTCCTGGTTTTTTTTCCCAATTTTTCCCCTTTTTTCCCCCATTTCCCACAGCCTGGAACAGCAATGACCCAAAAATCCCAAAAACCCCCAAAAACCCCCAAATCCCCAATTCGGGGTTGCTCCCATAGTTCATGCCAACATCCCAAAATCCCCAATTTCCCCAAATTTTCCCATTTTCCCGCAGTTTGGGATGCTGAGTTCACACTCCGCCGGTGTCCCCACAGTCCCGATTTTCCCCAATTTTCCCCGATTTCCCCCAATTTTTCCTGGTTTTTCCCTTTTTTCTCCTCATTCCTCACCCAAAACCACAAAATTCCCCAAATCCCCGTGGGACCCCCCGAAATTCCCTCAGCCCCTCCCCAGCCCCTCTGGGGGTTCCCCTGGGAGGATTTTTAAGGGAAAAACCAAGAAAAATGGGGCAAAAAAAAAAAAAAAAACCCTCAAAAAAATGAGCGTTGAAATCTCGCGAGATTTGGGCGCCTCGCGAGACTTCCCGCGGGCCGCCAGAGGGCGCCCTCAGCGCTTCCCGCCAAAAGGGAAAAGGGGCGGGGCCAAAGCGGGGAGGGGTGGGGCCACGGCGGAGAGGGGCGTGGCCAGGGCGGAAAGGGGCGGGGCCAACCGGAGCGCCCGGTTTTACCGGGGAACGCGGCGGAAGTGACGTAAGGGAGCGAGGGGGGGTTTGAACAGGGGCGGAAAGCGACGGAAAGAAGCCGAAAGCGGGAAAAAAAGGGGAAAAATCCGTAAAAAAGGGAAATAAAAGGGAAAAAAGGGGGGAAAAAAGGGGGTAAAAAAGGGGGGGAAAAAAGGGGGGGGGGAAAAGGGACTCTGCGACTTTTGGTTCGCGGTCGCTGAGTTTGGGGGGAAGGGGGCGGGAAGCGGCGATCGGTAACGGGGGAGGAACGAGCGGGACCGGGAACGGCGAACGGCGGCGGAAAGCGGCGGAAAAAGCCGAGCGGGGCCGTAAAGTGACGGAAAAAGCCGAGCGGGGGTCGTAAAGCGGCGGAAAAAGCCGAGCGGGGGTCGTAAAGCGGCGGAAAAAGCCGAGCGGGGCCGTAAAGCGGCGGAAAAAGCCGAACGGTGACGGAAAAGCCGCGATCCCGGGCGGAAATACCCGAGCGGTGACGGAAAGGGCCGAAGCGGTGGCGGAAGGACCCGAAGCGGCGGCGGAAGGACCCGAAGCGGCGGCGGAAAGGGCCGAAGCGGCGGCGGAAGTGGCCGAGCGCGGCCGGAAGTGGCGGAGCGCGGGCGGAGGCGGCGCGGCCTGAGGGCGGCCGTGAGGAGCGGGAGGCACCGGGAGGCTCCGGGAGGCACCGGGAGGCTCCGGGAAGGCTCCGGGCGGTACCGGGAAGGCTCCGGGAGGGTCCCGGAAGCGCCGCCGCCATGTCCGACTTCGACGAGTTCGAGCGGCAGCTGAACGAGAACAAACAAGGTACCGGCCCCGCCCCCCCCCTCATCCCGCGCCTCACGGGGAGACCCCGCGGGGGGGGGGGGGGGGGGGGTGACCCCCCAAAATTTGGGGTCACCCTTTGTGACCCCCCCCCCAATTTGGGAACCCCCCCCCCGAATTTTGGTTTGACCCCCCCCCCAATTTTGGGGTCCCCCCACCCCCAATTTGGGACCCCTCAAAAAATTTGGGGTCACCCCTCGTGACCCCCCCCCCCCCCAAAAATTGGGGCGAACCCCCCCAATCCCCAAATTTGGGGTCCCCCTCTCGAATTTGGGATTTCCCACCCCAAATTTGACTCCCCCCCCCAAATTTTGACCCCTTTTAATTTTGGGGTTCCCACCCCCCCAATATCCAATTTTGGGGTCCCCCACCCCAGTTTTGACCCCCCCAAATTTTGGGGTAATTTTGGGGTAATTTTGGGGTAATTTTGGGGTTTGACCCTCTCTATTTTGGGGTGATTTTGGGTTTTTGACCCTCTCTCAATTTGGGGTAATTGTGGGGTTTTGACCCTCTCAATTTTGGGGCAATTTTGGGGTTTTTGACCCTCTCTCAATTTTGGGATAATTTTGGGAATTGACACCCCCCCCCCCCAAATTTTGGGATAATTTTGGGTTTTTGACCCTCTCTTAATTTTGGGTGATTCTGGGGTTTTGACCTCCCCAAAATTTTGGGGTAATTTTGGGGTTTTTGACCCTCTCTCAATTTTGGGTGATTTTGGGGTTTTAACCCCATCAAATTTTGGGGTAATTTTGGGGTTTAACCCCCCAGATTTTGGGATAATTTTGGGGTTTTGACCGTCTCAATTTTGGGGCAATTTTGGGTTCTTGATCCCCCTCCACAATTTTGGGTGATTTTGGGGTTTCTGAGGTTATTTTGAGGGGAATTTGGGGTTATTTTGGGGGGATTTTGGGGTTATTTTTGGAGCTAATTTGAGGTTATTTTGGGGGATTTTGGGGGTTATTTTTTGAGCTAATTTGGGGTTATTTTGAGGGGATTTTGGGGGTTATTTTTGGAGATATTTTGGGGGAGGTTTGGGGTAATTTGGAGTGATTTTGGGTTTATTTTGGGGTATTTTGTTAATTTTATCACTCTTTGTAGAGCAGGACAAGGAGAACCTGGAGATTTTGGGTTATTTTGGTTGTTTTGATTTATTTTGGGTTTTTTGTTGAATTTTCTCTGTTTTCCAGAATAGGACAAGGAGAACCGGGGGTTTTGAGTTTTTTTGGGTTATTTTCTGTTTATTTTGGGATATTTAGTTAATTTTCTGTGATTGCAGAGCGGGAGAAGGAGAACCTGGGGGTTTGAGTTAGTTTGGGATATTTTGGATTTATTTTGGGATTTTTTTTTAATTTTCTCTCTTTTGCAGAATGGGACAAGGAGAACCAGCGGTTTTGGGATATTTTGGGTTTATTTTGGGTTTTTTATTAGATTTTCTCTGTTTTCTAGAATGGGACAAGGAGAACCGGGGGTTTGGGATATTTTGGGTTATTTTGGGTTTATTTTGTGATATTTAGTTAGTTTTCTCTCTTTTTGCAGAGTGGGACAAGGAGAACCGGGGGGTTTGGGATATTTTGGGTTATTTTGGGTTATTTTTGTGATATTTACTTAATTTCATCACTGTTTCCGGAGCGGGACAAGGAGAACTGGAGGATTTGGGATATTTGGGGTTATTTTGGGTGAATTTTATGCCATTTAATTAATTTTCTCTCCATTTCCAGAGCAGGACAAGGAGAACCGTGGGGGTTTTGGGCCATTTTGAGTTAATTTTGCTATATTTAATTAATTTAATCACTTTCCAGAGCGGGACAAGGAGAACCGTGGGGGTTTTGGTACATTTTGGGTTAATATTGATATATTTAATTAATTTAATCTGTTTCCCAGAGCGGGACAAGGAGAACTGTGGGGTTTGGGCCATTTTGGGTTAATTTTGCTATATTTAATTAATTTTCTCTCCGTTTCCAGAGTGGGACAAGGAGAACCGTGGGGTTTTGGCCCATTTTGGGTTAATTCTGCTATATTTAATTAATTTAATCACTTTTCAGAGCGGGACAAGGAGAACCGTGGGGATTGGATTATTTTGGGTTAATTTTGATATATTTAATTAATTTAATCACCGTTCCAGAGCGGGACAAGGAGAACCGTGGGGGATTGGTACATTTTGGGTTAATTTTGATAAATTTAATTAATTTTCTCTGTATTCCAGAGCGGGACAAGGAGAACCGTGGGGTTTGGGTTATTTTGGGTTAATTTTGATAAATTTAATTAATTTAATCACCATTCCAGAGCGGGACAAGGAGAACCGTGGGGTTTTGGGTACATTTTGGGTTAATTTTGCTATATTTAATTAATTTTCTGTGTTTCCCAGAGCGGGACAAGGAGAACCGTGGGGATTGGATTATTTTGGGTTAATTTTGTGCTATTTAATTACTTTAATCACTTTTCAGAGCGGGACAAGGAGAACGTGGGGGTTTGGATTATTTTGGGTTAATTTTGCTATATTTAATTAATTTTCTGTGTTTCCCAGAGCGGGACAAGGAGAACCGTGGGGTTTTTGGGCCATTTTGGGTTAATTTTGATAAATTTAATTAATTTAATCACCGTTTCAGAGCGGGACAAGGAGAACCGTGGGGGTTTAATTTAATAATTAATTAATTAATTAATTAATATTTAATTAATTTAATCTGTATTTCAGAGCGGGACAAGGAGAACCGTGGGGGTTTGGGCCATTTTGGGTTAATTTTGCTATATTTAAATAATTTTCTCTCTATTCCAGAGCGGGACAAGGAGATCTGTGTTTTTTGGACCATTTTGGGTTAATTTTGATAAATTTAATTAATTTAATCTCCATCCCAGAGCGGGACAAGGAGAACTGTGGGATTTGGGATTATTTTGGGTTATTTTTGATATATTTAATTAATTTTTTGTGTTTCCCAGAGCGGGACAAGGAGAACCGTGGGGGTTTAATTTAATAATTAATTAATTAATGAATTAATATTTAACTAATTTAATCACTTTTCAGAGCGGGACAAGGAGAACCGTGGGGTTTTTGGGGTTATTTTGGGTTAATTTTGCTATATTTAATTAATTTAATCACTTTTCAGAGCGGGACAAGGAGAACCGTGGGGGTTTAATTTAATAATTAATTAATTAATGAATTAATATTTAATTAATTTAATCACTTTCCAGAGCGGGACAAGGAGAACCGTCACCGGAAGCGCTCCCACAGCCGCTCCCGCAGCCGCGACCGCAAACGGCGCAGCCGCTCCCGAGAGCGCCGCACCCGCGACCAGCGCAGCGTGTCCCGGGACCGGAGACGGCGCCGGTAACTGGGGGCACTGGGAGCACTGGGATGGGTCACTGGGGATACTGGGATTGGTCATTGGGGTCACTGGGAGCACTGGGAATGGTCATTGGGGTCACTGGGGTCACTGGGGTCACTGGGGTCACTGGGGGCACTGGGAACAGCCGCGACCAGCGCAGCGTGTCCCGCGACCGCCGGCGGCGCCGGTAACTGGGGGCACTGGGAGGGGTCACTGGGGATACTGGGGGCACTGGGAACAGCCGCTCCCGAGAGCGCCGCAACCGCGACCAGCGCAGCGTGTCCCGCGACCGGAGACGGCGCCGGTAACTGGGGGTACTGGGGATACTGGGGTCACTGGGGATACTGGGAATTGGCACTGGGAGCACTGGGAACAGCCGCGACCAGCGCAGTGTGTCCCGGGACCGCCGGCGGCGCCGGTAACTGGGGATACTGGGGATACTGGGAGCACTGGGAATGGTTATTGGGGATACTGGGATCTGATACTGGGGGCACTGGGAGCACTGGGAGCACTGGGAATGGTCACTGGGGGCACTGGGATCTGATACTGGGGGCACTGGGAGCACTGGGAGCACTGGGAATGGTTACTGGGGGCACTGGGGGTACTGGGAATTGGCACTGGGAGCACTGGGAATTGTCATTGGGAATACTGGGAGCACTGGGAATTGGCACTGGGGGCACTGGGAACAGCCGCGACCAGCGCAGCGTGTCCCGCGACCGGAGACGGCGCCGGTAACTGGGAGCACTGGGGATACTGGGATTGGTTATTGGGGTCACTGGGGATACTGGGAGCTGATACTGGGGGCACTGGGAGCACTGGGACCGGTCACTGGGGATACTGGGAGCACTGGGAATTGGTACTGGGAGCACTGGGAGCACTGGGATCGGTCATTGGGGGCACTGGGAGTACTGGGAACTGACACTGGGGGTACTGGGAACACTGGGATCGGTCACTAGAGGCACTGGGGATACTGGGAATTGGTCATTGGGGGCACTGGGATCGGTCATTGGGGGCACTGGGGATACTGGGAGCACTGGGAACTGACACTGGGAGCACTGGGAATTGGCACTGGGGGCACTGGGAGCACTGGGAATTGGCACTGGGATCAGTCACTGGGGGCACTGGGGATACTGGGAGCACTGGGATTGGTCATTGGGGATGCTGGGAGCACTGGGAATTGTCATTGGGGGCACTGGGAACTGGCACTGGGGGCACTGGGAGCACTGGGATCGGTCACTGGGAGCACTGGGAATTGGCACTGGGAGTACTGGGGATACTGGGAATTGGCACTGGGAGCACTGGGAACAGCCGCGACCAGCGCAGCGTGTCCCGCGACCGCCGGCGGCGCCGGTAACTGGGAGCACTGGGGATACTGGGAGCACTGGGAATGGTTATTGGGGTCATTGGGGTCACTGGGGATACTGGGAACTGATACTGGGAATGGTTATTGGGGTTACTGGGAGCACTGGGAACAGCCCCGACCAGCGCAGCGTGTCCCGCGACCGGAGACGGCGCCGGTAACTGGGGATACTGGGGATACTGGGAATGGTCACTGGGGTCACTGGGGTCACTGGGGTCACTGGGGGCACTGGGAACAGCCGCGACCAGCGCAGCGTGTCCCGCGACCGCCGGCGGCGCCGGTAACTGGGGATACTGGGAGCACTGGGAATGGTCACTGGGGGCACTGGGAGCACTGGGATCAGTCACTGGGGATACTGGGAGTACTGGGAATTGGTACTGGGGGCAGTGGGAACTGACACTGGGGATACTGGGAGTACTGGGAACACTGGGGACTGACACGGGATACTGGGAGCAGTTACTGGGGATACTGGGAATTGTCACTGGGGATACTGGGAACACTGGGAACTGACACTGGGGATACTGGGAGCACTGGGAATTAGCACTGGGGGCACTGGGAATTGGCACTGGGAGCACTGGGAATTGACACTGGGGATACTGGGAGCACTGGGAACGGTCACTGGGGTCACTGGGAGCACTGGGAATTGTCATTGGGGTCACTGGGGATACTGGGAGCACTGGGAGCACTGGGAACTGATACTGGGAGCACTGGGGGCACTGGGAACAGCCGCGACCAGCGCAGCGTGTCCCGGGACCGCCGGCGGCGCCGGTAACTGGGAGCACTGGGAGCACTGGGAATGGTCACTGGGGGCACTGGGATCGGTCATTGGGGTCACTGGGCATACTGGGGATACTGGGAATTGGCACTGGGAGCACTGGGAATTGGCACTGGGAGCACTGGGGATACTGGGAATTGGCACTGGGGTCACTGGGAGCACTGGGAATTGTTACTGGGGATACTGGAAACAGTTATTTGGGATACTGGGAACACTGGGGTCAGTCACTGGGGATACTGGGAGTACTGGGATTGGTCACTGGGGATACTGGGAGTATTGGGAATTGCCAATGGGAGCACTGGGAATTGGCACTGGGAGCACTGGGGATACTGGGAATTGGCACTGGGGTCACTGGGAGCACTGGGAATTGTTACTGGGGATACTGGAAACAGTTATTTGGGATACTGGGAACACTGGGGTCAGTCACTGGGGATACTGGGAGTACTGGGATTGGTCACTGGGGATACTGGGAGTATTGGGAATTGCCACTGGGAGCACTGGGAGCACTGGGATCAGTCACTGGGGATACTGGGAGCACTGGGATCAGTCACTGGGGATACTGGGAGCACTGGGAATTGGCACTGGGGAGCACTGGGGATACTGGGATCGGTCACTGGGGATACTGGGGATACTGGGAATTGTTATTGGGGATACTGGGAGCACTGGGAACTGACACTGCGGATACTGGGGATACTGGGAATTGGCACTGGGAGCACTGGGAGTACTGGGATCGGTCACTGGGGATACTGGGAGCACTGGGATTGGTCACTGGGGATACTGGGAACTGATACTGACGATACTGGGGGCACTGGGAGCACTGGGATCGGTCACTGGGGATACTGGGAGTACTGGGAACTGACACTGGGGATACTGGGAGCACTGGGATTAGTCATTGGGAGCACTGGGAGCACTGGGATGGGTCACTGGGGATACTGGGAATTGGTACTGGGGGCACTGGGAGCACTGGGAACTGACACTGGGGGTACTGGGGATACTGGGAGTACTGGGAATTGGTACTGGCGATACTGGGGGCACTGGGAACTGATACTGGGGGCACTGGGAGTACTGGGAATTGGCACTGGGGGCACTGGGAATTGGCACTGGGGATACTGGGAGCACTGGGAATTGGCACTGGGGATACTGGGAGCACTGGGATCAGTCACTGGGGGCACTGGGAGCACTGGGATCGGTCACTGGGGATACTGGGAGTACTGGGAATTGACAATGGGGATACTGGGAACACTGGGAATTGTTACTGGGGATACTGGGAGTACTGGGATTGGTCACTGGGGGCACTGGGAGTACTGGGATCAGTTACTGGGGATACTGGGAGCACTGGGAATTGGCACTGGGGATACTGGGAGCACTGGGATCGGTCACTGGGAGCACTGGGAGCACTGGGAACTGACACTGGGGGCACTGGGAACACTGGGAATTGGTACTGGGGATACTGGGAGCACTGGGATTGGTCACTGGGGGCACTGGGAGCACTGGGAGCACTGGGATTGGTCACTGGGGATACTGGGAGCACTGGGAACTGACACTGGGGATACTGGGAACACTGGGAACCCCCTCGGACCACCAGGATTGAGGTGTGACCCCCCAAATTTGGGGTGTGACCCCCCAAAATGGGACTGGGGACCCCAAAATGGGGCTGGGGACCACCAAAATGGGTCTAAAAACCCCCAAAATGGGGCTGGGGGTCCCAAAATGGGGCTGGGGACCCCCAAAATGGGGATGGGGGTCCCAAAATGGGGCTGGGGACCCCAAAATGGGACTGGGGGTCCCAAAATGGGTCTAAAAACCCCAAAATGGGTCTAAAAACCCCCCAAATGGGGCTGGGGGTCCTAAAATGGGGCTGGGGACCCCAAAAATGGGTCTAAAAACCCCCAAAATGGGGCTGGGGACCCCCAAAATGGGGCTGGGGATCCCCAAAATGGGGCTGGGGATCCAAAAAATGGGTCTAAAAACCCCCAAAATGGGGCTCGGGACCCCCAAAATGGGGCTGGGGACCCCAAAATGGGGCTGAGGATCCCCCAAATGGGGCTGGGGATCCCCAAAATGGGGCTGGGGATCCCAAAATGGGTCTAAAAACCCCCAAAATGGGGCTGGGGACCCCAAAATGGGCTTTGGGACCCCAAAATGGGTCTAAAAACCCTCAAAATGGGGCTGGGGTCCCAAAATGGGGCTGGGGACCCCAAAATGGGGCTGGGGACCCCCAAAATGGGGAGGGGGACCCCCAAAATGGGGCTGGGGGTCACAAAATGGGGATGGGGACCCCAAAGTGGGGCTGAGGATCCCCAAAATGGGGCTGGGGACCCCCAAAATGGGTCTAAAAACCCCCAAATGGGGCCGGGGACCCCCAATTTTGGGGGGGGGTCTCACCCCTTCTCACCCCCCCCAGGTCCCCCCTGAGCCTCTCGGGCCCCCTGAGGTGAGTCGGGGATTTTGGGGCTTTTTGGGGGGTTTTGGGGCATTTTGGGGAGTTTTTGGGGATTTTTAAAGGAGATTTTTGGGTTTTTTTGGGGGCATTTCTTGGGGGGTGTTGAGGGTTTTTTGGGGGGCGTTGGGTGGTTTTTTGGGGGTTTTTGGGGGGTTTTTTTGAGGGGTTTTTGGGGGGTTTTGGGGGGGTTTTTTGGGGTGGTTTTGGGGTTTTTTTTCAGGGGGTTTTCAGGGAGGTTTTTTGGGTGGTTTTTGGTTTATTTTCGGGGGTTTTCAGGGAGGTTTTTCGGGGAGGTTTTTTGGGTGGTTTTTTGGGCAGTTTTTCGGTTTTTTGGTTTTTTTTTCGGGGGGTTTTTGGGGAGGTTTTTTGGTGTTTTTCAGGTGTTTTTTAGGGTGGTTTTTTGATGTTTCTTGGGGTTTTTTTCAGGGAGGTTTTTTGGTGTTTTTCGGGTGGTTTTTTGGCAATTTTTGGGTTTTTTTGGGTTTTTTTCAGGGAGGTTTTTTGGGGAGGATTTTTGGTGGTTTTTTTGGGCTGTTTTTGGGTGTTTTGTGTTTTTTTTCGGGGGGTTTTTTGGGTGTTTTTTTTGGGTGGTTTTGGGGTTTTTTTTTCGGGGTGTTTTTGGGGAGGTTTTTTGGGGAGGTTTTTTGGTGTTTTTTGTGGTTTTTTTCGGGGGGTTTTTGGGCGTTTTTTGGTGTTTTTCGTGTGGTTTTTTTTGGGGTTTTTTGGGTGGTTTTTGGGGTTTTTTCAGGGGGTTTTGGGGGAGGTTTTTTGGTCTTTTTTGGGTCGTTTTTTGGGCAGTTTTTTGGGTTTTTTCGGGGGGTTTTCAGGGAGGTTTTTTTGGGGGTGTTTTTTGGTGGTTTTTTTGGGTTTTTTTCGGGGTGTTTTTGGGGTGCTCCAGCCCCCCCTGACACCCCAACCCCCCCCGTGCCCCCCCAGCCGCTCCCCCCGGCACGAGAAGAAGAAGAAAATTCGGAAATATTGGGACGTGCCCCCCCCCGGCTTCGAGCACATCACCCCCATGCAGTACAAGGCCATGCAGGGTGAGACCCCTCCCCAAATTCACCCAGACCCCTTCCCCCGGGACCCCCAAATCCCCAGGGACCCCCCCCAAATCCCCCGGGACCCCCCCCAAATCCCCGGGGACCCCCCCCAGACCCCCTCAGGACCCCCAAAACGTCCTAAAGACCTCCCAGGAACGGCCCCAAACCCTTCCAGGGACCCCAATGTCCCCTCAAAGCCCCCCTGGGACCCCCAAATCCCCGGGGACCCCCCCCAAATCCCCAGGGACCCCCCCCAAATCCCCAGGGACCCCCCCCAAATCCCCGGGGACCCCCCCCAAATCCCCGGGGACCCCCCAAACCCCATCCCAGAGACCCCAAACCCCCTCAGGACCCCTCAGGACCCCCCAAACCCCCTCAGGAACCCCCCAAATCCACTCCTCGAGATCCCAGACTCCATGTCAGAGACCCCAAACCCCATCCTAGAGACCCCAGACCCCATCCCAGAGACCCCAAACTGCCCTCAAACCCCCTCAGGAACCCCCAGACCCCCTCAGGACCCCCCAAATCCCCTCCTCGAGACCCCAGACCCCATTCCAGAGACCCCAAACCCCAACCTAAAGACCCCAAACTCCCCCAAACCCCATCCCAGAGACCCCAAACCCCCCCCAAACCCCAACCTAGAAACCCCAAACCCCCCCAGTTCCCCCCAAACCCCAACCTAGAGACCCGAAACCCCCCCAGACCCCCTCAGGACCCCCCAGACCCCAAACTAGAGATCCCAAACCCCCCCAAATCCCCCCCAAATCCCATCCTCGAGACCCCAGACCCCATCCCAGAGACCCTAAACTGCCCCCAAAGTACCTCAGGGCCCCCCAAACCCCCCCAGAACCCCCCAAATCCCCTCCTAGAGACCCCAGACCCCATCCCAGAGACCCCAAATCCCCCTCAAACCCCCTCAGGACCCCCCAAACCCCAACCTAGAGACCCCAAATCCCATCCCAGAGACCCCAAACCCCATCCCAGAGACCCTAAACCGCCCCCAAACTACCTCAGGACCTTTCAAACCCCCTCAGAAACCTCGAACCCCATCCCAGAGACCCCAAATCCCCCCAAACCCCAAACTAGAGACCCTAAATCCCCCCCAAACCCCCTCAGGACACCCCAAACTAGAGACCCCAAACCCCATTCTGGAGACCCCAAATCTCCCCCAAACTCCATCCCAGAGACCCCAAACCCCCCCAGACCCCCTCAGGACCCCCCAGACCCCAACCTAGAGACCCCAAACCCCCCCAAACCCCCTTAGGACCCCTCAAAGCCCCTCAGGAACCCGCCAAACCCCATCCCAGAGACCCCAAATCCCCCCCAAACCCCAACCTGGAGCCCCCAGACCCCCTCAGGACCCCCCAAACCCCAAACTAGAGAACCTAAATCCCCCCAAACCCCAACCTGGAGACCCCAAACCCCCCCCAAATCCCCCCCAAACCCCAACCTAGAGACCCCAAACCCCCCCAGACCCCCCCAAACCCCATCCTAGAGACCCCAAACTGCCCCCAAACCCCATCCTGGAGACCCCAAACCCCTTCAGACCCCCTCAGGACCCCCCAGACTCCAAACTAGAGACCCCAAACCCCCCCAAACCCCATCCGAGAGACCCCAAATCCCCCCAATTCCCCCCAAACCCCAACCTGGAGACCCCAAACCCCTCCAATTTCCCCCCAGACCCCAAACTAGAGACCCCAAATCCCATCCCAGGGACCCCAAACCCCCCCAGACCCCCTCAGGACCCCCCAAACCCCAAACTAGAGACCCCAAACTCCAACCTGGAGACCCCAAACCCCAACCTAGAGACCTCAAATCCCCCCCAAACCCCATCCCGGAGCCCCCAGCCCCCTCAGGACCCCCCAAACCCCATCCCAGAGACCCCAAACCCCCCCAAATCCCCCCCAAACTGCCCCAAACCCCCCCAAACCCTAACCTAGAGACCCCAAATCCCCCCCAAATCCCCCCCAAATCCCCCCAAATCCCCCCCAAATCCCCCCCAAACCCCCCCAGCCCCCTGAGGACCCCTCCAAGCCCCCGTTTCCCGCAGCGGCGGGGCAGATCCCGGCCACGGCGCTGCTGCCCACCATGACCCCCGACGGGCTGGCGGTGACGCCCACGCCGGTGCCCGTGGTGGGCAGCCAGATGACGCGGCAGGCGCGGCGCCTCTACGTGGGCAACATCCCCTTCGGCATCACCGAGGTGCAACGGGGTCCTTGGGGGGTTTTTGGGGGTTTTTTGGGTTTTAGTTGTGTTTATTTTGGATTTTTGGGGATTATTTGGGGTTTTGGGGGTTTTAGTTGGGTTATTTGGGGTTTTAGTTGGGTTGTTTGGGGTTTATTTGGGATTTTTGGGGTTTTTAGTTGGGTTATTTGGGTTTTTGGGGAGTTATTTGGGGGTTTTGGGTTTTAGTTGGGTTATTTGGGCATTATTTGAGTTTATTTCTGGGTTATCCAGGGGCTATTTGGGGTTATTTGGGCTGTCGTTTGGTGTTATTTTGGGAGTTTTGGAGTTTTTTGGGAGTTATTTGGGGTTATTTGGGGTTTTAGTTGGGTTATTTGGGGTTTTAGTTGGGTTATTTGGGGTTTTTGGGGCTGTTATTTGGTGTTATTTGGGGATTTTTGGAGTTTTTGGGGAGTTATTTGGGGTTATTTGGGGTTTTAGTTGGGTTATTTGGGGTTTTAGTTGGGTTATTTGGCTTTTTAGT
Source organism: Taeniopygia guttata (assembly GCF_048771995.1). Lineage (NCBI taxonomy): Eukaryota > Metazoa > Chordata > Aves > Passeriformes > Estrildidae > Taeniopygia > Taeniopygia guttata. Next base: position 221,397 of record NC_133062.1, read on the forward strand.
TGGGTTATTTGGGGTTTTGGGGGGCTATTTGGGTTATTTGGGGTTTTAGTTGGGTTATTTGGGGTTTTAGTTGGGTTATTTGGGGTTATTTGGGGCTGTGGTTTGAGGCGCCTCTACGTGGGCAACATCCCCTTCGGCATCACCGAGGTGCCTCGGGGGTCCTTTGGGGGTTTTGGGGGGTTTTGGGGTTTTTTTTGGGGTTTTTGGGACTGTTATTTGGGTTTTTTGGGGTTTTTGGGGCTGTTGTTTGAGGCGCCTCTACGTGGGCAACATCCCCTTCGGCATCACCGAGGTGCCTCTGGGGTGCTTTGGGGGGTTATTTGGGTTTTTTGGGGGTTTTGGGGTTTTTTTTTGGGGTTTTTGGGACTGTTATTTGGGTTATTTGGGGGTTTTTTGGGGGTTTTTGGGACTGTTATTTGGGTTATTTGGGGTTTTCTGGGGGCTATTTGGGGCTTTAGTTGGGTTTATTTTGGATTTTTTGGGGGTTATTTGGGGATTTTGGGGTTTTAGTTGTGTTGTTTGGGGTTTTTGGGGGGTTATTTGGGTTATTTGAGGTTATTTGGGGGGTTATTTGGGGGGTTATTTGGGGGGTTATTAGGGGGTTTTGGGGGGTTATTTGAGATATTTGGGGTTTTTTGGGTTTTAGTTGGGTTATTTGGAGTTTTAGTTGGGTTAGTTTGGGTTATTTGCATTGTTTTGGGGTTTTAGTTGGGTTATTTGGGGTTATTTGGGGTTTTTGGGGCTGTGGTTTGAGGCGCCTCTACGTGGGCAACATCCCCTTCGGCATCACCGAGGTGTGACGGGGCCCTTTGGGGGGTTTTGGGGGGTTTTTGGGGTTATTTGGGGTTTTTGGGGCTGTTATTTGGGGTTTTGGGGCTGTTATTTGGGGTTTTTGGGGGGTTATTTGGGTTATTTGGGGTTTTAGTTGGGTTATTTGGGTTTTTTTAGGGTTTTTTTGGGGGGTAATTTGGGGTTCCTGGGGGGTCACAGGCTCTGGGGTGGTTTTGGAATTTTTTCTTTGTTGTTTTGGGTTTCTTTTGAATTATTTTTGTCTGGTTTTGATTTATTATGTTTGATTCTCCCAGTTATTACTGTTGCTGTTTCTTTTATTTTTTTTCTAATCTAATTTAACTTTGGTTGATTGATTTTATTGTGTTTTTTGGTGATTTCAGTTTGATTTTTCTCCTTATATTTCATTTCTTTAAATATTTTTTTTTTTAACTTTTAGTCTCTGTTACCTTATTTTTTTCACTTTAATTTTGTTTTTTTAAAATGAATTGTAGTATTTTTATTTTAATATAAAAATATATATAATAAAATAGTATAATATAATTTATATATCATAAAACATATAATATAATTTAATATAATAATAAATATATCTCTTTATATATATATATATAGATATATATATGTAAAATTTTTTTTTATAAATTTTTGGTTTAGTTACCTTAATTTTTTTCATTTCTCATTTTTTTCTTTCTGATTTCACCCTTTCTCCCCCATTTTTCACTCATTTTTCACTGTTCCCAACCCTTTTTTTCTCTCTCTTTGGGATTCCCCCATCCCATCACCCCCCAGACCCCCCAGAATTTCCCAACTGACCCAAAATTTGTGTTTTTTGCCCCAGGAAGCGATGATGGATTTCTTCAACGCCCAAATGCGCCTGGGGGGGCTGACCCAGGCCCCCGGGAACCCCGTCCTGGCCGTGCAGATCAACCAGGACAAGAACTTCGCCTTCCTCGAGGTGCCCGCGCCTTTTTGGGGACAATTCCGGGGATTTTGGGGCTGCTCGGGGCTGTGCCGGGCCCGAAAACCCCGAAAACGGCCCCAAAAACGGCCCCAAAATGGCCTTTTTAGGCTCCCCTAACCCATTTTTAGGCTTCCCTAACCCAATTTTGGGGTCCCCTAACCACATTTTGGGGTCCCCTAACCCAATTTTGGGGTCCCCAACCCATTTTTGGCTTCCCTAACAATTTCTCTCCTGAATTTCGGTGTCCCTAACCCAATTTTGTGGTCCCTAACCCATTTTTGGGCTCCCTAACCCAATTTTGGGGTCCCTAACCCCATTTTTGGGGTCCCCTAACCCAATTTTGGGGTCCCCCATGCAATTTTGGGGTCCCCAACCAATTTTAGGGTCCCCTAACCCAATTTTGGGGTCCCTTAACCCAATTTTGGGGTCCCCCAACCCATTTTTTGCTTTCTTAACCCAATTTTGGGGTCCCTAACCCAATTTTAGGCTTCCCTAACCCAATTTTAGGCTTTCCTAACCCAATTTTGGGGTTCCCTAACCCAATTTCGGTGACCCCAATTTTTGGGCTCCCTAACCCCATTTTGGGGCTTCCTAACCCCACTTTCGGGCTCCCTAACCCCATTTTTGGGCTCCCTAACCCCATTTTCGTGCTCCCTAACCCCATTTTCAGGGTCCCTAACCCCATTTTCAGGCTCCCCCAACTCAAAATTTCGTTTTTTTCCCCCCAGTTCCGCTCGGTGGACGAGACGACGCAGGCCATGGCCTTCGACGGGATCATCTTCCAGGGGCAGTCGCTGAAGATCCGGCGGCCCCACGACTACCAACCCCTGCCCGGCATGTCCGAGAACCCCTCGGTCTATGTGCCCGGTGAGCACCCCAAAATACCCCAAAATCACCCCAAAAATCCCCCAACCCCTGCCCGGCATGTCCGAGAACCCCTCGGTCTATGTGCCCGGTGAGCGCCCCAAAATACCCAAAATTCACCCCAAAAATCCCCCAAAAATCCCCCAAAAATCCCCCAACCCCTGCCCGGCATGTCCGAGAACCCCTCGGTCTATGTGCCCGGTGAGCGCCCCAAAATACCCCAAAATTACCCCAAAAATACCCTGAAATCCCCCCAAAAATCCTCTCAGAAATACCCCAAAGGCACCCCAAAAATACCCCAAAAATCGCCTTAGAGCACCCCAAAAATCCCCCAAAAATCCCCCAACCCCTGTCCGGCATGTCCGAGAACCCCTCGGTCTATGTGCCCGGTGAGGGCCCCAAAATCCCCCAAATTCACCCCAAAATTACCCCAAAAATCCCCCAACCCCTGCCCGGCATGTCCGAGAACCCCTCGGTCTATGTGCCCGGTGAGCGCCCCAAAATACCCCAAATTCACCCCAAAAATCCCCCAGCCCCTGCCCGGCATGTCCGAGAACCCCTCGGTCTATGTGCCCGGTGAGCGCCCCAAAATACCCCAAATTCACCCCAAAAATCCCTCAAAAATCCCCCAACCCCTGCCCGGCATGTCCGAGAACCCCTCGGTCTATGTGCCCGGTGAGCGCCCCAAAATACCCCAAATTCACCCCAAAAATCCCCCAAAAATCCCCCAACCCCTGCCCGGCATGTCCGAGAACCCCTCGGTCTATGTGCCCGGTGAGCGCCCCAAAATACCCCAAATTCACCCCAAAAATCCCCCAAAAATCCCCCAACCCCTGCCCGGCATGTCCGAGAACCCCTCGGTCTATGTGCCCGGTGAGCGCCCCAAAATACCCCAAATTCACCCCAAAAATCCCCCAAAAATCCCCCAACCCCTGCCCGGCATGTCCGAGAACCCCTCGGTCTATGTGCCCGGTGAGCGCCCCAAAATACCCCAAAATTACCCCAAAAATCCCCCAAAAATCCCCCCAAAAATCCTCTCAGAAATACCCCAAAATTACCCCAAAAATCCCCCCAAAAATCCTCTCAGAAATACCCCAAAAACACCCCAAAAATCGCCCTAGAGCACCCCAAAAATACCCCCAGAAATACCCCAAAAACTATCTCAAAAATCGACCTAAAGCACCCCAAAAATACCCGGGAATCACCCCAGGGTGATTTTTGGGGTCCCAGGTGGGATTTTGGGGTTTCAGGTGGGATTTTGGGGTTCCAGGTTGGATTTTGGGGTTCCAGGTGGGATATTTGGGGTCCCAGGTGGGATATTTGGGGTTCCAAGTGGGATTTTGGGGGGTCCCAGGTGGATTTTTGGGGTCCCAGGTGGGATATTTGGGGTTCCAGGTGGGATTTTGAGGTCCCAGGTGAGATTTTGGGGTTCCAAGTGAAGTTTTGGGGCTCCCAGGGGTGAAATTTGGGGATTTTTTGGCCTTTTCCAGGTGTTGTCTCCACGGTGGTGCCGGACTCCGCCCACAAACTCTTCATTGGGGGCCTCCCCAATTACCTGAACGACGACCAGGTGAGGGGGGGAGCCCCAAAATCCCCCCAAAATAACCCCAAAATAACCCCAAAAATCCCCCCAAAACTCCTTCAAAAATTCCCCCAAAATCCCCCCAAAATAACCCCAAAAATCCCTCCAAAAATCCCCCAAAAATCCTTCAAAAATTCCCCCAAAATAACCCCAAAAATCCCCCCCAAATTCTCCCAAAAATCCCTCCAAAAATCCCCCAAAAATCCTTCAAAAATCCCCCCAAAATCCTTCAAAAATCCCCCCCAAATTCCCCCATAAATTCCCCCAAAAATCCCCCCAAAATCCCCCCAAAATTCCTTTAAAAATCCCCCCCAAAATCCCCCAAAAATCCTCCAAAAATCCTTCCAGAATTCCTTAAAAAATCCCCCCAAAAATCCCCCAAAAATCCCCCCAAAAATCCTTCCAAAATCCCCCCAAATTCCTTCAAAAATCCCCCCAAAATCCCCCCCAAAATCCTTCCAAAAATCCTTCAAAACCACCCCCAAATTCCTTAAAAAATCCCCCAAAAATCCTTCCAAAATTCCCCAAAAATCCTCCAAAAGTCCCCCCAAAATCCCCCAAAAATCCTTCAAAAATCTCCCCAAAATCCCCCCAAAATTCCTTAAAAATCCCCCCAAAATCCCCCCAAAAAATCCCATCCCCTAAATCAGGGCAGTAGACCCCAAAATCCCCCAAAAAAACCCCAAAAAATCGACCCCAGGGTGGGATTTTGGGGGGGTTTTGAGGGGGGATTTTTCCCATTCCAGGGGGAATTCCAAAATTCCAGGGGGGAATTCTCAATTCCACGGGGGATCCCAAAATTCCCCAAAATTCCCAAAAATTCCCAAAATTGAGCTCAGATCAGCACAGGGAGCGGGACGGGGGCGATTGGGACCCCGGGGGGGGTTTTGGGGAGGGGGATCCCAAATTCCAGAGGGATTTCCCAAATTCCAGGGGGGGAATTCCCAAATTCCAGAGGGATTTCCCGAATTCCCGGTCCCCAAATTCCCGAATTTCCGCCGCAGGTGAAGGAGCTGCTGACGTCCTTCGGGCCCCTCAAGGCCTTTAACCTGGTCAAGGACAGCGCCACGGGGCTGAGCAAAGGCTACGCCTTCTGCGAGTACGTGGACATCAACGTCACCGACCAGGTACCAAAACCGCCCGAAATGAGCCCAAAAATTGCCCCAAAACTGCCTGAAAACTGCCCAAAATCTCACCCGAAACAACAGCCCGAAACGGCCCAAAATAACCCAAAATATCAACCCAAAACTGCCCAAAATCTGTGAGTACGTGGACATCAACGTCACCGACCAGGTACCAAAACCGCCTGAAATGAGCCCAAAAACTGCCTGAAAACGGCCCAAAAACTGCCCAAAATCTGACCCGAAACAACAGCCCGAAACGGCCCAAAACAGCCCAAAATATCAACCCAAAACTGCCCAAAATGTGCGAGTACGTGGATATCAACGTCACTGACCAGGTACCAAAACTGCCCGAAATGAGCCCAAAAACTGCCCAAAAACTGCCCAAAAACTGCCCAAAATCTGACCCAAAACAACAGCCCGAAACGGCCCAAAATAACCCAAAATAACCCAAAACATCAACCCGAAAACCCAAAATCTGCGAGTACGTGGACATCAACGTCACCGACCAGGTACCAAAACTGCCCAAAAACTGCCCCAAAACTGCCCAAAATGTGCCCAAAATGTGCCCAAAATCTGACCTGAAACAACAGCCTGAAATGGCCCAAAATAACCCAAAATAACTCAGAACAACAGCCCAAAATAACCCAAAATCAGCGAGTACGTGGACATCAACGTCACCGACCAGGTACCAAAACCGCCTGAAATGAGCCCAAAAACTGCCCCAAAACTGCCCAAAATCTGATCCAAAGCAAAAGCCCGAAACGGCCCAAAATAACCCAAAACATCAACCCAAAACTGCCCAAAATCTGCGAGTACGTGGACATCAATGTCACCGACCAGGTACCAAAACTGCCCAAAATGTGCCCAAAAACTGCCCCAAAACTGCCCCAAAACTCTCTGAAATATGCCCAAAATCTGACCCGAAACAACAGCCCGAAACGGCCCAAAACAGGCAAAAATAACTCAGAACAGCAGCCCAAAATAACCCAAAATCTGCAAGTACGTGGACATCAATGTCACCGACCAGGTACCAAAACCGCCTGAAATGAGCCCAAAAACTGCCCCAAAACTGCCCAAAATGTGCCCAGAATCTGACCCGAAACAACAGCCCGAAACGGCCCAAAATAACCCAAAACATCAACCCGAAAATGCCCAAAATGTGCCCAAAATCCCAGAATTTCCCCCCAAAACCCCAGAATTTCCCCCCAAACCTGGCCCTGGTGGTCTCCCCGGGGGGTCTCAGCCCCCCCAAATTTGGGGAGGGGTCCCCAAATTCTTTTGGAACCCCAAATTCCCCCTAAAACCCCCCAAATCCCCCCCAAAATGCCCCAAAACTCCAGAATTTCCCCCCCAAATGCCCCAAAACCGCAGAATTTCCCCCCAAACCCCCAGAATTTCCCCCCAAACCTGGCCCTGCTGGTCTCCCCGGGGGTCTCAGCCCCCCCAAATTTGGGGAGGGGGTCCCCCCGCCCCCCTGACCCCCCGAACCCCCCCAGGCCATTGCGGGGCTGAACGGGATGCAGCTCGGGGACAAGAAGCTGCTGGTGCAGCGGGCGAGCGTCGGGGCCAAGAACGCCACCCTGGTGAGTCCCCCCCAAATTTCTGTTCAAATTTTCCACATTTTTCACTATTTTCTCATTTCTCCCTCATTTTCACCATTTCTTCAATTTTTTCTCCTGTTTCCCCCCATTTTCTCCCCTTTTTCCCTCCATTTTTTTCCCAATTTGCCTCATTTTGACCCATTTGTTCTCCATGTTTGTCCCATTTTCCCCCCCATTTTATTGCATTTTTTCCATTTTTCCCCATTTATCCAATTTCTCCCCATTTCCCCCCCATTTTTCCCCATTTTTGTCCATTTTCTCACGTTTTTTCCCCATTTCCCCCCATTTTCTTTCCCATTCCCCCCCATTTTGTCCCCCATTTTTCCCCATGTTTCCCTGCCATTTTTCCTCTTATTTTCCCCCATTTCTCTTATTTTCCCCCCATTTTTTCACCATTTTCTCACATTTTTCCCCCCAACTCCCCCATCTCTCCCGTTTTTCCCCAATTGTTCCATTCCCCCCCCCAATTCCCCTGTTTATCTCATTTTTTCCCTCCCAATTCTCCCATTTATTCCATTTTTCCCCCCCAATTTCCCCATTTATTCCATTTTTCCCCATTTATTCCATTTTTCCCCCAATTTCCCCATTTATTCAATTTTTTCCCCCAATTCCCCCATGTATTCCATTTTTTCCCCATCTATACCATTTTCCCCTCCATCTCTCCCGTTTTCCCCCCAATTCCCCCATTTGTTCCGTTTTTCCCCCCATCTGTCCCATTTTTCCCCCCAATTCCCCTATTTATCCCATTTTTCCCCCCATTTTTCCCCCGTTTTTCCCCAATTCCCCCGTTTATCCCATTTTTCCTCCCCAATTCCCCCGTTTATCCCATTTCCCCCATTTTTCCCCTCGTTTTTCCCAATCACCCCGTTTATTCCATTTTTCCCCCCAATCAACCCATTTATCCCATTTTTCCCCCCAATTCCCCCCGTTTCTCCCCAATTCCCCCATTTATCCCATTTTTCCCCCCGTTTATCCCATTTTTTCCCCATTTATCCCATTTTCCCCCCATTTCCTCCCGTTTATCCCATTTTCCCCCCGCTTATCCCATTTTTCCCCCCATTTATCCCATTTTTCCCCCCCAATTCCCCCATTTATCCCATTTTTTCCCCCGTTTCCCCCCATTTTCCCCATTTCCCCCATTTCCCCCCCATTTATCCCATTTTTCCCGTTTTTCCCCCCATTTATTCCATTTTTTCCCTGTTTTCTCCCCATTTATCCCATTTCCCCCCCATTTTCCCCCCATTTCCCCCCGTTTATCCAATTTTTCCCCCGTTTTCCCCCCATTTATCCCATTTCCCCCCCATTTATCCCATTTTTCCCCCCTGTTTATCCCATTTTTCCCCTCATTTTTCCCCCCGTTTATCCCATTTTTCCCCCCATTTTCCCCGTTTCCCCCCCATTTATCCCATTTTTCCCCCATTTTCCCCCCATTTATCCCATATTTTCCCTATTTCCCCCATTTATTCCATTTTTTCCCCATTTCCCCCCCGTTTATCCCATTTTCCACCTGTTTTCCCCCATCTCTCCCCATTTTCCCCCATTTATCCCATTTTCCCCCCAATTCCCCCGTTTATCCCATTTTTCCCCATTTTTTCCCCCAATCACCCTGTTTATCCCATTTTTTCCCCCCCATTTATCCCATTTTTCCCCCCATTTATCCCATTTTTCCCCCCATTTATCCCATTTCCCCCCCGTTTATCCCATTTTCCCCCGTTTTCCCCATTTATCCCATTTTTCCCCCCATTTATCCCATTTTCCTCCATTTTCCCCCCCGTTTATCCCATATTTTCCCCATTTCCCCCCATTTATCCCATTTTTTCCCCCATCTCTCCCATTTTTCCCCCATTTTCCCCCCCATTTATCCCATTTTCCCCCCATTTATCCCATTTTCCCCCCATTTATCCCATTTTTCCCCCCAATTCCCCCATTTATCCCATTTCCCCCCTATTTATCCCGTTTTCCCCCCATTTTCCCCCCCAATTCCCCTATTTACCCCATTTCCCCCCATTTATCCCATTCCCCCCCCCGTTTATCCCATTTTCCCCCTGTTTATCTCATTTTTCCCCCCATTTATCCCATTTTTCCCCCCCAATCACCCCATTTATCCCTTTTTTTCCTCATTTCCCCCCCATTTTCCCCCCATTTATCCCATTTTTTCCTACCCAATTCCCCCGTTTTTCCCCCCATTTTCCCCATTTACCCCATTTTTTCCCCATTTTTCCCGATTTTCCCGTTGCAGAGCACCATCAACCAGACGCCGGTGACGCTGCAGGTGCCGGGGCTGATGAGCTCGCAGGTGCAGATGGGCGGGCACCCCACCGAGGTGCTGTGCCTGCTCAACATGGTGCTGCCCGAGGAGCTGCTGGACGACGACGAGTACGAGGAGATCGTCGAGGACGTGCGCGACGAGTGCGGCAAGTACGGCACCGTCAAGTCCATCGAGATCCCGCGGCCCGTCGACGGCGTCGAGGTGCCGGGCTGCGGAAAGGTGAGAGAGCGGAGATATGGGCTCACCTGTGTGCCCAGGTATGATAGAAATGGGGATAGGAGGGACAGGAAAGGGTTAAATCCATCGAGATCCCGCGGCCCGTCGACGGCGTCGAGGTCCCGGGGTGTGGAAAGGTAAAGGACAGGTGAAATGGGCTCACCTGTGTGCCCAGGTGTGCTGGGAATGGGGCTGGGAGGGACAGGAAAGGGTTAAATCAGGTACGGCACCGTCAAGTCCATCGAGATCCCGCGGCCCGTCGACGGCGTCGAGGTCCCGGGCTGCGGAAAGGTGAGAGAGCCGAGATACGGGCTCACCTGTGTGCCCAGGTGTGCCCAGGTGTGCTGGGACAGGGATGGGAAAGGGTTAAATCCATCGAGATCCCGCGGCCCGTCGACGGCGTCGAGGTCCCAGGGTGTGGAAAGGTGAGGGAGCGGAGATACGGGCTCACCTGTGTGCCCAGGTGTGCCCAGGTGTGCTCAGGTGTGATAAAAATGGGGATAAAAATGGGTTAAATCCATCGAGATCCCGCGGCCCGTCGACGGTGTCGAGGTCCCGGGCTGCGGAAAGGTGAGAGAGCGGAGATTCGGGGTTACCTGTGCGCCCAGGTGTGCCCAGGTGTGCCCAGGTGTGCTGGAAACAGGGCTGGGAGGGATGGGAAAGGGTTAAATCCATCGAGATCCTGCGGCCCGTCGACGGCGTCGAGGTCCCAGGCTGCGGAAAGGTAAAGGACAGGTGAAACAGGGTTACCTGTGTGCCCAGGTGTGCCCAGGTGTGCTCAGGTGGTATAGAAATGGGGACAGGAAAGGGTTAAATCCATCGAGATCCCGCGGCCCGTCGACGGCGTCAAGGTGCCAGGGTGTGGAAAGGTGAGAGAGGCGAGATATGGGCTCACCTGTGTGCCCAGGTGTGATAGAAATGGGGCTGGGAGGGATGGGAAAGGGTTAAATCCATTGAGATTTGAGGTCCCGGGGGGCGGAAAGGTGAGAGAGCCGAGATACGGGCTCACCTGTGTGCCCAGGTAAGCTCAGGTGTGACTCTGAGTGAGCTCAGGTGAGCCCAGATGTGCCCAGGGGTGACTCTGAGTGTGCCCAAGGGTGCCCCACCTGTGTCCAGGTGAGCCCAGGGGTGCTCAGGTGTGCCCAGGTAAGCTCAGGTGTGACTCTGAATGAGCTCAGGTGAGCCCAGATGTGCCCAGGTGTGCCCAGGTGTGACTCTGAGTGTGTCCAGGTGAGCCCAGGTGTGCTCAGGTGAGCCCAGGTGAGTTCAGGTGTGCCAGGGCTGTACCCAGGCGTGCCCAGGTGTGCCCAGGTGAGTTCAGGGGTGACTCTGAGTGTGCCCAGGTGTATCTCAGGTGTGCTCAGGTGAGTTCAGGTGAGCCCAGGTGAGCCCAGGTTTGACTGCCAGACGGCCCCAATGTCCCTCTGTCCTTGTACCCATCCCAGTGACCCAAATCCCCCTGAAATCACCCCAAATCTGTGAAATTACTAAAAATTACTAAAAACAACCCAAATTTTCCCAAAATCACGGGAATTCTCCCCAAATTTCGCAGATTTTCGTGGAGTTCACCTCGGTGTTCGACTGCCAGAAGGCCATGCAGGGCCTGACCGGCCGCAAGTTCGCCAACCGCGTGGTGGTCACCAAGTTCTGCGACCCCGACTCCTACCACCGCCGCGACTTCTGGTAGCTTCCGGTCAGCGCCGGCCCGCTTCCGGTCAGCACGGGCCTACTTCCGGTCAACACCGGCCTGCTTCCGGTCAACACAGGCCTAATTCCGGTTGCTACCCTCCGCTTCCGGTCGCTACCTTCCGCTTCCGGTTGCCACTTTCCGTTTCCGGTCTCCACCTTCCGCTTCCGGGGTGGCCGGGGCCGCGCCCCTCCCCCTCCTTTTGTCCCAAATTCCCGAGTTTTGGCCCCAAATTCGCCCCGCGCTGGTTCCTCCTCGTAGCTCCCGCCCCTCCCCCACCCCCGACCCCTCCCCCACCCCGATTAAAGGAGTTTTTTCCAGTTTTTGGGGTTTTTTTTTGTGGAGTTGTGGGGTTTGTTTTGGGGTTGGGGGGGGTTTGGGGGGAAATCTGCGGATTTTGGGGTTTGAAATTCGCAATTTTGGGGTGAAATTTGTGGGTTTGGAGTGCAAAATTCCCAATTTTGGGGTGAAATTTGTGAGGTTTGAAATTCTCAATTTTGGGGTGAAATTTGTAGGTTTGGAGTGCAAAATTCCCGATTTTGGGGTGAAATCTGCGGGTTTGCAGTTCAAAACTCTAATTTGGAGTAAAAAGATCAAATTTGGGGTGCAATCCCCTGGTTTAGGGTAAAACCCCCGGGTTTGGGGTTAAAAACTCAAATTTTAGGTTAAATCCCTCCGGGTTTGGGGTTTTAAATTCCGGGTTTGGGGTGACCTTTTTTGTTTAGGGTAAAATCACCAGTTTGGGGTGAAATCCCCCAGGTTTGGGGTTCAAAACTATCAAATTTGGGGCTTAAATCCCCCCCGGTTTTGGGGTAAAATCCCCCGGTTTTTGGGGTGAAATCCCCGGTTTTGGGGTGAAATCCCCCGGTTTCGGGGGATCAAAACCTCCCAATTTCGGATCTGAAGAAATCCCAATTTTGGGGAACGCGCCCCCAGATTTTGGGCCTAAAATCCCCAATTTTGGGAATTAAAGACCCCAAATTTTGGGGGTCAAAAGGTCACGGTTTCGGGGGCCCAGACCCCAAATTTTGCGACCAAAACCCCCAATTTTGAGGGTTAAAATCTCAATTTTGGGGATCAGACCCCAATTTTGGGGAGAACCCCCCGATTTTGGGGACCCCAACGCCGTTTTGCCGCCGCGGCCGCGCTGGTGGGGATTTGGGGGAGCTGAAACCCCCCAGGGATGGGGGGCGCTGTGGGGGGGGGGTGTCTCCAACGACCCCTCCCCAAATTCACCGCTGGGACCCCCAAAACCCCCAAAATCTCCCCAAAATCCGCGCGTTTGCTCATTTCAATCAGTTTGTCCCCTCGCGGCCACCATCCCGTCCTCGCGCGGCCGCCGTTAGCGAAGCCACGCCCCTTTTTTGTCTCTTCGCTCTCCTATTGGCCGCGCGGGCGGCGCCGTTACAGAAGCTCCGCCCCTTTACCGTCTCCTCGCTCTCCCATTCGCCACTCGGGCGGCGCCTCACGGAAGCCCCGCCCCTTACCGACTTCTCGCTCTCTCATTGGCCGCGCGAGCGGCGCCGTTACAGAAGCTCCGCCCCTTTCCGCCTCCTCGCTTTTCTATTGGCCGCGCGAGCGGCGCCGTTACGTAAACCCCGCCCCTTTCCGCCTCCCCGCTCTCCCATTGGCCGCGCGGTCGGCGCCGACCGGAAGTGGCTCCGTGAGGGAGGCGGCGCCGCCATCTTGTGGCGGCCGCGGCTGTCGCGCCTGTCGCGACAGGAACGGGCCGTGAGGGCGGCGCCGCCATGGCCGCCAACCTCGGCGAGCAGCGGGAGTGGTGAGGAAAGCGGCGGGACGGGCGGGGGCGGCGGGGCCGGGCCGCGCTGAGCCGCTCCGTCCGTTTCTCGCTCCCTCAGGGCCGCCCCGTTCGGCGCCGCCGCGGCCGCTCGGGAAGAGGCGGCGGCGCCCGCCGAGAACCCCGAGTGGGAGAAGGCGCGTCAGGCCCTGGCGAGCATCAGCAAAGCGGCGGCGGCGGGAGCGGCCGGAGGAGGAGGAGGAGGAGGCGGAAAAGCGGCGGCGGCGGCGGCGGGGGGGGGGCAGGGCGGAGCGCAGGTCTGAGGGGATTTGGGGGGAGTTGGGGGATTTGGGGGGATTTTGGAAATTTGGGAGGGTTTTGGGGCGGATTTCGGAAATTTGGGAGGGTTTTGGGGGTCTTTGGGGAGTTTGGGGGGGATTTCGGAAATTTGGGAGGGTTTTGGGGCGGATTTAGGAAATTTGGGAGGGTTTTTGGGGTCTTTGGGGGGTTTGGGGGGGATTTAGGAAATTTGGGAGGGTTTTGGGGCGGATTTAGGAAATTTGGAAGGGTTTTGGGGGTCTTTGGGGAGTTTGGGGGGATTCAGGAAATTTAGGAGGGTTTGGGGGGGATTTCGGAAATTTGGGAGGGTTTTGGGGGGTTTTGGGGGGTCTGGGGGGATTTCGGAAATTTGGGAGGGTTTGGGGCGGATTTAGGAAATTTGGGAGGTTTTTGGGGGGTTTTGGGGGGTCTTTGGGGAGTTTGGGGCGGATTTCGGAAATTTGGGAGGGTTTGGGTGGGTTTTGGGGGGTCTGAGGGGGGTTTTGGGGGTCTTTGTGGAGTTTGAGGAGTTTGGGGAGGGATTTGGGGGTCCTCAGGCGGTTTGGGGGGTCTGGGGGGGGTTTGAGGGGTTTAGGGGGGATTTTGGGGAGTTTGGGGGTGATTTGGGGAATCTGGGGGGGGTTTGGGAGGGTCTTTGAGGGGTTTAGGGGGGAATTTGGGGGTGTTTTGGGGGTCTTTGGGGAGTTTGGGGGGGCTCTGGGGAGGTTTGAGGGGAAATTTGGGGAGTTTGGGGAGTTTTGGGAGGGATTTTGGGGGGTCTGGGGGGGATTTGAGGGGTTTAAGGGGAATTTGGGGGTCCTTGGGGGGAATTTGGGGGTGATTTGGGGAATCTGGGGGGTTTGGGGGTGGTTTGAGGGGTTTAGGGGGGAATTTGGGGGGGTTTGGGGGTCTTTGGGCAGTTTGGGGGGGCTCTGGGGAGGTTTGAGGGGAAATTTGGGGAGTTTGGGGAGTTTTGGGAGGGATTTGGGGGTCCTCAGGCGGTTTGGGGTGTCTGGGGGGGATTTGAGGGGTTTAGGGCGGATTTTGTGGCATCCAGGGGGGAATTCGGGGGGTCCTGGGGGAACTTGGGGGGTTTTGGGGGGTTGGAGGGGGGATTGGGGGGTCTTTTAGGGGTTTGGGGGGAATTTTGGGGTCCTTGGGGGGAATTTGGGGGCGATTGGGGAATCTGGGGGTGATTTGGGGGGTCTTTGCGGGGTTTAGGGGGGAATTTGGGGGGGTTTTGGGGGGTCTTTGGGGAGTTTGGGGAGGCCCTTGGGAGGTTTGAGGGGAAATTTGGAGAGTTTGAGGAGTTTGGGGAGAGATTTTGGGGTCCTCAGGCGGTTTGAGGGGTCTGGGGGGGGGGTTGAGTGGTTTAGGGGGGATTTTGGGGAGTTTGGGGCGGATTTAGGAAATTTGGGAGGGTTTTGGGGGGTCTGGGGGGGATTTGAGGGGTTTAGGGGGGATTTTGGGGAGTTTGGGGGGATTTCTGAAATTTGGGAGGTTTTGGGGGGGTCTGGGGGGGATTTGCGGGGTCTTTTGAGGACTTTGAGGAGTTTTGGGAGGGATTTGGGGGTGCTCAGGCAGTTTGGGGGGTCTGGGGGGGGTTTGAGTGGTTTAGGGGGGATTTTGGGGAGTTTGGGGGGTCCTGGGGGAACTTGGGGGGTTTTGGGGCGTCTTTGGGGAGTTGGAGGGGGGATTGGAGGATCTTTGAGGGGTTCAGGGGGAATTTGGGGGAGTTTGGGGGGGTTTGGGGGTGATTTGGGGAATTTGGGGGGGTTTGGGGGGTTTGGGGGTGATTTGGGGCGTCTTTGGGGGATTGGGAGGGTCTTTGAGGGGTTTAGGGGGAATTTGGGGTGATTTTGGGGGTCTTTGGAGCTTTGTGGGGGGGTTTGGGTGTGTTTCTTTGGGGGGGGGGTCTCTGTTTTTGGCATTTCTGTGTTTTGGGGGGGGTCTCTCTGTGTGTTTTTGGGGTCTCTGTGTGTATTTGGGGGGGGTCTCTGTCTCTGTTTTCGGGGGTCTCACCCCCTGTCCCCCCCCAGTACGCCCCCCCCGGGCAGGGGGACCCCTCGGTGGCGCAGCCCCCCCAGTACTACCCCTGGTACCAGCCCTACGGGGGGGGCTACTACCCCTACGGCTACTACTACCCCATGGTGAGACCCCCGAATTGGGGACGGGGATGGGGACCCCCAAATGGGGCTGGGGGACCCCAAAATGGGGCTGGGGGACCCCCAAAATGGGGCTGGGGACCCCCAAAATGGGGCTGGGGACCCCCAAAATGGGGCTGGGGGACCTGAAATGGGGATGGGGGTCACAAAATGGGGCTGGGGGCTGGAAATGGGGCTGGAAATGGGGCTGGGGTACCCTGAAATGGGGCTGGGGACCCTAAAAATGGGGCTGGGGGTCACAAAATGGGGCTGGGGTAACCCAAATGGGGCTGGGGTACCGAAAATGGGGCTGGGGACCCCCGAATGGGGCTGGGGTACCTGAAATGGGGCTGGGGGCTGGAAATGGGGCTGGGGGACCTGAAATGGGGCTGAAATGGGGCTGGGGACCCCAAAATGGGGCTGGGGGTCACAAAATGGGGCTGGGGACCCCAAAAATGGGGATGGGGTACCCAAAAATGGGGATGGGGGTCACAAAATGGGGATGGGGTACCCCAAAATGGGGCTGGGGACCCCAAAATGGGGCTGGGGACCCCAAAATGGGGCTGGGGGACCCCAAAATGGGGCTGGGGATCCCAAAATGGGGATGGGGGTCACAAAATGGGGCTGGGGTACCTGAAATGGGGCTGGGGACCCTGAAATGGGGCTGGGGTATCCCAAAATGGGGCTGGGGGCTGCACAGGGGGCTGGGGGCTGGAAATGGGGCTGGGGACCCCAAAATGGGGCTGGGGACCCCCAAAATGGGGCTGGAAATGGGGCTGGGGACCCCCAAAATGGGGCTGGGGGACCCCAAAAATGGGGCTGGGGACCCCCAAAATGGGGATGGGGACCCCAAAATGGGGCTGGGGGATCCCAAAATGGGGCTGGGGACCCCCAAAATGGGGCTGGGGGTCCCAAAATGGGGCTGGGGGCTGGAAATGGGGATGGGGGTCTTAAAATGGGACTGGGGAACCCCAAATGGGGCTGGGGGTCACAAAATGGGGCTGGGGACCCCCAAATGGGGCTGGGGGTCACAAAATAGGGATGGGGGTCACAAAATGGGGCTGGGGACCCCCAAAATGGGGCTGGAAATGGGGATGGGGACCCCCAAAATGGGGCTGGGGGTCCCAAAATGGGGATGGGGGACCCAAAATGGGGATGGGGGGACCCAAAATGGGGCTGGGGGTCACAAAATGGGGCTGGGGGTCCCAAAATAGGGTTGGGGACCCCCAAAATGGGGCTGGAAACCCCCAAAATGGGGCCGAGGACCCCAAAATAGGGCTGGGGACCCCAAAATGGGGCTGGGGGCTGGAAATGGGGCTGGAAATGGGGCTGGGGATCCCTGAAATGGGGCTGGGGACCCCAAAATGGGGATGGGGACCCCAAAATGGGGCTGGGGGTCACAAAATGGGGCTGGGGTACCCGAAATGGGGCTGGGGACCCCCAAAATGGGGCTGGGGTACCCGAAACGGGGCTGGAAATGGGGCTGGGGGTCACAAAATGGGGATAGGGACCCCCAAAATGGGGATGGGGACCCCCGAATTGGGGCTGGGGACCCCCAAAATGGGGCTGGGGGTCACAAAATGGGGCTGGGGTACCTCAAATGGGGCTGGGGACCCCCAAAATGGGGCTGGGGGAGGTCTCTGGGCCGTACCATTGTTAATTTTGGGGGTCTCTGATTTTGGGTGGGGGTCTCCGGGCCGTACCATTAACCCTTTCGGGCCCCCCCAGCAGGGGGTGTACCCCGGCTATGGGGGGGGGGTCTCTGTTTTGGGGTGGGGGTCTCTGATTTGGGGTGGGGGTCTCTGTTTTTGGGTGGGGGTCTCTGGGCCGTACCATTGTTAATTTTAGGGGTCTCTGTTTTTGGGTGGGGGTCTCCGGGCCGTACCATTAACCCTTTCGGGGCCCCCCAGCAGGGGGTGTACCCCGGCTATGGGTGGGGGTCTCTGTTTTTGGGGTGGGGGTCTCCGGGCCGTACCATTAACCCTTTCGGGGCCCCCCAGCAGGGGGTGTACCCCGGCTATGGGGCGCCCCCCGCCCCGTACCCCACGGGGGGGGGAGGGGGCTCCTACGCCCCCCCCCAGCAGCCGCAGCCGCCGCCCCCCGCCCCCCCCCAGCCGCAGAGTGGGCTGGCCCAGGTGAGGGGGGCTCGGGGGGGGATTTTGGGATTTTGGGGGGGGGGTCTCCATCTCCGGGACCCCCCCTGACCCCTCCCCTCCCCTCCCCCCCTCAGCAGCCGCCCGTGCCCGGCCTGGAGGAGCCGTCGCCCTTCGGGACCCCCCAACCCCCCCCCGCCGCCCCCCCCCAGCCCCCTCCCCACGCGGGGGGGGGAGGGGCGACCCCCCCGGGGGGCTCGGCCCCCTACCCCTCCCCCCACTACGGGGAGGGGCCCCCCCCGAAGGGCAAAAAGGGGGGGGGGCAGCTCTGGAGCCGCATGAAGCGTAAGAGACCCCCGGGATGGGGAGGGGTGGGGGGTCCCAAATTCCTGTCCCAAAATCCCCTAAATTATCCCCAAATTCCTGCCCCAAAATCCCCCAAATTATCCCCAAATCCTGCCCCAAAATCCCCCCTGAAATCCCGCCCAAAATCCCCAAAATCCTTTCCAAAATCCTGCCCCAAATCATTCCTGAATTCCCCCAAAATCCTGCCCCAAAATGCCCTGAATTCCTGTCCCAAAATCCCCTAAATCATCCTGAATTCCTGCCCTGAAATTCCCTAAACCATCCCCAAAATCCTGCCCCAAAATCCCCCCCAAATCATCCCCAAATCCTGCCCCAAACCATCTCCAAATTCCTGCCCCAAAATCCCCTAAACTATCCCCAAATCCTGCCCCAAAATCTCCTAAATCATCCCCAAATTCCTGCCCCAAAATGCCCCAAATTCCTGCCCCAAAATCCCCCGAATCCCACCCAAAATCCCCCCTGAAATCCCACCCCAAATCCTGCCCCAAAATCCCCAGAATCATCCCCAAATCCTGCTCCAAAATGCCCCAAATTCTGTCCCAAATCGTATCTACAATCCTGCCCCCAAATCCCCGAAATCATCCCCAAAATCCCACCCAAAACCCTGCCCCAAAATCCCCCAATTCCTGCCCCAAAATCCCCCAAATTCCTGCCCCAAAATCCCCTGAATTCCACCTAAACCCCCCCCTGAAATCCTGTCCAAAATCCCCAAAATCCTCCCCAAAATGCTGCCCCAAATAATTCCTTAATTCCCCCCAAATCCTGCCCCAAAATCCCCCGAATTCTGCCCAAAAATCCCACCCAAAATCCTGCCCCAAAATCCCCCAATTCCTGCCCCAAATTTACCCCAATTCCTACCCTAAATCATCCCCCAATTTCTGCCCAAATTATCCCCAAAATCCTGCCCCAAATCCCCCCCAATTCCTGCCCAAATCCCCCCAAACCCCCCGATTTTCCCCCAAATCCCCCTGAATTTTTCCTGATTTGCCCCAAACCCCCCGATTTTTTCCCAAACCCCCTGAATTTTCCCTGATTTTCCCCAAAACCCCTGAATTTTCCACGATTAGCCCAAAACCCCCTGAATTTTGCCCCATTTTCCCCCAAACCCCCTGAATTTTGCCTGAGTTGCCCAAAACCCCCTGAATTTGCCCCAAACCCCCTGAATTTTCCATGATTTTCCCCAAACCCCTTAAATTTGCCCCCAAACCCCCTGAATTTGCCCCAATTTCCCCCAAACCCCCTGAATTTCCCCCAAACCCCCTGAATTTGCCCAAAACCGCCTGAATTTGCCCCATTTCCCCCCAAACCCCCTGAATTTGCCCAAAACCCCCTGAATTTGCCCCATTTCCCCCCAAACCCCCCGATTTGCCCCCAAACCCCCTGAATTTGCCCAAAACCCCCTGAATTTGCCCCAAACCCCCAGAATTTTCCCAAAACCGCCCGAATTTGCCCCATTTCCCCCGCAGAGGCGCCGGGCTCGGGGGGTCTCAAGTTCCAGCTGCCCAAACGTGCCCCGTTCGCGCTGCCCCCCCCGGGGTTCGGGGGCCCCTCGGGGCCGGAGAAGCTGCACGGGGGCCACGGGTGAGTCCCAAAAACTCCCTAAAACTGCCTAAAACACCCCAAAAACATCCCAGAAACTTCCACAAAAATTCCTCCAAAATGTCCCCAAAAATCCCCCCCAAAACCCCCCAAAAACTGCCTAAAACATCCCCAAAAACTCCTTAAAACCTCCCCCAAAACCTCCCCAGAAACTTCCCCAAAAATCCCTTAAAAACCTCCTTAAAACCACCCCAAAACCTCCCCAAAAACTTCCCCAAAAAATTCCCAAAAACTTCCCCAAAAACTTCCCCAAAAAAACCCCAAAAACTCCCTAAAAACCCTCCAAAACCTCCTCAAAAACTTCCCTAAAAATCCATCAAAAATGTCCCCAAAAATCCCCCCAAAACCTCCCCAAAAACTTCCCCAAAAATCCCTCAAAAATGTCCCTAAAAATCCCCCCAAAAACCCCCCAAAAACTTCCACAAAAATCCCTCAAAAACGTCCCCAAAAATCCCCCCAAAAACCCCCCAAAAAACCCTAAATACACCCTAAAACCCCTTAAAACCTGCCCAGAAACGTCCCCAAAAATCCATCAAAAATGTCCCCAAAAATCCCCCCAAAAATCCCTCAAAAATGTCCCCAAAAACTGCCTAAAACACCCCCTAAAACCTCCCCAAAAACTTCCCCGAAAATCCATCAAAAGTGTCCCCAAAAATCCCCCCAAAAACCCCCAAAAACTTCCCCAAAAATCCCTTAAAAACCTCCCAAAAACCTCCCCAAAAACTTCCCCAAAACCTCCCCAAAAGCTTCCCCAAAAGTCCCTCAAAAATGTCCCCAAAAATCCCCCCAAAACCTCCCCAAAAACTTCCCCAAAAATCCCTTTAAAACCTCCCAAAAAGCACCCCAAAATCCCCCCAAAACCACACAAAAAACTCCTAAAAACCTCCCCAAAAATCCCTCAAAATATCCCCAAAAATCCCCCCAAAACCTCCCCAAAAGGCCCTCAAAAAGCCCCCCAAGAACCCTCCAAAAAAACCCGAAAAACTCCCTAAAACCCCCCAAAACCTGCCCAGAAACTTCCCCAAAAATCCCTCAAAAATGTCCCCAAAAATCCCCACAAAACCTCCCCAAAAACTTCCCCAAAAATCCATTAAAAACCTCCTTAAAAACCCCTTAAACTTCCCCAAAAGGCCCTCAAAAAGCCGCCCAAGAACCCCCCAAAAAACCCCCCAAAACCCCCAAATATCTCCCAAAAATCTCCCCAAAAACATCCCCAAAAATCTCCCCAAAAACCCCCCAAAACCCACCCTGGACTGACCCAAAACCCCCAAAATTATCCCGAAAACCACTGAAATTACCCCAAAATCCCCCCGGGGGTCTGTGGGGCGTGGCCGCCCCGAGGACTGGCCCCCCGAGATGAAGGCCCAAAATGGCCCAAAATCCCCCTGAAATTACCCCAAAATGACCCAAAATGACACAAAATGACCCAAAATGACCCAAAATCCCCTGAAATCACCCCAAAACAGTGAATCTCGGGGTGCTCCCGGCCGTGGCCGCCCCGAGGACTGGCCCCCCGAGATGAAGGCCCAAAATGACCCAAAATGACCCAAAATCACCTGAAATCACCCCAAAACAGTGAGTCCCGGGGGTCTGTGGGGCGCGGCCGCCCCGAGGACTGGCCCCCCGAGATGAAGGCCCAAAATGACCCAAAATGAAGGCCCAAAATCCCCTGAAATTACCCCAAAATGACCCAAAATCCCCATAAATCACCCCAAAACAGGGAATCCCGTGGCGCTGTGGGCCGTGGGCGCCCCGAGGACTGGCCCCCCGAGATGAAGGCCCAAAATGGCCCAAAATGAAGGCCCAAATCCCCCTGAAATGACCCAAAATCCCCGGAAATGACCCAAAATGACCCAAAATCCCCATAAATCACCCCAAAACAGTGAGTCCCGTGGCTCTGTGGGCCGGGGGCGCCCCGAGGACTGGCCCCCCGAGATGAAGGCGTACGTCCAGCGCTGCTTCACCGCCTGCGAGAGCGAGGAGGACAAGGACCGCACCGAGAAGCTGCTGAAGGAGCTGCTGCAGGCGCGGCTGCAGGACGGCTCGGCCTTCACCATCGACTGGAGCCGCGAGCCGCTGCCCGGGTGAGCCCCGAAATCGCCCGAAATGCACCCAAAAATGAGCCATGTCCAACCGAAAAATCACTGAAAAAATCGCTGAAAAAATCCCCGAAAAAATCCCCGAAAAAATCCCCGAAAAAATCGGCTCAGAATGGGCCCTAAAAAGCCACCCAGAACTGACCCAAAAACCAGCCCCAAAAACCCCCAAAATCCACCCAGAACTGACCCGGAAATCCCCCAAAAAATCCCCGAAAAAGTCCACCCAGAATTGACCCAAAAAACAGCCCCAAAAACCCCCAAAATCCACCCAGAACTGACCCGGAAATCCCCCAAAAATCCCCGAAAAAGTCCACCCAGAATTGACCCAAAAAACAGCCCCAAAACCCCCCAAAATCCACCCAGAACTGACCCGGAAATCCCACAAAAAATCCCTGAAAAAATCCCCGAAAAAATCCACCCAGAATCGCCCTAAAAAGCCACCCAGAACTGACCCAAAAACCAGCCCCAAAACCCCCAAAATTCCACCAAAACTGACCCAAAAAACCATCCCCAAAACCCCCCAAAATCCACCCAGAACTGACCCTCACCCCACCAAAAAATCCCTGAAAAAATCCCCCAAAAAATCCCCCAAAAAAGCCACCCAAAATCGACCCAAAAACCAGCCCCAGTCCCCTCTGCCTTCACCATCGACTGGAGCCGCGAGCCGCTGCCCGGGTGAGCCCCGAAATCGCCCGAAATGCACCCAAAAATGAGCCATGTCCAACCGAAAAATCCCTGAAAAAATCCCCGAAAAAATCGGCTCAGAATGACCCAAAAAACAGCCCAAATTCAGTCCCCTCCGCCTTCACCATCGACTGGAGCCGCTGCCCGGGTGAGCCCCGAAACCGCCCGAAATGCACCCAAAAATGAGCCGGAAATACCCAAAAATATCCCCAAAAATATCCCCAAAAAAATCCCCCAAAAAATCCCTGAAAAAATCGGCCCAGAATTGCCCTAAAAATCCACCCAGAACTGACCTGGAAATAGCCCAAAAAATCCCCAAAAAAATCCACCCAGAATCACTCTAAAAAGCCATCCAGAACTGACCCAAGAAACAGCCCCAAAAACCCCCAAAATCCACCCAAAACTGACCCACGCCCCACCAAAAAATCCCTGAAAAAATCCCTGAAAAAATCCACCCAGAATCGCCCTAAAAATCCACCCAGAAGTGACCCAAAACCAGCCCCAAAATCCCCCAAAATTCACCCAAAACTGACCCAAAAAACCATCCCCAAAACCACCCAAAATCCACCCAAAAATGAGCCACGGCCCACCGAAAAATCCCCGAAAAAATCCCTGAAAAAATCCCCGAAAAAATCCACCCAGAATTACCCCAAAAACCAGCCCCAAAACCCCCCAAAATCCACCCAGAACTGACCCGGAAATACCCAAAAAAAATCCCCAATTTTTGGGGTCTTTTTCCCTCAATTTTGTGTTTTCCCCCCAATTTTGTTTATTTTTTTTCCCTGACCCAATTTCTGAGTTTTCCCCTCAAATTCTGTGTTTCCCCCCCCAAATTCTGTGTTTTCCCCCACAAATTCTGTTTTTTCCTCCCCAAATTTTTACGTTTCCCCCCCAATTTTTATGTGTCTCCCCCGACCCAATTTTTGGGTTTATTCCCTCAATTTTGAGTTTTTCCCCCAAATTTTTTGTTTTTCCTCCCCTGACCCAATTCTGTGTTTTTTCCCCCAATTTTGTGTTTTTCCCCCCAATTTTGTGTTTTTCCCCCCAAATTCTGTGTTTCCCCCCCAATTCTGCGTTTCCCCCCGAAATTCTGTTTTTTCCCCCCCAAATTTTTACATTTCCCCCCCAATTTTTATATTTCTCCCCCTGACCCAATTTTTGGGTTTTTTTTCCCCCCAATTTTTATTTTTCCTCCCCTGACCCAATTTTTGGGTTTTTTTCCTCTAATTTTGGGTTTATTTTTTTTTTCCCCAATCCAATTTTTGGGGTTTTTTTCCCCATTTTATGTTTTTCCCCCCAATTTTTGTTTTTCCTCCCCTGACCCAATTTTTGGGGTTTCTTCCCTCAATTTTCAGTTTTTTCCCCCCAATTTTTAGGGTTTTTTCCCTCAATTTTGGGTTTTCCCCCCAATTTTGTTTTTTTTTTCCCTGACCCAATTTTTGATGTTTTTTCCTCCAGTTTTGAGTTTTCCCCCCCAATTTTATTTTTTTTTTCCCTGACCCAATTTTTGAGTTCTTCCCCCAAATTCTATGTTTCCCCCCCCAAATTCTGTTTTTTCCTCCCCGAATTTTTACGTTTCCCCCCCAATTCTTATGTGTCTCCCCCGACCCAATTTTTGGGTTTTTTCCCTCAATTTTGGGTTTTTCCCCCCAATTTTGTTTATTTTTTTTCCCCTGACCCAATTCTGTTTTTTTTTTCCCCCAATTTTGTGTTTTTCCCCCCAATTTTGGTGGTTTTTTTCCCCCCGACCCAATTTTTGGGGTTTTTTTCCCCAATTTCGGGTTTTTCCCCCCAATTTTGTTTATTTATTTTCCCCTGACCCAATTTTTGGGGGTTTTTTCCCCCAATTTTGTGTTTTTCCCCCCAATTTTGTGTATTTCCCCCCAATTTTGTGTTTTTCCCCCCAAATTCTGTGTTTCCCCCCCAAATTCTGTTTTTTCCTCCCCAAATTTTTACATTTTCCCCCCCAATTTTTATATTTCTCCCCTGACCCAATTTTTCGTTTTTTTCCCCCAGACTGGGCCGCGAGGGCACCACCAGCCCCAAGAAGAAGCGCTGGGAGCTGCCCCCGTCCCGAGCCGGCCCTGCAGGGCCAGGACCCCCCCAGAACCCCCAAAATGCCCAAAATTCGCCCCAAAACGCGTCCGGGAGGCCCCCCCAGAACCCCCCGCGGGGGGGGGGGCGGCCCCGGGGGGGCCCCGGGGGGTTCCCGGGGGGCAAATTCGGGAACCGGAACGTGTTCGTGCCGGAGCACAGCTCGTCCTCCAGCGGCTCCCGCTCCCGCTCCTCCTCCCGCTCCCCGGGACGGCCCTGCCGGCGCAGGTGAGCCCCAAAATCCCGGGAATTTACCCCAAAAACTGCCCCGAAAAATCCCGGTTAAATTACACCCAAAATAACCCCAAATAACCCAAAATAACCCCAAATATCCCACCCCAAACCCTCCCGCTCCTCCTCCCGCTCCCCGGGGCGGCCCTGCCGGCGCAGGTGAGCCCCAAAATCCCGGGAATTCACCCCAAAAACGGCCCCGAAAAATCCCGGTTAAAATAGACCCAAAATAACCCCAAATAACCCAAAATAACCCCAAATATCCCACCCCAAACCCCTCACTCCCGCTCCCGCTCCTCCTCCCGCTCCCCTGGACGGCCCTGCCGGCGCAGGTGAGACCCAAAATCCCCGGAATTCACCCCAAAAACCGCCCCGAAAAATCCCGGTTAAATTACACCCAAAATAACCCAAAATAACCCAAAATAACCCAAAATAACCCCAAAAAACCCACCCCAAACCCTCCCCTCCTCCTCCCGCTCCCCGGGGCGGCCCTGCCAGCGCAGGTGAGACCCAAAATCCCGGGATTTTACCCCAAAAATATCCCCGAAAAATCCCCGTTAAAATAGACCTAAAATAACCCCAAATAACCCCAAATTACACCCAAATAGCCCCAAATATCCCACCCCAAACCCTCCCGCTCCTCCTCCCGCTCCTCCTCCCGCTCCCCGGGGCGGCCCTGCCGGCGCAGGTGAGCCCCAAAATCCCGGGAATTCACCCCAAAAATATCCCGGAAAAATCCCGGTTAAATTACACCCAAAATAACCCAAAATAACCCCAAATAACCCAAAATATCCCTGAATAACCCACCCTAAACCCTCCCCTCCCGCTCCCCGGGACGGCCCTGCCGGCGCAGGTGAGACCCAAAATCCCCAAAATTCACCCCAAAAACGGACCGGAAAAATCCCGGTTAAAATAGACCCAAAATAACCCAAAATAACCCCAAAATAGCCCAAAATAACCCCAAATAACCCACCCCAAACCCTCCCCTCCCGCTCCCGCTCCTCCTCCCGCTCCTCCTCCCGCTCCCCGGGGCGGCCCTGCCGGCGCAGGTGAGACCCAAAATCCCCAAAATTCACCCCAAAAACTGCCCCGAAAAATCCTGAAAAAATCCCGGTTAAATTACACCCAAAATAACCCAAAATAGCCCCAAAAAACTCAGCCCGAACCCCCCCAGTTCCCATTCCCAGTGCTCCCAGTCCCTCCCAGTTCCCCCCAGTTTATCCCAGTCCCCCTTTAACCCCTCCCAGTCCCTCCCAGTTTGCCCAGTTTGCCCATTCCCAGTTTGCCCAGTCCCAGTTTGCCCAGTTTGCCCGTTCCCAGTGTTCCCAGTGTTCCCAGTTTGCCCAGTTTGCCTGTTCCCAGTGTTCCCAGTGTTCCCAGTTTGCCCAGTTTGCCTGTTCCCAGTGTTCCCAGTGTTCCCAGTTTGCCCAGTTTGCCCAGTTTGCCCGTTCCCAGTTTGCCCAGTCCCAGTTTGCCCAGTTTGCCTGTTCCCAGTCCCTCCCAGTGTTCCCAGTTTGCCCAGTTTGCCCATTCCCAGTGTTCCCAGTGTTCCCAGTTTGCCCAGTTTGCCCATTTTGCCCAGTTTGCCCATTCCCAGTTTGCCCAGTTCTCCCAGTTTGCCCATTCCCAGTCCCTCCCAGTCCCTCCCAGTCCCCGTTCCCAGTGTTCCCAGTTTGCCCATTCCCAGTGTTCCCAGTTTGCCCGTTCCCCATTCCCAGTCCCTCCCGGTTTGCCCAGTTTGCCCATTCCCAGTTTGCCCAGTTCCCATTCCCAGTTCTCCCAGTTTGCCCAGTTTGCCCGTTCCCAGTGTTCCCAGTTCTCCCAGTCCCTCCTAGTTTGCCCAGTCCCCATTCCCAGTGTTCCCAGTTTGCCCAGCCCCCATTCCCAGTTTGCCCATTCCCAGTCCGTCCCAGTGTTCCCAGTTTGCCCAGTTTGCCCAGTTTGCCCGTTCCCAGTGTTCCCAGTCCCTCCCAGTCCCTCCCAGTTTGCCCAGTTTGCCCGTTTCCAGTTTGCCCAGTTTGCCCAGCCCCCATTCCCAGTTTGCCCGCTCCCAGTGTTCCCAGTCCCTCCCAGTCCCTCCCAGTGTTCCCAGTTTGTCCCTCTCTCCCCGCAGTGACTCAGACTCAGACTCGGGCTTGGGGCCGGAGCTCCCAGTGCTCCCAGTATTCCCAGTTTGTTCTCTCTCTCTTTCCCAGTGACTCGGACTCTGACTCGGGCTCGGGGCCCGAGCTCCCAGTGTTCCCAGTTTGTTCCCAGTTTGTTCCCAGTGTTCCCAGTCCCTCCCAGTGTTCCCAGTCCCTCCCAGTGTTCCCAGTTTGTTCTCTCTCTCTCCCAGTGACTCGGACTCTGACTCGGGCTCGGGGCCGGAGCTCCCAGTGCTCCCAGTCCATTCCCAGTGTTCCCAGTTTGTTCCCAGTCCCTCCCAGTGTTCCCAGTTTGTTCCCCGTGTTCCCAGTTTGCCCAGTCCCAGTTTGCCCAGTGTTCCCAGTCCATCCCAGTTTGCCCAGTTTGTCCCCTCTCTCTCCCCCAGTGACTCGGACTCGGACTCGGGCTCGGGGCCCGAGCTCCCAGTGTTCCCAGTTTGTTCCCAGTGTTCCCAGTTTGCCCAGTTCCCATTCCCAGTCCCTCCCAGTATTCCCAGTTTGCCCAGTTTGTTCTCTCTCCCCACAGTGACTCTGACTCTGACTCGGGCTCGGGGCCCGAGCTCCCAGTGTTCCCAGTTTGTTCCCAGTTTGCCCAGTTACCATTCCCAGTATTCCCAGTTTGCCCAGTTTGTTCTCTCCCCGCAGTGACTCAGACTCTGACTCGGGCTCGGGGCCCGAGCTCCCAGTGCTCCCAGTTTGCCCAGTTTGTTCTCTCCCCGCAGTGACTCAGACTCTGACTCGGGCTCGGGGCCCGAGCTCCCAGTGCTCCCAGTGTTCCCAGTTTGCCCAGTTTGTTCTCTCCCCCGCAGTGACTCAGACTCAGACTCCGGCTCGGGGCCCGAGCTCCGTCCCGGGGGGCGCCGGGCGGGTCCCCAAAAGCCGCGGGGCCGGGGGGGACCCCTGGAGAGGGGCCGGGCCCGGGGACAGCGCGGAAAGAGGTACTGGGGACACTGGTTTGTACTGGGAGGGACTGGGATATACTGGGAGGGGTTAAAGGGGGACTGGTTTATACTGGGAGGGGTTAAAGGGGCACTGGGAGGGGATTGGGGGAACTGGGAATGGATTTGGGGGGGATTGGGGGTACTGGGAGGGACTGGGGGGGAACTGGGAGGGACTGGGACCAAACTGGGAGGGACTGGTTTATACTGGGAGGGGTTAAAGGGGCACTGGGACCAAACTGGGGGAGACTGGTTTATACTGGGAGGGGTTAAAGGGGCACTGGGGGGGACTGGAAAAGGTTAAAGGGGCACTGGGGGGGACTGGGACCAAACTGGGAGGGACTGGTTTATACTGGGAGGGGTTAAAGGGGGACTGGGAGGGGACTGGGAGGGGACTGGGGGGGACTGGGACCAAACTGGGAGGGACTGGGGGGGACTGGGAGGGGTTAAAGGGGAACTGGGACCAAACTGGGAGGGGCTAAAGGGGCACTGGTTTATACTGGGAGGGGTTAAAGGGGCACTGGTTTATACTGGGAGGGACTGGGATATACTGGGGGACACTGGTTTATACTGGGAGGGGTTAAAGGGGCACTGGTTTATACTGGGAGGGGTTAAAGAGGAACTGGGGGGAACTGGGGGGGACTGGGAGGGGTTAAAGGGGGACTGGGAGGGACTGGGGGGAACTGGGACCAAACTGGGAGGGACTGGGACGGACTGGGAGGGGATTTGGGGGGGATTGGGGGGCACTGGGGGCACTGGGAGCACTGGGAATGGGAGGGGCTCACCATTTCTCCCCCAACCCCGATTTTTTTCCTGAATTCCCTGTTTTTTCCCCATTTCCCTCCTTTTTCCCTTTCTTTTCCCATTTTCCCCTTTTTTCCCCCATTTCTCCCCTTTTTCCTCCCATTTCTCCCCATTTTTCCCCAAATTCCTCATTTCTCCCCCATTTTTCCCCCTTTCCCCATTTCCCTCCTATTTTTCCTGTTTCTCCCCCCTTTTCCGCCCATTTTTCCCCATTTCCCACCACTTTTCTCCCATTTTTCCCCCAAATCCCCCATTTCCCCCCCGTTTTTTTCCCCAAATTCCCCATTTCTCCACATTTCCCCCCATTTGTCCCCAAATCTCCCATTTCCCCCCATTTCTCCCCAAATCCCCCGTTTTTTCCCCAAATTCCCCATTTTTCCCCCAAATCCCCCATTTTCCCCCCATTTTTCCCCATTTACCCCTGTTTTTTTCCTCAAATCCCCATTTTTTCCCCATTTTTTCCCCCAAATCCCCCATTTCCCCCCCAAATCCCCCATTTTCCCCCCAAATCCCCCATTCCCCCTGTTTTTCCCCAAAATCCCCCATTTTTACCCCCTTTTCCCCCATTCCCCCCCCGATTTTTTCCCCAAATCCCCCCGTTTCTTTCCCCAAAATCCCCATTTTCCCCCCATTTTCCCCCCCTTTTTTCCCCAAATCCCCCATTTCCCCCGTTTTTTCCCGCAATCCCCCATTGCCCCTGTTCTTCCCCATTTTCCCCCAAATCCCCCATTTCCCCCCTATTTTTTCCACAAATCCCCCCATTTCCCCCCCATTTTCCCCCAAATCCCCCATTTCTCCCCCAAATCCCCCAATTTCCCCCAAATCCCCCCAAATCCCCCATTTCCCCCTTTTCCCCCATTTCCCCCCCGTTTTTTTCCCCAAATCCCCCATTTCCCCCCATTTTTCCCCATTTCCCCGTTTTTCCCCCAAATCCCCCATTTTTCCCCAAATCCCCCATTTTTCCCTATTTTCCCCCAAATTCCCGTTTTTTTCCCCCAAATTCCCCATTTCTCCCCCATTTCTCCCCCAAATCCTCTGTTTTTCCCTATTTTTCCCCATTTCCCCCCTGTTTTTTCCCCAAATCCCCCGTTTTTCCCCCAAATCCCCCATTTTTTCCCCTGTTTTTTCCCCAAATCCCCCCAAATTCCCCATTTTTTCCCCATTTTCTGCATTTTCTCCCCTTTTTTTTCCCCAAATCCCCAATTTTCCCCTTATTTCCCCCCCATTTTTCCCCCAAATCCCCCATTTGCCCCCTGTTTTTCCCCATTTCCCCCCATTTTTCCCCCCAAATCCCCATTTTTCCCCCCATTTTTTCCCCCAAATCCCCCATTTTTTTTCCCCAAATCCCCCATTTCCCCCCAAAATCTCCATTTTCCCCCATTTCCCCCCCAATTTTCCCCCAAATCCCCCATTTTTTCCCCATTTTTATCCCAAATCCCCCATTTTTCCCCCAAATCCTCCATTTCCCCCCATATTTTCCCCAAATTCCCCATTTTCCCCCCAAACCCCCCAAATCCCCCCATTTTTTCCCTGTTTTTTCCCCATTCTCCCCTGTTTTTACCCCCAAATCCCCCCATTTTTCCCCATTTTTCCCCGTTTTTTCCCCAAATCTCCCTTTTTCCCCCCCAAATCCCCTGGTTTTTCCCCCAAATCCCCCATTTTTTCCCATTTCCCCTGTTTTTCCCTGAAATCCCCCATTTTTTCTTGGTTTTTTCCCCAAATTCCCCATTTTTTCCCTGTTTTTTACCCCAAATCCCCATTTTCCCCCCCATTTTCCCCCCAAATCCCCCATTTTCCCCCCGTTTTTCCCCCCAAATCCCCTGTATTTCCCCCCAATCCTCCATTTTTTCCCTGTTTTCTCCATTTTTCCCCCATTTTTCCCCCGTTCTCTCCCAAATCTCCCATTTTCCCCCCCATTTTTATCCCAAATCCCCCATTTACCCCCCCATTTTTCCCCAAATCCCCTGTTTTTCCCCAAATCCCCCCAAATCCCCCAAATCCCCCCATCCCAGGCCGGAGCCGTGCCCCCCTCGCCGCGGGCGCCGCCGGCCGCCGCCGGAGCCGGAGGACGGGGACCGGGACCGGGACGTGCGGCGGCAGCGCCGGGCCCAGCGCTTCCAGGGGGGCCTGGGGGGCTCGGGGGGCGCCGGGACCCCCAAAAAACCCCGGCCCAACCCCCCCCCGGCCCCTCCCCCACCCCCCGGCCCCTCCCCCGCCGGGGACACGGACTGGGAGCAGCTGAAGGTGTCGGGCACCTGCCAGGAGGTGACCAAGCGCTACCTGCGCCTCACCTGCGCGCCAGATCCCAGTACTGTGAGACCTGTGCCGGTGAGTGATACCAAAAACAGCGAAATTTAACCCAAAATATCCCAAAATCCACCCCAAAAACATCCCCGACCCCAGTACTGTGAGGCCTGTGCCGGTGAGTGACCCAAAAACCCCGAAATTTAACCCAAAATCCACCCCAAAAACATCCCTGACCCCAGCACGGTGCGGCCCGTGCCGGTGAGTAACACTAAAACCCTGAAATTTACCCCAAAATCCACCCCAAAAACCGCCCCGATCACTGTGCGGCCCGTGCCGGTGAGTGATACCAAAAACAGCGAAATTTAACCCAAAACCGCCCCGACCCCAGCACGGTCAGACCTGTGCCGGTGAGTGACCCAAAAACACCGAAATTTACCCCAAAAACCGCCCCGACCCCAGTACTGTGAGACCTGTGCCGGTGAGTGATACCAAAAACATCGAAATTCACCCTGAAATCTGCCCCAAAACCATCAAAATCCACCCCAAAAACCCCAAAATCCACCCCAAAAACATCCCTGATCCACTACCACAAAACCCGTACTGGTGAGGGATCTGAAAACACCAAAATTCACCCCAAAATCCACCCCAAAAATTCCCCCAAATCCACCGCAAAAATACCCTAAAATCCACCGAAGAACCCTCCAAAATGCGCTGAAAAATACCCCAAAATCTGCTCCAAAAACCCTAAAATGCACCCCAAAAACCCCCAAAACCCCAAAATCCACCCCAAAAACCCCCAAATCCACTGCAAAAACATCAAAATCCACCCCAAAAATTGCCCCAAATCCACTGCAAAAATACCCCAAAATCCACCGAGGAACCCTCCAAAATGCACTGAAAAACCCCCCAAAACCCACCCAGAAAACGCAGAAAATCCACCCCAAAAACCCCAAAAACCCCAAAATCCGCCCAAAATGACCAAAAAGCC
Source organism: Taeniopygia guttata (assembly GCF_048771995.1). Classification (NCBI taxonomy): domain Eukaryota; kingdom Metazoa; phylum Chordata; class Aves; order Passeriformes; family Estrildidae; genus Taeniopygia; species Taeniopygia guttata. The sequence continues at coordinate 252,980 of NC_133062.1, forward strand.
CCAAACTGCCCCAAATTCCGCAGGTGCTGCGTCAGGCGCTGGCGCTGGTGCGCTCGCACTGGGCCGAGCACCGCGACTACGCCTGGGCCTGCGAGCAGCTGAAATCCCTCAGGCAGGACCTGACGGTGAGAATTTGGGGAGGGGGCTTCAAATTGGGGAGGGGGCTTCACTGTGGGAATGGCTGAAATCCCTCAGGCAGGACCTGACGGTGAGAATTTGGGGAGGGGTCCCTAAATTGGGGAGGGGGCTTCACCCTGGGAATGGCTGAAATCCATCAGGCAGGACCTGATGGTGAGAATTTGGGGAGGGGGCTTCAATTGGGGAGGGGGCTTCACTCTGGGAGCAGCTGAAATCCCCCCGGCAGGACCTGACGGTGAGAATTTGGGGAGGGGTCCCTAAATTGGGGAGGGGGCTTCACCCTGGGAGCAGCTGAAATCCCTCAGGCAGGACCTGATGGTGAGAATTTGGGGAGGGGGCTTCAATTTGGGGAGGGGGCTTCACCCTGGGAATGGCCGAAATCCCTCAGGCAGGACCTGACGGTGAGAATTTGGGGAGGGGGCTTCAATTTGGGGAGGGGGCTTCACCCTGGGAGCAGCTGAAATCCCTCAGGCAGGACCTGACGGTGAGAATTTGGGGAGGGGGCTTCATTTGGGGAGGGGGCTTCACTCTGGGAGCAGCTGAAATCCCTCAGGCAGGACCTGACGGTGAGAATTTGGGGAGGGGTCCCCAATTTGGGGAGGGGGCTTCACTCTGGGAATGGCTGAAATCCATCAGGCAGGACCTGACGGTGAGAATTTGGGGAGGGGTCCCCGATTTGGGGAGGGGGCTTCACTCTGGGAATGGCCTAAATCCCTCAGGCAGGACCTGACGGTGAGAATTTGGGGAGGGGTCCCAATTTGGGGAGGGGGCTTCACTGTGGGAGCAGCTGAAATCCCTCAGGCAGGACCTGACGGTGAGAATTTGGGGAGGGGTCCCCAATTTGGGGAGGGGGCTTCACTGTGGGAGCAGCTGAAATCCCCCCAGCAGGACCTGACGGTGAGAATTTGGGGAGGGGGCTTCAATTTGGGGAGGGGGCTTCACTCTGGGAATGGCTGAAATCCCTCAGGCAGGACCTGACGGTGAGAATTTGGGGAGGGGGCTTCAATTGGGGAGGGGGCTTCACTGTGGGAGCAGCTGAAATCCCTCAGGCAGGACCTGACGGTGAGAATTTGGGGAGGGGGCTTCACTTTGGGGAGGGGGCTTCACTCTGGGAATGGCTGAAATCCCCCCAGCAGGACCTGACGGTGAGAATTTGGGGAGGGGTCCCAATTTGGGGAGGGGGCTTCACTCTGAGAGCAGCTGAAATCCCTCAGGCAGGACCTGACGGTGAGAATTTGGGGAGGGGTCCCAATTTGGGGAGGGGGCTTCACTGTGGGAGCAGCTGAAATCCCTGCGGCAGGACCTGACGGTGAGAATTTGGGGAGGGGTCCCTAAATTGGGGAGGGGGCTTCACTCTGGGAATGGCTGAAATCCCTCAGGCAGGACCTGACGGTGAGAATTTGGGGAGGGGGCTTCACTTGGGGAGGGGTCCCGGGAGAGCCGAAGTCCCTTCAGGACCCCTCCCCAAACTTGGGACCCCTCCCCAAATTTGGGACCCCTCCCCAATTTGAGACCCCTCCCCAAATTCAGGATCCCTCCCTGAATCTGGGACCCCTCCCCGGCCCCAGGACCCCTCCCCAAATTCAGGACCCCTCCCCAAATTCAGGATCCCTCTCCATCTTCTGAGACCCCTCCCCAATTTTGGGATCTTTCCCTGAATCTGAGACCCCCTCCCCAATTTAAGACCCCTCCCCAAATTCGGGACCCCTCCCTGAATCTGGGACCCCTCCCCGGGCTCAGGACCCCTCCCCAAATTAAGAACCCCTCTCCATATTGTGGGTCCTGGCCCTGGGACCCCTCCCCAGACTCAGGCCCCCTCCCCAGGCTGAAGACCCCTCCCCAAATTCCCCCCCTGCAGGTTCAGGGCGTGCCCCAGGCCCCCTCCCCAAGCTCAGGACCCCTCCCCAAATTGAGGACCCCTCCCCAAATTCCCCCGCAGGTGCAGGGCGTGCCCCAGCACCCCTTCCCGACCCCAGGACCCCTCCCCAGTCTGAAGACCCCTCCCCAAATTCCCCCGCAGGTTCAGGGCTTGCCCCAGGACCCCTCCCCAGTTTTGGGACCCCTCCCCGGCCCCAGGCCCCCTCCCCAAATTCAGGACCCCTCTCCATGTTGTGGGATCCCTCTCCAGTTTGTGACCCCTCCCCAAATTCGGGACTCCTCCCTGAATCTGGGACCCCCTCCCCAAATTTGGGATCCCTCCCTAGACTTGGGACCCCTCCCCAAATTCAGAATCCCTCTCCATATTGTGGGTCTCCTCCCCTGCCCCAGGACCCCTCCCCAAATTTGGGACCACTCTCCCTATTCTGGGACTGCTCCCCAAATCTGGGACCCCTCCCCAGACTCAGGACCCCTCCCCAAATTGGAGACCTCTCCACAGTTTGGGACCCCTCCCCAACTTTGGGACCCCTCCCCAAATTTGGGATCCCTCACCAGTTTGGGACCCCTCCCCAAACTCAGGACCCCTCCCCAAATTCAGAACCCATCTCCATATTGTGGGCCCCAACCCCAGGACCCCTCCCCAAACTCAGGACCCCTCCCCAAATTCAGAACCCATCTCCATATTGTGGGCCCCAACCCCAGGACCCCTCCCCAAACTCAGGACCCCTCCCCAAATTTAGGACACCTCCCCAGTTTGGGACCCCTCCCCAAATTTGGGATCCCTCCCTGACCCCAGGCCCCCTCCCCAGTCTGAAGCCCCCTCCCCAAATTCCCCCGCAGGTGCAGGGCGTGCCCCAGGCCCCCTCCCCAGTTTTGGGACCCCTCCCCGGCCCCAGGACCCCTCCCCAAATTCAGAAGCCCCCTCCATATTGTGGGTCCCCTGCCCAGGCTCAGGACCCCTCCCCAAATTCGGGACCCCTCTCCCTATTCTGGGACTGCTCCCCAAATCTGGGACCCCTCCCCAAATTCCCCCGCAGGTGCAGGGCGTGCCCCAGGACCCCTCCCCGGGCTGAGGACCCCTCCCCAAATTCAGGATCCCTCTCCATGTTGTGGTTCCCGGCCCCAGGACCCCTCCCCAAGCTCAGGACCCCTCCCCGGGCTGAAGCCCCCTCCCCAAATTCCCCCGCAGGTGCAGGGCGTGCCCCGGGCCCCCTCCCCAGGTTGAAGACCCCTCCCCGGGCTGAAGACCCCTCCCCAAATTCCCCCGCAGGTGCAGGGCGTGCCCCAGGCCCCCTCCCCAGCCCCAGGACCCCTCCCCAGCCCCGGGACCCCTCCCCAATCTGAAGCCCCCTCCCCAAATTCCCCCGCAGGTGCAGGGCGTGCGCACGGAGTTCACGGTGGAGGTGTACGAGACCCACGCGCGCATCGCTCTGGAGAAGGTGTGTGGGGTGTGTGTGGGGTGGATTTGGGGGTCTGGGGGGGCTCGGGGGGGGCTCGGGGGGGGCGCGGGACCCCCGCCCATTTGGGGAGGGGTCTCTGAGGGTCGCCCCCCGCCCAGGGTGACCACGAGGAGTTCAACCAGTGCCAGACGCAGCTGAAGGCGCTGTACGGGGAGAGCCTGGCGGGCTGCGAGGGCGAGTTCACGGCGTACCGGATCCTGTACTGCCTGTTCACCAACAGCTCCGGAGGTGGGGGCCCGAAATGTGGGGAGGGGGTCCTGAAATGTGGGGAGGGGTCTGAAATATGGGGGGGGTCTGAAATATGGGGAGGGGTCTGCAATTGGGGAGGGGGAGGCTCTTTATAGTAGAGTTCACGGCGTACCGGATCCTCTACTGCCTCTTCACCAACAGCTCCGGAGGTGGGGGCCCTGAAATGTGGGGAGGGGGTCTGCAATTGGGGAGGGGTCCCAAAATATGGGGGGGGTCTGAAATATGGGGGGGGTCCCGAATTGGGGAGGGGGTCCCTAAATATGGGGGGGGTCCCTAAATCTGGGGGGGGCCCATAAACGTGAGAATGGGCACTAAAATGTCAAGGGAGGGTCCTGAAATATGGGGGTGATCCCTAAATCTGGGGAGGGGTCCCGAATTGGGGAGGGGTCCTGAAATATGGGGGGGGCCCTGCTGCCCCACTGACCCCACTGACCCCACTGACCCCACTGACCCCACTGACCCCTGTCCCTATTTCTGACCCCACTGACCACTGTCCCTCTCTCTCTCCCCATAGAACTGACCACGGAGCTGGCCCTGCTGCCCCCTAACCTCTGTTCTGACCCCTCTGTGACCCATGCCCTGGCCGTGCTGACCCCTATTTCTCTCTCCCCACAGAACTGACCACGGAACTGGCCCTGCTGCCCCCTAACCTGCGCTCGGACCCCGCCGTGACCCACGCCCTGACCCCACTGACCCCACTGACCCCACTGACCCCACTGACCCCTATTTCTCTCTCCCCACAGAACTGACCACGGAACTGGCCCTGCTGCCCCCTAACCTGCGCTCGGACCCCGCCGTGACCCACGCCCTGACCCCACTGACCCCTATTTCTCTCTCTCCCCACAGAACTGACCACAGAACTGGCCCTGCTGCCCCCTGACCTCCGCTCGGACCCCGCTGTGACCCACGCCCTGACCCCTCTGACCCCACTGACCCCTGTCCCTATTTCTGACCCCACTGACCTCACTGACCCCACTGACCCCACTGACCCCACTGACCCCACTGACCCCTATTTCTCTCTCTCCCCACAGAACTGACCACGGAACTGGCCCTGCTGCCCCCTAACCTCCGCTCTGACCCCGCTGTGACCCACACCCTGACCCCACTGACCCCTATCTGTGTTTCTCCCCCCAGAGCTGACCACAGAACTGGCCCTGCTGCCCCCTAACCTGCGCTCTGACCCCTCGGTGACCCACGCCCTGGCCGTGCTGACCCCTATTTCTCTCTCTCCCCACAGAGCTGACCACGGAGCTGGCCCTGCTGCCCCCTAACCTCCGCTCTGACCCCGCTGTGACCCACGCCCTGGCCGTGCTGACCACAGAACTGACCCCACTGACCCCTGTCCGTGTTTCTCCCCACAGAGCTGACCACGGAGCTGGCCCTGCTGCCCCACTGACCCCACTGACCCCACTGACCCCTATTTCTCCCCACAGAACTGACCACAGAACTGGCCCTGCTGCCCCCTAACCTGCGCTCTGACCCCGCTGTGACCCATGCCCTGACCCCACTGACCCCTATTTCTCTCTCCCCACAGAACTGACCACAGAGCTGGCCCTGCTGCCCCACTGACCCCACTGACCCCACTGTCTCTCTCTCCCCACAGAACTGACCACAGAGCTGGCCCTGCTGCCCCCTAACCTCCGCTCTGACCCGGCTGTGACCCACGCCCTGGCCGTGCTGACCCCTATTTCTCTCTCCCCACAGAACTGACCACAGAACTGGCCCTGCTGCCCCACTGACCCCACTGACCCCACTGACCCCTGTCCGTGTTTCTCCCCACAGAGCTGACCACGGAACTGGCCCTGCTGCCCCCTAACCTGCGCTCGGACCCCGCCGTGACCCACGCCCTGGCCGTGCTGACCCCTATTTCTCTCTCCCCACAGAACTGACCACCGAGCTGGCCCTGCTGCCCCCTAACCTCCGCTCTGACCCCGCTGTGACCCACGCCCTGGCCGTGCGCGCCGCGTGGGCTCTGGGGCTCTACAGCCGCTTCTTCCGCCTGCAGCGCTCGGCCCCGGCCATGGGCCCGCGCCTCATCGACCTCTTCGCCGAGCGGGAGCGGCGCCGCGCCCTGCGCGCCTTCCTCAAGGCGTACGTGGGGCGGCTGTGGGGCGGGTGTGGGGCGGGGTGTGGGGCAGGGAGCACGGAGGCGCAGGTGAGTCGGGGGGTTTGGGGGTTTGGGGGGGATTCGTGCAGTGTGTGGGCACAGGAATCCCAATTCTGCCCCATCGATGGGGCACAGGAACCCCAATTCTGCCCCACAGCAGGGCAGGTCCCCCTTAGGTGTGCCCCACAATGGGGCTGCACCTTTCTTGTGGGGCTGAGCCCCCATTCATGGGGCTGAATCCCCATTTTTGGGGCTGAATCCCCATTTATGGGGCTGAATCCCCATTTATGGGCCTGAACTGCCTTTTATGGGGCTGAATCCCCACTTATGTGTCTGAGCCCCCACTTATGGGGTTGAACTGCCTTTTATGGGGCTGAGACCCCACTTATGGGGCTGAGCCCCCACTTATGGGGCTGAACTGCCTTTTATGGGGCTGAGTCCCCACTTAAGGGGCTGAACTGCCTTTTATGGGGCTGAGCCCTCACTTATGGGGCTGAATCCCCACTTATGGGGTTGAACTGCCTTTTATGGGGCTGAATCCCCCACTTATGGGGCTGAACCGCTTTTTATGGGGCCAAGGCCCCACTTATGGGGTTGAATCCCCACTTACGGGGCTGAGCCCCCACTTACGGGGCTGAACCCCACTGCCATGGGGCAATGTGGGGCTGTGCCCCCCATATGGGACCGTGTCCGTCTGTGTGTGGGGCTGAGCCCCATTATAGGGTTACACCCCATTGCCATGGGGTCAAACCCCTGTTTATGGGGCTGGACCCCGCTATGGGGCTGAGCCCCAACTTATGGGGCTGAATACCCATTTATGGGGCTGAGCCCCCATTTATGGGGCCAAGCCCCCACTTATGGGGCTGAGCCCCCACTTATGGGGCTGAGCCCCCTTGCTATGGGGTCCCACCCCTCCATGGGGCCGGAGCCCCCTGTGGGGCTGCCCCCCATCTCGGGGGGTCCCACCCCGCCGTGGGGCCGCCCCCCATCCCGGGGGGTCCCACCCCGCCGTGGGGCCGCCCCCCATCTCGGGGGTCCCGCCCCGCTATGGGGCTGCCCCACGGCGCCCCCCTGACCTCCTTCTCTCCTCAGCTTCCGCCCGGCGCTGCCGACGGCCCAACTGGGGCCACTTGTGGGGCTGGAGCCCCCCGAGCGCCGCCGCTTCCTCGGGGGGCTGCCCCTGACCTACACCGGGCCCGACCGCGGCGCCATCGACTGCCGCCAGAGCCTGCCGGCCCTGCCCCACATCTGACCCACGGCGGGGCTGCCCTGACCCACAGCTGACCCACAGCTGACCCAGAGCCTGCCGGCCCTGCCCCACATCTGACCCACAGCTGACCCACAGCGGGGCGGCCCTGCCCCACAGCCTGCCAGGGCTGACCCACAGCTGACCCACGGCACAGCCTGCCGGCCCTGCCCCACATCTGACCCACAGCTGACCCAGAGCTGACCCAGAGCCTGCCGGCCCTGCCCCACATCTGACCCACAGCGGGCCCACGGCGGGGCTGCCCTGACCCACATCTGACCCACATCTGACCCACATCTGACCCACGGCAGGGCTGACCCACATCTGACCCACGGCAGGCCCAGGGTTGACCCACAGCGGCTCTGCCCTACATCTGACCCATGGCAGGGCTGACCCTCCTCTGACCCACATCTGACCCACAGTGGGCCTGACCCACAGCAGAGCTGACCCACAGCAGGACGGACCCTCCTCTGACCCACAGCGGGGCTGACCCTCCTCTGACCCACATCTGACCCACAGCAGGGCTGAACCGCACCAGCCCTGCCCCACATCTGCCCCATACGTGACCCACACTGGGGCTGACCTGCACCGGCCCTGCCCCACATCTGACCCACAGTGGGGCTGACCCACAGCGGGGCTGAACCGCAGCAGCCCTGTCCCACCTCTGACCCACATCTACCCCATACGTGACCATCAGTGGGGCTGAACCATACCAGCCCTGCCCCACATCTGCCCCACAGCCTCTGTGGGTCAGGGAGCGAGCTGTGGGGCCGGGACCCGCCCCACCCACGGCTGCTGCCCCATAACCTCCTCTCCCCCCTCAGCCGCCCCAGAGGAGGGGATGTGGGGCCGGAGCTGCCCCATAAGTGCCCTCAGCAGCCACAGCGGGGTGTGGGGGGGGATTTGGGGTGGGCAGGGGGCGACTTGTGGGGCCGCCCCACGGCGCGGGTTTGGGGTGGGACGTGTGGGGCAGAGCCTCAGTTGTGGGGCAGAGCCTCAGTTGTGGGGCAGAGCCTCACTTGGGGGGCAGAGCTCGGGGCCGCCCCACATCTCTCTCTCTTCTCCCTACTGTCGAGGTGCGACCCCCAACCCCACGGAGCGACCCCCGCCCCACGGAGGACGGCGAGACCCACCGAGAGACCCCCGAGCCGCGGCCCCCGCCCCACACGGAGCCTCCAGCCCCACGGAGAGGCCCCACCGCGCCCCCCAACAATGGAGCCGCCCTCCCCCGCCCCACATCGCCGCCAGAACGGGGGGGGGGAGGGGCTCCCCCCGCGCCCCACAGCCGCCGTGGGGCGCTCGGGCCCCACAGCCGCCGCCGCCGCCGCTCCTCCTCCTCCTCCCCCGACCTTTGCGCTGCTCAAACCCTTTTTTTGGTTCGTATTTAATTTATTTCCACTTCCCCTCCCCCACCCCCCACACGCCCCTCCCCCACCCCGCCCCTCCCCCCACGTCTCTTTGCAGGTAAAAATCGCCCCTCCCCCCTTCCCCATCCCCTCCCCCCACCCCCCACCCCCCATTTTCTTCTTTTTTAAGCTTTTTTTGGACAGAATAAAAGAAGGAAAATATAAAAAAAAAGGACAAAACTAAAAAAAAAACGGGGTTGGAATGTGGGTGGGTGGGGGAGGGGCAGGGGGTGGGTGGGGTGGGGGAGGGGAATTTGTACCCGCAGAGATTTAAAATATATTTCTATAAAAACCTTCGCCCTTTCCCCACCGATTTCTCCTTTTATTCGTTATTTCATCTTTTTTTTCCTTTTTTTTCCGGTTTTTTTTCACAAAAATATTCGCGGGGGTGGGGGAGGGGCGGGGTTGGCGGGATGGGCGGGGCTAAGACGAAGCCCCGCCCCTCATTCGCCACCCCGCGTTCTGATTGGACGAACGGCACATGATTGGCATGCGGGGAGAGGTGGGGGCGGGGCCTGGCGCGCTCAGACCACGCCCCCTTTTTTGGCCACGCCCCTTTGGCAGATTCACACTCAGTGCAATTAACGCGGAGCTCCGCCCCCTCCGCTTTGGCCACGCCCCCTTCGCATTGGCTCCGCCCACTGCGTTTGGCCACGCCCCCGGCGCGTTTGGCCCCGCCCCTTCAGGGGGGGTTTGGGGGGTTTTTGGGGCGGATTTGGGGGTTTTTGGGGCGGATTTGGGGGTTTTTGGGGTCACTTGGAGAGTTTGCTGATGACCCTGATGAGCGCCGCGTTCTCGTCCTTCAGCCGCTGGTTATCGGCGCGCAGGTCCGACAGCGCCTGCAGGGGCCCCAAAATCATCACAAAATCCTCACAAAATCACCCCAAAACCATCACAAAATCATCCCAAAGTCATCCCAAAACCACCACAAAACCACCACAAAATCATCACAAAATTACCCTGAAACTACCCCGAAACCCTCCCAAAAACACCCAAAAACTACTTTAAAATTACAACAAAGCGCCCCAAAATTACCCCAAAATCATCACGAAAATCATCCTGAAAGTACCCCAAAATCACCCCAAAATCATCACAACACCACCCCGAAACTACCCCAAAACTACCTTAAAATTACCACAAAGCGCCGCAAAATTACCCCAAAATCATCACAAAAATCACCCTGAAAGTACCCCAAAATCATCCCAAAATCATCACACCACCACCCCAAAACCACCCCGAAACTACCCCAAAATCACCCTAAAAAAACACCCCAAAACTACCCCAAAAGCACCCCAAAATCACCACAAAACTACCCCAAAATGACCCACCCCAAAACCACTCCAAAAAAACACCCCAAAACAACCCCAAAACCATCCAAAAATTACCTCAAAACCACCCCAAGTTACACCACAAAACCATCCCAAAATGACCCCAAAATTACTCTAAAACCTCCCAAAAACCACCCCAAAATGATCCCGAAAACCACCCAAAATTACCCCAAAATTACTCCAAAACCACCCAAAAACCACCCCAAAATGACCCAAAATTACTCCAAAACCACCCAAAAACCACCCCAAAACGACCCAAAATTACTCCAAAACCACCCAAAAATCACCCAAAAATGACCCAAAATTACTCCCAAACCACCCGAAATGAGCCCAGAGCACCCAGAACCCCCAAAATTCCCGGAATTTGGGGTTCCAAATTCACCTTCAGCTCCTCCTCCAGCTCAGCCGCCTTCAGCTCCAGCGCCCGGCGCTCCTGAGGGGCCCAGAGGAGAAATTACAGGGGAGAATTGGGGGAAATGTGGGGGGAAATGGGAAAAATGTGAGGGGAAAAGGGAAAAATGTGAGGGGAAAATGTGAGGGGAAAATGTGAGGGGAAATGGGGAAAATGTGAGGGGAAAAGGGAAAATGTGAGGGGGGGAAAATGTGAGGGGAAAATGGGGAAAATGTGAAGGGAAAATGTGAGGGGAAAAGGGGTGAATTTGAGCGGGAAAAGGGGAAAAATATGAGGGGAAAATGGAGAGAAATGTGAGGGGGAAATGGAGGGAAACATGAGGAAAAATTGGGGAAAAATGTGAGGGGAAAATGGGGAAAAATGTGAGGGGAAAATGGGGAAATGTGAGGGGGAAATGGAGGAAAATGTGAGGGGAAATTGGGAAAAATGTGAGGGGAAAATGGGGAAATGAGAGGGGAGGAAATGGAGAAAATGTGAGGGGAAAATGGCAGCGAATGTGATGGGAAAATGGAGGAAATGTGAGGGGAAATTGGGGAAAAATGTGAGGGGAAATGGCAGGAAACATGAGGGGAGAAAATGGAAAAATGTGAGGGGAAAACTGTGGAAAACGTGAGGGGAAAAAGGATAAAATGTGAGGGGAGAAAGAGAGGGAAAATGTGAGGGGAAAATGGCCGAAAATGTGAGGGGGAAATGGAGGGAAATGTGAGGGGAAAAAGGGGGGGAAATGTGCAGGGAAAAGAGGGAAAAATGGAGGAAATAGGTGAGGGGAAAAAGGGAGAAAACGTGAGGGGGAAAAGGGAAAAAACGTGAGGGGAAAAAGGGAAAAAACATGAGGGGAAAAGGGGGGAAATGTAAAGGGACAAAATGGCGGAGCAACATGAGGGGGGAAAATGGCGGGAAAGGTCAGGGGGAAAATGGAAAAATGTGAGGGGAAAATGGTGGGAAATGTGAGGAGAAAATGGAGAAAATGTGAGGGGGAAATGGAGAAATTGTGAGGGGAAAAAAATGGGGGAAATGTGAGGGGAAAATGGAGAAATGTGAGGGGGAAATGGGGGAAGGTGAGGGGAAAAGGCGGGAACGGTGAAGGGAGAAAATGGCGGAGAAATGTGAGGGGAGAAAATGGAAAAATGTGAGGGGAAAATGGTGGAAAATTTGAGGGTAAAAAGGAGAAAAAGTGAGGGGAGAAAGGGAAAATGTGAGGGGGAAAAGGGAGAAAACATGAGGGGAAAAGGGGGAAAAGCGTGAGGGGAAAAGGCGGGAAATGTGAGGGGACAAAATGGCGGAGCGACATGAGGGGAGAAAATGGCGGGAAAGGTCAGGGGAAAAATGGAAAAAGGTGAGGGGAAAACGGTGGGAAATGTGAGGGGAAAATGGAGAAAATGTGAGGGGGAAATGGGGAAAAATGTGAGGGGAAAATGGAGAAATGTGAGGGGAAAAAAACGGGGGAAATGTGAGGGGAAAATGGTGGGAAAGGTGAGGGGAAAAGGCGGGAACGGTGAGGGGAGAAAATGGAAAAATGTGAGGGGAAAATGGTGGAAAACTTGAGGGGAAAAAGGAGAAAAGGTGAGGTGAGAAAGGGGGGAAATGTGAGGGGAAAAGGGAAAAAGCGTGAGGGGAAAAGGCGGGAAATGAGAGGGGACAAAATGGCGGAGCAACATGAGGGGAGAAAATGGCGGGAAAGGTCGGGGGAAAAATGGAAAAAGGCGAGGGGAAAATGGTGGGAAATGTGAGGGGAAAAGGAGAAAATGTGAGGGGGAAATGGGGAAAAATGTGAGGGGAAAAAAAAACGGGGGAAATGTGAGGGGAAAATGAGGGAAATGTGAGGGGAAAAGGGGGAAAAATGTGAGGGGAGATAATGGAGAAATTGTGAGGGGAAAATGGCAGCGAATGTGAGGGGAAAATGGGGAAAAATGTGAGGGGAAAACTGTGGAAAATTTGAGGGGAAAAAGGAGAAAAGATGAGGGGAGAAAGGGGGGAAATATGAGGGGAAACTGGCTGGAAAAACGATGGGAAAAAAATAGGGAAAATGAGAGGGGAAAATGGGGAAACGTGAGGGGAAAAGGGAGGGAAACGTGAGAGGAAAATTAAGGGAAACACGAGGGGAAAATTCAGGAAACGTGATGTAAAAATAGGAAATGTGAGGGGAAATATGGCACAGGAGGTTTTAGGGGTTCCAGGATGGTTTTGGGGTGTTTTTTGGGGTGGTTTTGGGTGGTTTTTGGGGTTCCAGGATGGTTTTTGGGGTGGTTTTGGGTGTTTTTTGGGTGGTTTTTGTGTGTTTTTGGTGTTAACACTCACGAATCTCTCCAGCTCGAGCCGGGCCGGGCGCTCGGCGCTGCGCTCCTGACGCTGGACAGGAAAGGGGAGAATGACCCCTGAGTGACCCCTGAGTGACCACTGAGTGACCACTGAGTGACCCCGAGTGACCCTGAGTGACCACTGAGTGACCCTGAGTGACCCCTGAGTGACCCTGAGTGACCACTGACCCCTGAGTGACCCTGAGTGACCACTGAGTGACCACTGAGTGACCCTGAGTGACTCCTGAGTGACCCCCGAGTGACCCCTGAGTGACCCCGAGTGACCACTGAGTGACCACTGACCCCTGAGTGACCACTGAGTGACCCCTGAGTGACCCTGAGTGACCCTGAGTGACCACTGAGTGACCCCTGAGTGACCACTGAGTGACCACTGAGTGACCCCGAGTGACCCTGAGTGACCAATGAGTGACCACTGACCATTGAGTGACCCTGAGTGACCCGAGTGACCCCTGAGTGACTCTGAGTGACCCCAAGTGACCCTGAATGACCCCCAGTGACCCCGAATGACCCCCCATGACCACTGACCTGAGTGACCCCGAGTGACCCTCAATGACCCCAAATGACCCCCAGTGACCCCGAATGACCCCCGTGACCCCTCATGACCACTGACCTGAGTGATCCTGAGTGACCCTGAGTGACCCCAAATGACCCCGAATGACTCCCAAATGACCCCAGTGACCCCAAATGACCCCGAATTACCCCGGTGACCCCCGGTGACCCCTGACCTGGGTGACTCTGAGTGACCACGGAGTGACCCTGAGTGACCCCAAATGATCCCCAGTGACCCCAAATGACCCCAGTGACCCCCGTGACCCCCCGTGACCACTGACCTGAGTGACCCTGAGTGACCACGGAGTGACCCCAAGTGACCCCTGAGTGACCACTGACCTGAGTGACCCCGAGTGACCCCAAATGACCCCCAGTGGCCCCAAATGACCCCCAGTGACCCCCAGTGACCCTGAATGACCCCCGTGACCCCTGAGTGACCACTGACCTGAGTGACCCCGAATGACCCCGAATGACCCCGAATGACCCCCAGTGACCCCGAATGACCCCGGTGACCCCTGACCTGGGTGACCCTCTCCAGCTCCAGCCGGCTCTGGGTCAGCGCCAGCTCCGCCTCCTGCAGCTGCTCCCGAATCCGCTCGTTTTCACCCCAAAGCTCCTGGAACAGCTGAGGGGGGAGGGGCGGGGGGAGGGGTCTGAGCCCGCCCCTCCCCCACCCCCAAATCCCCCCCCTCATTCACCAAATCCGCTCGTTTTCACCCCAAAGTTCCTGGAACAGCTGGGGGGGGAGGGGCGGGGGAGGGAGGGGTCTGAGCCCGCCCCTCCCCCACCCCAAAATCCCCTCCCCCACCCCCCGAATCCGCTCGTTTTCACCCCAAAGCTCCTGGAACAGCTGGGGGGGGAGGGGCGGGGGGGAGGGGTCTGAGCCCGCCCCTCCCCCACCCCCAAATCTGCTCGTTTTCACCCCAAAGTTCCTGGAACAGCTGTGGGGGGAGGGGCGGGCTCAGACCCCTCCCCCACCGCCCCTCCCCCACCCCCACCGCCCCTCCCCCACCCCCCCAAATCCGCTCGTTTTCACCCCAAAGCTCCTGGAACAGCTGGGGGGGGAGGGGCGGGCTCAGACCCCTCCCCCCTGCCCCTCCCCCACCCCCAAATCCCCTCCCCCACCCCCAAATCCCCTCCCCCACCCCCAAATCCCCTCCCCCACCCCCACCGCCCCTCCCCCACCCCCCTTTACCTGTTGGTAATCGAAGGGCGGGGCCGGGGTGGGGCTGTGGGGGAGGGGAGGGGTCAGGGGGGGCGGAGACCCCCCAAAATCATCACAGAAACCCCAAAAAAACCCAAAATTCAATTCAGAACCACCCAAAAAACACCAAAATTCAATCCAGACCCACCCAAAAAACCCCAAAATCATCCCAGGACTTCCCAAAATCCCCTTAAAACACCTCAGACCCCCCAAATTTCCCCAAATTCCCCCCAAATCCCCCCAAATTTCCCCGAATTCCCCCCAAATTTTCCCAAATCCCCCCAAATTTCCCCAAATTTCCCCAAATTTCCCCAAATTTCCCCGAATTTCCCCGAATTCCCCCCAAATCCCCCAAAATCCCCCAATTTCCCCAAATTCCCCCAAATTTCCCCTAATTCCCCCAAATTCCCCAAATCCCCCCCAAATTTCCCCTAATTTGCCCCAAATTTCCCCAAATTCCCCCAAATTCCCCAAATTTCCCCAAATTCCCCAAATTTCCCCGAATTTCCCCAAATTCCCCCCAAATTTCCCCAAATTCCCCTGAAATTTCCCCAAATTCCCCCAAATTCCCCCCAAATTTCCCCGAAATGTCACCCAAATCTTCCCCAAATTCCCCCAAACCCCCGAAATTTCCCAAAATTCCCCCCAAACCCCCCAAATTCCCCCCAATTCCCCAAATTCCCCCCAAATTCCCCCCAAATTTCCCAAAATTTCCGCAAATTCCCCCCAAATTTCCCCAAATTTCCTCAAATCCCCCCAAATCCCCCCAAATTCCCCCCAAATTCCCCCAAATCCCCCCCAAATTCCCCCAAATTTCCCCAAATCCCCCCAAATTTCCCCAAATGTCCCCAAATTCCCCCAAATTTCCCCAAATTCCCCAAATTTCCCCAAATCCCCCCAAATCCCCCCGTACCTGGGTGGGGGAGGGGCGTCCTCGGGCCCGTCGCTCTCGGGGCCGCGGGTGGGGGAGGGGAGCCGGGGGGGGTCCTGGGGGGGGGGGGGAGGGGACGGGGGGGGTGAGACCCCAAAATCCCCCAAATTCCCCAAGAATTCCCCCAAATTCCCCAAAATCCCCCCCAGAATTTCCAAATTCTCCCGGGGAACCCAAACATTCCACCCAAAATCCCCCCAAAAAAACCCCAAAAATTCCACCCAAAATCCCCAAAAAATCCCAAAAAATTCCACCCAAAATCCCCCCAAAAAAACCCCCAAAAATTCCACACAAAATCCCCCCAAAAACCCCCAAATTCCACCCAAATCCCCCCAAAAATTCCACCCAAAATCACCCCAAAATCCCCCAAATTCCCCAAAATTCTCCGATTTCCCCCAAATTCTCAGAATCCCCCCAAAATTCCCCAAATTCTCCGATTTCCCCCAAAATCCCCCCAAAATCCCCCAAATTCTCTGATTTCCCCCAAATTCCCCCAAATCCCCCCCAAATCCCCCAAATTCCCCCAGAATTCCCCCAAAATCCCCAAATTCTCTGATTTCCCCCAAATTCCCAAAAATCCCCCCAAAATTCCCCAAATTCTCAGATTTTCTCCAAATTCCCCCAAAATTCCCCAAAATCCCCCCAAATCCCCCCAAAATCTCCCAATATCTCCAATTTCCCCCAAATCCTCCAAATTCCCCCAAAATTCTCCAAAATCCCCCAAAATCCCCCAAATTCCCCAAAATGCCCCCAAAATTCCCCAGATTTCCCCAAAATCCCCCAAATTCCCCCAAATTTCCCCAAAATCCCCCAAATCCCCAAAATCCCCCAAAATCCCCCAAAACTCACGGTCGGCTCCCGCCCGCCCTCGTCCCTGATTGGCTGCTGCTGGCCACGCCCCTCGGCGCCTCGGCCAATCCCGTGCTCCGCCGCCCGCAGCTCCGGCAGGGTCACGCCCTGGCCGGGGTCAGAGGTCACGCAGGGGTCACACAGGGGTCATGCAGGGGTCACACAGGGGTCAGAGATCACACAGGGGTCACACAGGGGTCAGAGGTCACACAGGGGTCACGATGAGATTTTGGGTGGTGTTTTTAGGGCAGTTTTTGGGTGATTTTGGGGCAATTTTGGGGCATTTTTGGGCGATTTTGGGGCAATTTTTAGGGCAATTTTTGGGTGATTTTGGACAGTTTTTGTGGCATTTTCAGGGGTGATTTTTGGACAGTTTTTGAAGTGTTTTTGGGGTGATTTTGTGGCAGTTTTTGGGGGGATTTTGGGGCAGTTTTGGGGCAGTTTCTGGGGTGATTTTGGCTGTTTTGGGGGCAGTTTTTGGCTCTTTTTGGGGCAGTTTTTGGGTGATTTTGCAGCAATTTTGGGGCAGTTTTTGGGGTGATTTGTGATGTGTTTGGGAGTTTTTTGGGGTGTGTTTGGGGCAATTTTGGGGCACTTCATGGGTGATTTTTGGACACTTTTTGAGGTGTGTTTGGGGTGATTTTGGGGTGTTTTTGGGGTGATTTTGGGGCAATTTTTAGGGCAATTTTTGGGTGATTTTGGACAGTTTTTGTGGCATTTTCAGGGGTGATTTTTGGACAGTTTTTGAAGTGTTTTTGGGGTGATTTGGGGCAGTTTTTGTGGCTGTTTCTGGGGTGATTTTGACTGGTTTTGGGGCGGTTTTTGGCTCTTTTTGGGGCAGTTTTGGGGCAGTTTCTGGAGAGATTTTGGGGCAGTTTTTGGGTGATTTTTGGGACAGTTTTTGTGGCTGTTTCTGCGGTGATTTTGACTGTTTTTGTGGCAGTTTTTGGCTGTTTTTGGGGCAGTTTTTGGGGTGATTTTGGGGCAGGATTTGGGGCAATTTTTGAGTGATTTTGGGGCAGTTTTTGGGGTGATTTTGGGGCAGTTTTTGGGTGATTTTTGGACAGTTTTTGGGGTGATTTTAGGGCAATTTTTAGGGCAGTTTTTGGGTGAGTTTGGGGCAGGTTTTGGGGCAATTTTTGAGTAATTTTACAGCAATTTTGGGGCAGTTTTTGGGTGATTTTGGGGCAATTTTGGGGCAGTTTTTGAGGTGTTTTTGGGGTGATTTCTGGTGTGTTTGGGGAAGTTTTTTGGGGAGATTTTGGGGCAGTTTTTGGGTGATTTTGGAGCAGGTTTTGGGGCTCTTTTTGTGGCTGTTTCTGGGGAGATTTTGGCTGTTTTTGGGGCAGTTTTTGGCTCTTTATGGGGCAGTTTTCGGGGTGATTTTGGGGCAGGTTTTGGGGCACTTTTTGAGTAATTTTGGGGTGATTTTGGCTGTTTTTGGGGCAATTTTTGAGTAATTTTGGGGCAGTTTCTGGGGTGATTTTGGGGCAGGATTTGGGGCAATTTTTGATTAATTTTGTGGCAGTTTTTAGGGTGATTTGGGGCAGTTTTTGTGGCAGTTTCTGGGGTGATTTTGGCTGGTTTTGGGGCAGTTTTTGGCTCTTTTTGGGGCAGTTTTCGGGGTGATTTTGGGGCACTTTTGGAGTAAATTTGGGGCAGTTTTTGGGGTGATTTTGGGGCAGGTTTTGGGGCAATTTTTGAGTAATCTTGTGGCAGTTTCTGGAGTGATTTTGGCTGGTTTGGGGCAGTTTTTGGCTCTTTTTGGGGCAGTTTTTGGGGCGATTTTGGGGCGGTTTTTGAGGCAATTTTGGGGCAATTTTGGAGTAATTTTAGGTCAGTTTTTGGGGTGATTTTGGGGCAATTTTTGAGTAATCTTGGGGCAGTTTTTGGGGTGATTTTGGCTGGTCTGGGGACAGATTTTGGCTCTTTTTGGGGCAGTTTTTGGCTCTTTCTGGGGCAGTTTTTGGGGTGATTTGGGGCAGTTTTTGTGGCAGTTTCTGAGGTGATTTTGACTGCTTTTGGGGCGGTTTTTGGCTCTTTATGGGGCACTTTTTGGGGTGATTTTGGGGCAATTTTTGAGTAATTTTGGGGCAACTTTTGGGGTGATTTTGTGGCAGTTTTTGGGATGATTTTGGGGCAATTTTTAGGGCAGTTTTTGGGTGATTTTGGGGCAATTTTGGGTCAGTTTTTGGGGTGATTTTGGGGCAATTTTTGAGTAATTTTGGGTCAGTTTTTGGGGTGATTTTGGGGGTTTTTGGAGCAGTTGTTGGGGTGAGTTTGGGGCAGGTTTGGGGGCATTTTTTGAGTAATTTTAGGGTGATTTTTGGGGTGATTTTGGGGCACTTTTTGATTAATTTTGGGGCATTTTTTGAGTAATTTTGGGGTGATTTAGGGGGTTTTTGGGCCCACCTGCGTGGCTCTCCGCGCCTGCCGCATCAGGCGGCTCCGGGCTTTGCGCTGAGACTCCGACTCCTCGTCCCGGGCGGGCGGCTGGAACGGCCTGGGGGGAAATTCGGGGGAAAAAAGGGGAGTTTTGGGGAAAAATGGGGATTTTGGGGAAAAATGGGGATTTTGGGGAGAAAAAGGGGATTTGGGGGGGAAAAAAGGGGAATATGGGGAGAAAAATGTGGATTTTGGGGGGAAAAATGGGGATTTTGGGGGGAAAAGGGATTTTGGAAATAAAAGGGGATTTTGGGGGGGAAAAATGGGGATTTTTGGGGGATTTTTGGGGATTTTGGGGAGAAAAAGGGGATTTGGGGAAAAAAGGGAATTTTGGGGGGAAAAAAGGGGATTTTGTGGGAAGGAAAAGGGGATTTTGGGGGAAAAAGGGGATTTTGGGGAGAAAAAAGGGGATTTTGGGGGGAAAAATGGGGATTTTGGGGGAAAAAAAGGGGATTTTGCGGTGAAAAAGGGGATTTTGGGGGAGAAAAGGGGAATTTGGGGAGAAAAATAGGCTTTTGGGGGGAAAAATGGGGATTTTGGGGGGAAAAAAGGGGATTTTGGGGGTGAAAAGGGGATTTTGGGGGGAAAAATGGGGATTTTGGGGAGAAAAAGGGAAATTTGGGGGGAGAAAAGCAGATTTTGGGGGAAAAAGGGGAATTTGGGGAGAAAAAGGGGATTTTGGGGGGAAAAGGGGATTTTGGGGAGAAAAACGTGGAATTTGGGGAGGGGGAGGGGCCTGACCTGCGCACCCGCGGCTCGGGGGGGTCCCGGGGGGCTCCGGGCGGGGCGGGGGAGGGGCTGTGGGGGAGGGGCGGCAGCGTCAGCCCCTCCCCCTTTTAACCCCCCCTTAACCCCTCCCCTTTAAGCTCCTCCCCTTAAAGACCCCACCCCAATTTAAG
Organism: Taeniopygia guttata; assembly: GCF_048771995.1. Lineage (NCBI taxonomy): Eukaryota > Metazoa > Chordata > Aves > Passeriformes > Estrildidae > Taeniopygia > Taeniopygia guttata. Next base: position 272,399 of record NC_133062.1, read on the forward strand.
CCCCTCCCAGTAAAGACCCCACCCCAATTTAAGCCCCTCCCCTTTAAGCCCCTCCCACTAAAGACCCCTCCCCAATTTAAGCCCCTCCCCCTTTAAGCCCCTCCCACTAAGACCCCACCCCAATTTAAGCCCCTCCCCCTTAAAGACTCCACCCCAATTTAAGCCCCTCCCCCTTTAAGCCCCTCCCACTAAAGACCCCACCCCAATTTAAGCCCCTCCCCTTTAAGCCCCTCCCACTAAAGACCCCTCCCCAATTTAAGCCCCACCCCCTTTAAGCCCCTCCCATTAAAGACCCCACCCCAAATTAAGCCCCTCCCACTAAAGACCCCACCCCAATTTAAGCCCCTCCCCCTTTAGCTCCTCCCCCTTTAAGCCCCTCCCATTAGAGACCCCACCCCAATTTAAGCCCCTCCCACTAAAGACCCCACCCCATTTAAGCCCCTCCCCCTTTAACCCCCTCCCCTTTAAGCCCCTCCCACTAAAGACCCCACCCAAATTTAAGCCCCTCCCCCTTTAACCCCCTCCCCCTTTTAGCCCCTCCCATTAAAGACCCCACCCCAAAATAAGCCCCTCCCTCATTAAGCCCCTCCCCATTTAAGCCCCTCCCATTAAAGACCCCACCCCAATTCAAGCCCCTCCCCCTTTGACCCCTCCCCAAATTAAGCCCCTCCCACTAAAGACCCCTCCCCATTTAAACCCCGCCCACTGAAGACCCCACCCCAATTTTAGCCCCTCCCACTAAAGACCCCACCCCAATTTAAGCCCCTCCCCCTTTAACCCATCCCCATTTAGCCCCTCCCCCTTTTAAATACCCCACCCCAATTTAAGCCCCTCCCCCTTTAAGCCCCTCCCACTAAAGACCCCACCCCAAATTAAGCCCCTCCCCCTTTAACCCCTCCCCTTTAAGCCCCTCCCACTAAAGACCCCACCCCAATTTAAGCCCCTCCCCCATTTAAGCCCCGCCCCCTCTGCCCCTCCCCCTCACCTGGGGGCCCGCGGGGTGGGGGAGGGGCGTCCTTGGGGGGTCTCCGACACCTGTGTGGGGGAGGGGCCATGAGTGGGCGTGGTCATCACCCGAGGGGGGCGTGGTTTACCCAAAAAGGGGGCGTGGCCTCACCTGCAGGCGCGGGGAGGAGGCGGAGCGTCGCACGGGGGGCGGGGCCTGGGCGGGGGGCGTGTCCCGGGCGGGGCCTGGCCACGCCCCCAAAGAGCCGGACCTGAGGAGAGCCCCGGGGGGGGGCTGGGGGGGCGGTGGGGGCGGGGCCGGGCCCGGGACACGCCCCTTTAACCCCCAAGGGGCGGGGCCGGGCCCGGGACACGCCCCTTTTACCCCCAGGGGGCGGGGCCGGGCCCGGGACACGCCCCTTTTACCCCGGGGGCGGGGCCAGTCCCGGGACACGCCCCTTTTACCCCCCAAGGGGCGGGGCCAGGCTCGGACCACGCCCCTTTTACCCCCAGGGGGCGGGGCCGGGCTCAAGCCACGCCCCTTTTACCCGGGTGGGGGAGGGGCCTTACCGGCTGCGGGGGGGCGGGGCCGCGGGGGGGCGGAGCCTCGGGGGGGTCTGGGGGAGGGGGAGGGGAGGTCAGAGGTCACGACCCCACTCTGCGGACCCCCCCCCAAAAATCCCCACAAAATTCCCCGAAAATTCCCCAAAATTCCCTGAAAATCCCAAAAATCCCTAAAGCCCCAAAATCCCAAATACCCCCAAAATTCCCCAAAATCCCCCCAAAAATCCCCCCAAATTCCCCAAAAATCTCCCGAAAATTCCACTAAAATCCCCCAAAAATTTCCCAAATCCCCAAAATTCCCCAAAAATCCCCTCAAAATTCCACAAAAATCCCGAACAATCCCCAAATCCCCAAATTTCCCAAAAAGTCCCCCATAAATTCCCAAAAAATCCCCCAAACTTCCCCGAAACTCCCTAAAAATCCCCAAATACCCAATATTCCCGGAAAATCTCCCCAAAATTCCCCAGAAATCTCCCCAAAATTCTCTGAAAATCCCCCAAAATTCCCTGAAAATCCCAAAAATCTCCAAAGCCCCAAAATTCCCTGAAAATCCCCCAAAATTCCCCAAAAATCCAGAACAATCCCCAAATCCCCAAAATTCCCCCCAAATCCCCCAAAATTCCCCGAAAATCCCAAAAAATTCCCCGAAAATCCCTAAAAATCCCCAAATCCCCAAAAATCTCCCCAAAATTCCCCGAAAATCCCCGAAAAAACGTAACAATCCCCAAATCCCCAAAATTCCCAAAAAGTCCCCCACAAATTCCCCACAAATTCCATAAAATTCCCCGAAAATCCCTAAAATTCCCCGAACCCCAAAAAATCCCCAAAATCCCCATTTTTACCCCAAAAATCCCATCTTTTTCCCCCAAAAATCCCATTTTTTTCCCCAAAATCCGCATTTATTTACCGAAAAACCCTCGGGATTTTCCCCCTAAAATCCTCATTTTCCCCCCCCAAACCCCATTTTTCCCCAAATCCCCGTTTTTCCCCCCAAAAATCCCGGTTTTTTCCCCCAAACCCCATTTTTCCCCCCAAACCCCATTTTCCCCCCAAAATCCCCATTTTCCCAAAATCCCCATTTTACCCCCCAAAATCCCCATTTTCCCAAAATCCCCATTTTACCCCCCAAAATCACGTTTTTTCCCCCAAAAATCCCATTTTTTTCCCCTAAAAAATCCCATTTTTTTGCCCCATTTTCCCCCCAAACCCCCTTTTTCCCAAAATCCCCATTTTCCCCCCAAAATCCCCTTTTTCCCCCCAAAACCCCCATTTTTCCCAAAATCCCCATTTTCCCCCCAAAATCCCCTTTTTCCCCCCAAAATCCCCATTTTTCCCAAAATCCCCATTTTTCCCCCCAAACCCCATTTTTCCCCAAATCCCCATTTTTACCCCCAAAATCCCCATTTTTCCCCAAATCCCCATTTTTACCCCCAAAATCCCATAATTTTTTTCCCAAAAAAATCCCAATTTTCCCCCCAAAATCCCATTTTTTTGCCCCAAAATCCCATTTTTCCCCCCAAAATCCCCTTTTTCCCAAAATCCTGCTTTTTCCCCCCAAAATCCCATTTTTTTGCCCAAAATCCCCTTTTTCCCAAAATCCCGCTTTTTCCCCCCAAACCGCTCACCCCCCGGGGGGGGCGGCCCCTCCCCCTCACTCTCCCCCCCCTCGTCGCTGTCGGGCGCCCCTCCCCCCCCCGGGGGGCGCAGGGGGGGGGGCAGCGGCCCCTCCCCCACCCGGGCCCGGGCCTGGAGCCAGAGGCGCTCCCGGGAGCTGCGGCGGCACACGGAGCTCCTGGGGAGAAAAACGGGGATTTTGGGCAAAAAGGGAAATTTGGGAAAAAAAATGGGGATTTTGGGTGAAAAAACGGGGATTTTGGGAAAAAAACCGGGGATTTTATGGGTAAAAATGGGGATTTTGGGGGTCCCCAGAGGCGCTCCCGGGAGCTGCGGCGGCACACGGAGCTCCTGGGGAGAAAAACGGGGATTTTGGGCAAAAATCAGATTTTGGGAAAAAAAATGGGGATTTTGGGAAAAAAAACGGGGATTTTGGGCAAAAAAACGGGGATTTTATGGGTAAAAATGGGGATTTTGGGGGTCCCCAGAGGCGCTCCCGGGAGCTGCGGCGGCACACGGAGATCCTGGGGAGAAAAACCCAGATTTTGGGCAAAAATGGAAATTCGGGAAAAAAAAATGGGGATTTTGGGGGTCCCCAGAGGCGCTCCCGGGAGCTGCGGCGGCACACGGAGCTCCTGGGGAGAAAAACCCAGATTTTGGGCAAAAATCAGATAGAAAAAACTTCATTTTGGGGAAAAACGGGGATTTTGGGCAAAAAAACGGGGATTTTATGGGTAAAAATGGGGATTTTGGGCAAAAATGAAGATTTGGGGAGAAAAACAGCGATTTTGGGCAAAAATCAGATTTTGGGGAAAAAAACGGGTATTTTGGGCAAAAAAATGAGATTTTGGGCAAAAAACGGGGATTTCGGGAAAAAAATGGGGATTTTGGGGAAAAAAATGGGGATTTTATGGGTAAAAATGGGGATTTTGGGCAAAAATGGGATTTGGGGGGAAAACCGGGGATTTTGGGCAAAAAGCAGATAGAAAAACTTCGTTTTGGGGAAAAAACCAGGATTTTGGGAAAAAAAATGGGGATTTTGGGAAAAAAACCGAGGATTTTATGGGTAAAAATGGGGATTTTGGCGATAAAAATGAAGATTTGGGGAGAAAAACCGCGATTTTGGGCAAAAATGGAAATTTGGGAAAAAAAATGGGGATTTTGGGAAAAAATGGAAATTTGGTAGGAAAAACGGGGGTTTTGGGGAAAAAAACGGGGATTTTATGGGTAAAAATGGGGATTTTGGGCAGAAATGAAGATTTGGGGAGAAAAATGGCGATTTTGGGCAAAAAGGGAAATTTGGGAAAAAAAATCTGAGATTTTGGGTGAAAAAATGGGGATTTTGGGCAAAAAAACGGGGATTTTATGGGTAAAAATGGGGATTTTGGGGGGCCCCAGAGGCGCTCCCGGGAGCTGCGGCGGCACACGGAGCTCCTGGGGAGAAAAACGGGGATTTTGGGCAAAAATCAGATTTTGGGAAAAAAAATGGGGATTTTGGGAAAAAAAACGGGGATTTTGGGCAAAAAAACGGGGATTTTATGGGTAAAAATGGGGATTTTGGGGGTCCCCAGAGGCGCTCCCGGGAGCTGCGGCGGCACACGGAGATCCTGGGGAGAAAAACCCAGATTTTGGGCAAAAATGGAAATTCGGGAAAAAAAAATGGGGATTTTGGGGGTCCCCAGAGGCGCTCCCGGGAGCTGCGGCGGCACACGGAGCTCCTGGGGAGAAAAACCCAGATTTTGGGCAAAAATCAGATAGAAAAAACTTCATTTTGGGGAAAAACGGGGATTTTGGGCAAAAAAACGGGGATTTTATGGGTAAAAATGGGGATTTTGGGCAAAAATGAAGATTTGGGGAGAAAAACAGCGATTTTGGGCAAAAATCAGATTTTGGGGAAAAAAACGGGTATTTTGGGCAAAAAAATGAGATTTTGGGCAAAAAACGGGGATTTCGGGAAAAAAATGGGGATTTTGGGGAAAAAAATGGGGATTTTATGGGTAAAAATGGGGATTTTGGGCAAAAATGGGATTTGGGGGGAAAACCGGGGATTTTGGGCAAAAAGCAGATAGAAAAACTTCGTTTTGGGGAAAAAACCAGGATTTTGGGAAAAAAAATGGGGATTTTGGGAAAAAAACCGAGGATTTTATGGGTAAAAATGGGGATTTTGGCGATAAAAATGAAGATTTGGGGAGAAAAACCGCGATTTTGGGCAAAAATGGAAATTTGGGAAAAAAAATGGGGATTTTGGGAAAAAATGGAAATTTGGTAGGAAAAACGGGGGTTTTGGGGAAAAAAACGGGGATTTTATGGGTAAAAATGGGGATTTTGGGCAGAAATGAAGATTTGGGGAGAAAAATGGCGATTTTGGGCAAAAAGGGAAATTTGGGAAAAAAAATCTGAGATTTTGGGTGAAAAAATGGGGATTTTGGGCAAAAAAACGGGGATTTTATGGGTAAAAATGGGGATTTTGGGGGGCCCCAGAGGCGCTCCCGGGAGCTGCGGCGGCACACGGAGCTCCTGGGGAGAAAAACCCAGATTTTGGGCAAAAATGGAAATTCGGGAAAAAAAACGGAGATTTTGGGTGAAAAAATGGGGATTTTGGGAAAAAAAACGGGGATTTTATGGGTAAAAATGGGGATTTTGCACAAAAATTGAGATTTGGGGGGAAAAACCGCGATTTTGGGCAAAAAGGGAAATTCGGGGAAAAAAAAAGAGATTTTGGGTGAAAAAATGGGGATTTTGGGCAAAAAAACGGGGATTTTATGGGTAAAAATGGGGATTTTATGGGTAAAAATGGGGATTTTATGGGTAAAAATGGGGATTTTGTGCAAAAATTGAAATTTGGTGAGAAAAACCGCGATTTTCGGCAAAAATCAGATTTGGGAAAAAAACCGGGGATTTTGGGTGAAAAAACGGGGATTTTGGGCAAAAAAACGGGGATTTTGGGGGTAAAAATGGGGATTTTGGGGGTCCCCAGAGGCGCTCCCGGGAGCTGCGGCGGCACACGGAGCTCCTGGGGAAAAAAACCGCGATTTTGGGCAAAAAGGGAAATTTGGGAAAAAAAACTGAGATTTTGGGAAAAAAAACGGGGATTTTGGGAAAAAAAACGGGGATTTTATGGGTAAAAATGGGGATTTTGCTCAAAAATTGAAATTTGGGGAGAAAAACCGTGATTTTGGGCAAAAAGGGAAATTCGGGAAAAAAAACGGAGATTTTGGGTGAAAAAATGGGGATTTTGGGCAAAAAAACGGGGATTTTATGGGTAAAAATGGGGATTTTGGGCAAAAATGAAGATTTGGGGGGAAAAACGGGGATTTTAGGCAAAAATCAGATTTTGGGAAAAAAAACGGGGATTTTGGGAAAAAAAACGGGGATTTTATGGGTAAAAATGGGGATTTTGGGCAAAAATGAAGATTTGGGGAGAAAAACGGGGATTTTGGGCAAAAATGGAAATTCGGGAAAAAAAAATGGGGATTTTGGGTGAAAAAATGGGGATTTTGGGAAAAAAAACGGGGATTTTATGGGTAAAAATGGGGATTTTGGGGGTCCCCAGAGGCGCTCCCGGGAGCTGCGGCGGCACACGGAGCTCCTGGGGAGAAAAACCGGGATTTTGGGCAAAAAGGGAAATTCGGGGAAAAAAAATGGGGATTTTGGGTGAAAAAATGGGGATTTTATGGGTAAAAAAACGGGGATTTTATGGGTAAAAATGGGGATTTTGGGCTAAAATGAAGATTTGGGGAGAAAAACCGCGATTTTGGGCAAAAAGGGACATTTGGGGAAAAAAATGAGGATTTGGAAAAAAAACGGGCATTTTGGGAAAAAAAATGGGGATTTTAGGGGTAAAAATGGGGATTTGGGCAAAAAGCAGATAGAAAAACTTCATTTTGGGGAAAAAACGGGGATTTTGGGGAAAAAAATGGGGATTTTGGGAAAAAAAATGGGGATTTTAGGGGTAAAAATGGGGTTTTGGGCAAAAATGAAGATTTCGGGGGAAAAAATGGGATTTTGGGAAAAAAAATGGGGATTTTGGGGGTAAAAATGGGGATCTGGGGGGAAAAAGGGGGATTTTGGGGGGTCCTGGGATGGTTTTTTGGGGTTTTTTGGGTGTATTTTTGGGGGTTTTTGGGGTGATTTTTTTGGTTTTTGGGCTGATTTTTTAGGGGTTTTTTGAGGTTTTGGGGTGATTTTTTGGGGTGATTTTTTCGGTTTTTTTTTGGTTTTTGGGGTGATTTTTTAGGGGTTTTTTGAGGTTTTGGGGTGATTTTTTGGGGTGATTTTTTCGTTTTTTTTTTTTGTTTTTTGGGGTGATTTTTTTGGGGGTTTTGGGGTGGTTTTTTTCGTTTTTTGGGGTGATTTCTTTGGGGTTTTTTTGAGGTTTTGGGCTGATTTTCTGGGGGCTGAGTTTTTGGGGTGATTTTTTCGGTTTTTTTTTTTTTTGGGGGGTGATTTCTTTGGGGTTTTTTTCAGGTTTTGGGGTGATTTTTTGGGTTTTTGGGGGTGGGGTGATTTTCCGGGGGCCGCGTTTTTGGGGTGATTTTGGGGGTTTCTGAGGCTTTGGGGTGAATTTTGGGTTTTTTGGGGTGATTTTTTCACTTTTTGGGGTGATTTTTTCACTTTTTTTGGGTTTTGGGGCAATTTTTTTTTGTTTTTTAGGTTTGGGGGTGATTTCTTCAGGTTTTTTTTAGGTTTTGGGGTGATTTTTGGGGGTTTTGGGGCAATTTTTTCATTTTTTGGGGCGATATTTTGGGTTTTTTTCGTTTTTTGGGCTGATTTTCCGGGGTCTGATTTTTGGGGCGCTTTCGGGGGTTTCGGGGTCTCACCGTCGGTGCTTGGCGCCCCCGGTGGGGGGAGGGGCTCCCTCGGGGTCCGGCGCCGGGGGTGGGGGAGGGGCCCCCGCGGGGTCCTTCAGGCGGCGGAGCTGGGGGGGGAGGGGCGGTCAGGGGGGGGAGGGGCGTGTTTTGGGGGGAATTTGGGGGAATTTGGTTGATTTTGGGTGAATTTGGGGTGTTTTGGAACATTTTGGGGTTTCTAAGGGGACTTCGGGGAGATTTTGGGGTGAATTTGGGTGAATTTGGGTGATTTTGGTTTTTTGGGCTGATTTCAGGATGAATTTGGCAGATTTTGGGTGATTTGGGGTGATTTTGGTTTTTTGGGTGATTTTGGGTAAATTTGGGTGATTTTGGGGGGAATTTGGCTGACTTTGGGTGATTTTGGGTGATTTTCAGGTGAATTTGGCTGATTTTGGGTGACTTTGGTTTTTTGGGCGGATTTCGGGATGATTTTGGGGTGAATTTGGCTGATTTTGGGTGATTTTGGGGTGAATTTGTCTCATTTGGGGTGAATTTGGGTGACTTTGGTTTTTTGGGGTGATTTTGGTTTTTTGGGGGGATTTCGGGTTGATTTTGAGGTGAATTTGGCTGATTTTGGGTGATTTTGGGTGACTTTGGTTTTTCAGGGGACTTCCGGGTTATTTTGGAGTGAATTTGGCTGATTTGGGGTGATTTTGGTTTTTTGGGGGGATTTTGGGGTGATTTTGGGTAAATTTGGGTGAATTTGGGTTGAATTTGGTTTTTTGGGGGGATTTCAGGGTGATTTTGGGGTGAATTTGGCTGATTTTGGGTGATTTTGGTCTTTTGGGGGATTTCGGGGTGATTTTGGGGTGAATTTGTCTCATTTTGGGTGAATTTGGGTGACTTTGGTTTTTTGGGGTGATTTTGGTTTTGGGGGGGATTTCAGGGGGATTTTGGGGTGAATTTGTCTGATTTTGGGTGAATTTGGTTTTTTGGGGGGATTTTGGGGTGATTTTGGGGTGAATTTGGCTGATTTTGGGGGATTTTGGGTTTTTTGGGCGGATTTCGGGGTTATTTTGGGTTGAATTTGGCTGATTTTGGGGTGAATTTGGCTGATTTTGGGTAAATTTGGGAGATTTTGGGGTGAATTTGGCTGATTTTGGGTGAATTTGTTTTTTTTGGAGGGATTTCAGTGTGATTTTGGGGTGAATTTGGCTGAATTTGGCTGATTTTGGGTGGTTTTGGGGTGAATTTGGCTGATCTTGGGTGATTTTGAGTGATTTTGGTTTTTTGGGGGTATTTCGGGGTGATTTTGGGTGATTGTGGTTTTGGGGTGTTTTTGGGCTGGTTTTGGGCTGTTTCGGGCAGTTTTTGGGCCGTTTTGGGCCGTTTCGGGCTGATTTTGGGCAGTTTTTGGGCCGTTTTCGGCAGGTTTTGGCAGTTTTTGGGCTGGTTTGGGCAGTTTTTGGGCCGTTTTGGGCCGTTTTGGGCTGTTTCGGGCAGTTTTGGGCCGTTTTTGGCCGTTTCGGGGCTCTCACGTGCAGCTGCCGCCGCTGCAGCTCCTCCAGCAGGGGAAGCGTCTCCTCATCCGCCAGATCACACGGACGCTGCCCCTGGGGACAGAGGGGGGGACACGCTGGGACCGACCCCAAAAACCCAAAAAAACCCCAAAAAAACCCAAAAAACACCGAAAAACCCCAAAAAAACCCAAAAATCCCGAAAAACCCTGAAAATCCCTGAAAATCCCTGAAAATCCCCTGTAAATAACACAAAACCCCCCCGAAAAAACCCAAAAAAACCCAAAAAACCCAGAAAAACCCTGAAAATCCCTGAAATTCCCCTGTAAATAACCCAAAACACCCCGAAAAACCCCCAAAAAACCCCAAAAAACCCAAAAACCCCAAAAAATCCCTGAAAATCCCCTGTAAATAACCCAAAAACCCCCGAAAAATGCCCCAAAAAAACCCCCAAAACCCCCCACAAACCCCTACGAAACCTCCAGAAAACCCCCCAAAATCCCCATAAAATGCCCCAAAATGGCCCAAAATGTCCCAAAATCGCCGGAATTGGCCCCAAATCCCCTCACCACGTTGTTCTGGGGGCTCATGTCGCAGAGGTGCTCGCAGAGGATCCGGCACGCCCCAAAACCACCCCAAAAACACCCCAAAAACACCCCAAAAACCCCCCAATAACCGCTATAAAACCACTGAAAATGCCCCAAAATGTCCCAAAATGTCCCAAAATCGCCGGAATTGGCCCCAAATCCCCTCACCACGTTGTTCTGGGGGCTCATGTCGCAGAGGTGCTCGCAGAGGAGCCGGCACGCCCCAAAAACACCCCAGAAAAGCACTAAAACCAGCCCCAAAAACAGACCCAAAATCCCAATAAAATGCCCCAAAATGTCCCAAAATCGCCGGAATTGGCCCCAAATCCCCTCACCACGTTGTTCTGGGGGCTCATGTCGCAGAGGTGCTCGCAGAGGACCCGGCACGCCCCAAAAGCACCCAAAAACACCCCCAAAAACCGCTATAAAACCCCTTAAAAAACACTGAAAATGTCCCAAAATGTCCCAAAATGTCCCAAAATCGCCGGAATTCACCCCAAAACCCCTCACCACGTTGTTCTGGGGGCTCATGTCGCAGAGGTGCTCGCACAGGACCCGGCACGCCTCCTCCACGCCCCAGTGCGCCGCCGCGTGCAGCGGGGTCCAGCCGTCCTTGTCCCGCACGTCGGGGTCGTAACCAGCGGCCAGCAGCAGCCTGGGGACCAAAAACGGACAAAATTCACCCAAAAATCACACAAAAATGACACAAAAATGGGGGGAACCGCGTTGGGGGTGGGGGATATTTTGTGGCTGTTTCGGGGCTATTTTGGGGCTATTTTGGGGATATTTCTGCAATATTTTGGTGATATTTTGGGGCTATTTTGGTAAGTTTTGGGGGTATTTTTAGGGCTATTTTGGTGATATTTTGTGGACATTTTGTGGACATTTTGGGGCTATTTGGGTAAGTTTTGGGGATATCTTGGGGCTATTTTGGTGCTATTTCTAGGATATTTTGGTGATATTTCGTGTCAATTCGGGGCTATTTTGGTAAGTTTTGGGGGTATTTTTAGGGTTATTTTGGGGATATTTCCGGGATATCTTGGTGATATTTTGGTGATATTTTGTGGCTATTTCGGGGCTATTTTGGTAAGTTTTGGGGCCATTTTGGGGGCTACTTTAGGGTTATTTTGGGGCTATTTCAGGGCTATTTCCGGGATATTTTGGTAATATTTTGGGGCTATTTTGTGTCTATTTCGGGGATATTTTGATAAATTTTGGGGGTATATTTAGGGCTATTTTGGGGTTATTTCCGGGATATTGTGGTGACATTTTGGGGCTATTTTGGGGCTATTTTAGGGCTATTTTGTGGCTATTTCTGGGATATTTTGGTGACATTTTGCGGCTATTTTGGGGATATTTTGGTGATATTTTGTGTCTATTTTGGGGCTATTTGGGTAAGTTTTGGGTCCGTTTTTGGGGCTACTTTAGAGTATTTTTGGGGATATTTTGGTGATATTTTGGTGATATTTTGTGCTATTTCAGGGCCATTTTTTGGACTATTTTTAGGGTATTTTGGGGCTATTTTAGGGATATTTTGGTGATATTTTGGTGACATTTTGGGGCTATTTCCGGGATATGTTGATGATATTTTGTGGCTATTTTGGGGATATATCAGGGATATTTTGGGGCTATTTGGGTAAGTTTTGGGGCCGTTTCTGGGGCTACTTTAGGGCTATTTTGGGGATATTTCCGGGATATTTTGGTGATATTTTGGGGCTCTTTTGGTAGGTTTTGGGGGTATTTTTAGGGCTATTTTGTGGCTATTTTGGTGATATTTTGGTGATATTTTGGTGACATTTTGGGGCTATTTGGGTAAGTTTTGGGGCCGTTTTTGGGGCTACTTTAGAGTTTTTTTGGGGATATTTTGGGGATATTTTGGTGATATTTTGGTGATATTTTGGTGATATTTTGTGGCTATTTCAGGGCTATTTGGGTAAGTTTTGGGGCCGTTTTTGGGGCTACTTTAGAGTATTTTTGGTGATATTTTGGTGATATTTTGTGGCTATTTTGGTGATATTTTGGGGATATTTCAGGGATATTTTGGTGACATTTTGGGGCTATTTGGGTAAGTTTTGGGGTGTTTTTGGGTCCGTTTTCGGCGCCGCTCCCACCTCATGACCTCGATGTATCCCTTGGCGGCCGCCACGTGCAGCGCGCTGGCGCCGGTGGCCGGGTGGGGACAGTCCCGCAGCTGCCCCGAGTCCAGCCAGAGGCGCGTGTCCCGCAGCATCCGGCGCTCCTCGGCGCGCTTGGCATCGGCCACCGTCACACCTGGCACAGGTGAGCACACCTGAGCACACCTGGGCACACCTGGGCACACCCTGACCCAGCCAGGGGCGCGTGTCCCGCAGCATCCGGCGCTCCTCGGCGCGCTTGGCATCGGCCACGGTCACACCTGGCACAGGTAACACACCTGGGCACACCTGGGCACACCTGGGCACAGCCTGACTGCACCTGGGCACACCCTGACCCAGCCAGGGGCGCGTGTCCCGCAGCATCCGCCGCTCCTCGGCGCGCTTGGCATCGGCCACGGTCACACCTGGCACAGGTAACACACCTGAGCACACCTGGGCACACCTGGGCACACCTGGGCACACCTGGGCACACCTGGGCACACCTGAGCACACCTGGGCACACCTGGGCACACCTGGGCACAAACTAACCACACCTGGGCACACCTGGGCACACCCTGACCCAGCCAGGGGCGCGTGTCCCGCAGCATCCGGCGCTCCTCGGCGCGCTTGGCATCGGCCACGGTCACACCTGGCACAGGTGGGCACAGGTAACACACCTGGGCACACCTGGGCACACCTGGGCACACCTGGGCACACCCAGACACACCCTGAGAACACCTGGGCACACCTGAGCACACCTGAGCACACCTGGGCACACCTGGGCACACCCTGACTGCACCTGGGCACACCCTGACCCAGCCAGGGGCGCGTGTCCCGCAGCATCCGCCGCTCCTCGGCGCGCTTGGCATCGGCCACGGTCACACCTGGCACAGGTAACACACCTGAGCACAGGTAACACACCTGGGCACACCTGGGCACACCCTGACCCAGCCAGAGGCGCATGTCCCGCAGCATCCGCCGCTCCTCGGCACGCTTGGCATCGGCCACGGTCACACCTGGCACAGGTGAGCACACCTGAGCACACCTGGGCACACCTGGGCACACCTGGGCACACCCTGACTGCACCTGGGCACACCCTGACCCAGCCAGGGCCGCGTGTCCCGCAGCATCCGCCGCTCCTCGGCGCGCTTGGCATCGGCCACGGTCACACCTGGCACAGGTGGGCACACCTGAGCACACCTGGGCACAACCTGACCACACCTGGGCACACCTGGATGTGCCATGACCACACCTGGACACACTATGGAGGTACCTGGGCACACCTGGGCACACCTGGGCATGCCCTGACCACACCTGGACACACCATGGCAGTACCTGGGCACAACTGGGCATGCCCTGACCATACCTGGGCACACCTTGACCACACCTGGGCATACCTGGATGTGCCATGATCACACCTGGGCACACCTGGACACACCTTGACCACAGCTGGGCACACCTGGACGTGCCATGACCGCACCTGGGCACGCCCTGACCACACCTGGACACACCTGGATGTGCCATGACCACACCTGGACACGCCCTGACCACACCTGGACACACCTGGATGTGCCATGACCACACCTGAGCACACCTGGGCACACCTGGGCACACCTGGGATACACCTGGGCACACCTGGGCACACCCTGACCACATCTGGGCATAAACTGACCACACCTGGGCACGCCCTGACCACATCTGGGCACACCTGGACATGCCCTGACCACACCCAGACACACTATGGGGGTACCTGGGCACACCTGGGCACAAACTGACCATACTTTGGCACAAATTGACCACACCTGGGCACACCTGGGCACACCTTGACCACACCTGGGCACACCTGGGCACACCTTGACCACACCTGGGCACACCTTGACCACACCTGGGCACAGCTGGGCACACCCAGATACACCCTGACCACACCTGGACATACCTTGACCACACCTGGGCACACCTGGGCACAGCCACGCCTTCCTAGGCCACACCCACCACAAACCACACCCCATCCCCAAAGCCCCGCCCATTTAAGCCCCGCCCATTTAAGCCCCGCCCATTTAGGCCCCGCCCACCTCGGCTGTTCAGCTCCGCCCTCAGCAGCCAAGCCCCGCCCACCCCAAGCCCCGCCCACCCAAGCCCCGCCCACCTCGGCTCTTTAGCTCCGCCCTCAGCAGACAAGCCCCGCCCATTTAGGCCCCGCCCATTCAGGCCCCGCCCACCTCGGCTCTGTAGCTCCGCCCTCAGCAGCTCCTCCAGCGCCTCGTCCTCGGCCACCTCCAGGGGCAGCTCCAGGTCACAGGTGAGGGCGGTGACATCGGCCCCGTGGGACAGCAGGTACCTGAGGGGTCACACAGGGGTCACACAGGGGTCACGGGGTCACACAGGGGTCACAGGTGAGGGCGGTGACATCGGCACCGTGGGACAGCAGGTACCTGTGAGAGGGGTCACACAGGGGTCACACAGGGGTCACACAGGGGTCACACAGGGGTCACACAGGGGTCACACAGGGGTCACACAGGGGTCACAGGGTCACACAGGGTCACACAGGGGTCACACAGGGTCACACAGGGGTCACACAGGGGTCACACAGGGGTCACACAGGGGTCACAGGTGAGGGCGGTGACATCGGCCCCGTGGGACAGCAGGTACCTGTGAGAGGGGTCACACAGGGGTCACACAGGGGTCACACAGGGGTCACACAGGGTCACACAGGGGTCACAGGGTCACACAGGGGTCACAGGTGAGGGCGGTGACATCAGCACCATGGGACAGCAGGTACCTGTGAGAGGGGTCACACAGGGGTCACACAGGGGTCACACAGGGGTCACACAGGGGTCACACAGGGGTCACACAGGGGTCACACAGGGGTCACACAGGGGTCACAGGTGAGAGCGGTGACATCAGCACCGTGGGACAGCAGGTACCTGTGAGAGGGGTCACACAGGGGTCACACAGGGGTCACACAGGGGTCACAGGGTCACACAGGGGTCACACAGGGGTCACACAGGGGTCACACAGGGGTCACACAGGGGTCACAGGGTCACACAGGGGTCACGGGGTCACACAGGGGTCACAGGGTCACACAGGGTCACACAGGGGTCACACAGGGGTCACACAGGGTCACACAGGGGTCACACAGGGTCACACAGGGGTCACACAGGGGTCACACAGGGGTCACAGGGGTCACACAGGGTCACACAGGGGTCACACAGGGGTCACAGGTGAGGGATTTTTGGGGATATTTTTGGGGTGATTTCAGGGTATTTTGGGGATATTTTGTGGATTTTTTGTGGATATTTTTGGGGTGATTTCAGGGTATTTTGGGGGTATTTTGAGGATATTTCAGGGATGTTTCAGGAATATTTCAGGGATATTTTGTGGATATTTTTGGGGTGATTCCGGGGTATTTTGGGGATATTTTGGGGATATTTTGGGGATATTTTGGGGATATTTCGGGGATATTTTTGGGGATATTTCGGGGATATTTTTGGGGTGATTTCAGGCTATTTTGGGCACGTTCTGGGCACTCACTGGGCGATGTGGTGGCACCCGCAGGCCGCCGCCACGTGCAGGGGGGTCCAGCCCTCGTTGTCCGCCTGGTTGACGTCGGCGCCGCTCTCCACCAAAAACTGCACCACCTCCATGTTCTCGTCAATGCACGCCTGGGGACATTTGGGGACATTGGGGACACATTTGGGACATCTTGGGGACATCAAAGACACCCCTGGGGACATCGGGGATACCCCCAGGGACACCCCAAAACCCCCTCGGGGACGGCACCACCTCCATGTTCTCGTCAATGCACGCCTGGGGACAGTGGGGACATCTTGGGGACACATTTGGGACATTGGGGACACCGTGGGGACACATTTGGGACATTGGGGACATCTTGGGGACACCCCAAAACCCCCTCGGGGACTGCACCACCTCCATGTTCTCATCAATGCACGCCTGGGGACATTGGGGACATTGGGGACATCGTGGGGACATCCCTGGGGACACTGGGGACATCTTGGGGACATCGAAGACACCCCTGGGGACACCGGGGATGGAGTTGGGGACATTGGGGACAGCCTTGGGGACATTGGGGACATCTTGGGGACGTTGGGGACACCGTGGGGACATCCCTGGGGACATCGAAGACACCCCTGGGGACACTGTGGATGGGGTTGGGGACACTGGGGACACCCCTGGGGACACCGGGGACATCTTGGGGACATCAAAGACACCTTTGGGGAGATTGGGGACACCCCTGGGGACATCATGGGGACACCGTGGGGACACCGTGGGGACATTGGGGACATCGTGGGGACACTGTGGGGACACCCCTGGGGACATCGGGGACATCAAAGACACCCCTGGGGACACTGGGGATGGGGTTGGGGACACTGGGGACATCTTGGGGACACCGTGGGGACACCGTGGGGACATTGGGGACATCGTGGGGACACCGTGGGGACACCTCTGGGGACATTGGGGACATCGAAGACACCCCTGGGGACACCGGGGATGGGGTTGGGGACATTGGGGACATCCCTGGGGACATCTTGGGGACATTTGGGGACATCGGGGACACCCCCAGACCCAATATAGGCCCCCAAAGCTCCGCCCACTCACCCCAAGCCCCTCCCACTCCTCACAGGTCCCGCCCCTTTTCCCCAAGCCACGCCCACCCGGTACCACACGCCGGTATTGGCCCCGCCCCATTCTTGCAAACCCCGCCCCTTTTCCCCAAACCCCGCCCACTTTTCCCCAAGCCCCGCCCACCTGGTGCAGCGCGCTGATCCCGTCCGCGTTGGCCCCGCCCCTATTCCCCAAACCCCGCCCCTATCCCCCAAACCCCGCCCCTATCCCCTCAAACCCCGCCCCCTTGCCCCCAAGCCCCGCCCACCTGGTGCAGCGCGCTGATCCCGTCCGCGTTGGCCCCGCCCAGCAGCGCGCGCCCCCCGCCCTCGGGCGCCATCACCATGGCGCGCGCCTCGGCCAGCTCTGCGCCTGCGCAGGCGGCGCGGAACTCGGCCTGCCGCTCGAAACGGACCCGCGGCGGCCCCGGCCGAGCCTCCCCCGGGCCCGGCGCCGCCGCCGCCGCCTCCTCCCAGCGCCGCAGCTGCTCCCGCCGCCGCTCCCGGGCCGCCGCCGCCGCCGCCGCCGCCGCCGCCGCCATGGCGGGCGCGGGGCCGCCGCCGCAAGGGGGGCGGGGCCGGAAGCGCGGGGGCGTGGTCGCCATGGCAACGGCGCGGCGGGCGCGGGGGATGATGGGAAGGGCGGCGCGGGGGTGACGTCATTGATAATGAGTGACGTAATCGCGGTTTTTGGATGATGTAATGGGTTTTTATTGACGTAACGGGTTTGTGAGTGACGTGAGGGGTTCCCGCGCCGTGACGTCAGAGGGGGCGGGGTCACTTCCAGCGCCCGCCCACGCGGCCCTTGGCCACCTTCTTGCTGTGGGGGAGGGGCGGCCGAAAATGGCCCAAAATGGCCCAAAATGGACCGAAATAACCCCGAAACGCCCAAAAATGCCCCCCAAAAACCCCAAAATACCCAAAAATGCCCCCCAGAAACCCCAAAATACCGAGAAATGCCCCAAAATAACCCCAAAACGCCCAAAAATGCCCCAAAAATGGCCCAAAATACCCCCAAAAGGCCCAAAAATGCCCCAAAGTAACCCCAAAATGGCCCAAAATGCCCAAAAATAGCCCCAAAACACCCCAAAAATACCGAGAAATGCCCCAAAAATGGCCCAAAATACCCAAAAATGGACCGAAATTCCCAAAAATAGCCCCAAAACACCCCCAAAACGCCCAAAAATTGCCCAAAATACCCCAGAATACCCAAAAATAGCCCAAAATGCCCCAAAACACCCCAGAATGCCCCAAAACCGCCCCAAAATACCCCAAAAAATGCCCCAAAAATACCGGTAAAAGGCCCCAAAATACCCCCAAAACCCCCCAAAATGAGCCCCCGAAAAACCCAAAAAATCCCCCCAAAAATCCCCAAATTTCCCCGAAATAACCCCGAAAACCCCTCAGGATCCCCCCAAAGTCCCCAAATCCCCCAAAATCCCCCAAAATCCCCCAAAATGCCCCAAAATCCGGAATTTACAATTTCTGGGCGTGGCTGATGCGGTTGTACAGGACGTTGATCTGGGGGGAGGGGCGGGGTCAGTTCGGGAACCCCAAAAACCCCAAAATTTACCCCAAAAATTACCCCAAAATGGGATCCCCAAAAACCCCCCCAAAATGGGACCCCAAAAACCCCAAAAATTACCCCAAAAAGGGACCCCAAACTGGGAACCCCAAAAACCCCAAAAATTACCCCAAAATGGGACCCCAAAAACCCCAAAAACCACCCCAAAAATAACCCCAAACTGGGAATGGGAACCCCAAACTGGGAACCCCAAAAACCCCAAAAATTACCCCAAACTGGGAACCCAAAAACCCCAAAAACCACCCCAAAAATAACCCCAAACTGGGAATGGGAACCCCAAACTGGGAACCCCAAAAACCCCAAAAATTACCCCAAAATGGGACCCCAAAAACCCCAAAAACAACCCCAAAATGGGACCCCAAACTGGGAATGGGAACCCCAAACTGGGAATACCAAAAACCCCAAAATTACCCCAAAATGGGACCCAAAAACCCCAAAAACCACCACAAAATGGGAACCCAAAAACCCCAAAAATTACCCCAAAAAGGGACCCCAAACTGGGAATGGGAACCCCAAACTGGGAACCCCAAAAACCCCAAAAATTACCCCAAAAAGGACCCAAAAACCCCAAAAAACACCCCAAAAAGGGAATGGGAACCCCAAACTGGGAACCCCAAAAACCCCAAAAATTACCCCAAAATGGGACCCCAAAAACCCCAAAAATTACCCCAAAATGGGACCCCAAAAACCCCAAAAACAACCCCAAAATGGGACCCCAAAAACCCCAAAAATTACCCCAAAAATTACCACAAAATGGGAATGGGAACCCCAAACTGGGAACCCCAAAAACCCCAAAAATTACCCCAAAATGGGACTCCAAAAACCCCAAAAATTACCCCAAAATGGGACCCCAAAAACCCCAAAAAACACCCCAAAAATGGGAATGGGAACCCCAAACTGGGAACCCCAAAAACCCCAAAAATTACCCCAAAATGGGACCCCAAAAACCCCAAAAATTACCCCAAAATGGGACCCCAAAAACCCCAAAAACAACCCCAAAATGGGACCCCAAAAACCCCAAAAATTACCCCAAAATGGGACCCCAAAAACCCCAAAAAACACCCCAAAAAGGGAATGGGAACCCCAAACTGGGAACCCCAAAAACCCCAAAAATTACCCCAAAATGGGACCCCAAAAACCCCAAAAATTACCCCAAAATGGGACCCCAAAAACCCCAAAAACAACCCCAAAATGGGACCCCAAAAACCCCAAAAATTACCCCAAAAATTACCACAAAATGGGAATGGGAACCCCAAACTGGGAACCCCAAAAACCCCAAAAATTACCCCAAAATGGGACCCCAAAAACCCCAAAAATTACCCCAAAATGGGACCCCAAAAACCCCAAAAAACACCCCAAAAATGGGAATGGGAACCCCAAACTGGGAACCCCAAAAACCCCAAAAATTACCCCAAAATGGGACCCCAAAAACCCAAAAAATTACCCCATTTTGGGGTTTTGGGGCCCACTTTGGTTTTGGGTTTTGGGGTCCCATTTTGGGGTTTTTGGGGTCCCGTTTTGGGGTTTTTGTGCAGTTTTGGGGTTTCTGTTTTGGGGTTTTTGGGGTCCCATTTTGGGGGTTTTGGGTCCCATTTTGGGGTTCCATTTTGAGGTTTTTGGGGTCCCGTTTTGGGGTTTTTGGGCACTTTTGGGGTTTTTGGGGTCCCATTTTGGGGTTTTTGGGGCAGTTTTGGGGTCCCGTTTTGGGGTTTTTGGGGTTTTTTGGGGTCCAATTTTGGGGTTTTTGGGGCAGTTTTTGGGTCCCATTTTGGGGTCCCGTTTTGGGGTTTTTGGGCAGTTTTGGGGTCCCATTTTGGGGTCCCGTTTTGGGGTTTTTGGGCAGTTTTGGGGTCCCATTTTGGGGTTTTTTGGGTCCCTTTTTGGGGTCCCATTTTGGGGTTTTTGGGGTCCCTTTTTGGGGTCCCATTTTGGGGTTTTTGGGGTCCCGTTTTGGGGTTTTTGGGGTTCCATTTTGGGGTTTTTGGGGTCCCATTTTGGGGTCCCGTTTTGGGCAGTTTTGGGGTCCCTTTTTGGGGTTTTTGGGCAGTTTTGGGGTCCCATTTTGGGGTCCCGTTTTGGGGTTTTTGGGGTCCCATTTGGGGGTTTTTGGGGTCCCATTTTGGGGTTTTTGGGGTCCCCATTTTGGGGGTTTTTGGGGTCCCCTTTTGGGGTTTTTGGGGTCCCATTTTGGGGTCCCAGTTTTGGGGTTTTTGGGGTCCCATTTTGGGGGTTTTTGGGCAGTTTTGGGGTCCTGTTTTGGGGTCCCATTTTGGGGTCCCATTTTGAGGTTTTTGGGGTCCCATTTTGGGGTTTTTGGGCAGTTTTGGGGTCCCATTTTGGGGTCCCGTTTTGGGGTTTTTGGGGTCCCCATTTGGGGTCCCGTTTTGGGGGTTTTGGGCAGTTTTGGGGTCCCATTTTGGGGTTTCATTTTGGGGTTTTTGGGGTCCCATTTCGGGGGTTTTTGGGCAGTTTTGGGGTCCCGTTTTGGGTTCCTGTTTTGGGGTTTTTGGGGTCCCATTTTGGGTTTTTTGGGGTCCCATTTTGGGCTCCTGTTTTGGGGTTTTTGGGCAATTTTGGGGTCCCGTTTTGGGGTCCCATTTGGGGTTTTTGGGGTCCCATTTTGGGGGTTTTTGGGGGCACTTTTTGGGGTCCCATTTGAGGTTTTTGGGGTCCCATTTTGTGTTCCTGTTTTGAGGTTTTTGGGGTCCCATTTTGGGGGTTTTTGGGCAGTTTTGGGGTCCCATTTTGGGGTTTTTGGGGTCCCATTTTGGGGGTTTTTGGGCAGTTTTGGGGTCCCATTTTGGGGTCCCATTTTGGGGTTTTTGGGGTTCCATTTTTGGGTCCCATTTTGGGGTTTTAGGGCACTTTTGGGGTCCCGTTTTGGGGTCCCGTTTTGGGGTTTTTGGGATCCCATTTTGGGGTCCTATTTTGGGGTTTTTGGGCAGTTTTGGGGTCCCATTTTGGGGTTCGGGTTTGGGGTTTTTGGGCAGTTTTGGGGTCCCGTTTTGGGGTTTTTGGGGTCCCATTTTGGGGTTTTTGGGGTCCCATTTTGGGGTCCCATTTTGGGGTTTTTGGGGTTCCATTTTGGGCAGTTTTTGGGTCCCGTTTGGGGTTTTTGGGCACTTTTGGGGTTTTTGGGGTCCCATTTTGGGCTCCTTTTTTGGGGTTTTTGGGTTCCATTTTGGGATCCCGTTTTGGGGTTTTTGGGGTCCCAATTTGGGGTCCCATTTTGGGGTTTTTGGGCAGTTTTGGGCTCCCATTTTGGGGTCCCAATTTGTGGTCCCATTTTGGGGTTTTTGGGGTCCCATTTTGGGGTTTTTTGGGCACTTTTGGGGTTTTTGGGGTCCCACCTCGTAGCGCTGCCGCCGCAGTTTCTCGGTCAGGTCGAACTTCTCGGACTCGAGTTGTTGGATCCACGCGTGGAGCTCCTCAGCTTTGGCCCTAAAAACATCAAATTTGGGGTTTTTATGGGATTTTGGGTTTTTTATGGATTTTTATGGGGTTTTTATATGATTTTCATGGGTTTTTATGGGGTTTTTATGGGATTTTTATGGGTTTTTATGGGGTTTTAATGGGTTTTTGTGGGGTTTTTGGGGACTCGAGCTGCTGAATCCACGCGTGGAGCTCCTCCGCTTTGGCCCTAAAAACATCAAATTTGGGGTTTTTATGGGATTTTGGGTTTTTTAAAGATTTTTATGGGGGTTTTATATGATTTTTATGGGTTTTTATGGGGTTTTTATGGGGTTTTTATGGGGTTTGGGAACTGGATCCACGCGTGGAGCTCCTCAGCCTTGGCCCTAAAAATGGCAATTTTGGGGTTTTTATGGGATTTTGGGGTTTTTATGGGGTTTTATGGGGTTTTTATATGATTTTCATGGGTTTTTATGGGTTTTTATGGGGTTTTTATGGGGTTTTTATGGGGTTTGGGGACTGGATCCACGCGTGGAGCTCCTCCGCTTTGGCCCTAAAAACGGCAATTTTGGGGTTTTTATGGGATTTTGGGGTTTTTACGGGTTTTTTAGGGGTTTTATGGGGTTATGAGTGGGTTTTGGGGGGATATTTTGGGGTGAATTTGGGATATTTTGGGGTGAATTTGGGCTATTTTGGGGTGAATTTGGGATATTTTGGCCCACCTGAGCCCCTCCTCTCTCAGCCCCTCGGGGGGATATTTTGGGATATTTTGGGTTAAATTTAGGATATTTTGGCCCACCTGAGCCCCTCCTCCCGCAGCCCCTCGGGGGGATATTTTGGGGATATTTTGGGGGATATTTTGGGTTAAATTTAGGATATTTTGGCCCACCTGAGCCCCTCCTCCCGCAGCCCCTCGGGGGGATATTTTGGGGATATTTTGGGGGATATTTTGGGGTGAATTTGGGATATTTTGGCCCACCTGAGCCCCTCCTCCCGCAGCCCCTCGGGGGGATATTTTGGGGATATTTTGGGGATATTTTGGGTTAAATTTGGGATATTTTGGCCCACCTGAGCCCCTCCTCTCTCAGCCCCTCGGGGGATATTTTGGGGATATTTTGGGGGATATTTTGGGTTAAATTTAGGATATTTTGGCCCACCTGAGCCCCTCCTCTCTCAGCCCCTCGGGGGGATATTTGGGGATATTTTGGGGATATTTTGGGTTAAATTTGGGGGTTTTTGGCCCACCTGAGCCCCTCCTCTCTCAGCCCCTCGGGGGGATATTTTGGGATATTTTGGGGATATTTTGGGTTAAATTTAGGACATTTTGGCCCACCTGAGCCCCTCCTCTCTCAGCCCCTCGATCTCCAGCGGCCGCCGTCGCTCCGCCAGGATCCGAAGTTTCATCTCCCGCCCCGTCTGGCGACGGCCCCGACGCTGCTCGGCCTGGGGGATTTGGGGAAATTTGGGGGAAATCGGGGGATTTGGGGAGTTTTGGGGGAAATTGGGGGATTTGGGGAATTTGGGGGGAAATTGGGGGGATTTGGAGGAATTTTGGGGGATTTCAGATGAATTTAAGCATTTTTTGGGGGAAATCAGGGGGATTTGGGGAGTTTGGGGGGAAATCAGGGGGGGATTTGGGGGAAATGGGGGGATTTTGGATGAATTTCAGGCATTTTTGGGGGGAAATCGGCGGGATTTGGGGAATTTTGGGGGAAATCAAAGGGGTTTGGCGAGTTTGGGGGGAAATCGGGGGGATTTTGAGGGAAATCAGAGGGATTTGGGGGGATTTTGGGGGAAAATTGGGGGATTTGGGGAATTTGGGGGATTTTGGATGAATTTAAGCATTTTTGGGGGGAATTCAGAGGGATTTGGGGAATTTTGGGGGGAAATCAGAGGGAATTTGGGGCATTTTGGGGGGAAGTCAGGGGGATTTGGGGGGAAATTGGGGATTTATGGGGAAAATTGGGGGATTTGGGGGTAATTTTGGGGGGAAATCAGGGGGGTTTGGGGGGGATTTTGGGGGGAAATCAGGGAGATTTGGGGGAAATCAGGGGGACTTGGGGAGGAAATCGGGGATTTATGGGGGAAATCGGGGGGGGGTTTGGGGGAAAATCAGAGGGATTTGGGGGGAATTCAGGGGATTTTGGGGGGAAATCAGGGGGATTTTGAGGGGAAATCAGGGGGATTTGGGGGTAATTTTGGGGGGAAGTCGGGGGGATTTGGGGGGAAATTGGGGATTTATAGGGGAAATCAGGGGGATTTGGGGGTAATTCAGGGGGATTTATGGGGGAAATCAGAGGGATTTGGGGAGATTTTTTGGGGGGAATTCAGGAGGGGATTTTGGGGGGAAATCAGGGGATTTTGGGGGGAAATCAGGGGATTTTTGGGGGGAAATCAGTGGGGGAATTTGGGGGAAAATCAGGGGATTTTTAGGTGGAAATCAGGGGCATTTTTGGGGGGAAATAATGGGATTTTTTGGGGAAAATTGGGGATTTGGGGGAAAATCGGGGGAGAGATTTTGGAGGGAATTCAGGGGGATTTTGGGGTGCCCACCTTGGCCAGGTAACCCCCGAAGTGGGGCATGGCCGACAGAACTTTCTTCTTCTTCGCGTCGTCCTCCGCCCTTTTCTTGGCCTCCTCCTCCTCCTTGCGCAGCTTCTCCTCCTGGGGGGAATTTGGGAAAATTTTGGGGGGTTTGGGGGATTTGGGGGGATATTGGAGGGATTTTGGGGGGGGTTTGGAGGGATTTGGGGGGATTTGGGGGAGATTTGGGGGTTTCGGGAAATTTGGGGGGGATTTGGGGGGATTTTGGGGGATTTTGGGGGGATTTGGGGGGGATTTTGGGGGATTTGGGGGGTAATTTTGGAGGATTTTGGGGTGGATCTGAGGGATTTTGGGGTCCCCAGGAGGATTTTGGGGTGGATTTGAGGGATTTTGGGGTGGATTTGAGGGATTTTGGGGTGGATCTGAGGGATCTGAAAGATTTTGGTGTGGATTTGCAGGATTTTGGGGTGAATTTGAGGGATTTTGGGGTGTTTCTGAGGGATTTTGGGGTCCCCAGGAAGATTTTGGGGTGGATCTGAGGGATTTTGGGGTTCCCAGGAGGATTTTGGGGTCCCCAGGAGGGATTTTGGGGTGAATTTGAGGGATTTTGAGGTTCCAGGGGGGTTTTTGGGGTGTTTCTGAGGGATTTTGGGGTGTATTTGAGGGATTTTGAGATGGATCTAAAGGATTTTGGGGTCCCCAGGAGGATTTTGGGGTGGATTTGAGGGATTTTGGGGTGGATTTGAGGGATTTTGGGGTCACCAGGAGGATTTTGGGGGTTCCAGGGTGGGATTTTGGGGTGAATTTTTGGGATTTTGGGGTCCCCTCACCGCCAGCCTGGCCTGCCTCTCGCGCTCCTTCTCGGTTCGGTTCCTCAGCTGCTCCTTCCGCTCCGCGCGGCGCCGCTCCTGCGGGAGCTGAGTGTACAGCGGCCCCAAAACGGCCCAAAACGGCCCCAAACCCCAAAAACCACAAAAAACACAAAAACAGCCCAAAAACCCCAAAAACAGCCCAGAACAGGCCAAAACAGGCAAAAAACAGCCCAAAAACAGCCCAAAATGGCCCGAAAACACCCCAAAAACGGCCCAAAACGGCCCCAAAACTGCCCCAAAACGGCCCAAAAACGGCCCCAAAAACCCCCAAAACCCCAAAACCGCCCAAAATGGCCCCAAAACGGCCCAAAATGGCCCCAAAAACCCCAAAAAACCCCAAAAAAACACAAAACGGCCCCGAAACGGCCCCAAAAACCCCAAAAACCCCAAAAAACACAGAAACAGACCAGAACAGGCCAAAACGGCCCCAAAACGGCCCCAAACGGCCCCAAAACGGCCCAAAAACGGCCCAAAAAACCCCAAAAACCACAAAAATGGCCAAAACCAGCCCAAAACCAGCCCAGAACAGGCCAAAACGGCCCCAAAACGGCCCAAAACGGCCCCAAAAACCCCAAAAAACACAAAAACAGCCCAAAAACCCCAAAAACAGACCAGAACAGCCCAAAACCGCCCCAAAACGGCCCCAAAACGGCCCAAAACGGCCCCAAAACCGCCCAAAACCGCCCAAAACGGCCCAAAAATGGCCCAAAAACCCCAAAAATGGCACAAACACCCCAAAAAGAGACCAAAACCAGCCCAGAACAGGCCACAAACACCCCAAAAACAGCCCAAAAATGGCCCAGAACAGGCCAAAAACAGACTAAAAACAGACCAAAACGGGCCCAAAACTCCCCAAAACGGGCCAAAACGGCCCCAAAAACCCCCAAAATGGCCCAAACACCCCAAAACCACCCCAAAACCAGCCCAGAACTGGCTCAAAACTCCCCAGAGTGGCCCAAAAAACCCCAAAAAACCCAAAAATGGCCCAAATACCCCAAAACCAGCCCAGAACAGGCAAAAAACACCCCAAAAACAGACCAAAACTGGCCCAGAACTCCCCAGAACGGCCCAAAAAAACCTCTAAAAACCCAAAAAAAACCCCAAAACCCAAAAACGGCCCAAACACCCCAAAAACAGACCAAAACCGGCCCAGAACAGGCCAAAAACACCCCAAAACCAGCCCAAAAACGGCCCAAAACATCCCAAAAACAGACCAAAACTGGCCCAGAACTCCCCAGAACGGCCCAATAAACCCCCCAAAAACCCCAAAAATGGCCCAAACACCCCAAAAACAGCCCAAAACCAGCCCAAAAAACTCCAAAAACCCCAAAAATAGCCCAAAGTACCCCAAAAACAGCCCAAAGTACCCCAAAACCAGCCCAAACCACCCCAGAACAGCTAAAAAATACCCCAAAACCGCCCCAAACACCCCAAATCACCTCAGAATGGCCCAAAACACCCCAAAAGAACCCCAAAAATCCCAAAACCCCCAAAACTGCCCCAAAAAAATCCCCAACTCACCTGAAATCACCCCAAAAAAACACAAAACCCCCAAATTTCCCCAAAAAACTCCAGAGCACCTCCCCAAAATCCCCAAATAACGTCTCCAGACAGAAAAAAAACCCCAAAAAAACCAAAAAACCCAAAATTTCCCCAAAATGCCGAACTCACGATGCGCTCCATTAACCCCTTCAGCTCCTCCTCCTCACGGCGCCGCTGCTCGAAATGGGCGTCGATGAGGGTCTGCAGCTCCAGCAGGTCCTTCTCCATCCGCTTCCGGTGGATGTCCTGGGACCCCAGACCCAAAAAACCCCGAATTTAACCCAAAAAATCCACTCGGAAAAATCCCGACCCAAAAATCCCCAAAAAAACCTAAAAAACCCAAAAAAATCCCAAATAAACCCAAATAAACCCAAAAATCCCTCCCCAGCAGCTCCTTCTCCATCCGCTTCCGGTGGATGTCCTGAGACCCCAGACCCAAAAAACCCCAAATTTAACCCAAAAAATCCACTCGGAAAAAACCCGACCCAAAAATCCCCAAATTAACCTAAAAAACCCTAAAAAAACCCAAAATAAACCCAAAAATTCCTCCCCAGCAGCTCCTTCTCCATCCGCTTCCGGTGGATGTCCTGAGACCCCAGACCCAAAAAAACCCGAATTTAACCCAAAAAATCCACTCGGAAAAATCCCGACCCAAAAATCCCCAAATAAACCCCAAAATTATCCCAAATAAACCGAAAAAATAACCACAAATAAACCCAGAAATCCCAAAATTCTCTCCTGAAAATCCCAAATTCTCCCAAAAACCCCCGAATTTACCCCAAAAAACATCAAAAAAAACCCCCAAATTCCCCCAAAATCCCCTCTAAAAACCCCAAATTCCCCCCAAATTCACCTCCAAAACCCCAAATCCTCCCCAAATCCCCCCCAAAAATCCCAAATCCTCCCCAAATTCCCTCCAAATTCACCCCCAAATCTCCCCCAAAATCCCCAAATCCCCCCAAATTCACTTCCAAAAAACCCAAATCCCCCAAAAACCCCAAATCCTCCCCAAATCCCCCCAAAAACCCCAAATTCCCCCCAAATCACCCAAATCTTCCCCAAAAACCCCAAATCCTCCCCAAATTCACCCCAAATCCCCCCAAATTCACCTCCAAAAACCCCAAATCCCACCGAAATCTTGCCCCCAAACCCCCAAATTCCCCCCAAAATCCCCTCCAAGAACCCCAAATCCTCCCAAAATCCTCCCCCCAAAAATTCACCTCCAAGAACCCCAAATCCTCCCCAAATTCCCCCAAATTCCCCCCAAAAACCCCAAATCCTCCCCAGATCCTCCCCAAATTCCCCCCCAAATCTCCTCCAAATTCCCCCCAAAAACCCCAAATTCCCCGCAAATTTCCCCCAAATCCCCCCCAAAACCCCAAAATCCCCTCCAAAAACCCCGAATCACCCTTAAAATCACCTCCAAAAACCCCAAATCTCCCCAAAATCCCCTCCAAAAACCCCAAAATCCCCCCCAAAAATCCCCAAATCCCCCCCAAAATTCCCCCCAAAACCCCCAAATCTCTCCTAAATCCCCCCCAAAACCCCCCAAATTCACCTCCAAAAACCCCAAATCTCCCCCAAACCCCCCCCAAAATCCCCAAATTCACCTCCAAAAACCCCAAATCCTCCCAAAACCCCCCAAATCCCCCCCAAATCCTCCCCAATAACCCCAAATCCCCCAAATCCCTCCAAAATCCCCTCCAAGAACCCCAAAACCCCCCAAATTCCACCCAAAATCACCCCCAAACCCCCCAAATCTCCTCCAAAAACCCTAAATCCTCCCCAAACCTCCAAATTTCCCCCCAAATTCACCTCCAAAAACCCCAAAATCCCCCCAAAAACCCCAAATCTTCCCAAATTCCTCCCAAATTTCCCCCAAATCCCCCAAATTTCCCCAAATCTCCCCCAAAACCCCCAAATTCCCCCCCAAATCTCCCCCCAAATCCCCCAAATTCTCCCCAAATTCTCCCCAAATTCCCCCCCAAAATTCCCCCCAAAAACCCCAAATCTTCCCCAAAAACCCCAAACCCCCCAAACCCCCAAACCCCCAAAATCCCCCGAATTCCCCCCAAACTCACGTCGAAGTCGACGCGCTCCCCCTCGGGGATTTTGGGGGGCGCCAGCGGGGTCAGGGGGGGGCTGGGGGGGGTCGGGGGGGTCAGAGACCCCCAAAACCCCCAAAAAAACCCCAAAATCCCAAATCCCCCCAAAATCCGCCTCACCGGGGCCGCGGCCGCTCCTCCTCTGCGGGGAAATTTGGGGGAAATTTGGGGGATTTTGGGAAATTTGGGGGAATTTGGGGGTTTTGGGGGGATTTGGGGAAATTTGGGGGAATTTGGGGGAAATTTGGGGGATTTTGGGGGAAATTAGGGGGGTAATTGGGGGGTTTGGGGGGGATTTGGGGAAATTTGGGGGGTTTGGGGGAATTTGGGGGAATTTGGGGAAATTCAGGGAAATTTGGGGGGGATTTGGGGGGATTTTGGGGGTTTTGGGGGAAATCAGAGGGATTTGGGGGGATTTGGGGAAATTTGGGGGATTTGGGGGATTTGGGGGGAATTTGGGGAAAATTTGGGGGATTTGGGGGGAATTTGGGGGGGATTTGGGGAAAATTTGGGGTAAAATTTCGGGGATTTGGGGAGATTTGGGGGAATTTGGGGAAATTTGGGGGGAATTTTGGGGAAATTTGGGGGATTTGGGGAAATTTAGGGGAGATTTGGGGGGATTTTGGGGGGATTTGGGGGATTTTGGGGAAATTTGGGGGAAATTTGGGGGATTTTGGGGGGATTTGGGGGGTTTGGGGGAAATTTGGGGGGTTTGGGGAAATTTGGGGGGATTTGGGGGATTTGGGGAAATTTTGGGGAGATTTGGGGGGATTTGGGGGATTTTGGGGGACTTTGGGGGGTTTGGGGAAATTTGGGGCGAGATTTGGGGGAATTTGGGGGAAATTTGGGGGAATATTGGGAAATTTGGGGAAATTTGGAGGAATTTGGGGGGGTTGAGGGGATTTGGAGAAATTTGTGGAAATTTGGGGGGATTTGGGGGATTTGGGGAAATTTTGGGGTAAAATTTCGGGAAATTTGGGGGATTTGGGGAAAATTTGGGGGGTTTTGGGGGGATTTGGGGGGATTTTGGGGGGTTTGGGGAAATTTGGGGGATTTGAGGGGATTTGGGGGATTTGGGGGATTTTGGGGGAATTTGGGGAAATTTTGGGGGGTTTGGGGGAATTTGGAGTGTTTGGGGAAATTTGGGGGGATTTTTGGGGTGATTTGGGGGATTTAGGACATTTTTGGGGTGTTTTAGGACATTTTTTGAATGATTTGGGGTGATTTGGGGGATTTAGGGCATTTTTGGGGTGATTTGGGGAATTTTGGGGTGATTTAGGTCATTTTTGGGGTGATTTTTGGGATTTTGGGGTGATTTAGGGCATTTTTGGGGTGATTTGGGGCATTTTTGTGCTGTTTGGGGGCATTTTTGGGGGATTTGGGGGATTTTGGGGATATTTTTGGGATTTTGGAGTTATTTTGGGGATTTTGGGGTGATTTGGGGCATTTTTGGGGTGATTTTTGGGATTTTGGGGTGATTTTTGGGATTTTGGGGTGTTTTGGGGGATTTTGGGGTGATTTGGGGCATTTTGGGGTGTTTTGTGGCATTTTTGGGGTGATTTTTGGGATTTTGGGGTGATTTTTGGGATTTTGGGGTGTTTTGGGGCATTTTTGGGGTGATATGGGGGATTTTGGGGTGTTTTGGGGAATTTTTGGGGTGATTTTTGGGATTTTGGGGTGATTTTTGGGGTTTTGGGGTGTTTTGGGGGATTTGGGGGTGATTTAGGTCATTTTTGGGGTGATTTTTGGGGTTTTGGGGTGATTTAGGTCATTTTTGGGGTGATTTTTTGGGATTTTGGGGATATTTTTGGGATTTTGGGGTGATTTTTGGGATTTTGGGGTTATTTGGGGCATTTTTGGGGTGATTTGGGGGATTTTGGGGTGATTTGGGAGATTTTTGAGGTGATTTAGGTCATTTTTGGGGTGATTTTGGGGATTTTGGGGTGCTTTGGGGGTTATTTGGGTGATTTGGGATTTTGGGGATATTTTTGGGGTTTTGGGGTGATTTTTGGGATTTTGGGGATATTTTTGGGATTTTGGGGTGAATTTTGGGATTTTGGGTCCTACCGGGCTCCTCAGGAGGTTTCGGGGGCTCCGAGGCTGTGGGGGAGGAGCAGGGAGGGTCAGAATTGGGGGGAATTCCCCAAATTTTGGGGTTTTTGAGCGAAATTCCCCAAATTTGGGGTTTTTTGGGGGAATTTCCCTCAAATTTGGGGTTTTTTTGGGGGAAATCCCCGAAAATTGGGTTTTTTTGAGCGAAATTCTTCAAATTTGGGTTTTTCTGGGGGGAATTTCCCTCAAATTTAGGTTTTTTTGGGGAAATTCCCCAAATTTGTGGGGTTTTTTTGGAATTTCCCTCAAATTTGGGGTTTTTTTGGGGAAATTTCCCTCAAATTTTGGGGGGAAATCCCCCAAATTTGGGTTTTTTTGAGCGAAATTCCCCAAATTTGGTTTTTTTAGGGGGAAATCCCCCAAATTCGGGGTTTTTTTTGAGCAAAATTCCCCAAATTTGGGTTTTTTTGGGGGGAATTTCCCCCAAATTTGGATGGTTTTGGGGAAATTTCCCTCAAATTTGGGTTTTTTTGGGGGGAAATCCCCCAAATTTGTGGGTTTTTTTGGGAATTTCCCCCAAATTTGGGTTTTTTTTGGGGGAAATCCTCCAAATTTGGTGTTTTTTTGGGGTGAAATCCCCCAAATTTGGGGTTTTTTTGAGCAAAATTCCCCAAATTTGGTTTTTTTTGGGGTGAAATCCCCAAATTTGTGGGTTTTTTTGGGAATTTCCCCCAAATTGGGTTTTTTTTTGGGGAAATCCCCCAAATTTGGGGTTTTTTTTGGGGGGAAATCCCCCAAATTTGGGTTTTTTTTGGGAAAATCCCCCAAGTTTGGGTTTTTTTTTTGTGGAAATCCCCCAAATTTTGGGTTTTTTGAGCAAAATTCCCCAAATTTGTTGGTTTTCTTTGGGAATTTCCCCAAAAATGGGTTTTTTTGGGGGGAAATCCCCCAAATTTGGGGTTTTTTTGTGGGAATTTCCCTCAGATTTGGGGTTTTTTGAGTGAAATTCTGTAAATTTGGGTTTTTTGGGGGGAAATTTCCCTCAGATTTGGTTTTTTTTGAGCGAAATTCTGTAAATTTGGGGTTTTTTGGGGGGAATTTCCTTTAAATTTTGGATTTTTTTGGGGAAATCCCCCAAATTTGGGGTTTTTTTGTAGGAATTTCCCTCAAATTTGGGTTTTTTTTGAGCGAAATTCCCCAAATTTGGGGTTTTTTTGGGAATTTCCCCCAAATTTGGTTTTTTTCGAGCGAAATTCCCCAAATTTGGGTTTTTTTGGGGTGAAATTCCCCAAATTTGGGGTTTTTTGGGGTTTCCTTCCTCACCTTCCTCCTCCTCTTCCTCCTCCTCCGCCTCCTCTGGGGAAATTTGGGGAGGGGGAGGGGGGGCAGCGCCCCCACCCCCCCCACGCTAATTAGCGAGGTAATTATGGTAATTAGCACCCCCCAGACCTCTTAATATTAATTACAAATAAAATTAATTAATTAACGATTAGATAACCCCTAATTAATAACTAATTAGAGATTAATTGAGGGGATTTTGGGTTCTAGGGGGAGTTTAATGTTAATTAACATGTTAATTAACCAGGATTAATTAACACTTTGGGGTTAATTAAGGGGATTTTGGGTTCTAGGGGGGGTTTAATGTTAAGTAACATGTTAATTAACCAGGATTAATTAACACTTTGGGGTTAATTAAGGGGATTTTGGGTTCTTGGGGGGGTTTAATGTTAATTAACATGTTAATTAACCAGGATTAATTAACACTTTGGGGTTAATTAAGGGGATTTTGGGTTCTGGGGGGGTTTAATGTTAATTAACATGTTAATTAACCAGGATTAATTAACACTTTGGGGTTAATTACGGGGATTTTGGGTTCTAGGGAGGGTTTAATGTTAATTAACATGTTAATTAACCAGGATTAATTAACACTTTGGGGTTAATTAAGGGGATTTTGGGTTCTAGAGGGGGTTTAATGTTAATTAACATGTTAATTAATCAGGATTAATTAACACTTTGGGGTTAATTAAGGGGATTTTGGGTTCTAGGGGGGGTTTAATGTTAATTAACATGTTAATTAACCAGGATTAATTAACGCTTTGGGGTTAATTAAGGGGATTTTGGGTTCTAGGGGGGGTTTAATGTTAATTAACATGTTAATTAACCGGGATTAATTAACACTTTGGGGTTAATTACGGGGGTTTTGGGTCCGGGGGGGGGGGGTTAATTAGCGCTAATTACCGGGTTAATTGGGGTCACTCACCCTCCGGCTGCTCCCTGGGGGGGGGAAAAGAGGGTGAGGGGGGAGGGGCCACTTGGGGGTCCCGGGGGGATTTTGGGGGATTTTGGGGAGATTTGGGGGATTTTGGGGGAGATTTGGGGGATTTTGGGGAGATTTGGGGGATTTTGGGGGAGATTTGGGGGATTTTGGGGGAGATTTGGGGGATTTTGGGGGAGATTTGGGGGATTTTGGGGAGATTTGGGGGATTTTGGGGAGGTTTTGGGGGATTTTGGGGGTCTTGGGGGGATTTTGGGGGATTTGGGGGAGATTTGGGGGATTTTGGGGGTCCCGGGGGGATTTTGGGGCAGTTTTGGGGGATTTTGCGGGTCCTGGGGGGGTTTTGGGGGATTTTGGGGAGATTTGGGGGATTTTGGGGGACCCACAGAGATTTTGGGGAGATTTTGGGGGATTTTGGGGGTCCCACTGAGATTTTGGGGGTCCCACAGAGATTTTGGGGGTCCTGGGGGGATTTTGGGGAGGTTTTGGGAGAATTTGGGGGTCCTGGGGGGATTTTGGGGGTCCTGGGGGGGGTTTGGGGGGATTTTGGGGAGATTTGGGGGATTTTGGGGGTCCCACTGAGATTTTGGGGAGGTTTTGGGGGATTTTGGGGGTCCCGGGGAGATTTTGGGGGTCCTGGGGGGATTTTGGGGGGGTTTTGGGGATCCCACAGAGATTTTGGGGGGATTTTGGGGGGATTTTGGGGGTCCTGGGGGGATTTTGGGGAGGTTTTGGGGGTCCCAGGAAGATTTTGGAGAAGTTTTGGGGGATTTTGGGAAGGTTTTGGGGTATTTTTGGGGTCCCAGGGATATTTTGGGGGATTTTGGGGGTCCCAAGGTTGTTTTGGGGGATTTTGGGGGTCCCAGGGCTGGTTTTGGGGGTCCCAGGTGGATTTTGGGGGTCCCAGGGATATTTTTGGGGGGATTTTGGGGGATTTTGGGGGTCCCAGGGGGGTTTTGGGGTCCCAGGGATATTTTGGGGGTCCCAGGGCTGTTTTTGGGGGGATTTTGGGGGATTTTGGGGGTCCCAGGGCTGGTTTTGGGGGTCCCATGGCTGTTTTTGGGAGGTTTTTGGGGGGATTTTGGGGGATTTTGGGGTCACTCACTCGAACTCCTCCTCGGGCTCCGACATGGCGCCGATTTCGGGGGGTCCTGAGGAGGGGGAGGGGCACGGGGAGGGGGGGGCAGGAGGGGTCAATATCCCCCAAAAACCCCAAAAAAACCCAAAAAACCCCAAAAAATCCCCCCAAAAAAACCCAGAAAACCAGAGCCCCCCAAACACCCCCAAAACCCTCAAAAAAAAACCCCAAAATTCCCCCCCAAACCCATGAAAAAACCCAAAATCCCCCCAAAAAACCCAAAATCCCCCCAAAAAAACCCAAAATACCCCAAACCCCCCAAAAAAAACCCAAAATTCCCCCAGAAAACCCAAAATCCCCCCAAAAAACCAAAAATACCCCCAAAAAAACCCAAATCCCCCAAAAAAATCCCCAAATCCCCCCAAAAAATCCCCAAATCTCCCCAAAAAACCCCCAAAAAATCCCCAAATCCCCCCAAAAAATCCCCAAATCCCCCCAAAAAAACCCAAAATAACCCCAAAAAAATCCAAAATACCCCAAAAAAACCCGAAAAAACCCCAAATCGCCCCAAAAACCCTAAAATCCCCCCAAAAAATCCAAAATACCCCCCAAAAACTCCCCAAAAACTCCCCAAAAATTCCCAAATCCCCCCAAAATCCCCCCCAAAATCCCCAAAATTCCCCCAAATCCCCCCAAAAAAACCGAAAATAACCCCAAAATCTCCAAAATCCCCCCAGAAAAACCCAAAATCCCCCAAATCCCCCCAAATTCCCTCCCCCACCGCGTTCCCGTCCCGGGGGTCCCACTCGCGCCCCTCCCCCCCTTTTTTGGGGGGTCCCTTTATGGGGGTCCCGCCCCTCCCCCCGCGCGATGACGTCACTGCCATTGTTCCCCGATATGTCGCGACATGCGACACCGCGGGGGGGGGGGGAGGGGCCGAGACCCCCTCAGGGCCTTTTTTGGGTGAAAACAAAAGAAAAAAGGGGGGGGGGAGGGGGGGAGGGGCGGTGACGTCACCGCGCGCCCCTCCCCCACCCCGCACCTGTCGCGGATTTTGGGACCCCCAAAAAAAACAATAAAAAAAGGGGGGGGAGGGGAGGGGTCACCTTCACCCCTCCCCCACCCCCCAAAAAACCCAAAAAACCCAAAAAAACCCAAAAAAACCCAAAAAAACCCTAAAAATGGGGGGAGGGGTCACCTTCACCCCTCCCCCGCCCCCCAAAAAACCCAAAAAACCCAAAAAAACCCCCAAAAAACCCCAAAAATAACCCAAAAAAAACAAAAAAAAAACCCAAAAATGGGGGGGGCACCTTCACCCCTCCCCCACCCCCCAAAAAAACCCAAAAAAAACACCGAAAAACCCCAAAAAAAACCCAAAAATGGGGGGAGGGGTCACCTTCACCCCTCCCCCACCCCCCAAAAAACCCAAAAAAACCCCAAAAAAAACCCCAAAAAAACCCAAAAAATGGGGGGAGGGGTCACCTTCACCCCTCCCCCACCCCCCAAAAAACCCAAAAAAACAAAAAAAAACCCCAAAAAAACCCCAAAAATGGGGGGAGGGGTCACCTTCACCCCTCCCCCACCCCCCAAAAAACCCAAAAAAACCCCAAAAAAACCACAAAAAAAACCCAAAAATGGGGGGAGGGGTCACCTTCACCCCTCCCCCACCCCCCAAAAAAACCCCAAAAAAAACCCAAAAATGGGGGGAGGGGTCACCTTCACCCCTCCCCCACCCCCCAAAAAAACCCAAAAAAACCCCAAAAAACCCCAAAAAACCCCAAAAATGGGGGGAGGGGTCACCTTCACCCCTCCCCCACCCCCCAAAAAACCCAAAAAAACCCCAAAAAAAACCCAAAAAAAACAAATGGGGGGAGGGGTCACCTTCACCCCTCCCCCACCCCCCAAAAACCCCCAAAAAAACCAAAAAAAACCCAAAAAAAACCCAAAAATAACCCAAAAATGGGGGAGGGGTCACCTTCACCCCTCCCCCACCCCCCAAAAAACCCCCAAAAAACCCCAAAAAAACCCCCAAAAAACCCCCAAAAAAAACAATAAAAGGGGGAGGGGGGAGGGGTCACCTTCACCCATCCCCCACCCCCCAAAAAAACCCCAAAAAAATCCAAAAAACCCAAAAAAACCTCAAAAATAACCCAAAAAAACCCAAAAATGGGGGAGGGGTCACCTTCACCCCTCCCCCACCCCCCAAAAAAACCCCAAAAAAACCCAAAAAAAACCCAAAAAAAACCCCAAAAAATGGGGGAGGGGTCACCTTCACCCCTCCCCCACCCCAAATTTCCCCTCCCCCACCCCAAATTTCTCCTCCGCAGCCGCTTTTTGTTCCAAATTCCAAAATTTCTTTATTTTGGT
Organism: Taeniopygia guttata; assembly: GCF_048771995.1. Lineage (NCBI taxonomy): Eukaryota > Metazoa > Chordata > Aves > Passeriformes > Estrildidae > Taeniopygia > Taeniopygia guttata. Next base: position 308,983 of record NC_133062.1, read on the forward strand.
ACAAAACGCCCCCCCCGCCCCTCCCCCACCCCAAAAAGCACCAGGGACCCCCCCCCAAAATCCCCCTCCCCAAATTGGCACCGGGGGAGGGGGGGGCGGGGGGGGAGGGGCTGAGACCCCCCAAAATTGGGTCCAAATGGGAATTTTGGGGGGTTTGAGAACCCCAAATTTGGATTTAGACCCAAAAAATGGGGGCGGGACCCCCAAAATTCGGATTTAGACCCAAAAAATGGGGGCGGGACCCCAAAAATTCGGATTTAGACCCAAAAAATGGGGGCGGGACCCCCAAAATTTGGATTTAGACCCAAAAATGGGGGCGGGACCCCCAAAATTTGGATTTAGACCCAAAAAATGGGGGCGGGACCCCCAAAATTCGGATTTAGACCCAAAAAATGGGGGCGGGACCCCCAAAATTTGGATCCGGACCCCAAAATTCGGATTTAGACCCAAAAAATGGGGGCGGGACCCCCAAAATTCGGATTTAGACCCAAAAAATGGGGGCGGGACCCCCAAAATGCGGATTTAGACCCAAAAAATGGGGGCGGGACCCCCAAAATTCGGATTTAGACCCAAAAAATGGGGGCAGGACCCCCAAAATTCGGATTTAGACCCAAAAAATTGGGGTGTGACCCCAAAATTCGGATCCAGACCCAAAAATGGGGGCGGGACCCCCAAAATTCGGATTTAGACCCAAAAAATGGGGGCGGGACCCCCAAAATCCGTGTCCAAACCCCAAAAATTAGGGTTTAACCCCCCAAAATCTGAGTCAAACCCCCCAAAATTCAAGTCCAGACCCCAAAAATGGGGGTCTAACCCCAAAAATTTGGGTCTGGTCCCAAAATTCGGGTTCTAACCCCAAAAATTTGGGTCTAACCCCAAAAATCTGGATCCAGACCCCAAAAACGAGTGTGAAAGTCACCAAAATTTGGGTGTAACCCCCAAAAATTTGGGTCCAGACCCAAAAAACGAGTGTCAAAGTCACCAAAATTTGGGTCTAACACCCCAAAATTCGTGTCCAAACCCCAAAAACGGGGATCTAACCCCAAAAATCTGTGTCCAGACCCCAAAAACGAGTGTGAAAGTCACCAAAATTTGGGGTGTAACCCCAAAAATTTGGGTCCAGACCCCAAAAACGGGGATCTAACCCCAAAAATGGGGATCTAACTCCAAAAATCTGTGTCCAGACCCCAAAAAACGGGGATCTAACCCCAAAAATCCGTGTCCAAACCCCAAAAATGGGGATCTAACCCCAAAAATCCGTGTCTGAACCCCAAAAATCCATGTCCAGACCCCAAATTTCGGGTCTAACCCCAAAAATCCATGTCCAAACCCCCAAAATCCGGGTCTAACCCCCAAAATCCGTCTCTAACCCCCCAAAATCCGGGTCTAACCCCCAAAATCCGTCTCTAACCCCCCAAAATCCGGGTCTAACCCCCAAAATCCGTCTCTAACCCCCCAAAATCCGTGTTTAACCCCAAAAATGGGGATCTAACCCCAAAAAATCCGTGTCCAAACCCCAAAAATGGGGATCTAACCCCCCAAAATCCGGGTCTAACCCCAAAAATCTGCATCCAGACCCCCAAAATCCGTGTCCAGACCCCCCAAATCCATGTCCAGACCCCCCAAAATCCGTGTCCAGACCCCAAAAATCCGTGTCCAGACCCCAAAAACGGGGATCTAACCCCAAAATCCGTGTCCAGACCCCCAAAACCGTGTCCAAACCCCAAAAATGGGGATCTAAGCCCCCAAAATCCGGGTCTAACCCCAAAAATCCGTGTCCAGACCCCCAAAATCCGTGTCCAGACCCCAAAAACGGGGATCTAACCCCAAAAATTCAGGTCCAGACCCCAAAAACGGGGATCTAACCCCAAAATCCGGGTCTAACCCCAAAAATCTGCATCCAGACCCCCAAAAATCTGCATCCAGACCCCCAAAATCCCTGTCCAGACCCCAAATTTCGGGTCTAACCCCCCAAAATCCGTGTCCAGACCCCCAAAAATCCATGTCCAGACCCCCAAAATCCGGGTCTAACCCCCAAAATCCGTGTCCAGACCCCCAAAAATCTGCATCCAGACCCCCAAAATCTGCATCCAGACCCCCAAAATCCGTGTCCAGACCCCCAAAATCCATCTCAAACCCCCCAAAATCCATGTCCAGACCCCCCAAAATCCATCTGTAACCCCCCAAAATCCGGGTCTAACCCCAAAAATCTGCATCCAGACCCCCAAAAATCTGCATCCAGACCCCCAAAATCCATCTCAAACCCCCCAAACCCCCCAAATTCGGGGGTCTCACACCTGGGCGGGGGTCAACGCCAGCGCCAACTCCCCCTGTGAGACCACCAACCTCAGCCTGGGGGGGCTCCCCGCGCGCCCCCCACCCCCAAACCCGGATTTTGGGGGGCGCCCCCCCAATCTCACATGAGCATAGAGCGACAATTTGGGGTCGGATTTGGGTCTGGGGGCGTTTTTGGGGGTCCCCAGCAGCACGGCGGGGACCCTCCCGCGCAGGGCACAGCGCCCCCCGCAGGACACGCAGTCGTGCAGCGCCACGCGGGGCTGGGCGGGGGTCGCGCCCGTGGGGAGGGGTCGCGGTCGCCGCCGCCGTTTTCGGGGTCGTTTTTTTGGGGAGGGGTCTCCGCCCTGCCCCCCCCCCCGCCGCCGCAGCCGCACGTCGGTGTCGCGCAGTTCGTATTTTGGGGGGGGGTCTTGTGGGGGGGGTGGGGAGGGGGTCGCTCTGCCCCTCCCCCCGCGGCGGCGGAAGGCGCCTTCGCCGAGCCTGGGGGGGGGAGGGAGTTAGGGACCCCCGACCCAAATTGGGGACCCCCACCCTGGTATTAGGGACCCCCACCCCAAATTAGGGACCCCCATCTGGGTATTGGGGACCCCCACCCCAAATTGGGGACACCTCCACCCCAAATTGGGGACCCCCACCCCGAATTGGGGACCCCCACCCCAAACTGGGGACCCCCACCCCGAATTGGGGACACCCCCACCCCGAATTGGGGACCCCTAACTGGGTATTAGGGACCCCCCCTACCCAGGTATTGGGGACCCCCACCCCGAATTGGGGACCCCCACCCCAAATTGGGGACCCCCCCATTCAGGTATTAGGGACCCCCACCCTGAATTGGGAACCCCCACCCCGAATTAGGGACCCTCACCCCAAATTGGGAACCCCTATCAGACCCCCACCCCAAATTGGGGACCCCTATCCAGGTATTAGGGACCCCCGACCCAAATTGGGGATCCCCACCCCAAATTGGGAACCCCTATCTGGGTATTAGGGACCCCCGCCCCAAATTGGGGACCCCCACCCCGAATTGGGGACCCCCGCCCCAAATTGGGGACCCCCCCTATCCGGATTTGGGGACCCCCACCCTGAATTGGGGACCCCCATCTGGGTATTAGGGACCCCCATCCGGGTATTAGGGACCCCCACCCCAAATTGGGGACCCCCACCCCAAATTGGGGACCCCCATCTGGGTATTGGGGACCCCCACCCCAGAATTGGGGACCCCCACCCCGAATTAGGGACCCCTACCCCGAATTGGGGACCCCTATCCGGGTATTGGGGACCCCCACCCAGAATTTGGGATTCCGACCCAAAATTGGGGACCCCCCACCCGGAATTGGGGACCCCCACCCCAAATTGGGGATCCCCATCTGGATGTTAGGGACCCCCCCACTCCAAATTAGGGACCCCCACCCCAAATTAGGACCCCCCCAATCCAGGTATTAGGGACCCCCACCCCGAATTGGGAACCCCCACCCCGAATTAGGGACCCTCACCCAGATTTGGGGACCCCCCCACACAGAATTTGGGATCCCGACCCGAAATTGGGGACCCCCCCACCCCAAATTGGGGACCCCCACCCCGAATTGGGGACCCCCCCCCTAAATCAGGGGTTTACCCCCCAAAATTTGGGTGTTACCCCCAAAATCCGGGTGTTATCCCCAAAATCTGGGTGTTACCCCAAAAATCCGGGTGTTAGCCCCAAAATTTGGGTGTTCCTCTGAGGATTTTGGGGTCCCTCTGGGGTTTTCGGGGTCCCACTCAGGATTTTGGGGTCCCTCTGAGGTTTTTGGGGTCAGGATTTTGGGGTCCCTCTGGGGTTTTTTGGGCTCCCTTACAGGATTCCGGGGTCAGGATTTCGGGGTCCCTGCCAGGATTTTGGGGTCCCTCTGGGGTTTTTTGGGTCAGGATTTCGGGGTCCCTCTGGGGTTTTCGGGGTCAGGATTTCGGGGTCCCTCTGGGGTTTTTGGGGTCAGGATTTCGGGGTCCCTCTGGGGTTTTCGGGGTCAGGATTTTGGGGTCCCTCTGGGGTTTTTTGGGGTCAGGATTTTGGGGTCCCTGCCAGAATTTTGGGGTCCCTCTGGGGTTTTTGGGGTCAGGATTTTGGGGTCCCTGCCAGGATTTCGGGGTCAGGATTTCGGGGTCACTCTGGGGTTTTCGGGGTCAGGATTTCTGGGCCCCTCTGGTTTTTCGGGGTCCCTCTGGGGTTTTCGGGGTCAGGTTTTCAGGGTCAGGATTTTGGGGTCCCTCTGGGGTTTTTTGGGGTCAGGATTTCGGGGTCCCTCTGGGTTTTTCGGGGTCCCTCTGGGGTTTTTTAGGGTCAGGATTTTGGGGTCCCTCTGTGTTTTTCAGGGTCAGGATTTTGGGGTCCCTCTGGGTTTTTTGGGGTCAGGATTTTGGGGTCAGGATTTCGGGGTCCCTCTGTGTTTTTTTGGGGTCAGGATTTTGGGGTCCCTCTGGGGTTTTTGGGGTCAGGATTTCGGGGTCCCTCTGGGGTTTTTTGGGGTCAGGATTTCGGGGTCCCTCTGGGGTTTTTTGGGGTCAGGATTTCGGGGTCCCTCTGGGGTTTTCAGGGTCAGGATTTTGGGGTCCCTCTGGGGTTTTTCGGGGTCAGGATTTCAGGGTCAGGATTTCGGGGTCCCTCTGGGTTTTTTTGGGTCAGGATTTTGGGGTCCCTCTGGGGTTTTTGGGGTCAGGATTTTGGGGTCCCTCTGGGGTTTTTTGGGGTCAGGATTTTGGGGTCCCTGCCAGGATTCTAGGGTCGGGATTTTGGGGTCAGGATTTCGGGGTCCCTCTGGGTTTTTCAGGGTCAGGATTTTGGGGTCCCTGCCAGGATTTCGGGGTCCCTCTGGGGATTTTTGGGTCAGGATCTCGGGGTTTTCGGGGTACCTCTCGCAGGTGCGGCACTCGCAGCCCCGGTTGCCCTCTCCGAAGAAGCCGTCGCCATAGAAACAGGTGATTTCTGCCCGGGGGGGGATGTCCTGCAGCGCCTGCACCCGCGCCCCGCCCGGGGCCGACACCAACTGCACCCCGAAAATTGGGCAGCGTCAGCCCCGAAACGGGGACCCCAAAATTGGGGGTGGCCCCAAAAACGGGGGAGCGTCAGCCCCGAAACTGGGACCCCAAAAATGGGGGGGACCCCAAAAATTGGGGAGCGTCAGCCCCGAAACGGGGACCCCAAAATTGGGGAGACCCCAAAAATTGGGGAGCGTCAGACCCGAAACGGGGACCCCAAAAATGGGGAGACCCCAAAAATTGGGGAGCGTCAGCCCCGAAACAGGGACCCCAAAAATGGGGGGGACCCCAAAAACGGGGGAGAGCGGTCAGCCCAAAAAGAGACCCCAAAAATAGGGAGAGAGCCCCGAACGGGACCCCAAAAATGGGGAGAGAGCAGTCAGCCCCAAAACAGGGACCCCAAAAATTGGGGGGACCCCAAAAATGGGGGAGAGCAGTCAGCCCCAAATGAGATCCCAAAAATGGGGAGAGAGCCCCAAACGGGACCCCAAAATTGGGGAGAGAGCCCCAAAATAGGGACACCAAAAATGGGGGAGACCCCAAAAAACGTGGGAGAGCGGTCAGCCCCAAACGAGACCCCAAAAATGGGGAGAGAGCCCCAAAATAGGGACCCCAAAAATGGAGGGGACCCCAAAAACGGGGGAGAGCGGTCAGCCCCAAAAATGTGAGAGAGAGCCCCAAAATAGGGACCCCAAAAATGGGGGTGACTCCAAAATGGGACCCCAAAAACAGGAGAGAGCGGTCAGCCCCAAACGAGACCCCAAAAATGGGGAGAGAGCCCCAAAATAGGGACCCCAAAAATGGGGAGAGCCCCGAAACGGGACCCCAAAAATGGGAGAGAACCCCAAAACAGAGACTGCAAAAATGCCTCTTCCCCTCTCATGTTTCACACCCTTTTTTCTCCCCTCACTCTTCTCATAATTTTTCCCTCACGTTTTTTCCCTTTCCCCTCACATTTCCCACCCTTTTTCCCCTCACGTTTTCTGCTATTTTTCCCTCATGTTTTTTCCCTTTCCCCTCACATTTCCCACCCTTTTCCCCCTCACATTTTCTATTTTCCCCTCACGTTTCCAGCCACTTTTCCCCTCACATTTCCCATCTTTTTTCCCCTCACATTTCCCACCCTTTCCCCCTCACATTTCCCATCTTTTTTCCCCTCACATTTCCCACCCTTTCCCCCTCACATTTCCCATCCTTTTTCCCCTCACATTTTCTATTTCCCCCTCACATTTCCAGCCACTTTTCCCCTCACATTTCCCACCCTTTTCCCCCTCACATTTTCTGCTATTTTCCCCTCACATTTCCCACCCTTTTCCCCCTCACATTTTCTGCTATTTTCCCCTCACATTTCCCACCCTTTTTCCCCTAACACTTTGCTTTTTTCTCATGTTTCCCACTCTTTTTCCCCTAACATTTTGTACCACCTTTCCATCCACTTTTCCCCTCACATTTTTTGCTATTTTTCCCTCAGGTTTCCCACTTTTTACCTCTTCACGTTTCCCGCTCTTTTTCTTCTCATGTTTCACATGATTTTTTCCCCTCACATTTTCTACCACTTTTCCCCTCACGTTTCCCGCCCTCTTCTCCCCTCACGTTTCCCGCTCTTTTTCCCCTCACGTTTCCCGCCCTTTTTCCCCTCACGTTTCCCGCCCTTTTTCCCCTCACGTTTCCCGCTCTTTTTCTCCTCACGTTTTGTACTTTTCCCCTCACATTTCCCACTTTTTTTCTCCTCACATTTTGCACCACTTTTTCCGTCACATTTTCTACCACTTTTCGCCTCATGATTTCCATCCTTTTTCCCCTCACATTTTCCGCCCTTTTCCCCCTCAAATTTCCCGCCCTTTTTCCCCTCACGTTTCCCACTACTTTTCTCCTCTCATTTTCTGCTATTTTCCTCTCACGTTTCCCACTCTTTTTCTCCTCACATTTTGCACTTTTTCCCTCACGTTTTCTACCACTTTTCCCCTCATGATTTCCATCCTTTTTCCCCTCACATTTCCCACCTTTTTTTCTCCTCACGTTTCCTGCTTTTTCTCCTCACATTTCCCACCCTTCTCTCCCCTCACGCTTTCTACTTTTCCCCTCACATTTTCCGCTCTTTTCCCCCTCATGTTTCCCACCCTTTTCTCCCCTTACATTTCCCACCTTTTTTCCCCTCACGTTCCCGCTTTTTCTCCTCACATTTTACACCATTTTTTTCCCTCTCACCTTTCCCACCACCTTTTCCTTCGTTTCTAACATTTCCCGCCCTTTTCTCCCCTCACGTTTCCCGCCCTTTTCTCCCCTCACGTTTCCCGCCCTTTTCTCCCCTCACGTTTCCCGCTTTTTTTCCCCTCACGTTTTGTACTTTTCCCCTCACATTTCCCACTTTTTTTCTCCTCACATTTTGCACCACCTTTTCCCTCAGGTTTTCTACCACTTTTCCCCTCACGTTTTCTATCCTTTTTCCCTTCACGTTTCCTGCTCTTTTCTCCCCTCAGGTTTCCCGCCCTTTTTCCCCTCACATTTTCCACTACTTTTCTCCTCTCATTTTCTGCTATTTTCCCCTCATATTTCCCACTTTTTTTCTCCTCACATTTCCCACCACCTTTTCCCTTGTTTCCTACCACTTTTCCCCTCGCGTTTTCCATCCTTTTTCCCCTCACATTTCCCGCTTTTTCTCCTCACATTTTGCACTTTTCCCCTCACGTTTTCTACCACTTTTCCCCTCATGTTTTCTATCCTTTTCCCCCTCACATTTCCTGCTCTTTTTCTCCTCACATTTTCCACTACTTTTCTCCTCTCATTTTCTGCTATTTTCCCCTCACGTTTCCCACTCTTTTTCTCCTCACATTTTGCACCGCTTTCATCACGTTTTCTACCACTTTTCCCCTCGTGTTTTCCATCCTTTTCCCCTCACGTTTCCTGCTCTTTTTCTCCTCACATTTCCCGCCCTTTTCTCCCCTCACATTTTCTACTTTTCCCCTCACATTTTCCGCTCTTTTCCCCCTCATGTTTCCCACCCTTTTCTCCCCTTACATTTCCCACCTTTTTTCCCCTCACGTTTCCCGCTTTTTCTCCTCACATTTTACACCATTTTTTTCCCTCTCACCTTTCCCCCACCACCTTTTCCTTCGTTTCTAACATTTCCCGCCCTTTTCTCCCCTCACGTTTCCCGCCCTTTTTTCCCCTCACGTTTCCCGCCCTTTTTCTCCTCACGTTTTGTACTTTTCCCCTCACATTTTCTGCCAGTTTCCCCTCATGTTTCCCACTTTTTTTCTCCTCACATTTTGCACCACTTTTTCCCTCAGGTTTTCTACCACTTTTCCCCTCACATTTTCTATCCTTTTTCCCTTCACGTTTCCTGCTCTTTTCTCCCCTCAGGTTTCCCGCCCTTTTTTCCCCTCACATTTCCAATCCTTTTCTCCCCTCACGTTTCCCGCTCTTTTTCTCCTCATGTTTTCCACTACTTTTCTCCTCTCATTTTCTGCTATTTTCCCCTCACATTTCCCGCTTTTTCTCACATTTTGCGCCACTTTTTCTGTCACGTTTTCTACCACTTTTCCCCTCACGTTTTCTATCCTTTTTCCCCTCACGTTTCCCACCCTTTTCTCCCCTCACGTTTCCTGCTCTTTTTTCCCCTCTCATTTTCTGCTATTTTCCCCTCACATTTCCCACTTTTTTCCCCTCACATTTCCCACTTTTTCTCCTCACATTTTGCACTTTTTCCCTCACGTTTTCTACCATTTTTCCCCTCATGATTTCCATCCTTTTTCCCTCACATTTCCCACCCTTTTCTCCCCTCACGTTTCCCGCCCTTTTCTCCCCTCACGCTCCCCGCCATCTTTCCCTCCCATTCCCAGCACAAACCCGCCCCCAAAACCAACATTTCTCACCCCAAAACCAACCTTTCTCACCCCAAAACCCACCGAACACCCAAAAAAAACCCTCTTTAAACTCACCCTGCAGTTCGGCCGACAATCTGAGGACACCAACACAACCATCAGCGCCCGCTCAAGGCTCCCCCAGCACACCCGGGTGAGTCCTGAGGGCGCTCAGGGGAATTCGGGTGGGGGTCCCAGGAGGGATTTTTCCAGCTGGATTTTCGGGGTGCCGCAGGCGGTTTTGGGGTCCCACCGTGGTTGATGAAGGCAGCCGGCCCCAACCAGAGCTGGGTTCTCCTTCGGCGGGTGGAATACATGAGGCTGAAATCGTTGTCGCCCGCCCTCAGCAGCGCCCGGTCTGAGCCCCGCAGTTCCACCCCGCATCCACCCAGCAGCTCCAGCGTCTCATGTTTGCGCCTGGAGAAACAAAAAATAGGAAAATAAAACACATTTTGACAGCTCTGTGCATCCACAGATCGGTTTGGTGACCGCCATGCGTGGGGCAGTGCGGTGGGTGCAGCAGGCTCAGGGAGCGCCGGTGTTTTTGGGAGTTTGGAGGTTTTTTGAGGGGGTGATGAGGATTTTGGGGTGATTTTTGCAGTTTTGGGGTCCCCAGCCCTCACCAGGTGCGTGTGGAGACCACCCGGGCGCCGTTGACGTCGCGGCTGTAGCGGGTGCAGGGTTGGATGGTGAAGCCGCTCTCGGGGAGGAGAGTCCGCAGGTAACGGAACACCTGAAATGGGGGATGGAAATGGGGGGCTCGGGACCCCCGCCAAAAACTGCCTCAGCCCCACAGACACCCCACAGAAACCCTCACTGTGCCCCATGGACCCCTCAGAAACCCTCACTGTGCCCCACGGATCCCTCACAAACCTTCACTGTGCCCCACAGATCCCTCAGAAACCTTCACTGTGCCCCACGGATCCCTCAGAAACCCTCACTGTGCCCCATGGATCCCAAATCTTCCCCAAACCCCCCAAATCTCCCCCCAAATCTCCCCCAAACCCCCCAAATCCCCTCCAGGACCCCCCAAATCTCCCCCAAACCCCCCAAAATCCCCCCCAAACCCCCCAAGACACCGAAAGTCCCCCCCAGGACCCCCCAAATACCCCCCAGGAACCCCCAAATCCCCTCCAAATCTCCTCCAGCACCCCCCAAATCTCCCCCAAATCTCCCCCAAAACCCCCAAATCTCCCCAGAGCCCCCAACCCCCCCCCCCAGGACCCCCCAAATCCCCTCCAAATCCCCCCCAGAACCCCAAATCCCCCCCAGGATCCCCCAAATCCCTCCCAAAACCCCCCAAATCTCCCCCAAAGCCCCCAAATCTCTTCCAAATCTCCCCTCAGACCCCCCCAAATCTCCCCCAAATCTCCCCCAGACCCGCATAATTGCACCTAGACACCCCATGTCCCCCCCAGGATCCCCCAAATCTCCCCCAAAACCCCCCAAATCTCCCCAGACCCCCCAAACCCCCTCCAGGACCCCCCAAATCCCCTCCAAATCCCCCCCCAGACCCCCCAAATCCCGCCAAGACGCCCCAAGTCCCCCCCCAGGACCCCCCAAATCCCCTCCAGGACCCCATAACCCCCCCCCAGACCCCCCAAACCTCACCCAAAACCCCCCAAATCCCCTCCAAATCTCCCCCAGGACCCCCCAAACCCCCCTCAGGACCCCCCAAATCCCCCCCAGGACCCCCCAAATCTCCCCCAAATCTCCCCAAAACCCCCCAAATCTCCTCCAAACCCCCCAAAATCCCCCCCAAAGCCCCCAAGACACCCAAAGTCTCCCCCCAGGACCCCCCAAATCTCCCCCAAACCCCCCAAATCTCCCCCCAAATCTCCCCCAGACCCCCCAAACCTCCCCAAACCTCCCCCAAACCCCCCAAATCTCCCCCAAAAAACCCCAAATCTCCCCACAAACCTCCCCCAAATCTCCCCCAAATCCCTCCAAATCTCCCTCCAAACCCCCCAAATCTCCCCCCAGGACCCCCCAAATCTCCCCCAAACCCCCCAAATCCCCCCAGGACCCCCCAAATCTCCCCCAAATCCCCCCCAGGACCCCCCAAATCCCCTCCAAATCTCCCCCAAACTCCCCTTAGGACCCCCCAAAGCCCCCCCAGATCAACCAAATCCCCCCCAAATCTTCCCCCAAACCCCCCCCAGGAACCCCCAAACCCCCTCCAGGACCCCCCAAATCCCCCCAAAACTCCCCAAATCTCCCCCAAATCCCCCCGCAGGACCCCCCAAATCCCCTCCAAATCTCCCCCCAGACCCCCGAAACCTCTCCCAAATCCCCCAAATCCCCCCCAGACCCCCCAAATCCCCTCCAAATTTCCCCCAGGACCCCCCAAACCTCCCAAAACCCCCCAAACCCCCCCCAAACCCCCCAAATCCGCCCCCAGGACCCCCAAATCTCCCCCAAACCTCCCCCAAACCTCCCCAAACCCCCCAAATCTCTCCCCAAATCCCCTGCAGGACCCGCCAAACCCCCCAGGACCCCCCAAATCTCCCCTCAAACCTCCCCCAAATCTGCCCCAAACCCCCCAAGTCTCCCCCAAATCTCCCCAAATCTCCCCCAAATCTCCCCCAGGACCCCCCAAATCTCCCCCCAAACCCCCCAAATCTCCCCCAAATCCCCCCAAATCTCCCCCAAATCTCCCCCAGGACCCCCCAAATCTCCCCCCAAACCCCCCAAATCTCCCCCAAATCTCCCCCCAAACCCCCCAAATCCCCTCCAGGACCCCCCAAATCTCCCCCAAACCTCCCCCCAAACTCCCCCAAACACCCCAAACTCCCCAAACCCCCCTCAGGAACCCCCAAATCTCCCCCAATCTCCCCCAAAATCTCCCCAAATTTCCCCAAATCTCCCCAAATCCCCCCCAAATCCCCTCCAGGACCTCCCAAATCTCCCCCAAACCCCCCAAATCCCCTCAAATCTCCCCCAAATCCCCCCAAATCTCTCCCAGGACCCCCCAAATCTCCCCCAAACCCCCCAAATCCCCCCCAGGACCCCCAAATCCCCCCCAAATCCCCCCAAATTCCCCCCCAAACCCCCCAAATCCCCCCTAAACCCCCCAAATCCCCCCCAGGATCCCCCAAACTCCCCTTAGGACCCCCCAACCCCCCCCCAGATCAACCAAATCCCCCCCAAATCTTCCCCCAAACCCCCCAAATCTCCCCCAACCCCCCCCCAGGAACCCCCAAACCCCCTCCAGGACCCCCCAAATCCCCCCAAAACTCCCCAAAACTCCCCCAAATCCCCCCCACATCCCCCAAATCTCCCCCAGGAACCCCCAAATCTCCCCCAAATCTCCTCCAAATCCCCCAAATCCCCCCCAAATCCCCCCCAGGACCCCATAACCCCCCCCCAGGATCCCCCAAATCCCCCCCAGGACCCCCCAAATCCCCCCCAAACCCCCCAAATGCAATCTAGACCCCCCAAATCTCCCCCAAACCTCCCCCAAATCTCTTCCCAGACCCCCCAAACCCCCCTCAGGACCCCCAGGACCCCCCAAACCTCCCCCAAAATCCCCCCCAAATCTCCCCCAGACCCCCCAAACCTCCCCCTGGACCCCACAAATGTCCCCCCAGAGCCCCCAAATCTCCTTTCAAACCCCCCAAATCCCCCCAAATCTCCCCCAAACCCCCCAAATCCCCCCAAACCCCCCAAATCTCCCCCAAATCCCCCCCAAATCCCCCCCAGGACCCCCCAAATGTCCCCCAGGACCCCCCAAATCCCCTCCCGGACCCCCCAAATCCCCCCCCAGGACCCCCCAGATCTCCCCCAAACACCCCAAATCTTCCCCCAAATCTCCCCCAAACCCACCGTAGGACCCCCCAAATCCTCTCCAGACCCCCCCAAACCTCCCCCAGGACCCCCCAAACCCCCCAAATCCCCCCCAAACCCCCCAAATCTCCCCCAAACCCCCCAAATCCCCCCCCAAACCCCCCAAATCCCACCTAGACGCCCCAAATCTCCCCCAAATCTCCCCCAAACCCCCCAAACCCCCCCAAACCCCCCAAATCTCCCCCCAAATCTCCCCCAAACACCCAAAATCCCCTCCAAATCTCCCCCAGGACCCCCCAAATTTCCCCCCAAATCTCCCCCAAACCCCCCAAATCTCCCCCAAACCTTCCCCCAAACCCCCCAAATCTCCCCCAAATCCCCCCCAAATCTCCCCCAAATTCCCCCAAACCCCCCCAGACCCCCCGTTCCCCCCGTACGTGCTGTTTGAGCTCGGCGCGCTGCTGCGGCCGCCGCCGGCGGAAGAACGCCGGTGCCCAGGCCCCGCTCAGCGTCCGCCACGCCGCCTCCAGGTCCCGCCGCCGCCGGAACGCCTCGAGGGCCGCGCGGAGCCGCGCCCGGCGCCGCAGGGCGGGCAGGGGGCTAAGGGCACCGGGAGTCGGTAACGGGAACCGGGCAGCACCGGGAATCGGTAACGGGAACCGGGCAGCACCGGGAGGCGGTACCGGGCACCGGGTGTTGGTACCGGGAACCGGGCAGCACCGGGAGGCGGTACCGGGACTCGGTAACGGGCATCGGTAAAGGGCACCGGGAGTCGGTAACGGGAACCGGGCAGCACCGGGAGGCGGTACCGGGCATCGGCACCGGGAGTCGGTACCGGGAACCGGGCAGCACCGGGAGCCGGTACCGGGAACCGGGCAGCACCGGGAATCGGTAACGGGAACCGGGCAGCACCGGGAGTCGGTACCGGGAACCGGGCAGCACCGGCACTCGGTACCGGGAACCGGGCAGCACCGGGCGTCGGTACCGGGCACCGGGAATCGGTAACGGGAACCGGGCAGCACCGGGTGTTGGTACCGGGCACCGGGTGTTGGTACCGGGAACCGGGCATGGGCACCGGGCAGCACCGGGAGTCGGTACCGGGAACCGGGCAGCACCGGGCAGCGGTACCGGGCACCGGGTGTGCACCGGGCACCGGGAGTCGGTACCGGGCACCGGGCAGCACCGGGAGGCGGTACCGGGTATCGGTAAAGGGCACCGGGTGTTGGTACCGGGCACTGGGCAGCACCGGGTGTTGGTACCGGGCACCGGGTGTTGGTAACAGGAACCGGGTGTGCACCGGGTGTTGGTACCGGGCATTGGTACCGGGCACCGGGAGTGCACCGGGTGTTGGTACCGGGCAGCACCGGGGGTTGGTACCGGGCACCGGGAGTCGGTACCAGGCACCGGTAAAGGGCACCGGGAGTCGGTAACGGGCACCGGGTGTTGGTACCGGGCACTGGGTGTTGGTACCGGGCACCAGCAGTCGGTACCGGGCACCGGGTGTTGGTAACGGGCACCGGGTGTGTTGGTACCGGGCATCGGTAAAGGGCACCGGGTGTTGGTAACGGGCACCGGGTGTGTTGGTACCGGGCATCGGTAAAGGGCACCGGGTGTTGGTACCGGGCACCGGGTGTCGGTAAAGGGCACCGGGTGTCGGTAAAGGGCACCGGGTGTTGGTACCGGGCACCGGGCAGCACCGGGAGTCGGTACCGGGCACCGGCTGTTGGTACCGGGCATCGGTACCGGGCACCGGGCATCGGTACCGGGCACCGGGAGGCGGTACCGGGCACCGGGTGTGCGCCGGGTGTTGGTACCGGGCACCGGGTGTTGGTACCGGGTGTTGGTACCGGGCATCGGGTGTTGGTACCGGGCAGCGGGTGTTGGTACCGGGCACTGGGCAGCACCGGGCATCGGTACCGGGCACCGGGAGTCGGTACCGGGCACCGGGAGTCGGTACCGGGCACCGGGAGTCGGTACCGGGAGTCGGTATCGGGCACCGGGTGTTGGTACCGGGCACTGGGAGTCGGTACCGGGCACTGGGTGTTGGTACTGGGCACTGGGTGCACACCGGGCATTGGTACCGGGCACCGGGTGTTGGTACTGGGCACCGGGTGTTGGTACTGGGCACCGGGTGTTGGTACCGGGCATCGGTACCGGGCACCGGGTGTGCACCGGGCATTGGGCATCGGCACCGGGAGTCGGTACCAGGCACCGGTAAAGGGCACCGGGAGTCGGTAACGGGCACCGGGTGTTGGTACCGGGCACTGGGTGTTGGTACCGGGCACCAGCAGTCGGTACCGGGCACCGGGTGTTGGTACTGGGCATCGGTACCGGGCACCGGGTGTTGGTACCGGGCATCGGTAAAGGGCACCGGGAGTCGGTACCGGGCACCGGGTGTTGGTACCGGGCATCGGTAAAGGGCACCGGGAGTCGGTACCGGGCACCGGGTGTTGGTACCGGGCACCGGGTGTTGGTACCGGGAGTCGGTACCGGGCACCGGGTGCGCACCGGGCAGCGCCGGGACGGAGAGATCGAGCTGCTCCCGGTGCCTCCCGGTGCGTCCCGGTTCCTCCGCCCGGTGCTCCCCCGGTTCTCCCGCCCGGTGCTCCCGGTGGTTCTCGGTGCTTCCCCGGTTCTCCCACCCGGTTCTCCCCGGTTCCTCTGCCCGGGGCTGCCCCGGTTCCTCTGCCCGGTGGTTCTCGGTGCTCCTCCGGTTCTCCCGCCCGGTGCCTCCCGGTGCTCCCCCGGTTCCGCCGCCCAGTGGTCCCCGGTGCCCCACGGTGGTTCTCGGTGTTCCCCCAGTGTTCCCCCGGTTCCTCTGCCCGGTGCTCCCCGGTTCTCCCGCCCGGTGCCCCACGGTGGTTCTCGGTGTTCCCCCGGTGTTCCCCCGGTGCCGCCCGGAGCTCCCGGCGCTCCCGCCCGGTGCTCCCGGTGCCTCCCGGTGCCTCCCACATCCCCCGGGGCAGCGAGATTCTGCCGCCCGGTGCTCCCCCGGTTCTCCCACCCGGTTCTCCCGCCCGGTGCTCCCCCGGGGTTCCCCCGGTGCTGCCTCCCGGTTCTCCCCGGTGGTTCTCGGTGCTCCCCGGTGTTCCCCTGGTTCCCCCGGTGTCCCCGTTCCCCGCTCTAACCTGACTCCCATCTTGTGCGTACGGAACCCGAGCACCGAATCCAGCACGAGGCTCGTGGCCAAATCATCGTTCTCGCACAACTCCCGCGCCGTTACCGCCGTCCCCGCCGCCCGTACCGGCCCCGCCGCCGCCGCCGCCACCGGCCGCTCCCTCCGCCTCCTCCTCCTCCTCCGCTCCTGCAGCACCGTGAGCGGCGTCACCGTGAGCGGCGTCACCGGGAGCGCCGTGGGGAGGGACCCGAGCGCGGGGTGAGTCCCGTCGGGGCCGTTACCGGAGCGCGGGAACCGCCGCCCGCACCGGGCCCGGCGCGGCCGCGCCGCCGCCGCCCGCCCGCTCCCGCCGCGCGCTCCGCCATCCCCATTGGCCGCCGCCCCGCCGCGCCGCCGCTCCCATTGGCTGCCGGCGAGGCGCACCGTGAGCTGATTGGTGGAAAATGCGGCGCTCCCGTATTAATCCACAGCGCTCAGTGATTTCTATTGGTTCGCAGAGATGCCGATCAAACCGCTCTGTGTTTTCATTGGTTGAAACAGCGCGAGGGCGGCCTCAAATCTTTCCTTTTTATTCTATTGGCTAAACCCCACCGCCTTCCTCTCCTCCTATTGGCCACCTCCCTCCTTATCTTCCTTTCCTATTGGCCAAACGCGCTGTCACTCACTCCGCCGCCTCACAATGCGCCGGTTATAAACAATACACCGAAGCCACGCCCCTTCCCGCCGGCCCCGCCCCTTCCGCCGCAGGCCACGCCCATTCCAAGATGGCGGCGGCCAGGCGCGGCGGGCGGCGCTGAGCGGTACCGGCGGTACCGGCGGCTCCCGGCGGGCCCAAATCGGCCCCGATCGGTCCCGGATCGGTCCCGGGGCTCTCATGGCGGCGGCGGAGGGTGACGGAGCCGGCGGGGGCCGGCGGGAGCCGCCGCGGACGCTGCAGGGGCTGCTGGAGATGGCGCTGACGGCCGGAGAGGCGCGGCCCGAGCCCCGCGAGCCGCTGGCTGAGGAGGTACCGGCACCGGGGGGGTCCGGGGGCGGTTTTGGGGGGATTTGGGGACATTTTGGGGGCTTTGGGGCTGTCTGGGGTCACTTTTGGGGCTCTGGGGTCTCTCTGGGGTCACTTTTGGGGCTCTTTGGGGTGTCTGGGGTCACTTTTGGGTCTCTGGGGACACTTTTGGGTCTCTCTGGGGTCACTTTTGGGGCTCTCTGGGGTCACTTTTGGGGCTCTCTGGGGACACTTTTGGGGCTCTGGGGTCACTTTTGGGTCTCTGGGGTCACTTTTGGGGCTCTGGGGTCACTTTTGGGTCTCTCTGGGGTCACTTTTGGGGCTCTGGGGACACTTTTGGGGCTCTCTGGGGTCACTTTTGGGGCTCTCTGGGGTCACTTTTGGGGCTCTCTGGGGACACTTTTGGGGCTCTGGGGACACTTTTGGGGCTCTGGGGACACTTTTGGGTCTCTCTGGGGACACTTTTGGGTCTCTCTGGGGTCACTTTTGGGTCTCTCTGGGGTCACTTTTGGGGCTCTGGGGTCACTTTTGGGGCTCTGGGGTCACTTTTGGGGCTCTCTGGGGTCACTTTTGGGTCTCTCTGGGGTCACTTTTGGGTCTCTCTGGGGTCACTTTTGGGGCTCTGGGGTCACTTTTGGGGCTCTCTGGGGTCACTTTTGGGGCTCTGGGGTCACTTTTGGGGCTCTGGGGACACTTTTGGGGCTCTCTGGGGACACTTTTGGGTCTCTCTGGGGTCACTTTTGGGGCTCTGGGGTCACTTTTGGGGCTCTGGGGACACTTTTGGGGCTCTCTGGGGTCACTTTTGGGGCTCTGGGGACACTTTTGGGTCTCTCTGGGGTCACTTTTGGGTCTCTCTGGGGTCACTTTTGGGGCTCTGGGGTCACTTTTCGGGCTCTGGGGTCACTTTTGGGTCTCTCTGGGGACACTTTTGGGGCTCTGGGGACACTTTTGGGGCTCTGGGGTCACTTTTGGGTCTCTCTGGGGTCACATTTGGGGCTCTGGGGACACTTTTGGGTCTCTCTGGGGTCACTTTTGGGGCTCTGGGGTCACTTTTGGGGCTCTGGGGTCACTTTTGGGGCTCTCTGGGGTCACTTTTGGGGCTCTCTGGGGTCACTTTTGGGGCTCTCTGGGGTCACTTTTGGGGCTCTGGGGTCACTTTTGGGGCTCTGGGGTCACTTTTGGGGCTCTGGGGACACTTTTGGGGCTCTGGGGTCACTTTTGGGGCTCTGGGGACACTTTTGGGGCTCTCTGGGGTCACTTTTGGGGCTCTCTGGGGTCACTTTTGGGGCTCTGGGGTCACTTTTGGGGCTCTGGGGTCACTTTTGGGTCTCTCTGGGGTCACTTTTGGGGCTCTGGGGTCACTTTTGGGGCTCTCTGGGGACACTTTTGGGGCTCTCTGGGGTCACTTTTGGGGCTCTGGGGACACTTTTGGGGCTCTCTGGGGTCACTTTTGGGTCTCTGAGGACACTTTTGGGGCTCTGGGGTCACTTTTGGGGCTCTCTGGGGTCACTTTTGGGGCTCTGGGGTCACATTTGGGTCTCTCTGGGGTCACTTTTGGGGCTCTCTGGGGACACTTTTGGGTCTCTGGGGTCACTTTTGGGGCTCTGGGGTCACTTTTGGGGCTCTCTGGGGTCACTTTTGGGGCTCTCTGGGGTCACTTTTGGGTCTCTGGGGTCACTTTTGGGGCTCTGGGGTCACTTTTGGGTCTCTCTGGGGACACTTTTGGGTCTCTCTGGGGTCATTTTGGACTCTTTGGGGTCACTTTTGGGGCTCTGGGGACACTTTTGGGTCTCTCTGGGGTCACTTTTGGGGCTCTGGGGACACTTTTGGGGCTCTGGGGTCACTTTTGGGTCTCTCTGGGGTCACTTTTGGGGCTCTGGGGTCACTTTTGGGTCTCTCTGGGGTCACTTTTGGGGCTCTCTGGGGTCACTTTTGGGGCTCTGGGGTCACTTTTGGGGCTCTGGGGTCACTTTTGGGGCTCTGGGGACACTTTTGGGGCTCTGGGGACACTTTTGGGGCTCTCTGGGGTCACTTTTGGGGCTCTCTGGGGTCACTTTTGGGGCTCTGGGGACACTTTTGGGGCTCTCTGGGGTCACTTTTGGGGCTCTCTGGGGTCACTTTTGGGGCTCTGGGGTCACTTTTGGTGCTTTGGGGTCACTTTTGGGGCTCTGGGGTCACTTTTGGGTCTCTCTGGGGTCACTTTTGGGGCTCTGGGGACACTTTTGGGGCTCTGGGGACACTTTTGGGGCTCTCTGGGGTCACTTTTGGGGCTCTCTGGGGACACTTTTGGGGCTCTCTGGGGTCACTTTTGGGGCTCTCTGGGGTCACTTTTGGGGCTCTCTGGGGTCACTTTTGGGGCTCTCTGGGGTCACTTTTGGGGCTCTGGGGTCACTTTTGGGGCTCTCTGGGGACACTTTTGGGGCTCTGGGGACACTTTTGGGGCTCTCTGGGGTCACTTTTGGGGCTCTGGGGACACTTTTGGGGCTCTCTGGGGTCACTTTTGGGTTTTTCTGGGGACACTTTTGGGTCTTTCTGGGGTCACTTTTGGGGCTGTCTGGGGTCACTTTTGGGGCTCTGGGGTCATTTTGGGGCTCTGGGGACACTTTTGGGTCTCTGGGGTCACTTTTGGGGCTCTGGGGTCACTTTTGGGGCTCTGGGGTCACTTTTGGGGCTCTGGGGACACTTTTGGGGCTCTGGGGACACTTTTGGGTCTCTCTGGGGACACTTTTGGGTCTCTCTGGGGACACTTTTGGGTCTCTCTGGGGACACTTTTGGGGCTCTGGGGACACTTTTGGGGCTCTGGGGTCACTTTTGGGGCTCTGGGGACACTTTTGGGGCTCTGGGGACACTTTTGGGGCTCTGGGGACACTTTTGTGGCTCTCTGGGGACACTTTTGGGGCTCTGGGGTCACTTTTGGGGCTCTCTGAGGTCACTTTTGGGGCTCTGGGGTCACTTTTGGGGCTCTGGGGACACTTTTGGGGCTCTGGGGACACTTTTGGGGCTCTGGGGACACTTTTGGCTCTCTGGGGTCACTTTTGGGTCTCTCTGGGGTCACTTTTGGGGCTCTGGGGACACTTTTGGGGCTCTGGGGACACTTTTGGGTCTCTCTGGGGACACTTTTGGGGCTCTGGGGTCACTTTTGGGGCTCTCTGGGGTCACTTTTGGGGCTCTCTGGGGTCACTTTTGGGGCTCTCTGGGGTCACTTTTGGGGCTCTGGGGTCACTTTTGGGTCTCTCTGGGGACACTTTTGGGGCTCTGGGGTCACTTTTGGGGCTCTCTGGGGTCACTTTTGGGGCTCTGGGGTCACTTTTGGGGCTCTGGGGACACTTTTGGGGCTCTCTGGGGTCACTTTTGGGGCTCTCTGGGGTCACTTTTGGGGCTCTCTGGGGACACTTTTGTGGCTCTCTGGGGTCACTTTTGGGGCTCTGGGGTCACTTTTGGGTCTCTCTGGGGACACTTTTGGGGCTCTGGGGTCACTTTTGGGGCTCTCTGGGGTCACTTTTGGGGCTCTGGGGTCACTTTTGGGGCTCTGGGGACACTTTTGGGGCTCTCTGGGGTCACTTTTGGGGCTCTCTGGGGTCACTTTTGGGGCTCTCTGGGGACACTTTTGTGGCTCTCTGGGGTCACTTTTGGGGCTCTGGGGTCACTTTTGGGTCTCTCTGGGGACACTTTTGGGGCTCTGGGGTCACTTTTGGGGCTCTCTGGGGTCACTTTTGGGGCTCTGGGGTCACTTTTGGGGCTCTGGGGACACTTTTGGGGCTCTCTGGGGTCACTTTTGGGGCTCTGGGGTCACTTTTGGGTCTCTCTGGGGTCACTTTTGGGTCTCTCTGGGGTCACTTTTGGGGCTCTGGGGTCACTTTTGGGGCTCTCTGGGGTCACTTTTGGGGCTCTGGGGTCACTTTTGGGGCTCTGGGGACACTTTTGGGGCTCTCTGGGGTCACTTTTGGGGCTCTCTGGGGACACTTTTGGGGCTCTTTGGGGCTCTGGGGTCACTTTTGGGACACTTTTGGTCGTTTATGATAATTCAGGATAACTTTAGGATAATTCAGGATAACTTTGGGATAACTCAGGATAACTTTAGGATAATTCAGGATAACTTTGGGATAATTTAGGATAACTTTAGGATAATTTAGGATAATTTATGATATTTTTTTCCCCCCCAGAGGCAGCACGAGGCCGTGTCCCAGGCTTGGGTTAACCCCGGTGTGACTCTGGGATAACTCAGGATAACTCAGGGATAACTTTGAGATAATTTAGGATAAATTTATGATAATTTAGGATAATTTACGATAACTTTGGGATAATTTATGATAACTTTATGATATTTTCTGTCCCCCAGAGGCAGCAGTGGCTGCACGAGGCCGTGTCCGAGGCTCTGTCCGGCCCCGGTGTGACTCTGGGATAACTCTGGGATAACTCTGGCTAACTGTGGGATAACTCAGGATAACTTTAAGATAATTTATGATAATTTATGATAAATTTATGATAATTTATGATATTTTTCTGTCCCCCAGAGGCAGCAGTGGCTGCACGAGGCCGTGTCCCAGGCCTGGGTTAACTCCGGGGTGACTCTGGGATAACTCTGGGATAACTCAGGATAACTCTGGGATAACTCAGGATAACTCAGGATAACTTTGGGATAACTTTGAGTTAATTTATGATAATTTATGATAACTTTGGGATAATTTTGGATATTTTTCTGTCCCCCAGAGGCAGCAGTGGCTGCGTGAGGCCGTGTCCGAGGCTCTGTCCGGCCCCGGTGTGACTCTGGGATAACTCTGGGATAACTCAGGATAACTCTGGGATAACTTTGAGTTAATTTATGATAATTTATGATAACTTTGGGATAATTTATGATTATTTTTCCCCCCCAGAGGCAGCAGTGGTTACACGAGGCCGTGTCCGAGGCTCTGTCCGGCCCCGGTGTGACTCTGGGATAACTCTGGGATAACTCAGGATAACTCAGGATAACTTTAAGATAATTTACGATAACTTTATGATAATTTATGATAATTTATGATTATTTTTACCCCCCCAGAGGCAGCAGTGGCTCCGTGATGCCGTGTCCGAGGCTCTGTCCGGCCCCGGTGTGACTCTGGGATAACTCAGGATAACTCTGGGATAACTCAGGATAACTTTATGATAATTTACAATAAATTTATGATAATTTATGATTATTTTTACCTCCCCAGAGGCAGCAGTGGTTACACGAGGCCGTGTCCGAGGCTCTGTCCGGCCCCGGTGTGACTCTGGGATAACTCTGGGATAACTCAGGATAACTCTGGGATACTTTAGGATAACTTTGGGTTAATTTATGATAACTTTGGGATAATTTTGGATATTTTTCTGCCCTTGCAGAGGCAGCAGTGGCTCCGTGAGGCCGTGTCCGAGGCTCTGTCCGGCCCCGCTGCCGTCCGGGCGCGGCTCCAGCGCTGCCTGCGGCTCCTGGCCCGGCCCTGTCCCGGCGAGGCCGCGGCCGAGAGGGGCCTGGGGGACACGGCCGGACACGAGGCGGCCCTGGCCGAGCTGGCCGAGCTCTGCGAGAGCCTGGACAACGCCACCGGTGAGCTGATGGTCACTCGGGGGTCATTGGGGTCACTGGGGGTCACTCAGAGTCAGTCTGAGGTCATTTGGTCACTCAGAGTCACTCAGGGGTCATTTGGTCACTCTGGGTCACTCAGAGTCACTCTGGGGTCATTTGGTCACTCAGAGTCACTCTGGGGTCATTTGGTCGCTCTGGGTCACTCGGGGGTCATTTGGTCACTCGGGGTCACTCAGAGTCACTCTGGGGTCACTTGGTCACTCTGGGGTCATTTGGTCACTCTGGGGTCATTGGGGTCACTGAGAGTCACTCAGCGGTCATTTGGTCACTCTGGGTCACTCTGGGGTCATTTGGTCACTCTGGGGTCATTTGGTTACTCTGGCATTATTTGGTCACTCTGAGGTCATTTGGTCACTCAGAGGTCACTCAGAGGTCACTCAGGGGTCATTTGGTCAGTCTGGGTCACTCAGGGGTCATTTGGTCACTCAGGGGTCACTCTGGGGTCATTGGGGTCACTCTGGGTCATTGGGGGCCCTGGCCGAGCTGGCCGAGCTCTGCGAGAGCCTGGACAACGCCACCGGTGAGCTGATGGTCACTCGGGGGTCATTGGGGTCATTGGGGTCACTCTGGGGTCATTGGGGTCACTCTGGGGTCACTGGGGGCCCTGGCCGAGCTGGCCGAGCTCTGCGAGAGCCTGGACAACGCCACCGGTGAGCCACCGGTCACTCGGGGTCATTGGGGTCACTCTGGGGTCACTCTGGGGTCATTTGGTCACTCGGGGTCACTCAGGGTCACTCTGGGGTCATTTGGTCACTTGGGGTCACTCTGGGGTCACTCAGGGGTCATTGGGGTCACTCGGGGTCACTCTGGGGTCATTGGGGGCCGAGCTGGCCGAGCTCTGCGAGAGCCTGGACAACGCCACCGGTGAGACACGGGGTCATTGGGGTCACTCTGGGGTCATTGGGGTCACTCTGGGTCACTCAGAGTCACTCTGAGGTCATTTGGTCACTCTGGGGTCATTTGGTCACTCTGGGACACTCAGGGGTCATTTGGTCACTCAGAGTCACTCAGGGGTCATTTTGTCACTCAGGGGTCACTCAGAGTCACTCAGGGCTTATTTGGTCACTCTGGGGTCATTTGGTCACTAAGGGGTCATTTGGTCACTCTGGGGTCATTTGGTCACTCAGGGGTCACTCAGAGTCACTCTGGGGTCATTTGGTCACTCAGCGGTCATTTGGTCACTCAGAGTCACTCTGGGGTCATTTGGTCACTCAGAGTCACTCTGGGGTCATTTGGTCACTCTGGGGTCATTTGGTCACTCTGAGGTCATTTGGTCACTCAGAGTCACTCAGGGGTCATTTGGTCACTCTGGGGTCATTTGGTCACTAAGGGGTCATTTGGTCACTCTGGGGTCATTTGGTCACTCTGGGGTCATTGGGGTCACTGGGGGCCCTGGCCGAGCTGGCCGAGCTCTGCGAGAGCCTGGACAACGCCACCGGTGAGACACGGGGTCATTGGGGTCACTCTGGGGTCATTAGGGTCACTCTGGGGTCATTTGGTCACTCTGGGTCAGTCTGGGACATTCTGGGGTCATTTAGTCACTTTGGGGTCATTTGGTCACTCACTGGTCAATCTGGGGTCATTGAGTCACTCGGGGACACTCTGGGGTCATTTGGTCACTCAGGGTCACTCTGGGGTCATTTGGTCACTCTGGGGCACTCAGAGTCACTCTGGGTCACTCTGGGGTCATTTGGTCACTCAGAGTCACTCAGGGGTCATTTGGTCACTCGGGGTCACTCAGAGTCGCTCTGAGGTCATTTAGTCACTCTGAGGTCATTTGGTCACTCAGAGTCACTCAGGGGTCATTTGGTCACTCTGAGGTCATTTGGTCACTCAGGGTCACTCAGGGTCACTCTGGGGTCATTTGGTCACTCTGGGTCACTCAGGGGTCATTTGGTCACTCGGGGGTCATTGGGGTCACTGGGGACCCTGTCCGAGCTGGCCGAGCTCTGCGAGAGCCTGGACAACGCCACCGGTGAGCTGGGGGTCACTTGGGGGTCATTGGGGTCACTCGGGGTCACTCTGCAGTCATTTGGTCACTCAGGGGTCACTCTCGGGTCATTTGGTCACTCAGAGTCACTCAGGGGTCATTTTGTCACTTTGGGGTCATTTGGTCACTCTGGGGTCATTTGGTCACTCTGGGGTCACTCAGGGGTCATTTGGTCACTCAGAGTCACTCAGGGGTCATTTGGTCACTCTGGGTCACTCAGGGTCACTCAGGGCTTATTTGGTCACTCTGAGGTCATTTGGTCACTAAGGGGTCATTTGGTCACTCTGGGTCACTCAGGGGTCATTTGGTCACTCTGAGGTCATTTGGTCACTCTGGGTTACTCTGGTGTCATTTGGTCACTCTGAGTCACTCAGGGGTCATTTAGTCACTCTGGGTCACTTTAGGGTCATTTGGTCACTCTGGGTCACTCTGAGGTCATTTGGTCACTCAGAGTCACTCAGGGGTCATTTGGTCACTCGGGGTCACTCTGGGGTCATTTGGTCACTCTGAGGTCAGTTGTTCACTCAGAGTCACTCAGGGGTCATTTGGTCACTCTGGGTCACTCAGAGTCACTCTGGGGTCATTTGGTCACTCTGGGGTCATTTGGTCACTCTGAGGTCATTTGGTCACTCTGGATCATTCTGGGGTCATTTGGTCACTCTGGGTCACTCAGGGGTCATTGAATCACTCGGGGTCACTCAGAGTCACTCAGGGGTCATTTGGTCACTCTGAGTCACTCAGGGGTCATTTGGTCACTCTGAGTCACTCTGGGGTCATTTGGTCACTCAGAGTCACTCAGGGGTCATTTGGTCACTCTGAGTCACTCTGGGGTCATTTGGTCACTCAGAGTCACTCAGGGGTCATTTGGTCACTTTGAGGTCATTTGGTCACTCTGGGTCACTCTGGGTCACTCAGGGGTCACTTGGGGTCACTCAGGGGTCATTTGGTCACTCAGGGCTGTTTTGGGGAGGGATTTTGGGTCATTTCCTGTGGAATTTGGGCAATTTTAATCCCATTTTAATCCAATTTTTAACCCTTCAAACCCCGTTTTTAACCCTTCAAATCCCAATTTAACCCTTGAATTCCCAATTTAACCCTTCAGACCCTGTTTTTAACCCTTTAAACCCCATTTTTAACCCATTTTAACCCATTTTTTCCCGTTTTCTCCCAGATTTCTTCTACTTAGGTGGCCTGAAGGTGCTGCTGGGCTGATTTGGGGGTGGATTTTGGGTCATTTTCTGCGGGATTTGTACCATTTAATCACATTTTTAACCCTTTAATTCCCAATTTAACCATTCAGACCCCATTTTTAACCATTTAATTCCCAATATAAAAATTTAATTCCCAATTTAACCCTTCAAACCCCATTTTTAACCCTTCAAATCCCATTTTTAACCCTTCAAATCCCATTTTTAACCCTCCACACCCCATTTTTAACCCTTCAAATTTAACCCCCCAAACCCCATTTTTAACCCTTCAAACCCCATTTTTAACCCTTCAAACCCCATTTTTAACCCTTTAAGTCCCATTTTTAACCCTTCAAATCCCGTTTTTAACCCTTCGCACCCCATTTTTAACCCTTTAAATACCGATTTAACCCTGTAAAGACAGATTTTCACCCTCCAAATCCCGTTTTTAACCAATTTTCTCTGTTTCTCCCCAGATTTCTGCTCGCTGGGCGGGCTGGAGGCGCTGCTGCCGCTGCTGGGGCACCCTTGGGCGCCGCTGCGGGCCGGGGCCGCGCGGGTGTTGGGGTGCTGCGCCCAGAACCTTCCGGGGGCGCAGGAGCGGGCGCTGGGGCTGGGGGCGCTGCCGGCGCTGCTGGGGGGGCTGAGGGGGGACCCCGACCCAAGCGTGCCCCCCGCCGCGCTCTTCGCCATCTCCTGTGAGTACCGGGGGTTTTGGGGGGGGTTTTGGGGATTTTTGGGGGGTTTGTAATGGGGTTTTTTGGGGATTTTTTTAGAGGGTTTCTTGGGATTTTTTGGGATTTTTTTTTTTAATTTCTTGGGGTTTTTTTATTTTTGGGGGATTTTTTTTTTTTTTTTGATTTTTTGGGGGATTTTCTTGGGATTTTTTTGGGATTTTTTGTGGGTTTTTGGGGATTTTTTGTGGGTATTTTGGGGATTTTTTTTGGATTTTTTGCGGTTTTTTTGGGGGTTTTTTTTGGGATTTTTTAATGGGGTTTTTGGGGATTTTTTGTGGGGTTTTTTACGGATTTTTTGGAATTTTTTGGGAATTTTTTTTTTTGGTTTTTTGGGATTTTTTTCTTTTTTTGGGGGGGATTATTTGGGGATTTTTTGCGGGGTTTTTTGGGGATGTTTGGTATTTTTTTTTGGGATTTTTGGTGGGATTTTTTTGGGGTTTTTTGGGGGGTTTTTTGAGGTTTTTTTGGGATTGTTTTGTGGGGGTTTTTTGGATTTTTTTGTGGTTTTTTGGGGTTTTTTTTGGGATTTTTTTGTGGGTTTTTTGGGGTTTTTTTTTGATTTTGGGGGGAATATTTTGAGGATTCTTTGAGATTTTTTTTTTGTGGGGGTTTTTGGGGATTTTTTTTTAAATTTTTTAAAATTTTTTTTTAATTTTTAAATTTTTTTTGTGGGATTTTTTTTTTAATTTTTTTGGGGGGATTTTTTTGGGATTTTTTCGTGGGTTTTTTGGGGATTTTTTTGGGGATTTTTGGGGATTTTTTGGGATTTTTTGGGATTTTTTTTTTTGTTTTTTGGGATTTTTTCGTGGGTTTTTTTTTTTTGGCATTTTTTTAACTTTTTTTAAATTTTTAAAAGTTTTTACAATTTTTTTTTTTATGGGGACTATTTTAAATTTTTTTAAATTTTTAAAATTTTGTGGGATTTTTTTTCTTTTTATTTTTTTGGGATTTTTTGGGGGATTTTTTTTTGATTTTTTTTTTATTTTTCGGGAGGGGCTGCAGCAGCTGCAGGATTTGGGGAGCATTTTTGGGTGGATTTGGGGGGTTTGGGGGTGTTTTTTTGCTGTTTTTTGCCGTTTTTTACCATTTTTTACCGTTTTTTTCCCGATTTTGGCCGTTTTAACCCCAAATTTCCCGTCCCCAGGCCTGGTGCGGGCGCAGCCCGAGGGGCTGCAGCAGCTGCAGGATTTGGGGAGGATTTTGGGGTGGATTTGGGGATTTTTAGGACCGATTTAGAGGGTTTTAGGGTGTTTTTTTACAGTTTTTTGCAGTTTTTTATCGTTTTTTGCCCGATTTTGGCCGTTTTAACCCCAAATTTCTCATCCCCAGGCCTGGTGCGGGCGCAGCCGGAGGGGCTGCAGCAGCTGCAGGATTGGGGGAGGATTTTTGGGTGGTTTTTGGTGGTTTTGGGGTGTTTTTTTGCCGGTTTTTGACGTTTTTTACCGTTTTTTGCTGTTTTTTTCCCGATTTTGCCCGTTTTAACCCCAAATTTCCGTTCCCAGGCCTGGTGCGGGCGCAGCCCGAGGGGCTGCAGCAGCTGCAGGATTTGGGGGGGCTGGAGGCGCTCGGGGGGGCCCTGCAGAGCCCCCACCCCCCTCTCCGCGCCCGCGCCGCCTTCCTCCTGCACTGCCTCCTCCGAGAGCACCCCCGGCTCACAGGTCAGACCCAAAATCCCCCAAATTCACCCCAAAATCCGCACCGGGACCCCCGAGCAAACAGCCCCAAAAAAACCCCAAAATCACCCCAAAATTCCCGCAAAAACCCCCCCAAAATTCCCGCAAAAAAACCCCAAAATTCCCTTTTCTGACCCCTTTTTCCCGTCCCAGAAATCCTTTTTCCTTTTTCCCCGAAATCCCCAGAATTGACCCCAAAATTATCCCAAAATCCCCAGAATTGACCCCAAAATTACCCCAAAATCGCCAGAATTTCCCCAAAATCTCCAGAATTGACCCCAAAATTACCCCAAAATTCCCAGAATTGACCCCAAAATCCCCAGAATTGACCCTAAAATCCCCCAAAATCCCCAGAATTGACCCCAAAAATACCCCGAAATCCCCAGAATTACCCCAAAATCCCCAGAATTGACCCCAAAATTACCCCCAAATCCCCAGAATTGACCCCAAAATTACCCCCAAATCCCCAGAATTGACCCCAAAATCACCCCAAAATCCCCCAAATTCACCCCAAAATCCGCACCGGGACACCCGACCCGCCAGCCCCCAAAAAAACCCCAAAAAAACCCCAAATTCCCACAAAAAAAACCCCAAAATTCCCTTTTCTGACCCCTTTTTCCCGTCTCGGGAGACTGTGGGACACCAAAATCCCCAGAATTGACCCCAAAATTACCCCAAAATCCCCCAAAACGAAGCCCAAAATTACCCCGAAATCCCCAGAATTGACCCCAAAATGACCCCAAAATCCCCAGAATTGACCCCAAAATTATCCCAAAATCCCCAGAATTGGCCCCAAAAATACCCCAAAATCCCCAGAATTGACCCCAAAATCCCCCAAATTCACCCCAAAATCCGCACCAGGACCCCCGAGCCGCCAGCCCCAAAAAAACCCCAAAATCACCCCGAATTCCCGCAAAAATCCCCCCAAAATTCCCTTTTCTGACCCCTTTTCCCGTCCCAGAAATCCTTTTTCCTTTTTCCCCGAAAACCCCAGAATTGACCCCAAAATTACCCCAAAATCCCCAGAATTGACACCAAAATCCCCAGAATTGACCCCAAATTACCCCAAAATTACCCCAAAATGACCCCAGAATTACCCCAAAATCCTCAGAATTGACCCCAGAATTACCCCAAAATCCCCAGAAATGACCCCAAAATCCCCAGAATTGACCCCAAAATTACCCCAAAATCCCCAGAATTGACCCCAAAATTACCCCAAAATGAAGCCCAAAATCCCCGTTTTTCCCCCAAACCCTCATTTACCCAAAATCCCCATTTTTCCCCCCAAATCCCCGTTTTCCCCCAAATCCCCATTTTTCCCCCCAAACCCGCATTTGCCCAAAATCCCCGTTTTTCACCCCAAATCCCCGTTTTTCCCCCCGAACCCACAATGACCCAAAATCCCCATTTTTCCCCCCAAACCCGGATTTGCCCAAAATCCCCATTTTTCCCCCCAAACCCGCATTTACCAAAAATCCCCATTTTTCCCCCCAAATCCCCGTTTTCCCCCCGAACCCTCATTTGCCCAAAATCGCCGTTTTTCCCCCCAAACCCGGATTTGCCCAAAATCCCCGTTTTTCCCCCCAAACCCCCATTTTCCCCCCAAACCCGGATTTGCCCAAAATCCCCGTTTTTGGCCCCAAACCCTCATTTGCCCAAAATCCCCGTTTTTCCCCCCAAACCCGCATTTGCCCAAAATCCCCGTTTTTCCCCCCAAACCCGCATTTACCCAAAATCCCCATTTTTCACCCCAAATCCCCATTTTCCCCCCGAACCCGGATTTGCCCAAAATCCCCATTTTCCCCCCGAACCCGGATTTGCCCAAAATCCCCATTTTTCCCCCCAAATCCCCATTTTTCCCCCCAAACCCGCATTTACCCAAAATCCCCATTTTTCCCCCCAAACCCTCATTTACCCAAAATCCCCATTTTTCACCCCAAATCCCCGTTTTTCCCCCCAAACCCGCATTTACCCAAAATCCCCATTTTTCCCCCCAAATCCCCATTTTCCCCCAAACCCGCATTTACCCAAAATCCCCATTTTTCCCCCCAAACCCTCATTTGCCCAAAATCCCCGTTTTTCACCCCAAACCCGCATTTGCCCAAAATCCCCGTTTTTCACCCCAACCCCCATTTTTCCCCCCAAACCCACAATGACCCAAAATCCCCATTTTTCCCCCCAAACCCGCATTTGCCCAAAATCCCCGTTTTTCCCCCCAAATCCCCATTTTCCCCCCAAACCCGCATTTGCCCAAAATCCCCATTTTTCCCCCCAAATCCCCATTTTCCCCCCGAACCCGGATTTGCCCAAAATCCCCGTTTTTCCCCCAAAATCCCCATTTTCCCCCAAACCCACATTTGCCCAAAATCCCCGTTTTTCACCCCAAACCCCCATTTTCCCCCCAAACCCACATTTACCCAAAATCCCCATTTTTCCCCCAAAATCCCCGTTTTTGCCCCGAAAGCACAATGCCCCAAAATCCCCATTTTTCCTCCCAAATCCCCATTTTTCCCCCCGAACCCGGATTTGCCCAAAATCCCCGTTTTCCCCCCAAACCCGGATTTGCCCAAAATCCCCGTTTTTTCCCCCCAAAATCCCCATTTTCCCCCCAAACCCGGATTTACCCAAAATCCCCGTTTTTCCCCCCAAATCCCCATTTCCCCCCGAACCCGGATTTGCCCAAAATCGCCGTTTTTCCCCCCGAACCCGGATTTGCCCAAAATCGCCGTTTTTCCCCCCAAACCATCATTTGCCCAAAATCGCCGTTTTTCCCCCCAAACCCGGATTTGCCCAAAATCGCCGTTTTTCCCCCCGAACCCGGATTTGCCCAAAATCGCCGTTTTTGGCCCCAAATCCCCGTTTTTCCCCCCAAATCCCCATTTTTCCCCCAAACCCACATTTGCCCAAAATCCCCGTTTTTCGCCCCAAACCCCCATTTTCCCCCCGAACCCGGATTTGCCCAAAATCGCGGTTTTTCGCCCCAAATCCCCATTTTCCCCTTGAACCCACAATGACCCAAAATCCCCATTTTTCCCCCCAAACCCCCATTTTCCCCCCAAACCCGCATTTACCCAAAATCACCGTTTTTCGCCCCAAACCCTCATTTACCCAAACCCCCATTTTCCCCCCAAACCCGAATTTGCCCAAAATCCCCGTTTTTCGCCCCAAACCAGGGCCGCTGCTGCAGCAGGGTCTGGTGCCGCGGGCGGCGGCGCTGCTGCGCTCGGAGCACGACGGGGCCCACGAGCACGGCCTGGGGGTCCTGTGCAGGTGAGACCCCTCCCCAAAATACCCAAAACCACCCAAAATCACCCAAAATTAACCAAAATTTGGGTTTTTCAAATCCCTGAAATTCCTGGGAAAAAAAACAAAAAATCCTGGGAAAAATCAGCAAAATTTGGGGGAAAACACCCAGAAAAGGGGAGGGGGTGGGGGTCCTGTGCAGGTGAGACCCCTCCCCAAAATACCCAAAAACACCCAAAATCACCCAAAATAACCCAAATCCCCCAAAATCCCCAAAATCCCTGAAATTCTGGGGTTAAAAAACCCCAAAATTCCGGGAAAAAACACCAAAATTTGGGGGAAAATGCCCAGAAAAGGGGAGGGCGTGGGGGTCCTGTGCAGGTGAGACCCCTCCCCAAAATACCCAAAATCCCCCAAAATAACCCAAAAAAACCCAAAATTTGGGTTTTTCAAATCCCTGAAATTCCTGGGAAAAAATCCCAAAATTCCGGGAAAAAACGTTAAAAATGGGGAAAAACGCCCAGAAAAGGGGAGGGCCTGGGGGTCCTGTGCAGGTGAGACCCCTCCCCAAAATACCCAAAAACACCCAAAATCACCCAAAATTAACCAAAATTTGGGTTTTTCAAATCACTGAAATTCCTGGGAAAAACCCCCAAAAATCCTGGGAAAAAACGTCAAAAATGGGGAAAAACGCCCAGAAATGGGAGGGGGTGGGGGTCCTCTGCAGGTGAGACCCCTCCCCAAAATACCCAAAATACCCCAAAATCACCCAAAATTAACCAAAATTTGGGTTTTTCAAATCCCTGAAATTCCTGGGAAAAAATCCCAAAAATTCAGGGAAAAAATGTCAAAATTTGGGGGAAAACACCCAGAAAAGGGGAGGGGGTGGGGCCTGGGGGTCCTGTGCAGGTGAGACCCCTCCCCAAAATACCCAAAACAACACAAAATCACCCAAAATTAACCAAAATTTGGGTTTTTCAAATCCCTGAAATTCTGGGGTAAAAAAATCCAAAAATTCCGGGAAAAATAAGCAAAATTTGGGGGAAAATGCCCAGAAAAGGGGAGGGGCTGGGGGTCCTGTGTAGGTGAGACCCCTCCCCAAAATACCCAAAAACACCCAAAATCACCCAAAAAAAACCAAAATTTGGGTTTTTCAAATCACTGAAATTCCTGGGAAAAAATCCAAAAAATCCTGGAAAAAAAACCAAAATCCTGGGAAAATAAAAAAAAAATTAAAATTTGGGGGAAAGAATTCCCAAAAATCCCCCAAAAATCCCCCAAAAATCCCTGAAATTCCGGGGAAAAAAACCACAAAAATTCTGGGGGAAAAACCCCAAAAAAATCCCATAAAAATTCCCAAAATCTGGGGGAAATCCCAAAATTTAGGGGGAAATCCCAAAATCTGGTGGTCCTGGGATGGTTTGGAGAGATTTTGGGTGATTTTTGGGAAATTTTGGGTGTTTTTTGGGGCAGTTTTGGTGGTTTTTGGGCAGATTTTGGGTGATAATTTCTGGGTGATTTTTCGGGAATTTTGGGCTGATTTTTGGGTGATTTTGGGGCAATTTTTTGGGTGTTTTTTGGGTGATTTTTGGGTAATTTTGGGGTGTTTTTTGGGTGGGTTTTGGGTGATTTTGGGGCAATTTTTTGGCCGTTTTTGGGTGATTTTTGGGTAATTTTGGGGTGATTTTGGAGCCGTTTTGGTTGATTTTTGGGGCCATTTTGGTTGGTTTTGGGGGGATTTTTGAGTGATTTTTGGGGCTGTTTTGGGGGATTTTTTGGTGGTTTTTTGTGTGATTTTTGTGTGATTTTGGGCTGTTTTGGGTGATTTTTACCGTTTCCCTGTTGAATTTTCCCAAAATCGCCGTTTTTCGCCCCAGTTTGGCCGCGGGCAGCCCCGAGGGGCTCCGGGAGTGCCGGGACCTGGTTTGGGGGGGATATTTGGGGCTGTTTGGGGGGATTTTGGGGGGATTTTCGTGTGATTTTTGGGCGGTTTTGTGCTGTTTTGGGTGATTTTTACCATTTCTCTGTTGGATTTGCCCAAAATCGCCGTTTTTCGCCCCAGTTTGGCCGCGGGCAGCCCCGAGGGGCTCCGGGAGTGCCGGGACCTGGTTTGGGGGGAATTTTGGGGCTGTTTTGGGGGATTTTTGGGGCCGTTTTGTGTGATTTTGGGGCCGTTTTGGGTGGTGTTTGCCCTGTCTGTGCGAATTTGCCCAAAATCGCCGTTTTTCGCCCCAGTTTGGCCGCGGGCAGCCCCGAGGGGCTCCGGGAGTGCCGCGATCCCGCGCTGGGGCTGGAGCAGCTCCTGAGGCAGCGCCGGGAGCAGCTGAAGGGCCACGACCAATTCCAGGTGAGTTTTGGGGCTAAATCCGCAGATTTTGGGCAAAAAAACAACCGCAGGAAATCCCGGAGGTTTTGGGGTGAAATCCGGGAGTTTTGGGTAAAAGCCAAAGAGGGGAAATTCCAGAGCGTTTTGGGGTGAAATGCTGCGAATTTGAGGGAGAAATTCCGGGGGATTTTGGGGTGAAATCCTGAGAATTTGGGTGAGAAATTCCAGGTGAGTTTTGGGGTGAAATCCTGCGAATTTGGGGGAGAAATTCCGGGGGGATTTTGGGGTGAAATCCTCAGAATTTGGGGGAGAAATTCCGGGGGATTTTGGGGTGAAATCCTGAGAATTTGGGGGAGAAATTCCGGGGGGATTTTGGGGTGAAATGCTGAGAATTTGGGGGAGAAATTCCGGGATATTTTGGGGTGAAATCCTGAGAATTTGGGGGAGAAATTCTGGGGGATTTTGGGGTGAAATGCTGAGAATTTGGGGGAGAAATTCCGGGGGATTTTGGGGTGAAATCCTGAGAATTTGAAGGGGAAATTCCGGGGGATTTTGGGGTGAAATCCTGAGAATTTGGGGGAGAAATTCCGGGGAATTTTGGGGTGAAATGCTGAGAATTTGAGGGAGAAATTCCAGAGCATTTTGGGGTGAAATCCTGAGAATTTGGGGGAGAAATTCCGGGGGATTTTGGGGTGAAATGCTGAGAATTTTGGGGAGAAATTCCGGGGGATTTTGGGGTGAAATGCTGAGAATTTGGGGGAGAAATTCCGGGGGGATTTTGGGGTGAAATGCTGCGAATTTGGGGGAGAAATTCCAGGTGAGTTTTGGGGTGAAATCCTGAGAATTTGGGGGAGAAATTCCGGGGGATTTTGGGGTGAAATCCTAAAAATTTGGGGGAGAAATTCCGGGGGATTTTGGGGTGAAATGCTGAGAATTTGGGGGAGAAAATCCGGGGGATTTTGGGGTGAAATATTGAGAATTTGGGGGAGAAATTCCAGAGAATTTTGGGGTGAAATGCTGAGAATTTGGGGGAGAAATTTTAGGGGATTTTGGGGTGAAATGCTGAGAATTTGGGGGAGAAATCCTGGGGGATTTTGGGGTGAAATCCTGAGAATTTGGGGGAGAAATTCCGGGGGATTTTGGGGTGAAATCCTGAGAATTTGGGAGAGAAATTCCGGGGGATTTTGGGGTGAAATTCTGCGAATTTGGGCAAAACCCAAATGGGGAATTTCCAGGTGGGGTTTGGGGGAAAATCCTGCAGGATTGGGCAAAAGCCAAAGAGGGAAAATTCCAGAGCGTTTTGGGGTGAAATGCTGCGAATTTGTCGGAGAAATTCCGGGGGATTTTGGGGTGAAATCCTGCAAATTTGGGGGAGAAATTCCAGGGGGTTTTTGGGTGAAATCCGGGAATTTTGGGGCGTGAATAATGCGATTTTTTGGGGGGAAAACCTGGGATTTTGGGCGGGTGATCTGTGGGATTTTAGAGGGGGAAATGTCTGAGATTTTGAGGAGAATTTGGGAGATTTTTGGGCATAAATCCTGGAGATTTTGGGCAAATGAAGCCTCAGGATTTTGGGGCAAATTCCCGGGATTTTGAGGCTGTTTTTCCCCCCGCAGGAGGAACTGGAATTCTGCGAGCGGCTGTTGCAGCTCTGCTTCGAGACCCCCCCCGAGGAATCCACCATGGACCGATGACCCCAAAACCGCCCAAAATTCCCCCAAAATTCCCCCAAAACCGCCCCAAAATTCCCCCAAAACCGCCCAAAATTCCCCCAAAACCGCCCCAAAAACCCCCAAAATTCCCCCAAAAACCCCCAAAACCCGCGGGCGCCGCCCGGGCCGGTCTCTGTCGGGGGTTTGGGGCGAAAAAAGCGGCGGGGGCGGCACCGAAAAGGAGAAAAATGGGAAAAAACCCCAAAATTCCCCAAATTCAGCGGCGGGAGCGCGGGAGGGGGCGTGGCTATGCTAATAAAGAGGTGTGGTTATGTTAATAAAGAGGTGTGGTTATGCTAATGAGCGTCGTTGCTATGGTGATTGTGGGCGTGGCCGCGTCGTTGTTACCGCGGCAACCGCGTCCTTGTGGGCGGGACTTCCCCGCGCGCTCCCGCCTCTGATTGGTCAGGCGCTGTTCCCGCGGGCGCTCTCGCTGCTCATTGGTCAGCGCGGCGCTGAGCGGCTCCGCTGATTGGTCAGCGGCCGTTACCGGGCCCGGTGCGGCTCCGCCATGGCGGCGGCGCTGGAGGAGGCGGCGGGCACCGTGTGCTGGTGGGGTTTGTCCCCGGCGCTCGATCTCCGCCTCCACCGTGAGCCCCGCGCCCCCCGCGCCCCTCCCGCCGCCCTCCCGGTGCTCCCGGTAACCGCCGCTCCTCTCCCGGTTCCCGCAGTACCGGCGGAACCGGCGGCGGAGGCGTCGGTGCTGTTGGTGGGGGCGGCGGAGGGGCGGCACCTGCTGATGACGGCGGCGCGGGCCCGGCGGGGAGAGCCCCGCGACATCACCGTACGGACCGGCACCGGGAGGGACACCGGGAGGGACACCGGGAGGGACACCGGGCACCGGGAGGGGGGGACCGGGCACCGGGATCGGTATGGCGGGGCCGCAGAGCGCCGGGATGCCTGAAACTCCCACTCCGGTGCTGTCCCGGTGCTGTCCCGGTGCTGTCCGGTGCCGTCCCGGTGCTTTCCGGTGCTCTCCGGTGCCGTCCCGGTGCCAGCGGAGCTCTCCGGTGCTCCCGCAGCTGTTCGTGACCGAGCGGAGCCCGGAGCCGGTGGCGCGGCAGTTGCTGTTCCTGCTGCTGGCGCTGGAGGCACCGGAGCGGCCCCGGCCCGCAGGTACCGGCACACCGGATCCCGGTGACACCCCGGTGACCCCCCGGTGACCCCCCGGACTCCCGGTGACCCTCCCGGGGTCCCCTCTGCTGTCCCGGTGACCCCTCCGGTGACCCCCCGGTGTCCCGGTGACCCCCGGTAACCTCCGGTTTCCCCTCGGTGCCCCTTCCGGTGACCCCCCGGCTCCCGGTACCCTTCCCGGTGACTCCTCTGCTGTCCCGGTGACCCCTCCCGGGCTCCCGGTGCCCCTCCCGGTGTCCCTGATGTCCCGGTTTCCCCCCGGTAACCCCCGGTATCCCCCCGGTGCCCCTCCCGGTGTCCCGCTGTCCCTGAAGTCCCGTTAACCCCCGTTTCCACCCCGTTAGCCCCGTTTCCCCCGGTTTCCCCCGTTAACCCCGGTTCCCCCGTTAACCCCCGTTAACCCCCGGGTTTCCCCCGTTTTCCCCATTCCCCCCGGTTCCCCCCGTTAACCCCCCGGTGTCCCGATGTCCCTGATGCCCCGGTTTCCCCCCGTTAACCCCCGTTCCCCCATTAACCCCCCGTTAACCTCCCGTTAAGCCCCCGGTTTCCCCCATTTCCCCCATTTCCCCCGGTTCCCCCGGTTCTCCGGTTCCCCCTGTTCCCCCCGTTAACCCCCCGGTTGTCCAGTAACCCCCGTTAACCCCCGGTTCCCCCGTTAACCCTCCGGTTCCCTCCCGGTGTCCCACTGTCCGTGATGTCCCGTTAACCCCCGATTTCCCCCGGTTTTCCCCGTTCCCCCCGGTTTTCCCTGTTAACCCCCGGTTCTCCCCGTTAACCCCCGTTAACCCCCCGGTTTACCCGGTTTCCCTTTTCCCCCGGTTTCCCCCGGTTTCCCCCGTTTACCCCCCGGTTTTCCCCCATTCCCCCGTTCCCCCCATTCCCCCGTTAACCCCCATTAACCCCGGTTCCCCCCGTTTCCCCGTTACCCCCGTTACCCCCGTTAACCCCCGTTATCCCCCGTTAACCCCCGGTTTCCCCGATTTTCCCCATTTCCCGGTTCCCCCCGGTTCCCCGGTGTCCCGGTTTCCCCCCGTTTCCCCCGGTAACCCCCGGTTCCGCCCATTAACTCCCCGGTGTCCCGGTTCCCCCCGTTAACCCCCGTTCCCCCCGTTCCCGCGTTAACCCCCTGGTTCTCCGGTAACCCCCATTAACCCTCGTTAACCCCCCGGTGTCCCGGTGTCCCGGTTCCCCCCGTTAACCCCGTTCCCCCCATTCCCTCCGTCCCCCCGTTAACCCCCGTTAACCCCCGTTAACCCCCCGGTGTCCCGGTGTCCCGGTGCCCCCGTTAATCCCCGGTTCCCTCCCGGTGTCCCGCTGACCCTGATGTCCCGTTAACCCCCGGTTTCCCCCGGTTTTCCCCGTTCCCCCCGGTTCTCCGGTTCCCCCCGTTAACCCCCGTTCCCCGTGTTCCCCCCGTTAAACCCCGTTTTCCCCCGGTTCTCCGTTAGCCCCGGTTTCCCCCGGTGTCCCGATGTCCCTGATACCCCGGTACGCCCCTGTTAACCCCCGTTAACCCCCATTAACCCCCTTCCCCCGGTTCCCCCGGTTCCCCCGGTTTCCCCATTCCCCCCGGTTCTCCGTTAACCCCCGTTAACTCCCGGTGTCCCGTTAACCCCCGGTCCCCGCCGGTGTCCGGTATCAGCCCGCGCGGCGGCGCTGTTGGAGCTGTTCGGTTCGGGGTCGCTGCGCTCGGGAACGGCGGCGCTGCTCTCCGGTACCGCCGCGCGGCTCCGCCGCTGGGTCCGCCTCGAGCGGCACCGGGACCCGCCCCGGGACCGGGAACGGGAACGGGACTGGGACGGACCCGCCGATCTCCGCCTCATGAAGGTCAGAACCGGGCACCGGGAACACCGGGAGCGGGCGGGGAGGGGCGCCGGGAACACCGGGAATGACCGGGACTGACCGGGACCGGGGATCCGGGACCGACCGGGACTGACCGGGGAGGGTCACCGGGGAGGGTCACCGGGACTGACCGGGATTAACCGGGACTGGGACACCGGGACTGACCGGGACCCCCCAGGACTGACTGGGGAGGGACACCGGGAACACCGGGACCGACCGGGGAGGGACACCGGGACTGACTGGGAAGGAACACCGGGACCGACCGGGACCGACCGGGACCGACCGGGACTGACTGGGGAGGGACACCGGGACCGACCGGGACCGACCGGGACCGACCGGGACTGACTGGGGAGGGACACCGGGAACACCGGGACCGACCGGGGCAGCGGGGCAGGACAACGGGACCGACCGGGACTGGCTGGGACTGACCGGGGAGGGACACCGGGACCGACCGGGGACACCGGGACCGGGCGGGGCGGGACCGGGTGGGGCAGGACACCGGGACTGACCGGGACCGACCGGGACCGGGGATCCGGGACTGACCGGGACTAACCGGGGAGGGACACCGGGAACACCGGGACTGACCAGGGCGGAACACCGGGACTGACTGGGGAGGAACACCGGGACCTACCGGGAACACCGGGACTGACCGGGACTGACCGGGACCGACCAGGGCGGGACACCGGGACCGGGCGGGGAGGGACACCAGGACTGACCGGGAACACCGGGACTAACCGGGGAGGGACCCCGGGACTGACCGGGACTTACCGGGACTGACTGTGGAGGGACACCGGGGAGGGACACTGGAACCGACCGGGGAGGGGCACCGGGACTGACCGGGAACACCGGGACCAATCGGGACTGACCGGGACTGACCGGTACCGGGTCATCGGTACCAGGGGATACCGGGAGAGCGGGGCTGGCCGGTACCGGGTCCCGGTGCTGTCCGGTACCGGTTCTGAGGGTCCCGGTTCTGTCCGGTACCGGCTCCGGTGCTGTCCGGTGCCGGCTCTCGGGGTCCCGGTGCTGTCGGTACCGTGTCCCGGTGCTGTCCGGTACCGGTACCGGTTCCGGTTCTGCCCGGTACCGGCTCCCGGTTCTGTCCGGTACCGGTACCGGTTCCCGGTGCTGTCCGGTACCGGTACCGTGTCCCGGTTCTGCCC
Source organism: Taeniopygia guttata (assembly GCF_048771995.1). NCBI lineage: Eukaryota > Metazoa > Chordata > Aves > Passeriformes > Estrildidae > Taeniopygia > Taeniopygia guttata. The sequence continues at coordinate 348,672 of NC_133062.1, forward strand.
GGTACCGGCTCCCGGTTCTTTCCGGTTCCGGCTCCCGGTGCTGTCCGGTACCGGTACCGAGTCCCGGTGCTGTCGGTACCGGTTCCGGTGCTGCCCGGTACCGGCTCTGAAGGTCCCGGTGCTGTCCGGTACCGGTACCGGCTCCAGGTTCTGTCCGGTACCGGGTCCGGTTCTTTCCGGTACCGGAAGTCAGAGTCCCGGTGCTGTCCGGTACCGGTACCGGTTCCGGTTCTGTCCGGTACCGGCTCCCGGTGCTGTCCGGTACCGGTTCCGGTTCTTTCCGGTACCGGCCGCCCCTCCCGCAGTGCCGGTACGGGACTCAGAGTGCCGGTTCTGTCCGGTACCGGTACCGGTTCCGGTGCTGCCCGGTACCGGGTCCCGGTGCTGTCGGTACCGGAACTCAGAGTCCCGGTACCGGAAGCCGAGTCCCGGTTCTGCCCGGTACCGGCCGCCCCTCCCGCAGTGCCGGGACCGGAACTCAGAGTCCCGGTGCTGTCCGGTACCGGTTCCCGGTTCTGCCCGGTACCGGTACCGGCTCCCGGTTCTGTCCGGTACCGGAAGCCAAGTCCCGGTTCTGTCCGGTACCGGCTCTGAGGGTCCCGGTGCTGTCCGGTACCGGAAATCAGAGTCCCGGTGCTGCCCGGTACCGGAACTCACGGCCCCAGTGCTGCCCGGTACCGGTTCCCGGTGCTGTCGGTACCGGTTCCGGTTCTGCCCGGTACCGGCTCTGAGGGTCCCGGTGCTGTCCGGTACCGGTAGCGGCTCCCGGTGCTGCCCGGTACCGGTTCCGGTTCTGCCCGGTACCGGCTCCCGGTGCTGTCCGGTACCAGATCTCGGGGTCCCGGTGCTGTCCGGTACCGGAACTCACGGCCCCGGTTCTTTCCGGTACCGGTTCCGGTTCTGTCCGGTACCGGCCGCCCCTCCCGCAGTGCCGGGACCGGCTCTCAGTGTCCCGGTTCTGTCCGATACCGGTTCCGGTTCTGCCCGGTACCGGCTCTGGGGGTCCCGGTGCTGTCCGGTACCGGTACCGGTGCTGCTCGGTACCGGAACTCAGAGTTCCGGTGCTGTCCGGTACCGGTTCCGGTGCTGCCCGGTACCGGTACCGGCTCCCGGTTCTGTCCGGTACCGGAACTCAGACTCCCGGTTCTGCCCGGTACCGGTCCCGGTTCTGCCCGGTACCGGAAGCCGAGTCCCGGTTCTGCCCGGTACCGAATCCCGGTGCTGTCTGGTCCCGGTCCCGGTCCCGGTTCTGTCCGGTACCGGTTCCGGTGCTGTCCGGTACCGGCTCTCAGGGTCCCGGTTCTTTCCGGTACCGGAACTCAGAGTCCCGGTTCTGCCCGGTACCGGCTCCCGGTGCTGTCCGGTACCAGAACTCACAGTCCCGGTGCTGCCCGGTACCGGTACCGGTTCCCGGTTCTGCCCGGTACCGGAACTCACAGTCCCGGTTCTGTCCGGTACCGAATCCCGGTTCTGTCCGGTACCGGAACTCAGAGTCCCAGTTCTATCCGGTACCGGTACCGGAAGCCGAGTCCCGGTTCTTTCCGGTACCGGTTCCGGTTCTGTCCGGTACCGGCCGCCCCTCCCGCAGTGCCGGGACCGGGACGCGCTGGAGGCGGTGCTGCGGCGTTGGGAACGGGCGCTGCCGGTGCCGGGAGCCGAACCGGGCCCGGGGCCGGTACCGGAGGCCGAACCGGGCCCGGTACCGGGACCCCCGGGGTGGGACCGGAGGCTGCGGCGGCGGTTCGGGGCCCGGTTCGAGGCCCGCGCGGCGGTGGCGGATTGGGAACTGCAGATGGCGCTGCGGCCCCGCGGGGTAACGGCGGCACCGGGAATAACGGGGGAATAACGGATAACGGGATAACGGGGGGGGGAACGGGAATAACGGGATAACGGGGGGGATAACGGGATAACGGGAATAACGGGGGATAACGGGATAACGGGGAAATAACGGGGAAATAACGGGGGAAATAACGGGGAAATAATGGAGAAATAACGGGAATAACGGGAATAACGGGGGAAAAACGAGAATAACGGGAATAACGGGGGGATATAACGGGAATAACGGGGGGGGAACGGGATAACGGGATAACGGGATAACGGGGAAATAACGGGGAAATAATGGAGAAATAACGGGAATAACGGGAATAACGGGGGGGGATAACAGGAATAACGGGGGGATAACGGGGATAACGGGGGAATAACGGGGGGATAACGGGGGGATAACGGGGGGGGAACGGGGGGAAAACGGGGAGGGGATAACGGGGGATAACGGGATAACCGGGATAACGGGGACGGGGCGGGGACAGCGGGGACAGGGAGGGGACACCGGCGGGATACCGGGGGGATAACGGGATAACGGGATAACGGGGGAATAACGGGGACGGGAGGGAACACCGGGGACGGGGAGGGGACACCGGGGGAATGACGGGATACCGAGGGAACACCGGGGGGATAATGGAGACAGGGAGGGGACACCGGGGGGATAACGGGGGAGGATAACGGGGGGATACCGGGGACGGCCGGGGGTAACCGGGATAACGGGGGGACACTCTGGGATAACGGGATAACGGGGATACCGGGGAGGGACACCGGGTACACCGGGGATAACGGAGATAACGGGATAACGGATAATGGATAACGGGGACAGGGAGGGGACACCGGGACACTGGGGGGATAACGGGGATAACGGGAATACCGGGAGGACAGTCTGGATAACGGAGGGACACCGGGATAACCGGGATAACGGGATACCGGGGGGACAGCGGGGAGATAATGGGGACACCGGGGACACACCGGGGGAATAACGGGGACAGGGAAAGGAACACCGGAGGGACAGCCGGGATAACGGGGGCAAGGGAGGGAACACCGGGGGGATAACGGGGATAACGGGGGCACTGGGGGGATAACGGGGGGATAACGGGGACGGGGAGGGAACACCGGGGGGACACCGGGGATAACGGGGATAACGGGAGAACGGGATAACGGGGATACCGGGGACGGGGCCGGGACAGGGAGGAGACACCGGAGGGGCACCGGGGATAACGGGGGGATAACGGGGACACACCGGGGGGATAACGGGGACAGGGGAGGGAACACCGGGGGAACACCGGGGACAGGGAGGGGACACCGAAAGGACAGCCGGGATAACGGGGATACCGGGGGGGCACTGGGGGGATAACGGGGGCACAGCCGGGACGGGGCGGGGACACCGGGGGGATAACGGGGACAGGGGAAGGAACACCGGGGGGATAACGGGGGGATAACGGGATAATGGGACACCGGGGGAACACCGGGGAGGGGCCAGTGGGGATGGGGAGGGACACCGGGGGAATAACGGGGATAACGGGGAGGGACACCGGGGAGGGAACACCGGGGGGATAACGGGGACACCGGGGACAGCCGGGGGTAACCGGGATAACGGGGGGACACCCTGGGATAACGGCGGGACAGCCGGGATAACGGGAATAACGGGGACAAGGAGGGGACACCGGGAGGATAACGGGGACGGGGTGGGGAAAACGGGGGGACACCGGGGAGGGAACACCGGGAGGATACCGGACGGACACCGGGGACAGGGTGGGGACAGCGGGGACGGGGAGGGGACACCGGCGGGATAACGGGGACACCGGGGGAACACCGGGAACGGGGCGGGACCAGCGGGGATGTCCCGGTAAATCCCGGAGGGGACCGGGGGGCCGCCGCCGCCTCTCCCGGTGTCCCCACGGCCCCCCCGTTATCCCCCCGGTGTCTCCGGTAACCCCCCGGTGTCCCCAAGGCCGCGTCGGTGTCACCGGAGGAGTTCCGCCTCTGGCGGGAAACCGGAACCGCCTTCGGGGGGGGCGGAGCGACCCCGAACCCGACGGTGCTGAGCGACCCCCGGCCCCGCGCCGTGAGTGCACCGGAGATAACGGGAGTACCGGGGATAACGGGGGGAAAAACGGGGATAACGGGAATAACGGGAATAACGGGAATAACGGGGAAAAAACGGGGAAAATAACGGGGAAATAACGGGGAAAAAACGGGAATAACGGGAATACCGGGAATAACGGGAATAATGGGGAAATAACGGGGAATAACGGGGGGAAAACCGGGGGGGGGGATAACGGGGGGATAACGGGGAAATAACGGGGGATAACGGGGAAAAAACGGGGAAAAAACGGGGAAAAAACGGGGAAAAAACGGGGAAATAACGGGGAAATAACGGGGAAATAACGGGGGAATAACGGGAATAACGGGGGGAAATAACGGGGAAAAAACGGGGAAATAACGGGGAAAAAACGGGAATAACGGGGGGGAATAACGGGGGGATAACGGGGGGATAACGGGGGGATATAACGGGGAAAAAACGGGAATAACGGGGAAAACGGGAATAAGGGGGGGGGATAACGGGAATAACGGGAATAACGAGAGATAACGGGAATAACGGGGAAATAACGGGGAAATAACGGGGAGACAACGGGGGGATAACGGGGGAATAACGGGGGAATAACGGGGGAATAACGGGGGGGGACGGGAATAACGGGAATAACGAGAGATAACGGGGAATAATGGGGGGGGATAACGGGAATAACGGGGGAAATAACGGGGGGATAACGAGGGGATAACGGGGAAATAACGGGGAAAACGGGAATAACGGGAATAACGGGAATAACGGGAATAACGGGAGATAACGGGAATAACGGGAGATAACGGGAATAACGGGGGATAACGGGGGGATAACGGGGGTCACCGGGGGTCACCAGGGGTTTACCGGGCGTCACCGGAGGTCACCGGGGAACACCAAGGGGGCACCGGGGGTTACCGGGGGTTACCGGGAGACACCGGGTGTCACCGGAGGATACCGGGGCTGACCGGGGTGGTCATGGGGGGACACCGGGGGGGTCACCGAAGGTCACCGGGGGTCACCGGGGGGGTCACCGGAGGATACAGCGAGTTACCGGAGGTCACCGTGGGGGTAATGGGAGGACACTGGAGGTCACTGGGGGATACCGGGGGTCACCGGAGGTCACCGGGGGTTACCGGAGGATACCGGGGGGGTCACCGGAGGTCACCGGGGGGTCATGGGGGGACACCAGGGAATACCGGAGGGTCACCGGGGGTTCACCGGGGGGGTCACCGGGGTGTCACCGGGGGTCACCGGCCGCCGTTCCCCCAGGACGGGCACTCGGTGTCCCCCCCCGCCTATTGGGGGGACATCGCCACCGGACCGTTCATCGCCTTCGGCCTCGGCGGCGGCGGGAACCGGGACCGACCGCAGGTGGGGGAGGGGCGGGGGGAACGATTTGGGGTTTTTTTGGGGGTTTTTTTGGGGTTTTTTGGTTTTTTGGGGGTTATTTGGGGTTATTTGGGGGTTTTTTTTTGGTTTTTTGGGTTTTTTGGGGGTTATTTTGGGGTTTTTTTGGGGTTTTTTTGGGGTTATTTGGGGTTTTTTGGGTTTTTTTGGGGTTTTTTTGGGGTTTTTTTTGGGTTATTTTGGGGTTATTTGGGGGTTATTTGGGGTTATTTGGGGTTATTTGGGGGGTTATTTGGGGTTATTTTGGGGTTATTTGGGGTTATTTTGGGTCTATTTTGGGTTTTTTTGGGGGTTATTTGGGGTTATTGGGGGGTTATTTTGGGGTTATTTGGGGATATTTGGGGTTATTTGGGGTTTTTTTGGGGTTTTTTGGGGTTTTTTTTGGGTTATTTGGGGTTTTTTGGGGTTTTTTGGGGTTATTTTGGGGTTATTTGGGGTTATTTGGGGTTATTTTGGGTTATTTTGGGGTTATTTGGGGTTATTTGGGGTTATTTGGGGTTATTTGGGGTTATTTGGGGTTTTTTTGGGGTTTATTTAGGGTTTTTTGGGGGTTATTTGGGGTTATTTGGGGTTATTTGGGAGTTTTTTGGGGTTTTTTGGGGGTTATTTGGGTTTTTTTTTGGGGTTATTTGGGGATATTTGGGGTTATTTGGGGGTTATTTGGGGGTTATTTTGGGGTTATTTGGGGTTATTTGGGGTTATTTGGGGTTTTTTGGGGGTTATTTTGGGGTTTTTTGGGGGTTATTTGGGGTTATTTGGGGTTATTTGGAGTTATTTTGGGGTTTTTTGGGGTATTTGGGGTTTTTTTTGGGGGGATTTTATTTTGGGGGGGGTCTCTCACGGGGGTGTTATTTTGGGGGTTATTTTGGGGTTATTTGGGGTTACTTTGGGGTTATTTTCGGGCTTATTTGGGGGAGTTTTTTTGGGTTTTTTTGGGGGGGGGTCTCATTTGGGGGGGTTATTTGGGGTTTATTTGGGGGGGGTCTCTCATTGGGTGTTATTTGGGGTTTTTTTGGGGGGGGTTTATTTTGGGGGGGGTCTAATTCGGGGGGTTATTTTGGGGGTTTATTTGGGGGTTTATTTGGGGTTATTTTGGGGGGGTCTCATTTGGGGGGTTTATTTTGGGGGCTTATTTTGGGGGGGTTATTTGGGGGTTATTTGGGGGTTATTTGGGGGTTTTTTGGGGGGCTTATTTTGGGGAGGGGTCTCTCACGGGGGTGTTATTTTGGGGGGTTTTTTTGGGGTTATTTGGGGGTTATTTGGGGGTTATTTGGGGGAGTTTTTTTGGGAGGGGTTTTTTTGGGGGGGGTCTCATTTGGGGGGGTTATTTGGGGGTTATTTTGGGGAGGTTTTATTTGGGTTTTTTTTTTGGGGGGGGTCTCATTTTGGGGGTGTTATTTGGGGGGTTATTTGGGGGGTTTTTTTGGGGGGGGTCTCATTTGGGGGGTTATTTTGGGGTTATTTGGGGGTTATTTGGGGTTATTTGGGGTTTTTTTGGGGGTTATTTGGGGGAGTTTTTTTGGGGGGGGTTTTTGGGGGGGTCTCATTTTTGGGGGTTATTTGGGGTTATTTTGGGGTTATTTTGGGGTTATTTTGGTGTTATTTGGGGTTATTTTGGGGTTATTTTGGGTTTATTTTGGCGGGTTTTTTTGGGGGGGTTTATTTTGGGGGGGGGTCTCATTGGGGGGGTTATTTTGGGGGTTATTTTGGGGTTTTTTTTTTGGGGGTTTATTTTGGGGGGGGTCTCTCAGGGACCCCTCCCCACCCCCCCAGAGCGCCACCGAACTGTCCCTGGCCGCGGTCACGGAGCTGCTGCGGGAGCTGCTCACGGGGGGGGACCCCCCCCAAAATGGGGACCCCCCCCAAAATGGGGACCCCCCCCAAAATGGGGACCCCCAAAATGGGGAGCGGGACCCCCAAAATGGGGACCGGGACCCCCAAAATGGGGACCGGGACCCCCCCGGTGAGGATTCCGACCCACTGGGTGAGTGACCCCCCAAAAACCCCCCCAGGACCCCCCAAATTTCCCCCAAATCTCCCCCAAATCCCCCCCAGGACCCCCCAGATCCCCCCCAGGACCCCCCAAATCCCCCCCAAATCCCCCCCAAATCTTCCCCAGACCCCCCAAATCCCCCCCAGGACCCCCCAAATCCCCCCCAAGACCCCCCAAATCCCCCCCAAATCCCCCCCAGGACCCCCCAAATCCCCCCCAGGACCCCCAGACCCCCCAAATCCCCCCCAAATCTCCCCTCAGACCCCCCAAATCCCCCCCAGGACCCCCCAGACCCCCCAAATCCCCCCCCAGACCCCCCAAATGTCCCCCAGGACCCCCCAAATCTCCCCCAGGACCCCCCAAATCCCCCCCAAATCCCCCCAAATCCCCCCCAGGACCCCCCAAATCTCCCCCAAACCCCCCAAATCTCCCCCAAATCCCCCCCAAATCTCCCCTCAGACCCCCCAAATCCCCCCCAAATCCCCCCCCGGACCCCCCAAATCTCCCCCAAACCCCCCAAATCCCCCCCAGGACCCCCCAGGACCCCCCAAATTCCCCCCCAGGGCCGTTGGCTCCGCTGCCGATCCGGATCCGTTTTCTGCCCCTCGGGGACCCCCCCGCGACCCCCGCCCGCCTCGGGGGGCGCTGCCAACTGCTGGTGCTGGGCTGGAGGTGGGCGGGGGGCCCAAGGGGGGGATTTTGGGGGTCTGGGGGAGGTTTAGGGGTCCTGGGGGGGATTTGGGGGGTCCCAAGGGGAATGGGGGGGTTTGGGAGAGATTTTGGGGGTCCCATGGGGGGGATTTGGGGGGCTGGGGGAGGTTTGGGGGAAGTTTGGGGGGGTTTGTGGGGAGATTTGGGGGGTCTGGGGGAGGTTTGGGGGGGTCTGGGGGTCCTGAGGGAGATTTTGGGGGGTCACGGGGGGTCTAGGGGGAGGTTTTTGGGGTCTGGGGGCTCTGGGAATGGTTTTGGAGGGTCTGGGGGTGTCTGGGGGAGGTTTTGGGGGGTCTGGGAAAGGTTTTGGGGGAGGTTTTGGGGGTCCCGGGGAAGGATTTGGGGGGTCTGGGAGAGGTTTTTGGGGGAAGTTTTGGGGGTGTTTGGGGGAGGTTTTGGGGGTCCTGGGGTGGTCTGGGGAACGTTTGGGGGGTCTGGGGGAGGTTTTGGAGGGGGTTGGGGGGTTTTGGGGGAGGTTTTTGGGGGGTTTTGGGGGAGGATTTGGGGGATTTGGGGGGGTTTGGGGGTGTCTGGGGAGGTTTAGGGGGATCCGGGGGGGCTTGGGGGGGTTTGGGGGGGCTTGGGGCAGATTTTGGGGGGATTTGGGGCAGGTTTTGGGGGGTTTGGGGGTGTCTGGGGGAGGTTTTTGGGGGGTTTGGGGGGGATTTGGGGGGTCCTGGGGGGGAGATTTGGGGGGTCTGGGGGGGATTTTGGGGTCTGGGGGGGATTTGGGGGTCTGGGGGGGGATTTGGGGAAGGTTTTGGGGAATTTGGGGGAGGATTTGGGGGGTTTGGGGGGAGATTTGGGGGGTTTGGGGGGGATTTTGGGGGAGGCTGGGGGGAGGTTTGGGGGTCCCGGGGGGTGATTTGGGGGGTCTGGGAGGAGATTTGGGGGGTCTTTGGGGGGCTGGGGGGGTTTGGGGGGGGATTTGGGGGGTCTGGGGGAGGTTTTGGGGGATCTGGGAGGGTTTGGGGAAGGTTTTGGGGGTCCTGGGGGGGGCTGGGGGAGGTTTGGGGGGGCTTGGGGCAGGTTTTGGGGGGTTTGGGGGAGATTTGGGGGGTTTGGGGGGTCTGGGGGAGGATTTGGGGGTCCCGGAGGTGTTTTGGGGGAGCTTTTGGGGGGTCTGGGGGGAGATTTGGGGGTCCCGGGGGAGGATTTGGGGGTCTGGGGGCGTCTGGGGGGGTCCCGAGGGACGATTTTGGGGTCCCGAAACAGCCTCGAATTGGGTCTGGGGTCTCATAGGTCGCTGCGGGGGGAGGTTTGGGGGTCCCGAATTGGGTCTGGGGTCTCGCTCTGAATTGGGTCTGGGGTCTCACAGGTGTAATTTGGGTCTGGGGTCTCACGGGGTCCCGAATTGGGTCTGGGGTCTCACTGTGAATTGGGTCTGGGGTCTCAGGTCCCTCCCCGCTCTCACTCTGAATTGGGTCTGGGGTCTCACAGGGGTCCCGAATTGGGTCTGGGGTCTCGCAGGTCCCTCCCCGCTCTCACTCTGAATTGGGTCTGGGGTCTCACTCTGAATTGGGTCTGGGGTCTCACAGGTGTAATTTGGGTCTGGGGTCTCACAGGTCCCTCCCCGCTCTCACTCCCGAATTGGGTATGGGGTCTCACAGGGGTCCCGAATTGGGTCTGGGGTCTCACGGGAAGGTTTGGGGGTCCCGAATTGGGTCTGGGGTCTCACTCTGAATTAGGTCTGGGGTCTCACCCTGAATTGGGTCTGGGGTCTCAGGTCCCTCCCCGCTCTCACTCTGAATTGGGTCTGGGGTCTCACAGGGGGGGTTTGGGGGTCCCGAATTGGGTCTGGGGTCTCTCTCTGAATTGGGTCTGGGGTCTCAGGTCCCTCCCCGCTCTCACTCTGAATTGGGTCTGGGGTCTCACCGTGAATTGGGTCTGGGGTCTCAGGTCCCTCCCCGCTCTCACTCTGAATTGGGTCTGGGGTCTCACTCTGAATTGGGTCTGGGGTCTCTCAGGTCCCTCCCCGCTCTCACTCCCGAATTGGGTCTGGGGTCTCACTCTGAATTGGGTCTGGGGTCTCACTGTGAATTGGGTCTGGGGTCTCAGGTCCCTCCCCGCTCTCACTCTGAATTGGGTCTGGGGTCTCACAGGGGGAGGTTTGAGGGTCCCGAATTGGGTCTGGGGTCTCACCGTGAATTTGGTCTGGGGTCGCAGGTCCCTCCCCGCTCTCACTCCCGAATTGGGTCTGGGGTCTCGCTCTGAATTGGGTCTGTGATCTCACTCTGAATTGGGTCTGGGGTCCCGAATTGGGTCTGGGGTCTCACCGTGAATTTGGTCTGGGGTCGCAGGTCCCTCCCCGCTCTCACTCCCGAATTGGGTCTGGGGTCTCGCTCTGAATTGGGTCTGGGGTCTCACTCTGAATTGGGTCTGGGGTCTCACTGTGAATTGGGTCTGGGGTCTCACTGTGAATTGGGTCTGGGGTCTCGCTCTGAATTGGGTCTGGGGTCTCAGGTCCCTCCCCGCTCTCACTCCCGCGCTCGCGGCTTTGGCGGCTCCGGGGGCGACGCTGTTGGTGGAGCTGCCGACGTGAGTAACGCCCCCAGACCCAAATTAGCGCCCCCAGACCCAAATTAACCCCATTAACGCCCCCAGACCCAAATTAACGCCCCCAGACCCAAATTAGCGCCCCCAGACCCAAATTAACGCCCCCAGACCCAAATTAACGCCCCCAGACCCAAATTAACCCCATTAACGCCCCCAGACCCAAATTACACCTGGAGACCCCAGACCCGAATTAACGCCCCCAGACCCAAATTAACGCCCCCAGACCCAAATTAACGCCCCCAGACCCAAATTAACCCCCCCAGACTCGAATTAACCCCGAGCGGCCCCCAGACCCAAATTAACGCCCCCAGACCCAAATTAACCCGAGCGCCCCCAGACCCAAATTAACCCCCCCAGACCCAAATTAACCGGGAGACCCCAGACCCAAATTAACGCCCCCAGACCCAAATTAACCCCCCAGACCCAAATTAACCCCCCCAGACCCAAATTAACCCGTACAGCCCCCAGACCCAAATTAACCCCCCCAGACCCAAATTAACGCCGAGAGTCTCCAGACCCAAATTAACCCCGAGAGACCCCAGACCCAAATTACACCTTAGAGACCCCAGACCCAAATTAACCCCGAGAGCCCCCAGACCCAAATTAACGCGCCCAGACCCAAATTAAACCTGGAGACCCCAGACCCAAATTAACGCCCCCAGACCCAAACTCCCCCCTGGACCCCCCTGCCGCACTCCCCGGTGACGCCCCCTCCCCAAATTACCCCTTGGAGCCCCTGCCGCACTCCCCGGTGACGCCCCCAGACCCAAATTACCCCGACCCAGCCCCCAGACTCATTAACGCCCCCAGACCCGAATTCCCTCGGCCGAGCCCCCTCCCCAAATTCCCCCGTTGGCTCCCCCATCCCAACTGACGCCCCCAGACCCAAATTAGCCCTTGGAACCCCCAGACCCGAATTCCCCCTTAGAGCCCCCTCCCCATTAACGCCCCCAGCCCCAAATTCCCCCTTGGAGCCCCCTCCCCATTAACGCCCCCTCCCCAAATTCCCCCTTGCAGCCCCCAGACCCGAATTCCCCGGTGACGCCCCCAGACCCAAATTACCCCCTTGGAGTCCCCAGACCCGAATTACCCCGGCCGAGCCCCCTCCTCATTAACGCCCCCAGACCCAAACTACCTCTTGGAGCCCCCAGACCCAAATTACCCCTTGGGAACCCCCAGACCCAAATTAACCCCGAGCAGCCCCCAGACCCATTAACGCCCCCAGACGTTAATGGGGGCGTTATTCCCCCGGTGTAATGGGTAAATTCCCCCGGTGACGCCCCCTCCCCAAATTACCCCTTGGAGCCCCCAGACCCGAATTCTCCCGTTGGCTCCCCCATCCCGCCTGACGCCCCCTCCCCAAATTCCCCGTTGCATTCCCCATCCCGACTGACGCCCCCAGACCCAAATTCCCCCGGCCGAGCCCCCTCTCCAAATCCCCCCGTTGGATCCCCCCTCCCGCCTGACGCCCCCTCCCCAGATTCCCCCTTGGAGCCCCCTCCCCTTTAACACCCCCAGACCGAAATTAACCCGGTCCAGCCCCCTCCCCATTAACGCCCCCAGACCCAAATTACCCCCTTGGAGCCCCTCCTCCCATTAAAGCCCCCAGACCCAAATTACCCCTTGGAACCCCCTGCCCGCACTCCCCGGTGACGCCCCCAGACCCGAATTACCTCTTGGAACCCCCAGACCCGAATTCCCCCTTGGGAACCCCCAGACCCAAATTAACACGGAGCAGACCCGAGCCCCATTATCGCCCCCAGACCCAAATTAACCCCGAGCGCCCCCAGACCCGAATTTCCCCGGCCCAGCCCCCTCCCCATTAACACCCCCTCCCCAAACTCCCTCTTGGAGCCCCCAGACCCAAATTATCCCTTGGAACCCCCAGACCCAAATTCCCCCTGCCGAGCCCCGTCCCCATTAACGCCCCCAGACCCGAATTTCCCCTTAGAACCTTATCCCCATTAACGCCCCCAGACCCAAATTCCCCCCTTAGAGCCCCTCCTCCCATTAACGCCCCCAGACCCGAATTCCCCCTTAGAACCTTATCCCCACTGACGCCCCCAGACCCAAACTCCCCCCTGGACCCCCCCTCCCCCACCCCGCTGACGCCCCCTCCCCAAATTGCAGGTTGGTTCCCTCCCTCCGCCCCGCCCAGCTGGGGGCGCTGCGGGCGCGCGCGGCGGCTCTGGCGGGGGCGGGGGGCTTCGAGCCCTGGGGGGGGCCCGGGGAGCCCCCGGCCCACCTGCGCTTCCGCAAGGGGCCGAGCGCGGAGACCCCAGACCCAAATTACCCCAGGGACCCCTCCTGCCCCTGAGACCCCTCCCCAAATTACCCCAATGAGCCCTGAGACCCCAGACCCAAATTAACCCAAATAGCCCTGAGACCCCTCCCCAAATTATCCCCCAAATCCTCTTCCTGTCCCCGAGACCCCTCCCCAAATTATCCCCAAATCCTCTTCCTGTTCCTGAGACCCCTCCCCAAATTGCCGCCCAAAATCAGACCCAAATCCCCCTCCCTGCCCTGAGACCCCTCCCCAAATTATCCCAAATAGCCCTGAGACCCCTCCCCAAATTACCTTAAATCCCTTCCCTGCCCTGAGACTCCTCCCTCCCCAAATTACCCTGCCAGTGCCTGAGACCCCTCCCCAAATTGTCCCACCTTAAACCCCCCAAAATTTGCCCCAGCCCTGAGACCCCCCTCAAATCCCCCCAAAATCCCCCCCCAAATCCCCCCAAAAATCCACCAAAATCCCTCCAAAAATCCCCAAAATTCGCCCAAAATGCCCCCAAACCCCCAAAACCCCGCAAAATCCCCCCAAACCCCCCCAAAAATTCCCCCAAAAATCCCCCCAAATCCCCCCAAAAATCCCCCCAAATCCCCCCAAACCCCCCCAAAATCCCCCCAAAATCCCCCCAAAATCCCCAAGCCCCCCCCTTAAGCCCCGCCCACCCCCGAGAGCCCCGCCCACCTCCTCGTTAGCCCCGCCCCCTGCCTTAGGCCCCGCCCCCTCCCATTCATAAATCGCCGCCGCGTTCCCACGGCCGCGTCCCGCAGGTACCGGGGGGGTCCCGATTTTGGGGGATTTTGGGGGTTTTGGGGGGTTTTGGGGGTTTTTGGGGGGTTTGGGGTTTTTGGGGGGTTTTGGGGGGTCCCGGGGTGCCCCAAAGTCCCGGGGAGGATTTGGGGAGGGGGTCCCAGGAGGTTTTGGGGTGATTTTGGGGGGATTTGGGGAGGGGGTCCCGGGGGGCTTTAGGGGTGATTTTTGGGGATTTTTGGGTTTTTTGGGGTGATTTAAGTTTTTTTGGGGTTTTTTTTGGGGGGGGTCTCGTTGTCCCGGGAGGTTTTGGGGATTTTGGGTTTTTTTGGGGTAATTTAAGGGATTTTTGGGGGGTTTGGGGTGGTTTTTGGGCACTTTGGGGTTTTTTGGGGGGGGGTCTCGGTGTCCCGGGAGTTTTTGGGGCGATTTTGGGGGCGATTTTTGGGTTTTTTGGGGTTTTTTTGGGGTAATTTAAGGGTTTTTTGGGTTTTTTGGGGGGGGGGTCCTCGGTGTCCCGGGAGTTTTTGGGGCGATTTTTGGGGGTTTTGGGGTAATTTAAGCGATTTTTGGGTTTCTTTGGGGTAATTTAAGGGATTTTTGGGGTTTTTTGGGGCAATTTTTGGGTTTTTGGGTTATTTTGGGGGGGGGGGGGTCTCGATGTCCCGGGAGTTTTTGGGGCGATTTTCGGGGCGATTTTGGGGGATTTTTGCGGCAATTTAAGGCATTTTTAGGGTTTTTTTAGGACAATTTTTGGGATTTTTGGGTTATTTTGGGGCGATTTTTGGCATTTTTGGGTAATTTTGGGGGGGGTCTCTATGTCCTCGGTGCCCTTGGCGCTATTTACGGGCGGGTGGGGGAGGGGCGGTCCCGTCCCGGGGTGGGGGAGGGGCTGATAAGGGGCTATTTTTAACCCTTATCAAACAGGGGCGGGTTCGGGGGGGGGAGGGGCGGGTTGGAATTTTGGGGAGGGGTCTCATGACCCCCCCGTGACCCCCCCGTGACCCCCCGTGACCCCCCGTGACCCCCCGTGACCCCCCCGTGTCTTCCAGAAGCTTCGGAATGGCTGAAATGTGAGTGGGGGTCTCGGGGGGGGGAGGGGGGGGGTCGCACCCAAATTTGGGGTCCCCCTCCCCAATTTGGGGCCATTTTGGGGACCCCCTCCCCATTTTGGGGGTCCCCACCCAAATTTGGGGTCCCCCTCCCCAATTTTGGGGCCATTTTGGGGTCCCCCACCCCATTTTGGATCCCCCTCCCCATTTTAAGGGTCCCCCTCCCCATTTTGGGATCCCCCTCCCCATTTTGGGGGTCCCCCTCCCCAATTTTGGGGTCCCCCTCCCCATTTTTGGGGATCCCCCTCCCCAATTCGAGGGTCCCGTCCCCAATTTGGGGTCCCCCTCCCTATTTCGGGGATCCCCCTCCCCATTTTGGGATCCCCCTCCCCATTTTAAGGATCCCCCTCCCCATTTTGGGATCCCCCTCCCCATTTTAGGATCCCCCTCCCCAATTTGGGGGTCCCCCACCCCATTTCGGGGGTCCCCCTCCCCATTTTGGGGATCCCCCTCCCCAATTTGGGATCCCCCTCCCCAATTTTGGGATCCCCCTCCCCAATTTGGGATCCCCCTCCCCAATTTGGGATCCCCCTCCCCATTTTGGGATCCCCCTCCCCATTTTGGGATCCCCTTCCCCAAATTTGGGGGTCCCGCTCCCCATTTTGGGATCCCCCTCCCCATTTTGGGGTCCCCCACCCCATTTTGGGACCCCCTCCCCAATTTGGGGGTCTCTAACCACTCTTTCCCCCCCAGGGAGGATCCCACGGTGAGACCCCTCCCCCAAATTCCCCCCCCCCCATTTTTGGGGACCCCCCCCCCCAATTTTGGGGCCAATTCGGGGATCCCCCACCCCAATTTTGGGGTCTCTAACCATTCTTTCCCCCCCCAGGGAGGATCCCACGGTGAGACCCCTCCCCAAATTCCCCTCCCCCCCATTTTTGGGGTCCCCCACCCCAAATTTTGGGACCCCCACCCCATTTTGGGATCCCCCACCCCAATTTTGGGGGTCTCTAACCCAATTTGGGGGTCTCTAACCATTCTTTTCCCCCCAGGGAGGATCCCACGGTGAGACCCCTCCCCAAATTCATCCCCCCCCATTTTTGGGGACCCCCACCCCATTTTGGGGTCCCCCTACCCAATTTTGGGGATCCCCCTCCCCATTTTGGGATCCCCCTCCCCAATTTGGGGATCCCCCTCCCCATTTGGGATCCCCCTCCCCAATTTGGGGATCCCCCTCCCCAATTGGGGTCCCCCACCCCAAATTTGGGGTCCCCCTCCCCAATTTGGGGGTCTCTAACCATTCTTTCTCCCCCCCAGGGAGGATCCCACGGTGAGACCCCTCCCCAAATTCCCCCCCCCCATTTTTGGGGATCCCCCTCCCCATTTTGGGATCCCCCACCCCATTTTAAGGATCCCCCTCCCCAATTTGGGGGTCCCCCTCCCCAATTTTGGGGGTCTCCCACCCCAATTCGGGGGTCTCTAACCACTCTTTCCCCCCCCAGGGAGGAGCCCACGGTGAGACCCCTCCCCAAATTCCCCCCACCTCATTTTTGGGGACCCCCCCCCCATTTTTGGGGACCCCCCCCCGTTTAACCCTTCGCTGCCCGTGACCAGAGAGCCCCGGAGGAGGAGGAGGGGGGGGAGGGGGAGGGGGGGAGGGGTCGGAGCCCCCCCGGGACCCCCCCCCGCAGCCGCCCCCCCTGCGCCGCAAATCCTCGGCCAACTACCGCGGCTACGCCGTGGAGCCCCATGCCAAGGTGGGAAAGCACCCCAAAAACACCCCAAAAACACCAAAAAAACCCCCAAAATCTGCCCTGAAAACCACAAAAATCCCAAAAAATATACCCCAAAAAACCCAAAAAGCCACCCTGAAAAACCCAAAAATACACCCTGAAAACCCCAAAAATCCACCCTGAAAAGCCCAAAACCCCTAAAATACACCTTGAAAACCCCAAAACCCCCAAAAACCCCCAAAACATACCCCAAAAACCCCAAAAATACCAAAAATACACCCTGAAAACCCCAAAGTAACCCCAAAATAATCCCAAAAACCTCAAAACCCACCCCAAAAACCCTAAAAATCCACCCCGAAAACCCCAAAAATCCACCCTGAAAACCAAAAAAACCCCAAAAATCCACCCTGAATACCACAAAACCCCCAAAAATCCACCCTGAAAACCCTAAAAAAACCCAAAATAACCCCAAATCACCCCAAAAACACCAAAATAACCACAAAACCACCAAAAATCCGCCCTGAAAAACCCAAAACCCCCAAAAATCCACCCTGAAAACCCCAAAAATACACCCTGAAAACCCCAAAATAACCAAAAAAACACCAAAATAACCCCAAAATAACCACAAAAACCCCAAAATAACCACAAAAAAACCAAAAACCCACCCTGAAAACCCCAAAAACCCAAAAAATCCACCCCAAAAACCCCAAAACCACCAAAAACCCCCGAAACATACCCCAAAAACCCCAAAAATACCAAAAATACACCCTGAAAACCCAAATAACCCCAAAATAACCACAAAAACCACAAAAACCCTAAAAATCTACCCCAAAAACCCCAAAAATCCACCCTGAAAACCACAAAAATCAAAAAATACGCCCCAAAACCACCAAAAATCCACCCTGAAAACCCCAAAATAACCAAAAAAACACCAAAATAACCCCAAATCACACCAAAATAACCACAAAAACCCCAAAAATCCACCCCGAAAATCCCAAAAATCAAAAAATCCGCCCCAAAAACCCCAAAAATCCACCGTGAAAACCCCAAAATTCGCCCTGAAAACCTCAAAATAACCCCAAATCACTCCAAAAACCCCAAAAATTCACCCTGAAAACCCCAAAACCCCAAAAATCCACCCTGAAAACTCAAAAACCCCAAAAATATACCCCAAAAACCCCAAAATCCGCCCTGAAAACCCCAAAAATACACCCTGAAAACCCCACCCTGAAAAACCCAAAATCACCCCAAAAACACCAAAATCACCCCAAAGTAACCCCAACCCAAAAAACCCAAAAATCCACCCTGAAAACCCCAAAACCACCAAAAATCCCAAAAATACACCCCAAAAACCCCAAAATAACCCCAAATCACCCCAAAAAACCCAAAAATCCACCCTGAAAACCCCAAAGTAACCCCAAATCACCCCCAAACCCCCAAAAATACACCATGAAAACCCCAAAAACACCAAAAATCCACCCTGAAAACCCCAAAATAACCACAAAATAACCACAAAACCCCCAAATATCCACCCTGAAAACCCCAAAAACCCCAAAAATCCACCCTGAAAACCCCAAAACCACCAAAAATGCGCCCCAAAAACCCCAAAACCCCAAAAAATCCCCAAAATCACCCTGAAAACCCCAAAACCACCCTGATAACCTCAAAATAACCCCCAAAACCCCCCAAATAACCCCTAAACCCCAAAAATCCACCCTGAAAACCCCAAAATAACCCCAAAAAACCCAAAATAACCCTCAAACCCCCAAAATAACCCTGAAAACCCCAAAATAACCCCAAAAACCCTCAATTCCCACCCCAAATCCTGACCCCAAATTTCTCCCTCCAGAGAAAATCCAAAATTTCGGCGTCCCGAAAGCTCCAGCTGAAGGTGAGGGGGGAACCCCAAAATTTGGGGGGGAGACCCCAAAATTTGGGGGGAGGGTCCCCAAAATTTGGGGGGGAGGGTCCCCAAATTTTGGGGATTTGTCCCCAAATTTTCCCCCAATCAAGAACCCCAAAATCTCAATGTCTCAACTAAATTTTGGGGTTTTTTTTCCCAAATTTTGGGGCTTACCTCTGATTTTGGGGGTGCCTTGAGGGTCTTGGAAATACCCCAAATTTTGGGGGTGTCCCCAAATTTTGGGGGTTTGTCCCCAAATCTTCCCCCAATCAGGGACCCCAAAATCTCAATGTCTCAACTAAATTTGTTTTTTTTTTTCCCAAATTTTGTGGCTTACCTCTGATTTTGGGGGTGTCTTGGAGGTGTCCCCAAATTTTGGGGTTGTCCCAAATTTTTGGGGTTTTTCCCCAAATTTTCCCCCGATCAAGAACCCCAAAATCCCAATGTCCCAACTAAATTTGAGGGATTTTTTCCCAAATTTTGGGGCTTACCTCTGATTTTGGGGGTGCCTTGAGGGTCCTGGGGATGCCCCAAATTTTCGGGATTGTCCCCAAATTTTGGGTGGGTGTCCCCAAATTTTGGGGGTGCTCCCAAATTTTCCCCCAATCAAGAACCCCAAAATCTCAATGTCCCAACTGAATTTGAGGGGTTTGTCCCCAAATTTTGGGGGTGCCTTGAGGGTCCTGGGGGTGTCCCAAATTTTGGGGATTGTTCCCAAATTTTGGGGGGTTGTCCCCAAATTTTTCCCCAATCAAGAACCCCAAAATCTCAATGTCTCAACTAAATCTGAGGGGTTTTTTTCCCAAATTTTGGGGCTTACCTCTGATTTTGGGGGTGCCTTGAGGGTCTTGCGGATGCCCCAAATTTTGGGGATTGTCCCCAAATTTCAGGATGGTGTCCCCAAATTTTGGGGGTTTGTCCCCAAATTTTTCTCCAATCAAGAACCCCAAAATCTCAATGTCCCAACTAAATTTGGGGTTTTTTTTTCCCAAATTTTGTGGCTTACCTCTGATTTTGGGGGTGCCTTGGGGGTCCTGGGGGTGCCCCAAATTTTGGGGATTGTCCCCAAATTTTTGGGGTTTTTCCCCAAATCTTCCCCCAGTCAAGAACCCCAAAATCTCAATGTCTCAACTAAATTTGAGGGTTTTTTTCCCAAATTTTGGGGCTTACCTCTGATTTTGGGGGTGCCTTGAGAGTCCTGGGGGTGTCCCCAAATTTTGGGGGTGTCCCCAAATTTTGGGGGGTGTCTCCAAATTTTTCCCCAATGAAGAACCCCAAAATCTCAATATCCCAACTAAATTTGAGGGTTTTTTTCCCCAAATTTTGGGGCTCACCTCTGATTTTGGGGGTGCCTTGAGGGTCCTGGGGGTGCCCCAAATTTTGGGGATTGTCCCCAAATTTTGGGGGGTGTCCCCAAATTTTCCCCCAATCAAAAACCCCAAAATCTCAATGTCCCAACTAAATTTGGGGGGTTTTTTCCCCAAATTTTGTGGTTTACCTCTGATTTTGGGGGTGCCTTGAGGGTCCTGGGGATGCCCCAAATTTTGGGGATTGTCCCCAAATTTTGGGAATTGTCCCCAAATTTCAGGATGGTGTCCCCAAATTTTGGGGATTGTCCCCAAATTTTCCCCCAATCCAGAACCCCAAAATCTCAATGTCCCAACTAAATTTGGGGGTTTTTTTTCCCAAATTTTTGGGCTTACCTCTGATTTTGGGGGTGCCTGGAGGGTCCTGGGGGTGTCCCCAAATTTTTGGGTGTGTCCCCAAATTTCAGGAGGGTGTCCCCAATTTTTGGGGGGTTGTCCCCAAATTTTCCCCCAATCAAGAACCCCAAAATTTCAATGTCTCAACTAAATTTGGGGTGTTTTTTTTCCCAAATTTTGGGTCTTACCTCTGATTTTGGGGGTGTCTTGGGGGTCTCCCCAAATTTTGGGGGTTTGTCCCCAAATTTTGGGGGTTTGTCCCCAAATTTTCCCCCAATCAAGAACCCCAAAATCTCAATGTCCCAACTAAATTTGGGGGGTTTTTTTCCCAAATTTTGTGGCTTACCTCTAATTTTGGGGGTGCCTTGAGGGTCTTGGGGATGCCCCAAATTTTGGGGATTGTCCCCAAATTTCAGGAGGGTGTCCCCAATTTTTGGGGGGTTGTCCCCAAATTTTCCCCCAATCAAGAACCCCAAAATCTCAATGTCCCAACTAAATTTGGGGGTTTTTTTACCCAAATTTTGGGGCTTACCTCTGATTTTGAGGGTGCCTTGAGGGTCCTGGGGATGCCCCAAATTTTGGGGGTGTCCCCAAATTTTGGGGGATTGTCCCCAAATTTTTGGGGTTTTTCCCCAAATTTTCCCCCAGTCAAGAACCCCAAAATCTCAATGTCCCAACTAAATTTGAGGGTTTTTTTTCCCAAATTTTGGGGCTTACCTCTGATTTTGGGGTTGCCTTGAGGGTCCTGGGGATGCCCCAAATTTTGGAGATTGTCCCCAAATTTCAGGGGTGTGTCCCCAAATTTTTGGGGGTGTCCCCAAATCTTCCCCCAATCAAGAACCCCAAAATCTCCATGTCCCAACTAAATCTGAGGGGTTTGTCCCCAAATTTTGTGGCTTTGTCCTAATTTTGGGGGTGCCTTGAGGGTCCTGGGGGTGCCCCAAATTTCAGGAGGGTGTCCCCAAATTTTTGGGGGTTTGTCCCCAAATTTTCCCCCGATCAAGAACCCCAAAATCTCAATGTCCCAACTAAATTTGGGATTTTTTTTCCCAAATATTTTGGCTTACCTCTGATTTTGGGGGTGCCTTGAGGGTCCTGGGGGTGCCCCCGAATTTTGGGGATGTCCCCAAATTTCAGGAGGGTGTCCCCAAATTTTTTGGGGGTTGTCCCCAACTTTTCCCCCGATCAAGAACCCCAAAATGTCAATGTCCCAACTAAATCTGGGGGTTTGTCCCCAAATTTTGTGGCTTACCTCTGATTTTGGGGGTGCCTTGAGGGTCCTGGGGATGCCCCAAATTTTGGGGATTGTCCCCAAATTTTGGGGGTTTGTCCCCAAATCTTCCCCCAATCAAGAACCCCAAAATCTCAATGTCCCAACTAAATTTGGGGGTTTTTTTCCCAAATTTTGTGGCTTACCTCTGATTTTGGGGGTGCCTTGAGGGTCCTGGGGGTGCCCCAAATTTTGGGGATTGTCCCCAAATTTCAGGAGGGTGTCCCCAAATTTTTGGGGGGTTGTCCCCAAATCTTCCCCCAATGGAGAACCCCAAAATCTCAATGTCTCAACTAAATTTGGGGGTTTTTTTCCCAAATTTTGGGGCTTTCTCCTAATTTTGGGGGTGCCTTGAGGGTCCTGGGGATGCCCCAAATTTTGGGGATTGTCCCCAAATTTTGGGAATTGTCCCCAAATCTTCCCCCAATCAAGAACCCCAAAATCTCAATGTCCCAACTAAATTTGGGGGTTTTTTTTCCCAAATTTTGGGGCTTTCTCCTAATTTTGGGGGTGCCTTGAGGGTCCTGGGGATGCCCCAAATTTTGGGGATTGTCCCCAAGGTTCAGGAGGGTGTCCCCAAATTTTGGGGGGTTGTCCCCAAATCTTCCCCCAGTCAAGAACCCCAAAATCTCAATGTCCCAACTAAATTTGAGGGTTTTTTTTCCCAAATTTTGTGGCTTACCTCTGATTTTGGGGGTGCCTTGAGGGTCCTGGGGGTGTCCCCAAATTTTTTGGGGATTGTCCCCAAATTTTGGGAATTGTCCCCAAATTTCAGACGCTGCTGCTGCAGAGGGCGAAGCGGGACCTGGAGAAGGAGGAACAGGAAAGGGCGGCCGAAAAAATTCGGGTTTTGGGGGAGCTCTGCCCACCCCTGGCGGCCCTGGAGGGGATGGGGGCGGCCGAGCTGCAGGTGGGGAAATTTGGGGGGAAAAAAGGGGAAAATGGGAAAATGTGAGGGGAAAAGGTGGGAAAATGTGAGGGGGAAATGGGGAAATGTGAGGGGAAATGGGGAAATGTGAGGGGAAAATGGAGGAAAATGTGAGGGGAAAATGGGGAAATGTGAGGGGAAAATGGAGGAAAATGTGAGGGGAAAATGGAGGAAAATGTGAGGGGAAAATGGAGGAAAATGTGAGGGGAAAATGGAGGGAAAATGTGAGGGGAAATGGGAAAATGTGGGGGGAAAATGGAGGAAAATGTGAGGGGAAAATGGAGGAAAATGTGAGGGGGAAATGGGGAAATGTGAGGGGGAAAATGGTGGAAAACATGAGGGGAAAATGGAGGAAATGTGAGGGGAAAATGGATAAAAATGTGAGGGGAAAATGGAGGCAAACATGAGGGGCAAAAGGGTGGGAAATGAGAGGAGGAAAAGGGGCAGGAAATATGAGGGGAAAATGGAGGGAAATGTGAGGGGAAAATGGTGGGAAAAGTGAGGGAAAAATGGTGAGAAATGTGAGGGGAAAATGGAGGGAAACGTGAGGGGAGAAAAGGGCGGGAAACCTGAGGGGAAAATGGTAGGAACAAGACGGGAAAGAGGGGGAATATGAGGGGAAAATGGGAGAAATGGAGGAAAATGAGGAAAATGTGAGGGGAAAATGAGGAAAATATGAGGGGAAAATGGAGGGAAAGGTGAGGGGGAAATGGGGGAAACGTGAGGGGGAAATCGGGCCAATATGAGGGGAAAATGGTGGGAAAAGTGAGAGGAAAATGGTGAGAAATGTGAGAAGAGAAAAGAGGGGGAATATTGTGGGAAAGGTGAGAGGAAAATGGGGAAAATGTGAGGGGGAAATGGAGGAAAATGTGAGGGGAAAATGGAGGAAAATGTGAGGGGAAAATGGAAGAAAATGTGAGGGGAAAAAAGGGCGGGAAAATGTGAGGGGAAAAAGGGCGGGAAAATGTGAGGGGAAAAAAGGGCGGGAAAATGTGAGGGGAAAATGGTGGGAACACGATGGGAAAGAGGAGGAATATGAGGGGAAAATGGGAGAAATGGAGGAAAATGAGGAAAATGTGAGGGGAAAATGGTGGAAAATGTGAGGGGAAAATGGAGGAAAATGTGAGGGGAAAATGGGGGAAAGTTGAGGGGAAAAACGGGGAAATGTGAGGGGAAAATGGTGAGAAATGTGGGGGGGAAGGGTGGGAAATGTGAGGGGAAAATGAGGAAAATGTGAGGGGAAAATGGTGGAAAATGTGAGGGGAAAATGGAGGGAAATGTGAGGGGAAAATGGTGGGAAATGTGAAGGGGAAAATGGTGGGAAACGTGAGGGGAAGAAAGGAGGGAACTGTGAGGGGAAAATGGTGGGAAAATGTGAGGGGAAAATGGTGGAAAATGTGAGGGGAAAATGGAGGAAACATGAGGGGAAAATTGAGGGAATGTGAGGGGAAAAAGGGGAAAATGTGAGGGGGAAATGGAGGAAAATGTGAGGGGAAAATGGAGGAAAATGTGAGGGGAAAAAAGGCGGGAAAATGTGAGGGGAAAAAAGGGCGGGAAACGTGAGGGGAAAATGGTGGAAAACGTGAGGGGAAAATGGCAGGGAAGGTGAGGGGAAAATGAGGGAAATGTGAGGGGGGAAAGGATGAGAAACATGAGGGGAAAATTGTGGGAAAAGTGAGGGGAAAATGGAAGAAAATGTGAGGGGAAAAGGGTGGGAAATGTGAGGGGAAAAAAAGGCGGGAAAATGTGAGGGGGAAAAAAGGGCGGGAAACGTGAGGGGAAAAAGGGCGGGAAAATGTGAGGGGAAAATGGAGGCAAATGTGAGGGGAAAAATTGCGTAAATGTGAGGGGAAATGGATGGAACATGAGGGGGAAAAGCGCTTGAGGTGACAGAGCTGCAGGTGAGGAGACATTGGGGACATCGGGGACATCGGGGACATCGGGGACACCATGACATGAGGGGAAAATGGCGGCACTGAGGGGACAATGGTGACACTGGGGGGACACTGGGGACACTGGGGACACTGTGACGTGAGGGGACAATGGCGGCACCGGGGGGACAATGGCGGCACCGGGGGGACACCGGGGACACCGGGGATGTCACCCAGCTCCGGTGTCCCCCGGGTGTCCCCTGGTGTCCCCAGGAGCTGTGCCGGGAGCTGCACGCCCGCGTGGCGCGCGTGGACGAGGAGCGCTACGACATGGGGACGCGCGTCAGCAAGAACGTCACCGAGGTGGGGACAGGGACACGGCCACCCACGGGTGTCCCCGAGGTGTCCCCAGGGTGTCCCCAGGGTGTGCGAGGGAACCTGGCCCCGATGTCCCCAATTCCCTGGATGTCCTCAGGGTCCCCAAATTCCACCAATGGCCCCAAATCCCCCAAATGTCCCAAATCCCCCAAATGTCCCCAATCCCCCCAAATCCCCCTGATGTCCCCAAATGTCCCAAATCCCCTCAATGGCCCCAAATCCCCCCAATGTCCCAAATGTCCCAAATGTCTCCAAAATCCCCAAATCCCCCCAATGTCCCCAATCCCCTCAATGTCCCCAATGTCCCCAATGTCCCCAATCCCCCCAATGTCCCCAATGTCCCCAATGTCCCCAATGTCCCCAATGTCCCCAATGTCCCCAATGTCCCCGATGTCCCCAATCCCCCCAATGTCCCCAATGTCCCCAATCCCCCCAATGTCCCCAATGTCCCCAATGTCCCCAATCCCCCCAATGTCCCCAATGTCCCCAATGTCCCCAATCCCCCGATCCCCCCAATGTCCCCAATGTCCCCAATGTCCCCAATGTCCCCAATCCCCCCAATGTCCCCAAATCCCCCCAATGTCCCCAATGTCCCAAATCCCCCCGATGTCCCCAATGTCCCCAATGACCTCAACCCCCCTAATGTCCCCAATGTCCCCAATGTCCCCAATGCCCCCAATGTCCCCAATGTCCCCAATGTCCCCAATGTCCCCAATGTCCCCCAATGTCCCCAATCCCCCCAATGTCCCCAATGTCCCCAATGTCCCCAATGTCCCCAATGTCCCCAATGTCCCCAATGCCCCAAATCCCCCCAATGTCCCCAATGTCCCCAATGTCCCCAATGTCCCCAACCCCCCCAATGTCCCCAAACCCCTCAATGTCCCCAATCCCCCCAATGTCCCCAACCCCCCCAATGTCCCCAATCCCCCCAATGTCCCCAATTCCTCTCAATGTCCCCAATGTCCTCAATGCCCCCAGTGTCCCCAATGTCCCCAATCCCCCCAATGTCCCCAATGTCCCCAATGTCCCCAATGTCCCCAGTGTCCCCAATGTCCCCAATCCCCCCAATACCCCCAATCCCCCCAATGTCCCCAATGCCCCCAATGTCCCCAATGTCCCAAATCCCCTCAATGCCCCCAATGTCCCCAATCTCCCCAATGTCCCCAATGTCCCCAATCCCCCCAATGTCCCCAATGTCCCCAAATGTCCCCAATCCCCCCAATGTCCCCCAATCCCCTCAATGTCCCCAATGTCCCCAATCCCCTCAATGTCCCCAATCCCCTCAATGTCCCCAATGTCCCCAATGTCCCCAATGTCCCCAATGTCCCCAATGTCCCAAATCCCCCCAATGTCCCCAATCCCCTCAATCCCCCCAATGTCCCCAATGTCCCCAAATCCCCCCAATGTCCCCAATGTCCCCAATGTCCCCAATGTCCCCAATGTCCCCAATGTCCCCAATCACCCCAACGTCCCCAATTCCTCTCAATGTCCCCAATGTCCCCAATGTCCCCAATGTCCCCCATCACCTCAATGTCCCCAAATCCCCCCAATGTCCCCAATGTCCCCAATGTCCCCAATGTCCCCAATGTCCCCAATCCCCCCAATGTCCCCAATGTCTCCAATGTCCCCACTGTCCCCAATTCCCCTCAATGTCCCCAACCCCCCCGATGTCCCAAATCCCCTCAATGTCCCCAATGTCCCCCCAATGTCCCCACAGCTGGAGGAGCTGCGTCGCCGCGTGGCCGCCGGCCGCTTCGTGCGGCCCAACCTGCGCCGCGTGCGGCTGTCGGCCGACGCCATGATGGCGGCGCTGCTGGGCACCAAACCGCGCGTGGGCACCGACCTGCGGGCCGGGCTGCGCCAGGTGCGCAAGGACGACGCCGAGAAGGTGAGGGGGCTCCCCGAAAATCACCAGGGTCACCCCAAAATTAAATAGGGGTTTGTTTGTTTTTTTATCCCACCCGAAAATCCAGGAGACGCACACCATATTGGGGGTGTTTTAGGGGGTTTTTGTGGTGTTTTGAGAATTTTTTTCTGGTATTTTTGGGGTATTTCTGTGAGGTTTTGGGGATTTTTTTTTCTGGTATTTTTGTGGTATTTTCGGGATATTTTTTCCTGGTATTTTGGGGTATTTCTGTGAGGTTTTGGGGATTTTTTGGGGGGTATTTTTGGGGTGTTTTGGGGATATTTTTGTGGTGTTTTGGGGGTGTTTTTTTTGGTATTTTTGGGGATATTTTTGGTGGTATTTTGGGGATTTTTTTTCAGGTATTTTTAGGGTATTTTTGTGAGGTTTTGGGGATTTTTTTCTGGTATTTTTCTGGTGTTTTGGGTGTGTTTGTGGTATTTTTGGGGATGCTTTTAGTGGGGTTTCAGGGTAGTTTTTTGTGGTATTTTTAGGTTGTTTTTGGGTGTGTTTTGGGTGTATTTTTGGGGGTGGGTTTTGGGATGTTTTTGGGAGTGGTTTTTTAGTGGTTTGGGGGGTTTTTGGGAGGGCTTTTAGTGGTGTTTCGGGGTAATTTCCCAGGTGGTTTCTGGGTATTTTTAGGCGTATTTTTAAGGGTGTTTTGTGGACGTTTTAGCCTTTTTGGGGGGGTATTTTTGGGAGGGATTTTGGGTGGGTTTTGTGGCGATTTTAGGTTTTTTTGGGGTGTATTTGGGGTATTTTGGGGACACTGGGGACACCGTCCCAGGAGAGCTACGAGGTCGGGGACTGGCGCAAGAACGTGGACGCCATGAGCGGCATGGAGGGGCGCAAGAAGAAGTTCGAGGGGGCGGCAGCCTGAGGGTGAGACCCCCAAAACCTCCCCAAAATCCCAGGGTTCCTCCCCAAAAAAATTCCCCAGGATCACCCCAAAAAAAAAAAAAAAAAAGAGATTTTTTCATATCCAAAACAACCCAGGACACACACCCCAAAAACCCAAATTTCCCCCCAAAAAAACCCCTGGGATTCTCCCCCAAATCAACCCAGGACACACACCCCAAAAACCCAAATTTTCCCCAAAAAAACCCTGGGATTCTCCCCCAAATCAACCCAGGACACACACCCGAAAAACCTCAAATTTTCCCAAAAAAATCCCCTGGGATTCTCCCCCAAAACAACCCAGGACACACACCCCGAAAATCCAAATTTCCCCCCCAAAAAAACCCCCCTGGGATTCTCCCCCAAACCAACCCAGGACCCACATCCCAAAAACCCAAATTCCCCCCCAAAAAAAACCCCTGGGATTCTCCCCCAAACCAACCCAGGACACACACCCCAAAAACCCAAATTTACCCAAAAAAACCCCCTGGGATTCTCCCCAAAAACAACCCAGGACACACACCCAAAAACCCCCAAATTTCCCCCAAAACCCCCCCTGGGATTCTCCCCCAAAACAACACAGGACCCACACCCCAAAAACCCAAATTTCCCCCAAAAAAACCCCCTGGGATTCCCACCCAAATCAACCCAGGACACACACCCCAAAAACCCCCAAATTTCCCCCAAAAAAACCCCTGGGATTCCCACCCAAAACAACACAGGACCCACACCCCAAAAACCCCCAAATTTCCCCAAAAATCCCCCTGGGATTCTCCCCCAAAACAACCCAGGACACACACCCCAAAAACCCCCAAATTTCCCCAAAAAAACCCCTGGGATTCTCCCCCAAACCAACCCAGGACACACACCCCAAAAACCCAAATTTACCCAAAAAAAACCCCTGGGATTCTCCCCAAAAACAACACAGGACACACACCCCAAAAACCCCCAAATTTCCCCCCAAAAAAACCCCTGGGATTCTCCCCCAAAACAACCCAGGACACACACCCCAAAAACCCAAATTTCCCCAAAAAAACCCCCTGGGATTCTCCCCCAAAACAACCCAGGACACACACCCCAAAAACCCAAATTTCCCAAAAAAAAAACCCCTGGGATTCTCCCCCAAACCAACCCAGGACACACACCCCAAAACCCCAAATTTCCCCCAAAAAAACCCCCCTGGGATTCTCCCCCAAAACAACACAGGACCCACACCCCAAAAACCCAAATTTCCCCAAAAAAACCCCCCTGGGATTCTCCCCCAAACCAACCCAGGACACACACCCCAAAAACCCAAATTTCCCCCCAAAAAAACCCCCCTGGGATTCTCCTCCAAAACAACACAGGACACACACCCCAAAAACCCAAATTTCCCCAAAAAAAAAAAACCCTGGGATTCTCCTCCAAACCAACCCAGGACACACACCCCAAAAACCCAAATTTTCCCCAAAAAAACCCCTGGGATTCTCCTCCAAACCAACCCAGGACACACACCCCAAAAACCCAAATTTCCCTCCAAAAACCCTCCCCAAAAACCCTCAGAATTCTCCTCAAAAAGAACTTTGGGATTGCACCCAAAAAACCTCCGGGACCCTTCCCAAAAATTTGGGATTTCCCTCCAAAAACCCTTGGGATTTCCCCTCCCAAAAACCTCCAGAATTCTCCTCAAAAAAACTCCTGGGACCCTTCCCAAAAATTTGGGATTTCACTCCAAAAATCCTTGCGATTTCTCCTCCCTAAAACCTCCAAAATTCTCCCCAAAAAACCCCTGGGACCCTTCCCAAAAATTTAGGATTTCCCTCTAAAAACCCTTGGGATTTCCCCTCCCAAAAACCTCAAGAATTTTCCCCAAAAAACCCCCGGGACCCTTCCCAAAAATTTGGGATTTCCCTCTAAAAACCCTTGGGATTTCCTCTCCCAAAAACCTCCAGAATTCTCCCCAAAAAACCCCTGGGACCCTTCCCAAAAATTTGGGATTTCCCCTCCCAAAAACCTCCAGAATTCTCCCCAAAAAACCCCTGGGACCCTTCCCAAAAATTTAGGATTTCCCTCCAAAAATCCTTGTGATTTCCCCTCCCTAAAACCTCCAGAATTCTCCCCAAAAAATCTCCTGGGATTTTCCCCAAAAACCCTTGGGACCCTTCCCCAAAAAAACCAGGGATTCCCTCAAAAAAAAAAAAAAAAAAAAAAAAAAAATACAGGATTGCCCCAAAACCCCACGGATTCCCCCTAAAAAACTTTAGTATTTTTCCCCCCCAAAAAAACTCCTTTTTTAAAACCCCATGATCCTCCCCAAAAAAAAAAAAAAAAACAGGACCTCATCCCAAATTTGCCGAATTTCCACAGGAGCCACCATGGAGCTGCCCCTTCCTTCATGACCTTCATCATCTTCATCACCTTCATCATCTTCATCATCTTCATCACCTTCATCACCTTCATCACCCCCACAGGCACTGGCACAACCCCCCGCCCAAAACCAACCCCCTCCCTAAATAAACTTCCCTTTCAGCATCAATTAATGGAGTTGATGGTGATTAACGGTGATTAATGGTGGCTGTTAATTAACACGGTTTGGGGGGGAAAGCACGCAGGGATTTGGGCGGCCATTTTGCACCTTTCCCGCCATTTTGCAGCTTTCCCGCCATTTTTTGTCCCCTCACATTTCCCCCATTTTCCCCTCATATTTTTCTCCATTTTCCCTCACATTTCCCTTATTTTCCCCTCACATTTTCCTCCATTTTCCCCTCACATTTTCCCACCCTTTTTCCTCTCGTTTCCCTCCTTTTTTCCCCTCATGTTTCCTCCCTTTTCCCCCTCACATTTCCCCCATTTTTCCCTCACATTTTCCTCCATTTTCCCCTCACATTTTCCCGCCCTATTTTCTCCTCATATTTTCTACCATTTTCCCCTCACATTTTCCTCCATTTTCCCCTCCCATTTTCCTCATTTTCCTCCATTTCTCCCATTTTCCCCTCATATTCCCTCCTCTTTCCTGTCTTGTTCCCACAATTTTCCCCTCACGTTTTCCCGCTCTTTTACCCCCTCACATTTCCCTCCATTTTGTCCCCTCACATTTTCCACTCTTTTCCCCCTCACATTTTCCACCATTTTCCCCTCACATTTTCCTCATTTTCCTCCATTTCTCCCATTTTCACCTCATATTCCCCCTCTTTCCCGTCTTGTTCCCACCATTTTCCCCTCACGTTTCCCGCCCTTTTTCCCCTCAGGTTTCCCTCCATTTTCCCCTCACATTTTCCTCCATTTTCCCCTCACATTTCCCCCATTTTCCCCTCATATTTCCCCCATTTTTCCCTGACATTTTCCTCCATTTTCCCCTCACATTTCCCCTCATATTTCCCCTCACATTTTCCCCTCATATTTCCCCCATTTTTCCCTCACGTTTCCCAAATTTTCCCCTCACATTTTCCTCCATTTTCCCCTCACATTTCCCCCATTTTCCCCTCACATTTTCCTCCATTTTCCCCTCACATTTCCCCCATTTTCCCCTCACATTTCCTCCGTTTTCCCCTCACATTTCCACCCCCAGGACCCCTCCCCAAAATCCCCAGGACCCCTCCCCAAAATACCCCCCAAATAAACCCCCCTTCATCAATTATCGGCGTCATTAATTGGTCTTTATTAATTAGCCCAATTTGGGGAGGGGCGGCCCCGAAGGCACTGGGGGGGTTGTGGGGACCCCCAATTTGGGGAGGGGTCCTGAGGGGATTTTTGGGGGTCTCAGGGGGTCCTGGGGGGATTTTTGGGGTCTCAGGGGGGTCCTGGGGGGATTTTTGGGGGTCTCAGGGGGTCCTGGGGGGATTTTTGGGGTCTCAGTGGGGTCCTGAGGGGCTTTTTGGGGATCCTCCCCCTCATTTTGGGGGTCCTGAGGGTTTTTCTGGGGGGTTTCCTCCTAATTTTGGGGGTCCTGAGGGGTTTTTTGGGGGTCTTCCTCCTCATTTTGGGGGTCCTGGGAGTTTTTTTGGGGGTCTTCCTCCTCATTTTGGGGGTCCTGAGGAGTTTCAGGGGGGTCCTGAGGGGTTTTTTGGGGGGTTTCCTCCTCATTTTGGGGGTCCTGAGGGGTTTTTTGGGGGGTTTCCTCCTCATTTTGGGGGTCCTGAGGAGTTTCAGGGGGGTCCTGAGGGGTTTTTTGGGGGGTTTCCCCCTGATTTTGGGGGTCCTGAGGAGTTTTTTTGAGGGTTTCCCCCTGATTTTGGGGGTCCTGAGGGTTTTTTTGGGGGGTTTCCTCCTCATTTTGGGGCTCCTGAGGGGTGTTTTGGGGGGGTTTCCTCCTCATTTTGGGGGTCCTGAGGAGTTTCAGGGGGGTCCTGAGGGGTTTTTTGGGGTGTTTCCCCCTGATTTTGGGGTTCCTGAGGGGTTTTTTGGGTGGTTTCCCCCTGATTTTGGGGGTCCTAAGGGATTTTTTGGGGGTCCTCCTCCTCATTTTGGGGGTCCTGGGGGATTTTCTGGGTGGTTTTCCACCTGATTTTGGGGGTCCTGAGGGGTTTTTTGGGGGTCTTCCTCCTCATTTTGGGGGTCCTGGGGGGTTTCAGGGGGGTCCTGAGGGGTTTTTTGGGGGTCCTCCTCCTCATTTTGGGGCTCCTGAGGGGTTTTTTGGGGTTTCCTCCTCTTTTAGGGGGTCCTGAGGGTTTTTTTGGGGGTCCTCCTCCTCATTTTGGGGGTTCTGGGGGGTTTTTGGAGGGTCCTGAGGGGTTTTTTGGGTGGTTTCCCCCTCATTTTGGGGGTCCTGGGGGGTTTTTTGGGGGGTTTCCTCCTGATTTTGGGGGTCCTGAGGGGTTTTCTCCTGATTTTGGGGGTCCTGAGGGGTTTTCTCCTGATTTTGGGGGTCCTGAGGGGTTTTTTGGGGGGTTTCCCCCTGATTTTGGGGGTCCTGAGGGTTTTCCTGGGGGGTTTCCTCCTCATTTTGGGGGTCCTGGGGGGTTTTTTGGGTGGTTTCCCCCTGATTTTGGGGGTTCTGGGGGGTTTTTTGGGGGGTTTCCCCCTGATTTTGGGGGTCCTGAGGGGTTTTTGGGTGGTTTCCCCCTGATTTTGGGGGTCCTGGGGGGTTTTTTGGGGGGTTTCCCCCTGATTTTGGGGGTCCTGAGGGTTTTTTTGGGGGGTTTCCTCCTCATTTTGGGGGTCCTGAAGGGTTTTTTGGGGGGTTTCCTCCTGATTTTGGGGGTCCTGAGGGGTTTTTGGGGGGGTTTCCTCCTCAGTTTGGGGGTCCTGGGGGGTTTTTTGGGGGGTTTCCCCCTGATTTTGGGGGTCCTGGGGGGTTTTTTGGGGGGTTTCCCCCTCATTTTGGGGTTCCTGGGAGGTTTTTTGGGGGGTTTCCCCCTGATTTTGGGGGTCCTGAGGGGTTTTTTGGGGGGTTTTCCCCTGATTTTGGGGGTCCTGAGGGGTTTTTTGGGGGGTTTCCTCCTGATTTTGGGGGTCCTGAGGAGTTTTCTGGGGGTCCTGAGGGGTTTTCTGGGGGTCCTGGGGGGTTTTTTGGGGGGTTTCCTCCTCATTTTGGGGTTCCTGAGGGGATTTTTGGGGGTCCTCCCCCTGATTTTGGGGTTCCTGAGGGGTTTTTTGGGGGGTTTCCCCCTGATTTTGGGGGTCCTGGGGGGATTTTTGGGGGTCCTCCCCCTCATTTGGGGGGTCCTGAGGGTTTTTTTGGGGGGTTTTCTCCTGATTTTGGGGGTCCTGAGGGGTTTCCCCCTGATTTTGGGGGTCCTGAGGAGTTTCAGGGGGGTCCTGAGGGGTTTTTTTGGGGGTTTCCCCCTGATTTTGGGGGTCCTGGGGGGTTTTTTGGGGGTCTTCCTCCTCATTTTGGGGGTCCTGAGGGGGTTTCTGGGGGGTTTCCTCATCATTTTGGGGGTCCTGGGGGGTTTTTTGGGTGGTTTCCCCCTCATTTTGGGGGTCCTGAGGGTTTTTTTGGGGGTCCTCCTCCTCATTTTGGGGGTCCTGAGGTTTTATTGGGGGTCCTCCCCCTCATTTTGAGGGTCTTGAGGGTTTCTTTTGGGGGTTTCCTCCTCATTTTGGGGGTTCTGGGGAGTTTCAGGGGGGTCCTGAGGGGTTTTTTTGGGGGTTTCCCCCTGATTTTGGGGGTCCTGGGGGTTTTTCTGGGGGGTTTCCTCCTGATTTTGGGGGTCCTGAGGAGTTTCAGGGGGGTCCTGGGGGGTTTTTTGGGGGGTTTCCTCCTGATTTTGGGGTTCCTGAGGGGATTTTTGGGGGTCCTCCCCCTCATTTGGGGGGTCCTGAGGAGTTCCAGGGGGGTCCTGAGGGGTTTTTTGGGGGGTTTCCTCCTGATTTTGGGGTTCCTGGGGGGTTTTTTGGGTGGTTTCCCCCTGATTTTGGGGGTCCTGAGGGGATTTTTGGGGGGTATCCCCCTGATTTTGGGTGTCCTGAGGGGTTTTTTGGGGGGTTTCCCCCTGATTTTGGGGGTCCTGAGGGGATTTTTGGGGGGTTTCCCCCTGATTTTGGGGGTCCTGAGGGGATTTTTGGGGGTCCTCCCCCTCATTTGGGGGGTCCCAGGGGAAGGAGACCCCCAGCCCCGCCATCTGCTCCCGGTAGACGCGGTCGAAGCGCCGACTCTGCTCCGGGCTCAGGTGGTTCCGCCAGTCCCCCGAAATCCCTGCGGGAAACGGGCCGAAAATAGGGGAAATTGGGCAAAAATGGGGGGAAAGGGGAAAAAAGGGGGGGAAATGGGGAAAATGGGGGGAAATGGGGGGAAATGGGGGGAAATGGGGAAAAATGGGGGGAAAATGGGGGGAAACGGGTAAAATTGGGGGAAATGGGAAAAAAAAACGGGGAGAAAACGGGAAAAAAATGGGGAAAAATGGGGGAAAAGGGGAGAAAATGGGGAAAAAACGGGGGAAAATAGGCAAAAATGGTTAAAAATGGGGAAAAAAACGGGGAAAAAATGGGGAGAAAATGGGGGAAAATGGGGAAAAATGGGAAAAAACAGGCAAAAATGGGGAATAAATGGGGGAAAGGGGGGAAAAGGGGAAAAACGGGGAGAAAATGGGAAAAAATGGGGAAAAATGGTTAAAAATGGGAAATGGGGGAAAAGGGGGAGAAACGGGGAGAAAATGGGAAAAAATGGGGAAAAATGGGGAATAAATGGGGGGAAATGGGGGAAAGGGGGAAAAAACGGGGAGAAAATGGGAAAAAATGGGGGAAAATAGGGAATAAATGGGGGAAATGGGAAAAAATGGGGAGAGAACGGGGGAAAATGGGGAAAAATGGGGGGAAATGGGAAAAAATGGGGAGAGAACAGGGAAAACCAGGAAAATATGGGAAGAAAATGGGGGAAAATGGGGAAAAAGTGGGGAAAATGTGGGAAAATGGGAAAAAATGTGGGAAAATGGGGGGAAATGGTGGAAAATGGGGAAAAACGGGGAAATTGGAAAAAATGGGGAGAAAATTGGGGCAAATGGACAAAAGTGGGGAAAAAGGGAAAAAACGGGGAGAAAACAGGGAAAACCAGGAAAATACGGGAAGAAAATGGGGGGAAATGGGGAAAAATGGGGAAAATGGGGAAAAATGGGGGAAAATGGGGAAAAAATGGGCAAAAAGTGGGAAAAACTCCCAATGTCCCCAATGTCCCAAATCCCCCCAATCCCCCCAATGTCCCCTCAATGCCCCCAATGTCCCCAATGTCCCCAATGTCCCCAATGGCCCCAATGTCCCCAATGTCCCCAATCCCCCCAATGTCCCCAATGTCCCCAATGTCCCCAATGTCCCCAATCCCCCCGATGTCCCCAATGTCCCCAATGTCCCCAATCCCCCCAAATCCCCCCAATGTCCCCAAATGTCCCCAATGCCCCCAATGTCCCCAATGTCCCAAATCCCCCCAAATGTCCCCAATCCCCCCAATCCCCCCAATGTCCCCAATGTCCCCAATGTCCCCAATGTCCCCAAATGTCCCCAATGTCCCCAATGTCCCCAATGTCCCCAATCCCCCCAATGTCCCCAATGTCCCCAAATGTCCCCAATGTCCCCAATGTCCCACCCTTGCGCAGGAAGGGGCCGCGCCGCCGGTCCAGGATGAAGGTGGGGCTGAGGCTGAAGTTGCTCATGGGGTTGTGGCTCATGGTGACAAAGGACGCGTTGGCCACCACCGCGTCCAGCGCCGCCGGGGACAGCGGCCGGCCCAGGAAGGAGCAGAGGCGCTCCACACTGCCACGCAGGTCCTGGGGACATTGGGGACATTGGGGACATCGGGGACATTGGGGACATTGGGGACACTGGGGACATTGGGGACATTGGGGGGGTTGGGGACATTGGGGACATTGGGGGGATTGGGGACATTGGGGACATTGGGGACATTGGGGACATTGGGGACATTGGGGACATTGGGGACATTGGGGACATTGGGGGGATTGGGGACATTGGGGACATTGGGGACATTGGGGGGACATTGGGGACATTGGGGGGATTGGGGACATTGGGGACATCGGGGACATTGGGGGGATTGGGGACATTGGGGGGACATTGGGGACATTGGGGACATTGGGGACATTGGGGACATTGGGGACATTGGGGGGATTGCGGACATTGGGGACATTGAGGGGATTGGGGACATTGGGGACATTGGGGACATTGGGGACATTGGGGACATTGGGGACATTGGGGGGATTGGAGACATTGGGGGGACATTGGGGACATTGGGGACATTGGGGACATTGGGGACATTGGGGACATCGGGGACATTGGGGGACATTGGGGACATTGGGGACATTGAGGGGACATTGGGGACATTGGGGGCATTGGGGACATTGGGGACATTTGGTGTCTTTGGGGACATTTGGGGATTTCGGGGGAATTTTTGGGTTTGAGGACCCTGAGGTGACACTGGGGGTGACATTGAGGTGTCCCCAAGTGTCCCCAAATGTCCCCAATGTCCCCAAATGTCCCCAAATGTCCCCAAGTGTCACCTGCTGCAGCTCCTCGTAGCTGATCCAGAAGAAATTGTCGCGGCCGCGGAGCTGCAGCCACCCCCGGACGTGCTGGAACCAGGAGCCGAAGGGCACTGGGGACACGGGACGTGGCTGGGGACACTTGGGGACACTTGGGGACACTTGGGGACATCGCTGGGGACGCCCTGGGGGCACCTCCAACCCCAAAAACCCCGAATTCTGAGCCCAAATCCTGAATTTCTGACCCCAAATCCTGAATTTCTGACCCCAAATCCTGAATTTCTGACCCCAAATCCTGAATTTCCGACCCCAAATCCTGAATTTCCGACCCCAAATTCTGAATTTCCGACCCCAAATCCTGAATTTCCGACCCCAAATTCTGAATTTCCGGCCCCAAATCCTGAATTTCTGACCCCAAATCCTGAATTTCTGACACCAAATCCTGAATTTCTGACCCCAAATCCCCCAAATCCCCAAATTCCCCCCAAAAAACCCCAAGTTCCCCCCAGAATTCCCCAAATCTCCTCAAATTCCCCCCAAAAAACCCCAAATCTCCCCCAAAACTTCCCCATATCCCCCCAAAATGCCCAAATCTCCATCAAACTCACCAAAATTCCCCCAAAATTCCCCAAATCTCCCTAAATTCCCCAATCTCCCCCAAAATTCCCCCCAAATTCCCAAACCTCCATCAAAATCCCCAAATCTCCCCCAAAATTCCCCAAATCTCCCCCAAATTCCCCAAAATCTCCCCGTTTTTCCCCAAATCTCCCCAATTTGCCCAAAATCTCCCTGTTTTGCCCCAAATCTCCCCCAATTTCCCAAATCTCCCCCATTTCCCCCAAAATCTCCCCAATTTTCCCCAAATCTCTCCCAAAATTCCCCAAATCCCCACCAAAATGCCCAAATCTCCCTGTTTTTCCCAAAATCTCCCCAATTTTTCCCCAAAATCTCCCCAATTTTTCCCCAAATCTCCCCAAATTTCCCCCAAATCTCCACAAAATTCCCCAACCCCCCCCCAAAATTCCCCAAAAATTCCCAAATATCCTCCAAAACCCCCCAAATTCCCAAATATCCCTCAAAATCCCCAAATTCCCACCAAACCCCCCCCCAATTCCCTCAAATTTCCCCAATTTTCCCCAAAATCTCCCCCAAAATCCCCAAATATCCCCCCAACCCCCCCCCCAAATTACCCCCAAATTCCCACCAAAACCCCCCCAAATTCCCTCAAATCTCCCCAATTTCCCCAAAATCTCCCCAATTTCCCCCAAATCTCCCCAATTTTCCCAAAATCTTCCTGTTTTTCCCAAAATCTCCCCAATTTTCCCCAAATCTCCCCAATTTTGCCCCCAAAATCTGCCCGTTTTCCCCAAAATCTCCCCATTTTGCCCCAAAATCTCCCCCAAAATTCCCCAAAAATCCCCAAATATCCCCCAAAACCCCCCCAAATTCCCTCAAATTTCCCCAGTTTTCCCCAAAAATCCCCAATTTCCCCAAATCTCCCCAATTTTCCCCAAATCTCCACCAAAATTCCCCAAATCTCCCCCAAAAATCCCCAATTTCCCCCAAATCTCCCCCAAAATTCCCCAAAAATCCCCAAATATCCCCCAAACCCCCCCAAATTCCCTCAAACCTCCCCAATTTCCCCCAAATCTCCCCAAAATTCCCCAAATCTCCCCCAAAATTCCCCAAAAATCCCCCAAAT
This sequence comes from Taeniopygia guttata, assembly GCF_048771995.1. NCBI lineage: Eukaryota > Metazoa > Chordata > Aves > Passeriformes > Estrildidae > Taeniopygia > Taeniopygia guttata. The sequence goes on from NC_133062.1 coordinate 386,505, forward strand.
ATCCCCCAAAACCCCCCCAAATTCCTTCAAATCTCCCCAATTTTCCCAAAATCCTCCCAATTTTTCCCAAAATCGCCCATTTTTGCCCCGTTCCGGCACCGTCTCCGCGCAGGAACTTCTCCATGAACTCCGGGAGGCTCCCGGGGTCTTTGTAGGGCCGGAAAATCCGCGAGAAGTGGAAAAGGGACACCAGGACGTCCTTGGGGTCCCGCACCGTGTAAATCACCTGGAAAAAAAGACCAAAATTCCCAAAATTCCCAAAATCCTAAAATCTGCCGCGGCCCCGGGGCTGCCGGTACAAAAAATCCCAAAAAAATCTGAAATTTCTGAGCCAAATCCCATAAAAATCCGACATTTCTGACACAAAATCCCACAAAAATCTGACATTTCTGACCAAAATCCCATAAAAATGGGACATTTCTGACCCAAAATCTGAAATTTCTGACCCAAATCCCACAAAAATCCGACATTTCTGACCCAAATCCCACATTTCTGACCCAAATCTGACATTTCTGACCCAAATCCCAAAAAGATCCCACATTTCTGACCCAAATCCCACAAAAATGGGACATTTCTGCCCCAAATCCGACATTTCTGACCCAAATCCGACATTTCTGACCCAAAATCCCAAAAAAATCCGACATTTCTGACCCAAATCCCATAAAAATGGGACATTTCTGACCCAAATCGACATTTCTGACCCAAATCCTACAAAAATCCCACATTTCTGACCCAAAATCCCATAAAAATGGGTTATTTCTGACCCAAAATCCGACATTTCTGACCCAAATCCCATAAAAATCCCACATTTCTGACCCAAAATCCCATAAAAATGGGTTATTTCTGACCCAAAATCTGACATTTCTGACCCAAATCCCATAAAAATGGGACATTTCTGACCCAAATCCAACATTTCTGACCCAAACACCCCATTTTTCCCCCCAAATTTCCCATTTTTTCACTCAAATTTTCAAATTTTCACCCAAATTTTCCATTTTCCCCCCCAAATTTCCTATTTTTCTCCCCTAAAAGCCCCATTTTTTCACCAAAAAATCCAATTTTTTCACCCAAACCCCCCATTTTTTCACCCAAAAATCCCATTTCCCCCCCTAAAACGCCATTTTTTTCCACACAAAAACCTCCAAAAAAAATCCCATTTTCCCCCGTAAAATCCCCATTTTTTCACCTAAATTTCCCATTTTTTCACCCGAATTCCCCATTTTTCCCTCACAAACCCCCAAGTCCCTCCCTTGAAATCCCCATTCTTTCCACGCAAAAACCTCATTATTTTATCAAATAACTGTCATGTTTTCCCCCTAAAAATCCCATTTTTTCACCTAAACCCCAACCCCCCATTTTTTCACCCAAATTTTTCCCCCAAACTCCAATTTCCCATTTTCCCCTCACAAAGCCCCGAGTCCCTCCCTTGAAATCCCCATTTTCCCCCTACAAAACCCTCCAAAAAAACGACATTTTTCCCTGTAAAACCCCCATTTTTCCCTCTAAAAACCCCATTTTCCCCCCCAAAAACCTCATTTTCCCCCCTAAAAATCCCATTTTTTCAACTAAAAACCTCATTTTTTCACCTAAAAACCCCATTCTTTCCACAGAAAACCCTCCAAAAAAATGACATCTTCCCCTCTAAAACCCCCATTTTGCCCCCTAAGAACCCCATTTTTTCCATGAGAAAACCTCCAAAAAATTGACATTTTTCCCCGTAAAAACGTCATTTTTTCACCTAGAAACTTCATTTTTTCACCGAAATTTTCCGATTTTTTTTCCCCATCCCAAATTTCGGAATGTTTTTTCCCCACCTTGGCCTTGGAATTAAAGAACGCCCTCGGGAATAGCGGCGCGGGCAGGTGGGAGCTGAGGATCCGCGGCCGCGCGTTGATCCGGGCTGGTTTTAACACCCAAAACCCTCCAAAAAACCCCATTTTCCCCCTAAAAACCCTTTTTCTCACCTAAAACCCCCAATTTGTCACCTAAAAACCCCATTTTTCCTCCTAAAACCACAATTTTTTTCACCCAAATTTCCCATTTTTTCACCCAAAACCCCTGATTTTTCCCCCTCAAAACCCCATTCTTTCCACTCAAAATCCTCCAAAAAATCGTCATTTTTCCCTCTAAAAACCCCATTTTTTCACCTAAAAACTTCATTTTTTCACCCAAATTTCCCATTTTCCCTCACAAAACCCTCAAAAAAATTCCATTTCCCCCCCTAAAACCCCCATTTTTTCCACGGAAAAACCTCCAAAAAAATCCCATTTTTCCCTCTAAAACCCCCATTTTTCCCTCTAAAAACCTCATTTTTTCACCTAGAAACTTCATTTTTTCACCCAAAAATCCCGATTTTTTTCCCCAACCCCAAATTTTGGAATGTTTTCCCCCACCTTGGCCTTGGAACTGAAGAACGCCCTCGGGAACAGCGGCGCGGGCAGGTGGGAACTCAGGATTCTCGGTCTCGCGTTGATCCGGGCGCGGCGCAGCCCCGGGAGCGTCTCCAGCCACGGGCCGCGCTCCCAGCTGGGCACGGAACGGCACCAGGAGGGGTCACCCCCACGCAGGATCAGGCTCAGGATCTCCAGCATCCACACCGTCCCTGAAAAATGGGAATTTTGGGAATTTTGGGAAATTTTGGGAATTTTTCCCCCTTTATTTGGGGGATTTATGGCGATTTTTGGTGATTTTATGGCGATTTTTTGGGATTTTTTAGTGATTTTTTGGGGTATTTGGGGTCCCCGTCCCGCAGGATCAGGCTCAGGATCTCCAGCATCCACACCGTTCCTGAAAAACGGGAATTTTGGGAATTTTCCCCCTTTTTTTTGGGAATTTCTGTGATTTTTTGGCGAGTTTTGGTGATTTTTATGGCCATTTTATGGTGATTTTCCCATGGGTTTTGGGGTATTTGGGGTCACCCCCACGGAGGATCAGGCTCAGGATCTCCAGCATCCACACCGTCCCTGAAAAATGGGAATTTTGGGAATTTAGGGAATTTTTAGGGAATTTTTAGGGAATTTTTAGGGATTTTTCCCATTTTTTTGGGAATTTCCGTGATTTTTTTGGGATTTTTGGTGATTTTCCCATGAGTTTTGGGGTATTTGGGGTCCCCGTCCCGCAGGATCAGGCTCAGGATCTCCGGCATCCACACCGTCCCTAAAAAACCCAAATTCGGGAATTTCTGGAATTTTTTTTTTGGAATTTTCCCCAAATCCGGGTTTTTTCCCCCGAATCTGTCAGGATTTCGGGGCACCTCTCACTGTTTCTCCCCCATAATTTCTGGATTTTTCCCCCTGTAATTTCTGGATTTCTCCCCCATAATTTTTGGATTTTCCCCCCCAAACTCCAGGATTTGCCCCGAAATTCCGGGATTTTCCCAAATTCCCGCTTTTTCACCCCAAATCTGACCGGATTTCGGGGCACCTCCCACTCTTTTTCCCCCGTAATTTTTGGATTTTTCCCCTTTAATTTTTGAATTTTCCCCCCAAATTCTGCGATTTTCCCCCCCAAATTCCGTGATTTTTGCCCCCAAACTCCAGGATTTCCCCCAAAATTCCGTGATTTTCCCAAATTCCCACGTTTTTGCCCCAAATCTGACCGGATTTTTGGGCACCTCCCACTCTTTTTCCCCCGTAATTTTTGGATTTTTCCCCTTTAATTTTTGGATTTTTCCCCCATAATATTTGGATTTTTGCCCCATAATTCCAGGATTTCCCCCCAAATTCCGGGATTTTCCCAAATTCCCACGTTTTCACCTCAAATCTGACCAGATTTTGGGGCACCTCCCACTCTTTTTCCCCCATAATTTTTCAATTTTCCCCCAAATTCTGCAATTTTACCCCCAAATTCCGTGATTTTTCCCCCCAAATTCGGGGATTTCCCCCCAAATTCCGTGATTTTCCCAAAATCCGTGTTTTTCGCCCCAAATCTGACCGGATTTCTGGTAGGTGACGTTGAAGACGTCGTCGTCCTCCACGGGGAATTCTCGGGCGGCCTCGAGGCCCCGGGGGGAGTAAAGGAGCCCCGGGAACGTCACCCCCCGGTGCTGGAAGTACCCGCACGACATCCTGGAATTCCGAAAATATGGCCCAAAATCTGTAAGGAATTCCCGAAAATCCGTCCCGAAATCATCCCAAAAATCCCCATCGAAATCTGCCCAAAAATCCCCTTTAAAATCTGCCTGGAATTCCCGAAAATCCGTCCCAAATCCGCCCGGAATTCCTGAAAATCTGTCCCGAAAGACACAAGGAATTCCCAAAAATCTGTCCCAAAATCCAAATGGAATTCCAAAAAATCCGTCCCCAAATCCGTCCCCAAATCCGTCCCAAAATCCGCAAGGAATTACCGAAAATCCGTCCCAAATCCGTCCCCAAATCCGCCCAAAAATCCCCATTGAAATCAGCCCGGAAATCCCAAAAATCCGTCCCAAAATCTGCTCCTCCCACCGCACGACATCCTGGAATCCCAAAATACGGCAAAAATCCATAAGGAATTCCTAAAAATCTGTCCCGAAATCCGCCCAAAAATCCCCATCGAAATCCACCCAGAAATCCCCATTGAAATCTGCCCAGAAATCCCAAAAATCCCCATCGAAATCTGCCCGGAATTCCCCAAAATCCGTCCCCAAAATCCGCCCGGAATTCCCAAAAATCCAACCCAAAATCCGTCCCAAAATCCGCAAGGAATTCCCGAAAATCCGTCCCAAAATCCATCCGGAATTCCCAAAAATCTGTCCCCAAATCCGTCCCCAAATCCGTCCTAAATCCACCCGGAATTCCTGAAAATCCATCCCCAAATCCAACCGGAATTCCCAAAAATCCGTCCCAAAATCCGTCCCAAAAATCCCCATCGAAATCATCCCAAAAATCCCCGTCGAAATCTGCCCGGAATTCCCAAAAATCCATCCCCAAAATCCGTCCCAAAATCCGCACGGAATTCCCAAAAATCCGTTCTAAAATCCAAACGGAATTCCCGAAAATCCGTCCCCAAATCCACCCAAAAATTCCCATCGAAATCTGCCCAGAAATCCTGAAAATGCAGCCCAAAATCTGCTCCTCCCCCCGCACGACATCCTGGAATCCCGAAAATACGGCAAAAATCCGTAAGGAATTCCCGAAAATCTGTCCCAAAATCCGTCCCAAAATCCATCCCAAAATTCATCCCAAAATTCATCCCAAAATCCACACGGAATTCCCGAAAATCTGTCCCAAATCAACCCAAAAATCCCCATCGAAATCTGCCCGGAAATCCTGAAAATCCATCCCAAAATCCAAATGGAATTCCCGAAAATCCGTTCCCAAATCCACCCAAAAATCCGCATTGAAATCTGCCCAAAAATCCCAAAAATCCCCATTGAAATCTGCCCAGAAATCCCGAAAATCCGTCCTTAAATCCGCATGGAATTCCCAAAATCCGTCCCGAAATCCGTCCCAAATCCGTCCCCAAATCCGCCCAAAAATCCCCATCGAAATCTGCCCAGAAATCCCAAAAATCCGTCCCAAATCCGCACAGAATTCCCAAAATCCCCATAGAAATCTGCCTGGAATTCCCCCAAATCCGTCCTCAAATCTGCAAGAAATTCCCAAAAATCCGTCCCGAAATCCAAACTGAATTCCCCAAAATCCGTCCCCAAAATCTGCACGGAATTCCCAAAAATCCGTCCCAAAATCCGTCCCAAAATCCGCAAGGAATTCCCGAAAATCCGTCCCAAAATCCATCCGGAATTCCCAAAAATCTGTCCCCAAATCCGTCCCCAAATCCGTCCTAAATCCACCCGGAATTCCTGAAAATCCATCCCCAAATCCAACCGGAATTCCCAAAAATCCGTCCCAAAATCCGTCCCAAAAATCCCCATCGAAATCATCCCAAAAATCCCCGTCGAAATCTGCCCGGAATTCCCAAAAATCCATCCCCAAAATCCGTCCCAAAATCCGCACGGAATTCCCAAAAATCCGTTCTAAAATCCAAACGGAATTCCCGAAAATCCGTCCCCAAATCCACCCAAAAATTCCCATCGAAATCTGCCCAGAAATCCTGAAAATGCAGCCCAAAATCTGCTCCTCCCCCCGCACGACATCCTGGAATCCCGAAAATACGGCAAAAATCCGTAAGGAATTCCCGAAAATCTGTCCCAAAATCCGTCCCAAAATCCATCCCAAAATTCATCCCAAAATTCATCCCAAAATCCACACGGAATTCCCGAAAATCTGTCCCAAATCAACCCAAAAATCCCCATCGAAATCTGCCCGGAAATCCTGAAAATCCATCCCAAAATCCAAATGGAATTCCCGAAAATCCGTTCCCAAATCCACCCAAAAATCCGCATTGAAATCTGCCCAAAAATCCCAAAAATCCCCATTGAAATCTGCCCAGAAATCCCGAAAATCCGTCCTTAAATCCGCATGGAATTCCCAAAATCCGTCCCGAAATCCGTCCCAAATCCGTCCCCAAATCCGCCCAAAAATCCCCATCGAAATCTGCCCAGAAATCCCAAAAATCCGTCCCAAATCCGCACAGAATTCCCAAAATCCCCATAGAAATCTGCCTGGAATTCCCCCAAATCCGTCCTCAAATCTGCAAGAAATTCCCAAAAATCCGTCCCGAAATCCAAACTGAATTCCCCAAAATCCGTCCCCAAAATCTGCACGGAATTCCCAAAAATCCGTCCCAAAATCCACCAAAAAATCCTCATCAAAATTAGCCTGGAATTACCAAAAATCCCCATCGAAATCTGCCCAGAATTCCCGAAAATCCGTCCCGAATCCGCACAGAATTCCCAAAATCTGTCCCCAAAATCCGCAGGGAATTCCCCAAAATCCATCCCAAAATCTGTAAGGAATTCCCAAAATCCGTCCCCAAATCCACCCAAAAATCCCCATTGAAATCCACCCAGAATTCCCGAAAATCCGTCCCAAAATCTGCTCCTCCCCCCGCACGACATCCTGGAATCCCGAAAATACGGCCAAAATCCGTAAGGAATTCCTGAAAATACACCCCGAAATCTGTCCCAAAATCCGTCCCCAAATCCGCCCAAAAATCCCCATCAAAATCTGCCTGGAACTCCCAAAAATCCGTACCTAAATCCATCCTGAAATCCACCCGGAATTCCCAAAAATCCCCATCAAAATCTGCCCGGAATTCCCGAAAATCCATCCCCAAATCCGCAGGGAATTACCAAAAATCCATCCCCAAATCCAAATGAAATTCCCGAAAATCCGCCCCAAAATCCAAACAGAATTCCCGAAAATCCATCCTGAAATCTGCCTGGAATTCCCAAAAATTCATCCCCAAATCCACAGGGAATTCCCGAAATTCTGCCCAGAATTTTCCAAAATCTGCCCCAAAAATTCCCCCCAAACCTCCCCAAAATCCCAAAAAAACTTCCTCAAAATCCGCCCCAAAATCCCCCCAAAATCCCAAAAATTCCCCCAAAATTCCCCCCAAATCCCAAAAATTTCCCCAAATGCCCCCGGGGGGCCCCGAGGACACGAAAGGATACGAAAATTTGGGATTTTGGGATAATTTGGGGATTTTTTGGGATAATTTTGGGATTTTTTTGGGAGAATTTGGGATAATTTTGGGATTTTTGGGAAGATTTTGGGATAATTTCGGGATTTTTGGGGAGATTTTGGGATAAATTTAGGATTTCTTTGGAGATTTTAGGATAATTTTGGGATTTTGCAGAGGTTTTTTGGGAATTTGTTCGTTTTATTTTATGATTTTTTTCCTTTGGTAAATCTGGAAAATTTTGGGATTTTTTTTTTTTTAATTTTGTTTTTTTTGGGGAAGATTTGGGGAGAATTTGGGGCCCTTTTGAGATTTTTAAAATCTTTTTTCGGGTGGGGATTTAGGGAAATTTTAGGTTTTTTTTCTTTGAGGATCTTTTTAATTTTTCAAATTTAAATTTAAATTCTGGGAATTTTTTTGGTGCTTATTTTGAATTTTCTATTTTTTTTGGTGAGGATTTGGGGAAATTTTTAGTTTTGAAATTTTTTTGTTGGGATCTTTTTCATTTTTAAAATTAAAATTCAAATCCCAGAATTTTTTTTGGTGCTTATTTTGCATTTTCCATTTCCCCGGTCGGGAATTTAGGGAAATTTTCCCTTTTTTTTTCTTTTTTCCCCCATTTTTAAAAAAATTCCATTTAAATCTTAATTTTTTCCTAATTTTTTTTGGCAATTTTTAAAAAATTCCTCATTTTTTTACAAAATTCCTGCGGGGGAAATTTTCTCATTTTTGGGGTGTTTTTCTGTCCATTAAAAAATTAAAAATTCAGATTTTTTTCAGGGGTGGGGGAGGGGCGGGGGGGATTTTAAGAGTGGGGGAGGGGCGGGGGGGGGTTTAAAGGGTGGGGGAGGGGCAGGGAAGGTTTTTAGGGGTGGGGGAGGGGCTGAGGTTTTTTTTTTGGGGGTTTTATGGGTGGGGGAGGGGCGGGGGGTGTTCAGAGGTGGGGGAGGGGTCCCACAACACCCCCCGCCCCTCCCCCACCCCCCGAACCCCCCAAAAATCCCCCAAAAATCCCCCCCCGCCCCTCCCCCACCCCTCACCTGCCGCCGCCGCCGCCGCCGCACCTGAGCCCGTGGGGGGGTGGGGGAGGGGCGGGCGGGGTCAGGAGCGGCCCCTCCCCCACCCCAACCCCTCCCCCACCCGCCCCTCCCCCACCCGCCCCTCCCCCACCCCGGACCCCACCCGCCCCTCCCCCACCCGCCCCTCCCCCTCCCCGGCCCCGCCCGCCCCTCCCCCACCCCCGCATGACGTAACCCCCCCCCCAAACCGGTTCTGCCCCTCCCCCACCCCCTCCCCCGAAGCCATTTTGGGGTTCCCCTCCCTCCCCTCCCCAACCCCCCCAAAAAATTTGGGAACCCAAAAAAAATTCCCGCCCCTCCCCCACCCCCCAAATTTTGGATCCCCCCCCCAAAATTTTGACCCCTCCCCCCCCCAAATTTTGGATCCCCCCCCAAAATTTTAGGGACCCCCTCCCAAATTTTTGATCCCTCCCCCCCAAATTTTTGATCCCTCCCCCCCAAATTTTAGGACCCCCTCCCCCAAATTTTAGGGTCCCCTCCAAATTTTTCACCCCTCCCCCCCCCAAATTTTATGGACTCCCCCCCCAAATTTTTGACCCCTCCCCCCCAAATTTTGGATCCCCCCCCCCAAATTTTTAAGGGACCCCCCCCATTTTTTCCCCTCCCCCCCCCAAATTTTGACCCCTCCCCCCCCCAAATTTTAGGGACCCCCCCCCCAAAATTTGGGCCCATTTCCAATTTTGGACCCCCCAAAATTTTAGGGACCCCCTCCCAAAATTTTTGACCCCTCCCCTCTCAAATTTTGGATTCCCCCCCCCCAGAATTTTAGGGACCCCCCCCAATTTTGGGCCCTTCTCCAATTTTGGACCCCCCCAAAATTTTAGGAACCCCCCAAATTTTTCCCCTCCCCCCCCCAAATTTTGGTTTCCCCCCCCCAAATTTTGGATTTCCCCCCCCAATTTTTGGCCCCTCCTCCCCCAAATTTTAGGGACCCCCCCCTCAAATTTGGGCCCTTCACCAATTTTGGATCCCCCCCCAAATTTTAGGGACCACCCCCCCAAATTTTGGATCCCCCCCCCCAAATTTTTTCCCCTCCCCCCCCCGATTTTTTGGGAGCTTTTTCCAAAATTTTCAACACCAAAAAAAAAAAAAAAAAAAAAAAATTGGGGGAATTTTGGGGCCCCCCCCCGGGTGACACCGACCTCTCCCCCCCCAAAAAAATTTTGGGACCCCCCCCCCAAAATTTTGGGACCCCAAAAAGTGGAGGCGGAGCCCCTCCCCCTTTATTTGCTTTTATTTGATATAAAAACATAAGTTACAAAGGGGGGGGAGGGGCGGCCCCGACCCCCCAAAATCGGGGGGGGGGGAACCCCAAAATTTCCCCTCCCCCACCCCAAAATTTCCCCTCCCCCACCCCAAAATTCCGCGGGGGGAGGGGAGGGAAAAACGGCCCAAAAAACCCCAAAATTTGGGATGGGGGAGGGGAAAAAATGGGAATTTCCGGAATTTTTTTTTGGGGGGGGGTCGAGGTGAGGACCCCAAATTTTGGGGAAAAAAAAAAATTTAGGGATTCCCAAAATCCCAAAAAAAATTTAGGGAAAAATCCCGAAAATTTGGGAAAAAAGGAAAAAAAAATACAAAATTTGGGGGTTGTCAAAAGGGGAAAAAAAAAACCCCAAAAATTGGGGAACAAAATGGGGCAAAACCGTCAAAATTTGGGGAAAAAAAAATCAAAAATTTGGGTGTCAAATAAGGAAAAAACCCAAAAATTTTGGGTCAAATAAAAAGGAAAAAAATCCCAAAATTTGGGGGTCACGAAGTGGGGGAAACACCCCAAATTTAGGGGTCAAATCCCAAAAAATCGGGTCCCAAAATGAGGAAAAACCCCCAAAATTTGGGGTTCCCAAATGGGGGAAAAAAGAAAAATTTTGGGGTCCCAAAATGAACAAAAAACTCCAAAATTTGGGATCCCAAAATGGGGAAAAAACCCCAAAATTTGGGGTCAGGAGACAATTTTGGGGTCCCAAAATTAAGGGAAAAACCCCAAAAATTCGAGTCCCAAATTGAGGGAAAACCCCCCAAAATTCGCGGTCCCAAAATTGGGAAAACCCCAAAAATTTGGAGCTGAAAACAGAAAAACAAAAAAACCCCAAAACCCCAAAAATTCGGGTCCCAAATTGGGGAAAAAAACCCAATTTTTGGGATTTTGTCGCCCCCATGTGGTGAAGGACGGGAACTGCAGCGGCCCCAATTTTGGGGTTTTTTTTTGATTTTTTGGGTTTTTTTTGGGGTTTTTTGGGGGATTTTTTTGGGGTTTTTTTTGGGATTTTTTGGGGGCGGGTTTGGGGCGTTTTTGGGGTGAATTCCGCGGATTTTGGGGTCCCTAACGCATGCGGTAGTCGGTGGAACAGGAGAGTTCACAGAGCTGCCCCTTGAAGTCCAGGTCGATGGTGAAGTCCAGGTCGCGCTTTTGGGGTAAAAAATTGGGATTTTGGGTCATCCAGAAATGCACAGAAATCCCCCAAATCCCCCGGACTGAAAATCACCCCCAAAATCACCGAATTTACCCCAAAATTCCACCAAAATATCCCCGAACTAAACCCCCCAAATCCCAATCAAAACCCCAAAAATGCCTCAAAATTGAAAATCCTCCCCCAAAATCCCAAATTTGACCCCAAAATCCTCTCAAAATCCTCCCATTTATCCCAAAATGTCCCTATAATCCCCAAATTTACCCCAAATTTACTTCAGGTGTCCCCCAGCCCAAGTTTTGGTTCCTAAATCCCAATTTTGGGTCTGAAACCCCAATTTTGGGTCTCCAAACCCCAATTTTGGATTTCAAACCCCAATTTTGGGTCAGAATCCCCCAATTTTGGGTCTCCAAACCCCAATTTTGGGTCAGAATGTCCCAATTTTGGGTCAGAATCCCCCAATTCTGGGTCTCCAAACCCCAATTTTGGGTCTCCAAACCCCAATTTTGGGTCAGAACCCCCCAAATTTGGATCTCAAACCCCAAATTGGGTCAGAACTCCCCAAATTTTGGGTCAGAACTTCCCAATTTGGGTCAGAACTCCCCAATTTTGGGTCAGAACTTCCCAATTTTGGGTCAGAACTCCCCAATTTTGGGTCAGAACTTCCCAATTTTGGCTCCTCAAATCCCTGTTTCAGGTCTCAACCCCAAATTTTGGGTCTCAACCCCCCAATTTTGGGTCAGAACTCCCAAATTTTGGATCCCAAACACCAATTTTGGATCTCAAACCCCAATTTTGGGTCTTCAAACCCCAATTTTGGGTCAGAATCCCCCAATTTTGGGTCCCCAAATCCCAATTTTGGGTTTCCAAACCCCGATTTTGGGTCCCCAAACCCCAATTTTGGGTTTCCAAACCCCAATTTTGGGTCAGAACCCCAATTTTGGGTCTCCAACCCCAATTTTGGATCTCCAACCTCAATTTTGGATCTCAACCCGCAATTTTGGGTCTCCAAACCCCAATTTTGGATCCCAAAATCTCAATTTTGGATCTCAAACCCCAATTTTGGGTCAGAATCCCCCAAATTTGGATCCCAAACCCCAATTTTGGATCCCAAACCCCATTTTTGGGTCAGAAGCCCCAAATTTTGGGTCTAAAACCCCAAATTTTGGATCTCAAACCCCAATTTTGGATCCCAAACCCCAATTTTGGATCTCAAACCCCAAATTTGGATCTCCAAACCCCAAATTTGGATCTCAAACACCAATTTTTGGTCAGAACCTCCAAATTTTGGATCCCAAACACCAATTTTGGGTCTCCAAACCCCAATTTTGGGTCTCCAAACTCCAATTATGGGTCAGAATGTCCCAATTTTGGGTCAGAATGTCCCAATTTTGGGTCAGAATGTCCCAAATTTTGGGTCAGAATCCCCCAATTTTGGGTCAGAACCCCCAATTTTGGGTCTCCAAACCCAAAACTCGCCATAACCCAAAATTTAAATGGAAAAAAACCCCCAAAAACCCCTGAAAAAAACCCAAAAACCCCCAAAAACTCCCAAAAAACTCCAAAAATTTAAATGGAAAAAAAAAAACCCAAAAAACCTCAGAAAAAACTCCAAAAAACCCCCAAAACTCCCCAAAAACCCCCAAAAATCCCCAAATCCGAGGTCGGGGGCGCCTCACGTTGTTTTTGGCGTTGGGTTTCATGGTGATGGTGCCGAAAATTTCCTCTCCGCTCTTCACCGTCAGGTACTCCTCCATGTAGAACACGGTTTGTTTCCAGTGCGTGTACGGCGACTCGGGGCCTGGAAAATCACCCAAAATCAGCCAAATTCACCCCAAAAATCAACCCAAAATTACCTCCAAATCAGGGGAACCCACCCTGCCTTTTATCCCTTTTTTTTAGTTTTTTACACTGAGTTTTTAGCATTTTTTTCTTATTTTTTAGCTATTTTTTTCTGATTTTTTTGCTATTTTTTTTCTGATTTTTTAGCTATTTTTTTCTGATTTTTTACCTATTTTTTCTGATTTTTTCGCATTTTATTCTGAAGTTTTTGGCAATTTTTTCTGATTTTTTGGCTATTTTTTTTCTGAGTTATTTTCATTTTTTTCTGATTTTTTAGCATTTTTTTCTGATTTTTTAGCTATTTTTTCCTGATTTTTTAGTTATTTTTTCTGATTTTTTAGCTATTTTTTCGGATTTTTTAGCATTTTTTCTCATTTTTTAGCTATTTTTCTCTGAAATTTTTTCTGATTTTTTTCTGATTTTTTAGCTATTTTTTTCTGAATTTTAGCTATTTTTTGAGCTATTTCCTCCCCAATTTTTGCTGGTTTTTTTCAGTATTTTTTTCAGCATTTTTAATCCCTTTTCCCCTGATTTTTTCACTTTTTCCCCCCATTTTTCGGCTGTTTTTCCCTCCATGTAGAACACGGTTTGTTTCCAGTGCGTGTACGGCGACTCGGGGCCTGGAAAATCGCCCAAAATCAGCCAAATTCACCCCAAAATCAACCCCAAAATCAGGGAAAACCGCCCTGCTTTTTACTCTGAATTTTAGCATTTTTTTCTGATTTTTTAGCTATTTTTTTCTGAATTTTTAGCATTTTTTTCCTAATTTTTAGCTATTTTTTTCTGATTTTTTAGCTTTTTTTTTTATTTTTTAGCAATTTTTTTCTGAGTTTTTTTCATTTTTTTCTGAATTTTTAGCAAATTTTTTTCTGATTATTTAGCTATTTTTTTCTGATTTTTTCGCATTTTTTTCTGATTTTTTCAGCTATTTTTTCTGAATTTTTTAGCATTTTTCTCTGATTTTTTAGCATTTTTTCTGATTTTGAGCTATTTTTTCTGAATTTTTTAGCTTTTTTTTCTGATTTTTTGAGCTATTTTTTACCCCTTTTACTCCCATTTTCTGCTATTTTTTTCAGCATTTTTTAATCTCTTTTTCCCTGATATTTTTTCTTTTTTTTTCCCTTTTTCCTCCCTTTTCAGCGGTTTTTCCCTTAAAAAAACCCCAAAACCCCCAAAAAAACCCCAAAACCCCCCAAAAAAGACCCAAAAAACCCACCAAAAATTTCATCAAAATGCCCAAAACAACGCTCAAAAAATTCCCAAAAAATCCCAAATTTCCCAAATTGCCCAAAATTTGCGTTTTTTGCCCCAAATTACTGGTGGAGAAGCCGGTTCTCTTGTGGCAGGACCTGAAATCGATGTTGAAGTGGGACAGAAAAACCCCAAAAAAATCCCAAAAAATCCCCTAAAAACCACCCAAAAAATCCCAAAAAATTCCCAAAAATCCCAAATTGCCCAAAATTTGCGTTTTTTGCCCCAAATTACTGGTGGAGAAGCCGGTTCTCTTGTGGCAGTGTCTGAACTCGATGTTGAAGTGGGACAGAAAAATCCCCAAAAAACCCCAAAAAATCCCAAAAAAGCCCCTAAAAACCCCCAAAAAAATCCCCAAAAATTCCCAAATTTCCCAAATTGCCCAAAATTTGCGTTTTTTGCCCCAAATTACTGGTGGAGAAGCCGCTTCTCTTGTGGCAGCGCGTGAACTCGATGTTGAAATAGGACAGAAAAATCCCCAAAAAATCCCCAAAAAAAACCCTAAAATCCCCTCAAAAAAATCCGAAAAAATTCCCAAAAATCCCAAATTGCCCAAAATTTGCGTTTTTTGCCCCAAATTACTGGTGGAGAAGCCGGTTCTCTTGTGGCAGTGTCTGAACTCGATGTTGAAATGGGACAGAAAAATCCCCAAAAAAATCCCCAAAAAATCCCCAAAAAAACCCCTAAAAAATCCCCAAAAATTCCCAAAAATCCCAAATTGCCCAAAATTTGCGTTTTTTGCCCCAAATTACTGGTGGAGAAGCCGCTGGGCTTGTGGCAGTGCCTGAACTCGATGTTGAAATGGGACAGAAAAATCCCAAAAAAACCCCCAAAAAAACCACCAAAAAAATCCCAAAAAATTCCCAAAAATCCCAAACTGCCCAAAATTTGCGTTTTTTGCCCCAAATTACTGGTGGAGAAGCCGGTTCTCTTGTGGCAGCGCGTGAACTCGATGTTGAAATGAGACAGAAAAACCCCCAAAAAACCACAAAAAAACCCCTAAAAACCCACAAAAAAATCCCAAAAAATTCCCAAAAATCCCAAATTGCCCAAAATTTGCGTTTTTTGCCCCAAATTACTGGTGGAGAAGCCGGTTCTCTTGTGGCAGCGCGTGAACTCGATGTTGAAGTGGGACAGAAAAATCCCCAAAAAATCCCCTAAAAACCACCAAAAAAATCCCAAAAAATTCCCAAAAATCCCAAATTGCCCAAAATTTGCGTTTTTTGCCCCAAATTACTGGTGGAGAAGCCGGTTCTCTTGTGGCAGCGCGTGAACTCGATGTTGAAATAGGACAGAAAAACCCCAAAAAATCACTAAAAAATCACAAAAAACCCCCTAAAAACCCCTAAAAAAATCCCAAAAAATTCCCAAAAATCCCAAATTGCCCAAAATTTGCGTTTTTTGCCCCAAATTACTGGTGGAGAAGCCGGTTCTCTTGTGGCAGCGCGTGAACTCGATGTTGAAGTGGGACTGAAAAATCCCAAAAAATCCCCAAAAAATCCCCTAAAAGCCACCCAAAAAATCCCAAAAAATTCCCAAAAATCCCAAATTGCCCAAAATTCGCGTTTTTTGCCCCAAATTACTGGTGGAGAAGCCGCTTCTCTTGTGGCAGCGCCTGAACTCGATGTTGAAGTGGGACAGAAAAATCCCAAAAAAATCCCCAAAAAAATCCCAAAAAAACGGCCCTAAAAAATCCCAAAAAATTCCCAAAAATCCCAAATTGCCCAAAATTTGCTTTTTTTGCCCCAAATTCCTACTGGAGAAGCCGCTGGGCTTATGGCAACATGTGAACTCGATGTTGAAGTGGGACAGAAAACCACCCAAAAATCCCCAAAAAACCACAAAAAAACCCCTAAAAACCACCCAAAAAATCCCAAAAAATTCCCAAATTTCCCAAATTGCCCAAAATTCGTGTTTTTTGCCCCAAATTACTGGTGGAGAAGCCGGTTCTCTTGTGGCAGCGCGTGAACTCGATGTTGAAATAGGCCACCAGCGCGTGGACGTAATCGTTGCGCTTCACCTGAAGGCAGAACGGCGCCGTGAAGGTCAACTCCTCCACCTTCACCGTGTAGATGTCCACTTCCTGGGGAGAAAAACGGAGATTTTGGGAAAAATTAAAAAAAATGTGGAAAATCGGTGAAAAAATGGGGAAAATCAGTGAAAAAATGGAGAAAAACGGGTTAAAAATGGCCTGAAATGACCCCAATCCCAACTCCTCCACCTTCACCGTGTAGATGTCCACTTCCTGGGGAGAAAAACCGAGAATTTGGGAAAAATTAAAAAAAATTGTGAAAACCTGGAGGAAATCGGTGAAAAAATGGTGAAAAAATGGTGAAAATCGGTGAAAAAATGGTGAAAATCGGTGAAAAAATGGCTTTAAAATGGAGAAAATGGGGTTAAAAATGGCCTGAAAGGACCCAAAATTAACTCCAAACCAACTCCTCGAATTTCTGGGGAGAAAAACGGAGAATTTGGGGAAAATTATAAAAAATGGTGAAAAAATGGGGAAAATCGGTGAAAAAATGGTGAAAATTGGTGAAAAAATGGCTTTAAAATGGAGAAAATGGGGTTAAAAATGGCCTGAAAGGACCCCAATCCCAGCTCCTCCACCTTCACCGTGTGGATGTCCAATTCCTGGGGAGAAAAACCGAGAATTTGGGAAAAATTATAAAAAATGGTGAAAAAATGGAGAAAATTGGTGAAAAAATGGTGAAAAAATGGTGAAAATCGGTGAAAAAATGGAGAAAATGGGGTTGAAAATGGCCTGAAAGGACCCAAAATCAACCCCAAACCAACTCCTCCACCTTCACCGTGTAGATGTCCACTTCCTGGGGAGAAAAACGGAGATTTTGGGAAAAATGATAAAAAATGGGGAAAATCGGTGAAAAAATGGTGAAAATCGGTGAAAAAATGGTGAAAATCGGTGAAAAAATGGAGAAAATCTGGTTTAAAAATGGCCTGAAAGGACCCAAAATCAACCCCAAACCAGTTCCTCGACTTTCTGGGGAGAAAAACCGAAAATTTGGGAAGAATTATAAAAATGGTGAAAAAATGTGGAAAACCGGTGAAAAAATGGGAAAAATTGGTGGAAAAAATGGGGAAAATGGGGTTAAAAATGGTGAAAAAAAGGGAAAAAAGGGAGAAAATTGGGGAGAAAAAAAATTGGGAATTTTTTTTTTATTTTTTTCTTTTTTAATTTTTGGGCTAATTTTGGGCTAATTTGGGCAATTTTGGGCTACCTCGATGAGGCAGGTGTTGGTGGGGATTTTGGGGATAAATTTGAGATTTTTTGGGATATTTTTTGGTTTTTTTTTATTTTTTGGGTATTTTTCGGTTTTTTTTTTAACTGTCGGAATTTTGGGGCAAATTTGGGGGATTTTGGGCAATTTTGGGCTACCTCAATGAGGCAGGCGTTGGTCGGGATTTTGGGGATAAATTTGAGATTTTTTGGGGGGTTTTTTAGGATATTTTTGGGGTTTTTTCGATTTTTTTGTGATTTTTTTGGGGTTTTTTTTAACGGTTGGAATTTTGGGGCAAATTAGTGGGATTTTGGGCAATTTTGGGCTACCTTGATGAGGCAGGTGTTGGTCGGGATTTTGGGGATAAATCTGAGATTTTTTTGTGGTTTTTTTTCGATTTTTTGGTTATTTTTTGGGTTTTTTTCCCCGTTTTTTTGGGGGTTTTTTAATTTTTGGAATTTTGGGGCAAATTAGTGTGATTTTGGGCAATTTTGGGCTACCTTGATGAGGCAGGCGTTGGTCACCAGCTGCTTGGGGTCCACCACGTCCACCAGGGGCTCTTTGATGGCCACGTCCTTGATGCACGACATGTCGAAGCCGTAGACGTTCTCCCACCCTGGGCAGAAAAAGGCAAAATTTGGGAAAATCAACCAAAAATGGGAAAGTTAAAACCCAAAATAATGGGAAAGTTCCCACCCAAAAAATGGGAAAGTTCCCATGGGAAAATTCCCCAAAAAAGGGGAAATTCCCACCAAAAAATTCCCCAAAAATGGGAAAATTCCCACAAAAAATTCCCCAAAAATGGGAAATTTCCACCAAAAAATCCACCAAAAATGGGAAAGTTCCCACCCAAAAAAATGGGAAAGTTCCCACTGAAAAAAATCCCCCCAAAAACTGGGAAATTTCCACCAAAAAATTCCCCAAAAATGGGAAAATTCCCACTAAACAAACACCAAAAAATGGGAAAATTCCCACCCAAAAAATGGGAAAATTCCCACTAAACAAACACCAAAAAATGGGAAAGTTCCCACCCAAAATTGGGAAAGTTCACACCCAAAAAATGGGAAAGTTCCCACCTAAATAATGGGAAAGTTCCCACTGAAAAAAATACCCCAAAAATGGGGAAATTCACACCAAAAAATCCACCAAAAATGGGAAAATTCCCACTAAACAAACACCAAAAAATGGGAATTCCCACTAAAAAAAATCCAAAAAATGAGAAAATTACCAACAAGAAACCCCAAAAAATGGGAAAATCCCCAAAATTCCCAAAAAATTCCCTGAAAAATCCCCCCCCCAAAAAAATCCTCCAAAATTCCTGGAAATTCCCCAAAAAAATCCTCCAAAAAATCCTCCCAAAGTCCCCCAAAAAATCCCCCAAATAATCCCTGATAAAAACCTCCAAAACCACCCAAAAAACCCCAAAATTCCCCCTAAATCCCCTCAAAATCCTCAAAAAACCCTCTAAAAATTCTCGAAAAAATTCCCGAAAATTTTGGAAAAAATCCCCCAAAAAATCTCCCAAAAAATCCCCTCCAAACCCCCCTCAAAAAAACCTCCAAAAATCCTCAAAAAAATGCCAAAAAATCTTTAAAAAATCCCCAATCCCTCCAAACCCTCTCAAACCCCCCAAAAAAACCTCCAAAAAATACCCCAAAAATCCTCAAAAAATTCCCCAAAAATCTGAAAAAAATCCCCAAAAATCCCCCCAAACCCCCTCAAAATCCCCCCAAAAAAACTCCAAAAATCCTCAAAAAAAAATCCTGAAAATTTTGAAAAAATCCCCAAAAAAATCCCCCAAAAAAACCTCCAAAAAATACCCCAAAAATCCTCAAAAAATTCCCCAAAAATCTGAAAAAAATCCCCAAAAATCCCCCCAAAACCCCTCAAAATCCCCCCAAAAAACCCTCCAAAAATCCTCAGAAAAAAATTCCTGAAAATTTTGAAAAAATCCCCAAAAAAATCTCCCAAAAAATCCCCCCAAATTCCCTCAAAAAAACCTCCAAAAATCCTCAAAATAAATTCCTAAAAAATCTGAAAAAAATCCCCAAAAAATCCCCCCAAACTCCCAAAAAACCTCCAGAAAATACCCCAAAAATCCTCAAAAAATTCCCAAAAAATTCGAAAAAAATCCCCAAAAAATCTGAAAAAAATCCCCAAAAATCCCCCCAAACCCCCAAAAAACTCCAAAAAAACCCCCAAAATCCTCAAAAATAAAAAAACCCGAATTTTCCCAAAAAGCCCCAAATTCATCCCAAATCTCACAGTGGATTTTGTAGTCCTTGTACTGCCGGTCCTCGATGGCCGTGACGTAGAGAGTGGCGCGGTCCGGGAAAATCAGCCCCGACGGGCTCTGGAAAACGGGAAAAATCCAAATTTTAGTGGGGAAAATCCCAAAATTTAATGGGAAAAATCCCAGAAATTAATGGGAATATTCCCAAAATTTAGTGGGAATTATTACAGATTTTATAGGAGAAAATACCAGATTTTATTCTGATTTATTCTGAATTTTATTGGGAAAAATTCCAGGTTTTTATTGGGAAAAATCACAGGTTTTTACAGGGAATATTCCCAAAATTTAATGGGAAAAATCCCAGGTTTTAACGGGAAAAATCCCAGGTTTTTATTGGGAAAAAAATCCCAAAATTAATGGGAATTATCCTGGCTTTTATTGGGAAAAATCCCAGGTTTTTACTGGGGAAAAATCCCAAAATTTATGGGAAAAATCACATCTTTTTTACTGGGAATATTCCCAAAATTTAATGGGAAAAATCCCAGGTTTTATTGGGAAAAATCCCAGGTTTTTACTGGAAAAAAAATCCCAAAATTAATGGGAATTATCCCAGGTTTTATTGGCAAAAATCCCCATTTTTTACTGGGAATATTCCCAAAATTTGATGGGAAAAACCCCGACCTGAAACGGCGCGGTCCGGGAAAATCAGCCCCTGCGGGCTCTGGAAAACGGGAAAATCCCAAATTTTAGTGGGAAAAATCCCAAAATTTAATGGGAAAAATCCCCAAAATTTAATGGGAATATTCCCAAAATTTAGTGGGAAAAATCCCGGGTTTTACCGGGAATTATTCCAGATTTTATTCTGATTTATTCTGAATTTTATTGGGAAAAATCCCGAATTTTATTGGGAAAAATCCCCGGTTTTTACTGGGAAAAAATCCCAAAATTAATGGGAATTATCCCAGGTTTTATTGGGAAAAATCCCAAAATAAATGAGAATTATCCCAGGTTTTATTGGGAAAAATCCCAGGTTTTTACTGAGGAAAAAAATCCCAAAATTATTGGGAAAAATCCCAAAATTTATTGGGAAAAATCCCAGGTTTTATTGGCAAAAATCCCCATTTTTTACTGGGAATATTCCCAAAATTTGATGGGAAAAACCCCGACATGGAACGGCGCGGTCCAGGAAAATCAGCCCCGACGGGCTCTGGAAAACGGGAAAATCCCAAATTTTAGTGGGAAAAATCCCAAAATTTAATGGGAAAAATCCCAGAAATTAATGGGAATATTCCCAAATTTTGGTGGGAAAAATCCCCCAAATTTAATGGGAAAAATCCCCCAATTTAATGGGAAAAATCCCCCAAATTTAATGGGAATTATTACGGATTTTATAGGGGAAAATGCCAGATTTTATTCTGATTTATTCTGAATTTTAGTGGGAAAAATCCCAAGTTTTTACTGGGAATATTCCCAAAATTTAATGGGAAAAATCCCAAAATTAAGTGGGAATTATCCCAGGTTTTATTGGGAAAAATCCCACCTTTTTACCGGGAATATTCCCAAAATTAATGGGAATTATCCCAGGTTTTATTGGGAAAAATCCCAAAATTAATGGGAATTATCCCAGCTTTTATTGGGAAAAATCCCAGGTTTTTACTGGGAATATTCCCAAAATTTAGTGGGAAAAATCCCGGGTTTTAGTGGGAATTATTCCAGATTTTATAGGGAAAATTCCCAGGTTTTATTGTGATTTATTCTGAATTTTATTGGGAAAAGTCACGAATTTTATCGGGAAAAAATCCCGAAATTTAATGGGAAAAATACCAAAATCAAATGGGAAAAATCCCAGGTTTTATTGGGAAAAATCCCAGTTTTTATAGGGAAAAATCCCAAAATTTAATGGGAAAAATCCCGACATGGAATGGCGCAGTCCGGGAAAATCAGCCCCGACGGGCTCTGGAAAACGGGAAAATCCCAAATTTTAGTGGGAAAAATCCCAAAATTTAATGGGAAAAATCCCAGGTTTTATTGGGAAAAATCCCAGGTTTTATTGGGAAAAATCCCAAAATTAAATGGGAATTATCCCAGGTTTTATTGGGAAAAATCCGAGTTTTAGCGGGAAAAATCCCAAAATTAATGGGACTATTCCCAAAATTTGATGGGAAAATCCCCGGCATGGAACGGCGCGGTCCGGGAAAATCAGCCCTGACGGGCTCTGGAAAACGGGAAAAATCCCAAATTTTAGTGGAAAAAATCCCAAATTTTAGTGGGAAAAATCCCAAAATTTAATGGGAAAAATCCCCAAAATTTAGTGGGAAAAATCCCGGGTTTTACCGGGAATTATTTTGAATTTTATTGGGAAAAAATCCCAGATTTTAATAGGAAAAATCCCAGGTTTTATTGGGAAAATTCCCCAATTTTAGCGGGGAAAATTCCAGGTTTTAGTGGGAAAAATCCCAAATTGTAATGGGAAAAATCCCAAAATTAATGGGAATTATCCCTGCTTTTATTGGGAAAAAATCCCAGGTTTTATTGGGAAAAATCCCGGGTTTTTACTGGGAATATTTCCAAAATTTAATGGGAAAAATCCCCACATTTAATGGGAAAAATCCCCACATTTAATGGGAAAAATCCCCCAAATTTAATGGGAAAAATCCCAGGTTTTTACTGGGAATATTCCCAAAATTTAATGGGAAAAATCTCCAAATTTATTGGGAAAAATCCACCAAATTTAATGGGAAAAATCCCCAAATTTATTGGGAAAAATCCCCAACATTTAATGGGAAAAATCCCCAAATTTAATGGGAAAAATCCCCCAAATTTATTGGGAAAAATCCCGGGGTTTACTGGGAATTATTACGGATTTTATAGGGGAAAATACCAGGTTTTATTGTGAATTATTCTGAATTTTATTGGGAAAAATTCCAAATTTTATTGGGAAAAATCCCAGGATTTTACTGGGAAAATTCCCAAAATTTAATGGGAAAAATACCAAAATTAAATGGGAATTATTCTGAATTTTACTGGGAAAAATCCCAAAATTTAATGGGAAAATCCCAGGTTTTCGTGAGAAAAATCCCAGGTTTTATTGGGAATTTTGGGGGAAATACCCCAAATTTTAATGGGAAAAATCCCCCATTTTTTAGGGAATATTCCCGGGGATTTTTGGGGTGAATTCTCTGGATTTTCGGGGTGAATCCCCGGGATTTTTGGGGTGAAATCCTGGGATTTTTAGGGTGAATTAATGGGATTTTAGGTGTGAATTCCCGGGATTTTTGGGGTGAATTCCTGGGATTTTTGGGGTGAATTCCTGGGATTTTTGGGATGAATTTCCAGGATTTTGGGCCGCTTTGGGCTCATTTTCATTTTGATTTTTATTCATAATTCAGATTTTTTAACCCTTTCACGGCACCGCCCGGGGACATTTTTGAGCTCCGGTTCCTGAGGATTTCGGGGAATATTCCCGGGATTTTTGGGGTGAATCCCCGGGATTTTTGGGGTGAATTCCCAGGATTTTTGGGGTGAATTCCCGGGATTTTGGGGTGAATCCTGGGGATTTTTGGGGTAAATTTCCAGGATTTCGGGGAATATTCCCAGGATTTTTGGGGTGAATTTCCAGGATTTTTGGGATGAATTCCCGGGATTTTTGGGGTGAATTCCCGGGATTTTTGGGGTGAATTCCCGGGATTTTTGGGATGAATCCCTGGGATTTTTGGGATGAATTTCCGGGATTTTGGGGCTCTCTGGGTTCATTTTCATTGCTATTTTTATCAACAATTCAGATTTTTTAACCCTTTCAAGGCACCGCTGTGGGACATTTTTGCGCTCCGGTTCCTGAGGATTTCGGGGAATATTCCCGGGACTTTTGGGGTGAACCCCCGGGATTTTTGGGGTGAATTCCCGTGATTTTTGGGGTGAATTTCCAGGATTTTGGGCCACTCTGGGTCCATTTTCATTGCGATTTTTGTCAATAATTCAGATTTTTTAACCCTTTCAAGGCAGCTCCCGGGGACATTTTTGAGCTCCGGTTCCTGAGGATTTTGGGGAACATTCCCGGGATTTTTGGGGTGAATTCCCGGGATTTTGGGGTGAATCCCTGGGATTTCTGGGGTGAATCCCCGGGATTTTTGGGGCTCTCTGGGTGAATTTAAGACCCACATATTTCACATTTTTTAACCCTTTCAAGGCTCCGCTCTGGGACATTTTTGAGCTCCGGTTCCTGAGGATTTGGGGGAATATTCCCGGGATTTTTGGGGTGAATCCCCGGGATTTTGGGGCTCTTTGGGTTCATTTTCATCACGATTTTTGTCTATAATTCAGATTTTTTAACCCTTTCACGGCACCGCTCCGGGACATTTTTGAGCTCCGGTTCCTGGGGATTTCGGGGAATACTCCCGGGATTTTTGGGGTGAACCCCCGGGATTTTTGGGGTGAATTCCTGGGATTTTAGGATGCATTTTCATTGCTATTTTTATCAACAATTCAGATTTTTTAACCCTTTCAAGGCACCACTCCGGGACATTTTTGAGCTCTGGTTCCTGAGGATTTTGGGGAATATTCCCGGGATTTTTGGGGTGAATTCCCGGGATTTTTGGGGTGAATTCCCGGGATTTTTGGGGTGAATCCCCGGGATTTTGGGGCTCTCTGGGTGAATTTAAGACCCACATAATTCAGATTTTTTAACCCTTTCATGGCAGCTCCCGGGGACATTTTTGCGCTCCGGTTCCCGGGGATTTCGGGGAATATTCCCGGGATTTTTGGGATGAATTCCCGGGATTTTTGGGGTGAATCCCCGGGATTTCTGGGGTAAATTCCCGGGATTTTGGGCCACTCTGGGTCCATTTTAATTGCGATTTTTGTCCATAATTCAGATTTTTTAACCCTTTCAAGACACCGCTCCGGGGACATTTTTGCGCTCCGGTTCCCGGGGATTTCAGGGAATATTCCCGGGATTTTTGGGGTGAATCCCCGGGATTTTGGAGCTCTCTGGGTTCATTTTCATTGCGATTTTTGTCAATAATTCAGATTTTTTAACCCTTTCAAGGCACCGCCCGGGGACATTTTTGAGCTCCGGTTCCCGAGGATTTCGGGGAATATTCCCGGGATTTTTGGGGTGAATTCCCGGGAATTTTTGGGGTGAATCCCCGGGATTTTTGGGGTGAATTCCCGGGATTTTAGGATGCATTTTCATTGCTATTTTTATCAACAATTCAGATTTTTTAACCCTTTCAAGGCACCGCCCGGGGACATTTTTGCGCTCCGGTTCCTGGGGATTTCGGGGAATATTCCCGGGATTTTTGGGGTGAATCCCCGGGATTTTTGGGGTGAATCCCTGGGATTTTGGTCTCTCTGGGTTTTCATTGTGATTTTTGTCCATAATTCAGATTTTTTAACCCTTTCAAGGCACCGCTGTGGGACATTTTTGCGCTCCGGTTCCTGAGGATTTCGGGGAATATTCCCGGGATTTTTGGGGTGAATCCCCGGGATTTTTGGGGTGAATTCCCGGGATTTTGGGGCTCACCAGCCACTTGTCGCGGGCGTAGATGACGGTGTTGAGCATGGACTCGTAGAAGAGGCAGTAGCCCATCCACTCGCTGATGATGATGTCGACCTTCTCCACCGGCAGCTCCACCTCCTCCACCTTCCCCTTGATGATGGAAACCACTGGAAAAACGGGAAAAAATGGAAAATCACGGAATTACGGGGTTAGGGGGGGTACAGGGAATTTTTTGGGGTTTTTTGGGGGGGTTTTAGAGGGGTTTGGGGGATTTTTTGAGGTTTTTTGGGGATTTTTTAGGGTTTTTGGTGGTTTTTAGGTTTTTTTTTGGGAATTTTTTAGAGGTTTATGGGGTTCATTTGGGGGATTTTTTGAGGTTTTTTGGGGGGGTTTCAGAGGGTTTTTTTGGGGGATTTTTCGAGGGTTTTTTTGGGGGATTTTTAGACATTTTCTGTTTTTTGGTTTTTTTTTGTGTGTGTTTATGGGATTTTTAGAGTTTTTTTGGGGATTTTTGGAAGTTTTTTTGGGATTTTTAGAGTTTTTTTTTAGAGGTTTTTTGGAGTTTTTTAGAGATTTTTTGGGATTTTTTAGAGATTTTTGGTGGTTTTTACAGGTCTTTTTGGGATTTTTTTAGAGGTTTATGGGGTTCATTTGGGGGATTTTTGGGGTTTTTTTTGGGATTTTTTTAGAGGTTTTTTGGGGGGTTTTTAGAGGGTTTTTGAGGATTTTTTAGGGGTTTTTTGGGAATTTTTTAGGGATTTTTGATGGTATTTCAGGGTTTTTTTTTGGGGGATTTTTTAGAGGTTTATGGGGTTCATTTGGGGGATTTTTTTGGGTTTTTTTTTGGGATTTTTTTAGAGGTTTTTGGGGGGATTTTTAGATGTTTTTTGGGGATTTTTAGGGGTTTTTTGGGGGATTTTTTTGAGGTTTATGGGGTTCATTTGGGGGATTTTTTCAGGGTATTTTTTTGAGTTTTCTTTGGGGTTTTTAGAGGTTTTTTGGGGGTTTTTTTAGAGGTTTTTTTGAGGGGTTTTTAGAGGTTTTCTGGGGTTTTTTTTAGTGTGTGTTTTTTGGGATTTTTAGATGTTTTTTAGGGATTTTTGCTGGTTTTTTAGGTATTTTTTGGGAATTTTTTAAAGGTTTATGGGGTTCATTTGGGGGATTTTTAGATTTTTTTAGAGTTTTTTTTATTTTTAGAGGTTTTTTGGGGTTTTTTAGAGATTTTTTGGGCGATTTTTTAGAGATGTTTGGTGTTTTTTTACGGTTTTTTTGGGATTTTTTTTAGAGTTTTATGGGGTTCATTTGGGGGAGGTTTTGAGGGGTTTTTTGGGTTTTCTTTGGGATTTTTACAGGTTTTTTGGTGTTTTTTAGAGGTTTTTGGGGGATTTTTTAGAGATTTTTGGTGGTTTTTAGGGTTTTTTTGGGATTTTTTTAGAGGTTTATGGGGTTCGTTTGGGGGATTTTTTGGGGGTTTTTTTTTATTTTTGTGAGGTTTCTTTGGGGATTTTTTGAGGTTTCTTTAGAGTTTTTTTTTAAGGGATTTTTTTGAGAATTTTTTTTTTTCTTGAGATTTTTAAAAAAATCTTTAGAGGTTTTTGGTGGATTCTTGGGGGATGTTTTTGTGATTTTTTTTGGGTTTTTTTGGGGGGGAGATTTTTTAGAGGTTTTTTGGGGAGATTTTTTTGGGATTTTGGGGAGATTTTTTAGGGATTTATTGGGGGTTATTTTGGGGTGATTCTGGGGCATTTTGGGGCTCTCACCGTGGTCCAGTTTGTTGGCCTTGACGATCTTGACGGCGTAGTCGGAGATGCTGGAGCACTCGATCTGGGGGAGGGGTGTCAGTGACCCCAAAATCCCCAAAATCCACCCCAAAATCCACCCCAAAAACCCAAAATCCATCCTAGGCACCCCAGGGACCCCAAAATCACCAAAAATCCACCCCAAAACCCCCAAAATACAACCCAAAATCACCAAAATCCACCCCAAAATCCACCCCAAAAACCCCAAATCTATCCTAGGCACCCCCTGGGACCCCAAAATCACCAAAAATCCACCCTAAAAATGCCAAAATCCACCCCAAAAATCCCAAAGTACAACCCAAAACCTATAAAATCCACCCCAAAACCCTAAAATCCATCCCAGGCACCACCTGGGACACCAAAATCACCAAAAATCCACCCAAAAAACCCCAAAATCTAACTCAAAATCCCCAAAATCCATCCTAGGTACCCCCTGAGACCCCAAAATTACCAAAATCCACCCCAAAAACCCCAAAATCCATCCTAGACACTCCCTGGGACCCCAAAATCACCAAAATTCGCCCCAAAACCACCAAAATCCAACCCAAAATCCACAAAATCCACCCCAAAAACGCCAAATCCATCCCAGACACCCCCTGGGACCCAAAACTGCCCCAAACTCTCCCCAAAACTGCCCAAAATGACACAAACTGCCCCAAAATTACACAAAATTACACAAAGTGACCCAAAATCGCCCAAATTTACCCCAATAACTCTCCTGGCCCCGGCTTTAGCAGCGAACATGCAGAGGATCCCGGTGCCACTGCCCACGTCCAGCACCAAACCAGCCCCAAACTGACCCAAAACTGTCCCAAATTTCCCCCAAACTGACCCAAAATGACCCAAATTCCCCCCAAAACTGCCCAAAATCCCAAAATCGCCCAATTTTACCCCAATAACTCTCCTGGCCCCGGCCTTGGCAGCGAACATGCAGAGGATGCCCCTGACAGGACCCCAAAACTGACCCAAAACTGCCCCAAACTGACAAAAAATGACACAAAACGGACCCAAAATGACCCAAATTTTTCCCAAAACTGCCCAAAATGACCCAAAATCGCCCAATTTTACCCCAATAACTCTCCTGGCCCCGGCCTTGGCAGCGAACATGCAGAGGATGCCCCTGACAGGACCCCAAAAGTGCCCCAAAAGGACCCAAATTCCCCCCAAACTGCCCCAAACTGACACAAAATGACACAAAATGACCCAAAATCGCCCAAATTTACCCCAATAACTCTCCTGGCCCCGGCCTTGGCAGCGAACATGCAGAGGATGCCCCTGACAGGACCCCAAAACTGCCCCAAAAATGCCCCAAAAGTGCCCCAAAATGACACAAAACTGCCCCAAAACGACCCAAAATTGTACCAAATTTCCCCAAAATTGCCCAAAATCCCAAAATCGCCCAATTTTACCCCAATAACTCTCCTGGCCCCGGCCTTGGCAGCGAACATGCAGAGGATGCCCCTGACAGGACCCCAAAAGTGCCCCAAAACTGCCCCAAAACTGACAAAAAATGACACAAAACGGACCCAAAATGACCCAAATTCCCCCCAAAAGTGCCCAAAATCCCAAAATTGCCCAAATTTACCCCAATAACTCTCCTGGCCCCGGCTTTAGCAGCGAACATGCAGAGGATGGCCCTGACAGGACCCAAAAGTGCCCCAAAATGACCCGAATTCCCCCCAAAATCACCCAAATTTTTCCCAAAACTGCCCAAAATGACCCAAAATCGCCCAAATTTACCCCAATAACTCTCCTGGCCCCGGCTTTAGCAGCGAACATGCAGAGGATGCCCCTGACAGGACCCCAAAAGTGCCCCAAAAGTGCCTCAAACCTGCCCCAAACCAGCCCCAAAATGACCCAAATTCCCCCTAAACTGACTCAAACTGACCCAAAAATGACCCAAAATGACACAAACTGACCCAAAATGACCCAAAATCGCCCAAATTTACCCCAATAACTCTCCTGGCCCCGGCCTTGGCAGCGAACATGCAGAGGATGCCCCTGACAGGACCCCAAAAGTGCCCCAAAACTGCCCCAAACTGACCCAAAATGACCCAAAATTGTACCAAATTCCCCCAAAATGACACAAAATGACACAAAATGACCCAAAATCGCCCAAATTTACCCCAATAACTCTCCTGGCCCCAGCTTTGGCAGCGAACATGCAGAGGATGCCCCTGACAGGAACCCAAAAGTGCCCCAAAAGTGCCCCAAAACTGCCCCAAACTGACCCGAATTCCCCCCAAAATGACCCAAATTCCCCCCAAAACTGCCCAAAATCCCAAAATCGCCCAATTTTACCCCAATAACTCTCCTGGCCCCGGCTTTAGCAGCGAACATGCAGAGGATGCCCCTGACAGGAGCCCAAAACTGACCCAAAACTGCCCCAAACTGACCCAAAACTGACCCAAAATGACACAAAACTGCCCCAAAATTACCCAAATTCCCCCCAAAACTGCCCAAAATCCCAAAATCGCCCAAATTTACCCCAATAACTCTCCTGGCCCCGGCCTTGGCAGCGAACATGCAGAGGATGCCCCTGACAGGACCCCAAAAGTGCCCCAAAAGTGCCTCAAACCTGCCCCAAAATGGCCCAAAATTGTACCAAATTCCCCCAAAATGACCCAAAATGACCCAAAATCGCCCAAATTTACCCCAATAACTCTCCTGGCCCCAGCTTTAGCAGCGAACATGCAGAGGATGCCCCTGACAGGACCCCAAAACTGACCCAAAACTGACCCAAACCAGCCCTAAATGGACCCAAACCAGCCCCAAACTGACCCAAAATGACCCAAATTTTTCCCAAAACTGCCCAAAATGACCCAAAATCGCCCAAATTTACCCCAATAACTCTCCTGGCGCCGGCTTTAGCAGCGAACATGCAGAGGATGCCCCTGACAGGACCCCAAAAGTGCCCCAAAACTGCCCCAAAATGACCCGAATTCCCCCCAAAATGACCCAAATTACCTCTAAACTGACCCAAAATGACCCAAAATGACACAAAATGACCCAAAATCGCCCAAATTTACCCCAATAACTCTCCTGGCGCCGGCCTTGGCAGCGAACATGCAGAGGGTGCCCCTGACAGGACCCCAAAACTGCCCCAAAACTGCCTCAAACTGACCCAAAACTGCCCCAAATTCCCCCCAAACTGACCCAAAATGACCCAAAATGACACAAACTGCCCCAAAATGACCCAAAATCCCCAAAATTTACCCCAATAACTCTCCTGGCCCCGGCTTTGGCAGCGAACATGCAGAGGATCCCGGTGCCACTGCCCACGTCCAGCACCAAACCAGCCCCAAAATGACCCAAAACTGTCCCAAATTCCCCTCAAACTGACCCAAAATGACCCAAATTTTTCCCAAAACTGCCCAAAATCCCAAAATCGCCCAAATTTACCCCAATAACTCTCCTGGCCCCGGCCTTGGCAGCGAACATGCAGAGGATGCCCCTGACAGGACCCCAAAACTGCCCCAAAAGTGACCCAAAACTGCTCTAAACTGCCCCAAACTGAGCCGAATTTCCCCCAAACTGCCCCAAATGACACAAACTGACCCAAAATGACCCAAAATCGCCCAATTTTACCCCAATAACTCTCCTGGCCCCGGCCTTGGCAGCCAACATGCAGAGGATGCCCCTGACAGGACCCCAAAACTGCCCCAAAATGACCCAAAACTGCCCCAAAATGACACAAAATGACACAAACTGACCCAAAACTGCCCAAAATGACCCAAAATCGCCCAATTTTACCCCAATAACTCTCCTGGCCCCGGCCTTGGCAGCGAACATGCAGAGGATGCCCCTGACAGGACCCCAAAAGTGCCTCAAACCTGCCCCAAACTGACCCAAAACTGACCCAAAATGACACAAAACTGCCCCAAAATGACCCAAAGTGACCCAAAATCGCCCAAAGTGACCCAAAATCGCCCAAATTTACCCCAATAACTCTCCTGGCCCCGGCCTTGGCAGCGAACATGCAGAGGATGCCCCTGACAGGACCCCAAAAGTGCCCCAAAACTGCCCCAAAACTGACAAAAAATGACACAAAACGGACCCAAAATGACCCAAATTCCGCCCAAAATGACCCAAAATCCCAAAATCGCCCAAATTTACCCCAATAACTCTCCTGGCCCCAGCTTTAGCAGCGAACATGCAGAGGATGCCCCTGACAGGACCCCAAAACTGCCCCAAAACTGCCCCAAAATGACCCGAATTCCCCCCAAAATGACACAAATTGACCCAAAATGACTCAAAATGACACAAAATGACCCAAAATCGCCCAAATTTACCCCAATAACTCTCCTGGCCCCGGCCTTGGCAGCGAACATGCAGAGGATCCCGGTGCCGCTGCCCACGTCCAGCACCACTTTGTCCTTGAAGAGGTGTCGGTTGTGGAACATGGAGTTGCGGTAGGTCAGCGTCCTCACCTCGTCCTTCAGCATCTCCTTTTTGGGGGAAAAAGGCCAAAAATTAGTTGGGAAATACCAAAAATCAGATGGGGTTTGAGGGGTTAAAAAAAAAGGCAAAAATCCCGGTGAAATCGGATGAAATTCCTAAAAAATAGCAGGAAATTTCGGCAAAATTTGGTGATTTCTGCTCAAAATTGTCCCTAAAATCCCATCCCAGAACCCCAAAAACCAGCTGGGATTTGAGGGGTTAAAAAACCCCACGGAATTCCCAGTGAAATTGGATCAAATTCCTAAAAAATCGGATGAAATTCCTAAAAAATTGGATGAAATTCCTAAAAAATCGGACAAAATTCCGGCAAAATTTGGTGATTTTTGCTAAAAATTGTCCCTAAAATCCCATCCCAGAACCCCAAAAACCAGCTGGGATTTAAGGAGTTAAAAACACCCCGAAATTCCCAGAGAAATCAGATGAAATTCCTAAAAAATCGGATGAAATTCCTAAAAAATCGGAGGAAATTCTGGCAAAATTTGGTGATTTCTGCTCAAAATTGTCCCTAAAATCCCATCCCAGAACCCCAAAAATCAACTGGGATTTGAGGGGTTAAAAAAAAAAACACCTGAATTCCCAGCAAAATTGGATGAAATTCCTAAAAAATCAGATGAAATTCCTAAAAAATCAGATGAAATTCCTAAAAAATAGGATGAAATTCCTAAAAAATCAGATGAAATTCCTAAAAAATAGGATGAAATTCCTAAAAAATCGGAGGAAATTTCGGCAAAATTTGGTGATTTCTGCTCAAAATCGTCCCTAAAATCCCGCCCCAAAAATCACCGGGGGAACCCCAAAATTTGGGTGAATTTCAGGTGATTTCAGGCGGATTTTGGGTCAATTTTGGCTGTTTTTGGTACCTTCTGGACACCAAATTTGGTATAGAATTCAAACTCAGCCAAAATCCCCCCTAAAAACCCCAAAAAATCAAAAATCCCCTTTAAATCCCCCCAAAACCCCTGAGGATGGATTTTGATGTAATTTTGGGTTAATTTCAGGTAATTTTTGGTTAATTTCAGATTATTTTGGGTGGATTTTGGGAGTTTTTGGTACCTTATGGATGCTGAAGCGGGCACAGGACCCAAACCCGGCGAAAATCCCCCCAAAAATCCCCTTTAAATCCCCCCAAAACCCCTCAGGATGGATTTTTATGTAATTTTGAGTTAATTTCAGGTAATTTTTGGTTCATTTCAGATTATTTTGGCTGGATTTTGGGTTAATTTCAGATGCTTTTGGGTCAATTTTGGCTGTTTTTGGTACCTCTTGGACACCAAATTTGGTATAGAATTCAAACTCAGCCAAAATCCCCCAAAAATCCCCTTTAAACCCCCCAAAACCCCTCAGGATGGATTTTGATGTAATTTTGGGTTAATTTCAGGTAATTTTTGGTTCATTTCCGATTATTTTGGCTGGATTTTGGGTGAATTTCAGGTGATTTCGGGTGGATTTGGGGCATTTTTGGTACCTCGTGGATGTTGAAGTGGGCACAGGACCCAAACCCGGCCAAAATCCCCCCAAAAATCCCCTTTAAATCCCCCCAAAACCCCTGGGGATGGATTTTGATGCAATTTTGAGTTAATTTCGGGTGATTTTGGGTGAATTTCAGGTGATTTTGGGTTAATTTCAGGTGATTTTGGGAGGATTTGGGGCATTTTTGGTACCTTGTGGATGCTGAAATGGGCACAGGACCCAAACCCAGCCAAAATCCCCCCAAAAATCCCCCCCAAATCCCCTTTAAACCGCCCCAGGATGGATTTGGGGCAGATTTTTGGGTGAATTTGGGGCGGATTTGGGGTTTTTACCTCGTGGATGCCGAAGTGGGCACAGGACCCAAACCCAGCCAAAATCCCCCCAAAAATCCCCCCAAAATCCCCTTTAATCCTCCCAAAACCCCTCAGGATGGATTTTTATGTAATTCTGAGTTAATTTCAGGTAATTTTGGGTTAATTTCAGATTATTTTGGCTGGATTTTGGGTTAATTTCAGGTGATTTTGGGTGGATTTTGGGAGTTTTTGGTACCTTATGGATGCTGAAGTGGGCACAGGACCCAAACCAGCCAAAATCCCCCCAAAAATCCCCTTTAATCCCCCCAAAACCCCTCAGGATGAATTTTGATGTAATTTTGGGTTAATTTCAGGTGATTTTAGGTTAATTTCAGATGATTTTGGGTGAATTTCAGGTGATTTTGGGTCAATTTTGGCTGTTTTTGGTACCTCCTGGACACCAAATTTGGTATAGAATTCAAACTCAGCCAAAATCCCCCCAAAAATCCCCTTTAAATCCCCCCAAAACCCCTCAGGATGAATTTTGATGTAATTTTGAGTTAATTTCAGGTAATTTTTGGTTCATTTCAGATTATTCTGGGTGGATTTTGGGTGGATTTTGGGAGTTTTTGGTACCTTATGGATGCTGAAGTGGGCACAGGACCCAAACCCGGCCAAAATCCCCCCAAAAATCCCGTTTAAATCCCCCCAAAACCCCTCAGGATAGATTTTAATGTAATTCTGAGTTAATTTCAGGTAATTTTTGGTTCATTTCAGATTATTTTGGCTGGATTTTGGGTTAATTTCAGGTGATTTTGGGTGGATTTGGGGCATTTTTGGTACCTTATGGATGCTGAAGTGGGCACAGGACCCAAACCCGGCCAAAATCCCCCCAAAAATCCCCCCAAAATCCCCTTTAAACTGCCCCAGGATGGGTTTGGGGAGGATTTGGGGCAGTTTTTGGGGCAGATTTGGGGTTTTTACCTCGTGGATGCCGAAGTGGGCGTAGGAGTCGAAGTAATAATCTTTGGAGGTCATGTCCTCGGCCGAGGGTTTGGCGCTGCCCTCGGGGGGCGGGCACGACACCTGGGGGGCACAGAGGGGCTGGGGGCGTCACAAACACACAAATCCCACTGAAATCCCGTTAAAAACATCCAAATCTGACACAAATCCCACCCAAATCCCATTAAAAACACCCAAATCCCACACAAATCCCACTGAAATCCCGTTAAAAACACAAAAATTTCACACAAATCCCACTGAAATCCCGTTAAAAACACCGAAATCTTATTAAAAACACCAAAATCCCACACAAATCCCACTGAAATCCCGTTAAAAACACTCAAATCCCACTGAAATCCCGTTAAAACCACAAAAATTTCACCCAAGTCCCACTGAAATCCCGTTAAAAAACACAAAAATCCCACTGAAATCCCATTAAAAAACCAAAAAATTCACCCAAATCCCACACAAATCCTGTTAAAAACACTGAAATCCCATTAAAAACACACAAATCCCACTGAAATCCCGTTAAAAACACACAAATCCCACTGAAATCCCGTTAAAAATACCCAAATCCCACTGAAATCCCGTTAAAAATACACAAATTTCACCCAAATCCCACACAAATCCTGTTAAAAACACTGAAATCCCATTAAAAACACCCAAATCCCATTAAAAACAAAGAAATCCCACAGAAATCCCATCAAAAACCAAAAAATTTCACCCAAATCCCATTAAAAACACCAAAATCCCACACAAATCCCATTAAAAACACACAAATCCCACTGAAATCCCGTTAAAAATACACAAATCCCACTGAAATCCCGTTAAAAAACACACAAATCCCACACAAATCCTGTTAAAAATACACAAATCCCACTGAAATCCCCTTAAAAACACACAAATCCCACACAAATCCTGTTAAAAACACTCAAATCCCACCCAAAAACCACCCAAATCCCTTTAAAAACACCAAAATCCCACACAAATCCCACTGAAATCCCGTTAAAAACACACAAATCCCACTAAAATCCCATTAAAAACACCCAAATCCCACCCAAAAACCACCCAAATCCCATTAAAAACACTGAAATTCCACCCAAATCCCACTAAAATCCCATTAAAAACACCCAAATCCCACTGAAATTCCATTAAAAACACCAAAATCCCACCAAAATCCCACTGAAATTCCATGGAAATCCCACCTAAATCCCATTGAAATCCCACTAAAATCCTATTAAAAACCGAAATCCCATCCAAATCCCACTGAAATTCCATGGAAATCCCATTAAAAACACCAAAATCCCATTGAAATCCCATTAAAATCACCAAAATCCCATAAAATCCCATTATTTTGCAATTTTCCCCCCCCCCAGAATTTTGTGGGGTTTTCTGGATTTTGGGGCCGGATTTGGGGTTTTTTTCCCCCAAATTTTTGGGTTTTCCCCCAGAATTTCGGATTTTCACAGATTTGGGGTTTTTTGGGGCTGGATTTGGGGGTTTTCCCCTGAATTTTGAATTTTCACAGATTTGGGTTTTTTGGGGCTGGATTTGGGTTTTTTCCCAGATTTGGGGGTTTTTGGGGCTGGATTTGGGGTTTTTTCTACCCAGAATTTTGGGTTTTTCCCAGATTTTGGGGCTGGATTTGGGGTTTTTTCCCCCTGAATTTTGGATTTTTTTCCCAGATTTTGAGGTTTTTGGGGTCTGAATTTTTATTTTTTCCCAGATTTGGGGGGTTTTGGGGCTGGATTTGGGGTTTTTTTTCCCCTGAATTTTGAATTTTCCCGGATTTGGGTTTTTTTGGGGCTGGATTTGGGTTTTTTCCCCCAGAATTTCGGCTTTTTCCCAGATTTCGATGTTTTTGTGGCTGGATTTATATTTTTTCCCAGATTTGGGGTGTTTTTTGGGTTGGATTTGGGGTTTTTCAGGAATATTTACTTCCTCCCGAGGCGGCCGCAGGCTCATCCCGTTAGCCAGGGTGGCTACAAAATTCTGGGGAAAGAGGAACGAGACACGTCACCGGGCACCCCAAAAACGGGGTGGGGCACCCCAAAATTAGGGTTTTGTGGCCAAAAATGGGGTTTGGGACCCCAAAAATGGGGTGGGGGACCCCAAAATTGGGGTTTTGAGGCCAAAAATGGGGTTTGGGACCCCAAAATTGGGGTTTTGAGACCAAAAACGGGGTGGGGGACCCCAAAACTGGGGCTGGGGGAGGCTAAAAATGGGGTAGGATCCCAAAAAATTTGGTGGGGGACCCCAAAAATGGGGTGAGGGACCCCAAAAATTGGATGGGGGAATCCTAAAATGGGGTTTTGAGGCCAAAAATGGGGTTTGGGACCCCAAAATTGGGGCTGGGGGAGCCTAAAAATGGGGTGGGGGACCCCAAAAATGGGGTTTTGAGGGCAAAAATGGGGTTTGGGACCCCAAAAATGGGGTGGGGGACCCTAAAATTGGGGTTTTGAGGCCAAAAATGGGGTTTGGGACCCCAAAAATGGGGTGGGGGACCCTAAAATTGGGGTTTTGAGGCCAAAAATGGGGTTTGGGACCCCAAAAATGGGGTGGGGCACCCCACAAATGGGGTGAGGGACCCCAAAAATGGGGTTGGGGGACCCCAAAACGGGGTGAGGGACCCCAAAATTGGGGCTGGGGGAGCCTAAAAATGGGGTGACCCCAAAAATGGGGTGAGGGACCCCAAAAATGGGGTTTGGGACCCCAGAATTGGGGTTTGGGACCCCAAAATTGGGGTTTTGAGGCCAAAAATTGGGTGGAGGAGCCTAAAAATGGGGTGGGATCCGTAAAATGGGGTGGGGGACCCTAAAATTGGAGTTTTGAGGCCAAAAATGGGGTTTGGGACCCCAAAATTGGGGTTTTGAGGCCAAAAATGAGGTTTGGGACCCCAAAAATTGGATGGGGGAATCCTAAAATAGGGTTTTGAGGCAAAAAATGGGGTTTGGGACCCCAAAATTGGGGTTTGGGACCCCAAAATTGGGGCTGGGGGAAGCTAAAAATGGGGTGGGATCCCTAAAATGGGGTGGGGGACCCCAAAATCGGGATGAGGGACCCCAAAAATGGGGTGGGGGACCCTAAAATTGGGGTTTTGAGGCCAAAAATGGGGTGAGGGACCCCAAAATTGGAATTTGGGACCTCAAAATTGGGGCTGGGGGAGCTTAAAAATGGGGTGGGATCCCTAAAATGGGGTGGGGGACCCCAAAATTGGGGTGGGGGACCCCAGAAATGGGGTGGGGGACCCCAGAAATGGGGTGGGGGACCCCAAAATTGGGGTTTTGAGGCCAAAAATGGGGTTTGGACCCCAAAATTGGGGTTTTGAGGCCAAAAATGGGGTTTGGGACCCCAAAATTGGGGCTGGGGGAGCGGAAAATTGGGGTGGGATCCCTAAAATGGGGTGGGGGACCCCAAAAACGGCGTGAGGGACCCCAAAGATTGGATGGGGGAATCCTAAAATGGGGTTTTGAGGCCAAAAATGGGGTTTGGGACCCCAAAATTGGGGCTGAGGGAGTCTAAAAACGGGGTGGGGGACCCTAAAATTGGGGTTTTGAGGCCAAAAATGGGGTTTGGGACACCAAAAATGGGGTTTTGAGGCCAAAAATGGGGTTTGGGACCCCAAAATTGGGGTTTGGGACCCCAAAAATGGGGTGTGGGACCCCAAAAATTGGATGGGGGAATCCTAAAATGGGGTTTTGAGGCCAAAAATGGGGTTTGGGACCCCAAAAATGGGGTTTGGGACCCCAAAATTGGGGTTTTGAGGCCAAAAATGGGGTTTGGGACCCCAAAAATGGGGCGGGGGACCCCAAAATTGGGGTTTTGAGGCCAAAAATGGGGTTTGGGACCCCAAAAATAGGGCTGGGGGTCCCTAAAATGGGGTTGGGGTCCCCAAAATTGGGGTTGGGGGACCCTAAATTGGGGGTGGGGGGGTGGGAGGGGCTCTTGGGGGGTCACGACCCCAATTTTGGGGGGCAGAGGGGATTTAGGGGGGTCCAGGCCCCAAATTTTGGCGGTTTAGGGGGGTCAGGACCAAAATTTGGGGTGACTTTGAGGATTTGGGGGGGCTGAAAACCCAAATTTTGGGGTCCCTGAGGATTTTGGGGGGTCCCTGACCCAAAATTTTGGGGTCCCTGATGATTCTGGGGGTCCCTGACCCAAAGTTTTGGGGTCCCTGATGATTTTGGGGGGTCCCAGTCCCAAAATTTTGGGGTCCCTGAAGATTTGGGGGGTCCCTGACCCAAAATTTTGGGGTCCCTGATGATTTTGTGGGTCCCAGACCCAAAATGTCATTAAAAAAATCCCAAATTTTCACTAAAAACCACAAAATCTCACAAAAAACCCCAAAATCTCACAAAAAACCCTAAATCCTCATTAAAATCCCCCAAAATTTCATTAAAATCCCCCAAAATTTTGTAACAAACCCCAAAATTTCACTAAAAACCCCAAATCCGCACTAAAACCCCCGAATTTCATTAAAGAACACCAAAATTTCATTAAAACCCTCAAACCCTCACTAAAACACCCAAAATTTCAATAAACCCCCCAAATCTCACAAAAAAACCCCATAATTTCACTAAAAAACCCCAGAATTTAATTAAACCCTGCAAACCCTCACTAAAAACCCCAAAATTTCATTAAAATCCCCAAACCCTCACTAAAAAACCCCAAAATCTCATTAAAAAACCCCAAAATCTCACTAAAAACCCCAAACCCTCACTAAAAACCCCAAAACCTCTTTAAAGTCCCCCAAAATTCCATAAAAATCCCCAAACCCTCACTACAGACCCCAAATCCTCATTAAAGCCCCCAAACCTCATTAAAATCCCCCAAAATGTCATTAAAAACCCAAAATCTCAATAAAACCCCCAAAATTTCATTAAAAACCCCAAAATTTCATAAAAAACCCCAAACCCTCATTAAAAACCTCTCAGAGCCCCTCAGAGCCCCAAAAATTCATTAAAAACCCCAAAAATTCATTAAAAACCTCAAACCCTCATTAAAAACCCCTCAGCCCCCTCAGAGCCCCAAAATTTCATTAAAAAACCCCAAAATTTCATAAAAAACCCCAAAATTTCATAAAAAACCTCAAACTCTCATTAAAAACCCCTCAGAGCCCCAAAATTTCACAAAAAAACCCCCAAATTTCATTAAAAACCCCCAAAATTCATAAAAAAACCTCAAAACCTCATTAAAAACCCCTCAGCCCCCTCAGAGTCTCCCTCATCCCTCAGAGCCCCTCAGAGCCCCTGAGGGCCCCTCAGAGCCGCCCCCATCCCTCAGAGCCCCTCAGAGCCCCAAAATTTCATTAAAAAACCCCAAAATTTCATTAAAAACCCCAGAATTTCATTAAAAACCCCAAAATTTCATAAAAAAACTCAAAACCTCCTTAAAAACCCCTCAGCCCCCTCAGAGCTCCTCTTATCCCTCAGAGCCCCTCAGAGCCCCTGAGGGCCCCTCAGAACCACCCCCCATCCCTCAGAACCCCAAAATTTCATTAAAAACCCCCAAAATTTCATTAAAAACCCCAAAATTTAACTAAAACCCCCAAAATTTCATAAAAAACCTCAAAACCTCACTAAAAACCCCTCAGCCCCCTTAAAGCCACCCTCATCCCTCAGAGCCCCTCAGAGCCCTGAGGGCCCCTCAGAGCCCCCCCCCAATCCCTGAGGGTCCCTCAGAGCCCCAAAATCTCATTAAAAAACCCCCAAAATTTCATTAAAAACTCCAAAATTTCATAAAAAACCTCAAAACCTCATTAAAAACCCCTCAGCCCCCTCAGAGTCCCCCTCATCCCTCAGAGCCCCTCAGCGCCCCCCGCCATCCCTGAGGGTCCCTCAGAGCCCCAAAATTTCATTAAAAACCCCAAAATTTCATTAAAAACCCCCAAAATTTCATTAAAAAACCCAAAATTTCATAAAAAACCCTCAAAACCTCACTAAAAACCCCTCAGCCCCCTCAGAGTCCCCCTCAGAGCCCTCAGCGCCCCCCCCCATCCCTGAGGGCCCCTCAGAGCCGCCCCCCATCTCTCAGAGCCCCAAAATTTCATTTAAAAACCCCCAAAATTTAATTAAAACCCCCTAAGTTTCATTAAAAACCCCAAAATTTTATTAAAAACCCCAGAATTTCATAAAAAAACTCAAAACCTAATTAAAAACCACTCAGCCCCCTCAGAGCCCCTCTCATCCCTCAGAGCCCCTCAGAGCCGCCCCCATCCCTCAGAGCCCCTCAGAGCCCCAAAATTTCATTAAAAACCCCAAAATTTCCTTAAAAACCCCAAAAATTCATAAAAAAACCTCAAAATCCCATTAAAAACCCCTCAGCCCCCTCAGGGCTCCCCTCAGAGCTCCTCAGCCTCCCCCCATCCCTGAGGGCCCCTCAGAGCCGCCCCCCATCCCTCAGAGCCCCAAAATTTCATTTAAAACCCCCAAAATTTCATTAAAAACCCCCAAAATTTAACTAAAACCCCCAAAATTTAATAAAAACCCCCAAACCCTCATTAGGAACCCCTCAGCCCCCTCAGAGCCCCCCCTACCCCTGAGGGCCCCTCAGAGCCGCCCCCCATCCCTCAGAGCACCCCCCCCCCAATCCACGAGGCCCCCTCAGCGCCCTCCCCGCGCCTCCCCCGCCGCTCCCGGGGCCGTTTCCCGCCTCTCCGGGCCCACTTTTCCCTCAGGCCCGGCGGTTCCCGCCCGGTACCGGCGGTTCCCGCGCCGTTACCGCCGCTCTCACCTCCATGGTGCAATTGGCCGCCTCCGCCATCTTGTGAGCGCCAGCAGCGGCCCTCACCGCCCCGGCCTTTTATAGCGGGGGCGGGGCCTCCGCCGGCCCCCCGCGCGGCTCCTCATTGGCCGCAGCTTCCCGCTCGACGCGTTATGATTGGACAGAGCTAACGCCAATCAGGGTTAACCCACCCCCCGCAGCGCTGATTGGGCGGGAGGGTTGTCAGTCATGGGTGGAAGGGAAGCCACGCCCACGAGGCGGTGCGGAGGGGCGGTGCTGCACGCTGATTGGGTGGGGGAGGTGTCAATCAGAAAGCCACGCCCACTGCGCAGCGCCGCCTAGCGGCCGGAGCGATCGTGGTAAATTCCGCCTTAAAACGCCAAAAAATCCCCAAAAAAACCCAAAAAAATCCCCCAAAGCTTCAAAAAATCCCCAAATCCCCCCAATATCCCAAAATGTCCTAAAATTCCCCAAAGCCTCCTAAAATCCCCCAAATCCCCCCAATCCTGAAATGTCCTGAAGTCCCCAAAACCCCCCCCCCAAAAAACCCCAAAATTTCCCCCAAAACCCCAAAAAAACCCCCCAAAAAACCCCAAAACCCCCAAATTCCCAAAAAACCCCAAATGTCCCAAAATCCCCCAAATGTCCCCAAACCCCCAAATCCCCCCAATGTCCCAAAATGTCTCAAAATCCCCCAAATCCCCCCAGCCCTGAAATACCCCAAAATCCCCCCCCAAAACCCCCCAAACCTCCCCCGAAAAAACCTCAAAAAACCTCAAAAAACCCCCAAAAACCCCAAAACCCCCAAAATCCCCCAAATGCCCCAAAAAACCCAACCCCCCCAAATCTCCGAAAATACCCGAAATCCCCAAAAATTCCCCCCAAAAAACCGCCCCAAAAAAACCCCAAAGACCCCAAATCCCCCCAAAAAACCCCAAACCCCCAAATGTCCCAAAATCCCCCAAATCCCCAAAAATCCCCCCCAAAAACTCCCCCAAACCTCCCCCAAATCCCCCCAAAAACCCCAAATCCCCCAATCCCAAAATGTCCCAAAATCCCCCAAACCTCCCCCAAAAAACCCCAAAACTCGAAAACCCCAAATGTCCCAAAATCCCTCAAATGTCCCAAAATCCCCCAAATCCCCCAAATGTCCCCAAATCCCCCCAAATCCCAAAATCCACCAAAACCACAAAACCCCCAAAAACCCCAAAATCCCCCCAATATCCCCCAAAACCCCCAAATCCCCCAAAATCCCAAAACCCCCCAAAAAACCCCAAATCTCCCAAACCCCCCAATATCCCCCAAAATCCCCAAATCCCCCAAAATCCCAAATGTCCCAAAATCCCCCAAATCTCCCCAAAAAACCCATCCAACCCCCCCCGAAAAAAAACCCAAAACCCCCAAAAACCCCAAAACCCCTAAAAACCCCAAAACCCCCCAAAACCCCCAAAAATCCCAAAACCCTAAAATCCCTAAATGTCCCAAAATGTCCCAAAATCCCCAAATGTCCCAAAATCCCCCCAAATTCCCCCAATATCCCCCGAAATCCCAAATGTTCCAAAATCCCCCAAAATCCAAAATGTCCCAAAACCCCCAAAAACCCCCAAAAACCCCAAAACCCCCCAAAAAATCCCCCACAAACCCCAAATGAAACCACTAAAACCTTTTATTAAATCCAATACAAAAACACCGTAACAGCCCCAAAAATCCCAAATTTTTGGGGTTTTTTGGGCCATTTTCGGGGCCGTTTTCGGGGTAAATTTTGGGGTAAATTTCGGGGCAGATTTTGGGGTGAATTTTGGGGTTTTTGGGGTCACCACTGGGGGGTCCCGAAGCGCCGGAGCAGCTCCAGTTGTGCCTCGAGGTCCTTCTGCACCTTCCGCCGCATGTAGAAAATGGGGCAGTCCCGGCTGCAGGTTTGGGGTGAATTTGGGGGATTTTGGGGTTTTTTTGGGGTTTTGGGGGGATTTAGGGATTGGGAGGTTTTGGGGGATTTGGGGTTTTTGGGGGGTTTTGGGGTATTTCAGGGCTGGGGGGATTTGGGGGGTTTTGGGAGATTTGGGGGGATTTGGGGGGATTTTGGAGGTTTTTGGGATTGGGGGAATTTGGGACATTTTGGGTTTTTTAGGATTGGGGGGTTTTGGGGGATTTGGGGGATTTTTGGCATTTTGGGGGGATTGGGGGTTTTAGGAGATTTTGGGATGTTTTGGGGGATTTGGGGTTTCTTGGGGTTTTTGGGGGATTTTGGGGTTTTTTGGGGTTTTGGGGGGTTTGGGGGATTTGGGGTTTTTGGGGGGTATTTGGGGTTTTGGGGGGATTGGGGGTTTTGGGATTTGGGGGGATTTTGGGGGGATTTTGGAGGTTTTTGGGATTGGGGGAATTTGGGGGATTTGGGACATTTTGGGGATTTTGGGGATTTTGGGTTTTGGGGCATTTTGGGGTTTGTGGGGTTTTGGGGGTGTTTTGGGATTTGGGGGGATTTTGGGGTTTTTGGATTTTGGGGGATTTTGGGGGGATTTGGGAGTTTTGGGGGTTTTTGGGGTTTTATGGAGTTTGAGGGATTTTGGGATTTGGGGGTTTGGGGGGATTTGGGGACATTTGGGGATTTGGGGGAATTTTGGAGGATTTTGGGGGGATTGGGGAGATTTGGGGGTTTTGGGATTTGGGGGGATTTTGGAGGTTTTTGGGATTGGGGGAATTTGGGGGATTTGGGACATTTTGGGGGTTTTGGGGTTTTTGGGGTTTTTGGGGGTTTTTGGATTTCGGGGGTTTTGGGGGGATTTTGGGGACATTTGGGGGGATTTTGGGACTGGGGGGTTTGGGGGGTTTTTGGGACATTTTGGGGTTTGGTGACATTTGGGATTTGGGGGGATTTTGTGGGTTTTTGGGGGTTTTGAGGGGATTAGGGACTGGGGGGATTTGGGACATTTTTGGGATTTTGGGGGGTTTTGAGGGAATTTTGGGTTTTTTTGGGACTGGGGGAATTTTGGGGTTTTGGGGGGGGTTTGGGGTTTTTGGGGTTTGGTGACATTTGGGGGTTTGGAGGGATTTGGGGGATTTTGGGATTTGGGGGGATTTTGGGGGTTTTGGGGCATTTGGGGTTTTTGGGGGGTTTGGGGAATATGGGGGGTTCTGGGATTTGGGGGTTTGTGGGAGGTTTGGGGGATTTGGGGGGATTTGGGGGGTTTGGGGGGATTTGGGGTTTTTGGGGGGTTTTGGGACATTTGGGGGATTTGGGGGTTTTGGGGGATTAGAGGGGGTTTTTGGGGATTTTGGGACATTTTGGGGTTTGGTGACATTTGGGGATTTGAGGGTATTTTGGGGTATTTTGGGGGGATTTGGGGGTTGGGGGTTTTTGGGGGATTTGGGGGGTGTGCCCAGCTGTGCCCAGGTGTGTTTTTAGTGCCCCCAGCAGTGCTCAGGTGTGCCCAGGTGTCACAGACAGGTGACACAGGTGTG
Organism: Taeniopygia guttata; assembly: GCF_048771995.1. NCBI lineage: Eukaryota > Metazoa > Chordata > Aves > Passeriformes > Estrildidae > Taeniopygia > Taeniopygia guttata. The sequence continues at coordinate 430,770 of NC_133062.1, forward strand.
CCCAGGTGTGTTTGGGTGTATCTTAGCTGTGCCCAGGTGTGCCCAGGTGTGTTTTTAGTGCCCCCAGGTGTGTTTTTAGTGCCCCCAGGTGCCCCCAGGTGTGCCCCAGGTGTATTCCAGCTGTGCCCAGGTGTATCATAGACACACCCAGGTGCCCCCAGCTGTGCCCAGGTGTGTTTTTAGTGCCCCCAGCTGTGCCCAGGTGTTCCAGGTGTGCCCAGGTGTGTTTTTAGTGTGCCCAGGTGTGCCCAGGTGTGCCCAGGTGCCCCAGGTGCGCCGTACCTGGAGCAGAGCACGTCCTGCAGCAGGGAGCTCTGGCACCGCTGGCACTGACTCCAGAGGCGGGAGAAGCTGCGCTCCAGGTGCCACACCTGGCTCACCTGAGGGGACAGAAACATCCCAAAATATCCCCAAAATTATCCTAAAATATCCCAAAATATCCCCAAAATAATCCCCAAAATATCCCCCAAAATGTCCCTAAAATATCCTAAAATATCCCCAAATATCCCCAAAATATCCCAGCCCTGCCCAGGTGCCACACCTGGCTCACCTGAGGGGCAGAAACATCCCATAATAACCCCCAAAATAATCCTAAAATGTCCTAGAATATCCCAAAATGTCCCAAAATATCCCCAAAATATCCCCAAATGTCCTAAAATATCCCAAATTTGTGACCCCAAACCCCAAATTTGTGACCCCAACCCCCAAATTCGGAATCCAAAATTTGTGACCCAAAAACCCCAAATTTGTGATCCCAACCCCCAAATTCAGGACCCCAAATCCCAAAAATCCCAAATTTGTGGCCCAAAATCCCAAATTTTGGCCCCAAAACCCCAAATTTTGGCCCCAAAACCCCAAATTTTAACCCCAAACCCCCAAATTTGTGACCCCAAAACCCCAAATTGTGACTCCAAAACCCCAAAATTGTGGCCCCAAATCCCAAAATCGGGACCCCAAACCCCCCAAAAACCTCAAATTTGTGACCCAAAACCCCAAAATTGTGACCCCAAACCCCAAATTCAGGACCCCAAATCCCCAAAACCCCAAATTTGTGACCCCAAAATCCCAAATTTTAACCCCAAACCCCAAATTCAGGACCCCAAATCCCCCAAAATCCCAAATTTGTGACCCAAAATCCCAAATTTTGGCCCCAAAACCCCAAATTTTGACCCCAAACCCCAAAATTGTGACCCCAAACCCCAAATCCCAAAATCCCAAATTTGTGACCCCAAAACCCCCAAATTTTAACCCCAAACCCCCAAATTTTAACCCCAAAACCCCAAATTTTGGCCCCAAATTCCCAAATCCCTAAATCCCAGATTCGGCACCCCAAAATCCCAAATCTGTGACCCCAAACCCCCAAATTTTGGCCCCAAACCCCCAAATTCGGGACCCCAAAACCCCAAATTCAGGAATCCAAATCCCAAATTTTAACCTCAAAACCCCAAATTTTGGCCCCAAAACCCCAAATTTTGGCCCCAAAACCCCAAATTTTGGCCCCAAAACCCCAAATTTCGGCCCCAAACCCCAAATCCCAAAATCCCAAATTGAGGACCCCAAACCCCAAATTCAGGAATCCAAATCCCAAATTCAGGACCCAAAACCCCAAATTTTAACCCCAAAACCCCAAATTCAAGACTTAAAACCCCCAAATTTTGGCCCCAAAATCCCTAATTTGTGACCCAAATTCCCAAATTTTAACCCCAAACCCCCAAATTTTAACCTCCAAACCCCAAATTTTGACCCCAAAATCCCAAATTTTAACCCCAAAACCCCAAATTGTGACCCCAAATCCCAAATTTGTGACCCAAAACCCCAAATTTTGGCCCCAAAACCCCAAATTTTAACCCCCAAACCCCAAATTTTGGCCCCAAAACCCCAAATTTTAACCCCAAACCCCCAAATTCGGGACCCCAAAACCCCAAAATTTTGCCCCCAAACCCCAAACTGGGGACCCCAAACCCCCAAATTTTGGCCCCAAAACCCCAAATTTTAACCCCAAAATCCCAAATTTGTGACCCAAAACCCCAAAATTTAACCCCAAAACCCCAAATTCAGGACCCCAAATCCCAAAACCCCAAATTTTGGCCCCAAAACCCCAAATTGTGACACCAAACCCCCAAAACTTGACCCCAACCCCCAAATTAAGGACCCCAAATCCCCAAACCCCGAATTCGGGACCCCAAAATCCCAAATTTTAACCCTAAACCCCAAATTCAGGACCCCAAATCCCAAAATCCCAAATTCGTGACCCAAAATCCCAAATTTGTGACCCCAAACCCCAAATTTGTGACCCAAAATCCCAAATTGGGGACCTGAAAATCCCAAATTCGGGACCCCAAAATCCCAAATTTTGGACCCTAAATCCGAAAATCCCAAATTTGTGATCCCAAACCCCAAATTCAAAACCCCAAATCATAAAATCCCAAATTTGTGACCCCAAACCCCAAATTCAGGACCCCAAATCCCAAATTCGGGACCCCAAAACCCCAAATTTTGGCCCCAAAACCCCCAAATTTGTGACCCAAAATCCCAAATTTTGGGTCCAAAATCCCCACATTTTGGCCCCAAACCCCAAATTCAGAACCCTAAATCCCAAATTTTCGCCCCAAATCCCAAAATCCCAAATTTTTGACCCAAAATCCAATTTGTGACCCCAAAATCCTAAATTTGTGACCCCAAAACCCCAAATTGTGATCCCAAACCCCAAATTCAAAACCCCAAAACCCCAAAATCCCAAATCTGTGACCCCAAAACCCCAAATTTTAACCCCAAACCCCCAAATTTTAGCCCCAAAACCCCAAATTTTCACCCCAAATCCGCCCCCACCTCTTTCTGGTAGAGCTCCGACTCCCTCTGGCGGCAGAAATCGCAAACTGCACCTGCGGATTTTGGGGCAAATTTGGGTCAATTTGGGGCTGCGGGACCCCGAATTTTGGGCAGGGAGGGGTAAATTGGGGGAGGATTAATTAATTAATGACGGTTTTAATTATACTTTTATGTTAATTTGGGGATTTTGGGGCTTGAATTTGGGGATTTTGGGGCTCCAGTTTTGGGGATGTTTGTGCTGAATTTTGGGGATTTTGGGGGTCCTGGACCCTCATTTTTGGGATTAATTTCAGGGATGGGAGGGGGAATTTTGGGTCGGGGTCGTTAATTAGGGGTGGGGTCGTTAATTAGAGTTGGTTAATTTGGGGACGAGGTTTTAATTACGATAATCCCATTTTTAACATCAAATTTTGGGGATTTTGGGCCATTTTTGAACCGTTTTTTTTGGCAAAAGTGGGTGAATTCCACCCAGAGGTGATTAATTAGGGGTTAATTAGGGCACGGCTCTTTAATTAGGACAGGGCTCATTAATTAGGTCCAGCATTGGGGTGATTAAGTTGCAGAGGGGGTTTTAATTACGAGGATCCCATTTTCGAGGTCAAATTTCGGGGATTTTGGCCATTTTTGAACCGTTTTTTTTGCTAAAACCGGGTTAATTCCACCCAGAGGTGATTAATTAGGGGTTAATTAGGGCATGGCTCATTAATTAGGGCAGGCATTCAGGTGATTAAGTTGGGGAGGGGGTTTTAATTACTAAGATCCCATTTTTAACCTTAAATTTTGCGTATTTTGGCCGTTTCGGACCCGTTTTTTTTGGCAAAACCGGGTGAATTCCACCCAGAGGTGATTAATTAGGGCAGGGCTCTTTAATTAGGGCATGGCTCATTAATTAGGGCAGGCATTGGGGTAATTAAGTTGGGGAGGGGGTTTTAATTACCAGGATCCCGTTTTTAACGTCAAATTTCGGAATTTTGGCCATTTTTGAACCGGTTTTTTTGGCAAAACCGGGTGAATTCCACCCAGAGGTGATTAATTAGGAGTTAATTAGGGCAGGGCTCATTAATTAGGGCATGGCTCACTAATCAGGGCCGGCATTCAGGTTATTAATTTGGGGAGGGGGTTTTAATTACGAGGATCCCATTTTTAACGTCAAATTTTGGGGATTTTGGCCGTTTCGGACCCGTTTTTTTGGGCAAAACCGGGTGAATTCCACCCAGAGGTGATTAATTAGGAGTTAATTAGGGCAGGGCTCATTAATTAGGGCATGGCTCACTAATCAGGGCCGGCATTCAGGTTATTAATTTGGGGAGGGGGTTTTAATTACGAGGATCCCATTTTTAACGTCAAATTTTGGGGATTTTGGCCGTTTCGGACCCGTTTTTTTGGGCAAAACCGGGTGAATTCCACCAAGATGTGATTAATTAGGGGTTAATTAGGGCAGGGCTCTTTAATTAGGTCAGGGCTCATTAATTAGGACCGGCATTGGGGTGATTAATTTGGGGAGGGGGTTTTAATTACGAGGATCCCATTTTTAACGTCAAATTTTGGGGATTTTGGCCATTTTTGAACCGTTTTTTTTGGCAAAAGTGGGTGAATTCCACCCAGAGGTGATTAATTAGCAGTTAATTAGGGCAGGGCTCATTAATTAAGGCAGGCATTGGGGTGATTAATTTGGGGAGGGGGTTTTAATTACGAGGATCTCGTTTTTAACATCAAATCTTGCGGATTTTGGCCATTTTTGAACCGTTTTTTTTGACAAAACTGGGTGAATTCCACCCAGAGGTGATTAATTAGCAGTTAATTAGGACAGGGCTCATTAATTAAGGTAAGCATTGGGGTGATTAATTTGGGGAGGGGGTTTTAATTATGAGGATCCCATTTTTAACGTCAAATTTCAGAGATTTTGGCCATTTCGGACCCGTTTTTTTTGGCAAAACCGGGTGAATTCCAGCCAGAGGTGATTAATTAGCAGTTAATTAGGGCAGGGCTCATTAATTAGGGCAGGCATTCAGGTTATTAATTTGGGGAGGGGGTTTTAATTACGAGGATCCCATTTTTAACGTCAAATTTTGCCGATTTTGGCCGTTTCGGACCCATTTTTTTTGCTAAAACCGGGTGAATTCCACACAGAAGTGACTAATTAGCAGTTAATTAGGGCAGGGCTCATTAATTAAGGCAGGCATTGGGGTGATTAAGTTGGGGAGGGGGTTTTAATTACTCGGATCCCATTTTTAACGTCAAATTTTGGGGATTTTGGCCATTTTTGAACTGTTTTTTTTGGTAAAACCAAGTTAATTCCACCCAGAGGTGATTAATTAGGGGTTAATTAGGGCAGGACACATTAATTAGGGCATGGCTCATTAATTAAGGCAGGCATTGGGATGATTAGGTTGCGGAGGGGCTTTTAATTACGAGGATCCCATTTTTAATGTCAAATTTTGGGGATTTTGGCCATTTTTTAACCGTTTTTTTTTTTGTAAAACCGGGTGAATTCCACCCAGAGGTGATTAATTAGGAGTTAATTAGGGAAGGGCTCATTAATTAAGGCAGGCATTGGGATGATTAAGTTGGGGAGGGGGTTTTAATTACAAGGATCCCGTTTTTAACGTCAAATTTTGCGAATTTTGACCATTTTGGACCCGTTTTTTTTGGCAAAACCGGGTAAATTCCACCCTGAGGTGATTAATTAGGGGTTAATTAGTGGTTAATTAATTAAGGTCTCACCGTGGTGGGGCAGCAGGGCCCTGCAGCCGATGCAGCTGCTGCGTTTGGAGGTGAAGGCCGAGAGTGCCCCGGAACGGGCGGTCAGGAGAGTTTTACACCGTGTGTGTTCCCCTTCTGTGGGGAAAAATTGGGGTTAGAGAGACCCAAAATCCCCAAAAATTACCCCAAAAATTACCCCAAAAATTTCGGGGTCTCAGGAGCCCCAAAAACCCCAAAATTCCCCCCAAAATCCATCCCAGAACACCCAAAATCCATCCCAAACTCGAGGGTCTTGCACCGCGTGTGTTTCCCCTCTGTGGGGAAAAATCGGGGTTAGGGAGCCCCAAAATCCCCAAAAATTACCCCAAAAAACTCCCAAAAAAACCCCCAGAAATCCTGGAGTTGATGCGAACCCAAAAAACCCCAAAATTTCCCCAAAAATCCATCCCAGAACACCCAAAATCCATCCCAAACTCGAGGGTCTTGCAGCGCGTGTGTTTCCCCTCTGTGGGAGAAATTTGGGGTTAAGGAGCCCCAAAATCCCCAAAAATTACCCCAAAAATTACCCCAAAAATTTCGGGGTCTCAGGGAGCCCCAAAAACCCCGAAATTCCCCCCAAAATCCATCCCAGAACACCCAAATCCATCCCAAACTCGAGGGTCTTGCAGCGTCTGCTCCAACTCTGGGGGGGAAATTCGGGGTCAGGGAGCCCCAAAATCCTCAAAAATTACCCCAAAATTTACCCCAAAAATCCCGGGATCTCAGGGAGCCCCAAAAACCCCGAAATTCCCCCCAAAATCCATCCCAGAACGCCCAAAATCCATCCCAAACTCGAGGGTCTTGCAGCGCGTGTGTTCCCCCTCTGTGAGAGAAATTTGGGGTTAGGGAGACCCAAAATCCACAAAAATTACCCCAAAAAAACCCCCCAAAAAACCTCAAAATTTCTGGAGTTGATGCAAACCCAAAAATCCCAAAATTTCCCCGAAATTCCCCCCAAAATCCATCCCAGAACACCCAAAATCCCCCCAAACTCGAGGGTCTTGCAGCGTCTGCTCCAATTCTGTGGGGAAAAATTTGGGTTAAGGAGACCCAAAATCCCTAAAAATTACCCCAAAAAAACCTCAAAAATCGTGGAGTTGCTGCAAACCCAAAAACCCCGAAATTCCCCCCAAAATCCATCCCAGAACGCCCAAAATCCATCCCAAACTCGAGGGTCTTGCAGCGCGTGTGTTCCCCCTCTGTGGGGAAAAATTGGGGTTAGAGAGCCCCAAAATCCCCAAAAATTACCCCAAAAAAACCCCAAAAATCCCCCAAAATTACCCCAAAAATCCTGAGGTCGCTGAGAGACCCAAAAACCCCAAAATTCCCCCCAAAATCCATCCCAGAACACCCAAAATCCATCCCAAACTCGAGGGTCTTACAGCGCGTCTGCTCCAACTCTGGGGGGGAAATTTGGGGTTAGGGAGCCCCAAAATCCTCAAAAATTACCCCAAAATTTACCCCAAAAATCCCGGGGTCTCAGGAGCCCCAAAAACCCCGAAATTCCCCCCAAAATCCATCCCAGAACACCCCAAATCCATCCCAAACTCGAGGGTCTTGCAGCGCGTGTGTTCCCCCTCTGTGGGAAAAATTGGGGTTAGGGAGCCCCAAAATCCCCAAAAATTACCCCAAAAATTACCCCAAAAAAACCCCAAAAATCGTGGAATTGCTGGGAACCCAAAACCCCCAAAATTCCCCCAAAACCCCCCCAAAATCCATCCCAAAATCCCCAAAAATTTGAGGGTCTTGCAGTGAATTTTGGGTAAATTTTGTTCGAATTTTGGGTGAATTTTGGCTCAATTTTTGCTCCATTTTGGCCGTTTTTGCTCCGATTTGGACGGGGTTTTTTGGGAATTTTTGGGGTTTTTTGGGGAATTTCGGGAATTTTGGGAATTTTTGGGAATTGTGACTCACGCAGGAGCACGGCCTGGCCTTGGAGCTGCTTTTTTTGGGTGAATTTCTTTCGATTTTGGGCAAATTTCACTCATTTTTGGCTCTATTTTGGCTGTTTTTGCTCCGATTTGGATGCGGTTTTTTGGGAATTTTGGGGTTTTTTGGGAATTTTGGGAATTTTGGGAATTTGGGAATTCTGACTCACACAGCAGCATGGCCTGGGCTCAGCATGGCCTCAGAGCAGCTTTTTTTGGGTGAATTTTGTTCGATTTTGGGCAAATTTCACTCGTTTTTCGCTCTAATTTTGGCCGTTTTTGCTCCGATTTGGACGGGGTTTTTTGGGAATTTTTGGGAATTTCGGGAATTTCGGGATTTTTCGGGAATTGACTCACGGAGCAGCACGGCCTGGGCGCGGCCCTCGCCCAGGATGGGCTCGAAGACGCTGATTTGGGTGAATTTTGGGCAAATTTCACTCATTTTTGGCTCTATTTTTGCCATTTTTGCTCCGATTTCGATGCGGTTTTTTGGGAATTTTTGGGAATTTCGGGAATTTTGGGAATTTTTGGGATTTCACTCACGGAGGAGCACGGCCTGGGCGCGGCCCTCGCCCAGGATGGGCTCGAAGACGCTGATTTGGGTGAATTTTGAGTGAATTTTGGTGAATTTTCGCTCTAATTTCGCCGTTTTTGCTCCGATTTCGGTGCAGTTTTTTGGGAATTTCAGGAAAATTTTGGAATTTTGGGAATTTGGGAATTTTGACTCACGGAGCAGCACGGCCTGGGCGCGGCCCTCACCCAGGATGGGCTCGAAGACGCTGATTTGGGTGAATTTTGAGTGAATTTGGGTGAATTTTCGCTCTAATTTCGCCGTTTTTGCTCCGATTTCAATGTGATTTTTTGGGAATTTTTGGGTTTTTTTGGGAATTTTTGGGAATTTTCGGGAATTTTGGGAATTTTTGGAAATTCACTCACGTAGCAGCACGGCCTGGGCACAGCATGGCCTCGAAGATGCGCATTTTGGGTGAATTTCGGTCATTTTTCGCTGTAATTTCGCCGTTTTTGCTCCGATTTGGACGCGGTTTTTTGGGAATTTTTGGGAATTTTGGGAATTTCGGGAATTTGGGAATTCTGACTCACGCAGGAGCACGGCCTGGGCGCGGCCCTCGCCCAGGATGGGCTCGAAGACGCTGATTTGGGTGAATTTTGGGCGGATTTCACTCATTTTTGGCTCTAATTTCGCCGTTTTTGCTCCGATTTCGATGCGGTTTTTTGGGAATTTTTGGGAAATTTCGAGAATTTTGGGAATTTTTGGGAATTTCGGGATTTTGGGAATTCTCACTCATGCAGCAGCGCGGCATGGCCTCGGAGCTGCTCCTTTTGGGTGAATTTGGGTGGAATTTCACTCGTTTTTTGCTCTATTTTGGCCATTTTTGCTCCGATTTGGACGGGGTTTTTTGGGAATTTCGGGATTTTTCGGGAATTTCGGGAATTTGGGAATTCACTCACGGAGCAGCACGGCCTGGGCGCGGCCCTCGCCCAGGATGGGCTCGAAGACGCTGATTTGGGTGAATTTTGGCTGAATTTGGGTGTATTTTCGCTCTAATTTCGCCGTTTTTGCTCCGATTTCGATGCGGTTTTTTGGGAATTTTTGGGTTTTTTTGGGAATTTTTGGGAATTCCAGGAAATTTTGGGAATTTTGGGGAATCCACTCACGCAGCAGCACGGCCTGGGCTCAGCATGGCCTCGGAGCTGCTTTTTTTGGGCGAATTTCACTCATTTTTCGCTCTAATTTCGCCATTTTTGCTCCGATTTCGATGCGGTTTTTTGGGAATTTTTGGGTTTTTTTGGGAATTTTTGGGAATTCCGGGAAATTTTGGGAATTTTCAGGAATTCACTCATGCAGGAGCACAGCCTGGGCTCAGCATGGCCTCGGAGCTGCTCATTTGGGGTGAATTTTGGTGAATTTCGGTCATTTTTCGCTGTAATTTCGCCATTTTTGCTCCGATTTCGATGCGGTTTTTTGGGAATTTTTGGGAATTTCGGGAATTTTCGGAATTTGGGAATTCTGACTCACGCAGGAGCACGGCCTGGGCGCGGCCCTCGCCCAGGATGGGCTCGAAGATGCTCATTTTGGGCTAATTTCGTTCGATTTTGGGTGAATTTCACTCATTTTTGGCTCTAATTTCGCCATTTTTGCTCCGATTTGGACGGGGTTTTTTGGGAATTTTTGGGAATTTCGGGAATTTCGGGAATTTGGGAATTCTGACTCACGCAGCAGCACGGCCTGGGCGCGGCCCTCGCCCAGGATGGGCTCGAAGATGCGCAGCAGGGGGCGGCTCAGCTGCTGCTCCAGGTAGTAGCGGGTGTCGATGGGCAGGTTCTGCTCCAGCGCAAACACCGGGTCCTGCGGGGGATTTTGGGGTGAATTCAGGGGATTTTGGGAAAATTACGGATTCGGGAATAGATGGGGGGGGGTTGGGGGAAAATTCGGGGGGGTTTGGGGGGTTTTGGGGTAAAATTTGAGGAAATTTGGGGGAAATTTGGGTTTTTTTGGGGAATATTTGGGTGAAATTTGGGGCTATTTGGGATAAAATTTGGGTTTTTTGGGATAAAATTTGGGTGAAATTTTGGGTTTTTTGGGGTAAAATTTGGGTGAAATTTGGGTGAAATTTGGGGGAAATTTCAGGGGGTTTTGGGATAAACTTTGGGTGAAATTTGTGTGAAATTTGGGGTTTTTTTGGGAATATTTGGGTGAAATTTAGGGTTTTTTGGGAATATTTGGGTGAAATTTGGGGCTTTTTGGGATAAAATTTGGGATAAAATTTGGGGGGTATTCGGGGGTTTTGGGATAAAATTCAGGAAAATTTGGGGCTTTTTGGGATAAAATTTGGGTGAAATTTGGGGCTTCTTGGGGATAAAATTTGGGGAAAATTTGGGGTTTTTTTAGTGATATTTGGGTGAAATTTGGGGTTTTTTGGGGATAAAATTTGGGATAAAATTTGGGGTTTTTTTGGGAATATTCGGGTGAAATTTGGGGCTTTTTGGGATAAAATTTGGGATAAAATTTGGGGGAAATTTTGGGGGTTTGGGGATAAAATTCAGGAGAATTTGGGTGAAATTTGGGGCTTTTGGGATAAAACTTGGGATAAAATTTGGGTGAAATTCGGGGATAAAATTTGGGTGAAATTTGTGGCTTTTTGGGATAAAATTTGGGGGAAATTCAGGGGTCTTGTGATAAAATTCAGGAGAATTTGGGTGAAATTTGGGTCTTTTGGGATAAAATTTGTGGAAATTTGGGTGAAATTTGGGTGGAATTTGGGGTTTTTTTGGGATAAAACTTGGGTGAAATTTGGGTTTTTTTTAGGAATATTTTGGTGAAATTTGGGGTTTTTTGGGATAAAATTTGGGATAAAATTTGGGTGAAATTTGTGTAAAATTTGGGGTTTTTGGGATACAATTCAGGAGAATTTGGGTGAAATTTGGGGCTTTTTGGGATAAAATTTGGGGTTATTTGGGATAAAATTTGGGGGGTTTGGGATAAAATTTAAGGGGATTTGGGGTTTTTTGGGATAAATTTTGGGATGAAATTTCAGGGAAATTTGGGGTTTTGGGATACAATTCAGGATAATTTGGGTGAAATTTGGGAGTTTTTGGGATAAAATTTGGGTGAAATTTGGGGTTTTTTTAGATTAAATTTGGGCTAAAATTTGGGATAAAATTTGAGTGAAATTTGAGGGAAATTTGGGGTTTTGGGGATAAAATTCAGGAGAATTTGGGTGAAATGTGGGGTTTTTGGGATAATGTTATGGTGAAATTTGGGAGGGTTTGGGATAAAATTTGGGTGAAATTTAGGTTTTTTTGGGATAAAATTTGGGATAAAATTTGGGGGAAATTCAGGGGTTTTGGGATACAATTCAGGAGAATTTGGGGCTATTTGGGTGAAATCTGGGTGAAATTTGGGGGTATGGGGATAAAATTTGGGTGAAATGTGGGGCTTTTTGGGATAAAATTTGGGGGGTTTTAGGGATAAAATCTGGGTGAAATTCAGGTGTTTTGGGATAAAATTTGGGATAAAATTTGTGTAAAATTTGGAGTTTTTGGGATAAAATTCAGTAGAATTTGGGTGAAACGTGGGGTTTTTGGGGTGAAACGTGGTGAAATTTTTGGGAGTGACCCCTGAGTGACCCCGGTGACCCCGTGTGACCCTGGTGACCCCCGTGTGACCCCGTGTGACCCCCGGTGACCCCGGACTGACCTCTGACCTCTCGTAGGCGGGCTGTCCGCGGGCGCCGCTGACGATGACGTACGGGACGCGATCCCCGAGGCCCGGAGCGCTGCCGGGGTCCCGCCGGCGCAGTCTGGGGTGAAAAACCGGGATTTTGGGAAAAATTCGGGGATTCAGGGGAAAAAACAGGGAAAAATAGGGAATTTGGGGGGAAAAACAGGGAAAAAATCAGGAATTCGGGGGGGAAAAACATGGAAAAATACGGGAATTTGGGGGGGAAAATGGGCCCGGAGCGCTGCCGGGGTCCCGCCGGCGTAGCCTGGGGCGAAAAAACGGGAATTTGGGAAAATTCGGGGCAAAAAACGGGGAATTTGGGAAAAATAAAACGGGGAAATTGGGAAAAATGGGCCCGGAGCGCTGCCGGGGTCCCGCCGGCGCAGTCTGGGGTGAAAAACGGGGAATTTGGGAAAATTCGGGGGGGAAAATGGTCCCGGAGCGCTGCCGGGGTCCCGCCGGCGCAGTCTGGGGTGAAAAACGGGGAATTTGGGAAAATTCAGGGGGAAAAATGGGTCCGGAGCGCTGCCGGGGTCCCGCCGGCGCAGTCTGGGGCGAAAAACCGGGAAATTGGGAAAAATAAAACGGGGAAATTGGGAAAAATGGGCCCGGAGCGCTGCCGGGGTCCCGCCGGCGCAGTCTGGGGCAAAAAAACGGGAATTTGGGAAAATTCGGGGCGAAAAACGGGGAAATTGGGAAAAATGGGGAGTTTGGGGGGAAAAACAGGGAAAAAATCGGGAAAAATCGGGAATTTGGGGGGAAAATGGGCCCGGAGCGCTGCCGGGGTCCCGCCGGCGCATTCTGGGGTGAAAAACCGGGAATTTGGGAAAAATAAAATGGGGAAATTGGGTAAAATGGGCCCGGAGCGCTGCCGGGGTCCCGCCGGCGCAGTCTGGGGAGAAAAAACGGGAATTTGGGAAAATTCGGGGCGAAAAACGGGGAAATTGGGAAAATTCGGGGCGAAAATGGGGAAATTGGGAAAATTCGGGGCAAAAAACGGGGAAATTGGGAAAATTCGGGGCGAAAAACGGGGAAATTGGGAAAATTCGGGGGAGTTTGGGGGGAAAATGGGCCCGGAGCGCTGCCGGGGTCCCGCCGGCGCAGTCTGGGGCGAAAAACGGGGAAATTGGGAAAATTTGGGGCAAAAAACGGGAAATTGGGAAAATTCGGGGCAAAAAACAGGGAATTTGGGAAAAATGGGGAGTTCGGGGGTAAAAATAGAGAAAAATTTGGGAAAAATAGGGAATTTTGGGGGAAAAAATAGGGAATTTTGGGGGAAAAACATGGAATTCGGGAAAAATGGGGAGTTCGGGGGGAAAACGGAAAATTTGGGAATTTGGAGGGGAAAAAAACAGGAAATCAGGAAAAACGGGGAGTTCGGGAAGAAAAAACAGGAAAATTTTGGGAATTTGGGGGGGAAAACAGGAAATCGGGGAAAATTCAGGAATTTGGGGGGAAAATGGGGAATTTGAGGGAAAATGGGGAAGTCTGGGGAAATTCAGGGAATTTGGGGGGAAAAATGGGGAATTTGGGGGGAAAAAATGGGAAATTGGTAAAAATTCAGGAATTCGGGGGGAAATGGGGGAATTTGGGGGGAAAAATGGGGAATTTGGGGGAAAATGGGGGATTTGGGGGGAAAATAGGGGAATTCAGGGGGAAAATGGGGAATTTGGGGGTAAAAATGGGGAATTTGGGTGGAAAATGGGGAATTTGGGGGTGGTTTTTGGGGTGATTTTGGGTTTTTGGGGTTTCTGGGTGTGTTTTTGATGTTTCTGGGTGTGTTTTTGGGATATTTTTGGGGTGATTTTGGGTGTTTTTGGGGTCCCACCTCTCGGCCAGCGCCACGTGGGCCTGGGGGGCGCTGTAGGCACTGGCTGGGATTTGGGGCGATTTTGGGTTTTTGGGGTTTCTGGGCGGGTTTTTGGGGTATTTTTGGGGTGATTTTGGGTTTTTGGGGTTTCTGGGTGGGCTTTTGATGTTTTTGAGGTTTCTGGGTGGGTTTTTGGGGTGTTTTTGGGGCGATTTTGGGTTTTTGGAGTTTCTGGGTGGGTTTTTGGGATATTTTTGGGGCGATTTTGGGTTTTTGGGGTTTCTGGGTGTGTTTTCAGGGTTTCTGGGTGGGTTTTTGATGTTTTTGGGGTTTCTGGGTGGGTTTTGGGGGTTTCTGGGTGGGTTTTTGGGATATTTTCGGGGTGATTTTGGGTTTTTGCGGTTTCTGTGTGTATTTTTGGGGTGATTTCAGGGGTTTTTGGGGTCCCACCTCTCGGCCAGCGCCACGTGGGCCTGGGGGGCGCTGTAGGCACTGGGTGGGATTTGGGGTTTCTGGGTGTGTTTTTGATGTTTCTGGGTGTGTTTTTGGGGTATTTTTGGGGTGATTTGGGTTTTTGGGGTTTCTGGGTGTATTTTTGCGGTTTCTGTGTGTATTTTTGGGGTGAATTTGGGTGGTTTTGGGGTCCCACCTCTCGGCCAGCGCCACGTGGGCCTGGGGGGCGCTGTAGGCACTGGCTGGGATTTGGGGCGATTTTGGGTTTTTGGGGGTGGTTTTTAGGGTTTTTGAGGTTTCTGGGTGGGTTTTTGGGGTTTCTGGGTGGGTTTTTGGGTTTCTGGGTGGGTTTTGGGGGTATTTTTGGGGTGAATTTGGGTGTTTTTGGGGTCCCACCTCTCTGCCAGCGCCACGTGGGCCTGGGGGGCGCTGTAGGCACTGGCTGGGATTTGGGGGGATTTTGGGTTTCTGGGGGTGGTTTTTCGGGTTTTTGAGGTTTCTGGGTGTATTTTTGGGGTGATTTCAGGGGATTTTGGGGTCCCACCTCTCTGCCAGCGCCACGTGGGCCTGGGGGGCGCTGTAGGCACTGGCTGGGATTTGGGGGGGATTTTGGGTTTTTGGGGTTTCTGGGTGGGTTTTTGGGGTGTTTTGGGGGTGATTTTGGGTTTTTGGGGGTGTTTTTTAGGGTTTTTGGGGTTTCTGGGTGTGTTTTTGGGGTATTTTTGGGTTTTTGGGGTTTCTGGGTGGGTTTTTGGGGTTTCTGGGTGTGTTTTTGAAGTTTCTGGGTGGGTTTTTGGGGTATTTTTGGGGTGATTTTGGGTTTCTGGGGTTTCTGGGTGGATTTTTGATGTTTTTGCGGTTTCTGGGTGGATTTTTGGGGTGATTTTGGGTGTTTTTGGGGTCCCACCTCTCTGCCAGGGCCACGTGGGCCTGGGGGGCGCTGTAGGCACTCGCTGCCCTCGTCAGCTCTTTGGTGATGACGAGTTGGGAAATGTCGATGCGGTTGCAGAGAAGGTCCGAAATCACCTCCTGCGCGTGGGCCACGGCGCCCTGGGGGTCCCTGCAGGTAGAGATCCCAAATTCATCCGAAATTCACCCAAAAATCAACCCAAAAATGGCCCCAAAGCCACCCCAGCCCCCGGTGGCAGAGCAGGTCTGAGATCACCTCCTGCGCGCGGGCCACGGCGCCCTGGGGATCCCTGTGGGGATAGAGACCCCAAATTCATCCAAAATTCACCCAAAAATCACCCCAAACTGACGCCAAACTGACCCTAAATACAGCTCAAAACTGACCCCAAAATTGACCTAAATCCACCCCAAAAATGACCCCAAATCCACCCCAAAACTGACCCCAAACTGACCTAAATCCACTCAAAACTGATGCCAAACTGATCCTAAGTCCATCACAAAACTGACCCCAAATTAACCCCAAAACTGACCCTAAAACTGACCCCAAATCAACCTCAAACTGACCCCAAAACTGACCCCAATTCCACCTCAAAATTACCCCAAAACTGACGCCAAATCCACCTAAAACTGACCCCAAAAATGACCTCAAAACTGACCCCAAATCCACCTCAAACTGACCCCAAAATTGACCTAAATCCACCCCAAAACTGACCCCAAATCGACCCCAAAACTGAACCCAAATCCACCTCAAAGTGACCCCAAAACTGACCTAAATCCACCCCAAAACTGACCCCAAAACTGACCCCAAAACCACCCTAAAACTGACCCTAAATCCACCTCAAACTAACTCCAAAATTGACCCCAAACCCACCCCAAAACTGACCCCAAATTCACCCAAAAACTGACCCATATCCATCACATAACTGACCCCAAAACTGACCCCAAATCCACCTCAAATCTCCATTATTTCCCCATTATTTCCCCATTTTTAGGCCATTTTTGTCATTTCTCCCCATTTCTTCACCGTTTAAGGCCATTTTTTCACCATTTTCCCCGTGTTTTTCACCGTTTTTTCCCATTTTTCCTCATTTTTCACCTGTGCAGCAGGATCCTCCTGAGGCAGGCTGGAACCCAGGGGAGACTTGTCCCATTTTGGGGCCATTTCCCCATTATTTCCCCATTTTTTGCCATTTTTTGCCATTTTTTCACCATTTTTCCCATTTTTTCACAGTTTTTTCCCGTTTTTTCCTGTTTTTTCCCCATTTTTCACCTGTGCAGCAGGATCCTCCTGAGGCAGGCTGGCACCCAGGGGAGACTTGTCCCATTTTGGGGCCATTTCCCCATTATTTCCCCATTTTTAGGCCATTTTTTGCCATTTTTTCACCGTTTTTTCCCATTTTTTCACCGTTTTTTCCCATTTTTTCACCATTTTTCACCGTTTTTTCCCCATTTTTCACCTGTGCAGCAGGATCCTCCTGAGGCAGGCTGGCACCCAGGGGAGACTTGTCCCATTTTGGGGCCATTTCCCCATTATTTCCCCATTTTTAGGCCATTTTTTGCCATTTTTTCACCGTTTTTGCCATTTTTTCACCGTTTTTAGCCATTTTTTCACCGTTTTTTCCCATTTTTTCCCCGTTTTTTCCCCATTTTTCACCTGTGCAGCAGGATCCTCCTGAGGCAGGCTGGAACCCAGGGGAGACCTGTCCCATTTTTGGGCCATTTTTAGGCCATTTTTTCACCGTTTTTCACCATTTTTTCACCGTTTTTTGCCATTTTTTCACCGTTTTTTCCCGTTTTTCCCCGTTTTTCCCCCATTTTTCACCTGTGCAGCAGGATCCTCCTGAGGCAGGCTGTCACCAGGTTGGCAGCCAGGGGACAGTTGTCCCATTTTGGGGCCATTTCCCCATTATTTCCCCATTTTTTCCCATTTTTAGGCTGTTTTTGGCCATTTTTAGGCCATTTTTTCACTGTTTCCGGCCGTTTTTTGCCATTTTTTCACCGTTTTTTGCCATTTTTTCCCGTTTTTTCCCCATTTTCCACCTGTGCAGCAGGATCCTCCTGAGGCAGGCTGTCACCAGGTTGGCAGCCAGGGGACAGTTGTCCCTCCTGACGGCCTCCAGCCCTTTGCAGTCCAGTTTTGGGGTACCCCCGGAGCCCCCCGAAAAGCAGAGCCCGGCGTAGCGCTTCTTGCTGATCAGCAGGTAGGGCAGGTACACCTGAAGGGTTTCCAACAGATTTTTTAATTATTTTTATTTTTTTAAATTTTTTTTCCCATGTTTTTAAACTATTTTTCACTATTTTTAATTTTTTTCCCGATTTTTTAAACTATATTTTACAGTTTTTCGGCTTTTTTTACCTTTTTTTTGCTATTTTAGAGCTGTTTTTTATCACCCCCAAAAATTGCCCTCTAAAACTCCCACCAAAACCATAAATCTCCCCAAAAATCCTGAAATCCCCTCAAAAACTCCCCTTTAAAATCTCAAATCTGCCCAAACCCCCCAAAATTCCCCCAAAAACGCTCAAATTCCCCCCCCAAAACCCCAAAATTCCCCCAAAAAACCCAAAACTCTCCCCAAAACCCCAAAATTCTCCCCAAAAACCCCCAAATTGCCCCCAAAACACCAAAATTCCCCCCCAAAACCCATAAATCCTTCCAAAAACCCCCTCAAAAACCCCAAAACTCCCCCAAAACCTCAAATCTCCCCAAAAATCCTAAAATCCCCCCAAAAACTCCCCTTTAAAATCTCAAATTCTGCCCAAACCCCCCAAAATTTCCCCAAAAACCACCAAATTCCCCCCCAACACCCCAAAATCCCCCCCAAAACCTGATCAGCAGGTAGGGCAGGTACACCTGCAGGGGTTTCCAACAGATTTTTAAATTATTTTTATTTTTTAAAATTTTTTTTCCCGTGTTTTTAAACTATTTTTCACTATTTTTAATTTTTTTCCCGATTTTTTAAACTATTTTTTACAGGTTTTCTGCTTTTTTTACAGTTTTTTTCCTATTTTATAGCTATTTTTTATCACCCCCAATAATTCCCCCCGAAAACTCCCCCTAAAACTCTGCCCAAAACCCCAAATCTCCCCAAAAACCCTAAAATCCCCCGAGAAACTCCCCTCAAAACCTCAAATTCTGCCCAAACCCCCCAAAATTCCCCCAAAAACGCCAAAATTCCCCCCCAAACCCCAAAACTCTCCCCAAAACCCCAAAATTCCCCCCAAAAACTCCAAACCCCCCTCCAAAACCCCCAAACTCCCCCCAAGATCCAAAAACTCCCCCAAAACTCCAAAACTCCCCCCAAAAAACTCAAAATTCTCCCCCAAAACACCAAATTCCCCTCCAAATCCCAAAATTCCCCCAAAACCCCGAAACTCTCCCAAAAACCCCAAAATTCCCCCCAAAAACCCAAAACTCTCCCCAAAAACCCAAAAACTCCCCCCAAAAACCCCAAAACTCCCCCAAAACCCCCCAAAACCCCCAAAACTCCAAAACTCCCCCCAAAAACCTCAAAATCCCTCAAAAACCCCAAAACCCTCCCCAAAAACCTCAAAATTCTCCACAAAAAACCCAAAACCCCCCCAAAACCCCCAAAATTTCCCCAAAAAACACCAAAATTCCCCCCAAAAACCTGAAAATTCCCCCAAAACCCCCCCAAAATCCCGAAAACTCCCCCCAGAACTCCCTCAAAACCCCCCTAAAAACCCCAAAACTTCCCCCAAAAAACCCAAAATTCCCCCCAAAAACCCCAAAATCCTTCCAAACCCCAGAATTCCCCCCAAAACTTCCCCCAAAACCCCCAAAACCCCCCCAAAAAACCTGAAAATTCCCCCCAAAAACCCGAAAATTCCCCCCAAAAACCGGAAAATCCCCCCCAAAACAAGAAAATCCCCATAAAACTGCCCCCAAAACTGCCCCAAAACTCCCCTGAGTCCCCCCTTTAAGGACCCTGGCAGGAAATTTGGGTATTTTTGGGGTCCCAGCCCAATTCGGGGCGCACCTTCTCGAACTCGAGGCGGATGGGGGGCGGGAAGTGACCCGACACCCACGTGGCCACGGCCCGGCCCAGAGCGGCCGCCTCGGGCACCGAGGGCACCTTCAGGCGGCACATCACCGAGTCCGTGTCCCCGTACACCACCTGGGGGGAAAAACACAAAAAATCATATTAAAATCACATTAAAATAAAAAAAACCCCGTTAAAATATGTAAAAACCGCATTAAAATACAAAAAAACTGCACTAAAATACACAAAATCCACATTGAAACGCCCCAAAACTGCCCCCAGGTGACATCACCGAGTCCGTGTCCCCGTACACCACCTGGGGGGAAAAAATCCAAAATTCAACCAAAATTCACATTAAAATAAAAAAAACCCCGTTAAAATACACAAAAATCCCATTAAAATACATCAAAAACTCACTAAAATACATCAAAACCCCATTGAAATACAGAAAAACCTCATTTAAACGCCCCAAAAGTGCCCCCAGGTGACATCACCGAGTCCGTGTCCCCGTACACCACCTGGGGCAGAAAACACAAAATTCACAAAAAAATCACATTAAAATTAAAAAAACCCCGTTAGAATACACCAAAACGTCATTAAAATACAGAAAAACCCTGTTAAAATACGTAAAAACCGCATTAAAATACACCAAAAGTGCCCCCAGGTGACATCACCGAGTCCGTGTCCCCGTACACCACCTGGGCAAAAAAACACCAAAAACCCCATGAAAATATACCAAAATCCCATTAAAATATACCAAAATATCATTAAAATACAAAAAAACCCGATTAAAATATGCAAAAATCCTATTAAAATACACCAAAAGTGCCCCCAGGTGACATCACCGAGTCCGTGTCCCCGTACACCACCTGGGGCAAAAAACACCAAAAATCACATTAAAATACACAAAAACCCCGTTGAAATACACAAAAATCCCGTTAAAATACGTAAAAACCGCATTAAAATACACCAAAATCCCATTGAAATACACCAAACTATCACTGAAATGCCCCAAAAGTGCCCCCAGGTGACATCACCGAGTCCGTGTCCCCGTACACCACCTGGGGCAAAAAACACAAAAAATCACATTAAAATACACAAAAATCCCGTTAAAATCCATCAAAAACTCACTGAAATACAAAAAAACCCGATTAAAATACACCAAAACTGCACTGAAATACACCAAAATCTCATTAAAACTGCCCCCAGGTGACATCACCGAGTCCGTGTCCCCGTACACCACCTGGGGGGAAAAATCCAAAATTCAACCAAAATTCACATTAAAATAGAAAAAAACCCCGTTAAAATATACCAAAATGTCATTAAACTGCCCCAAAAGTGCCCCCAGGTGACATCACCGAGTCCGTGTCCCCGTACACCACCTGGGGCAGAAAAACACCCAAAATTATACCAAAATTCACATTAAAATAAAAAAAACCCCGTTAAAATCCATCAAAAACTCACTGAAATACAAAAAAACTGCACTAAAATGCACCAAACTATCACTAAACTGCCCCAAAAGTGCCCCCAGGTGACATCACCGAGTCCGTGTCCCCGTACACCACCTGGGGCAAAAAACACAAAAATCATATTAAAATACACAAAAACCCCATTAAAGTACACAAAAACCCTGTTAAAATCCATCAAAAACTCACTAAAATACAAAAAAACCCGATTAAAATACACCAAAACTGCACTGAAATACACCAAAATCTCATTAAAACTGCCCCCAGGTGACATCACCGAGTCCGTGTCCCCGTACACCACCTGGGGAAGAATTCGGGGTGAGAAACCCAAAAAAACCCAAAATCTGCCCAAAAATCACATTAAAATATACCAAAATCCCATTAAAATACAGCAAAACCTCACTAAAATACAAAAAAAACCCATTAAAATACACCAAAAGTGCCCCCAGGTGACATCACCGAGTCCGTGTCCCCGTACACCACCTGGGGCAAAAAACACAAAAAATCACATTAAAATACACAAAAACCCCATTAAAATACACCAAAACGTCATTAAATTACACCAAAATCCCATTGAAATACACCAAACTATCACTAAAACGCCCCAAAAGTGCCCCCAGGTGACATCACCGAGTCCGTGTCCCCGTACACCACCTGGGGCAGAAAACACCAAAAAAACCCAAAAATCACATTAAAATTAAAAAAAAAACCATTAAAATATACCAAAATATCATTAAAATACATAAAATCCGCATTGAAATACACCAAAATCTCATTAAAACTGCCCCCAGGTGACATCACCGAGTCCGTGTCCCCGTACACCACCTGGGCAAAAAACACAAAAAAACCCAAAAATCCCGTTAAAATATACCAAAATCCCATTAAAATACAAAAAAATCCCATTAAAATATACCAAAATCCCATTAAAATACAGCAAAACGTCATTAAAATACAGCAAAACGTCATTAAAATACACCAAAAGTGCCCCCAGGTGACATCACCGAGTCCGTGTCCCCGTACACCACCTGGGGGAAAATTTGGGGTGAGAAACCCAAAAAAACCCAAAATCTGCCAAAAAACCCCATTAAAATATACCAAAATGTCATTAAAATACACAAAAACCCCATTAAAATACTCCCCAGGTGTGCCCAGGTGTGCTGTTACCTGTGCCCAGGTATGTTGTTACCTGTACCAGGTGTGCCCAGGTGTGCCCAGGTGTGCCATTACCTGTTCCCAGGTGTGCCCAGGTGTGTTACCTGTGCCCAGGTGTACCCAGCCATGCTGTTACCTGTGCCCAGGTGTGCCCAGGTGTGCCCAGGTGTGTTGTTACCTGTGCCCAGGTGTGCCCAGGTGTGTTACCTGTGCCCAGGTGTGCCCAGCTGTGCTCTTACCTGTGCCCAGGTGTGTTCTAACCTGTACCAGGTGTGCCCAGGTGTGCCCAGGTGTGCCATTACCTGTTCCCAGGTGTGCCCAGGTGTGTTACCTGAGCCCAGGTGTGCTGTTACCTGTGCCCAGGTGTGCCCAGGTGTGTGTTACCTGTGCCCAGGTGTGCCCAGGTGTGCCCAGGTGTGTGTTACCTGTGCCCAGGTGTGCCCAGGTGTGCCCAGGTGTGTTACCTGTGCTCAGCCATGCTGTTACCTGTGCCCAGGTGTGTTACCTGCACATCCGGGTACTCGCTCTCCACCAGCTGCTTCGTCCTCTCGATCATCTGGCGCCCGAAGCCGGTCACGCTCTGCAGGTGAGGCTCAGGTGAGGCCCAGGTGAGGCTCAGGTGAGGCCCAGGTGAGGCCTGGCCCTGCCCAGGTGTGATCTGGGCTCCCCAGGTGGGGTTTGGGGGTGCCCAGGTGTGCCCAGGTGTGTCAGTGACTATCCCAGGTGTGCTCAAACCCCTCCCAGGTGTGTCTGTGGCTATCCCAGGTGTGTTCAAACCCCTCCCAGGTGTGCCCAGGTGTGCCATTACCTGTACCCAGGTGTGTTACCTGTGCCCAGGTGTGTTGTTACCTGTGCCCAGGTGCGTTGTTACCTGTACCCAGGTGTGCCCAGGTGTGCCCCAGGTGTGCCCAAACCCCTCCCAGGTGTGCCCAGGTGTGTCTGTGACTATCCCAGGTGTGCTCAAACCCCTCCCAGGTGTGCCCAGGTGTGCCCCAGGTGTGCCCAAACCCCTCCCAGGTGTGCCCAGGTGTGCCCAAACCCCTCCCAGGTATGCCCAGGTGTGCCCCAGGTGTGCCCAGGTGTGTCTGTGGCTATTCCAGGTGTGCCCCAGCTGTGCCCAGTAGTGCCCAGCTGTGCCCAGGTGTGCCCCAGGTGTGTTACCTGTGCCCAGGTGTGCCCAGGTGTGCCCAGGTATGCCCCAGGTGTGTTACCTGTGCCCAGGTGTGCCCAGGTGTGCCCAGGTGTGTCTGAGGATATCCCAGGTGTGCTCAAACCCCTCCCAGGTGTGCCCCAGCTGTGCCCAGGTGTGTCCCAGCTGTCCCCAGGTGTGCCCAGGTGTGTTACCTGCGCCCAGGTGTCTCACCTGCGATATCTCCAGGCAGGGCAGGCGCCCGGCCTGCGCCCCGGTGAAGCCGTAGACGGAGTTGGCGCTCACCTTCAGCGCCAGCTGACGCCCGTCCAGCACCTGGCGCCGCTCGGGGTCCTGCTCCTCCGCCAGCGCCGCCTTCACCCTGCCAGGACCCGCAGGTGAGCTCACCTGGGCACAGGTGAACACACCTGGGCACAAATCCCAAAAAATCCCCACAGAAATCCCAAAAATCCTCACAGAAATACCAAAAATCCCCACAAAAATGGTCCCAAATTCACCTGGTTCAGGTCCTGTGACACCTTTACCCTGCCAGGACCCGCAGGTGAGCTCACCTGGGCACAGGTGAGCGCACCTGGGCAGAAATCCCCGCGGAAATCCCAAAAATCCCCGCGGAAATCCCAAAAATCCCCACAGAAATGGCCCCAAATTCACCCAAATTCCCATTTTGTGTCACCTTTACCCTGCCAGGACCTGCAGGTGAGCTCACCTGGGCACAGGTGAGCGCACCTGGGCAGAAATCCCCACGGAAATACCAAAAATCCCCACGGAAATACCAAAAATCCCCACGGAAATGGTCCCAAATTCACCTGGTTCAGGTCCTGTGACACCTTTACCCTGCCAGGACCCGCAGGTGAGCTCACCTGGGCACAGGTGAGCACACCTGGGAAAAAATCCCCGCGGAAATCCCAAAAATCGCCACGGAAATCCCAAAAATCCCAACAAAAATGGTCCCAAATTCCCCTGGTTCAGGTCCTGTGACACCTTTACCCTGCCAGGACCCGCAGGTGAGCCCACCTGGGCACAGGTGAGCGCACCTGGGCAGAAATCCCAAAAAATCCCCACAGAAATACCAAAAATCCCCACAAAAATGGTCCCAAATTCACCCAAATTCCCATTTTGTGACACCTTTACCCTGCCAGGACCCGCAGGTGAGCTCACCTGGGCACAGGTGAGCACACCTGGGCAGAAATCCCAAAAAATCCCCACGGAAATACCAAAAATCCCCACAAAAATGGTCCCAAATTCACCCAAATTCCCATTTTGTGACACCTTTACCCTGCCAGGACCCGCAGGTGAGCTCACCTGGGCACAGGTGAGCACACCTGGGCAGAAATCCCAAAAATCCCCACAGAAATCCCCCAAAATTCACCCAAATTCCCCTGGTTCAGGTCCTGTGACACCTTTACCCTGCCAGGACCCGCAGGTGAGCTCACCTGGGCACAGGTGAACACACCTGGGCAGAAATCCCAAAAATCCCCACGGAAATCCCAAAAATCCCCATGGAAATCCCCCAAAAATCCCCCAAATTCCCCCTGGTTCAGGTCCTGTGACACCTTTACCCTGCCAGGACCCGCAGGTGAGCTCACCTGGGCACAGGTAAACTCACCTGGGAAAAAATCCCCGCAGAAATCCCAAAAATCCCCACGGAAATACCAAAAATCCCCACGGAAATGGTCCCAAATTCCCATTTTGGGTCCTGTGACACCTTTACCCTGCCAGGACCCGCAGGTGAGCTCACCTGGGCACAGGTGAGCGCACCTGGGCAGAAATCCCAAAAAATCCCCACAGAAATCCCAAAAATCCCCACAGAAATGGTCCCAAATTCACCCAAATTCCCACTTTGTGACACCTTTACCCTGCCAGGACCCGCAGGTGAGCTCACCTGGGCACAGGTGAACACACCTGGGCAGAAAACCCAAAAAATCCCCGCGGAAATCCCAAAAATCCCCACGGAAATACCAAAAATCCCCGCGGAAATACCAAAAATCCCCACAAAAATTGTCCCAAATTCACCCAAAATAACCCTGGTTCAGGTCCTGTAACACCTTTACCCTGCCAGGACCCGCAGGTGAGCGCACCTGGGCACAGGTGAGCGCACCTGGGCAGAAATCCCCGCGGAAATCCCAAAAATCCCCACGGAAATCCCAAAAATCCCCACGGAAATCCCAAAAATCCCCACGGAAATGGTCCCAAATTCACCCAAATTCACCTGGTTCAGGTCCTGTGACACCTTCACCCTGCCAGGACCCGCAGGTGAGCTCACCTGGGCACAGGTGAGCGCACCTGGGCAGAAATCCCAAAAATCCCCGCGGAAATCCCAAAAATCCCCACGGAAATGGCCCCAAATTCACCCAAATTCCCATTATTGTGACACCTTTACCCTGCCAGGACCTGCAGGTGAGCTCACCTGGGCACAGGTGAACGCACCTGGGCAGAAATCCCAAAAATCCCCACGGAAATCCCAAAAATCCCCACAGAAATGGTCCCAAATTCACCCAAATTCCCATTTTGTGACACCTTTACCCTGCCAGGACCCGCAGGTGAGCTCACCTGGGCACAGGTGAACACACCTGGGCAGAAATCCCCGCGGAAATCCCAAAAATCCCCATGGAAATCCCAAAAATCCCCACAAAAATGGTCCCCAAATCCCTAAAATTGCCCAAATTCCCCCAAATCCCCCAAAGCCTCCCCAAATTCATCAAATTCCCCCCAAAATCCCCTAAATTCCTCCTAAAATTCCCCAATTTTTCCTCAAATCCCTAAAATCACCCAAATTCCCTTAAATATCCCAAATCCTCCCCAAATCTCTCAAAATTACCCCAAAATCTCCCCAAAATCCCCCAATTTCTCCCCAAATCCCTAAAATCGCCCAAATTCCCTTAAATATCCCAAATCCTCCCCAAATCTCTCAAAATTACCCCAAAATCTCCCCAAAACTCTCAAAATGACCCCAAAATCCTCCCCAAAATCTCTTTAATTCCCCCCAAATCCTCCCTATTTGCCTAATCCCCCAAATTTCCCACATTTCCCCCAAATTTCTCCCAAATTTTCTCCCGAAATCCCCCCAAATCCCGAAATTCCCCCGAATTTGCCCAAAATGCCCCAAATTGTGCCCGGATCTCACCTGCTCCTGGCGGCCAACAGCCCTTCCAGGACCCTCGGCAGGACCCCCCTGCGCACCCGGGGGGTGACAAAGAGCTGCCCCGTGGGGGTCCGGATGAAATCCTGGGGGCCCAGCCTGAGGAGAGACCAGTATAAACCAGTATAAACCAGTATAAACCAGTACAGACCAGTATGGACCAGTATAAACCAGTATAAACCAGTATAGACCAGTATGGACCAGTATAGACCAGTATGGACCAGTATGGACTGAGCTGCCCCGTGGGGGTCCGGATGAAATCCTGGGGGCCCAGCCTGAGGAGAGACCAGTATAAACCAGTAAAAACCAGTATGGACCAGTATGGACCAGTATGGACCAGTATAAACCAGTATAAACCAGTATAAACCAGTATAAACCAGTATGGACCAGTATAGAGCACTATGGACCAGTATGGACCAGTATGGACCAGTATGGACTGAGCTGCCCCGTGGGGGTCCGGATGAAATCCTCGGGGCCCAGCCTGAGGAGAGACCAGTATAAACCAGTATGGACCAGTATAAACCAGTATAAACCAGTATAAACCAGTATAAACCAGTATAAACCAGTATAAACCAGTACAGACCAGTATAAACCAGTATGGACCAGTATGGACCAGTATGGACTGAGCTGCCCCGTGGGGGTCCGGATGAAATCCTGGGGGCCCAGCCTGAGGAGAGACCAGTATAAACCAGTATAAACCAGTATAAACCAGTATGGACCAGTATGGACCAGTATGGACTGAGCTGCCCCGTGGGGGTCCGGATGAAATCCTGGGGGCCCAGCCTGAGGAGAGACCAGTATAAACCAGTATAAACCAGTATAAACCAGTACAGACCAGTATAAACCAGTATAAACCAGTATGGACCAGTATGGACCAGTATGGACTGAGCTGCCCCGTGGGGGTCCGGATGAAATCCTGGGGGCCCAGCCTGAGGAGAGACCAGTATAAACCAGTATAAACCAGTATAAACCAGTATAAATCAGTATAGACCAGTATGGACCACTATGGACCAGTATGGACCAGTATGGACTGAGCTGCCCCGTGGGGGTCCGGATGAAATCCTGGGGGCCCAGCCTGTGGAGAGACCAGTATAAACCAGTATAAACCAGTATAAACCAGTACGGACCAGTATAAACCAGTATAAACCAATAGAGACCAGTATGGACCAGTATAAACCACTATGGACCAGTATGGACCAGTATGGACCAGTATGGACCAGTATGGACCAGTATGGACCAGTATGGACTGAGCTGCCCCGTGGGGGTCCGGATGAAATCCTGGGGGCCCAGCCTGTGGAGAGACCAGTATAAACCAGTATAAACCAGTATAAACCAGTATAAACCAGTATAGACCAGTATGGACCAGTATGGACCAGTATGGACCAGTATGGACCAGTATGGACTGAGCTGCCCCGTGGGGGTCCGGATGAAATCCTCGGGGCCCAGCCTGAGGAGAGACCAGTATAAACCAGTATAAACCAGTATAAACCAGTATGGACCAGTATAAACCAGTACGGACCAGTATAAACCAGTATAAACCAGTATGGACCAGTATAAACCAGTACGGACCAGTATAAACCAGTACAAATGAACAGAAATCAGTATGGACCAGTATGGACCAGTATAAACCAGTATGGACCAGTATGAACTAACAGAAATCAGTATAAACCAGTATAAACCAGTATAAACCAGTATGGACCAGTAAACAAACAGAAATCTGTATAAACCAGTCCAAACCAGTCCAAACCAGTATAAACCAGTCCAAACCAGTCCAAACCAGTCCAAACCAGTATAAACCAGTCCAAACCAGTCCAAACCAGTATAAACCAGTCCGAACCAGTCCGAAGCACTCCAAACCAGTCCAAACCAGTCCAAACCAGTCCAAACCAGTCCAAACCAGTCCAAACCAGTCCAAACCAGTATAAACCAGTCCAAACCAGTATAAACCAGTATAAACCAGTCCAAACCAGTACAGACAGACCAGTAGAGACCACATGGACAAGTCCAAACCATTCCAGATCCATCCAGACCAGTCCAAACCAGTCCGAAGCACTCCAAACCAGTCCAAACCAGTCCAAACCAGTACAAACCAGTCCAGACCAGTCCAAACCAGTATAAACCAGTCCAAACCAGTCCAAACCAGTCCAAACCAGTCCAAACCAGTACAGACAGACCAGTAGAGACCACCATGGACAAGTCCAAACCATTCCAGATCCATCCAGACCAGTCCGAAGCACTCCAAACCACTCCAAACCAGTCCAAACCAGTATAAACCAGTCCAAACCAGTCCAAACCAGTCCAAACCAGTCCAAACCAGTATAAACCAGTCCAAACCAGTCCAAACCAGTCCAAACCAGTCCAAACCATTATAAACCAGTCCAAACCAGTCCAAACCAGTCCAAACCAGTCCAAACCATTCCGAACCAGTCCGAACCAGTCCAAACCAGTCCAAACCAGTCCAAACCAGTATAAACCAGTATAAACCAGTACGGACCAGTA
This sequence comes from Taeniopygia guttata, assembly GCF_048771995.1. Classification (NCBI taxonomy): domain Eukaryota; kingdom Metazoa; phylum Chordata; class Aves; order Passeriformes; family Estrildidae; genus Taeniopygia; species Taeniopygia guttata. Next base: position 459,091 of record NC_133062.1, read on the forward strand.
TAAACCAGTACAAACTAACAGAAATCAGTATGGACCAGTATGGACCAGTATGGACCAGTATGGACCAGTATAAACCAGTACAGACCAGTACAAACGAACAGAAATCAGTATAGACAGTATAGACCAGTATAAAACCAGTATGGACCAGTATAAACCAGTACAAACGAACAGAAATCAGTATGGACCAGTATGGACCAGTATAAACCAGTATGGACCAGTATGGACCAGTATAAACCAGTATGGACCAGTATAAACTAACAGAAATCAGTATGGACCAGTATAAACCAGTATGGACCAGTATAAACAAACAAAAATCTGTATAAACCATTCCAAACCAGTCCAAACCAGTATAAACCAGTCCAAACCAGTATGAACCAGTACAGACAGACAGTAGAAACCAGCATGGACAAGTCCAAACCATTCCAGATCCATCCAGACCAGTCCAAACCAGTCCCAACCAGTCCAAACCAGTCCAAACCAGTATAAACCAGTCCAAACCATTATAAACCAGTCCAAACCAGTCCAAACCAGTCCAAACCAGTATAAACCAGTATAAACCAGTACAGACAGACCAGTAGAGACCGTCATGGACAAGTCCAAACCATTCCAGATCCATCCAGATCCATCCAGACCAGTCTGAACCAGTCCGAAGCACTCCAAACCAGTCCAGACCAGTCCAAACCAGTCCAAACCAGTCCAAACCAGTACAAACCAGTCCAAACCAGTATAAACCAGTCCAAACCATTATAAACCAGTACAAACCAGTCCAAACCAGTCCAAACCAGTATAAACCAGTATAAACCAGTATGGACCAGTATGGACCAGTATAAACAAACAGAAATCTGTATAAAGCAGTCCAAAACAGTCCAAACCATTATAAACCACTCCAAACCAGTCCAAACCAGTATAAACCAGTCCAAACCAGTCCAAACCAGTCCAAACCAGTCCAAACCAGTCCGAACCATTCCAAACCAGTCCAAACCAGTCCAAACCAGTCCAAACCAGTGCAAACCATTCCAAACCATTCCAAACCAGTCCAAACCATTCCAAACCAGTCCAAACCAGTCCAAACCAGTCCAAACCATTCCAAACCAGTCCAAACCACTCCAAACCAGTATAAACCAGTACAAACCAGTACAGACCCGTGTTTCTGGGCCCCGCCGGGGGGCAGCAGGGTGGTGTAGCACAGGTTGTGGGCGATCATGATCGACGGGTACAGCGAGGAGAAGTCCAGCGTGGCGATGGGCGCGTCGTAGTACCTGGGAACCAAATTTGGGTTATTTTGGGATTTTTAACCTTTTTGGGACATTTTAAATTTTTTTGGGGGAGTTTCATGAAAATTCAGGATTTTTATTTGGGTTTTCTGAGAGTTTTTAGGGTATTTTTAGGTGTTTTTTGTGGTTTTTTTTGATATTTTTGGGCGCTTTGCGGGTTTGTTTTGAGGGTTTTTTGTGGGTCTTTTTCACGATTTTTTCAGTTTTTTATTTTTGGGTTTTTTTTCAGGTTTTTTGTGGGTTTTTTTCAGGTTGGTTTTAGGTTTCCTTTTTTTCTGTTTTTTTGGGTTTTTTTGGGGTTTGTTTCAGATTTTTTTTGTGGGTTTTTGAGGTTTTTTTTTGGGGGAAGTTGAGGTTTCTTGACAGGTTTTTTTTAGGGGGTTCGGCAAATTTTTGAAGGTTTTTTTTCAGGGCGCTTGGGGGAATTTTTGGGTTTTTTTGGGGAGGATTTGTGGAATTTTGAGGGTTTTTTTGGGAGGTTTTTGAGCGGGATTTGTGGAATTTTGGGGGTTTTTTAGGGGGAGGTTTTTAAGGGGGATTTGTGGAATTTTGGGGTTTTTTGGGGGAGGTTTTTGAGGGGGATTTGTGGAATTTTGGGGGGTTTTTTTTGGGAGGTTTTTGAGGGGGATTTGTGGAATTTTGGGGTTTTTTTTGGGGAGGTTTTTGAGGAGGATTTGTGGAATTTTGAGGGGTTTTAGGGGGAGGTTTTTGAGGGGAATTTGTGGAATTTTGGGGTTTTTTTTGGGAGGTTTTTGAGGGGGATTTGTGGAATTTTGGGGGTTATTTTGGGGAGGTTTTTGAGGGAAATTTCTGGAATTTTGGAGGGCTTTTGAGGGGGATTTGTGGAATTTGGGGTTTTTTTTTGGGGAAAGTTTTTGAGGAGGATTTGTGGAATTTTGGTGGTTTTTTTGGGGGGAGGTTTTTGAGGGGGATTTGTGGAATTTTGAGGGTTTTTAGGGGGAAATTTTTGAGGGGAATTTGTGGAATTTTGGGGTTTTTTTTGGGGGAGGTTTTTGAGGGGGATTTGTGGAATTTTGGGGGGTTTTTGAGGGAGATTTGTGGAATTTTGGGGGGTTTTTTTAGGGGGAAATTTTTGAGGGGAATTTGTGGAATTTTGGGGGTTTTTTTTAGGAGGTTTTTGAGGAGGATTTGTGGAATTTTGGGGTTTTTTTTGGGGGAGGTTTTTGAGGGGGATTTGTGGAATTTTGGGGGTTTTTTTTGGGAGGTTTTTGAGGGGGATTTGTGGAATTTTGGTGGGTTTTTTTTGGGGAGGTTTTTGAGGGGGATTTGTGGAATTTTGGGGTTTTCTTTGGGGAGGTTTTTGAGGGGGATTTGTGGAATTTTGGGCTTTTTTTAGGGAGGTTTTTGAGGGGGATTTGTGAAATTTTGGGGTTTTTTTGGGGAGGTTTTTGAGGGGGATTTGTGGAATTTTAGGGGGTTTTAGGGGGAAATTTTTGAGGGGAATTTGTGGAATTTGGTGGGGTTTTTTTGGGAAGGTTTTTGAGGAGGATTTGTGGAATTTTGAGGGTTTTTAGGGGGAAATTTTTGAGGGGAATTTGTGGAATTTTGAGGGGTTTTTTTGGGGAGGTTTTTGAGGGGGATTTGTGGAATTTTGGGGTTTTTTTGGGGGAGGTTTTTGAGGGGGATTTGTGGATTTTTGGGGTTTTTTTGGGGGAGTTTTTTGAGGAGGATTTGTGGAATTTTGGGGGTTTTTTTTGGGGAGGTTTTTGAGGGGGATTTGTGGAATTTTGGGGTTTTTTTGGGGAGGTTTTTGAGGGGAATTTGTGGAATTTTGGGGTTTTTTTGGGGAGGTTTTTGAGGGGGATTTGTGGAATTTTGGTGGTTTTATTGGGGAGGTTTTTGAGGGGGATTTGTGGAATTTTGAGGGGTTTTTTGAGGAGGTTTTTGAGGAGGATTTGTGGAATTTTGGGGTTTTTTTCTGGGGAGGTTTTTGAGGGGGATTTGTGGAATTTTGGTGGGTTTTTGAGGAAGATTTTTGGAATTTTGGTGGGTTTTTTGGGGAGGTTTTTGAGGGGAATTTGTGGAATTTTGGGGGTTTTTTGGGGGAGGTTTTTGAGAGGGATTTGTGGAATTTTGGTGGGGTTTTTTTGGGAGGTTTTTGAGAGGGATTTGTGGAATTTTGAGGGTTTTTATTTGGGTTTTCTGAGAGTTTTTAGGGTATTTTTAGGTGCTTTTTTATTTTTTTTTGATATTTTGAGGCGCTCTGGGGGTTTTGTTTTGAGGGTTTTTTGTGGGTCTTTTTCATGATTTTTTCAGTTTTTTATTTTTGGTTTTTTTTCAGGTTTTTTGTGGTTTTTTTCGGGTTGGTTTTAGGTTTCCTTTTTTTCTGGTTTTTTTTTTGGGGTTTGTTTCAGATTTTTTTGGTGGGTTTTTGGGGTTTTTTTTTGGCGGGGGGGGTTGAGGTTTCTTGACAGGTATTTTTAGGGGGTTTGGCAAATTTTTGAAGGTTTTTTTTTCAGGGCGCTTGGGGGAATTTTGGGTTTTTTTGGGGAGGTTTTTGAGGGGGATTTGTGGAATTTTGGGGGTTTTTTGGGGGGAGGATTTTGAGGGGGATTTGTGGAATTTTGGGGGGGTTTTGAGGGGGATTTGTGGAATTTTGGGGGGGTTTTGAGGGGGAGGTTTTTGAGGGGGATTTGTGGAATTTTGGTTTTTTGGTTTTTTGGTTTTTTTTGTGGGTTTTTGAGGGGGATTTGTGGAATTTTGGGGGTTTTTTTTGGGATGTTTTTGAGGGGGATTTGTGGAATTTTGGGGGTTTTTTTGGGGGAGGTTTTTGAGGGGGATTTGTGAAATTTTGGAGGGTTTTTGAGGGGGATTTGTGGAATTTTGGTGGTTTTTTTGGGGGGAGGTTTTTGAGGAGGATTTGTGGAATTTTGGGGGGTTTTTTTTGGGAGGTTTTTGAGGGGGATTTGTGGAATTTTGGAGGGTTTTTGAGGGGGATTTGTGGAATTTTGGGGTTTTTTGGGGGAGGTTTTTGAGGGGGATTTGTGGAATTTTGGGGTTTTTCTTGGGGAGGTTTTTGAGGGGGATTTGTGGAATTTTGGTGGGTTTTTTAGGGGAGGTTTTTGAGGGGGATTTGTGGAATTTTGGAGTGTTTTTGAGGGGGGTTTATGGAATTTTGGGAGTTTTTTGGGGGGAGGTTTTTGAGGGGGATTTGTGGAATTTTGGGGTTTTTTTGGGGGAGGTTTTTGAGGGGGATTTGTGGAATTTTGGGGGTTTTTTTTGGGGAGGTTTTTGAGGGGGATTTGTGGAATTTTGGGGGTTTTTTTGGGGGAGGATTTGAGGGGGATTTGTGGAATTTTGGTGGGTTTTTTTTGGGAGGTTTTTGAGGGGGATTTGGGGAATTTTGAGGGTTTTTATTTGGGTTTTCTGAGAGTTTTCAGGTATTTTTTAGGTGTTTTTTGGGGTTTTTTTTGATATTTTTGGGCGCTCTGGGGGTTTTGTTTTGAGGGTTTTTTGTGGGTCTTTTTCATGATTTTTTCAGTTTTTTATTTTTGGGTTTTTTTCAGGTTTTTTGTGGGTTTTTTTCAGGTTGGTTTTAGGTTTCCTTTTTTTCTGGGTTTTTTTTTTTGGGGTTTGTTTCAGATTTTTTTTTTTGTGGGTTTTTGGGGTTTTTTTTCAGGGCGCTTGGGGGAATTTTGGGGTATTTTTTTGGGAGGTTTTTGAGGGGGATTTGTGGAATTTTGGTTTTTTTTTTTTTTTGTGGGTTTTTGAGGGGGATTTGTGGAATTTGGGGGGGGTTTAGGGGAGGTTTTTGAGGGGGATTTGTGGAATTTTGAGGGTTTTTATTTGGGTTTTCTGAGAGTTTTCAGCTATTTTTAGGTGTTTTTTGGGTTTTTTTTAAATATTTTTGGGCGCTCTGCGGGTTTTGTTTTGAGGGTTTTTTGTGGGTCTTTTTCAGGATTTTTTCAGTTTTTTATTTTTGGTTTTTTTTCAGGTTTTTTGTGGGTTTTTTTGGGTTGATTTTAGGTTTTCTTTTTTTCAGTTTTTTTGTTTTTTCTGGGTTTGTTTCAGATTTTTTTTGGTGGGTTTTTGGGGTTTCTTTTGGGGGGGGTTGAGGTTTTTTAACAGGTTTTTTTAGGGGGTTCGGCAAATTTTTGAAGGTTTTTTTTTTCAGGGCGCTTGGGGGAATTTTTTGGGTTTTTTTGGGGAGGATTTTTAGGGGGATTTGTGGAATTTTGAGGGATTTTTTTTGGGGAGGTTTTTGAGGGGGATTTGTGGAATTTTGGGGGTTTTTTTGGGGAGGTTTTTGAGGGGGATTTGTGGAATTTTGGGGGGTTTTTTTGGGGAGGATTTTGAGGGAGATTTGAGAAATTTTGGAGGGTTTTTGAGGGGGATTGTGGAATTATGGGGTTTTTTTTGGGGAGGTTTTTGAGGGGGATTTGTGGAATTTTGAGGGTTTTTAGGGGGAAATTTTTGAGGGGAATTTGTGGATTTTTTGGGGGTTTTTTAGGGAGGTTTTTGAGGGGAATTTGTGGAAATTTGGGGTTTTTTTGTACCCCCTCACTCACCCTTTGAGGGGCTCGATCACCGTGGCCCCCTCAAAATCCTCTCCGCCCTCCGACTTCACCACCGGCAGCAGCAAATCCTCCTGCATGGCCTGGGAGGGCAGAAAAACACCCCAAAATGTCCCAAATTCACCCCAAAAATATCCCAGAAAGCAAAACCTGAAATACCATAAAAATCCACTTTAAAAAAATCCCGAAATCCCAAAAAAAATCCCCTCAAAAATCCCTAAAAACCCTTCCCCAAACCCCCCCCGAAAATCACACTTATAAAACACCCAAATCCCCTAAAATCCCCCCAAAAATCTCTGAAATCACTTCCTAAAATTAACCCCAAAACAGTCTCAGTGTTCCCAAATGCACTCAGTGTCCCCAAATGTCCCCAAATTCCCTCAGTGTTCCCAAATCCCCTCACCTGCAGCTCTGTCACCGCCGGCCATTTTCTCCCCTCACGTTTTCCCGCCCTTTTTTCCCCTCACATTTTCCCGCCCTTTTTTCCCCCTCACATTTTCCCGCCCTTTTCCCCTCACATTTTCTTTCCATTTTCCCCTCATGTTTCCCTCCATTTTCCCCTTCACGTTTCCCACTCTTTTCCCTTTACATTCCCTTTTTCCTCTCACGTTTTCCACCCTTTTCCCCTTACATTTCCTGGCCTTTTTTCCCATCACATTTCCTCCTCATGTTTCCTGCCTTTTACCCCTCACTTTTCCTACTCTTTTTCCCCCCCTCGTGTTTCCTCCATTTTCCCCTCACATTTCCCAACATTTTCTTCCCTCAAGTTACCCTCAATTTTCTCCTCACATTTCCACCATTTTCCCCTTACATTTCCCTCCATTTTCCTCTCACATTTCCCTCCCTTTTGCCCTCACATTTCCCTCCATTTTCCCCTCACATTCCTCTCCTTTTTCTCCCCCATTTCCCTCCATTTTCTCACTTCACATTCGCCATCATTTTCCCCTCACATTTCCCTCCCTTTCCCCCCATATTTCCTCCATTTTCCCCTCACATTCGCCACCATTTTCCCCTCACATTTCCCTACTTTTCCCCTCACATTTCCCTCCATTTTCTCCCCTCACATTCACCACCATTTCCCCCTCACATTCACCACCATTTCCCCCTCACATTTCCCTCCATTTTCCCCTCACATTTCCCTACTTTTCCCCTCACATTCGCCACCATTTTCCCCACATTTCCTCCATTTTCCCCCCACATTTCCTCCATTTTCCCCTCACATTTCCCTCCATTTTCTCCCCTCACATTCACCACCATTTTCCCCTCACATTTACCACCATTTCCCCCTCACATTTCCCTCCTTTTTTTCCATTTCCCTCCATTTTCTCCCCTCACATTCACCACCATTCCCCCTCACATTCACCACCATTTTCTCCCCTCACATTCACCACCATTTCCCCCTCACATTCACCACCATTTCCCCCTCACATTTTCCTTCATTTTCTCCCCTCACATTCAGTACCATTTTCCCCTCACATTTCCCTAATTTTCCCCTCACATTTCCCTCCATTTTCTCCCCTCACATTCACCACCATTTCCCCCTCACATTTCCCTCCATTTTCTCCCCTCACATTCACCACCATTTCCCCCTCACATTTCCCTCCATTTTCTCCCCTCACATTTCCCTCCATTTTCTCCCCTCACATTTCCCTCCATTTTCTCCCCTCACATTTCCCTCCATTTTCCCCTCACATTTCCCTCCATTTTCCCCTCACACTCGCCACCATTTTCCCCTCACATTCACCACCATTTTCCCCTCACATTCACCACCATTTTCCCCTCACATTTCCCCCCATTTTCCCCTCACATTCACCACCATTTTCCCCTCACATTTCCCTCACATTTCCCTCCATTTTCTCCCCTCACATTTCCCTCCATTTTCTCCCCTCACATTCACCACCATTTTCCCCCCACATTCACCACCATTTTCCCCCCACATTCCCTCCATTTTCTCCCCTCACATTCACCACCATTTTCCCCTCACATTCACCACCATTTTCCCCTCACATTCACCACAATTTTCCCCTCACCTTTCCCTCCATTTTTTCCCCTCACATTCACCACCATTTTCCCCTCACATTTCCCTCCATTTTCTCCCCTCACATTCACCACCATTTTCCCCTCACATTCACCACCATTTTCCCCTCACCTTTCCCTCCTTTTTTTCCATTTCCCTCCATTTTCTCCCCTCACATTCACCACCATTTTCCCCTCACATTTCCCTACTTTTCCCCTCACATTTCCCTCCATTTTCTCCCCACATTTCCCTCCATTTTCCCCCCACATTTCCTCCATTTCCCCCCACATTTCCTCCATTTTCCCCTCCCACCTCCCACCCCGCTGTCCCCTCAGTGTCCCCCACCCCGACGTCCCTTTGTCACCTGCCGCAGGAGCTGCGCCACCACCTTGACCTGCTGTCCGCGGGTGAGCAGGTAGCTGAGGGGCACGGCCGTCACCCGCGCCATCTCCACCAGCGTCACCAGCGTCATCAGGCGCTCCAGCAGCCGCAGCGGCAGCATGGCGTCCTTCAGGCAGTACAGCGCCAGGCGGCGCCGCGTCTGCGCGTCCCCGTTCTGGGGGACAAAGTGGGGACATGGGACACCATCAGGGACACCATCAGGGACAGCAAGGTGGGACAGTGTTGGGGACATGGGGACATCATTGGGGACAACGAGGTGGGACAGTGTTGGGGACATTGGGACACCATTGGGGATAACCTTGGGGACATTGGGGACACCATTAGGGACATGGGGACACCATCGGGGACACCATCAGGGACAGTGTTGGGGACATGGGGACACCATTGGGGACACCATTGGGGACATGGGGACAGCATTGGGGACAACAAGGTGGGACACCATTGGGGACATGCGGATACCATTGGGGACACCCTTAGGGACATTGGGGACATGGGGACACCATTGGGGACAATGGGGTGTGGGGTTGGGACACCATTGGGGACATGGGGACACCATCGAGGAGATGGGGACACCATTGGGGACATGGGGACACCATTGGGGACATGGGGACACCATTGGGGACACCATCAAGGACATGGGGCTGGGACACCATTGGGGGCATGGGGACACCATTGGGGACATGGGGACACCATTGGGGATACCCTTGGGGACATGGGGACACCATTAGGGAGATGGGGACACCATCGGGGACATGGGGACACCATCAGGGACAGTGAGGTGGGACAGCGTTGGGGACATGGGGACACCATTGGGGATACCCTTGGGGACATTGGGGACACCATTAGGGAGATGGGGACGCCATCGGGGACAGCGAGGTGGGACACCATTGGGGACATGGAGACACCATTGGGGATAACCTTGGGGACATTGGGGACACCATTAGGGAGATGGGGACACCATTGGGGACAGCAAGGTGGGACAACATTGGGGACATGGGGCTGGGACACCATGGGGGACAGCGGGGTGGGACAGCATTGGGGACATGGAAACACCATTGGGGACATGGGGACACCATCGGGGACATGGGGACACCATCGGGGACAGTGAGGTGGGACGGCGTGGGGGACATGGGGACACCATTGGGGACACCATTGGGGACATGGGGACACCATTGGGGACACCATCAGGGACATGGGGACACCATTAGGTGCCATTTTGGGGCCATTTAAAGCCATTTTGGGGCCATTTTGGGGCCATTTAAAGCCATTTTGGGGCCATTTGGTGACCCCAGGTGACCCCAGGTGACACAGGTGAGCCAGGTGACATTTTGGGTCCGTTTAAAGCCATTTTGGGGTCGTTTGAGGCCATTTTGAGGCCATTTAAAGCCATTTTGGGGCCGTTTGGCGGCACACCTGTAACTCCAGGTGACCCCAGGTGACACAGGTGACCCAGGTGACATTTGGGGACGCACCTGCAGCTCGGTGATGATGCCGTGGGGCACGTCCTCCTTCTGCTCGTGCAGGAAATGCGCGCTGACGGCGTTCAGGGAGTACGAGCGCAGCTTGTGCTCCCTCAGCAGCACCTGGGGACCCCAAAATTTACCTGTGTGACTCCAAAACTCACCTGGGGAGCCCCAAACCCGCCCAGATCACCCCAAACTCCTCCCAGGTGTGCCCAGGTGTGCCCAAACCCTTCCCAGGTGTGCCCAGGTGTGCCCAGGTGTGCCCTCACCTGCAGCATGTCCAGGGTGACCCTCCCAGGTGTGTTTTACCCCTCCCAGCTGTACCCAGCTGTACCCAGGGCAGTGCCCAGGTGTGCCCAGGTGTGTCCCAGGTGTGCCCAAACCCCTCCCAGGTGTGCCCAGGTGTGTTTTACCCCCTCCCAAGTGTGTCCCAGGTGTCCCAGGTGTGCCCAAACCCCACCCAGGTGTGCCCAGGTGTGTCCCAGGTGTGCCCAGGTGTGTTTTACCCTTCCCAGGTGTGTTTTACCCTTCCCAGCTGTGCCCAGGTGTGTTTTACCCCCTTCCAGGTGTGTTTTACTCCCTCCCAGGTGTGCCCAGGTGTGCCCCAGGTGTGTCCCAGGTGTACCCAGGTGCGCCCAGGTGTGTCCCAGCTGTGCCCAGGTGTGCCCTCACCTGCAGCATGTCCAAGGTGACCCTCCCAGGTGTGCCCAGGTGTGTTTTACCCCCTCCCAGGTGTGTTTTTTTCCCTCCCAGGTGTGCCCAGGTGGGTCCCAGGTGTGCCCAGCTGTGCCCAGGTGTGCCCTCACCTGCAGCATGTCCAAGGTGACCCTCCCAGGTGTGCCCAGGTGTGTTTTACCCCTCCCAGGTGTCCCTCACCTGCAGCATGTCCAAGGTGACCCTCCCAGGTGTGCCCAGGTGTGTTTTACCCCCTCCCAGGTGTGTTTTACCCCTCCCAGGTGTGTCCCAGGTGTGCCCAGGTGTGCCCAGGTGTGTTTTACCCTCTCCCAGCTGTGCCCAGGTGTACCCAGGTGTGTTTTTTTCCCTCCCAGGTGTGCCCCAGGTGTACCAAACCCCTCCCAGGTGTGTTTTAACCCCTCCCAGGTGTCCCTCACCTGCAGCATGTCCAGCGTGACCCTCCCAGGTGTGGTGACCACTTTCCCCTCCCGGCGGCCGAGCTGGCGGGACTGGAACGCCGAATCCCTCACCTGGGACGGGACCCCCCGCACGCGGCCCAGGTACGGGAACGACTCCACCTGCACAGGTGAGACAGGTGAGAAACACCTGAGGGACACCTGGGACAGGTGAGAAACACCTGAGGGACAGGTGAGGGACACCTGGGACAGGTGAGGGACACCTGAGGGACACCTGGGATGGGACCCCCCGCACCCGGCCCAGGTACGGGAACGACTCCACCTGCACAGGTGGGACAGGTGAGACAGGTGAGAAACACCTGAGGGACCCCCCGCACCCGGCCCAGGTACGGGAACGACTCCACCTGCACAGGTGAGACAGGTGAGAAACACCTGGGGGACCCCCCGCACCCGGCCCAGGTACGGGAACGACTCCACCTGCACAGGTGAGACAGGTGAGAAACACCTGGGACAGGTGAGACAGGTGAGAGACACCTGGGGGACCCCCCGCACCCGGCCCAGGTACGGGAACGACTCCACCTGCACAGGTGAGACAGGTGGGACAGGTGAGAAACACCTGAGACAGGTAAGAAACACCTGAGGGACACCTGGGACAGGTGAGGGACACCTGAGGGACACCTGGGGGACACCTGAGGGACACCTGAGGGACACCTGGGACAGGACCCCCCGCACCCGGCCCAGGTACGGGAACGACTCCACCTGCACAGGTGAGACAGGTGAGGGACAGGTGAGGGACACCTGGGACGGGACCCCCCGCACGCGGCCCAGGTACGGGAACGACTCCACCTGGACAGGTGAGACAGGTGAGGGACAGGTGAGAAACACCTGAGGGACACCTGGGGGACACCTGGGGGACACCTGAGGGACACCTGGGACGGGACCCCCCGCACACAGCCCAGGTACGGGAACGACTCCACCTGCACAGGTGAGACAGGTGAGAAACAGGTGAGAAACACCTGGGACAGGTGAGACGGGACCCCCCGCACCCGGCCCAGGTACGGGAACGACTCCACCTGCACAGGTGAGAAACACCTGAGGGACACCTGAGGGACACCTGGGGGACACCTGAGGGACACCTGGGACGGGACCCCCCGCACCCGGCCCAGGTACGGGAACGACTCCACCTGCACAGGTGAGACAGGTGAGAAACACCTGGGACAGGTGAGAAACACCTGGGGGACACCTGGGACGGGACCCCCCGCACCCGGCCCAGGTACGGGAACGACTCCACCTGTACAGGTGAGACAGGTGAGACAGGTGAGAAACACCTGAGGGACACCTGGGACGGGACCCCCCGCACCCGGCCCAGGTACGGGAACGACTCCACCTGCACAGGTGAGACAGGTGAGAAACACCTGGGACAGGTGAGAAACACCTGGGGGACACCTGGGACGGGACCCCCCGCACCCGGCCCAGGTACGGGAACGACTCCACCTGCACAGGTGAGACAGGTGAGAAACACCTGGGACAGGTGAGAAACACCTGGGGGACACCTGGGACACCTGGGGGACACCTGGGACACCTGAGGGACACCTGGGACGGGACCCCCCGCACGCGGCCCAGGTACGGGAACGACTCCACCTGCACAGGTGAGACAGGTGAGACAGGTGAGAGACACCTGAGGGACACCTGAGGGACAGGGGAGGGGCTGGGGACACCTGAGGGACACCTGGGACAGGTGAGAAACACCTGGGACAGGTGAGACGGGACCCCCCGCACCCGGCCCAGGTACGGGAACGACTCCACCTGCACAGGTGAGACAGGTGAGAAACACCTGGGACAGGTGAGGGACACCTGAGGGACAGGTGAGGGACAGGTGAGAAACACCTGAGGGACAGGTGAGTGACAGGTGAGTGACAGGTGAGGGACACCTGGGACAGGTGAGACAGGGGAGGGGCTGGGGACACCTTGAGGACACCTGGGACACACCTGGGGACACAGGTGAGTCAGGGACACACCTGGGAGGGGTTTGGGGTGACCCCAGGTGAGTCTCAGGTGACCCCAGGTGACCCCAGGTGTCCCCAGGTGCCCCCAGGTGCCCCCAGGTGAGCCCAGGTGAGCCCAGGTGAGTCTCAGGTGTGCCCAGGTGACCCCAGGTGAGCTCAGGTGCCCCCAGGTCAGTCTCAGGTGCCCTCAGGTGAGCCCAGGTGAGTCTCAGGTGAGTCCCAGGTGCCCCCAGGTGTGCCCAGGTGAGTCTCACCTGTAGCACCTGCGCCCTCTGGATCAGGTAGGGCAGGTGGAAGTTGTGGATTTTGGGGGGTTTGGGGGGTCCCAAAGATTTGGGGTTTGTTTGGGGGGATTTTGGGGGGTCTCACCCAGGTGACCCCAGGTGAGCTCAGGTGAGTCTCACCTGTAGCACCTGGGCCCTCTGGATCAGGTAGGGGAGGTCGAAGTTGTGGATTTTGGGGGAGTTTGGGGGGTCCCAAAGATTTGGGGATTTTTGGGTTTTTTTTGGGGGATTTTGGGGGGTCTCAGGTGTGCCCAGGTGAGTCTCACCTGTAGCACCTGCGCCCTCTGGATCAGGTAGGGCAGGTGGAAGTTGTGGATTTTGGGGGGTTTGGGGGGTCCCAGAGATTTGGGGTTTTTTTGGGGGGATTTTGGGGGGTCTCAGGTGAGCTCAGGTGAGTCTCACCTGTAGCACCTGCGCCCTCTGGATCAGGTAGGGCAGGTGGAAGTTGTGGATTTTGGGGGAGTTTGGGGGATTTTGGGGGGTCCCAGAGATTTGGGGTTTTTTGGGGGGTCCCAGGTGAGCTCAGGTGTGCCCAGGTGTGCCCAGGTGAGTCTCACCTGTAGCACCTGAGCCCTCTGGATCAGGTAGGGCAGGTGGAAGTTGTGGATTTTGGGGGAGTTTGGGGGATTTTGGGGGGTCCCCGGGATTTGGGGATTTTTTGGGGGATTTTGGGGGGTCTCAGGTGAGTCTCAGGTGTGCCCAGGTGAGTCTCACCTGTAGCACCTGAGCTCTCTGGATGAGGTAGGGCAGGTGGAAGTTGTGGATTTTGGGGGGTTTGGGGGGTCCCAGAGATTTGGGGGTTTTTTGGGGGGTCTCAGGTGAGCCCAGGTGAGTCTCAGGTGAGCCCAGGTGAGTCTCAGGTGTCTCACCTGTAGCACCTGCGCCCTCTGGATCAGGTAGGGCAGGTCGAAGTTGTGGATGTTGTATCCCGTCACCACGTCGGGATCCACGATCCGAACGAATTCCGCCCACGACTGCGGGAGAGGGGTCGGAAATCCCAAAAATACCAAAAATATCCCCAAAAAAAATCTCAAAAATATCCCCGAAATCCCAAAAATATCCCCAAAAATCACAAAAATATCTCCAAAATCTCAAAAATATCCCAAAAAAAATCACAAAAATATCCCCAAAAATCCCCAAAACATCCCAAAATCATCCCCAAAAATCCTAAAAACATCCCCAAAATCCCAAAAATATCCCCAAAATGCCAAAAACATCCACAAAAATCCCAAAAATATCCCAAAAACATCCCCAAAATCCCAAAAATATCCCCAAAATGCCAAAAACATCCACAAAAATCCCAAAAATATCCCAAAAACATCCCCAAAATCCCGAAGATATCTTCAAAATCTCAAAAACATCCCAAAATCCCAAAAACATCCCCAAAATCCCCAGGTTTTACCCCAAAAACTCACCTGGGACCCCTCCCAGATCCCCCAAATTCCCAAAAACCCCAAAATCCCCGTTTTTCACCCCAAATGCACCTGCAGCAGCTCCCTCTCGCTCTTGAAGCTCCACACGGTGGCTCTGATTTGCCCCATAAATCCTCCACAAAAATGACCCAAAAACACCCCAAATCGCCCCAAAATCACCCCAAAATCACCCTAAATTTCCCCAAAAACCCCAAAATCCCCGTTTTTCGCCCCAAATCCACCTGCAGCAGCTCCCTCTCGCTCTCGAACCTCCTGACTTTGTCTCCAATTTCCCCCATAAATCCCCCACAAATTCACCCCAAAAACCCCCAAATCCCCCCAAAATCACCCCAAACTTTCCCTAAACTCTTCCCAAATTTCCCAAAAGCCCCAAAATCCGTGTTTTTCACCCCAAAACCGACCTGCAGCAGCTCCCTCTCGCTCTCGAAGCTCCTGACCATGGCTCCAGGTTCCCCCACAAAAATGACCCAAAACCACCTCTGAAACCCCACCAAACCACCCCAAAACCCCCCCAAAATGACCCCAAAACCCATCAAAATAACCCCAAACTTGCCCAAAATTTTCCCAAAAACCCCAAAAACCCCAAAATCCGTGTTTTTCACCCCAAACGCACCTGCAGCAGCTCCCTCTCGCTCTCGAAGCTCTTGATGATGTCTCCAATTTCCCCCACAAATCCCCCACAAATCCCCCCAAAACCACCCCTGAAACCGCCCAAAATCACCCCAAAACCACCCCAAATTCTTCCAAATTTCCCAAAAACCCCAAAATCCGTGTTTTTTGCCCCAAACCCACCTGCAGCAGTTCCCTCTCGCTCTCAAAGCTCCTGATGGTGGCTCCAAAACCACCCCCAAAAGACTCCCTGAAACCCCCCAAAACCACCCCAAACCACCCCAAAACCCCACAAAATCACCCCAAATTTCCCCTAAACTTTCCCCAAACCCCCCAAATTTCCCCAAAAGCCCCAAAATCGGGGTTTTTCACCCCAAAACGCACCTGCAGCAGCTCCCTCTCGCTCTCGAAGCTCCGGACCGTGGCTCCAAAACCACCCCCAAAACCACCCCTGAAAACCCCCGAAAATGACCCCAAAACCCCCCCAAAATGACCCCAAAACCCCACGAAATCACCCCAAACTTCCCCCAAACCCTTCCCAGACCCCCCAAATTTTCCCAAAAACCCCAAAATCCGGGTTTTTCACCCCAAACCGACCTGCAGCAGCTCCCTCTCGCTCTCGAAGCTCCTGACCATGGCTCCAAAACCACCCCTGAAATCCCCCAAAACCAGCCCTGAAACCACCCCAAAACCCATCAAAATGACCCCAAATTTCCCCCAAATTTTCCCAAAAGCCCCAAAATCTCAGTTTTTCACCCCAAACCCACCTGCAGCAGCTCCCTCTCGCTCTCGAACCTCCTGATGGTGACTCCAAAACCACCCCTGTAACCACCCCGAAACTCCCGTAAAATCACCCCAAACTTCCCCAAACTGCCCCAAAATGACCCCAAATTCTCCCCAAATTCCCAAAAGCCCCAAAATCTGTGTTTTTCACCCCAAACCGACCTGCAGCAGCTCCCTCTCGCTCTTGAAGCTCCTGATGGTGTCTCCAGTTTCCCAGACAAAAATGACCCACAAACACCCCAAATCGCCCCAGAATCACCCCAAAACCACCCCAAACTCTCCCAAAATAACCCTAAACTTCCCCCAATTTCCCAAAAACCCAAAAATCCCCGTTTTTCGCCCCAAACGCACCTGCAGCAGCTCCCTCTCGCTCTCGAAGCTCCGGACCGTGGCTCTGATTTCCCCCATAAATCCCCCATAAAAATGACCCAAAACCACCCCTGAAACCCCCTCAAATGACCCCAAAACCCATCAAAATGACCCCAAACTTCCCCCAAATTTCCCAAAAACCCCAAAATCCGTGTTTTTCACCCCAAAACGCACCTGCAGCAGCTCCCTCTCGCTCTCGAAGCTCCTGACTGTGGCTCCAAAACCACCCTTGAAACCCTCCAAAATCACCCCAAAAACCCCCCAAAACCAGCCCTGAAAACCCCCGAAAATCACCTCAAAACCCCTCAAAATGACCCCAAAATCCCCCAAATTCCCAAAAACCCCAAAATCGCCGTTTTTCGCCCCAAAACCCACCTGCAGCAGCTCCCTCTCGCTCTCGAACCTCCTGACTGTGGCTCCAATTTCCCCCATAAAAGACCCCCAAACCCCCCCCAAAATGACCCCAAAATGACCCCAAAACCCATCAAACTTTCCCCAAATTTCTCCAAAATTCCCAAAAGCCCCAAAATCCGTGTTTTTCACCCCAAAACGCACCTGCAGCAGCTCCCTCTCGCTCTCGAAGCTCCTGATGGTGGCTCCAAAACCACCCTTGAAACCCTCCAAAAACCACCCCTGAAACCCCCGAAAATCACCCCAAATTTTCCCCAAACCCTTTCTAAACCCCCCAAATTTTCCCAAAAGCCCCAAAATTTGGGTTTTTCACCCCAAACGCACCTGCAGCAGCTCCCTCTCGCTCTCGAAGCTCCGCACCGTGGCTCCGAAACCACCCCTGAAACCACCCCTGAAACCCCCAAAACCACCCCTGAAAACCCCTGAAAATCACCTCAAAACCCCTCAAAATGACCCCAAACTTTCCCCAAATTTCCCCCAAATTCCCAAAAACCCCAAAATCCGGGTTTTTCGCCCCAAACGCACCTGCAGCAGCTCCCTCTCGCTCTCGAACCTCCTGATGGTGGCTCAAAAACCACCCCAAAACCACCCCTGAAACCCCCCAAAATGACCCCAAAACCACCCCAAAATCACTCCAAACACTCTCCAGACCCCCCAAATTTTCCCAAAAACCCCAAAATCGCCGTTTTTCGCCCCAAACGCACCTGCAGCAGCTCCCTCTCGCTCTCGAAGCTCCTGACCGTGGCTCCAAAACCACCCCCAAAAGACCCACAAAACCCCCCCAAAATGACCCCAAAATCCGTGAAAATCACTGCAAGCTTTCCCCAAATTCTTCCAAATTTTCCCAAAAGCCCCAAAATCCGTGTTTTTCACCCCAAAAGCACCTGCAGCAGCTCCCTCTCGCTCTCGAAGCTCCTGACCGTGGCCCCAAAACCACCCCTGAAACCACCCCGAAACTCCCCTAAAATCACCCAAAATCACCCCAAAACCCATCAAAATGACCCCAAACTCTTCCCAGACACCATAAATTTCCCCAAAAACCCCAAAATCCGTGTTTTTCACCCCAAACCGACCTGCAGCAGCTCCCTCTCGCTCTCAAAGCTCCTGATGGTATCTCCAGTTTCCCCCACAAATCCCCCACAAATCCCCCCAAAACCACCCCTGAAATCACCCGAAATCCCCCCAAATCCCCCTAAAATCACCCTAAATTTCCCAAAAGCCCCAAAATCGCCGTTTTTCGCCCCAAAAGCACCTGCAGCAGCTCCCTCTCGCTCTCGAAGCTCCGCACGGTGGCTCCAATTTCCCCCAAAAATCCCTCCCAAAACCACCCCTGAAACCCCCCAAAACCCCACAAAATCACCCCAAACCACCCCAAAATAACCCCAAACTTCCCCCAAATTTCCCAAAAGCCCCAAAATCCGTGTTTTTCACCCCAAAACGCACCTGCAGCAGCTCCCTCTCGCTCTCGAAGCTCCTGATGGTGTCTCCAATTTCCCCCACAAAAATGACCCAAAACCACCCCTGAAATCCCCCAAAACCCATCAAAATGACCCCCAAAACACCCCAAACTTCCCCCAGACCCTTCCCAGACCCCCCAAATTTCCCCCAAAACCCCAAAATCCCCATTTTTCACCCCAAAAGCACCTGCAGCAGCTCCCTCTCGCTCTCGAACCTCCTGACCGTGGCTCCAAAACCACCCTTGAAACCCTCCAAAACCACCCCAAAAACCCCCAAAATCCCCCCAGAATCACCTCTGAAACCCCGGAAAATCACCCCAAAATCACCCCAAATTCCCCAAAAACCCCAAAATCCCCATTTTTCGCCCCAAACCCACCTGCAGCAGCTCCCTCTCGCTCTCGAAGCTCCTGATGGTATCTCCAGTTTCCCCCACAAAAATGACCCAAAACCAGCCCAAAACCACCCCAAAACCCATCGAAATGACCCCAAACTTTCCCCAAACCCTCCCCAAATTTTCCCAAAAGCCCCAAAATCCGTGTTTTTCACCCCAAAACCGACCTGCAGCAGCTCCCTCTCGCTCTCGAAGCTGCGGACGATGGCTCCAAAACCATCCCGAAAAGACACCCAAACCCACCCCAAAATGACCCCAAAATCACCCGAAATCCCCCCAAATGACCCTAAAATCACCCCAAATTCCCAAAAAGCCCCAAAATTTGGGTTTTTCACCCCAAAAGCACCTGCAGCAGCTCCCTCTCGCTCTCGAAGCTCCGCACCGTGGCTCCAAAACCACCCCCAAAAATGACCCAAAACCACCCCTCAAACGCCCTGAAAATCACCCCAAACGCCCCCAAATCACCCCAAAATCACCCTAATTTTCCCAAAAGCCCCAAAATCGCCGTTTTTCGCCCCAAAACGCACCTGCAGCAGCTCCCTCTCGCTCTCGAAGCTCCTGACCGTGGCTCCAAAACCACCCCCAAAGAACCCCCAAAAACCCCCAAAACCACCCCTGAAAACCTCCGAAAATCACCTCAAAACCCATCAAAATGACCCCAAACTTGCCCTAAATTTTCCCAAAAGCCCCAAAATCGCAGTTTTTCGCCCCAAAACGCACCTGCAGCAGCTCCCTCTCGCTCTCGAACCTCCTGATGGTGGCTCCAATTTCCCACACAAATCCCCTACAAAACCCCCCCAAAATGACCCCAAAACCCCCCAAAATGACCCCAAACCTTTCCTAGAGCCCCCAAATTCCCAAAAAACCCAAAATCCGTGTTTTTCACCCCAAAACCGACCTGCAGCAGCTCCCTCTCGCTCTCGAAGCTCCTGACCGTGGCTCCAAAACCAACCCCAAAAGACCCCCAAACCATCCCTGAAACCCCCCAAAACCTCCACAAAATCATCCCAAATTTCTCCCAAACTGTCCCCAGACCCCCTAAATTTCCCCAAAAACCCCAAAATCGCCGTTTTTCACCCCAAACCGACCTGCAGCAGCTCCCTCTCGCTCTCGAACCTCCTGACTGTGGCTCCAATTTCCTCCAAAAATGCCCCACAAAAATGACCCAAAAATCCCCAAATAGCCCCAGAATCACCCCAAAATCACCCCAAACTTCCCCCAAAACCTTCCTAATTCCCCACAAGCCCCAAAATCCGGGTTTTTCACCCCAAACCCACCTGCAGCAGCTCCCTCTCGCTCTCGAACCTCCTGACTGTGGCTCCAATTTCCTCCAAAAATGCCCCACAAAAATGCCCCAAAAACACCCCAAATCGCCCCAAAATCACCACAAATTCACCCAAAATTTCCCCTAGACCCTCCTCAGACACCCCAAATTCCCAAAACCCCCAAAATCCATGTTTTTCGCCCCAAACCCACCTGCAGCAGCTCCCTCTCGCTTTCGAAGCTCCTGATGGTGGCTCAAAAACCACCCTTGAAACCCTCCAAAATCACCCCTGAAACCCCCCAAAACCACCCCAAAAACACCCCAAACTTCCTCCAAACCCTTCTCAAACCCCCCAAAATTCCCAAAAGCCCCAAAATCCCCATTTTTCACCCCAAACGCACCTGCAGCAGCTCCCTCTCGCTCTTGAACCTCCTGACCGTGGCTCCAAAACCACCCCTGAAACCACCCCGAAACTCCCCTAAAATCATCCCAAACCTCCCCAAACTGCCCCAAAATCACCCCAAACCCTTCCCAAATTCCCAAAAAACCCAAAATCCCCATTTTTCACCCCAAAAGCACCTGCAGCAGCTCCCTCTCGCTCTCGAAGCTCCGCACCGTGGCTCCCCTCAGCGCCGCGCAGCTCCTCAGGGTGAACACGACCCTCAGGAACGGCTCCCGCGCCCCCTGGCGCAGCGCCACGGCCGCGATGGCGATCACCGGGTCCTGCTGCGGCTCCGGGAACACTCCTGCGGGACCGAAATCAGCGGAATTCACCCCAAAATCGGGTTCGGCATCGAGAAAAACCCAAAAACCTTAAAAACAGCCCCAAAAATCGCCCCAAAATTGCGCCGGAATGGAGGAAAATGCGGCTCCGCAGCGACGCCTGGTGGGCGAAAAGTGCAACTGCAGCGCCAAAGGTGCGACTCAAAATTGAACCGAAATGGTCCAAAATTCAACTAAAAACACCCAAAATTCAACTAAAACCACCAAAAATTCAACTGAAACTGCTCAAAATTCAACTGAAACCCTCCAAAATTGAACTGCAACTGCCCAAAATTGAGCTAAAACCGAGTCCAGGACACCCGAAAAACCCCAAAAACCGCCCCAAAAACCCCAAAAACCGCCCCAAAAAACCCCAAAAAGCGCCCCAAAAAACCTCAAAAACCGCCCCAAAAAACCCCAAAACCGCCCCAAAAAACCAAAAAAAAACCCCCAAAACCTCAAAAACAGCACCCAATCCCCTCCCAGTGCCCCCCAGTTTGTCCCAGTGCCCCTTTAACCCCTCCCAGTGCCCCCCAGTCCCTTCCCAGTTTGTCCCAGTCCCCCCAGTTTGTTCCAGTTCCCATTTAACCCTTCCCAGTCCCTCCCAGTTTGTTCCAAACCCCTCCCAGTGCCTCCCAATCCCCTCCCAGTCCCTCCCAGTTCCTCCCAGTGCCCCTTTAACCCCTCCCAATGCCCTCCCAGTCCCCTTTAACCCTTCCCAGTCCCCATTTAACCCCTCCCAGTCCCTCCCAATCCCCTCCCAGTCCCTCCCAGTCCCCCCCAGTTTATCCCAGTCCCTCCCAGTTTATCCCAGTCCCCATTTAACCCCTCCCAGTCCCCGTTTAACCCCTCCCAGTGCCCATTTAACCCTTCCCAGTCCGTCCCAGTGCCCCCCAATCCCCTCCCAGTCCCCCCCAGTTTATCCCAGTGCCCCCCAATCCCCTCCCAGTTTGTTCCAGTGCCCCTTTAACCCCTCCCAGTTCCCTCCCAGTGCCCCTCAGTGCCCCCCAGTTTGTTCCAATCTCCTCCCAGTGCCCCCCAGTTTGTTCCAGTCCCCATTTAACCCTTCCCAGTCCCTCCCAGTCCCCATTTAACCTCCCCCAATCCCCTCCCAGTCCCCCCCAGTCCCTCCCAGTTTGTTCCAATCCCCTCCCAGTGCCCCCCAATCCTTTCCCAGTCCCTCCCAGTCCCTGTTTAAACCCCCCCAGTCCCTCCCAGTCCCTCCAGTCTGTCCCAGTCCCCATTTAACCCCTCCCAATGCCCCTTTAACCCCTCCCAGTCCCTCCCAGTTCCCTCCCAGTTTATCCCAGTTTATCCCAGTCCCTCCCAGTCCCCATTTAACCCCTCCCAGTTTATCCCAGTTTATCCCAGTCCCCTACCCTTCCTTCCGGCGCACTCGATGTCGAAGCTGAGGAGGCGCAGGGGGGGCAGCCCCAGCCAGGCCCCCTCGGGGGGGTGTCCCCGCAGCGCCCCCCAACTGGCATCCGCCTCCAGCTGGCACAGCGAGGCCCGGGGGGGGACCCCAGACCCATTTCGGGGCTCCCCGGGCCAATTTTGGGGCTCCCCGGGCCCAGTTTGGGGGACCCCAGACCCATTTCGGGGCTCCCCGGGCCCAGTTTGGGGGACCCCAGACCCATTTTGGGGGTCCCTGGTCACATTTTGGGGAACCCCGGGCCCAGTTTGGGGGTCCCTGGGCCTGGTTTGGGGGTCTTTAGCCTCATTTTGGGGGACCCCAGACCCATTTTGGGGGACCCCAGACCCATTTCGGGGCTCCCCGGGCCCAGTTTGGGGATCCCTGGGCCTGGTTTGAGGGTCTTTAGCCCCATTTTGGGGGACCCCGGGCCCAGTTTGGGGGTCCCCGGGCCCAGTTTGGGGGACCCCAGTCCCATTTTGGGGGTCCCCAGGCCAATTTTGGGGGTCCCTGGGCCCATTTTTAGGGTCTTTAGCTCCATTTTGGGGGTCCCCTGGCCGATTTTGGGGGTCCCTGGGCCTGGTTTGGGGGTCTTTAGCCTCATTTTGAGGGTCCCCAGCCTCATTTTGGGGGACCCCGACCCCAGTTTGGGGGTCCCCAGGCCAATTTTGGGGGTCCCCGGCCCGATTTTGGGGGTCCCCAGGCCCAGTTTGGGGGTCTTTAGCTCCGGTTTGGGGGTCTTTAGCCCCATTTTGGGGGTCCCCGGGCCTGGTTTGGGGGTCTTTAGCCTCATTTTGGGGGTCCCCAGCTCTGTTTTGGGGGTCTTTAGCCCCATTTTGGGGGACCCCAGACCCATTTTGGGGGTCCCTGGGCCGATTTTGGGGGACCCCAGCCCCATTTTGGGGGTCCCCAGCTCTGTTTTGGGGGACCCCAGCCCCATTTTGGGGGTCCTTATCTTCATTTTGGGTGTCCCTGGTCCCATTTTGAGGGTCTTTAGCCCCATTTTGGGGGTCCCCAGACCCATTTTGGGGGTCTTTAGCCTCATTTTGGGGGTCCCTGGTCTCATTTTGGGGGTCCCCGGGCCCGTTTTGGGGGTCTTTAGCCCCATTTTGGGGGTCCCCCCGCCAGCGGAACCCCCCCGGGGGCAGCTCGACCCAACAGCAGCCGACGAGCCCCGAGTCTGCCATGAACCTGCGGGGACAGAAATTTGGGGGGTTATGGGGGATTTTGGGGGAAATTTGGGGGGTTTGGGGGGGATCTGGGGGGATTTGGGGGGATTTGGGGGGTTTAGGGGGGATTTGGGGGGTTTTGGGGGGAAATTTGGGGGGTTTAGGAGGGAATTTGGGGGGTCAGGAGGAAATTTGGGGAGCTGGGGAGGTTCTGAGGAAGAAATTTGGGGGGTCAGGAGGGAATTTGGGGGGTTATGGGGGGATTTGGGGGGTTTAGGGAGGAATTTGGGGGGTCAAGATGAAATTTGGGGGGTTTAGGGGGGGGTTGGGGGGAATTTGGGGGGTCAGGAGGGAATTTGGGGGGTTTAGGGGGGATTTGGGGGGTCAGGAGGGAATTTGGGGGGTCAGGAGGGGATTTGGGGGGAAATTTGGGGGGTTTAGGGGGGATTTGGGGGGAATTTGGAGGGTTTAGCGGGGGATTTGGGGGGTCAGGAGAAAGTTTGGGGAGTTTGAGGATGAAATTTGGGGATTCAGCAGAATTTTGGGGGAGTTGAGGAAGAAATTTGGGGGGTCAGAGGGAATTTTGGGGGTCTAGGGGGGTATTTTGGGGCTTTGAAGATGAAATTTGGGGGTTTAGGGGGCCTAGGGGGGTTTTGAGAATGAAATTTGGGGGAGCAGGAGGGAATTCGGGGGGTTTAGGGGGAATTTTGGGGGTTTAGGGGGAATTTCGGGGGTTTAGGGGGGAATTTGGAGAGTTAGGGGGGAATTTGGGGGGTTTAGGGGGGAATTTGGGGGGTCAGGAGAAAGTTTGGGGGGGTTTGAGGATGAAATTTGGGGATTCAGCAGAATTTTGGGGGGGTCGAGGAAGAAATTTGGGGGTCAGGAGGGAATTTGGGGGGTTTGAGGGAGAAATTTGGGGGGTTTTGGGGGAATTTGGGGGGTTTAGGGGGAAATTTGGGGGGTCAGAGGGGAATTTGGGGGGGTCAGGAGGGAATTTGGGGGGTTTAGGGGGGAATTTGGGGGGTTGGGGAGGTTCTGAGGAAGAAATTTGGGGGGTTTAGGGGGGGTCTGGGGGGGTTCTGAGAATGAAATTTGGGTGTAATGAGGAAATTTGGGGGGTCAGAGGGAATTTGGGGGGTTTGAGGGAGAAATTTGGGGGTTTAGGGGGGTTTAGGGGGAATTTGGGGCGAATTTGGGGGGTTTACAGGGAAATTTGGGGAGTTTAGGGGGGAATTTTTGGGGTTGGAGAGGTTTTGAGGAAGAAATTTGGGGGGTTTAGGGGGAATTTGGGGGATTTGAAGATGAAATTTGGGGGTTCAGGAGGAATTTGGGGGGTTCAGGAGGAAATTTGGCATTTTTGGGGTGGGATTTGGGGGATTTTTGGGGTGGGATTTTGGGGTGGGATTTTTTAGGTGATTCAGGTCATTTTTGGGGGATTTTTTGGGCGATTTAAGGGATTTTTGGGGAGGGATTTTTTAGGTGATTTGGGGGATTTTTGGGGTGGGATTTTGGGGGATTATTTAGGTGATTTGGGGGATTTTTGGGGTGGGATTTTGGGGGATTTTTGGGGTGAAATTTTGGGGAATTTTTGGGGTGGGATTTTGGGGGATTTTTAAGGCGATTTTGGGGGATTTTTTAAGTGATTTGGAGGATTTTTGGGGTGGGATTTTTAGGGCGATTTGGAGGATTTTTGGGGTGGGATTTGGGGGATTTTTGGGGTGGCATTTTGGGGGATTTTTTGAGTGATTTGGGGTATTTTTGGGGTGGGATTTTTGGGGTGGGATTTTTGGGGGATTTTTGGGGCAATTTGGGGGATTTTTGGGGTGGGATTTTTAGGGTGATTTGGAGGATTTTTGGGGTGGGATTTTG
This sequence comes from Taeniopygia guttata, assembly GCF_048771995.1. Lineage (NCBI taxonomy): Eukaryota > Metazoa > Chordata > Aves > Passeriformes > Estrildidae > Taeniopygia > Taeniopygia guttata. The sequence continues at coordinate 484,092 of NC_133062.1, forward strand.
GGGGATTTTTTAGGCAATTCAGGGGATTTTTGGGGGTTTTTTTAGGTGTTTTGGGGAATTTTTTGGGTTTTTTTTAGTCGATTTGGGGGATTTTTGAGGGATTTTTTAGGCGATTTGGTGGATTTTCGGGGTGGGATTTTTGTGGTGGTATTTTTGGGTTGAATTCCGTTGGTTTTGGGTGCTTTACCTGATCTCGAAGTCGATGTTGGCCTCGAAGGGCGGCGCCGGCTGCACCCCCAAATTCCCCCAGCGCAGCCCCCGCTCCAAGAGCCGCCGGGCCGGGGCCACCAGGCGGGGCAGGGAGACCCCCACCCTGACAAAAAGGCTCTGCAGACCCCCCTGGAACCCCAAAATACCTGTGGGGAGCAAAGGGAGAGGGTCACCCCAAAAAAAACCCCGAAAAAATCCGAAATTGGGCAAAAAAACCACAAAAAAATACGAAATCGCGGAAAAAATCCGCAGAGATTTGGGGAAAAATGACCCCAAAATCGGCCCCCGCCCAACCGGGACCCCCCTGGAACCCCAAAATACCTGCGGGGGGCAAAGGGAGAGGGTCACCCCAAAAAAAACCCCGAAAAAATCCGAAATTGGGAAAAAAAACGCCGAAAAAATCAAAAATCGGGCAAAAAAAACGCAGAGATTTGGGGAAAAACGACCCCAAAATCGGCCCCCACCCAACTGGGACCCCCCTGGAACCCCAAAATACCTGTGGGGGGCAAAGGGGGAGGGTCACCCCAAAAAAAACCCCGAAAAAATCCGAAATTGGGCAAAAAAAACCACGAAAAAATCCCAAATCGGGCAAAAAATCCCCCAAAATCCCACCCCAAAAATCCCCAAAATCAGCCCCCACCCTGACAAAAAGGCTCTGCAGACCCCCCTGGAACCCCAAAATACCTGTGGGGGGGAAGGGGAGAGGGTCACCCCAAAAAAACCCCCGAAAAAATCCGAAATTGGGCAAAAAAACCACAAAAAAATCCCAAATCGGGCAAAAATCCCCCAAAATCCCACCCCAAAAATCCCCAAAATCGGCCCCCACCCTGACAAAGAGGCTCTGCAGACCCCCCTGGAACCCCAAAATACCTGTGGGGGGCAAAGGGAGAGGGTCACCCCAAAAAAAACCCCGAAAAAATCCGAAATTGGGCAAAAAAACCCCGAAAAAATCCCAAATCGGGCAAAAAATCTGCCGAGATTTGGGGAAAAATGACCCCAAAATCGGCCCCCACCCAACCGGGACCCCCCTGGAACCCCAAAATATGGGGGGGGGCAAAGGGGGAGGGTCACCCCAAAAAAAACCCCGAAAAAATCCGAAATTGGGAAAAAAAACCACAAAAAAATCCCAAATTGGGCAAAAAATCCGCCGAGATTTGGGGAAAAACGACCCCAAAATCGGCCCCCACCCTGACAAAAAGGCTCTGCAGACCCCCCTGGAACCCCAAAATACCTGTGGGGAACAAGGGGGGAGGGTCACCCCAAAAAAAACCCCAAAAAAATCCGAAATTGGGAAAAAAAACCACAAAAAAATACAAAATCGCGGAAAAAATCCACCAAAATTTGGGGAAAAATGACCCGAAAATCGGCCCCCACCCAACTGAGACCCCCCTGGAACCCCAAAATATGGGGGGGGCAAAGGGAGAGGGTCACCCCAAAAAAAACCCCGAAAAAATCCGAAATCGGGCAAAAAAACCACAAAAAAATCCGAAACTGGGAAAAAAATCTGCTGAGATTTGGGGAAAAACGACCCCAAAATCGGCCCCCACCCAACCAAGACCCCCCTGGAACCCCAAAATACCTGTGGGGGGCAAAGGGAGAGGGTCACCCCAAAAAAAACCCCAAAAAAATCCGAAATTGGGAAAAAAAATCCCGAAAAAATCTGAAATTGGGAAAAAATCCTGAAAAAATCCCAAATCGGGCAAAAAATCCCCCAAAATCCCACCCCAAAAATCCCCAAAATCGGCCCCCACCCAACCGGGACCCCCCTGGAACCCCAAAATACCTGCGGGGGGCAAAGGGAGAGGGTCACCCCAAAAAAAACCCCGAAAAAATCCGAAATTGGGCAAAAAAACCCCGAAAAAATCCCAAATCGGGCAAAAAAACCCCAAAAAAATCCCAAATCGGGCAAAAAAATCCCCCAAAATCCCACCCCAAAAATATCCCCAAAATCCACCCAAAATGACCCAAAAAATATTCCCAAAAATCACAAAAATAATCCCCAAAATCCACCCAAAATGCCACAAAAATATCCCCAAAAATCCTCCCAAAATGCCCCAAAAATATCCCCAAAATACTAAAATAAAATATCCCCAAAATCCACCCACAATACCCCAAAAAATCCCCCAAAATCCTCCAAAAATGCCCCCAAAATGTCCCAAAAATCAGCAAAAATCAGTTTGGGGTCGTTTTGGTTGATTTTTGGAATTTTTTGGGGCTGTTTTGGAGTTGATTTTTGGGGATTTTTTGGGGCAATTTCAGTTGATTTTGGGGCTGTTTTAGGGTTGATTTTGGGGGATTTTTTTGGGGGTAATTTTGGTCGATTTTGGGTTGATTTTTATTGATTTTTGGGGCTGTTTTGGGGAATATTTTTGGGAGGCTTTTGGGGCATTCCTGGGGGTTTTTTTTGGGTAATTTTGGGGCAGTTTTGGGGGGAATTTTTGGTGTAATTTCAGTAGATTTTGGGGAAGTTTTGGGGTTGATTTTTGGGGCATTTTTGGAAATTTTTGAGGCTGTTTTGGGGTTGATTTTGGGGGACTTTTTTGGGGTAATTTTGGTTGATTTGGGGGCTGGTTTGAAGTTTATTTTTGGGGGATTTTTTTGGGGTAATTTTGGTTCATTTTGGGTTGATTTTTGCTGATTTTTGGGGCTGTTCTGTGGAATATTTTTGTTGATTTTTGGGGCATTTTTGAAATTTTTTGGGGCTGTCTTGAAGTTGATTTTGGGGGATTTTTTTGGGGTAATTTTGGTCGATTTTGGGTTGATTTTTGGGGCTGTTTTGGGGTTGATTTTGGAGAATTTTTTGAGGTAATTTTGGTCAATTTTTGCTGATTTTTGGGTCTGTTTTGTGGAATATTTTTGTTGATTTTTGGAGTTTTTTCGGGGCTGTTTTGGGGTTGATTTTGGGGGATTTTTTGGGATAATTTTGGTCGATTTTGGGTTGATTTTTGCTGATTTTTGGGGCTGTTTTGTGGAATATTTTTGTTGATTTTGGGGGCATTTTTGGGATTTTTTGGGGCTGTTTTGGGGTTGATTTTGGGGGATTTTTTGGTTAATTTTCATCGATTTTTGTTGATTTTTGGGGCTGTTTTGTGGAATATTTTTGGGAGGCTTTTGGGGCATTTTTTAGGGATTTTTTGAGGGGTAATTTTGGTCGATTTTGAGGCTGTTTTGGGGTTGATTTTGGGGGACTTTTTTGGGGTAATTTTGGTTGATTTGGGGGCTGGTTTGGAGTTTATTTTTGGGGAAATTTTGGTTGATTTTGGGGCTGGTTTGGAGTTGATTTTGTTTTGATTTTTGGGGCATTTTTGGAATTTTTTGGGGCTGTTTTGGGGTTGATTCTGGAGGATTTTTTTGGGGTAATTTTGCTTGATTTTGGGTGGATTTTTGGGGCTGTTTTGGGGAATCTTTTTGTTGGTTTTTGGGGCATTTTTGGAATTTTTTGGGGCTGTCTTGAAGTTGATTTTGGGGGATTTTTTTGGGGTAATTTTGGTCGATTTTGGGGTCAATTTTTGGGGCGTTTTTGGAATTGTTTGGGGAATATTTTTGGGAGGGTTTTGGGGCAGCTTTTAGGGATTTTTTGGGGTAATTTTGGTTGATTTTGGTGCAGGTTTGGAGTTGATTTTGGGGGAATTTTTGGTGTAATTTCAGTAGATTTTGGGTCTGTTTTGAGGTTGATTTTTGGGGCATTTTTGGAATTTTTTGGGGGCTGTTTTGAGGTTGATTCTGGGGGACTTTTTTGGGGTAATTTTGGTTGATTTGGGGGCTGGTTTGGAGTTTATTTTTGGGGGATTTTTTTTGGGTAATTTTGGTTCATTTTGGAGTGATTTTTGTTGATTTTTGGGGCTGTTATGGGGTTGATTTTTGGGGCATTTTTGGAATTTTTTGGGGCTGTTTTGGGGTTGATTTTGGGGCATTTTTTGAGGTAATTTTGTCAATTTTTGCTGATTTTTGGGCTGTTTTGTGGAATATTTTGCTGATTTTTGGGGCATTTTTGGAGTTTTTTCAGGGCTGTTTTGGGGTTGATTTTGGGGAAATTTTTGGGGGTCATTTTGGTCAATTTTTGCTGATTTTTGGGGCTGTTTGGTGGAATATTTTTGCTGGTTTTTGGGGCTTTTTTGGGGCTGATTTGGGGTTGATTTGGGGGGATTTTTTTGGTGTAATTTCAGTAGATTTTGGGGCTGTTAAAGGGTTGATTTTGGGGGATTTTTTGAGGTAATTTTGGTCAATTTTTGGGCTGTTCTGTGGAATATTTTGCTGATTTTTGGGGCATTTTTGGAGTTTCTTCGGGGCTGGTTTGGAGTTGATTTTGGGGGATTTTTTTGGTTAATTTTCATTGATTTTTGTTGATTTTTGGGTCTGTTTTATGGAATATTTTGCTGATTTTTGCCGATTTTTGGCATTTTCGTGGCCGTTTTTCCCCGTTTCTGTTTCAAACCTCCCCCTGTATTCCCGAATTCCCGTTGGAATTTCGGCTTCCCGAATTTTGGGTTTCACTCACTCTGTTTCCGGACCAGGGTCAGCCCCAGGACGTTTTTGGGGCTGTTTTGTGGAATATTTTGCTGATTTTTGGGGCATTTTTGGAATTTTTTGGGGCTGTTTTGGGGTTGATTTTGGGGTGGTTTTTTTGGGGTAATTTTGGTCGATTTTTGCTGATTTTTGGGGCTGTTTTGGGGAATATTTTTGCTGATTTTTGGGGCATTTTTTGAGTTTTTTTGGGGCCGTTTTGGGGTTGATTTGGGGGGATTTTTGGGGGTAATTTTGGTCGATTTTGGAGTGATTTTTGTTGATTTTTGTGGCTGTTTTGGGGAATATTTTTGGGATGGTTTTGGGGCAGCTTTTAGGGATTTTTTGGGGGGTAATTTTGGTTGATTTTGGGGGAATTTTTGGTGTAATTTCAGTAGATTTTGGGGCTGTTTTGGGGTTGATTCTGAGGCATTTTTGGAGGTAATTTTGGTCAATTTTTGCTGATTTTTTGTGGCTGTTTTATGGAATATTTTGCTGATTTTTGCTGATTTTTGGGGCTGTTTTGGGGAATACTTTTGTTGATTTTTGGGGCTGTTCTGTGGAATATTTTTGTTGATTTTTGGGGCATTTTTGGGCCTGTCTTGAAGTTGATTTTGGGGGAGTTTTTGGTGTAATTTCAGTAGATTTTGGGGCTGTTTTGGGGTTGATTTTGGGGGATTTTTTGAGGTAATTTTGGTTGATTTTTGGGGCTGTTTTGTGGAATATTTTGCTGATTTTTGGGGCATTTTTGGGGCTGTTTTGTGGTCGATTTTGGGGGATTTTTTGGTGTAATTTTGGTTGATTTTGGGTCAATCTTTACTGATTTTTGGGGCTGTTTTGTGGAATATTTTGCTGATTTTTGCCGATTTTTGGCATTTTCATGGCCGTTTTTCCCCGTTTTTGTTTCAAACCTCCCCCCGAATTCCCGAATTCCCTGAAGGAATTTTGGATTCCCGAATTTTGGGGTGTCACTCACTCTGTTTCCGGACCAGGGTCAGCCCCAGGACGTTTTTGGGGGGCTGAAATTTGGGGTTCCCCCCGCGCTGCTCCCGGCGCAGCGCCGCCTCCAGCTCCCGCTCCAGCGGCTCCAGGTGCGCCTCGCCCGCTCCTGAGGGGAATTCACGGAATTCCCGAAATTCCCAATGAGATCACGGGGAAATTCACGAAATTCCCGGAATTCCGGGTGAGATCACGGGGAAATTCACGAAATTCCCGGAATTCCGGGTGAGATCACGGGGAAATTCACGAAAATACAGAAATTCTGGCTGGAATCCCGGGAAAATTCCCGAAATTCCAGGTGAGATCCAGGGGAAATTCACAAAAAATACCGAAAATCCCGAAATTCCGGCTGAGATCACGGCGAAATTCATGAAATTCCCAATGAGATCCCGGGGAAATTCCCGAAATTCCTGAAATTCCAGCTGGAATCCCGCCTAAATTCCCGAAATTCCCGCTGAGATCACGGCGAAATTCCCGAAAATCCCGAAATTCTGGCTGGAATCCCGGGAAAATTCCCGAAATTCCGGGTGAGATCCAGGGGAAATTCACAAAAAATACCGAAAATCCCAAAATTCCGGCTGAGATCACGGCAAAATTCACGAAATTCCCAATGAGATCCCGGGGAAATTCCCGAAATTCCTGAAATTCCGGCTGAGATCACGGCAAAATTCCCGAAAATACCAAAATTCCGGCTGGAATTACGGCAAAATTCACGAAATTCCCAATGGAATCACGGCGAAATTTCCAAAAAATCCCAAAATTCCTGCTGGAATCACGGCAAAATTCACTAAATTCCTGGAATTCCCGAAATTCTGGCTGGAATCACGGCGAAATTCCCGGAATTCCCGAAATTCCAGCTGCAATCACGCCCAAATTCCCAAAAAATCTTGAAATTCCAGCTGGAATCCTGCCCAAATTCCCAAAATTCCCACTGAAATCCAGGTGAAATTCCCGAAATTCCCAAAATTCCAGCTGGAATCCTGCCCAAATTCCAAAAAAATCCCGAAATTCTGGCTGCAATCCTGCCCAAATTCCCAAATAATTCCCAAAATTCCAGCTGGAATCCCACCCAAACTCCCGAAAAATCCCGAAATTCCCAAAATTCCCACTGGAATCCTGCCCAAATTCCCAAAATTCCCGCTGGAATCCCGCCCAAATTCCAAAAATTAAAGCTGGATCCCGCCCAAATTCCCCAAAATCCCAAAATTCCTGAAATTCCAGCTGGAATCCCACCCAAATTTCCGAAATTCCCACTGCAATCCCACCCAAATTCCTGAAATTCCCGAAATTCCAGCTGGAATCCCGCCCAAACTCCCAAAAAGTCCCGAAATTCCCAAAATTCCGGCTGAAATCCGGGGTGGATTTTTGGGATTTTGAGCCGTTTGGAGCCATTTGGAGCCATTTTGAGCCATTTTGAGCCATTTGGAGCCATTTTGACGGGGATTTTTGGGTTTTTTTTGCAGGAATTTTGGGGTTTTTGGGGTCGGGGATTTTGGGGTGAATTCGGGGGATTTTGGGTCTCACCTGGGGGCGCCAGGACGTAGAAGTAGGGGCTGAAGCCGTGCAGGTGCTCCCAAATTTCGGTTTTTGGGGTGGATTTTTGGCATTTTGAGGGATTTTGACGGGGATTTTTGGGGTTTTTTGGGGATTTCGGGGTCGGGGATTTTGGGGTGAATTCGGGGGATTTTGGGTCTCACCTGGAGCAGCTGAAGCTGCACAGGAGCTCCCAAATTTCAATTTTTGGGGTTGATTTTGAGCCATTTGAGCGATTTTGACGGGGATTTTTGGGTTTTTTTGGGGTTTTTTGGGGTTTTTTGGGGTCGGGGATTTTGGGGTGAATTCCGGGGATTTTGGGTCTCACCTGGGGGCGCCAGGACGTAGAAGTAGGGGCTGAAGCCTTGCAGGTGCTCCCAAATTTCCATTTTTGAGGCGGATTTTTGGGATTTTGAGCCATTTTGAGCCATTTTGACGGGGATTTTTGGGGTTTTTTGGGGGATTTCGGGGTCGGGGATTTTGGGGTGAATTCGGGGGATTTTGGGTCTCACCTGGGGGGACCAGCACACACAGGAGCTCCCAAATTTCGATTTTTGGGGTCGATTTTGAGCAATTTTGAGCCATTTTGACGGGGATTTTTGGGGATTTTTGGGGTTTTTTTGGGGATTTCGGGGTCGGGGATTTTGGGGTGAATTCGGGGGATTTTGGGGTCTCACCTGGGGCGGCTGAAGCTGCACAGGTGCTCCCAAATGTCAATTTTGGGGGTCGATTTTGAGCCGTTTTGAGCCATTTTGAGCGTTTTTGACGGGGATTTTTGGGGTTTTTTGGGGGATTTCGGGGTCGGGGATTTTGGGGTGAATTCAGGAGATTTTGGGTCTCACCTGGAGCAGCTGAAGATCCCAAATTTCGATTTTTGGGCTGGATTTTGAGCCATTTTGAGCCATTTTGAGCCGTTTTGAGCCATTTTGATGGGGATTTTTGGGGTTTTTTCACAGGAATTTTGGGGATTTTGGGGTCAGGGATTTTGGGGTGAATTCGGGGAATTTTGGGTCTCACCTGGAGCAGCTGAAGATCCCAAATTTCGATTTTTGGTGTGGATTTTGAGCCATTTTGAGCCATTTTGAGCCATTTTCAGCCATTTTGACAGGGATTTTTGGGGTTTTTTGGGGGTTTTCGGGGTCGGGGATTTTGGGGTGAATTTGGGGGATTTTGAGGCTCACCTGGGGGGACCAGCACACACAGGAGTTCCCGAATGCCCATTTTTGGGGTTGATTTTTGAGATTTTGAGCCATTTTGAGCCATTTGGAGCCATTTGGAGCCATTTTGACGGGGATTTTTGGGGATTTTTGGGGTTTTTTGGGGGTTTTTGGGGTCGGGGATTTTGGGGTGAATTCGGGGGATTTTGGGTCTCACCTGGGGGCGCCAGGACGTAGAAGTAGGGGCTGAAGCCGTGCAGGTGCTCCCAAATGCCCATTTTTGGGGTGGATTTTTGGGATTTTGAGCCATTTTGACGGGGATTTTTGGGTTTTTTTCGCAGGAATTTTGGGGTTTTTGGGGTCGGGGATTTTGGGGTGAATTCCGGCGATTTTGGGTCTCACCTGGGGGCGCCAGGACGTAGAAGTAGGGGCTGAAGCCGTGCAGGTGCTCCCAAATTTCGGTTTTTGGGGTGGATTTTTGGCATTTTGAGGGATTTTGACGGGGATTTTTGGGGTTTTTTGGGGGTTTTTGGGGTCGAGGATTTTGGGTTGAATTCCGGAGATTTTGGGGTCTTACCTGGGGGCGCCAGCACACCCAGGACCTCCTGAATTTCGATTTTTGGGGTGGATTTTGAGCCATTTTGAGCCATTTTGACGGGGATTTTTGGGGTTTTTTTGGGGATTTCGGGGTCGGGGTTTTTGGGGTGAATTCCGGGGATTTTGGGTCTCACCTGGGGGCGCCAGGACGTAGAAGTAGGGGCTGAAGCCGTGCAGGTGCTCCCAAATTTCGGTTTTTGGGGTGGATTTTTGGCATTTTTAGGGATTTTCACGGGGATTTTTGGGGTTTTCTGGGGGATTTTGGGGTCAGGGATTTTGGGGTGAATTTGGGGGATTTTGGGGTCTCACCTGGGGGCGCTGAAGCCGCACAGGAGCTCCAAATTTCAATTTTTGGGGTCGATTTTGAGCCATTTTGAGCCGTTTTGAGCCATTTTGAGCCATTTTGAGCAATTTTGATGGGGTTTTTTGGGGTTTTTGGGGGATTTCGGGGTCGGGGATTTTGGGGTGAATTCGGGGGATTTTGGGTCTCACCTGGGGGCGCCAGGACGTAGAAGTAGGGGCTGAAGCCGTGCAGGTGCTCCCAAATTTCCATTTTTGGGGTGTATTTTGAGCCATTTTGATGGGGATTTTTGGGGGTTTTTGGGGTTTTTTGGGGGTTTTTGGGGTCAGGGATTTTGGGGTGAATTCGGGGGATTTTGGGGTCTCACCTGGGGGTGCTGAAGCCACGCAGGTGGTGCCAAATACCCATTTTTGGGGTCGATTTTGAGCCATTTTCAGCCATTTTGAGCCATTTTGACGGGGATTTTTGGGTTTTTTTCGCAGGAATTTTGGGGTTTTTGGGGTCGGGGATTTTGGGGTGAATTCGGGGGATTTTGGGGTCTCACCTGGGGGGACCAGCACACCCAGGACCTCCTGAATTTCGATTTTTGGGGTCGATTTTGAGCCATTTTGAGCGATTTTGAGCGATTTTGACGGGTTTTTTTGGGGGTTTTTTGGGTTTTTTTGGGGTCAGGGATTTTGGGGTGAATTCGGGGGATTTTGGGTCTCACCTGGGGGCGCCAGGACGTAGAAGTAGGGGCTGAAGCCGTGCAGGTGCTCCCAAATGTCCATTTTTGGGGTGGATTTTTGGCATTTTTAGGGATTTTGACAGGGATTTTTGGGGGTTTTTCGCAGGAATTTTGGGGTTTTTGGGGTTGGGGATTTTGGGGTGAATTTGGGCGATTTTGGGGTCTCACCTGGGGGTGCTGAAGCCGTGTAGGTGCTCCCAAATTTCGGTTTTTGGGGTCAATTTTGAGCCATTTTGAGGGATTTTGACGGGGATTTTTGGGGTTTTTGGGGATTTTTGGGGTTTTTTGGGGGATTTCGGGGTCGGGGATTTTGGGGTGAATTCAGGGGATTTTGGGTCTCACCTGGAGCAGCTGAAGCTGCACAGGTGCTCCCAAATTTCAATTTTGGGGGTCAATTTTGAGCCGTTTTGAGCCATTTTGAGCAATTTTGAGCCATTTTGAGCAATTTTGAGCCATTTTGAGCAATTTTGATGGGGTTTTTTGGGGGTTTTTGGGGTCGGGGATTTTGGGGTGAATTCGGGGGATTTTGGGTCTCACCTGGGGGCGCCAGGACGTAGAAGTAGGGGCTGAAGCCGTGCAGGTGCTCCCAAATTTCCATTTTTGGGGTGGATTTTTGGGATTTTGAGCCATTTTGACGGGGTTTTTTGGGGGATTTTCGCAGGAATTTTGGGGTTTTCGGGGTCGGGGATTTTGGGGTGAATTCTGGCGATTTTGGGTCTCACCTGGGGGCGCCAGGACGTAGAAGTAGGGGCTGAAGCCGTGCAGGTGCAGACAGACGCTGTGCCCCTCCCCCGTCACCCCGAACATCCGCAGGATGGGGGAGGGGTGGGGCCAGCCCGGGAACCCACGGGGGGGAACCCCTAAAAAAGGAGATTTTGGTAAATTTTGGGGAATTTGGGGGATTTGGGGGATTTGGGGGAGGTTTGGGGTGATTGAAAGGGATTTGGGGGAAATTCGAGGGATTTTTGGGAGATTCGGAGGATTTTGGGGGGATTTGGGGGGGATTGGGGTGATGGGAGGGGAATTTTGGGGGGGTTTGGGGGATTTTGGGGTGAATTTGGGGATTTTCCGGGAAATTAGAAAATTTTGGGCTTTTGATGTGGATTTTGGGGTTTTTTTGGGATTTTGGGGGAATTTGGGGGATTTTCTGGGGAAATTTGGGGGATTTTGGGGTGAATTTGGAGGGAAATTAGAAAATTTTGGGGTCTTGAGGGGGATTTGGGGCATTTTTGGGGGAAATTTGGGGGATTTGGGGGGAATTCGGGGGATTTTGGGGGGAAATTACAAAATTTTGGGCTTTTGAGGGGGATTTGGGGCATTTTTGGGGATTTTTGGGGGTCTCAGAGGGTATTTTGGGGGATTGGGGCGATTGGAGGGGAATTTTGGGGGAGTTTGGGGGATTTGGGGGGGATTTTGGGGTGAATTTGGGGATTTTGGGGGAAATTTTAAAAATTTGGGGTTTTGATGTGGATTTTGGGGATTTTTTGGGATTTTGGAGGGATTGAAAGGGATTTGGGGGCATTAGTAAAGATTTTGGGTGGAAATCAGAAAATTTTGGGGTTTTGAGGGGGATTTTGGGGATTTTTTGGGAATTTTTGCCATTTGGGGCAGTCTCAGGAGATTTGGGAGGAAATTTGGGGGGGTTTGGGGGATTTTGGGGTGAATTTGGGGGATTTTTGGGGGAAATTAGAAAACTTTGGCGTTTTGAGGGGGATTTGGGGCATTTTTTGGGAGTTTTGGGGGTCTCAGAGGGGATTTGAGGGAGATTGGGGTGATTGGAAGGGAATTTTTGGGGGGTTTGGGGGGTTTTTTGGGGGAAATTTGGGGATTTTCATGGAAATTAGAAAATTTTGGGGTTATGAGGGGGATTTTGGGGATTTTTTGGGATTTTGGGGGTCTCAGAGGGGATTTGGGGGGAATTTGGGGTGATGGGAAGGGAATTTTGGGGGTTTTTTTGGGGAAAATTTGGGGGATTTTAGGGGAAATTAGAAAATTTTGGGGTTTTGGGAGGGATTTGGGGCATTTTTTGGGGGGATTGAAAGGGATTTGGGGGAAATTCGGGGGATTTTTGAGAGATTTGGGGGATTTTGGGGGGTTTGGTGGGGATTTGGGGTGATTAGAGGGGAATTTTGGGGGGCTTTTTGGGGTGAATTTGGGGGATTTTTGGGGGAAATTAGAAAATTTTGGCGTTTTAAGGTGGATTTTGGGGCATTTTTGAGATTTTGGGGGTCTCAGAGGGGATTTGGGTGGAATTTTGGGGGGTTTGGGAAATTTGGGGGGATTGGAAGGGATTTGGGGGAAATTTGGGGCATTTGGGAAGAAATTTGGGGAGATTTGGGGAATTTTGGGGGGAAATTCGGGAATTTGGGGCTTTGAGGTGGATTTTGGGGATTTGGGGGGATTCCAAGGTGATTTTTGGACTGAATTTGGGGGAATTTTGGGGTTTTTGGGATGAATTCATGTCCGGGGGTTTTGGGGTTTTTTGGGTCAGTTTTTGGGGTGAATCCGGGGGAATTTTGGGGTTTTTGGGGTGAATCCGGGGGGATTTTGAGGGGAATTTTTGGGTTTTTGGGGTGAATTTGGGGGTTTTTGAGGGGAATTTTGGGGTGAATTCAGGTCTGGGGGTTTTGGGGATTTTTCAGGTCAGTTTTTGGGGTGAATCCGGGGGGTTTTGGGGGTTTTTGGGGGGAATTCAGGTCCGGGGGTTTGGGGGTTTTTGGGGTCAGTTTTTGGGGTGAATCCGGGGGGTTTTGGGGGTTTTTGGGGGGAATTCAGGTCCGGGGGTTTGGGGGTTTTTGGGGTCAGTTTTTGGGGTGAATCCGGGGGGTTTTTAAGGGGAATTTTGGGGTTTTTGGGGTGAATTGGGGTCCGGGGGTTTGGGGGTTTTTCGGGTCAGTTTTTGGGGTGAATCCGGGGGATTTTGGGGGTGAATTGGGGGCTGGGGGTTTGGAGGATTTTTCAGGTCAGTTTTTGGGGTGAATCCGGGCGGTTTTTGAGGGGAATTTTGGGGTTTTTGGGGTGATTTGGGGTCCGGGGGTTTGGGGGATTTTTGGGTCAGTTTTTGGGGTAAATCCGGGGGGTTTTGACGGGAATTTTGGGGTTTTTGGGGTGATTTCGGGTCCGGGGGTTTGGGGATTTTTCGGGTCAGGTTTTGGGGTAAATTCAGCGGGTTTTTGAGGGGAATTTCGGGGTTTTTGGGGTGAATTTGGGGGGTTTTTGAGGGGAATTTTGGGGTTTTTGGGGTGAATTCGGGTCTGGGAGTTTGGGGGTTTTTCGGGTCAGTTTTTGGGGTGAATTTGGGGGGTTTTTAGGAAATTTTGGGGTTTTTGGGGTGATTTCGGGTCCGGGGGTTTGAGGGTTTTTCGGGTCAGGTTTTGGGGTAAATTCAGCAGGTTTTTAAGGGGAATTTTGGGGTTTTTGGGGTGAATCCGGGGGGTTTTTGAGAGGAATTTTGGGGGTTTTTGAGGGGAATTTTGGGGTTTTTGGGGTGATTTCCGGTCCGGGAATTTGGGGATTTTTCGGGTCAGTTTTTGGGGTGAATTCAGGGTTTTTTTTAGGAAATTTTGGGGTTTTTGGGGTGATTTCAGGTCTGGGATTTTGGGGATTTTTCGGGTCAGTTTTTGGGGTGAATTTGGAGGTTTTTGAGGGGAATTTTGGGGTTTTTGGGGTGAATTCGGGTCTGAGGTTTTGGGGGTTTTTCGGGTCAGTTTTTGGGGCAAATCCGGGGGAATTTTGGGGTTTTTGGGGCGAATTCAGGTCCGGGGGTTTTGGGGATTTTTCAGGTCAGTTTTTGGGGTAAATCCGGGGGAATTTTGGGGTTTTTGGGGTGAATTCGGGTCAGGGAGTTTGGGGATTTTTCGGGTCAGTTTTTGGGGTGAATCTGGGCAGTTTTTGGGGGGAATTTTGGGGTTTTTGGGGTGAATTCAGGTCCGGGGGTTTGGGGATTTTTCGGGGCGGATTTTGGAGTAAATCCGGGCGGTTTTTGAGGGGAATTTTGGGGTTTTTGGGGTGATTTCGGGTCAGTTTTTGGGGTGAATCCGGGGGGTTTTTGAGGGGAATTTTGGGGTTTTTGGGGTGAATCCGGGGGGTTTTTGAGGGGAATTTTGGGGTTTTTGGGGTGAATCCGGGGGGTTTTTGAGGGGAATTTTGGGGTTTTTGGGATATATTTTGGTGTGAGGATTTGGGGATTTTTGGGGTCAGTTTTTGGGGTGAATCCAGGGGGTTTTTGAGGGGAATTTTGGGGTTTTTGGGGTGATTTCGGGTCCGGGGGTTTGGGGATTTTTGGGGCAGTTTTTGGGGTGAATATGGAGGGTTTTGAGGGGAATTTTGGGGTTTTTGGGGTGATTTGGGGTCCGGGGGTTTGGGTATTTTTGGGGGCTGGTTTTGGGGTGAATCTTCGGGGTTTTTGACGGGAATTTTGGGGTTTTTGGGGTGATTTCGGGTCCGGGGGTTTGGGGATTTTCGGGGTCAGTTTTTGGGGTGAATCCAGGGGGATTTTGAGGGGAATTTTGGGGGGTTTGGTGGTTTTTCGGGTCAGTTTTTGGGGTGAATCCGGGGATTTTTGAGGGGAATTTTGGGGTTTTTGGGGTGATTTCAGGTCCGGGGGTTTTGGGGATTTTTCGGGTCAGTTTTTGGGGTGAATCCGGGCGGTTTTTGAGGGGAATTTTGAGGTTTTTGGGGTGATTTCGGGTCTGGGGTTTTGTGGTGAATCCGGAGGGTTTTTGAGGGGAATTTTGGGGTTTTTGGGGTCCGGGGGTTTGGGGATTTTTGGGGTCAGTTTTTGGGGTGAATCCGGGCGGTTTTTGAGGGGAATTTTGGGGTGAATTGGGGTGAATTGGGGTCTGGGGTTTTGGGGTGAATCCGGGGGGTTTTTGAGGGAAATTTTGGGGTTTTTGGGGGGAATCCGGGTCCAGGACTTTGGGGATTTTTGGGGTCAGTTTTTGGGGTGAATCCGGGCGGTTTTGGGGCTCCTCACCCACGTAGTGGTCGATGTCCAGCTGAAGGAAGGTCAGAGTCTCGGGGGGCTGCGGGGGAGGGGCCGGACGGCGCCACTTGGGGGGCACATCCCCCACAAAGAGGGAACCTGGGGGGAAAATGGGCAAAATCGGGGAAAAAATAGAGAAAAATGGTCAAAATTAGAGAAAAACAAAAAAAAATCAGAGAAAAAACGGTCAAAGTCGGAGAAAAAACAGAGAAAAAGAACAAAAATCAGGGAAAAAACCAGAGAGGAAACAGAGAAAAACGGCCAAAATCAGATAAAAGCAAATAAAAAACAGAGAAAAACTGCCAAAAACAGAGAAAAACAACAGAGAAAAACAACAGAGAAAAAAAACAGAGAAAAATGGCCAAAATCAGACAAAAGCAGATAAAAATCAGAGAAAAAAAATCCCCAGAAATTGCCAATAGAATGAAAAAAATCCCCCAAAAATTCCCCTAAAAAAGTCCCAGTAAAATGAAAAAAATGTAAAAAAATATTCCTAATATAATGAAAAAAAATCCCTCAAGAAAAACCCCTAAATGAAAGAAATCCCCATTCATTCCGAATAAAATGAAAAAAATCCCCCAAGAAAATCCCCTACTATGAAAAAAAATCCCCATAAATTTCAAATAAAATGAAAAAAAAAAAAAAAATCTCCAAAAAATATCCAATAAAATGAAAATCCCCCAAAAAAATCCCAATTAAAAAAAAAAAAAATCCTCTAAAATTGTCAATAAAATGAAAAAAAAGCCAAAAAAAATCCCAATAAAATGAAAAAAAATCCTCTAAAATATCAAATAAAATAAAAAAAAATCCCAATAAAATGAAAAAAAAAAATCCCAAAAATCCCCTAAAATACCCAATAAAATGAAAAAAAAAAAAAAAATTCCCTAAAATTTTCACTTAAAGTTAAGAAATTCCCCAAAAAATCCCAATAAAATTAAAAAAAAAAATCCTCTAAAATATCCAATAAAATGGAAAAAAAATCCCAATAAAATGAAAAAAATCCCCCCAAAAAATCCCAATAAAATGAAAAAAAAAATCCTCCAAAATATCCAATAAAATGAAAAAAAAAACCTAAAAAAAATCCCAATAAAAAGAAAAAAAAATCCCCTAAAATATCAAATAAAATGAAAAAAAAATCCCCTAAAATATCAAATAAAATGAAAAAAAAATCCCAATAAAATGAAAAAAATCCCCAAAAAATCCCAATAAAATGAAAAATATCCCCAAAAAATCCCCAAAAAATCCCAATAAAATGAAAAAATCCCCAAAAAAAATCCCCTAAAAATCCCAATAAAATGAAAAAAATCCCCCAAAGAAATCCCAATAAAATGAAAAATAACCAAAAATTCTCTAAAATGTCCAATAAAATGAGAAAAAAAATCCCCAAAAAAATCCCCTAGAACTGTCAATAGAATGCAAAAATTCCCCCAAAAAATCCCCTAAAATGTCCAATAAAATGGAAAAAAATCCCCCAAAAAAATCCCAATGGAAAAAAAACCCAAAAAATCCCAATAAAATGAAAAAAAATCCCCCAAAAAATTCCCACTAAAATGAAAAAAAAAATCCAAAAAATCCCAATAAAATGAAAAAAAACCCCCCAAAAAATCCCAATAAAAGGGAAAAAATCCCCCAAAAAATCCCAATAAAATGAAAAAAATCCCCCAAAAAATCCCCTAAAATGAAAAAAAATTCCCAATAAAATTTAAAAAAAAAAAAAAATCCCAATACAATGAAAAAATCCCCAAAAAATCCCCTAAAATGAAAAAAAAAAAATTCCCAATAAAATTAAAAAAATTCAAAAAAAAGAGAAAAAAATCCCCCAAAAAATCCCAATAAAATGAAAAAAAAACCCCAAAAAATCCCAATAAAATGAAAAAAATCCCCAAAAAATCCCCAAAAAAATCCCAATAAAAAGAAAAAAAACCCAAAACCCCCAAAATTCCCCCCAATTCCCCTCACCGCTGGGCTGTCTGTGGGGGTCGGGGGGCTGCCCCTGCTCTTCCTCCTCCTCCTCCTCCTCCTCCTCCTCGTCCCGGTGCAGCTGCGCCAGCTCCTGCTCGAAGCGGGACGGGCCCCGCGGGGACCCCCGCGGCCGCTTGGGACCCCCCAAATCCCCCAGAGGGACCCCCAAATCCCCCGAGGGGCGCTTGGGGGGCTCCATCGGCACCTGGGGGGTGGGAGAGAAATTGGGGAATTTAGGGAAATTTGGGGAAAATTGGGGGAAATCGGGAGGATAAGTTGGGGGAAATTGGGGGAAAATTGGGGGAATGAATTGGGGGGTTTGGGGAGAGAAATTGGGGAAAATTGGGGAAAGAAATTGGGGAAAGAAATTGGGGAAATTTAAGGAAATTTGGGGAAAGAAATTGGAGAAAGAAATTAGGGAAACTTGGGGAAATTTGGGGGAATAAATTAGGAGAAATTGGGGAAATGAATTGGGGAAAATTGGGGAAAGAAATTAGGGAAACTTGGGGAAAATTGGGGGAATAAATTAGGAGAAATTGGGGGAAATTGGGGAAATTTGAGGAAAGAAATTGGGGAAATTTGGGGAAAGAAATTGGGGAAATTTAAGGAAATTTGGGGAAAGAAATTGGGGAAAGAAATTAGGGAAACTTGGGGGAATTGGGGGAATAGATTGAGGAAATGTGGGGAGAGAAATTGGGGGGTTTGGGGGAAAATTGGGACCCCAAAATCCACTCAGAGACCCCAAAACCCCTTCAGGAACCCAAAAATCCCCTCAGGAACCCAAAAGTCCCCTCAGAGACCCCAAAATCCCCTCAGAGACCCCAAAACCCCTTCAGGAACCCAAAAATCCCCTCAGGAACCCAAAAATCCCCTCAGAGACCCCAAAATCCCCTCACGGACCCCGAATCTCCCTCAGAGACCCCAAAACCCCTTCAGGAACCCAAAAATCCCCTCAGGAACCCAAAAATCCCCTCAGGGACCCCAAAATCCCCTCACGGACCCCGAATCTCCCTCAGAGGCCCCAAAACCCCTTCAGGAACCCAAAAAATTCCTCAGGAACTCCAAAATCCCCTCACGGACCCGAAAATTCCCTCAGAGACCCCAAAACCCCTTCAGGAACCCAAAAATCCCTTCAGGGACCCCCAAATCCTCTCAGGGACCTGAAAATTCCCTCCGGAACCCCAAAACCCCTTCAGGAACACAAAAATTTCCTCAGGAACCTCAAAGTCCCCTCAAGGACCCCAAAATCCCCTCACGGACCCCGAATCTCCCTCAGAGACCCCAAAACCCCTTCAGGGACACAAAAATCCCCTCAGGGACCCCAAAATCCCTTCAGGGACCCCCAAATCCTCTGAGGGACCCCAAAATCCCCTCAGGGACCCCAAAACCCCTTCAGGCACATAAAAATCCCCTCAGGGACCCCAAAATCCCCTCAGGAACCCCAAAATCCCCTCACGGACCCCGAATCTCCCTCAGAGACCCCAAAACCCCTTCAGGAACCCAAAAATCCCCTCAGGGACCCCAAAATCCCCTCACGGACCCCAAAACCCCTTCAGGAACACAAAAATCCCCTCAGGGACCCCAAAATTCCCCTCAGGGACCCAAAATCCCCTCAGGGACCCCCAAATCCTGTCAGGGACCCAAAAATTCCCTCAGAGACCCCAAAATCCCCTCAGGGACCCAAAAATCCCCTCAGAGGCCCCAAAATCCCTTCAGGAACCAAAAAATCCCCTCAGGAACCCAAAAGTCCCCTCACGGACCCCGAATCTCCCTCAGAGACCCCAAAATCCCTTCAGGAACCCAAAAATCCCCTCAGGAACGCCAAAATCCCCTCACGGACCCAAAAATCCCCTCAGGGACCCAAAAGTCCCCTCAGGGACCCGAAAATTCCCTCAGAGACCCCAAAACCCCTTCAGGAACCCAAAAATCCCCTCAGGGACCCCAAAACCACTTCAGGGACCCAAAAATCCCCTCCGGAACCCCAAAATCCCCTCAGGGACCCCGAATCTCCCTCAGAGGCCCCAAAACCCCTTCAGGAACCCAAAAATCCCCTCAGGGACCCCCAAATCCTCTCAGGGACCCCAAAACCCCTACAGGAACACAAAAATTTCCTCAGGAACCTCAAAGTCCCCTCAGGGACCCCAAAATCCTTTCAGGGACCCCCAAATCC
The DNA here is from genome assembly GCF_048771995.1 of Taeniopygia guttata. Classification (NCBI taxonomy): domain Eukaryota; kingdom Metazoa; phylum Chordata; class Aves; order Passeriformes; family Estrildidae; genus Taeniopygia; species Taeniopygia guttata. The sequence goes on from NC_133062.1 coordinate 503,235, forward strand.
TCTCAGGGACACGAAAATTCCCTCAGAGACCCCAAAACCCCTTCAGGAACCCAAAATCCCCTCAGGGACCCCAAAATTCCCTCCGGAATCCCAAAATCCCCTCCCGGACCCCGAATCTCCCTCAGAGGCCCCAAAACCCCTTCAGGAACCAAAAAATCCCCTCAGGAACCCAAAAATCCCCTCAGGGACCCCAAAACCCCTTCAGGAACCCAAAAATCCCCTCAGGAATCCAAAAACCCCTTCAGGAACCCAAAAATTCCCTCACGGACCCCGAATCTCCCTCAGAGACCCTAAAACCCCGTTCAAGAACACAAAAATCCCCTCAGGAACCCAAAAATCCCCTCAAGGACCGAAAATTCCCTCAGAGACCCCAAAACCCCTTCAGGGACCCCAAAACCCCTTCAGGAACCCAAAAATCCCCTCGGAGACCCCAAAATTCTCTCCGGAACCCCAAAATCCCCTCACGGACCCGAAAATTCCCTCAGAGACCCCCAAAACCCCTTCAGGAACCCAAATGTCCCCTCAGGGACCCCAAAATTCCCTCCGGAACCCCAAAATCCCCTCACGGACCCCGAATCTCCCTCAGAGACCCGAAAATCCCCTCAGGGACCCCAAAACCCCTTCAGGAACCCAAAATCCCCTCCGGAACCCCAAAATCCCCTCACGGACCCCGAATCTCCCTCAGAGACCCCAAAACCCCTTCAGGAACCCAAAAATCCCCTCAGGAACCCAAAAATCTCCTCAGGGACCCCAAAATTCCCTCCGGAACCCCAAAATCCCTTCACGGACCCCGAATCTCCCTCAGAGACCCCAAAACCCCTTCAGGAACCCAAAAATCCCCTCAGGGACCCCAAAAATCCCTTCAGGGACCCCCAAATCCTCTCAGGGACCGAAAAATTCCCTCAGGGACCCCAAAAATCCCCTCAGAGGCCCCAAAACCCCTTCAGGAACCCAAAAATCCCCTCAGGGACCCCAAAATCCCCTCAGGGACCCCAAAATCCCCTCACGGACCCCGAATCTCCCTCAGAGGCCCCAAAACCCCTTTAGGAACCTAAAAATCCCCTCAGGAACCCAAAAATCCCCTCAGGGACCCCAAAATCCCCTCACGGACCCAAAAATCCCCTCAGGGACCCCAAAACCCCTTCAGGGACCCAAAAAATCCCCTCAGGGACCCAAAAATCCCCTCAGGGACCCCAAAACCCCTTCAGGGACCCAAAAATCCCCTCAGGGACCCCAAAATTCCCTCCGGAACCCCAAAATCCCCTCACGGACACCGAATCTCCCTCAGAGACCCCAAAACCCCTTCAGGGACCCCCAAACCCCTTCAGGAACCCAAAATCCCCTCAGGGACCCCAAAGTCCCCTCAGAGACCCCCAAATCCTCTCAGAGACCCCAAAACCCCTTCAGGAACCCCCAAATCCCCTCAGAGACCCCAAAATTCCCCTCCGGAACCCCAAAATCCCCTCACGGCCCCCGAATCTCCCTCAGAGACCCCAAAACCCCTTCAGGAACCCAAAATTCCCCTCAGGGACCCAAAAATCCCCTCAGAGACCCCAAAACCCCTTCAGGAACCCCAAAATCCCCTCACGGACCCCGAATCTCCCTCAGAGACCCCAAAACCCCTACAGGAACCCAAAAATCCCATCAGGGACCCCAAAACCCCTACAGGAACCCAAAAATCCCCTCAGGGACACCAAAATCCCTTCAGGAACCCCAAAATTCCCTCAGGGACACCAAAATCCCTTCAGGGACCCCAAATCCTCTCAGGGACCCGAAAATTCCCTCAGGGACCCCAAAATCCCCTCACGGACCCCGAATCTCCCTCAGAGGCCCCAAAATCCCCTCAGGGACCCAAAAATCCCCTCCGGAACCCCAAAATCCCCTCACGGACCCCGAATCTCCCTCAGAGACCCCAAAACCCCTTCAGGAACCCAAAAATCCCCTCCGGAATCCCAAAATCCCCTCACGGACCCCGAATCTCCCTCAGAGAGCCCAAAACCCCTTCAGGAACCCAAAAATCCCTTCAGGGACCCAAAAATTCCCTCCGGAACCCCAAAATCCCCTCACGGACCCCGAATCTCCCTCAGAGGCCCCAAAACCCCTTCAGGAACCCAAAAGTCCCCTCAGGAACCCAAAAATCCCCTCAGGGACCCCAAAATCCCCTCAGGGACCCCAAAATCCCCTCACGGACCCCGAATCTCCCTCAGAGCTCCCCCGTCCCCTCACGCCTCCCGCGCCGCCTCCGCCTTCCTCCTTTTCCCTCAAACCCCCCCAAAACCCCGCGGGGACCCCCTCGGGATCCCATCAAACCTCCCAAAGATGCCAAAAAAACCCCAAAATTCGCCCAAAAAAACCCCAAAATCCCCCAAATTTCCCCCTCAGGGACCCCCGACCGCCCTCACCGCGCTGAGGATCTCCCGCCAATGGCGGACCCGCCCCTTAGCTGCGCTCTGATTGGTTGCTTTTCACCCACGTGACACGCTGTTTCCGGTTCGTGGGCGCCGCCATTTTCCGTATTGGTCATTCCGCTGCCTGAACGCCGCCATATTGAGATTGGAAACCGGAAGTTGCCGCGCGGGAGCCGCCATGTTTCCGTACGGAAAAGTGGGGGCAGCCATCTTGAGTTAACCGGAAGTGCCGTATGAGCGCCGCTTTATTGTGTACGGCAAAAACCGGAAGTTCCCCATGGGCGCCGCCATATTGAAAGTGGCCCCACCCCAACTCGATCCAAAATTTGGGATAAAATCCCTGAAAGTCCCAAAATCCCGGAATTTCCCCCCAGAAAAAAAAAAAAACAAAGAGATGTTTTAAAGTTGAAATTTTTATTGACAGGAATTCCCCGCCCCCAACCCTGAACTTCGGGTGGCGTCACCTGGAGGAAAAACAACAAAGGGTTAATTCAACCCCAAAATTCCCAAAAAAATTCCCGAAATTCCGATTTTGGGGCCCCCTCAGACCCTCCCCGCGTGGGGGAGGGGCACAGGAATCCATCAGGGGGGGTCAGAGCCCAGTGCTGCCATCACGGGGGGCCCCACCCCAAAAAAATCCCAAATTTCCACCCCCGGATCCCAAAATTCACTAAAATTCTAAACCCAGATGCCAAAATAGCTGAAAATTCCAACCCCAGATCCCAAAAACCCCAAAAATTCCAGCCCAGATCCTGAAATTCCAACTCCAGATCCCAAAAACCCCAAAAATTCCAACCCCAGATGCCAAAATTTCCCAAAATTCCACCAAATTCACCGAAATTCCAACCCCAGATCCCAAAATTCCACACCCAGATCCCAAAAACCCCGAAAACTCCAACTCCAGATCCCAAAATTCAAACCCCAGATGCCAAAAAACCCCTAAAATTTTACCCCAGACACCAAAATTCCCCAAAATTCCACACCCAGATAACAAAATTTCAGCCCCAAATCCCAAAAACCCTGAAAATTCCAACCCCAGATGCCAAAATTTCCCAAAATTCCACCTCAGATCCTCAAATTCCCCAAAATTCCAACCCCAGATCCCAAAAATCCAACCCCAGATCCCAAAAACCCCGAAAATTCCAACCCCAGATCCCAAAATTTCCAAAAGTTCAGCCTCAGATCCCAAAATTTCAGCCCCAAATCCCAAAATTCCAGCCCCAGATGCCAAAATTTCCCAAAATTCCACCTCAGATCCCCAAATTCACTGAAATTCCCACCCCAGATCCCAAAATTCCACACCCAGATCCCAAAAACCACCAAAAATCGAATTTATCCCTTTTCAAACCCCCCAAAATTCCCTTAAACCCCAAAAACTCCAATTTTAATCCTTTTAAGTCTCCCAAAATCCCCTTTAAGGCCCCGAAAAATACAATTTTAACCCCAAACTCGAATTTTAACCGTTTTAAACCCCTGAAATTTTTCTTTAAAATCCCAAAACTTCAATTTTAACCCTTTCAAACCCCCAAAATTTCCCTTTAAACTCCCAAAACTTCAATTTTAACCCTTTCAAACCCCCAAAATTTCCCTTTAAAATCCCAAAACTCCAATTTAACCCTTTCAAAACCCCAAAATTTCCCTTTAAAATCCCAAAAATAAACTTTTAACCCTTTCAACTCCCCAAAACTCCAATTTTAACCCTTTTACTCCCCAAAAATTCCATTAAACCCCCCAAAATCCAAATTTAACCCCCAAAACTCCAATTTCAACCCTTTCAACTCCCCAAAAATTCCATTAAACCCCCAAAATCCAATTTTAACCCTTTCAAACCCCCAAAATTTCCCTTTAAGCTCCCAAAAAATTGACTTTTAACCCTTTCAAACCCCCAAAATTTTCCTTTTTAAATCCCAAAAATCGACTTTTAACCCTTTCAAACCCCTAAATTTTATCTTTAAAATCCTAAAAATTCAATTTTAACCCTTTGAACCCCCAAAATCCAATTTTAACACCCAAAACTTCATTTTTAACCCTTTCAAACCCCCAAAAATTCCATTAAACCCCCAAAATCCAATTTTAACCCTTTCAAACCCCCAAATTTCCCTTAAACCACCCAAAACTCCAATTTTAACCCTTTCAAACCCTCAAAATTTCCCTTTAAACTCCCAAAAATCGACTTTTAACCCTTTGAACTGCCCAAAAATTCCATTAAACCCCCCAAAATCCAATTGTAACACCCAAAATCCAATTTTAACCCTTTCAAACCCCCCAAATTTCCCTTTAAACCCCCCAAAAACCAATTTTAACCCTTTCAAACCCTCAAAATTTCCCTTTAAACTCCCAAAAATCGACTTTTAACCCTTTGAACTCCCTGAAACTCCAATTTTAACCCTTTTACTCCCCAAAAATTCCATTTAACCCCCCAAAATCCAATTTTAACACCCAAAACTCCAATTTTAACCCTTTAAACTCCCCAAAACCCAACTTTTACTCTTCCAACACCCAAAAAAACCCCTTCAAACCCCAAAAAATCCACTTTCAAACACCATTTTACCCATTTTAACCAACTCAACCCCCCCAAAACTCACCGAATTTTGGGAATTCCCATTTTTTTGGGGAAAACTCTCAATCCTCCTCCTCATCCTCGGCGCCCCCGGCGCCTCCTTGACCTTTTTTGGCGTTTTTCCTCTTGACGCGCCCGGGGCGGCCGCCGCCGTAGGGGGAGCGCAGAGAGAAGTCGATGTGTTTTTGGGAGTCCAGGCGCACGATGAACGACGGGATGTTCACCACCTGCTTCCGGACCCTGCAATTCCCAAATTCCCAAAAAAAACCCCGGGTCAAAACTCCGAAATTTGGGGTTTTTACGGCAAAAAAAGTGATTTTTTCCGATCAAAAAATCACTTTTTTCCGCGCGAAAATTGAGTTTTTAGAGAGCGAAAATTGCATTTTTGTCAAGAATTTGTGAGGGGAAAATGAGATTAAAGAGAGAAAATGGTTTGGGAAATGTCAGAAAAGAGAATCCCAAAAATATGGGAATTTTTCCCAAAATTTGGAGATTTTACGGCAAAAAAAGCACTTTTTTTGGACAAAAATCGCATTTTTTTGGAGACGTTTCAAGAAGAAAATGAGATTTAAGAGAGAAAATGGTTTGGGAAATGTCAGGAAAGAGAATCCCAAAAATTCGGGAAATTTTCCCAAAATTTGGGAGTCAGAATCCCAAAATTTGGCTTTTTTGCAGCACAAAAATCACATTTTTGGCAGGAATTGGGATGGACGGGCACAGCCGGGATTTTTTGGGATGAGGCTCAGGGATGTTCACCACCTGCTTCCGGACCCTGCCGTTCCCGAATTCCCAAAAAAAACCCCGGGTCAAAACTCCGAAATTTGGGATTTTTACGGACAAAAATTCGGTTTTTTCCGCGCGAAAATCACTTTTTTCTGCGCGAAAATCGTGATTTTTGGAGAGCGAAAATCGAATTTTTTTCGAAACTTTTCGAGGGAAAAATGAGATCTGAGGTCTGAGAAATGTCAGGAAAGAGAATCCCAAAAAAATGGGAATTTTCCCAAAATTCAGGAGTCAGAATCCCTAAATTTGGAAAAAGCGCTTTTTTCCGCGCGCAAATTGTGTTTTCGAAGAGCAAAAATCGCATTTTTTCCGAGAATTTGTGAAGAGAAAATGAGATTTAAGAGTGAAAATGGTCTGGGAAATGTCAGGAAAGAGAATCCCAAAAATATGGGAACTTTTCCCAAAATTGGAGTCAGAATCCCTAAATTTGGGAAAAGCGCTTTTTCCACGTGAAAATTGCTGTTTCAGAGGGCAAAAATCACTTTTTTTTCGAGAATTTGTGAGGGGAAAATGAGATTTAAGAGAGAAAATGGTCTGGGAATTGTCAGGAAAGAGAATCCCAAAAATTCGGGAAATTTTCCCAAAATTTGGAGATTTTATGGCAAAAAAAGCACTTTTTTTGGACGAAAATCGCTTTTTTTTTTGAGACTTTTTGAGGGGAAAATGAGATTTAAGAGAGAAAATGGTTTGGGAAATGTCAGGAAAGAGAATCCCAAAAATTGGAGAAATTTTCCCAAAATTTGGGAGTCTGCATCCCAACATTTGGAGATTTTACGGCAAAAAAAAGCACTTTTTTTGGACAAAAATTGCATTTTTTCCAAGAATTTGTCAGGGGAAAATGAGATTTAAGAGAAAAAATGGTCTGGGAAATGTCAGAAAAGAGAATCCCAAAAAAATGGGAACTTTTCCCAAAATTCAGAAGTCAGAATCCCTAAATTTGGGAAAAGCGCTTTTTCCACGTGAAAATTGCAGTTTCAGAGGGCGAAAATTGTGTTTTTTACCAGAATTTGTGAGGGGAAAATGAGATTTAAGAGAGAAAATGGTCTGGGAAATGTCAGGAAAGAGAATCCCAAATATTCGGGAAATTTTCCCAAAATTTAGGGGTCAGCATCCCAAAATTTAGGCATTTTATGGCAAAAAAAGGACTTTGTCTGCACAAAAATCACATTTTTTTTGAGACTTTTTGAGGGGAAAATGAGATTTAAGAGAGAAAATGGTCTGGGAAATGTCAGGAAAGAGAATCCCAAAAATATGGGAACTTTTCCCAAAATTTGGGGGTCAGAATCTCAAAATTTGGGAAAAGCGCTTTTTTAGACATGAAAATCACGTTTTTTTTTAAATTAATGAGGGGAAAAGGAGATTTAAGAGAGAAAATGGTCTGGGAAATGTCAGGAAAGAGAATCCCAAATATTCGGGAATTTTTCCCAAAATTTGGGAGTCAGAATCTCAAAATTTGGCTTTTTTTTGCAGCACAAAAATCACATTTTTGGCAGGGAATTGGGATGGACGGGGCACAGTCGGGATTTTTTGGGATGAGGCTCAGGGATGTTCACCACCTGCTTCCGGACCCTGCCGTTCCAGAATTCCCAAAAAAAATCCCGGGTCAAAACTCCAAAATTTGGGATTTTTACGGCAAAAAAAGTGATTTTTTTCGCGCGAAAATTGCCATTTTTCCGGGAAAAAATCACTTTTTTTTTGAGAATTTCTGAGGAAAAAATGAGATTTTAAGAGAGAAAATGGTCTGGGAAATGTCAGGAAAGAGAATCCCAAATATTCGGGAAAATATTCCCAAAATTCGCAGTCAGAATCTCAAAATTTGGGAAAAGCGCTTTTTTCCACATGAAAATCACATTTTTTTTTTAATTTATGAGGGAAAAATGAGATTTAAGAGAGAAAACGGTCTGGGAAATGTCAGGAAAGAGAATCCCAAAAATTCGGGAATTTTTCCCAAAATTTGGGGGTCAGCATCCCAAAATTTAGGGATTTTATGGCAAAAAAAGCACTTTTTTTGGACGAAAATCGCATTTTTTTGAGGAATTTGTGAGGGGAAAATGAGATTTAAGAGAGAAAATGGTCTAGGAAATGTCAGGAAAGAGAATCCCAAAAATTCGGGAAATTTTCCCAGAATTCTGGAGTAAGAATCCCAAAATTTGGGAAAAGCGCTTTTTTTCCACGTGAAAATCGCATTTTCGGAGAGCGAAAATCACCTTTTTTTTGAGAATTTGTGTGGGAAAAATGAGATTTAAGAGAGAAAATGGTCTGGGAAATGTCAGGAAAGAGAATCCCAAAAATTCGAGAAATTTTCCCAAAATTCGGGATTCAGAATTTTAAAATTCGGCTTTTTTACGGCCAAAAAAGCGCTTTTTTCCGCGCGAAAATCGCGTTTTCGGAGAGCAAAAGTCACATTTTTTTCGAAACTTTTCGAGGGGAAAATGAGATTTAAGAGAGAAAATGGTCTGGGAAATGTCAGGAAAGAGAATCCCAAAAATATGGGAACTTTTCCCAAAATTTGGAGATTTTACAGCAAAAAAAGCGCTTTTTTTGCACAAAAATCGCTTTTTTTTCGAGACTTTTCAAAGGGAAAATGAGATTTAAGAGAGAAAATGGTTTGGGAAATGTTAGGAAAGAGAATCCCAAATATTCGGGAAATTTTCCCAAATTTTGGGAGTCAGAATCCCAAAATTCAGCTTTTTTGCGCTACAAAAATCGCATTTTTAGAACAAAAATTGCACAATTTGGACCAAAATTTTGGGATGTTACTTCCCCCAGAATTCCCTAATTTAGACAGGAAGGTGTTCTCCAGTGATTCCCAAAAAAAATTTGGGGAAAAAACACCAAAATTTGGGACAAAACTTCGCATCTTGAACTCTTAAGTCGCTGCACAAAATGGCGGGAAAACAACAAAAATTCTGGGGGAAAAAACCCAAAATTTGGGATTTACTCAGGAATTTTGGGATGTATCTCCTCCAAATATTCCTAAATTTATTTGGAAGGTGTTCCACAGTGATTCCCCAAAAGAATTTGGGGAAAAAACACCAAAATTTGGGAGAAAATCCTCAAAAATTCGTCTCTTGACTTTTAAGAATCGCTGTGAAAATTGGCGGGAAAACGCCTAAAATTTGGGTAAAAAAACCCAAAACTTGGGGTTTCCTCAGGAATTTCAGGATCCTAATCCTTTAAAGATTCCCAAATTTATCCAGAAAGGTCCTTTGGAATGATTCCAGAAAAAAAATGGGGGAGAAAACTGTGAAAAATCCGTCTCTTGACTTTCGAGAATCGCTGCGAAAATTGGCGAGAAAACACCAAAAATTTGGGGAAAAAACCCAAAACTCGGGATTTTCTCAGGAATTTCAGGATCCAAAGCATTCAAAGATTCCCAAATTTATCCAGAAAAGTCCTTTGGAAAAAAATTTGGGGAGAAAACCGTTAAAAATCCGTCTCTTGACTTTTGTAAATTGCTGCAAAAATTGGCGAGAAAACGCCAAAAATTTGGGGAAAAAACCCAAAATTTCGCATTGAACCCAAAAATTTTAGGACGAGCATCCTGTAAACATTCCCAAAAACATCCGTAATTGTGGGAATTGGTGTTTTTTACCTGCTTTCACCCCTTTGGCGCCGCCCTTCGCAAGGTGTACGGCAGAGCCGCAGTGAGGCCTTGCCGAGCTCCCAAAAACGCGGGAATTTCACCCAAAATTGGGGCGGATTTTGGGAATTCCTGCATGGCATCCACTGGACTTCATCCTAAAGATGTCCACAATCCCAGATTTGGGACAAAACCGCCAGAATTTGGGACAAAGCCACAAAAAAATTTCACTTTTGAGCTTAATGTGAAAATTGGCGGGAAAACGCCAAAAATTTGGGTAAAAAAACCCAAAATTTGGGATTTCCTCCAGAATTCCAGAATCCAAATCCTTCAAAAATCCCCAAATTTATCCAGAAAGGTTCTTAGGAACGATTCCAGAAAAAAATTTGGGAGAAAACCGTTAAAAATCTGTCTCTTGACTTTTGAGAATCGCTGCGAAAATTGGCGAGAAAATGCCAAAAATTTGGGAAAAACCCCAAAATTTCGCATCGAACCCAAAAATTTTTGGATAAACATCCTGTAAACATTCCCAAAATTATCCAAAATTGTGGGAATTGGTGTTTTTTACCTGCTTTCACCCCTTTGGCGCCGCCCTTCGCAAGGTGTACGGCGGAGCCGCAGTGAGGCCTTGCCGAGCTCCCAAAAACGCGGGAATTTCACCCAAAATTTGGGGGGTTTTTGGGAATTCCTGCCTGGCATCCACTGGACTTCATCCTAAAGATGTCCAAAATCCCAGATTTGGGACAAAACCGCCAGAATTTGGGACAAAGCCACAAAAAAATTTCACTTTTGAGCCTGAGGTGAAAATTGGCGGGAAAATGCCAAAAATTTGGGGAAAAAACCCAAAATTTGGGGTTTCCTCAGGAATTTCAGGATCCAAATCCTTCAAAGATTCCCAAATTTATCTAGAAAGGTCGTTTGGAATGATTCCAGAAAAAAAATGGGGGAGAAAACTGTGAAAAATCCGTCTATTGACTTTCGAGAATCGCTGTGAAAATTGGTGGATAAACGCCAAAAATTTGGGTAAAAAAAGCCTAAATTTGCGATTTCCTCAGGAATTTCAGGATCCAAATACTTCAAAAATTCCCAAATTTATCCAGAAAGGTCCTTTGGAATGATTCCAGAAAAAAATTTGGGGAGAAAACCATGAAAAATCCATCTCTTGACTTTCGAGAATCGCTGCGAAAATTGGCGAGAAAATGCCAAAAATTTGGGGAAAAAACCCAAAATTTCGCATTGAACCCCGAAATTTTAGGACGAACATCCTGTAAACATTCCCAAAAACATCTGAAATTCCCAAAAACATCCGAAATTGTGGGAATTGGTGTTTTTTACCTGCTTTCACCCCTTTGGCGCCGCCCTTCGCAAGGTGTACGGCGGAGCCGCAGTGAGGCCTTGCCGAGCTCCCAAAAACGCGGGAATTTCACCCAAAATTGTGGGGATTTTGGGAATTCCTGCCTGGCATCCACTGGACTTCATCCTAAAGATGTCGAAAATCCCAGATTTGGGACAAAACCGCCAGAATTTGGGACAAAGCCACAAAAAAAATTCACTTTTGAGCTTGATGTGAAAATTGGCGGGAAAATGACAAAAATTTGGGTAAAAAACCCCAAAATTTGGGATTTCCTCAGGAATTTCTGGATCCAAATACTTCAAAACTTCCTAAATTTATCCAGAAAAGTCCTTTGGAGAAAAATCTGGGGAGAAAACCGTGAAAAATTCGTCTATTGACTTTCGAGAATTGCTGCAAAAATTGGCGGGAAAACACCAAAAATTTGGATAAAAACCCCAAAATTTCGCATCAAACCCCAAATGTTTTTGTAAGCATCTTGTAATCATTCCCAAAAACACTCAAAATTGTGGGAATTGGTGTTTTTTACCTGCTTTCACCCCTTTGGCGCCGCCCTTCGCAAGGTGTACGGCGGAGCCGCAGTGAGGCCTTGCCGAGCTCCCAAAAACGCGGGAATTTCACCCAAAATTTGGGGATTTTTGGCAGGAACCCACCGGATGTGGCGCTGGCGGATGAGCACGCGGGCGTGGTGGATGGACTTGGCCAGGCCCAGCTTGAAGACCTGGGTCTGCAGGCGGCGCTCCAGGAAATCCTCGATTTTCAGCCCCAAAATGTAATCCAGCTTCATCTTGCCCTCGTCCAGCACCCCGATGCGCACCAGGCGCCGCAGCAGCGCGTTGCCTGCAGGTTTGGGGGGAAAAAGGAGGATTTTGGGTAAATTGGAGATTTTAAGGGGAAAAAACGGGGAGAAAATAGGGAGAAAATTGGGAGAAAAGGAGCAAAAATACGGAAAAAATGGGGAGAAAACGGCGAGAAATAGGGAGAAAATGGAGAGAAAATAAGGGGGGGAATGGTGGGAAAATAGTAAATCAAAATAGGGAGGAAATGGCGAAAAATGGGGAGAAAATTGAGAGAAAATAAGGGGGGAAATGGTGGCAAAATAGTAAATAAAAATGGGGAGAAAATGGCGAAAAATGGGGAGAAAATTGAGAGAAAATAAGGAGGGAAATGGTGGCAAAATAGTGAATGAAAATGGGGAGGAAATGGGAAAAATATGGGGAGAAAACACAGGAGAAAACGGGGAGAAAAATGCAAGAAAAATGAGGGGGGGATGGGGAGAAAATGGGAGAGAAATGGAAAAAAATCGGGAGAAAAATGAAGGAAAATAGAGGGAAAACTGGGAGAAAATAAAGGCAGAAAATTGGGAGAAAATCAGGGAAAAAATGGGGAAAAGATACAGGAAAAAACAGGGAAAAATGGGAGAAATATGAGGAGAAAATAAAGGAAGAAAATGGGGAGAAAAAGGGAGGAAAAACAAGGGGAAAATGGGGAGAAAAAATGAAGAAAATGGGAAAAAATGGGAAGAAGTAGAGGAGAAAATAAGGGGAAAAAATAGAGGAAAAATAGGACAAAAAATGAGGAGAAAATAGAGGAAAAAATGGGAGGAAAATGAGGAGAAAATGGGGAGAAAATGGGAAAAGAGAATCAGGGAAATTGAGGATTTTGGGCAATGTAATCCAGCTTCATCTTGCCCTCGTCCAGCACCCCGATGCGCACCAGGCGCCGCAGCAGCGCGTTGCCTGCAGGTTTGGGGGGAAAAAGGGGGATTTTGGGCAAATTGGAGGTTTTAAGGGGAAAAAACGGGGAGAAAATTGGGAGAAAATATGGAAAAAATGGGGAGAAAATGGCGAAAAATAGGGAGAAAATGGAGAAAATAAGGGGGCAAAATAGTGAATAAACATGGGGTGAAAATGCAAGAAAAAATGGGAAGAAAAATGGAGAGAAACGGGGAAATAATTGGGGAGAAAATGCAGGAAAAATGGGGAGAAAAATGTGGGAAAAATAGGGGGAAAACTGTGAGAAATAAAGGAAGAAAATGGGGAAAAGAAACAGGAAAAAACGGAGAAAATGGGAGAAATATGAGGAGAAAATAAAGGAATAAAATGGAGCAGGAAAAAATTGGGAGAAAAGAGGGAAAAATACAGAAAAAATGGGGAGAAAACGGCAAAAAATGGAGAAAACTGGGGAGAAAATAAGGGTGGAAACGGCAGTAAAATAGTGAGTAAATATAAGGATGAAAAAAGAGGAAAAAAGGGGAGAAAATTAGAAGAAAATAAGGAAAAAACACAGAGAAATTGCGGAGAAAAAAGGGGGAAAATGGTGGAAGTAATAGGGAAAAGATACAGGGGGAAAATGAGGAAATAATGGAAAGGAAATTACAGAGAAACAGGGAAAAAATTGGGGAGAAAAACTGGAGAGAAATAGGGAAAAATTGGGGAGAAAAACTTGAGAGAAAAAGGGAAAAATTGGGGAGAAAATGCAGGAAAAATGCGAAGAGAAATGTGGGAAAAATAGTGGGGGAATGGGGAGAAAAAAAAAGAGGGAAAATGAGGAGAAAAAACGGGGAGAAAATGGGAGAAAATAGGGAAAAAATGGGGAGAAAATGGCGGAAAATAGGGAGAAAATGGAGAGAAAATAAGGAGGGAAATGGTGGCAAAATAGTGAATAAAAATGGGGAGGAAATGGGGAAAATATGGGGAGAAAACACAGGAAAAAATGGGAAGAAAAATGGAGAGAAACGGGGAAATAATTGGGGAGAAAATGCAGGAAAAATGGGGAGAAAAATGCGGGAAAATAGGGAGAGGGAATGGGGAGAAAATTGGAAAAAAATTGGGAGAAAAGGGGGAAAATTTGGAGAAAAACAGGGCAAAAATTAGGTAAAATGAGGAAAAAATGGGGAGAAAACATGGGGGAAACTGGGAGAAAATAGAGGGGAAATGGGGGAAAAATAGAAAAAAAAATGGGGAAAAAATAAGGAGAAAAATGGTCAGAAACTGGGGGAAATATGGGAAGGAAATAAAGGGAGAACATAGAGAAAAATGAGGGGGAAAATGGGGAGAAGTGAGGAAAAGTAGGGAGAAAATAAGGGAAGAAATGGAGGCAAAATAGCGAAAAAAATAGGGAGAAAACGGAAAAAATATAGGGAGAAAATGGGGAGGAAATAAGGAAAAACATGGAGAAAATAGGGGAAAGAAATTGGGGAGAAACACAGATAAACTGCAGAGAAAAAAGGGGGAAAATGGTGGAAATATAGGGAAAAGATATGGGAGGAAAATGAGGAGAAAATGGAAAGGAAATTAGAGAGAAACAGGGAAAAAATTGGGGAGAAAAACTGGAGAGAAACAGGGAAAATTGGGGAGAAAATGCAGGAAAAATGGGGAGAGAAATGTGGGAAAAATAGTGGGGGAATGGGGAGAAAATGGGAGAAATACAGGGAGAAAATAAAGGGGGAAAATGGGGAGAAAAAAAGGGAGAAATGAGGAAAAAATGGGGAGAAAATGGGGATAAAATGGGGAGAAAATAGGGAGAAAACAAAGAGAAAATAAGGGGGGAAATGGTGGCAAAATAGTGAATAAAAATGGGGAGGAAAATGGGAAAAATATGGGGGGAAATGGTGGCAAAATAGTGAATAAAAATGGGGAGGAAATGGGAAAAATATAGGGGGAAATGGTGGCAAAATAGTGAATAAAGATGGGGAGGAAATGGGAAAAATATGGGGGGAAATGGTGGGAAAATAGTGAATAAAAATGGGGAGTAAATGGGAAAAATATAGGGGGGAAATGGTGGCAAAATAGTGAATAAAAATGGGGAGGAAATGGGAAAAATATGGGGGGAAATGGTGGCAAAATAGTAAATAAAAATGGGGAGGAAATGGGAAAAATATGGGGGGAAATGGTGGCAAAATAGTGAATAAAAATGGGGAGGAAATGGGAAAAATATGGGGAGAAAACACAGGAAAAAATGGGAAGAAAATTGGAGAGAAAAAGGAAAATAATTGGGGAGAAAATAGCGGAAAAAATAGGGGGAAAACTGGGAGAAAATAAAGGCAGAAAATGGGGAAAAGATACAGGAAAAAAACAGGGAAAAAATTGGAGAAATATGAGGAAAGAGTAAAAGAAGAAAATGGGGAGAAAAAGGGAGGAAAAAGAAGGGGAAAATGGGGAGAAAAAATGAAGAAAATGGGAAAAAATGGGCAAAAGTAGAGGAGAAAATAAGGAGGAAAATAGAGGAAAAATAGGAGAAAAAATGAGGAGGAAATAGAGGAAAAAATGGAAGGAAAAATGGGGAGAAAATGGGAAAAGGGAATTGGGGAAATTGAGGATTTTGGGCAATGTAATCCAGCTTCATCTTGCCCTCGTCCAGCACCCTGATGCGCACCAGGCGCCGCAGCAGAGCGTTGCCTGGAGATTTGGGGGGAAAAAGGAGGATTTTGGGTAAATTGGAGGTTTTAAGGGGAAAAAACGGGGAGAAAATAGGAGAAAATAGGGAAAAAATACAGAAAAAATGGGGAGAAAATGGCAAAAAATACGGAGAAAATCGAGAGAAAATAAGGGGGGAAATGGTGGCAAAATAGTAAATAAAAATGGGGAGGAAATGGGAAAAATATGGGGGGAAATGGTGGCAAAATAGTGAATAAAAATGGGGAGGAAATGGGAAAAATATGGGGGGAAATGGTGGCAAATCAGTGAATAAAAATGGGAAGGAAATGGGAAAAATATGGGGAGAAAACACAGGAAAAAATGGGAAGAAAATTGGAGAGAAAAAGGAAAATAATTGTGGAGAAAATGCAGGAAAATGGGGAGAAAATAGGGGGAAAACTGGGAGAAAATAAAGGCAGAAAATTGGGAGAAAATAAGGGAAAAAATGGAGAAAAGATACAGGAAAAAACAGGGAGAAAATGGGAGAAATATGAGAAGAAAGTAAAGGAAGAAAATGGGGACAAAAAATGAAGAAAATG
This sequence comes from Taeniopygia guttata, assembly GCF_048771995.1. Classification (NCBI taxonomy): domain Eukaryota; kingdom Metazoa; phylum Chordata; class Aves; order Passeriformes; family Estrildidae; genus Taeniopygia; species Taeniopygia guttata. Next base: position 518,877 of record NC_133062.1, read on the forward strand.
GGAAAAAATGGGCAGAATTAGAGGAGAAAGTAAGGGGGGAAAATAGAGGAAAAATAGGACAAAAAATGAGGTAAAATAGAGGAAAAAATGGGAGGAAAAATGGGGAGAAAATGGGAAAAGGGAATTGGGGAAATTCAGGATTTTGGGCAGTGTAATCCAGCTTCATCTTGCCCTCGTCCAGCACCCCAATGCGCACCAGGCGCCGCAGCAGAGCATTGCCTGCAGGTTTGGGGGGAAAAAGGGGGATTTTGGGTAAATTGGATGTTTTAAGGGGAAAAAATAGGGAGAAAGTAGCAAAAAATTGGGAGAAAAGGGGGAAAATTTGGAGAAAAACAGGGCAAAAATTAGGTAAAATGAGGAAAAAATGGGGAGAAAACATGGGGGAAACCGGGAGGAAATGGGGAAAAAATAGAAAAAAACAATGCGGAAAAAATAAGGGGAAAATGTTTAGAAACTGGGAGAAATATGGGAAGGAAATAAAGGGAGAACATAGGGAAGAATGAGGGGAAAAATGGGGAGAAGTGAGGAAAAGTAGGGAAAAATTAAGGGAAGAAATGGAGACAAAATAGCGAAAAAAATAGGGAGAAAACGGAAAAAATATAGGGAGAAAATGGGGAGGAAATAAGGAAAAACATGGAGAAAATAGGGGAAAGAAATTGGGGAGAAACACAGATAAATTGCGGAGAAAAAAGGGGAAAATGGTGGAAATATACAGAAAAGATATGAGGGGGAAAATGAGGAGGAAATGGAAAGGAAATTGGAGAGAAACAGGGAAAAAAATGGGGAGATAAAACTGGAGAGAAATTGGGAAAAATTGGGGAGAAAATGCAGGAAAAATGGGGAGAGAAATGTGGGAAAAATAGTGGGGGAATGGGGAGAAAATAAAGGGGGAAAATGAGGAGAAAAAATGGGGAGAAAATGGGAAAAAATAGGGGGAAAAAAAGGGGAGAAATGAGGAAAAAATGGGGAGAAAATGGGGAGAAAATAAGGGGGGAAATGGCGGCAAAATAGTGAATAAAAATGGGGAGGAAATGGGAAAAATATGGGGAGAAAACACAGGAAAAAATGGGAAGAAAAATGGAGAGAAACAGGGAAATAATTGGGGAGAAAATGCAGGAAAAATGGGGAGAAAAATGCGGGAAAAATGGGGGGGGGGAAATGGGGAGAAAAACGGAAAAAAATCGGGAGAAAAATGAAGGAAAAAAGGGGGGAAACTGGGAGAAAATAAAGGCAGAAAATTGGGATAAATTTTTCTTAAAAATCTGAAAAAATCAGAAAAAAGTTAGAAAAAAACTGGAGAAAATCGCAACAAAAATCAGGGAAAAAATCAGAAAAAATTCGAAAAAAAAATCAGAAAAATAGGAAAAAAAATAGGAAAAATTCAGAAAATATATCAGAAAAAATAAGAAAAAAAATTAGAAAAAAAATTAAAAAAAACCATAAAAAAGCAGGAAAAAGTTTCTTAAAAATCAGAAAAAAAATTGGAAAAAAGTTGGAAAAAAAAGGAGAAAAAAATGGAGAAATTCGCAACAAAAATCAGGGAAAAATCAGAAAAAAATCGAAAAAAAATCAGAAAAAATCGGAAAAAAATGAAAAAATTCAGAAAATATTCAGGAAAAATTAGAAAAAAAAACAGAAAAAAATGCAAAAAAACAGGAAAAATTCAGAAAATTATCAGGAAAAATTAGAAAAAAAAATCAGAAAAAATAGGAAAAAATAGGAAAAATTCAGAAAAAATATCAGAAAAAATTAGGAAAAAATCCGAAAAAAAATTTTTAAAAACCCACCAAAAATTGCAAAAAAATCAGAAAAAAAAAAGGAAAAAAATCAGAAAAATTTAGAAAATATTCAGGAAAAAAATAGAAAAAAATCAGAAAAAATAGGAAAAAAAACCAGAAAAAATCAGAAAAAAATCAGAAAAAGGCAGAATAAAACAGGGAGCAGAACAGGAAGAATTTAGGGTAAAAAAAGGGGAATTTTGAGGCGGGCTCACCCTCGAAGAGGCGCCGCGGGTCCTTCTCGTCGAGCGTCAGCAGCTCCCGCGCCGCCTTTCGGATCTTGGCCAGGGTGAACTTCACCCGCCACACCTCGCGCTTGTTCCGCAGCCCATACTCCCCTGAGGGCCAAAAATTACCAAAATTCACAACAATTCCCAAAATTCACAACCCTCCCCAAACGCTTTTCTCACAAAAAAAAAAAATTCCCACAAAAAATTCTGTGTTTTTAGCAAAAAAATTCAATTTTTTCTCATAAAATTCGATTTTTTTCCATGAAAATTCACCTTTTTCCACAAAATTTTTTTCCACAAAATCTGGACTTTTCCCCACTAAATACCGTTTTTTTTTTTTCCTATAAAATCAGAGTTTTCCCCACAACATCCGAATTTTTTCCACAAAATCTAATTTCTTCACACACACACACACAATCAAAACCTTTTTCCACAAAAAAAGAATTATTTCCCACGAAATGCAAATTTTTCTCACAAAATCCAATTTCCCCCCACACGATCCAAATATTTTTCCACAAAAATAGAATTTTTTTCCCCACGAAATGCGAATTTTTTTCACAAAATCTGGGCTTTTTCCCACTAAATAGATTTTTTTCCCATAAAATCAGAGTTTTTCCCACAACATCCCAATTTTTTTTCACACAATCCGATTTCCCCCCACACGATCCAAACCTTTTTCCACAAAAATAGAATTATTTCCCACGATATGCGAATTTTTTTCACAAAATCTGGACTTTTTTACACATAATCCGAATTTTTTCCCAAGAAAATTGAATTTTTCCCCCCCCAGAAATCCCAAGAAACTTTTATTTTTCCCACCAAAAACCCTGAAAAAATTCACTTTTCTTTCCCTCAAAAACCCCTAAAATTCCCATTTTTTCCTCAAACCTCACATTTTCCCTCAGAACCCCCTAATTCCTCCCCAAACCTTGCTTTTCCCCCTCAAAAACCCAAAAAGTCCCATTTTTCCCCTCACAAACCTTAAAAATCCCCATTTTGCCCTCAGAAATCCCCCAGTTTCCATTTTCCCCCTCAAAAAACCTAAAATTTTCCATTTTTTCCTTAAAGAAATCCTGACACTTTCCACGTTTTCCCCTCAGAAATCCCTATTTTTCCCCTAAAAAAACCCCGAAAATTAACTTTTTTTCCCCAAACCCTCACATTTTTTCCCCAAAAATCCCCTTATCCCCCCAAACCTCACATTTTCCCCTCACAAACCCCAAAATTCCCATTTTTTCCCCTCACAACCCCCCAAAAAAACCCCATTTTTTATTTTTCCCGCCGTTTTTACCGATCAGCTTCAGCTCCTGGTCGAGCCGCGACTTCTCAAAGGGGCGCCGCGGGGTCACGTAGGTCTTGCGACACACCCAACTCCGCGCCACGGGCATGGCGACAGCTGCGGGGCAATATCGCGATATTCTTTAATCCCCAAATTCCGATAAATTCCCAAATTTGCCCGAAATTCCCAAATTTACCCGAAATTCCCAATTTTCCACCGCCCCCCCTCACACCGCGTGGCGCGCTCTGCGCATGCGCAGCACCCGCCCGCTAGACGGCGCCCTCACCGCGCCCTCAGAACCGCCCGCGTGGGTCTCGGAGCTTTGCCAAGGCCTCGGATTTGCTTTAAAGCGATGCCGCCGCTCCCGGTAGGTAAATCGCGATATTCTTTAATCCCCAAATTCCGATAAATTCCCAAATTTGCCCGAAATTCCCAAATTTTAACCGGCCCCCCACACCCCTCACAGCACATGGCGCGCTCTGCGCATGCGCAGCACCCGCCCGCTAGACGGCGCCCTCACCGCGCCCTCAGAACCGCCCGCGCGGGTCTCGGAGCTTTGCCAAGGCCTCGGATTTGCTTTAAAGCGATGCCGCCGCTCCCGGTAGGTAAATCGCGATATTTTTTAATCCCAAAATTCCTATAAATTCCCAAATTTGCCCGAAATTCCCAAATTTTAACCGCCCCCCCCACCCCTCACAGCACGTGGCGCGCTCTGCGCATGCGCAGCACCCGCCCGCTAGACGGCGCCCTCACCGCGCCCTCAGAACGCCCCGCGCGGGTCTCAGAGCTTTGCCAAAACCTCAGATTTGCTTTAAAGCGATGCCGCCGCTCCCGGTAGGTAAATCGCGATATTCTTTAATCCCCAAATTCCGATAAATTCCCAAATTTGCCCGAAATTCCCGAATTTACCCGAAATTCCCAAATTTTAACAGCCCCCCCCCACGCCCTCACAGCACATGGCGCGCTCTGCGCATGCGCCGCACCCGCCCGCTAGACGGCGCCCTCACCGCGCCCTCAGAACGCCCCGCGCGGGTCTCGGAGCTTTGCCAAGGCCTCAGACTCGTTTTAAAGCGATGCCGCCGCTCCCGGTAAATCGCGATATTCTTTAATCCCCAAAATCCGATAAATTCCCCAATTTGCCTGAAATTCCCAAATTTGCCCGAAATGCCCAAATTTTAACCGCCCCCCCCACTCCCCTCACAGCACATGGCGCGCTCTGCGCATGCGCAGCACCCGCCCGCTAGACGGCGCCCTCACCGCGCCCTCAGAACACCCCGCGCGGGTCTCGGAGCTTTGCCAAGGCCTCAGATTTGCTTTAAAGCGATGCCGCCGCTCCCGGTAAATCCCGAGGGGGTCCCGGTAACACCGGGAAAGCTCCGGGAGGGGTGAGGGGAACCCCGGGAGGGATCCGCGGTACCGGCGGTCAACGCTGCCTCACCTCAGCTCCGCCGCGTTGGCGGGCACGGAAAGAAGGGTGAGGCGGCCTGCGTGGGTTTATATACTCCGTGGGAAGACGCAACGCGCATTTCCTGCATGAGAGCCAATCAAAACGCGCGGTGAGGGCGGTGTTGACCAATAGGAAGAGGCGTGGGAGGATCATAGAGATGAGGAGAGGCCGCGTGGGGCGCCGCCATTTTGTCCTGAGGGAGGGGCAGGAGGGCCGAGTCCTCCAAGGGGGAGCGGGTGGATTTTGGGGGGAATTTGGGGGATTTTGGGGCGATTTTGGGGACACTGTGGGCTCGTGCAGCTGTGCAGGTGCGTCCCTGCATGGAACTGGGGTGTGGCTCCGTGTTGCCCCCTCAATATCCCAAAAAATACCGTCCAAAATCGCCACAAAGCCCCTCAAAACCCCCCACACACCCCCACAAAGGCACCAAAAATCCCGTCCAATATCCCAAAATTTTTTAAAAATCCCCTCAAATCCCCCCAAAAAAACCGAAACTTCCCAAATCTCCCACCCAAAATCGCCCCAAAACCCATTAAATCCCCTCACACCCCTCAGTATCCCCAAAACTCCCCCTGGAGATCCCAAAATCCCCCAAAATTCCCCTCAAGGCCCCAAAACTCAAAACCCCCCAAATCTCCCACCCAAAATCCCCTCAAACCCCCCAAAAAAAACCCTAAAAACCCCAAACCCCCCAAATCTCCCACCCAAAATCCCCTCAAACCCCCCAAAAAACCCCCAAAACCCTCAAATCTCCCACCCAAACTCCCTAAAATCCCCTCACACCCCAAAACCCCCCAAAAATCCCCAAAATTCCCCTCACAACCCCAAAAAAAAACCCGAAAAACCCCAACCCCCCCCAAATCTCCCACCCAAAATCCCCTCAAACCCCCCAAAAAAACCTCCCAAAACCCCCCAAATCTCCCACCCAAAATCTCCCCTTATTCCCTCACAACCCAAAATCCCCCGAAATCCCCCCCAAAAATTCCCCTCAAACCGCCCCAAAACCCCCAAATTTCCCACCCAAAATCGCCTCAAAACCCCCCAAAAACCCCAAATCTCCCACCCAAAATCGCCTCAAACGCCCCAAAAACCCCGAAATCTCCCACCCAAAATCGCCCCGAATCCCCTCACACCTCAAAAATCCCCAAAATCCCCCAAAACCCCCCAAAAATCCCCCCAAAAAACCCCAAACCCCCCCAAATCTCCCACCCAAAATCGCCTCAAACCCCCCAAAAAAACCCCAATCCCCCTCAAATTTCCCACCCAAAATCACCTCAAACCCCCCAAAAAAAACCCCAAAACCTTCAAATCTCCTACCCAAACTCCCTAAAATCCCCTCACACCCCAAAACCCCCCAAAAATCCCCAAAATTTCCCTCACACCCCCCAAAAAAAACCCCGAAAAACCCCAAATCCCTCCCAAATCTCCCACCCAAAATCCCCTCAAACCCCCCAAAAACCCCCAAAACCCCCAAATCTCCCACCCAAACTCCCTAAAATCCCCTCACATCCCAAAATCCCCCAAAACCCCCAAAAAATCCCCCAAAAAGCCCCAAAACCCCATCCCCGTTACCATGACAACCCCTCCGCTCGCCCCGCCCCTCCCTCCACCACTTTGATTGACATCCCCTTCAACCAATCACCGCCCGCATTTCCTTGGGCGGGACCATTTCCCTCACGGACCGCGGGGGGGGCCGCGGGAATTGGGGGGGGGTCGCGCTCGGTCGCGATCGGTCGCGACAGCGGCGCCGCCGCCGCCTCCGCCGCGGGGACCCCCCCGGGACCCCCCCCCGCCTTTTGGAACCGCCCCCGCCCCTTTTTTCCTCCCCCCCCTTTGTCCCCCTCCCCTCCATTTTACCCCCCCCTCAACATTCCCGATTTTCCTTTTTATTTTCCTTTTTTCCGCTTTTTTCCCTCGTTTTTTCCTATTTTCAATTCGCTTTTTTGGCCTCTGAGATCCCCCCTCAAACCCCGCCCTAAATTCCCTTTTTTTGCCCCATTTTACCTCCGTTTTTTCCCTGTTTTTTCTCCTTTCTCCCTCACAAACGCTCCTTTTCATTCCCAGATTTTTCCCTTCTTTTTTTTCCCTCATTAATTCCCCTTTTTTCCCAATTTTCCCTCATTTCTTCCCCAATTAATTCCCCTTTTCCTCCTCCCTATTTTCCCAATTTCCCCCATTTTCTCCCTCCTTATTTTCCCATTTTCCCCTCATTTTCCTGTATTTAATTCCCATTTTTCCCAATTTTCCTCCATTTATTCTTCCTTTTCCCCTCATTTTTCCTCTTTATTTTCCCCATTTTCCCCTTTTTTGTTCCTATTTCCCCCCATTTAATTCCCATTTTCCCCTTTTAATTCCCAATATTCCCCATTTTTCCCAATTTCCCCCTTCTAATTCTCATTTCCAAGTTTTTTGCCTTTTAATTCCCAATTTTCCCTCATTTTCCCCATTTTCCGCCATTTAATTCCCATTTTTCCCCATTTTCCCCCTTTTAATTCCCAATTTTTCCCATTTTTCCCAATTTCCCCATTGCAATTCCAATTTTTCCCAATTTTCCCCTTTTAATTCCCAATTTTTCCTCATTTTTCCCATTTCCCGCCTTTTTAATTCCAATTTTACCCCATTAATTCCAATTTTCCCCCATTTTCCCCCATTTAATTCCCAATTTTCCCTCATTTTCCCCATTTCTCCCCTTTTAATTATCTGGTTTTTAAATTTTCCCCCCTGTAATTACCATTTCCCCCAATTTCCCCCTTTTATTTCCCAATTTTCCCCATTTTCCCCATTTTTTCCCTTTCTTAATTCCAATTTTTCCAATTTTCCCCTTTTTATTCCAAATTTTCCCTCGTTTTCTCCCATTTTCCCCCTTTTTATTCCAAATTTTTCCCCATTGTTCCCATTTGCACCCTTTGTATTCCAAATTTTTCCTCATTTTTCCCCATTTTCCCCCATTTCCCCCCTTTTTATTCCAAATTTTCCCCTTTTTATTCCAAATTTTCCCCATTTCCCCCATTTTATTCCATTTTTTTCCCTTTTTATTCCAAATTTTTCAACATTGTTCCCATTTCCCCCTTTTTATTCCCAATTTTCCCCCATTTCATTCCCATTTTCCCCCATTTTTTCCCCTTTAATCCCCATTTTTCCCTCATTTTCCCCCATTTTTTCCCATTTAATCCCCTTTTAATCCCCATTTTCCCCGATTTTCCCTCATTTTCCCCAATTTTTCCCCTTTTAATCCGCATTTTTCCCCAATTTTCCCTAATTTTCCCAATTTTTCCCATTTCATTCCCATTTTCCTTTATTTTTCCCCATTTTTTCCCTTTTAATCCCCGATTTTCCCTCATTTTCCCCATTTTTTGCCTTTTAATCCCCATTTTTCCCTTTTAAGTCCCATTTTTCCTGATTTTCCCTCATTTCCCCCCATTTTTCCCCTTTTAATCACGATTTTCCCCCATTTCCCCCCATTTTTCCCCTTTTTATTCCCAATTTTCCCCCATTTCATTCCCATTTTCCCCATTTTTTCCCTTTTAATCTCAATTTTTCCCGATTTTCCCTCATTTTCCCCCATTTCATTCCCATTTTCGCTCATTTTCCCCCATTTTTTCCCTTTCAATCCCCATTTAATCCCCATTTCCCCCCATTTTATTCCCATTTTTCCACATTTTCCCTCATTTTTCCCCATTTCCCCCCTTTTAATCCCCAATTTTCCCTCATTTTCCCCCATTTTTCCCGATTTTTCCCGATTTTCCCCCATTTTCCCCATTCCCCTCATGCCCCGCCCCGCCCCTCCCCGCTGACCCCGCCCCTCCCCGCTGACCCCGCCCCTCCCCGCTGACCCCGCCCCTTTATGGGCGTGGCCTGAGATGAAGTGGGCGTGTCCACCTTGGCCCCGCCCTCCCCTGGCCCCGCCCCCTTTGCTGGCGGCCATGGCGGCGCTCGGAGCGCCCTCAGCGCTGGGGGCGCCCCCGGCCCGCGGTGAGTGATCGATTATCGGTTATCGATCAGCGGCGATCGGCTGTCGGCCGTCGGGTATTGAGCGTCGGTCATCGGGTATTGGTTATCGGGTGTCGGTTATCGGGTATCGATTATCGGTTATTGGTTATCGGGTATCAATTGTTGGTTATTGCTTATCGGGTATTGAGTATCGGTCATCGGTTATTGGTTATCGGGTGTCGGTTATCGGGTATTGGTTATCGGGTGTTGATTATCGGGTATCGATTGTCAGGTATTGGTTATCGGTTATTGGTTATCGGGCATTGGTTATCGGGTATCAATTGTTGGTTATTGCTTATCGGGTATTGTTTTATTGGGTATTGGTTATCGGTTATCGGGTAACAATTAGCGGGTATTGGTTATTGAGTATCAGTTATCGGTTATTGGTTATTGGTTATCGATTATGGGTAATCGGGTATCAGTTATCTATTATCGGTTATTCATTATCAGTTATTGGGTATTGGTTATTGGCTATTGCTTATCGAATATCGGGTATTGGTTATCAGGTATCAGTTATTGGTTATTGCTTATCGGGTATTGATTTATCGGTTATTGATTATAGGTTATCGGGTAACAATTAGCGGGTATTGGTTATTGGGTATCGGCTATCGGGTATTGGATATTGAGTATCAGTTATCGGTTATTGGTTATTGATTATCGATTATTGGTCATCGGGTATCAGTTATCTATTATCGGTTGTTGATTATCAGTTATTGGATATTGGTTATTGGCTATTGCTTATTGATTAATAGTTATCAGTTATTGATTATCGGGTGTTGATTATCGGGTATCGGGTATTGTCTGGTGGGTATCGCTTATCAGGTATTGGTGATTAGTTATTGATTATCAGTTATGGATTATAAAGTATTGGTTATCGGTTATCGGGTATCGGCTGTTGGGTATCGCTTATCAGGGAATGCTTTTCTGGTATTGATGATGAATTATTGACTATTGGTTTTTCATTATCGATTATTGATTATGGATTATTGATTATTGATTATATGTTCAGTTATTGGTATTTATTCCCCGTTTCCCCCATTTATTTCCCATTTTTCCCCATTTATTTCCCATTTTTCCCCATTTATTCTCTATTTTCCCATTTATTCCCAATTTATTCCCCATTTATTCCCCATTTTCCCATTAATTCCCATTTATTCCAATTTTTTCCCATTTTCCCCTCATTTATTCCCATTTTTCCAAATTTTCCCCATTTATTCCAATTTATTCCCCATTTTCCCAAATTTTCCCCATTTTCATCCATTTATTCCCCATTTCCCCCCACTTATTCCCATTTTATCCCAAATTTTCCCCATTTTCCCCATTTTTTACCCCATTTCCCCCACTTATTCCCATTTTATCCGTATTTTTCCCCATTTCCCCCCATTTTTTCCCATTTTCCCCCTTTTTTGCCCATTTATTCCCCATTTCACCCCATTTTTCCCTCATTTATTCCCATTTTTCCAAAATTTCCAAATTTATTCCCCATTTCCCCCCATTTTCCCCCCATTTATTCTATTTTTTCTCATTCTTCCCCTTTTTTACCCCATTTCCCCCCACTTAATCCAAATTTTTCCCATTTCCCCATTTTTTCCCCCATTTCCCCCATTTATTCCCATTTTATCCCAAATTTTCCCCATTTTATCCCATTTTTTCCCATTTTATCCCATTTCCCCCCATTTTTTACCATTTTCCCCCTTTTTTGCCCCATTTCCCTCCACTTATTCCCATTTTATCCCAATTTTTCCCGATTTCCCCCCATTTTTTACCATTTCCCATTTTTTTCCATTTTCCCAAATTTTTCCCATTTTCCCCCTTTTTTACCCCATTTCTCCCCACTTATTACCCATTTTTCCCCATTTCCCCCATTTTTTACCATTTTCCCCCTTTTTTCCCCCATTTCCCCCACTTATTCCCATTTTATCCCAATTTTCCCCCATTTCCCCCATTTATTCCCATTTTATCCCCATTTTTTCCCATTTTCCCCCTTTTTTACCCCATTTCTCCCCACTTATTCCCATTTTATCCAAATTTTTTCCCATTTTCCCCATTTTTTACCCCATTTCCCCCCATTTTTTACCATTTTCCCAATTTTTTTACACCATTTCCCCCCACTCATTCCCATTTTTCCCCATTTTCCCCATTTTTTAACCATTTTCCCCCTTTTTTGCCCCATTTACCCCACTTATTCCCATTTTCCCCCCATTTCCCCCATTTTTACCATTTCCCCCCTTTTTTGCCCCATTTCCCCCAATTTATCCCCATTTTTCCCCCATTCCCCAATTTTTCCCATTTCCCCCCTTTTTTACCCCATTTCCCCCACTTATTCCCATTTTATCTCAATTTTTTACCATTTTTTACCATTTCCCCCCTTTTTTACCCCATTTCCCCCACTTATTCCCATTTTATCTCAATTTTTTTTACCATTTATTCCCATTTCCCCCTTTTTTACCCCATTTCCCCCCACTTATTCCCATTTTATCCCAGTTTTTCCCCATTTCTCCCAACTTTTCCCCATTTCTCCCATTTTTAACCATTTTCCCCCTTTTTTTCCCCATTTCCAGGCTCCCCCCCCGCGGGTCCCCCCTCGGCCGCTCTGCTGCTCTCGTGTTCGGGGCTCGTGGCCTTCGTCCTCCTCCTCCTCACCTGCCTCTGCTGCAAACGCGGCGACCTCGGCTTCAAGGTGAGCCAAAATCCCCCAAATTCACCCCAAAATTCACACCAAAAAAATCCCCCAAAAAATCCCCAAAATCCTGCCCAAAAAATCAAAAATTCACCCCAAATCCCCCTCGGGGCCTTCGTCCTCCTCCTCCTCACCTGCCTCTGCTGCAAGCGCGGCGACCTCGGCTTCAAGGTGAGCCAAAATCCCCCAAATTCACCCCAAAATTCACACCAAAAAAATCCCCAAAATCCTGCCCAAAAATCCCCAAAATTCATCCCAAAAAACCCCTCAAAATTCACCCCAAAATCCCCCTCGTGGCCTTCGTCCTCCTCCTCCTCACCTGCCTCTGCTGCAAACGCGGCGACCTCGGCTTCAAGGTGAGCCAAAATCCCCCAAATTCACCCCAAAATTCACACAAAAAAAATCCCCCAAAAAATCCCCAAAAAAATCCCCCAAAAAATCCCCAAAAAATCCCCAAATTCACCCCAAATCCCCCTCGTGGCCTTCGTCCTCCTCCTCCTCACCTGCCTCTGCTGCAAGCGCGGCGACCTCGGCTTCAAGGTGAGCCAAAATCCCCCAAATTCACCCCAAAATTCACAACAAAAAAGATCCCAAAAAAAATCCCCAAAAAAATCCCCAAAAACCTGCCCAAAATCCCCAAAATTCACCCCAAATCCCCCTCGTGGCCTTCGTCCTCCTCCTCCTCACCTGCCTCTGCTGCAAGCGCGGCGACCTCGGCTTCAAGGTGAGCCAAAATCCCCCAAATTCACCCCAAAATTCACCCCCAAAAAAATCCCCAAAAAATCCCTGAAATCCTGCCCAAAAAATCAAAAATTCACCCAAAAAAAGTAGAAAAAACCCCAAAAATTCAGCCCAAAATCCCCAAAAACTGACCCCAAAAATCAAAAAATAACCCAAAATACTGAAAATTCACCCCAAAAAAACTAAAATCTTCAAAATTCACCCCCAAAAAAAACCCAAATCCTGAAAATTCAAACAAAAAAACCCAAAAAACCCCAAATTCAGCCAAAATCCCCCTCGTGGCCTTCGTCCTCCTCCTCCTCACCTGCCTCTGCTGCAAACGTGGTGACCTCGGCTTCAAGGTGAGCCAAAATCCCCCAAATTCACCCCAAAATTCACACCAAAAAAATCCCCCAAAAAATCCCTGAAATTCTGCCCAAAAAACCCAAAATTCACACAAAAAACCCTCAAAATTCACCCAAAAAAACAGAAAATTCACCCAAAAACCCACGAAAAATCGCCTCCAGAAAATCCAAAATCCTGAAAAATCACCCCAAAATCCACCCCAAAAACCCAAAATTATGAAAATTCAAACAAAAAAGCCCGAAAAATACTCAAAATTCACCGAAAAAACCACCAAAATTCACCGAAAAAACTACGAAAATTCACCCAAAAAACCCCAGAAAATTCGGCCCAAAATGCCAAAAAAAGACCCCAAAAATCAAAAAATAACCCAAAATCCTGAAAATTCACCCCAAAAAACCCAAAATCCTGAAATTTCAATCAAAAAAACCCAAAAAATCCCCAAATTCACCCCAAAATCCCTCTCGGGGCCTTCGTCCTCCTCCTCCTCACCTGCCTCTGCTGCAAACGCGGCGACCTCGGCTTCAAGGTGAGCCAAAATCCCCCAAATTCACCCCAAAATTCACCCCAAAAAAAATCCCTGAAATTTTGCCCCAAATCCCCAAAATTCACCCAAAAAAACCCTCAAAATTCACCCAAAAAACCAGAAAATTCAAACAAAAACCCATGAAAAATCACCCCCCAAAAAATCCAAAATCCTGAAAATTCACCCCAAAATCCACCCCAAAAACCCAAAATCATGAAAATTCAAACAAAAAAGCCCCAAAAATTCACTGAAAAAAACACCAAAATTTACCTCAAAAACTATGAAAATTCACCCAAAAACCCCAGAAAATTCACTCCAAAATCCCCAAAAAATGACCCCAAAAAGCAAAAAATAACCCAAAATACTGAAAATTCACCCCAAAAAACCCAAAATCCTGAAAATTCACCACAAAATCCACAAATAGGAACTAAAAAAACCAGAAAAACCCCAAAATCCTGAAAATTCACCTCCCAAATCTGGAAAATTCACCCCCAAATCCCCAAAAAAATTCCCAAAAAATTCCCCCAAAAAATTCCCCAAAAATTCCCAAAAAAAATCCCAAAAAAATCCATTCTAACACGCCAGAAATCCCCCCAAAAATTTCTAAAATTCCAAAAAAAATTCCAAAAAAATCCTAAAAAAATCCATTTTAAAACTCCAAAAATCCCCCCAAAAATTGCCAAAAAATCCCCCAAAAATTCCCAAAATTGTAAAAAAATTCCCCAAAAAATCCCATTTTAAAACCCCCAAAATCCCCCCAAAAAAATCCCAAAAATTTCCCCCAAAATTCCCAATAAAATCCATTTTAAAACCCCAAAAATCCCCCAAAAAATTCTTCAACAATTCCTCCAAAATACCCAAAAAAATCAATTTTAAAACCCGAAAAGTACCCAAAATTCCTAAAATCCCTCAAAAAATTCCAAAAAAAAAAAAAAATCCATTTTAAACCAAAAAAAAATCCCCCAAAAATTCCAAAAAAATCCAAAAACAATCCATTTAAAACCGCAAAAATCCCCCAAAAAGTCCAAAAAAATCCCCAAAAATCCGTTTTAAAACCCCCCAAAATTCCCAAAATTCCCAAAAAATTCCCAAAAAAATCCCCCAAAAATTAAAAAAAAATCCATTTTAAAACCCAAAAAATCCCCCAAAAATCCCCCCAAAATTCCCCAAAAATCCCCCAAAATTCCCCAAAAAAATCCCCAAAAAATCCATTTTACAACCCTAAAAATCTCCAATAATCCCCCAAAAAATTCCCCAAAAATTCCCAAAATTCCCAAAAAATTTTCCCAAAAATTCCAAAATTCCTGAAATTCCAAGAAAAGTCTCTGAATCCCACAAAAAATTCAAAGAAAAATCCCAAAAAATCATTTTAAAATCCCCAAAAAATCCATTTTAAAACCCCAAAAATCCCAATAAAATCCATTTTAAACCCCCAAAATTCCCAAAAATCCCCCAAATCCCCAAAATTCCCGAATTCCGGCAGGAGCTGGAGAGCCCCGAGGGGGACGAGGATTCCGGGGAATTTTCGGCGCCTCCAGAGGAATTTTCCTCCTCCTCCTCCTCCTCCTCCTGCTGCGCCCCCCCCGGAGTGTTCGTGGTGCCCCTGGAGCCCCCCCCGGGTACGGAATTGGGGCAAAAAACGGGGAAATTGGGAAAAATGGGAATAAATGGGAATTAATGGGGAAAATATGGGGGAAAATGGGGAAAAAATCGGGAAAAAATCGGGAAAAAATAGGGAAAAAATGAGGGAAAAAATGAGGGAAAAATGGGAATTAATGGGGAAAATGGGAATTAATGGGGAGAAAAATGGGGAAAAAATGGGAATAAATGGGAATAAATGGGGAAAAATAGGAAAAAATTGGAATAAATGGGAATAAATGGGAAATAAATGGGGAAAATGGGGAAAAATGGGAATAAATGGGAAAAAATGGGAAAAAATTGGGAAAATGGGGAAACATGGTGAAAAAATGGGGTTAAATGGGGAAAATGGGGAAAAATGGGAATAAATGGGGGGAAATGGGGAAAAATGGGAATAAATGGGGAATAAATGGGAAAAATGGGGGAAATGGGGGAAGAATGCGGAAAAATGAGAATAAATGGGGGAAAATGGGGGAAAAATGGGAATAAAATGGGGGAAAATATTAGAATTAATGGGGGGAAAAATGGGAATAAATGGGAAAAAATGGGAATAAATGAGGGAAAATGGGGAAAAATGGGGAATAAATGGGGAAAATGGGAATAAATGGGGAAAAATTGGGAATAAATGGGAATAAATGGGGGGGAAAATGGGAATAAATGGGGGGAAATGGGAAATAAATGGGGAAAAATGGGGGAAAATAGGGGGGAAAAATGGGAATAAATGGGGAAAAATGGGAATAAATGGGGGAAAATGGGAATTCATGGGGAAAATGGGGGGAAATGAAGAAAAATGGGGGGAAAATGGGAATAAATGGGAATAAAAGGGGAAAATGGGAATAAATAGGGAAAAATGGGGAAAAATGGGGAAAAATGGGAAAAAATGGGGAAAATGGGGAATAAATGGGGGAAAATGGGAATAAATGGGGGGAAAATGGGGAAAAATGGGAATAAATTGGGGGAAAATGGGAATAAATGGAGGGAAATGGGAATAAATGGGAAAAATGGGGGGGAAATGGGGAAAATGGGGAAAAATTGGGAAAATGGGGGAAAATGGGAATTAATGGGGGGGGAATGGGAATAAATGGGGAAAAATGGGAATAAATGGGGGAAAATTGGGAAAAATGGGAATAAATGGGGGAAATGGGAAAAAATTGGAATAATTGGGGAAAATGGGAAAAAATGGGGAAAAATGGGAATAAATGGGAGAAAATGGGGGAAATGGAAATTTTGGGTGGAAATTCAGAATTTTGGGTGGGAAAATGGGAATTCTTGGGTGGAAATTTGGGGATTTTGGATGGAAATTTTGGGATTTTGGGTGGGAATTCAGAATTTGGGGTGGAATTTTGGGAATTTGTGTGGACAATTGGTAATTTTGGGTTGGAAAATGGGAATTTTATGGGAAAAAGGGAATTCTTGGATGGAAATTTTGGGATTTGGGTGGAATTTTGGGAATTTGGGTGGAAATTTTCGAATGTTGGTGGAAAATTGGGAATTTTGGGTGGAAATTCAGAATTTTGGGTTGGAAAATGGGAATTCCTGGGTGGAAATTTCAGGATTTTGGGTGGAATTCTGGGAATTTGGGCTGAATTTCGGGGGGAATTTTGGGTGGAATTTTGGGAATTTTAGGAATTTTGGTGGGAATTTTGGGAATTCTGATGGAATTTTGGGAATTTTTCCCCCGCAGCCGCCCCGGGGCCGCCCCAGCTCAGCTTCCTGCAGGAAATCGGCACCGCCTGGTTCGGCAAGGTCGGAATTCCCGGAAAATTTGGGAATTTTGGGACTCTCTGGGGGAAAATTGGGAATTTTTGGAATTTCTGAGGAAATTTTGGGAATTTTCGAGGGAAATTTGGGGGAATTTCGGGGGTTTAATGGGTTTTTAATTTTTTTTTTGGGAAATTTTTTTATTTTTAATGAGATTTTTTGGGGATTTTTAACTTTTTTTGGGGGGGTTTTTTTTTGGTTTTAACTTTTTTTTGTGGGATATTTTTGGTTTTTAATTTTTTTTAATGGAATTTTTTGTGGTTTTTAAATTTTTCTTAATTTTTATGGGGATTTTTGGGGTTTTTAACGGGATTTTTGGTGTTTTTAATGGGTTTTTTTTAGAGTTTTAGAAGGATTTTGGGGTTTTTTATGAGATTTTTTGGATTTTTAACAGGATTTTTGGGGTTTTTAATGTTTTTTTTTAATTTTAAAAGGATTTATGAGGTTTTCATGGGATTTTGGGGGTTTCTAATGGGATTTGGGGTTTTTTTTTATTTTGATTTTTATTTTTAAGGAGATTTTTAGGATTTTTAAGAGGATTTGTAGGGTTTTTAATGGGATTTTGGGGTTTCTAATGAGATTTTTTTTTGGTTTTTAATGGGATTTTTATCGGGATTTTTGGGGGTTTTAATGGGATTTTTTTTTGGAGTTTTAATAGAATTTTTTGTGGGTTTTTAATGTGATATTTATCGGGATTTTTGGGGTTTCTAATGGGATTTTTAATGGGATTTTTGGGTTTAAATAGAATATTTTGGGTTTTTTAGTGGGATTTTTAACAGGATTTTTGGCTTTTTTTACAGGATTTTTAATGGGATTTTGGGGTTTCTAATGAGATTCTGTTTTTGGTTTTTAATGGGATTTTTTAATAGGATTATTAACAGGTTTTTTAACAGGATTTTAGTGTTTCTAATGAGATTTTTTTTTGGTTTTGAAAGGGATTTTTAATGGGATTTTTAACAGGATTTTTAACAGGATTTTGGGGTTTCTAATGAGATTTTTTTTTTGTTTTTAATGGGATTTTTAAAAGGATTTTTAACAGGATTTTAGGTTTTCTAACGAGATTTTTTTGTTGTTTTTAATGGGATTTTTAATGGGATTTTTAACAGGATTTTAGGTTTTCTAATGAGATTTTTGTTGTTTTTAATGTGATTTTTAACAGGATTTTTAACAGGTATTTGGGGTTTCTAATGAGATTTTTTTTATTATTTTTAATGGGATTTTTATTGGAATTTATGGGGGTTTTTTTTAGAGTTTTAAGAGGATTTTTTGTGGGTTTTTAATGGGATTTTTATTGGGATTTTTGGGGTTTTTAATGGGATTTTTGGGTTTAAATAGAATATTTTGGGGTTTTTAGTGGGATTTTTAACAGGATTTTTAACAGGATTTTGGGGTTTCTAATGAGATTTTTTTTTGGCTTTTAATGGGATTTTTAACATGATTTTTAACAGGTTTTTTAACAGGATTTTGGGGTTTCTAACGAGATTTTTTTCTTGTTTTTAATGGGATTTTTAATGGGATTTTTAATGGGATTTTTAACAGGATTTTGGTGTTTCTAACAAGATTTTTTTGTTGTTTTTTATGGGATTTTTAATAGGATTTTTTAAAGGATTTTTAACAGGATTTGTAACAGGATTTTGGGGTTTCTAATGAGATTTTTTTGGTTTGTTTTTAATGAGATTATTAATGCGATTTTTAACAGGATTTTTAATAAGATTTTAGTGTTTCTAATGAGATTTTTTTTTGTTTTTAAAGGGATTTTTAATGGGATTTTTAACGGGATTTTTAACAAGATTTTAGTGTTTTTAACGAGAATTTTTTTTTGTTTTTAATGGAATTTTTAACGGGATTTTTAACAGGATATTTTAGCAGGATTTTTAACAGGATTTTTAACAAGATTTTAGTGTTTCTAACGAGATTTTTTTTTATTTTTAATGGGATTTTTAACAGGATTTTTAACACGATTTTGGGGTTTCTAATGAGTTTTTTTTTGTTTTTTTAAATAGGATTTTTAACAGGATTTTTAACAGGATTTTAGGTTTTCTAACAAGATTTTTTTGTTGTTTTTTATGGGATTTTTAATAGGATTTTTTAAAGGATTTTTAACAGGATTTTTAACAGGATTTTGTGGTTTCTAACGATATTTTTTTTTTGTTTTTCATGGGATTTTTAATGGGATTTTTAATGTGATTTTTAACAAGATTTTAGTGTTTTTAACAAGAATTTTTTTGGGGTTTTAATGGGATTTTTAACAGGATTTTTAACAGGATTTTTAACAGGATTTTTAACAGGATTTTGTGGTTTCTAATGAGATTTTTTTTTGTTTTTCATGGGATTTTTAATGGGATTTTTAATGTGATTTTTAACAAGATTTTAGTGTTTTTAACGAGAATATTTTTTGGTTTTTAATGGGATTTTTAACGGGATTTTTAACAGGATTTTTAACACGATTTTGGGGTTTCCAATAAGATTTTTTTTTATTTTTAAAGGGATTTTTAACAGGATTTTAGATTTTCTAATTAGATTTTTTTTAATGTGATTTTTAACGGGATTTTTGCATTTTTAATGGGAATTTTTGTATTTTAATGAAATTTTGGGGGATTTTAATTTAAATATTTAATTTTTTTCTATGGGGGGCTGTCAGGGCCGTACTTTTCCCGTGTGGATTTTGGCTTTTTTTGGCTTTTTTCAGGTGATTTTGGGGGAGCTGCGGGGGGGCCCCGGCCCGGCCCCGGTGGTGCTGAAGGAGCTTCGGGCGGGGGCCGAGACCCCCGAGCGGAGACGGTTCCTGGCCGAGGCCGAGCCCTACAGGTACCCAAAATCCCCCAAAATCACCCCAAAAACACAGCAGAAAATAGCCCAAAAACATTCCAAAGTAGCCAAAAAAAAACCAGCTGAAAATAGGAAAAAATAGCACAAAAACAACCCAAAATACCCCAAAAAAACCCCAAAAAATAGCAAAAAATACCCCAAAAATACAAATGAAAATACCCCAAAAACATCCCGAAATAGCCCAAAAAAACCAGACAAAAATACCCAAAAATACAAAAAAAAACCCAGCAAAAAATAGCAAAAATACCAAAAAAAAAAAAACAGCCAAAAATAGCAAAAAATACCCCAAAAAAAAGGGCCAAAAATACCCCAAAAATACAACAGAAAATACCACAAAACCATCCCGAAATAGCCCAAAAAAAAGCCAGCGAAAAATACCCAAAAATAGCCAAAAAAAACCAGCCAAAAATAGCAAAAATACCTCAAAAAAAAACTAGATAAAAATACTCAAAAATACTCCCAAAAACCCCCAAAATCACCCCAAAAACACAACAGAATTACCCCAAAAACACCCCGAAATAGCCCAAAAAAAACCAGCCAAAAATAGCAAAAATAGCCAAAAAAAAACCCAGCCAAAAATAGCAAAAAATAGCCCCAAGAAACCCCAAAATCACCCCAAAAATACAACAGAAATGACCCCAAAACCACCCCAAAAATACAACAAAAAATACCCCAAAAACATCCCAAAATACCCCAAAAACAAACACCCAAAAATAGCAAAAAATACCCCCAAAACACCCTGAAATAGCCCAAAAATGGCCAAAACCACCGGGTGAAATTTGGGGTATTTTGGGACGGAATTTTGGGTGAAATTTGGGGGATTTCGGATGGAATTTGGGGAACTTTGGGCAGAATTTTGGGTGAAATTTGGGGCATTTTGGGCGGGATTTTGGGTGAAATTTGAGGGATTTGGGGCAGAATTTTGGGTGAAATTTGGGGGATTTTGGGACAGAATTTTGGGTGACTTTTGGGTGAAATTTGGGGGATTTGGGGTGAAATTTTGGGTTAAATTTGTGGATTTTGGGTCCCCAGGACCCTGCGCCACCTGAACCTGCTGCGGATTTTGGGTGAAATTTGGGGGATTTTGGGCCGGATTTAGGGTGGAATTTGGGTGGATTTTGGGACAGAATTTTGGGTGAAATTTGGGCCAGATTTTGGGCAGAATTTTGGGGATTTTGGGTGAAATTTGGGGTGAAATTTGGGGGATTTTGGGTGAATTTTGGGTGAAATTTGGGGAATTTTGGGCGGAATTTTGGGCAGTATTTGGGGGATTTTTGGGACAGAATTGTGGGTGAATTTTGGGTGAATTTTGGGTGAAATTTTGTGAATTTTGGGTCTCCCCAGGACCCTGCGGCACCCGAACCTGCTGCGGATTTTGGGTGAAATTTGGGGCATTTTTGCTGGAATTTTGGGTGGAATTTGGGCCGGATTTTGGGTGAAATTTGGGGGATTTTGGGACACAATTTTGGGTGAAATTTGGGGTATTTGGGGCCGGATTTTGGGTGAAATTTTGGGTGAAATTTGGGGTATTTTGGGTCCCCAGGAGGCTGCGGCACCCGAACCTGCTGCGGATTTTGGGTGAAATTTGGGGCGGAATTTTTGCCTGAATTTTGGGTGAAATTTGGGGAATTTTTGCCTGGATTTTGAGTGAATTTTGGGTGAAATTTGGAGCATTTTTGGCCAGAATTTTGGGTGAAATTTGGGGTATTTTGGGTCCCCAGGAGGCTGCGGCACCCGAACCTGCTGCGGATTTTGGGTGAAATTTGGGTGATCTTGAGCAGAATTTTGGGCGGAATTTTGGGTGAATTTTGGCTGAAATTTGGGGGATATTGGGACACAATTTTGGGTGAATTTTGGATGAAATTTGGGTGAAATTTTGGGTTAAATTTTGTGGATTTTGGGTCCCCAGGAGGCTGCGGCACCCGAACCTGCTGCGCTGCCTCGGGGGGTGTCGGGAGCGCCCCCAACTGCTCGTCTGGGAGTTCTGCCAACTGGTGAGAATTTCGGAATTTCGGGAATTTTGGGGAACTTTTGGGGAATTTTGGGGAATTTGGGGGATTTTGGGGGATTTTGGGGGGATTTTTGGAAGGTTTGGGGGGGTCCTGGAGGGGTTTTGGGGGGAATTTAGGGAAGTTTTGGGGGGGTTTAGGGAATTTTTAGGGGAGTTTGGGGGGAATTTCGGGGAAAATTTTGGGAATTTTGGGAGAATTTTGGGGGTTTTTTGGGGTAATTTTTGTGGTTTTTGAGGCATTTGGGTTTTTTTGGGGGTAATTTGGGTTTTTTTGGGGTAACTTTTGTGGTTTTTGAGATATTTCGGGTTTTCTGTGGCTAATTTGGTTTTTTGGGGTAATTTTTAAGTTTTTTTTGAGGCATTTGGGGTTTTTTGGGGGTATTTCTTTTTTTGGGGGTAATTTTTGTGTTTTTTGAGGTATTTGGGGGTTTTTTTGGGGTAATTTGATTTTTTTTGGGTAACCGTGGTTTTTTTGAGGTATTTTGGGGTTTTTTGGGGAAATAATTTGGTTTTTTTGCTGTAATTTCGTGGGGTTTTTTTTAAATTAAATTTTGATTTAATTTCCCTTTAATTGCTGTTATTTTTGGGGTAAATTTCTGTATTTTTTCTCTCCCCAGGGGGACCTGAAGCGTTACCTGGGGGGGTTTTGGGTGCAATTTTTTGCCTTTTTTCGCTGTAATTTTGGGGTTATTTTGGTTTTTTTTCTTTAATTAAACGTTGCGTTAATTTTCCTTTAATTGTTGGGATTTTTGGGGTAAGTGTTGTGTTTTTTGGGGTATTTCGGGATTTTTACAGTAATTTGGGATTTTTTTGGTAACTGTGTGGTTTTTTTGAGGTATTTTTCAGTTTTTTGGGGTATTTCGGGATTTTTAGGGTAATTTGGGGTTTTTTGGGTAACTGTGTGGTTTTTTGAGGTATTTTTTGGGTTTTTTAGGGTGATTTGGGTTTTTTTGGGTAATTTTTGGGTTTTTCTGAGGTATTTTGATTTTTTTGGGGGATAATTCAGTTTTTTGGTGTCATTTTTGTGGTTCTTGAGGTATTTTGGGGTTTTTTGGGGGGGATAATTTGGTTTTTTGGAGGGATAATTTGGTTTTTTCTCTGTAATTTCGGTTTTTTTTTGTTTTTTATTAATTTGAAGTTATTTTCCCTTTAATTGCTGATATTTTTGGGGTAAATTTTGTTATTTTTTTCCCTCGCAGGGGGACCTGAAGCGTTTCCTGGGGGGGGTTGGGGTACAATTTTTTGCGTTTTTTCGCTGTAATTTCGGGGTTTTTTTTTTTAATTAAATGTTGATTTAATTTCCCTTTAATTGCTGGGATTTTTGGGGTAATTTTTGTGTTTTTTGAGGTATTTTGGGTTTTTCAGGGTAATTTTGGGGGATTTTGGAGGTATTTCAGTTTTTTGGGGGGTAATTTGGGGTTTTTTTGGGTAATTTTTGTGGTTTTTGAGGCATTTTGGGTTTTTTGGGGGGTAATTCAGTTTTTTGGGGTCATTTTTGGGTTTTTTTGAGGTATTTCAGGTTTATTGGTGTAATTTTTGTCTTTTTTGGGGGGTAATTTGGGGGTTTTGGGTGCAATTTTTTGCCTTTTTTCGCTGTAATTTCGTGGGTTTTTGGGTTTTTTTAAATGTTGATTTAATTTCCCTTTAATTGCCGATATTTTTGGGGTAAATTTCTGTGTTTTTTCCCTCCCAGGGGGACCTGAAGCGTTACCTGGGGGGGTTTGGGTTGAAATCGAGGGATTTTGGGATCCGGCTCCATTGAGAGTTTTTTGGGGTTTGGGGTGGGGGTTTTGGGGTTATTTAGGGGATTTTGGGGGTAATTTGGGTTTTTTTTTTTTCAATTTTTGTGTTTTATGAGATATTTTTAGTATTTGGGGGTAAATTTTAGGGTTTTCTAAGTATTTGTGGGTTTTTTTGAGGTATTTTGTGTTTTTTGGGTAACTGTGTGGGTTTTTTGAGGTATTTTCCGGTTTTTTTGGGTTATTTGGTTTTTTGGGGTAATTTTTGTGTTTTTTGAGGTTTTTTGGGGTAATTTGGGATGTTTTTTGTAACTGTGTGGTTTTTTTGAGGTATTTTTCAGTTTTTTGGGGTAATTTTTGGGGTTTTTTGAGGTATTTCGGGGTTTTTTGGTGGGATAATTTGGTTTTTTCACTGTAATTTCGGGTTTTTTTCCTTCTATTTAATTTCTATTTAATTTCCATTTAATTGCTGGTATTTTTGGGGTAAATTTGAGTGTTTTTTGAGGTATTTGGGGGTTTTTTGGGGGGTAATTTGGGTGGTTTGGGTGCAATTTTTTGCCTTTTTTTGCTGTAATTTCGTTGTTTTTTTTAATTAAATTTTTTTTTAATTTCCCTTGAATTGTTATTATTTTTGGGGTAAAATTCTGTGTTTTTTTCTCTCCCAGGGGGACCTGAAGCGTTACCTGCGCGCTCAGAGGGGCACCGGAGCCCCCCGAGATTTGGGGACGCTGCAGCGCTTCGCTCTGGAGGTGACGCGGGGACTGCGGCACCTGCACCGCCACGGCTTCGTCCACAGGTACCAAAATCCACGGAATTCACCCCAAAATCGTCCCCAAAAAAAATCCCGTTAAAATAAAAAAAATCCCGTAAAAATCACGTTAAAATTTAAAAAAATCCGGTAAAAATCACGTTAAAAATCCCATTAAAATAGATCTGCACCGCCACGGCTTCGTCCACAGGTACCAAAATACACGGAATTCACCCCAAAATCCTCCCACAAAAAACATCACGTGAAAATGAAAAAAAATCTGGTAAAAATCCCATTAAAAATCCTGTAAAAATAAAAAAAAATTTGGTAAAAATCCCGTTAAAATAAAAAAAATCCGGTAAAAATCACGTTAAAATTAAAAAAAAAAATCCGGTAAAAATCACGCTAAAATTAAAAAAAAATTCCATAAAAATGAAAAAAATCCCGTTAAAATAAAAAAAATCCCATTAAGAATGCTCTTAAAAATAAAAAAAATCCCGTTAAAAATCCCATTAAAATCAAAGAAATTCCATTAAAAATAAAAAAAAAAAATTTAATAAAATCCCGTAAAAATGAAAAAAAAATCCCATTAAAAATACCATTAGAATAAAAAAAATCCCATTAAAATTAAAAAAAAATACTTTAAAAAAATCCCATAAGAATTAAAGAAATCCCATTGAAAATAAAAAAATTTTTAAAAATCCCATAAAAATTAAAGAAATCCCATTAAAAAGAAAGAAATCCCATTAAAATTAAAGAAATCAAATTAAAAATGAAAAAAAAAAATCCCACATAAAAAAACCCATAAAAATTAAAGAAATCCCATTAAAATTAAAGAAATCCCATTAAAAATAAATTTTTCTTCCCAACTTTCTCTATTTTCCTCAAATTTCAGGATTTCCTCCCAATATTTTGTGAATTTCCCCCAAAATTCTGGGATTTTTTTCCGCAATTATTGGTGTTATTCCCCCCCAAATTCCTCTATTTTTTCTCCAAAATTTCTCCGTTTTTCCCCAAATTTTGGGATTTTTCCCCCCAAATTTCTCCATTATTCCCCCCTTTCCTTATTTTTCCCAAATTTGAGGATTTTCCCCAATTTTTGGGACTTTCCCCAATATTTTGTCATTTTCCCCCAATATTCTGGGGTTTTTTCCCCAATTATTGGTGTTTTTTTCCCCAAAATTTCTTCGGTTTTCCCCAAATTTTGGGATTTTTTTCCCCAAATTCCTCTATTTTTCCCCCAAATTTCAGGATTTTCCCCAAATTCTGTGATTTTCCCCCAATTTTTGGGATGTCCTCCCAATATTTTGTGATTTTCCCCGAAAATTCTGGGATTTTTTTTCCCCAATTATTGGTGGTTTTTTTCCCCAATATTTCTCCTTTTTTCCCCAAGTTTTGGGATTTTTTCCCCCAAATTTCTCCATTTTTGTCCCAAATTTTGTGATTTTCCCCAATATTTTGTGATTTTCCCCGAAAATTCTGAGATTTTTTTCCCCAATTATTGGTGGTTTTTTTCCCCAAAATTTCTCCTTTTTTCCCCAAATTTTGGGATTTTTCCCCCGAATTCCTCTATTTTTCCCCCAAATTTTTGGATTTTCCCCCAATTTTTAGGATTTCCTCCCAATATTTTGTGATTTTCCCCGAAAATTCTGTGATTTTTTTCCCCAATAATTGGTGTTTTTTTTCCCAAAAGTTCTCCGTTTTTCCCCAAATTTTGGGATTTTTCCCCCGAATTCCTCTATTTTTCCCCCAAATTTCAGGATTTTCCCCGATTTTTGTCATTTTCCCCCAAAATTCTGGGATTTTTTCCCCGATTATTGGTGTATTTCCCCCCAAATTCCTCTATTTTTTCTCCAAAATTTCTCCTTTTTTCCCCAAATTTGGGGATTTTTTTCCCCAAATTTCAGGATTTTCCCCGATTTTTGTGATTTTCCCCCAAAATTCTGGGATTTTTTTCCCCAATTATTGGTGGTTTTTTTCCCCAAATTTCTCTATTTTTTCTCCAAATTTTCTCCGTTTTTTCCCCAAAATTTGGGATTTTTTCCCCAAATTTTGTGGGTTTTTTCCCCAAATTCCTCTATTTTTCCCCCAAATTTTTGTATTTTCCCAAAATTCCGTGGTTTTCCCCCATTTTGGTGCTCCCGCAGCGACCTGGCGCTCCGGAACGTTCTGCTGAGCTCGGAGCTGACGGCGCGAATCGGCGACTACGGCCTCGGCCCCGCCCTCTACCGCGTCAGTTCGGGGCAAAAAACCGAAATTTTGGGGCTTGGGGGGATTGGGGGAATTTTGGGGGATTTTTGGGGAGATTTTGGGGAGATTTTGGGGGAATTTTTGGTGGGTTTTGGGGGGATTTGGGGGGATTTTTGGGGGGATTTTAGGACATTTTGGGGGATTTTGGGGGGATTTTTTGGGGGGATTTTTGGTGGGTTTGCGGGGATTTTGGGGGGATTTTGGGACATTTTGAGGAATTTTTTGGGAATTTGGGGATTTTTGGGGGAATTTGGGGGGATTTTCGGGGGATTTTTTGGGGGGTTTGGGGTCATTTTTGGGAGTAAAATCTGGGATTTTGGGGAGGTTTTAGAGGGTCTTGTCAGGAAATTTTGGTGGAGTTTTGGGGATTTTGGAGGATTTTGGAGGGGATTTTGGGACATTTTTGGGGATTTTTGGTGGGTTTCGGGGATTTTGGGGACATTTTGGGGGATTTTTGGTGGGTTTGAGGGATTTTGGGGGATTTTTAGGGGGAAAATCCGGGATTTTGGGGGAGGTTTTAGGTGGTTTTAGGGGGTTTTGTTGGGAGATTTTGGGGGATTTTGGGGGGATTTTGGGGGGATTTTTGGACATTTTGGGGGGTTTTTGGTGGGTTTGGGGGGATTTTGAGGGGGATTTTGGGGGATTTTTTGGGGGGATTTTGGGACATTTTGGGGGATTTTGGGGGGGATTTTGGGGAGAAAATACAGGATTTTGGGGGGATTTTTGGGCAGAAAATCCGGGATTTTGCAGAGGTTTTAGGGGGTTTTGTCAGGAAATTTGGGGGATTTTGGGGGGATTTTGGAGGATTTTTGGGGGGATTGGGGGACATTTTGGGGAATTTCGGGGGGATTTTGGGTGGAATTTTGGGAAATTTTAGGAAATTTCGGGAAATTTGGGGATTTTGGGCACTATGAGGACATCAGATTTTACCTGAATTTTGCCATATTTTCGCGCAAACTGCTGGGAATTTTGGGGGAATTTCGGGGGAATTTTGGAGGATTTTTGGGGGGATTTTGGGACATTTTGAGGGATTTGGTGGGATTTTTAGTGGGTTTTGGGGAATTTTGGGAAATTTGGGAAATTTGGGGAAATTTGGGGATTTTGAGGACATCAGAAAACCGCGGAATTCCGCATGAATTTTCCGTGAATTCTGCCCAAATTTTACCGTAATTTTGCCATAATTTTGCCACATTTTCACGCAAACCCCTGGGAATTCTGGGAATTTGGGTGGAATTTCATGGAATTTTGGGAAATTTTGGGAAATTTGGGGATTTTGGGGTTTTTGGGGACATCAAAAAACCGCGGAATTCCACATCGATTTTGCCCGAATTTTGCCGTATTTTCACGCATACCCCTGGGAATTTTGGGGGAATTTCGAGGGAATTTCGGGGGGATTTTGGGACATTTGGGGGAGATTTTGTGGGGGATTTTCGGTGGGTTTAGGGGAATTTTGGGACATTTTGGGGGATTTGGGGGGGATTTTTGGGGGAATTTTGGGACATTTTGGGGGGATTTTTGGGGGAAATCGGGGATTTTGGGGGATTTTTCGTGGGTTTGGGGGGATTTTGGGGGGATTTTGTTGGGAGATTTTGGTGGAGTTTTGGGGTTTTTGGGGGACTTTGGGGGGATTTTTGGTGGGTTTTGTGAAATTTGGGAAATTTTGTGAAATCTGGAAAATTTGGGGAATTTTGAGGGATTTTGGGCACTTTGAGAACACCAGAAAACCGCGTCCTTCAACATCAATTTCGGCCGAAATTCGACGTATTTTCGCTGGAATTTCGCTGGAATTTCACTGGAATTTTGCAGGAATTTCACTGGAATTTCGCTGAAATTTCACTGGAATTTCCCGTAATTCCCAAAATTCCCGAAATTCCCGAAATTCCCCGTTTTCCCGCCCGCAGGAGGATTATTTCACGGCCTCCGGGCTCACTCCGCCGCTGCCGCTGCGCTGGATGGCGCCGGAGCTGCTGAGCCGCGGAACGACGGAAACGACGGAAAACACGGAAAAAACGGAAAAAACAGAAAAAACGGAAAAAACGGAAAAAACAGAAAAAACGGAAAAAACGGAAAAAACGGAAAAAACGGGAACGTTTGAGGGGTCGGAGGGGTCGGAGGTGTTGGAGGTGGCGCCGCACAGCCCCGAGAGCAACGTCTGGTACGGGGGATTTTGGGGGATTTTGGGATTTTGGGATTTTGGGAACATTTCGGGACTTTGGGGGATTTGGGGACTTAAGGGAGGTTGGGGGGATTTGGGATATTTGGGGGATTTGGGGGATTTTGGGGATTTTGGAGGATTTTGGGGGATTTGGGGGATTTGGGGATTTTGAGGGATTTGGGGACTTCAGGGGGATTTGGGGGTTTTGGGCACTTTGGGGGATTTGGGAGGATTTAGGGACATTTGGGACATTTGGGGACTTTGGCGGATTTGGGGGATTTGGGGACATTGGGGGATTTGGGATGTTTGAGGGATTTGGAGGATTTGGGAAGTTTGGAGGATTTTGGGGATTTTGGGGGATTTGGGGACTTTGGGGGGATTTGGGGACATTTGAGGATATTTGGGACTTTGGGGGATTTGGGGACGTTTGGGCAATTTGAGGGGATTTTGGGGGTTTGGGGGATTTGGGGGATTTGGGCACTTTGGGCACTTTGGGGGGATTTGGGAATGTTTTGGGGATTTGGGGGATTTAGGGGGATTTTGGGAATTTTCAGGGACTTTGGAGGATTTTGGGAGATTTCGGGACATTGGGGGATTTGGGGGATTTAGGGACTTTTGGGGTTTTGGGGGAATTTCGGGACTTTTGGGGACTTTTGGGGATTTGGGACATTTGGGAACATTTCGGGACTTTGGGGGGATTTGGGGGGATTTGGGGACACTTTGGGGATTGGAGGATTTGGTGACCCCGAGGTGACACTGATGGTGGCATTGTCCCCTCAGGGCTCTGGGGGTGACCCTGGGGGGGTTTGGTGACCCTGATGACCCCGAGGTGACACTGATGGTGGCATTGTCCCCTCAGGGCTCTGGGGGTGACCCTGGGGGGGTTTGGTGACCCCGGGGAGGTGACATTGGTGACACTGATGGTGGCATTGTCCCCTCTGTCCCCTCGTGGGTGACCCTGGGGGGGTTTGGTGACCTCGGTGACCCCGAGGTGACACTGAGGGTGGCATTGTCCCCTCAGGGCTCTGAGGGTGACCCTGGGGGGGTTTGGTGACCTCGGTGACCCCGAGGTGACACTGATGGTGGCATTGTCCCCTCAGGGCTCTGGGGGTTACCCTGGGGGGGTTTGGTGACCCCGGTGACCTCGAGGTGACACTGAGGGTGGCATTGTCCCCTCTGTCCCTCATGGGTGACCCTGGGGGGGTTTGGTGACCTCGGTGACCCCGAGGTGACACTGATGGTGGCATTGTCCCCTCAGGGCGTTGAGGGTGACCCTGGGGGGGTTTGGTGACCTTGGTGACCTCGAGGTGACACCGATGGTGGCATTGTCCCCTCAGGGCTCTGGGGGTGACCCTGGGGGGGTTTGGTGACCTCGGTGACCCTGAGGTGACACTGATGGTGGCATTGTCCCCTCTGTCCCCTCAGGGCCCTGGGGGTGACCCTGGGGGGGTTTGGTGACCTCGGGGACCCCGAGGTGACACTGATGGTGGCATTGTCCCCTCAGGGCCCTGGGGGTGACCCTGGGGGGGTTTGGTGACCCCAAGGTGACCTCGGTGACCCCGAGGTGACACTGATGGTGGCATTGTCCCCTCAGGGCGCTGGGGGTGACCCTGGGGGGGTTTGGTGACCCCAGGGAGGTGACAATGGTGACATTGGTGACACTGATGGTGGCATTGTCCCCTCAGGGCTCTGGGGGTGACCCTGGGGGGGTTTGGTGACCCCGGTGACACCGAGGTGACACTGATGGTGGCATTGTCCCCTCAGGGCCCTGGGGGTGACCCTGGGGGGGTTTGGTGACCCCGGGGAGGTGACAATGGTGACATTGGTGACATTGATGGTGGCATTGTCCCCTCAGGGCGCTGGGGGTGACCCTGGGGGGGTTTGGTGACCCCGGGGAGGTGACAATAGTGACATTGGTGACACTGATGGTGGCATTGTCCCCTCTGTCCCCTCAGGGCTCTGGGGGTGACCCTGGGGGGGTTTGGTGACCTCGGTGACCGCGAGGTGACACTGATGGTGGCATTGTCCCCTCTGTCCCCTCGTGGGTGACCCTGGGGGGGTTTGGTGACCTCGGTGACCCCGAGGTGACACTGATGGTGGCATTGTCCCCTCAGGGCTCTGGGGGTGACCCTGGGGGGGTTTGGTGACCCCAGGGAGGTGACAATGGTGACATTGGTGACACTGATGGTGGCATTGTCCCCTCTGTCCTCTCAGGGCCCTGGGGGTGACCCTGGGGGGGTTTTGGTGACCTCGGTGACCCCGAGGTGACACTGAGGGTGGCATTGTCCCCTCTGTCCCCTCAGGGCTCTGGGGGTGACCCTGGGAGGGTTTTGGTGACCTCGGTGACCCCGAGGTGACACTGATGGTGGCATTGTCCCCTCAGGGCCCTGGGGGTGACCCTGGGGGGGTTTTGGTGACCTCGGTGACCCCGAGGTGACACTGATGGTGGCATTGTCCCCTCTGTCCCCTCGTGGGTGACCCTGGGGGGGTTTGGTGACCTCGGTGACCCCGAGGTGACACTGATGGTGGCATTGTCCCCTCAGGGCTCTGGGGGTGACCCTGGGGGGGGTTTGGTGACCTCGGTGACCCCGAGGTGACACTGATGGTGGCATTGTCCCCTCAGGGCTCTGGGGGTGACCCTGGGGGGGTTTGGTGACCCCGGGGAGGTGACATTGGTGACACTGATGGTGGCATTGTCCCCTCTGTCCCCTCAGGGCTCTGGGGGTGACCCTGGGGGGGTTTGGTGACCCCGGGGAGGTGACATTGGTGACATTGGTGACACTGACGGTGGCATTGTCCCCTCAGGGCCCTGGGGGGGGTTTGGTGACCCCGAGGTGACCTCGGTGACCCCGAGGTGACACTGATGGTGGCATTGTCCCCTCAGGGCGTTGGGGGTGACCCTCTGGGAGCTCCTGGAGTGGGGGTCTCGGCCCCTCCCCCACCTCTCGGACCTTCAGCTCCTCGGGCGCCTCCGGAGCCGACGACCCCCAGAACTGCCCCGACCCCGGGTGGCACTGCCACCCCCATGGTGAGGGGACATTGGGGACATCGGGGGGATTGGGGACATTGGGGACATTGGGGGGATTGGGGACATTGGGGACATTGGGGGGATTGGGGACATTGGGGACATTGGGGGGTTTGGGGACATCAGGGACATTGGGGACATCGGGGACATTGGGGACATCGGGGACATTGGGGA
The DNA here is from genome assembly GCF_048771995.1 of Taeniopygia guttata. NCBI lineage: Eukaryota > Metazoa > Chordata > Aves > Passeriformes > Estrildidae > Taeniopygia > Taeniopygia guttata. The sequence goes on from NC_133062.1 coordinate 550,220, forward strand.
CATTGGGGACAGTGGGGACATTGGGGGGATTGGGGACATTTGGGGACATTTGGGGGGTTTGGGGACATTGGGGGATTTGGGACATTGGGGACATTGGGGACATCGGGGACAGCGGGGGGGTTTGGGGACATTGGGGACATCGGGGACATTGGGGACATTGGGGACATCGGGGACATTGGGGACATTGGGGACATTGGGGACATCGGGGACATTGGGGACATCGGGGACATCGGGGACATTGGGGACATTGGGGGGATTGGGGACATTGGGGACATTGGGGACATTGGGGGTGTTGGGGACATTGGGGGGATTGGGGACATTGGGGACATTGGGGACATTGGGACACTGGGGACATTGGGGACATTGGGGACATTGGGGACATCGGGGACATCGGGGACATTGGGGACATTGGGGGGATTGGGGACATTGGGGACATTGGGGACATTGGGGACATTGGGGACATTGGGGACATTGGGGACATTGGGGGGATTTGGGGATTTGGGACATTTGGGGCACTGGGGACATAGAGGGGATTGGGGACATTGGGGACATTGGGGACATCGGGGACATTGGGGACATCGGGGACATTGGGGACATTGGGGACATTGGGGACATTGGGGACATTGGGGACATTGGGGACATTGGGGACATTGGGGGATTGGGGACATTGGGGACATTGGGGACATTGGGGACATTGGGGACATTGGGGACATTGGGGGATTGGGGACGTTGGGGACGTTGGGGACATTGGGGACATTGGGGACATTGGGGACATCGGGGACATTGGGGACATTGGTGACATTGGGGGGGTTGGGGACATTTGGGGACATTTGGGGATTTGGGGACATCAGGGGGATTGGGGACATTGGGGACATTGGGGACGTTGGGGACATTGGGGACATTTGGGGATTTTGGGACATTTGGGGACATTGGGGGGACATTTGGGGACATTGGGGACATTGGGGACATTTGGGGACATTTGGGGACATTTGGGGACATTTGGGGACATTGGGGACATTGGGGACGTTGGGGACATTGGGGACATTTGGGGATTTTGGGACATTTGGGGACATTGGGGGGACATTTGGGGACATTGGGGACATTGGGGACATTGGGGACATTGGGGGGACATTTGGGGACATTGGGGACATTGGGGACATTTGGGGACATTTGGGGATATTGGGGGGATTTGGGACATTTGGGAACATTTGGGAGACATTTGGGGACATTGGGGACATTGGGGGCATTTGGGACATTGGGGACATTGGGGACATTGGGGGGATTGGGGACATTGGGGGGACATTGGGGGGATTGGGGACATTGGGGACATTGGGGGGGTTGGGGACATTGTGGGGATTGGGGGACATTTGGGGACATTGGGGGGATTGGGGACATTGGGGACATTGGGGACATTGGGGGGATTGGGGACATTGGGGACATTGGGGGGACATTGGGGACATTGGGGACACTGGGGACATTGGGGACATTGGGGACATTGGGGGGACATCGGGGACATCGGGGACATTGGGGACATTGGGGACATTGGGGACATCGGGGGGGTTGGGGACATTGGGGGGACATTGGGGACATTGGGGACATTGGGGACATTGGGGGGGTTGGGGACATCAGGGACATTGGGGACATTGGGGACATTCGAGGATTTGGGGACATTTGGGGACGTTGGGGACATTTGGGGATTTGGGGACATTGGGGACATTGGGGACATTGGGGACATCGGGGGCATTGGGGGGATTGGGGACATTGGGGACATTGGGGACATTTGGGGACATTGGGGACATTGGGGACATTGGGGGGATTGGGGACATTGGGGACATTGGGGGGACATTGGGGACATTGGGGGGATTGGGGACATTGGGGACATTGGGGACATTGGGGACATTGGGGACATTGGGGGGATTGGGGACATTGGGGACATTGGGGACATTGGGGACATTGGGGGGATTGGGGACATTGGGGACATTGGGGGGATTGGGGACATTGGGGACATTGGGGGGACATTGGGGACATTGGGGGGATTGGGGACATTGGGGACATTGGGGACATTGGGGACATTGGGGACATTGGGGGGATTGGGGACATTGGGGACATTGGGGACATTGGGGACATTGGGGACATTGGGGGGATTGGGGACATTGGGGACATTGGGGGGATTGGGGACATTGGGGACATTGGGGGCATTGGGGACATTGGGGGGATTTTGGGGTCATTGGGGACATTTGGGGGGAGAATTTGGAGGGAAATTGGGAGAAGTCCCCAAACATCCCCAAACATCCCCAAATGTCCCAAAACGTCCCCAATGTCCCCAAACATCCCCAAACATCCCCAAATGTCCCAAACATCCCAAATGTCCCAAAATGTCCCCAAACATCCCAAATGTCCCCAAATATCCCAAATGTCCCCAAACATCCCAAAACGTCCCCAAAGTCCCAAAACATCCCAAACATCCCCAACACCTCCCAACATCCCAAATGTCCCCAAACGTCCCCAAATGTCCCCAAACGCCCCCAAACGTCCCCAAATGTCCCGAAACGCCCCCAAATGTCCTAAACACCTCCCAACATCCCAAATGTCCCCAAACGTCCCCAAAACATCTCAAAACGTCCCCAAACATCCCCAAATGTCTCCAATGTCCCCAAAACGTCCCTAAACGTCCCCGAAACGTCCCCCAAATGTCCCCAAACATCCCCCAAACGTCCCAAAATGTCCCAAAACGTCCCCAAACGTCTCAAAACATCCACCAAACGTCCCAAACGTCTCCAAAACGTCCTCAAACATCCCAAACTGTCCCCAAACATCCCCAAATGTCCCCAAGTTCCCCAAACATCCCCAAACATCCCCAAAGGTCCCCAAATGTCCCCAAATGTCCCCAAAGGTTCCCAAACATCCCCAAAGGTCCCAAACGTCCCCAAACATCCCAAAACGTCCCCAAAGTCCCCAAATGTCCCCAAACACCTCCCAACTGTCCCCAACATCCCAAATGTCCCCAAAACATCCCCAAACATCCCAAATGTCCCCAAATGTCCCGAAACGCTCCCAAATGTCCCCAAATGTCCCCAAATGCCCCAAATGTCCCCAAACATCCCCAAATTCCCCAAACAACCCCAAACGTCCCCAAATGTCCCCAAACACCCCAAATGTCCCAAAATGTCCCCAAATGTCCCCAAATGTCCCAAACGTCCCCAAAACGTCCCCAAATGCCCCAAACCTCCCCAAAACGTCCCCAAACGTCCCCAAACCTCCAGGTTCGACCTCCTCCGCTCCTGCCGGCTGCCGCCCTCCCAACGCCCGACGCTGGAGCAGCTCCACCGACGCCTTTCGGCGCTTTTGGCACATCCCCGAACGTCCCCGACACCGTCACCGTCACCGGCGTCGCCGTTGTCACCGTCACCGGCGTCACCGTCACCGGCGTCACCGTCACCGTCACCGGCGTCGCCGTTCCCGCTGCTGGACGCGCTGCCGGACAACGAAGACGTCCTGACGGTCACCCAAGACCCGCGCGGCGGCGCTTTGGCGTTGGAGTGTTGGTGGCGGCGCGGTCGGCGGCGCGGTGACGCCGAAACGGTCGCCGGAGCGGTGCCGGTGTTGGGGGCGCGGAGCCCGTCGGGGACGTCGGAGTTTTACGTCAGGTTGGAGGAGAACGAGGAGATGGTGGAGGAATCGGTGCGGTGGGGGATGGGACACGGTGGTGGTGGTGATGGGGGTTTGTCGCCGGCGCGGTGTCGGTCACGGGCGGGGCGGGAGGGGGGGGTGGGGCAAGATCGGACATTGACCCAAGATTGGTCATCATTGGGTCAAGACCAGTCATTGTTGGGTCAAGATCGGTCATTGTTGGGTCAAGACCAGCCATTGGCCCAAGATCGGTCATTGTTGGGTCAAGACCGGTCACCATTGGGTCAAGACCGGTCACTGTTGGGTCAAGAAAGGTCATCGTTGGGTCAAGACCGGACATTGACCCAAGACCGGTCACCAGTGGGTCAAGACCGGTCATCAACCCAAGACCGGTCATTGTTGACCCAAGATCGGACATTGACCCAAGATCGGTCATTGTTGGGTCAAGACCGGACATTATTGAGCAAAGACCGGACATTGACCCAAGATCGGTCATTGTTGGGTCAAGACCAGACATTGACCCAAGACCCGTCATCGTTGGGTCAAGATCGGTCATCGTTGGGTCAAGACCAGACACTGACCCAAGACCGGACATTGACCCAAGGTCGGTCATCATTAACCCAAGACCGGACATCGACCCAAGACCGGTCGTTGCTGGGTCAAGACCGGACATTGACCCAAGACCGGTCATTGTTGGGTCAGGACCAGCCATTGACCCAAGATCGGTCATCGTTGGGTCAAGATCGGTCATTGTTGGGTCAAGATGGGACATTGACCCAAGATGGGTCATTATTGACCCAAGATCGGTCATCATTGACCCAAGACCGGACATTGACCCAAGATCGGTCATCGTTGGGTCAAGACCGGTCATTGTTGGGTGAAGATGGGTCATTGTTGGGTCAAGACCGGACATTGACCCAAGACCGGTCATTGTTGACCCAAGATCGGTCATCGTTGGGTCAAGATCGGACATTGACCCAAAACTGGACATTGACCCAAGACCGGTCATCATTGGGTCAGGATTGGTCATTGGCCCAAGACCGGTCATCGTTGGGTCAAGAAAGGACATCATTGGGTCAAGATCGGTCAACGGCCCAAAGGACGTCACCATTGTCCCTTGAGATGACCCCAAGGGGACAAAGCCGGACAATGGCCCAAGAGGGGTCATCATTGGGTCAGGACCGGTCATCGTTGGGTCAGGATCGGTCATTGTTGGGTCAAGACCGGACATTGACCCAAGACCGGTCATTGTTGGGTCAAGACCGGATATTGGCCCAAGATCGGTCATCAGTGGGTCAAGATCGGACATTGACCCAAGATTGGTCATCATTGGGTCAGGACTGGTCATCATTGGGTCAAGATCGGTCATTGTTGGGTCAAGAGCGGTCATTGTTGGGTCAAGACAGGACATTGACCCAAGACCAGACATTGACCCAAGATCGGTCATCATTGGGTGAAGATCAATCATCGTTGGGTCAAGACCGGATGTTGTTGGGTCAAGACCGGACATTGACCCAAGACTGGTCATCGTTGGGTCAACACCGGACATTGTTGGGTCAAGACCGGACATTGACCCAAGACCGGACATTGACCCAAGACCGGTCATTGTTGGGTCAAGACCGGACATTGACCCAAAACCAGTCATTGTTGATCCAAGACCGGACATTGACCCAAGACCGGACATTGACCCAAGATCGGTCATCGTTGGGTCAAGACCGGACATTGACCCAAAACCAGTCATTGTTGATCCAAGACCGGACATTGACCCAGGACCGGTCATCGTTGGGTCAAGATCAGACATTGGCCCAAGATCGGTCATCGTTGGGTCAAGACCGGTCATCGTTGGCCCAAGATCGGACATTGACCCAAGACCCGTCACCATTGGGTCAAGGCCGGTCACCATTGGGTCAAGATCGGTCATCATTGGGTCAACACTGGTCAACGGCCCAAGGGACGTCACCGTTGTCCCTTGAGATGACCCCGAGGGGACAAAGCCGGACATTGGCCCAAGATCGGTCATCGTTGACCCAAGACTGGTCACCATTGGGTCAAGATCGGTCATCGTTGGGTCAAGATCGGCCATTGTCACCTTCGTCACCCGAGGTGGCACCTTGGGGACAAAACCGGACATCGTTGGACCAAGATCGGTCATTGTTGGGTCAAGACCGGACATCAACCCAAGATTGGTCATCGTTGGCCCAAGATCGGTCACCATTGGGTCAAGACCGGTCATTGTTGGGTCAAGAAAGGTCAACGTCCCAAGGGACATCACCGTTGTCCCTTGAGATGACCCCAAGGGGACAAGACCAGACATTGACCCAAGACCGGTCATTGTTGACCCAAGATCGGTCATCGTTGGGTCAGGACCAGCCATTGTCACCGTTGTCACCTGAGGTGGCGCCTCTGGGACAAAACCGGACATTGTTGGGTCAAGACCGGACATCATTGACCCAAGATCGGTCAACGGCCGAAGGGACGTCACCGTTGTCCCTCGAGATGACCCCGTGGGGACAAAGCCGAACATTGACCCAAGAGCCACCCCCGGTGCCCCCCAGGACGTCCCCAAGGCCACCAGAGACGTCCCCAAGGCCACCAGAGACGTCCCCAAGGCCACCAGAACTGTCCCCAAGGCCACTAGAGACGTCCCCAAGGCCACCAGAACTGTCCCCAAGGCCACCAGAACTGTCCCCAAGGCCACCAGAAGTGTCCCCAAGGCCACCAGAGATGTCCCCAAGGCCACCAGAGATGTCCCCAAGGCCACCACAAGTGTCCCCAAGGCCACCAGAAGTGTCCCCAAGGCCACCAGAACTGTCCCCAAGGCCACCAGAGACGTCCCCAAGGCCACCAGAGATGTCCCCAAGGCCACCAGAGACGTCCCCAAGGCCACCAGAACTGTCCCCAAGGCCACCAGAGACGTCCCCAAGGCCACCACAAGTGTCCCCAAGGCCACCAGAGACGTCCCCAAGGCCACCAGAAACGTCCCCAAGGCCACCAGAGACGTCCCCAAGACCACCAGAGATGTCCCCAAGGCCACCAGAACTGTCCCCAAGGCCACCAGAACTGTCCCCAAGGCCACCAGAAGTGTCCCCAAGGCCACCAGAGACGTCCCCAAGGCCACCACAAGTGTCCCCAAGGCCACCTGAACTGTCCCCAAGGCCACCAGAGACGTCCCCAAGGCCACCAGAACTGTCCCAAAGGCCACCAGAGACGTCCCCAAGGCCACCAGAACTGTCCCAAAAGCCACCAGAGATGTCCCCAAGGCCACCAGAGATGTCCCCAAGGCCACCAAAAGCTGGGGACCCCCTTGGGGACACCCCTGGGGACCCCCTGGGTGGCACCACAGAGGGGGGGTGTCCCCAAATGTCCCCAAAAGTGTCCCCAGAGGGGTCCCCGATGTCCCAAATGTCCCCAAAAGTGTCCCCAGAGGGGTCCCCAATGTCCCCAGGGTGGTTCCAGATGTCCCGAATGTCCCCAAAATCGTCCGAAATGTCCCCACAAGTGTCCCTGATGTCCCCAGAGGCTTCCCAGGTGTCCCAAATGTCCCCAAAATTGTCCCCAAGGAGGACCCCGAGGAGGAGCAGAGGGTCCCCCAGGAAACGCCGCGAGGTGGCCCCGAAAATGTCCCCAAAAATGTCCCCAAAACGCCACGAGGTGGCCCCAAAAATGTCCCCAAAAATGTCCCCAAAGCGCCACGAGGTGGCCCCGAAAATGTCCCCAAAAATGTCCCCAAAATCCTCCAGGGGGTCCCCAAAAAGGTCCCCGAAACACCTGGAGGTGTCCCAAAAAATGTCCCCAAAAAGCCCCGAAATGTCCCCAAAAACGTCCCCGAGGAGGGACCCGGAGATGTCCCCAAAATGCCCCAAAATTTCCCCAGAAATGTCCCAAAAATCGTCCCCAGAAAGCCTCGAAATGTCCCCAAAAATGTCGCCGGAAATGGCTCCAAAAAGTCCCAAATTATCCCCAGAAATGTCCCCAAAAACGGCTCCGAAAAACCACAAAATGTCCCCAAAAATGTCCCCAAAAACGGCTCTGAAAAACCGCGAAATGTCCCCAAAAAACCACGAAATGTCCCCAAAAACGTCCCCGAAAACCCAAGAAATGGCCCCAAAAAACCACCAAATGTCCCCAAAAACGTCCCCAAAAACGTCCCCGAGGAGCTCCCTGGGACATCCCAAAACGTCCCCAAAAAGCCCCGAAATGTCCCCAAAAAACCACGAAATGGCCCCAAAAATGTCCCCGAGGGGATGTCCCGAGGTGGCCCCAAAAACGACCCCAAAAAGCCCCAAAATGTCCCCAAAAATGTCCCTGAGGGGACGTCCCGAGGTGGCCCCGAAAACATCCCCAGAAAGCCACGAAATGTCCCCAAAAAAACACGGAATGTCCCCAGAAAGCCCCGAAATGGCCCCAAAAAGCCCCGAAATGTCCCCAAAAAACCTGAAAATGTCCCCAAAAACGTCCCTGAGGGGACATCCCGAGGTGGCCCCAAAAATGTCCCCAAAAAGCCACGAAATGTCCCCAAAAAGCCCCGAAATGTCCCCAAAAAGCCACGAAATGTCCCCAAAACACCTCGAAATGTCCCCAAAAATGTCCCCAAGGGGACGTCCCGACGTGGCCCCGAAAACGACCCCAAAAAGCTCCGAAATGTCCCGAAAAACATCCCCAAAACACCTCGAGATGTCCCCAAAAATGTCGCCGAGGGGACGTCCCGAGGTGGCCACAAAAATGTCCTCAGAAAGCCCCGAAATGTCCCCAAAAAGCCACGAAACGTCCCTAAAAAGCCACGAAATGTCCCCAAAAATGTCCCCGAGGGGATGTCCCGAGGTGGCCTCGAAAATGTCCCCAGAAAGCCCCGAAATGTCCCCAAAAAGCCACGAGATGTCCCCAAAAAACCACGAAATGTCCCCAAAAAGCCCCGAAATGTCCCCAAAAAGCCCCGAAATGTCCCCAAAAAGCCACGAGATGTCCCCAAAAAGCCCCGAAATGTCCCCAAAAATGTCCCCGAGGGGATGTCCCGAGGTGGCCCCGAAAACGTCCCCGGAAAGCCCCGAAATGTCCCCAAAAAGCCACGAAATGTCCCCAAAAAACCACGAAATGTCCCCAAAAAGCCCCGAAATGTCCCCAAAAAGTTCCAAAATGTCCCCGAGGGGATGTCCCGAGGTGGCCCTGAAAATGTCCCCAAAAAACCACGAAATGTCCCCAAAAAGCCACGAAATGGCCTCAGAAAGCCCCGAAATGTCCCCAAAACACCTCGAGATGTCCCCAAAAACGTCCCCGAGGGAACGTCCCGAGGTGGCCCTGAAAATGTCCCCAGAAAGCCCCGAAATGTCCCCAAAAAGCCACGAAATGTCCCCAAAACACCTCGAGATGTCCCCAAAAATGTCCCTGAGGGGACATCCCGAGGTGGCCCCGAAAATGTCCCCAGAAAACCACAAAATGTCCCCAAAAAGCCCCGAAATGTCCCCAGAAAGCCCCGAAATGTCCCCAAAAAATCACAAAATGTCCCCGAGTGGACGTCCCAAGATGGCCCCGAAAACGTCCCCAAAAAACCACGAAATGTCCCCAAAACACCTCAAGATGTCCCCAAAAACGTCCCCGAGGGGATGTCCAGAGATGGCCCCAAAAATGTCCCCAAAAAGCCCCGAAATGTCCCCAAAAAGCCCCGAAATGGGGGAGACGCCCCAAGGTGTGTCCCAGGTGACCTCGGGGCTGTCCCCAGGTGTGTCCCCACTGTCCCCAAGTGTCCCCCAGCTGTCCCCAGGTGTTTCTCACCTGTCCCCAAGTGCCACCCAGGTGTCCCCAGGTGTGTCCCACCTGTCCCCAATGTCCCCAAGTGCCCCCCAGGTGTGTCCAGGTGTGTCTCACCTGTCCCCAGGTGTGTCTCACCTGTCCCCAACTGTCCCCCAGGTGTCCCCAATGTCCCCAAGTGTCCCCCAGGTGTCCCCAGGTGTGTCTCAGGTGTCCCCAAGTGTCACCCAGCTGTCCCCAGGTGTGTCTCACCTGTCCCAGGTGTCCCCAAGTGTCCCCCAGGTGTCCCGAGGTGTGTCGCACCTGTCCCCAAGTGCCACCCATGTGTCCCCAGGTGTGTCCCAGGTGTCCCCATGTGTGTCCCTGACCTCGGGGCTGTCCCCAGGTGTGTCCCAGGTGTCCCCAGGTGTGTCTCACCTGTCCCAGGTGTCCCCAATGTCCCCAAGTGTCCCCCAGGTGTCCCCAAGTGCCACCCAGGTGTCCCCAGGTGTGTCTCACCTGTCCCCAATGTCCCCAAGTGCCACCCAGGTGTCCCCAGGTGTGTCCCAGGTGTCCCCAGGTGTGTCTCACCTGTCCGCAAGTGTCCCCCAGCTGTCCCCAGGTGTGTCCCCAATGTCCCCAGGTGTGTCCCTGACCTCGGGGCTGTCCCCAAATGTCCCCCAGGTGTCCCCAAGTGTCCCCCAGGTGTCTCCAATGTCCCCAGGTGTCCCCCAGGTGTCCCCAGGTGTGTCTCAGGTGTCTCAGGAGCGGCTCCAGCGCTCCCTCACCGAGGGCGTTTCCCGCCATATTTTGCCCCGCCCACCAGGGGGCGGGGCTTGTGTCAAAACCGGGGGCGGGGCTTCCACAGTGGGCGGGGCTTGTGTCAAAACTGTGGGCGTGGCTTCCAAAATGGGCGTGGCTTCCACTGTGGGAGGGGCTTCAGCAGTGGGCGTGGCTTGTGCCGGGGCAGGGGGCGTGGCTTCCGCAGTGGGCGTGGTTTGTTCCGGGGAAGGGGGCGTGGTTTCCGCAGTGGGCGTGGCTCCAGGAGGAGGAGGAGGAGGAGGAGGAGGAAGATCAGGAGACCCCCCCGGACCCTCCCCCACCCCCCGCGGCAGCAGCGCCGAGATCCGAGGTGGGGGAGGGGAAATTTGGGGGTTCGAGGGGGAAATTTGGGGAAAAAATTTGGGGGTTTGGGGAGAAATTCGGGGATTTTAGGGGGGAAAAATGGGGATTTTGGGGGGAAAAATTGGAGTTTTGGGGGGAAATTTGGGGATATTTGGGGAAAATTTGGGGCTTTTGGGGGAATTTGGGAAATAATTGGGGGTTTGGGGGAAAAATTGAGATTTTGGGGGGAATTTGGGGAATTTTGGGGGGAAATTTGGGAAATATTTGGGGTTTAGGGGGAAATTTGGGGATTTTTGGGGGAAGTTTGGAATTTTGGGGGGAAATTTGGGGGTTTAGGAGGGGAAATCTGGGGAAAAATTTTGGGGGTTTTCGGGAGCAAATCGGCGATTTTGGGAGGGAAAAATTGGGATTTGGGGGGAATTTGGGAAATATTCGGGGTTTGGGGGGAAATTTGGGGAAAGTTTGGGGGGAAAATTTGGGAAAAATTTGGGGGTTTTCGGGAGAAAATCGGCGATTTTGGGGGGGAAAAAATTGGGGATTTCCAAGGGAAAATTCGGGGGTTTTGGGGGGAAAAATTTGGGGTTTTGGGGAAAATGTGGGAAATATTTGGGGATATTGGGGGAAAACTTGGGGTTTTGGCGGGGAAATTTGGAAAAAATTTGGGGGTTTTCAGGAGAAAATCGGTGATTTTTGGGGGGAAAAATTGGGGATTTTGGGAGGAAAAATTTGGGGTTTTGGGGGAAATTTGGGAAATATTTGGGGGTTTGGGGGAATTTGGGAAAAATTTGGGGGTTTGGGGGGAAATTTGGGAAAAGTTGGGGGGAAATTTGGGGAAAAAATTTGGGGGTTTTCAGGAGAAAATCGGTGATTTTTGGGGGGAAAAATTGGGATTTGGGGGCAAAATTGGGGAAAATTTGGGGGTTTGGGGGGAAATTTGGGATTTTGGGCATTTTGTGAAATATCTGTGGGTTTTTTTCCTCATTTCCCCCATTTTTATCTCATTTTCCTCCATTTTCTTCTCTTTTCTTCCCACTTTTCCCTCATTTTTTCCCCTCATTCCCGCCCCCCATATCCCGTCATTTCCCTTCATTTTTCCCATCATTTTCCCCATTTTTTCCCCAATTTCCCCTCAATTCCCCTCATTTTTCCCTTATAATCCCCATTCCCCCATTTTTTCCCCAATTCCCCCAATTTCCCCCCAATTCCCCCTCATTTGTATCTAATTTTTCCTCATTTTCTCCTCATTTCCCCTCAATTCCACCTCGTTTCTCCTCATTTTCCCCAATTCCACCTCATTTTTCCTCATTTTTCCCTCACTTTCCCCTAATTTTACCTCATTTTCCCTCATTTTCACATTTCCTCTCATTTTCCCCATTTCTCTCTCATTTCCCTCACTTTTCCCTAATTTTCCCCATTTTTCCCCACTATCACCTCATATTCCCAATTCCCCCCATTTTTTCCCCAATTCCCCCCACTTTTCCTCATTTTCCTTCATTTCCCCCTCATTTTCCCCCAATTTCTCCTCATTTTCCTTCACTTTTCCCCATTTCCCCCAATTTCTTCCCATTTCCCCCCCATTTTCCCCCATTTCCACCCATTTTTCCTCACTTCTTCCCATTTTTCCCCATTTCCCCCCAATTTCTCCTCATTTTCCCTCACTTCTCCCCCAATTTCTCCTCATTTACCCCCTTTTTCCCCACATTTCCCCCACATTTCCCCCATTTTCCCCTATTTTCTCCCTCTTTTTCCCCATTTCCCCCCATTTTTCCCCATTTCCCCCTCACTTTCCCCTCACTTTTCTCTAATTTCTCCCCGTTTCCCCCCAATTTCCCCCATTTCCCCCCCATTTCCCCCCATTTCCCCCCCATATTTCCCCCCCAGCCAAGGCCTCCCGCCTCTCTCTGCCTCTCCCTCCTCTGACCCTTCGGCCTCTCCCGCCTCGCTGGGGCTCGGCCGATCCCTCCGGGGCGGCCCCGGACGAGGCGGACGAGGCCGAGGAGGCCGCGGGGGAGGCGGCGGAGGCCGCGGGGGCCGCTCCGCTCCGGGTCCCGCTCGTTGTTTCCTCCTGGACCGCGCGGGGCCTCCGCGGCCTCCTGAAACCGCCGCGCCGCCCGCCGGAAGCGGCACTGAGCGCCGACCGGAAGCGCAAAGCGGTGTCGTTCTTCGATGACGTCACGGTCCACCTCTTCGATCAGGTGATTGGGCGGTTGGGTTTGATTGACGGCGCGTTTGGCCAATCAGAGGGAGGGGATGTGAGAGACGCCATTTTGTTGCAGGAGACGCCGACCAACGAGTTGAGCGGCCAGAGCGGCCCCGAGGGGAGAGCGCCCTCTGGCGGCCTGGGTGGGTACGGGGGTTTGGGGATTTTTGGGGAATTTTGGGGGGAATTCGGGATTTTTAGGGGGAAATTGGGGAATTTGGGGGAAATTTGGGGATTTTGGGGAAATTTGGGGCATTTGGGGGGAAATTTGGGGGAAAACTTGGGAAATTTGGGAGGAAATTGGGGAATTTTGGGGGGAAATTGGGGAATTTGGGGATTTTTGGGGGGAAAATTGGGAGTTTGGGGGAAAATTTGGGATTTTTAGGGGGAAATTTGGGAGATTTGGGGAAAATTTGGGAATTTGGGGGGGAAATCTGGGAATTTTGGGGAAAATGTGGAAATTCTGGGAAAATTTGGGAGTTTTGGGGGGAAAAATGGGATTTTTGGGGGAAAATGGCGGGTTTGGGGGTAAAAATTGGGATCTTTCAGGAAAATTTGGGATTTTGGGGGGGAAAATTGGGAGTTTGGGGGAAAATTGGGGAAATTTTGGGGAAAAAAATTGGAAGTTTGGGGGCGAAAATTGAATTTTGGGGAAAAATTGGAAGTTCTGGGGAAATTTGGGAGTTTTTGGGGGGAATTCGGGAATTTGGGGGAAGTTTGGGGAAAAAGCTGCGAGTTTGGGGGGAAAATTGGGAACTTTAAGGAAAATTGGGGATTTTGGGAAAATCGGGTGTAGTGGGGGAAAATTTGGGATTTTTAGGGGGAAACTGGGAGGTTTGGGGGAAATTTGGGAATTTTGGGGGGAAATTTGGGAGATTTGGGAAAAATTTGGGAGTTTGAGGGTGAAAATTGATAATTTTGGGGGGAATTTGGGATTTTTGGGAGGAATTGGGAATTTTGGGGGGAAAATTCAGATTTTTAGGGGGAATTTGGAGGAAATTGGGGAATTTCCGGGGGAAGTTGGGAATATTGGGGGGAAATTGGGAATTTTGGGGGGAATAGGGAAAAATTGGGGATTTGGGGACGAAAATCGGGAAATTTGGGGGGGGAATTGGAAATTTGGGGTAAAATTTGGAAGTTTGGGGTAAAATTTGGGAATTTTGGGGGATTTTCGGGATCCTGAGAGGGAAATTACGGGATTTTTTGGGGGATTTTTTTGAGGCAGAAATTTGGGAATTTTGGGGGATTTTTGGGTCCTGAGAGGGAAATTTGGGGGATTTTGGGGATTTTTTTGGGGGCGAAATTTGGGAATTTTGGGAATTTTGGGTCCTGCGAGGGAAATTTGGGGAATTTTGGGATTTTTGGGTCCTGAGAGGGAAATTTGGGGAATTTTGGGTCCTTAAAGGGAAATTTTGGGATTATTTTGGGGCAGATTTTTGGGATTTTTGGGGATTTCGGGATCCTGAGGGGAAAATTTGGGGAATTTTGGGATTTTTGGGTCCCGAGAGGGAAATTTGAGGAATTTTGCGAATTTTTTTGGGGCTAAATTTGGGAATTTTGGGCTTTTCCTTCCGCAGCCGCCGTGGAGAACTGAGCCCCGCCCCCTCCTCGGGCCCCGCCCCCCTCCTCAGGCCCCGCCCCCTCCTCTGGCCCCGCCCCCTCCTCAGGCCCCGCCCCCTCCTCTGGCCCCGCCCCCTCGGCCTGGGGGTGGGGGAGGGGCAATAAAGAATTCCAGGATTGGACTCTTTGTACTGGTTTATACTGGTTTATACTGGGAGGGAATTGGGGAACTGGTTTATACTGGTTTGGACTGGTTTATACTGGGAGGATTTTTGGGGAACTGGTTTATACTGGGAGGGACTGGAGGAACTGGTTTATACTGGTTTATACTGGGAGGGGGCAACTGGTCCATACTGGGAGCTCAGAACCCCAAACTGGTTTATACTGGGACCCCAAACTGGTTTATACTGGGAGCCCCAAACTGGTTTATACTGGGACCCCAAACTGGTTTATACTGGGAGCCCAAACTGGTTTATACTGGGAGCCCAAACTGGTTTATACTGGAACCCCAAACTGGTTTGTACTGGAACCCCAAACTGGTTTATACTGGGACCCCAAACTGGTTTATACTGGGACCCCAAACTGGTTTATACTGGGAGCCCCAAACTGGTTTATACTGGGACCCCAAACTGGTTTATACTGGGAGCCCAAACTGGTTTATACTGGGAGCCCAAACTGGTTTATACTGGAACCCCAAACTGGTTTGTACTGGAACCCCAAACTGGTTTATACTGGGACCCCAAACTGGTTTATACTGGGAACCCAAACTGGTTTATACTGGGAACCCAAACTGGTTTATACTGGGAGCCCAAACTGGTTCGTACTGGGAGCCCAAACTGGTTTATACTGGAGCCCAAACTGGTTTATACTGGGAGCCCAAACTGGTTTATACTGGAGCCCAAACTGGTTTATACTGGGAGCCCAAACTGGTTTATACTGGGAGCCCAAACTGGTTCGTACTGGGACCCCAAACTGGTTTATACTGGGAGCCCAAACTGGTTTATACTGGGACCCCAAACTGGTTTATACTGGAACCCCAAACTGGTTTATACTGGGAACCCCAAACTGGTTTATACTGGGAACCCGAACCCCAAACTGGTTTATACTGGGAGCCCAAACTGGTTTATACTGGGAGCCCAAACTGGTTTGAACTGGGACCCCAAACTGGTTTATACTGGAGCCCCAAACTGGTTTATACTGGGAGCCCAAACTGGTTTATACTGGAACCCCAAACTGGTTTATACTGGGAGCCCAAACTGGTTTATACTGGAGCCCCAAACTGGTTTATACTGGGACCCCAAACTGGTTTGAACTGGGACCCCAAACTGGTTTATACTGGAGCCCCAAACTGGTTTATACTGGGAGCCCAAACTGGTTTATACTGGGACCCCAAACTGGTTTATACTGGAACCCCAAACTGGTTTATACTGGGAGCCCAAACTGGTTCATACTGGAACCCCAAACTGGTTTATACTGGGAGCCCAAACTGGTTTATACTGGGAGCCCAAACTGGTTTGTACTGGGAGCCCAAACTGGTTTATACTGGAACCCCAAACTGGTTTATACTGGGAGCCAGAACCCCAAACTGGTTTGTACCAGTTTTTTATTGATTTATACTGCTTTATACTGGTTTTTACTGGTTTTTACTGGTTTATTTCAGTCCGTACTGGTCCGTACTGGTTTATACTGGTCCGCACTGGTTTTTACTGGTCCATACTGGTTTATAGTGGTCCGCACTGGTTTTTACTGGTTTTTACTGGTTTTTACTGTTTTTTACTGGTTTTTACTGGTTTATTCGGGTCCGTACTGGTTTATACTGGTTTTTAATGGTTTTTACTGGTTTTTACTGGTTTATTCGGGTCCATACTGATTTATACTGGTCCATACTGGTTTGTACCGGTTTCTATTGATTTATACTGGTTTTTACTGGTTTTTTTCTGGGTTTTTTCTGGTTTTTACTGGTTTTTTCTGGTTTTTACTGGTTTATTCGGATCCATACTGGTTTTTACTGGTTTTTACTGGTCTGTACTGGTTTTTACTGGTTTTTACTGGTTTATTCGGGTCCGTACTGGTTTATACTGGTCCGTACTGGTTTTTACTGGTTTTTACTGGTTTTTACTGGTTTATTCGGGTCCATACTGGTTTATACTGGTCCGCACTGGTTTATACTGGTTTATACTGGTTTATACTGTTTTTTACTGGTTTTTACTGATTTTACTGGTCTGTACTGGTCCGTACTGCTTTATTCGGGTCTATACTGGTTTATACTGGTCCGTACTGTTTTTTACTGGTTTATTCGGGTCCATACTGGTTTATACTGGTCCGTACTGGTTCCTCCCCCGTCCCGCGCCGGCCCCGCCCCCCCCGCCCCTCCCCCTCCCTTGAGCCGCTCTGATCCCCCCCCGCCCCTCCCCCCCCGCCCGTCCCGGTCTGTCCCAGTCCGGACCAGTTCGGACCAGTCCGGACCAGTTCGGAGCGGGGAGGGGGCTGCAGGTGAGGGGGAGGGGCGGGGGGGGGGGGGGAGGGGAAATGGGGGAGAATTTGGGGTGGGGGAGGGGGAAGGAAAGGGGAAATGGGGGGTGGGGGAGGGGAATTTAAGGTGGGGGAGGGGAAATGGGGGTGGGGGAGGGGAAAGGGGGGAGGGGGAGGGGAAATGGGGTGGGGGAGGGGAATTTGGGGTGGGGGAGGGGAATTTGGGGGGGAGGGGGAGGGAAAGGGAAAGGGGGAGGGGCAAAGAGGAAATGGGGGTGGGGGAGGGACGGGAAAGGTGAGGGGGGAGGGAAAATGGTGGGGGAGGGGAAATGGGGGAGGGGGGAGGGGAATTTGGGGTGGGGGAGGGGAAATGGGGGCGAATTTGGGGTGGGGGAGGGGGAGGGGGAGGGGAAATGGGGGTGGGGGAGGGGAATTTAAGGTGGGGGAGGGGAAATGGTGGGGGAGGGGAAATGGGGCGGATTTGGGGGAGGGGGAGGGGCGGGAAAGGGGAAATGGGGGTGGGGGAGGGGAAATGGGGGTGGGGGAGGGGAAATGGGGGAGGGGGAGGGGCAGAAAGGTGAGGGGGGGGAGGGGCAAAAGCAGACAGGGGGTGGGGGAGGGGCAGATGGGGTGGGGGAGGGGAAAGGAGAAGGGCCGGGGTGGGGGAGGGGCGGGAAAGGGTTGGGGGGGAGGGGAAATGGTGGGGGAGGGGTCTCAGGGGTGGGGGAGGGGTGACAGGTGGGGGAGGGGTCTCAGAGGTGGGGGAGGGGTCTGAGGGGTGGGGGAGGGGTCTCAGGGGTGGGGGAGGGGTGACAGAGGTGGGGGAGGGGTCTCAGAGGTGGGGGAGGGGCCTCAAAGGTGGGGGAGGGTCCCTGACCCCTCCCCCCCCCCCCTCCCCCTCTCTCTCTCCGCAGCCGCCAGGACGCCGCCCCTCCCCCACCCTGGGCTCATTAACCCCATTAATTAATTAATCGATTAACCCATTAATTATCGGCTCATTAACCACTCCCTGGCCATGGCCCGGCCCCTCCCCCTCCTGCCCCTCCCCCTCCTCCCCCTCCTCTCCCTCTTGGCCGCCGCCGCCCCTCCCCCACCCCCTCCCCCACCCCCCCTCCGCTTCCTCTGCACGCCCCTCCCCCCCTCCCTAGAAGGGGGCGGGGCCTGGGGGGGCGTGGCCATGGAGGGGGGCGGGGCTTGGGGGGGCGGGGCCGGGCGGTGCCGGGAGGGGGAGGGGCAGGAGGGGGTGGGGGAGGGGCAGGAGGAGGGGGAGGGGCCCCTGAGGGCCCTGAGGGGGCTGCGGGAGCGGCTGCGGCAGCTGCAGGTGAGGGGGAGGGGCTAAAGGGGGCGGGGCTAAGGGGGCGGGGCTTAATGGGGTGGGGGTTAATGGGGCGGGGCTTAATTGGGCGGAGTTTATTGGGGAGAGGTCTTGGGGGTGGGGCTTAATGGGGCGGGTCTTAATTGGGGATTAATTGGGCGGGGCTTAATGGGGTGGGGTTTAATGGGGTGGGGCGTAATGGGGCGGGGCTAAAGGGGGTGGGGCTAAATGGGGCGGGGCTAAATAGGTGGGGTTTAATGGGGCGGGGCTTAAAGAGGTGGGGCTTAATGGGGTGGGGTTTAATAGGGTGGGGTTAAAATAGGGCGGGGCTTAAAGGGGTGGGGCTTAATTGGGTGGGACTTAATTGGGGCGGGGCTTAATGGGGTGGGGTTTAATGGGGCAGGGCTAAATTGGGGCGGGGCTTAATGGGGTGGGGCTTAATGAGGCGGGGCGTATTAAGGCATGTTTTGGGGGGCGGGGCTTAATTGGGTGGGGCTTAATGGGGTGGGGCTTAATGGGGCGGGGATTAATGGGGTGGGGCTAAATTGGGCTGGGTTAAAATTGGGCGGGGCTTAATGAGGCGGGGCTTAACGGGGTGGGGCTTGAAGGGGCGGGTCTTAATGGGGTGGGGCTTAATTGGGCGGGGCTTAATTGGGCGGGGCCTAATGGGGTGGGGCTTAATAGGTTGGGCCTAAGGGGGTGGGGCTTAATGGGGTCATTTTGGGGTCACATCGGGGTCATCTTTGGGTCACTTTGGGGTCGTGTTTGGGATCATTTTGGGGTGATTTTGGGATAATTTTGGGGTGATTTTGGAGCGGTTTTGGGGGGTGATTTTGGGATAATTTTGGGATGATTTTGGGGGTGATTTTGGGATAATTTTGGGGTGATTTCGGGATAATTTTGGGGTGATTTCGGGATAATTTTGGGGTGATTTCGGGATAATTTTGGGGTGATTTTGGGGCGGTTTTGGGGGGTGATTTCGGGACAATTTTGGGTTGATTTCAGGACAATTTTGGGGTGATTTCGGGATAATTTTGGGGTCTGTTTAACCCCTGTCTGCCCGCAGAGCCGGAACGCGTCGGGGCTGCGCGAGGCGCTGCAGAGGAAGATCGGGGCCCTGGAGCTGCAGCTGCGTCTCCACGGCAACGGCTCCCAGCATCCCCACAGTCACCATGGCAACCACCACTGGGAGAAGCCTGAGGACCACCACGATGAACACCATGGCAACCACCATGGTCTCCATGGCAACCACCACCACGCGAAGCATGGGGACCACCATGATGGTCTCCATAGCAACCACCACGGCCTCCATGGCGACCACCACCATGATGATCACCATGGCAACCACCACCACGAGAAGCATGAGGACCACCATGACGGTCACCATGGCGACCACCACCACGAGAAGCATCCCCATGGTCTCCATGGCAACCATGACGGTCTCCATGGCAACCACCACCATGAAAAGCATGGGGACCACACCGAGCATCACAGTTACCATGGCAACCACCACAGTCTCCATGGCAACCACCACGACCACCACCACGAGAAGCATCCCCATGGTCTCCATGGCAACCACGACGGTCACCATGGCGACCACTACCAGGAGAAGCATCCCCATGGTCTCCATGGCAACCACCACCACGAGAAGCACGGAGACCACGCCGAGCATCATGGTTACCATGGCAACCACCATCATGAGAAGCACGGGGACCACCACCCTCACCACGGCGACCATCACGAGAAGCATCCCCACGGTTTCCATGGAAACCACGACGGTCACCATGGCGACCACCACCAGGAGAAGCATCCCCACGGTCACCATGGCGACCACGAGAAGAATCTTTACAGTTTCCATGGCAACCACCACGACCACCACGTGGAGAAGCATCCCCACGGTCACCATGGCAACCATGATGGTCTCCATGGCAACCACCACCAGGAGAAGCACGGGGACCACGCCGAGCATCACGGTTACCATGGCAACCACCACCAGGAAAAGCATCCCCATGGTTTCCATGGCGACCACGACGGTCTCCATGGAAACCACCGCCAGGAGAAGCACGGGGACCACGCCGAGCATCACGGTTACCATGGCAACCACAACGATCTCCATGGCAACCACCACCAGGAGAAGCATCCCCACGGTTTCCATGGCAACCATAACGGTCTGCATGGCAACCACCACCAGGAGAAGCATCCCCACGGTTTCCATGGCAACCACGCCCCCCACGGCGACCGCCCCTACGGTTTCCATAGCAACCGGGAGCATCCTCAGCCCGGTTACCACGGCAACGGCGGCGGCAAAGCCGGCAACCGGCTGGAGGGCGGTAACCATGGCAACGGACTGCAGCATCCGCTGCCCGGCAACCACCACGGTAACCATGGCAACCACCCCGGTAACCCTGGGGGGAATTTTGGGGGATTTTGGGGAAATTTTGGGAAATTTGTGGATTTTTAGGATTGGGATTTTCTTGGAGGATTTGGGGAAATTTTGGGGGGGATTTTGGAATAATTTGAGAGGATTTTGAGGAGGAATTTTGGGTGAATTTGGGTGAATTTGGGGAGAAATTTGGGCAAATTTGGGGAGGAATTTGGGGAGAAATTTGGGTGAATTTAGGGGAGAAATTTGGGTGAATTTGGGGAGGAATTTGGGAAAGAATTTGGGGAAGAATTTGAGGGAATTTGGGGCTCCTGGGATTGAGATTTTGGGGAGTGAATTTGGGTGAATTTGGGGAGAAATTTGGGGTGAATTTGGGGAAGAATTTGAGGGAATTTGGGATTCCTTGATTGGGATTTTTGGGAGGGAATTTGGGGAGGAATTTGGATGAACTTCGAAAGAAATTTGGGTGAATTTGGGGAGAAATTTGGGGAAGAACTTGGGGAGAAATTTGGGGAAGAATTTGGGGAGAAATTTGGGGAAGAATTTGGGGAGAAATTTGGGTGAATTTGGGGAGGAATTTGGGGAAGAATTTGGGGAGAAATTTGGGTGAATTTGGGGGAGAAATTTGGGTGAATTTAGGGGAGAAATTTGGGTGAATTTAGGGTGAATTTGAGAGGATTTTGAGGAGAAATTTTGGGTGAATTTGGGGAAGAATTTGAGGGAATTTGGGACTCCTGAGATTGGGATTTTGGGGAGGGAATTTGGGGAGGAATTTGGATGAATTTGGGGAGAAATTTGGGCGAATTTAGGAAGGAATTTGGGTGAATTTGAGGAACAATTTTAGGGAATTTGAAACTCCTGGGATTGGGATTTTGGGGGTGAGTTTGGGGTAAATTCAGGGGGATTTTGAGAGGATTTTGGGTGAATGTATCGAAGAATTTGAGGAAGAATTTGGGAAAGAATTTGGGAAGAATTTGAGGGAATTTGGGAGTTCTGGGATTGGGATTTTGGGTGCGAATTTGGGGAGGAATTTGGGTGAATTTGGGGAAGAATTTGAAGGAATTTGGGACTCCTGGGAGGGGAATTTTGGGTGCAAATTTGGGTAGGAATTTCATCCTACTAGGGGCAATTTTGGGGCGATTTTGGGGCGATTTTGGGTCAAATTTCAGTGGATTTTAAGGAAAAATCAGGCCAATTTTGTGCAAATTTTGCGCGAATTTTGTAGAATTTTTCAGGAATTTCCCAAAACTCCCAATTCTAACCCCGAATTCCCCTCAGGCCCGTTGGAGGGTTTCCGGCTGACGTTCCCTCTGCGCACCGATTACGCCTTCGCGCTCGTCCGCGGCGCCGTCCGCAGCCCCTTGGCCGCCGTCTCCGCCTGTCTCTGGCTGCGCCCGGGACCCCCAAATTGGGGACCCCCAAATTCGGGACCCCCAAATTTGGGCACCCAAAATTCGGGCGGTGGCCCCACGTTGGGCGCCACAAATTTGGGCGGTGGCCCCACGTTGGGCGCCACAAATTGGGGTCGCGGCCCCACGTTGGGCGCCAAAAATTCGGGTGGTGCCCCAAATTTGGGAACCCCAAATTGGGGCACCCCAAATTTGGGAACTCCAAATTGGGGCACCCCAAATTCGGGCACCTCAAATTGGGGCACCCCAAATTTGGGGACCCCGTTTTCCTACGCGGCGCCGGGGCAGCCCAACGAGCTGGTGCTGCTGGCCTGGGGCGGGCGGCCCCTGGAGCTGCTGGTGGACGACCAGGTCAGGCAATTTTGGGGCATTTTGGGGGATTTTTGGGGTTTTTGGGGTTTTATTTGGATTTTTTGGGTTTTTTTAATGGGGTCATTTTCAAGTTTTTTTCGATTTTTTTCGACTTTTTTTCGATTTTTTTTCGAGTTTTTTTTGAGTTTTTTTCTATTTTTTTCGATTTTGTTTCTGATTTTTTTCCGATTTTTTCAGGTTTTTTTCGATTTTTTTCTGAGTTTTTCTGGGGGTTTTTTTGGGTTTTTTTCTGGGGTATTTTTTGAGATTTTTTCGATTTTTTTCGATGTTTTTCCGATTTTTTTTGATTTTTTTTTCGATTTTTTTTCAAATTTTTTCAATTTTTTTTCGATTTTTTTCTGGGTTTTTCTGGGGGCTTTTTTTTGAGTTTTTTTCTGAGGTGATTTTGGGATTTTAAAGGAATTTGGGGCTTTTGGGGGTTTTCATTGATTTTTTGGGGGTTTTTGCTTTTTTTCGGGGCATTTTTTAGGTTTTTTTGGGGTTTTATTGGGAGGATTTGTAGGTGGTTAAAGGCGGCTCCTGGAGCTGCTGGTGGAAGAGCAGGTGAGAGAATTTTGAGGAATTTTGGGAAATTTTGGGGGGATTTTGGGGATTTTTGGGATTTTGGGGTTTTATTTGGAATTTTTGGGATTTTATTTGGAATATTTGGGGGGTTTTGAGAGTTTTTTTGGGTTTTTTTCAGGTTTTTTTTGAGTTATTTTGTTTTTCCCCATTTTTTTTTCAGGTGATTTTTTTGGGATTTTTTGGGCTAATTTTGGAATATTTTGGATAATTTTGGGATAATTTTGTGATAATTTTGGCTAATTTCGGGTTCTCTGTCCCCCCAGGCGGTGTCGCTGTCGCTGAGCCCCGCCCCGGGCAGGTGGCACCACCTCTGTGTCACCTGGGCGGGGTTTGGGGCTCATTTTGGGCTAATTTCGGGGGTTTTTGGGCTAATTTCGGGGGTTTTTTTTATAATTTCGGTTATTTTGGGATATTTTTGGGATAATTTTGGCTAATTTCGGGTTCTCTCTCCCCCCCAGGCGGTGTCGCTGTCGCTGAGCCCCGCCCCGGGCAGGTGGCACCACCTCTGTGTCACCTGGGCGGCCCCGGGGGGCACCTGGAGAAGTTTCCAGGACGGGAAACCCCATGGGGGGGGGGAGGGGCTGGCGCCAGGCCACGCCCTCCGAGCCCACGGGGTGCTCGTGATTGGCCAGGAGCAGGTGAGAGCACACCTGGACAGGTGAGAGCACACCTGGGCACACCTGGGCACACCTGGGCACACCTGGGCACACCTGGGAGCCCACGGGGTGCTCGTGATTGGCCAGGAGCAGGTGAGGGGCAGGTGAGGGTACCTGGGCACACCTGGGCACACCTGGGCACACCTGGGCACACCTGAGAGCCCACGGGGTGCTCGTGATTGGCCAGGAGCAGGTGAGCACACCTGGACAGGTGAGAGCACACCTGGGCACACCTGGGCACACCTGGGCACACCTGAGAGCCCACGGGGTGCTCGTGATTGGCCAGGAACAGGTGAGAGCACACCTGGGACAGGTGAGGGTACCTGGGACAGGTGAGGGACAGGTGTGTTACCTGTGCCCAGGTGTGTCTGTGTCTGTGCCCAGGTGCGCTCAGGTGTGTCTGTGTGTGTGCCCAGGTGTATCTGTGTGTGTGCCTGGCTGCGTTACCTGTGCCCAGGTGTGTCTCTGTGTGTGCCCAGGTGTGTCTGTGACTGTGCCCAGGTGTGCCCAGGTGAGCTCAGGTGAACTCAGGTGTGTCTGGGTGTGTCTGTGCCTGCCCAGGTGTGCCCAGGTGTGCCCAGGTGTGCTCTGGTGTGTCTATGTGTGTGCCCAGGTGTGTCTGTGGGTGTGACTGGGTGTGCCCAGGTGTGTTACCTGTGCCCAGGTGAGCTCAGGTGCGCCCGTGTGTTGCTGTGTGTGTGCCCAGCTGTGCCCAGCTGTGCCCAGGTGTGCCCAGGTGTGTTACCTGTGCTCAGGTGTGCTCAGGTGTGTCTGTGGGTGTGCCCAGGTGTGTTACCTGTGCCCAGGTGTGCCCAGGTGTGTCTGTGTGCATGCCCAGCTGTGCCCAGATGAGTTACCTGTGCCAGGTGCGCTCAGGTGTGTCTGTGTGTGTGCCCAGGTGTGTCTGTGGGTGAGTTACCTGTGCCCAGGTGTGTCTGTGTGTGTGTCTGTGCATGCCCAGGTGTGCCCAGGTGAGCTCAGGTGTGTCTGTGGCTGTGCCCAGGTGTGTTACCTGTGCCCAGGTGAGCTCAGGTGTGTCTGTGTGTGTGCCAAGGTGTGTTACCTGTGCCCAGGTGTGCCCAGGTATGCCCAGGTGAGCTCAGGTGTGACTCTGTGTGTGCCTGGCTGTGTTACCTGTGCCCAGGTGTGTCTGTGGGTGTGCCCAGGTGTGTTACCTGTGCCCAGGTGTGCCCAGGTGTGCCCAGGTGTGCTCAGGTGTGTTACCTGTGCCAGCTGTGCCCATGTTTTGCTGTGGGTGTGTTACCTGTGCCCAGGTGTGTTACCTGTGCCAGGTGTGTTACCTGCTCTCAGGTGCCCCTGTGTGTCTGTTCCAGGACACCCTCGGGGGCGGGTTCGACGCCACCCAGGCCTTTGTGGGGGACGTGGCCGAGCTGCACCTGTGGAGCCGCGCCCTGAGCCCACCTGAGGTGGCGGCGCTGTCCAGGTGTGACTCACCTGCCCGCGGGGACCTGCTGGCCTGGGCACGGCCCCACCTGGAGCTGCACGGTGGGGTCACCACCCGGCCCTTTGCAGCGTGTACCTGAGACACCTGAGATACACCTGGGATACCTCAAACCTCACCTGAGATACACCTGAGAGACACCTGGGACACACCTGAGAGACCCCAAAACTCACCTGAGAGACACCTGAGATACACCTGGGACACACCTGAGAGACCCCAAAACTCACCTGAGAGACACCTGAGATACACCTGGGACACACCTGAGATACACCTGAGAGACCCCGAAACTCACCTGAAAGACACCTGGAGACCCCAAAACTCACCTGAGATACACCTGAGCACACCTGAGATACACCTGAGATACACCTGAGATACACCTGAGAGACCCCGAAACTCGCCTGAGAGACCCCAAAACTCACCTGGGACACCCCCATGGGGACCCTCCCTACACCCGGGACCCCCCAAATTTCCCAAAATTCCCCCAAAATTCCCCAAATTCCCCCCATATTCCCCCAAATTTCCCCAAAATTCCCCAAATTCCGCCCTAATTCCCCAAATTCCCCAAATCTCCCAAATTCCCCCGAAACTCCCCAAATTCCACCAAAATGCCCCAAAATTCCCCCCAAATTTCCCCAAACTCCAAAAATTGGCTCCAAATTCCCCCAAAATCCCCAAATTCCCCAAATTTCCCAAGTTCCCCAAATTCCCCCCAAATTTCCCCAAATTTCCCCAATTTGCCCCAAATTCCCCCAAATTCTGCCCAAACTCATAAAAATTGGCCCCAAATTCCCCAAATAGTTTCCCTAAATTCCCAAAATTTGCCCCCAAACCCCAAAAATTGGCCCCAAACTCCCCAAAAATTCCCCCAAAAAAATCCCAAAAAATTCCCCAAATTCCCCCCCCGGCCCCTCCCCCCCAGGCCCCTCCCCCTCCCGAATTCCCGAAGAAAATTCCGGAATTTTCGGATTTCTCCATTTTTTTTATTGGGACCATAAATAAAGGGGGGGGGGGGGGGAGGGGCCGGGACCCCCCGGAGCCCCAAACCGGGCGGGAAATTCGGGAATTTCGGGAGGAATTCGGGAATTTTGGGAAAATTTGGGAATTTTGGGAGGAATTTTGGGATTTTGGGAGCCAAATTTGGGATTTCCGGGAGGAATTTGGGGGATTTTGGGGGGAATTGGGAATTTTGGGAGGGATTTTGGGAGCCAAATTCAGGATTCCCACAGAAAATTTTGGGAATTTGGGGATTCCCAAGGAAGATTTTGGGAGGAATTTTGGGATCGGAATTCGGGATTCTCGGGGGAGAATTTTGGGACTTTTGGGGCTCCCAGGGGGAAATTTGGGAATTTTGGGATTGTGGGAGGAATTTTGGGACACCCAGAAATGAAAATTTGGGAATTTTGGGAATGTTTGGGCTCCCAGAGGCGAAATTTTGGGGCTCCCAGGGGCGAAATTTTGGGATTTTGGGGATCCCCAAGTGGAATTTTGGGATTTTTGGGGCTCCCAGGAGTGAAATTTTGGGAATTTTGGGAATTCTGGGGCTCCCAGGGGCGAAATTTTGGGAATTTTGGGAATTCCGGAGCTCCGGCCGCTGCCTCCGGCTCCTTTCCCAGTCCGGCGGAATTTTGGGGGGAATTCCCCCAAATTTGGGGAATTTTTCGGGAGGTTCCAGCTGGGAATTCCGGGGGTCCCGCCCCCTTCGTTTTTCCGGGAATTTTGGGGGTTTTTTTTAGGGATTTTCCGGCTTTTTCTTGACCGAAATTCGCTTTTTCCGCGCCGCCAACATCTCGTAGAAGGGATCCACGCTCACCGCCGCCCTGCCGGAATTTCGGGAATTTTTAGGAATTTTTTGGGAATTTTTGGGGTCCCAACACCTCAGGGACCCCCCAGGAAAAAATTCCACCCAAAATCCCCCCCAAAAATCCCAAATTTGTGAGAAAATGACCCAAAATCCCCCCAAAGTCCCCCAAAAATTCACCAAACCCCCCCCCCAAAAATTTCCCCCAAATTTCCCAAAAATTCCACAAAAATTCCCTAAAAATCCCACAAAAATACAAAGAAAAAATCCCCCCCAAAAAATTCCCCAAAAATCCCCCCAAAATTCCCATTTTGACCCCAAAAATCTCATTTAAAAACCCCAAATAACTTACGGATTTTTTTTTAATTTTTGGGAAGTTTTTTGGGAATTTTTTGGAATTTTTTTTGGAATTCTGGGTCTCACTGGATGGATTTGAACCCAAAAATCCCCCAAAAATCCCATTTTAACCCCCAAAATTCCCATTTTAACCCCCAAAAATCCCGTTTAAAAACCCCCAATTAATTCCCGTGATTTTTTTTTAATTTTTTTTGATTTCTTTGGAATTTTATGGAATTTTGGGGAATTTTTTCCGGTCACACTGGATGGATTTGATCCATAAAATCCCATTTTTGTGTCCAAAAATCCCATTTTCACCCCCAAAAATCCCATTTAAAAACCCCAAATGAACTCCATGGGATTTTTTCTAAATTTTTGGGAATTTTTTGGGAATTTTTGATAATTTTTTCTGGGAATTCCGAGACTCACTGGATGGATTTGAACCCAAAAATCCCCCAAAAATCCCTGAAAAATCCCATTTTCATGTCCAAAAATCCCATTTTAAGCCCCAAAAACCCCATTTAAAAACCCCAATTAAATGTACAGAATTTTTTTATGAATTCCAAGGAATTTTTTGGGAATTTTAGGGAATGTTTTCCTGTCTCACTGTATGGATTTGATCCACTCGTCCTTCTGCTCCCGCGTGGGCGCGGAGATCCGGTACACGGCGTGGTTCCCCTCCACCACGCGCCCGTCCGCCTCCGTCTTGCACGCCTTGATCAGCTGCCCCCGGCTGTTGGGGATGTACAGCTCGAAGCAGTGCTGGGAAACGGGAAAAACCAGTTAAAACCAGTTAAAACCAGTTAAAACCAGTAAAAACTAGTTTGGGGAAAATTGGGGTGGGATTGGGTAAAAGGCGCCAGAGATCAAGGGGAAAAATGGGGTAAAAATGGGAATTTTGGGGTCTTTAAAATGGACTGGAAAGGCTTAAAAAACAGTTAAAACCAGTATGAACCAGTATAGACCAGTATAAACCAGTAAAAACCAGTATAAACCAGTTAAAAAACAGTATGGACCGGTTTGGGGAAAATTGGGGTGGAATTGGGGAAAGGGCGATGGAGGTAGAGGGGAAAAATGGGGGAAAAATGGGAAAAATGGGAAATGGGGGGAAAAATGGGAATTTTGGAGAGTTTAAAGTGGTCTGGAAAGGGTTAAAAATCGGTATAAACCAGTTAAAACCAGTTAAAACCAGTATAAACCAGTTTGGGGAAAATTGGGGTGGGATCAGGTAAAAGGCGCCAGAGATAGAGCGGAAAAATGGGGGAAAATGGGAATTTTGGGGAGTTTAAAATGGTCTGGAAAGGGTTAAAAAACAGTTAAAACCAGTATGAACCAGTTAAAACCAGTAAAAACCAGTAAAAACCAGTAAAAACCAGTTAAAACCAGTTAAAAAACAGTATAAACCAGTTTGGGGAAAATTGGGGTGGAATTGGGTAAAGGGCGACGGAGATAGAGGGGAAAAATGGGAATTCTGGGGTCTTTAAAATGGACTGGAAAGGGTTAAAAACCAGTATAAACCACTTAAAACAGTACAAGCCAGTTAAAACCAGTATAAACCAGTTAAAACCAGTTAAAAAACAGTTAAAACCAGTAAAAAACAGAAAAAACCAGTTAAAACCAGTAAAAACCAGTTAAAAAACAGTAAAAAACAGTATAAACCAGTAAAAAACAGTTAAAAACCAGTTAAAACCAGTTAAAAAACAGTTAAAACCAGTAAAAAACAGAAAAAAACAGTTAAAACCAGTAAAAACCAGTTAAAAAACAGTAAAAAACAGTATAAACCAGTAAAAAAACAGTTAAAAACCAGTTAAAAACCAGTTAAAACCAGTAAAAACCAGTTAAAACCAGTAAAAACCAGTTTGGGGAAAATTGGGGTGGGATCGGGTAAAGGGCGATGGAGGTAGAGGGGAAAAATGGGGAAAATGGGATATTTAGGGGAGTTTAAACTGGTCTACAAAGGGTTAAAAATCGGTATGAACCAGGTTAAACCAGTACAAACCAGTATGAACCAGTTTGGGGAAAATTGGGGTGGAATCGGGTAAAGGGCGATGGAGATAGAGGGGAAAAAATGGGGGAAATGGGGGAAAAATGTGGATTTTAGGGACTTCAAACTGGTCTGGAAAGGGTTAAAAAGCAGTTAAAACCAGTAGAAACCAGTATAAACCAGTACAAACCAGTATGGACCGGTTTGGGGAAAATTGGGGTGGAATTGGGTAAAGGGCGATGGAGACAGAGGGGGGAAAATTGGGGAAAATGGGAATTTTGGGGACTTTAAACTGGTCTGGGTAAAAATCGGTATGAACCACTTAAAACCAGTATAAACCATTAAAAAACCAGTTAAAAACCAGTAAAAAACAGTATGGACCAGTTTGGGGAAAATTGGGGTGGAATTGGGTAAAAGGCGCCAGAGATCAAGGGGAAAAAAGGGGTAAAAATGGGAATTTTGGGGTCTTTAAAATGGACTGGAAAGGGTTAAAAACCAATAAATACCAGTAGAAACCAGTATAGACCAGTATAAACCACTTAAAACCAGTATAAACCAGTTAAAAAACAGTATGGACCGGTTTGGGGAAAATTGGGGTGGAATTGGGGAAAGGGCGATGGAGGTAGAGGGGAAAAATGGGGGAAAAATGGGAAAAATGGGAAATGGGGGGAAAAATGGGAATTTTGGAGAGTTTAAAGTGGTCTGGAAAGGGTTAAAAATCGGTATAAACCAGTTAAAACCAGTAAAAACCAGTATAAACCAGTATGAACCAGTAAAAACCAGTTAAAAAACAGTATGGACCGGTTTGGGGAAAATTGGGGTGGAATCAGGTAAAGGGCGATGGAGGTAGAGGAGAAAAATGGGTGGAAAATGGGAATTTTGGGGGGTTTAAAGTGGACTGGAAAGGGTTAAAAATCGGTATAAACCAGTAAAAACCAGTTAAAAACCAGTAAAAACCAGTATGGACCGGTCTGGGGAAAATTGGGGTTAAAGGGCGATGGAGGTGGAGGGGAAAAAAGGGACAAAATGGGGGGAAAAAATGGGGGGAAATGGGGAAAAAATGGGAATTTTGGGGAGTTAAAAGTGGTCTGGAAAGGGTTAAAAACCAGTATGGACCAGTATGGACCAGTAAAAACCGGTTTGGGGAAAATTGGGGTGGGAATGGGTATTTTGGGACAATTTCTGGGGTGATTCTGGGGTGTTTTGGGGAATTTTGATGTGATTTTTGGGGTTATTTTGGGATAATTTTTGGGGCCTTTTGAAATGAATTTTGGGGTGAATTTGGGGTTATTTTGGGACAATTTTTGGGTGATTCTAGGGTATTTTGGGGTTATTTTGGGGTGATTTTGGGGGTTATTTTGGGGTTATTTTCAGGCGATTTTGGGCTGATTTTTGGGGGATTTTGGGCTGATTTTCGGGGGATTTTGAGAAGATTTTTGGATGATTTTTGGGGTTATTTTGGGATAATTTTTGGGGTGATTCTGGGGTATTTTGGGGTGATTTTGGGACAATTTTTGGGGTGATTCTGGGGTATTTTGGGGTTATTTTGGGGTGATTTTGGGGGTTATTTTGGGGTTATTTTCAGGCGATTTTGGGCTGATTTTGGGGGGATTTTGGGCTGATTTTTGGTGGATTTTGAGAAGATTTTTGGATGATTTTTGGGGCATTTTGAGATGATTTTTGGATGATTTTTGGGGTTATTTTGGGATAATTTTTGGGGTGATTTTGGGGTGATTTTGGGTGATTTTTGGGGCTCTCACCGGCTTGCGCGGATCCTCGACCTCGCGGATGCTCAGGTTCTCCAGGGGGATGATTCCCCGCGGCTCCTTGTCCTGAAAATTCCGGAATTTCAGGAATTTTTTGGGAATTTTTGGGAATTTTTGGGGAATTTCAGGGAATTTGGGGTTTTTTTGGGGAAATTTGGGATCCCAGGGAGGGATTTTGGGGTGGATTTGGGGGATTTTGGGGCAGATTCCACCTGGTGGATGATCCCTGCAGCTCCTTGTCCTGGAAATTCGGGAATTTTGGGGAATTTTGGGGTGAATTTTGGGAATTTTGGGGTGAATTTGGGGGATTTTGGGTCTCACCGTGGTGTACTCGAAGTAGTAGAGGTGAATTTGGGATATTTTGGGTGGATTTTGGCTGTTTTGGGTTATTTTGAGGTGGATTTGAGGGATTTTGGGGGTCCCGAGATGGATTTTGGAATTTTTGGGGTGAATTTTGGGAATTTTGGGGTGAATTTTGGGGTGAATTTTGGGGTTTTTGGGTCTCACCGTGGTGTACTCGAAGTAGTAGAGGTGAATTTGGGATATTTTGGGATATTTTGGCTGTTTTTGGGTTATTTTGAGGCGGATTTGAGGGATTTTGGGGGTCCTGAGATGGATTTTGGAATTTTTGGGGTGAATTTTGGGGTGAATTTTGGTAATTTTGGGGTGAATTTGGGGGTTTTTGGGTCTCACCGTGGTGTACTCGAAGTAGTAGAGGTGAATTTGGGTTATTTGGGGTGGATTTTGGCTGTTTTGCGTTATTTTGAGGCGGATTTGAGGGATTTTGGGGGTCCCGAGATGGATTTTGGAATTTTTGGGGTGAATTCTGGGAATTTTGGGGTGAATTTGGGGTGAATTTTGGGGTGAATTTTGGGGTTTTTGGGTCTCACCATGGTGTACTCAAAGTAGTAGAGGTGAATTTGGGTTATTTTGGGTGGATTTTGGCTGTTTTGGGTTATTTTGAGGCGGATTTGAGGGATTTTGGGGGTCCCGAGATGGATTTTGGAATTTTTGGGGTGAATTTGGGGTGAATTTTGGGGTGAATTTTGGGGTTTTTGGGTCTCACCGTGGTGTACTCGAAGTAGTAGAGGCAGTTGTCGGTCAGGATGAACCAACGGCGCTTCCACGTCTTCACCCGCCCGCCTGAGGGGGATTTGGGGGAAATTTGGGGGATTTTGGGCAATTTTGGGGATTTTGGGGAAATTTGGGGGCATTTTGGGTGAGCTCGGGGTAAATTTGAGGAGATTTTGGAGGGAATTTTGGAAAGATTTTGGATTTCTGAGGTAATTTTTGGGGGAATTTGGGTGAGATTTGGGTGAATTTTGGGAGATTTTGGAGGGAATTCAGGAGAATTTTGGGGGAATTTGGGGGATTTTGGGAGATTTTGGATTTTTGAGGGAATTTTGGGGGGATTTCCGGGGAGTTTTGGGTGAATTTGAGGAGATTTTGTGGGGAATTCAGGGGAATTTTGGATTTTTGAGGGAATTTTGGGGGATTTGAGGGAATTTAGGGGGAAATTCAGGGTAAATTTGGGGAATTTGGGGGATTTTGGGGAAATTTGGGATTTTTTGGAGGAATTTTGGGGGGATTTGGGGAGAGTTTTAGGGAAATATGGGAAGATTTTGGGGCAAACTCAGGAGAATTTCAGGGAATTGGGGAGAAATTTGGGGAATTTTGGGGAATTTTGGGGAATTTTGGAGTGATTTTGGATTTTTGGGGGGATTTGGGGGGAATTTGGGGATTTTTTGGGGGGTCCCCACCCCTGCACTCACCTCCTGGGGGGGTCCCAAAGGCAGCACCGGAGAAAATTTGGGGGAAATTTGGGGAATTTTGGGAACATTTTGGGAATTTTTGGAGTTTATAAAATTTTGGGGGGATTTCGGGGAATTTTGGGAGGATTTTAGGGGAATTTTGGGGGAATTTGGAAAAAATTTGGAAGAATTTTAGGGAATTTTAGGGACATTTGGGTGAATTTTTGGGGATTGGGGAATTTTGGGGGAATTTGAGAGAATTCCATGAGAATTTTGGGAAAATTAGAGGAAATTTTAGGGAGATTTGGGGGAATTTTAGGGAAAATTTGGATGAATTTTTGGGAAATTGGGGAATTTAGAGGAAATTTTTGGGGAGATTTGGAGAATTTGGAAGGAATTTGGGGAAATTTGGGGGAATTTTGGGAAAATTTGGGGATATTTGGGAAGAATTTTTTTGGGGAAATTTTGGGGAAGAAAAGAAAGAAAAAGGAAAAAAAACCATTAAAATTCAGCAAAACCAAACTGGGGGAACTGGGAGGGGGCGTGGCCAATGCGAGGTGGGCGTGGCCAAAGCGAGGTGGGCGTGGCCAATGCGGGGTGGGCGTGGCCAATGCGAGGTGGGCGTGGCCAATGTGAAGTGGGCGTGGCCAGGGGCGTGTCCCACCCCCTTTAACCCAATAAAAGGTCAAAAATTGCCCAAAATTTGGGATTTTGGAGTATTTCGGGTGGGATTTTTTGGGCGTGGCCAGGTGAGGGCGTGGCCCAGGTGAGTGGGCGTGGCCCAGGTGAGGTGGGCGTGGCCCAGGTGATGTGGGCGTGGCCATGGCAGATCCCACCCACATTCAAGCCCCAAAAACCTCAAAAAATGACCAAAAATCGTAATTTTGGAGTATTTTGGGCGGGATTTTTTTGGGCGTGGCCAGGTGAGGGCGTGGTCCAGGTGAGGTGGGCGTGGCCCAGGTGAGGAGGGCGTGGCCAGGGCAGACCCCACCCACTTTGAGCCACATTCGAGCCCCAAAAAACCTCAAAAAATGACCAAAATTGGGGATTTTTGAGTATTTGGGGTGGGATTTTTTGGGTGTGGCCAGGTGAGAGTGTGGCCCAGGTGAGTGGGCGTGGCCCAGGTGAGGTGGGCGTGGCCCAGGTGAGTGGGCGTGGCCAGGGACGAGTCCCACCCTCTCCAAACCACCCTAAACCCCCATAAAACCAAAAAAATGACCAAAAATTGGGATTTTGGAATATTTCGGGCGGGATTTTTTGGGCGTGGCCAGGTGAGGGCGTGGCCCAGGTGAGTGGGCGTGGCCCAGGTGCGGTGGGCGTGGCCAGAGCAGATCCCACCCACTATGAGCCACATTCAAGCCCCAAAAAAACTCAAAAAATGACCAAAAATCGGAATTTTTGAGTATTTCGGTTGGGATTTTTTGGGCGTGGCCAGGTGAGTGGGCGTGGCCAGGTGAGGGCGTGGCCCAGGTGAGGTGGGCGTGGCCAATGCGTGGTGGGCGTGGTCATAGCAGATCCCACCCACATTCACGCCCTAAAAAAACTCAAAAATTGCCCAAAATTTGGGATTTTCGAGGATTTTGGGCGGGATTTTTTGGGTGTGGCCAGGTGAGGGCGTGGCCCAGGTGTGGTGGGCGTGGCCCAGGTGAGTGGGCGCGGCCAGGGGCGAGTCCCACCCTCTCCAAACGACCCTAAACCCCCCCAAAAAATAAAAAAGGACCAAAAATCGGGATTTTTGAGTATTTTGGTTGGGATTTTTTGGGTGTGGCCAGGTGAGGGCGTGGCCCAGGTGCGGTGGGCGTGGCCCAGGTGAGTGGGCGTGGCCACGGGTGTGTCCCACCCTCTCCAAACAACCCTAAACCCTCATAAAACCAAAAAATTGCCCAAAAATTAGGATTTTGGAGCACTTTGGGCGGGATTTTTTGGGCGTGGCCAGGTGAGGGCGTGGCCCAGGTGAGGGGGCGTGGCCCAGGTGAGCGGGCGGGGCTCACCCAGCTTCAGCAGCCAGCCCTCGCGGTCGGGGTTGAAGAAGGTGTGCGTCAGGTCGTTGCCGTCGTCCTCGGGGATCTTGAAGGGCTCCGAGCGGATGCTCTCGTACAGGTTCTGCGTTTCGGGGAAAATTCGGGGGGTTTTGGGAAAATTCGGGGGTTTCGGGGAAATTTGGGGATTTGGGGGGAAATTTGGGGAATTCGGGGATTTGGGGGAAAATTTGGGCGAAATTTGGGGGAAATATGGGGATTTGGGGGGAAAATTCAGAGATTTCAGGGAAAATTTGATGTATTTTTGAGGGAAATCTGGGGATTTTGGGGAAAGTTTGGAAATTTTGGGGAAAATTTGTGGATTTTGGGAAAATTTTGGGGACTTCTCAGGAAATTTGGGGATTTTTGAGGGAAATTTGGGGATTTGGGGGGGAAATTCAGAGATTACGGGGAAAATTCTGGGGAAATTCGGGGATTTGGGGAAAATTTGTGGATTTTGGGAAAATTTTGGGGACTTCTGGGGAAATTTGGGGATTTTGGGGGTAAAATTCAGAGATTTCAGGGAAAATTTGGGGGATTTTTGAGGGAAATTTGGGGATTTTTGGGGAAAATTTGGAAGTTCGTAAAATTTTAAAATAAAATAAAAGTACGTAAAATTTTAAGAGTTTTTGAAGACATTTGGAGATTTTGGGGAATGTGGGGAATGTTTGGAAATTTTGAGAGAAATTGGGTTATTTTGGGAAAATTTTGGGGACTTCTGGGGAAATTTGGGGGTTTTTGAGGGAAATTCAAAGATTTTTGGGGAAAATTTGGGAGTTTTTGGGGAAGATTTGGAGATTTTGGGGGGAACTGTGGGGAATTTGGGGAAAATTTGGGAATTCTGGGGAAAAATATGAGGAATTTGGGGGTAACTTGGGGATTTTGGGGAAAATTTGTGGATTTTGGGGACTTCTGGGAAAATTTGGGGATTTTTGAGGGAAATTTGGGGATTTGGGGGGAAAATTCAGCAATTTCGGGGGAAATTTGGGGGATTTTTGAGGGAAATTCGCAGATTTTGGGAGAAGATTTGGGGGATTTTTGAGGGAAATTTGGGGATTTTGGGGAAAATTCAGAGATTTGGGGGAAAATTTGGGGGATTTTTGGGGAAATTTGGGGATTTTGGGGGAAAACTCAGAGATTTTGGGCAGCCTGTAAATCAAATCTCCGCCATTTTGATGGCCTAAAACCCCCCAAAATTCTTATTTTTTCACCATTTTCTCCCCAAATTTCACCCAAATTTCACCCAAATTTCACCCAAATTTCGCCCAAATTTCGCCCAAATTTGGCCCAAATTTCGGCCCCACCCTGAGCAGCTCCTCGGGCAGGTCGCCGCCGTCGTTGATGCCATAAAACCCCCCAAAATTCCCATTTTTTCACCATTTTCTCCCCAAATTTCCCATTTTTTCACCTTTTTCTCCCCAAATTTCACCCAAATTTGGCCCAAATTTCGGCCCCACCCTGAGCAGCTCCTCGGGCAGGTCGCCGCCGTCGTTGATGCCCTAAAAACTCCCAAAATCCTCCTTTTTTCACCATTTTTTCACCATTTTTTCCCCAAATTTCACCCAAATTTCACCCAAATTTCACCCAAATTTCACCCAAATTTCACCCAAATTTCACCCAAATTTCGCCCAAATTTTGGCCCCACCCTGAGCAGCTCCTCGGGCAGGTCGCCGCCATCGTTGATGCCCTAAAAACCCCCCAAAATTCCCATTTTTTCACCATTTTTTCACCAAATCTCACCCAAATTTCGCCCAAATTTCACCCCCCACACCTGAGCACACCTGGCCACGCCCCCCCCGGCCACGCCCACCCCGAGCACCTGTCAATCAAATCTCCGCCATCTTGGATGCCCTAAATCCCCCCAAAATTCCCATTTTTTCACCATTTTTTCCCCAAATTTCACCCAAATTTCCATTGACACACCTGTCCACGCCCCCTGACCACACCCACTGACCACGCCCAATGACCACGCCCACCCCGAGCAGCTGTCAATCAAATCTCCGCCATTTTGATGCCCTAAAACCCCCTAAAATTCCTATTTTTTCCCCAAATTTCACCCAAATTTCACCCAAATTTCACCCAAATTTCACCCAAATTTGGCCCAAATTTCTCCCCACCCTGAGCAGCTCCTCGGGCAGGTCGCCGCCGTCGTTGATGCCGCGGTTCATGGCCACGAAGCGCTCGGCCGAGGGTTTGTCGCGCACGTTGGGGTTGTGCAGGCTCGTGTTCAGCATGATCACGGCGAAGGACAGCACGTAGCACGTGTCTGGGGGGAAAAACCAAAATCCCGGGTTTTTACCAAAAAAATCGGACAAAATCCGCTTTTTTCACAATGAAAATCAGCCAAAATTCGCTTTTTTCCCAACAAAAATCGGTAAAAAATGCATATTTTTAAGTCCAGATTTGGGAAAAATGCGGATTTTTAACCCCAAAATTCACTGAATTCTCCAATTTCCAGCCATTCCAAAAAATTCCTGCCTGAAATCCCAAAAATTCCTAATTTTTATGGCGAAAATCGGCCAAAATCCGCTTTTTTCCCATCGAAAATCGGTAAAAATTCGCATTTTTAATGCCAGGTTCGGGGAAAATGCCCATTTTTAACCCCAAAATTCAGCAAATTGTAATATTTCCAGCCATTCCTGAAAACTCCCCGCCTGAAATCCCAAAAATTCCAATTTTTTACGGCAAAATCGGCGAAAATCCGCTTTTTTCCCAATGAAAATCGGTAAAAAATGCATACTTTTAAGCCCAGATTCGGGAAAAATGCGCATTTTTAACGCCCAAAATTCACCAAATTCTCCAATTTCCAGCCATTCCAAAAAATTCCTGCC
Source organism: Taeniopygia guttata (assembly GCF_048771995.1). Lineage (NCBI taxonomy): Eukaryota > Metazoa > Chordata > Aves > Passeriformes > Estrildidae > Taeniopygia > Taeniopygia guttata. The sequence goes on from NC_133062.1 coordinate 587,576, forward strand.
CGAAATACCAAAATTCTTATTTTTTACAGTGAAAATAGGCCAAAATTCGCCTTTTTCGCACTGAAATTTGGTAAAAAATCACATTTTTTACCTCAAATTCATGAATTTTCAGCCATTCCCCAAAATTCCGACATTCCCTAAAAATTTCCAAAGAGTTCCCGTTCATTTCCAAAAAATTCCCACCCAAAATCTCAAAAATTCCTATTTTTACAGCAAAAATAAGCGAAAGTTAGCTTTTTTACACTGAGAATTGGTAAAGAAACGCCCATTTTTAACCCCAGATTTGGAAAAAATGCGCATTTTTAATGCCCAAAATTCACTAAATTCTCCGATTTCCAGCCATTCCAAAAAATTCCTGCCTGAAATCCTAAAAATTCCTATTTTTTATGGCGAAAATAAGTGAAAATTCGCTTTTTTTGCACTGAAAATTGGTAAAAATTCGCATTTCTAACTCCTAAATTATTGAAATTCACAAATATTCAGCCATTCTCCAAAATTCCTGACATTCCCAAAAAATTTTCAGCCATTCCCAAAAAATTCCCACTCGAAATCCCAAAAATTCCTATTTTTTACGGCGAAAATAAGCAAAAATTTACCTTTTTCGCACTGAAAATTGGTAAAAATTCGCATTTTTAACGCCAGATTCGGGAAAAATGCGGATTTTTAACCCCCAAAATTCACTGAATTCTCCAATTTCCAGCCATTCTGAAAAATTCCTGCCCGAAATACCAAAAATTCCAATTTTTTACAGAAAAAAAAGGGAAAATTTGCTTTTTCTGCACTGAAAATTGGTAAAAATGAGCATTTTTAACTCTAAAATTCCTCAAATTCACGAATTTTCAGCCATTCCCGAAAAATCCTGACATTCCCAAAAGATTCCCACCCGAAATCCCAAATATTCCTATTTTTTACAGTGAAAATAAGTGAAAATTCGCTTTTTTTGCACTGAAAATTGGTAAAAATGAGCATTATTAACTCCAAAATTCCCTAAATTCTAGAATTTTCAGCCATTCCCCAAAATTTGTGACATTCCCAAAAAATTTTCAGCCATTCCCAAAAAAATCCCACCCGAAATTCCAAAAATTCCTATTTTTCACGGCCAAAATCGGCCAAAATCCGCTTTTTTCCCATCGAAAATCTGTAAAAAACGCACATTTTTAACCACAGATTTGGGAAAAATGTGGATTTTTAATCCCAAAAATTCACCGAATTCTCCGATTTTCAGCCATTCCTAAAAAATTCCCCGCTCAAAATCCTAAAAATTCCTATTTTTTACAGCAAAAAAAGTGAAAATTTGCATTTTTTGCACTGAAAATTGGTAAAAATTAGCATTTTTAAGCCCAAAATTCCCTAAATTCAAGAATTTTCAGCCATTCCCCAAAATTTGTGACATTCCCAAAAAATTTTCAGCCATTCCCGAAAATTTCCCGCCCAAAATTCCAGAAATTCCTGGTTTTTACGGCGAGAATAAGCAAAAGTTCACTTTTTTCACACCAAAATTTGGTAAAAAGGAGCATTTTTAACCACAAATTCCTGAATTTCCAGCCATTCCCCAAAATTCCCGACATTCGCTAAAAATTTCCAAAGAGTTCCTGTTCATTTCCAAAAAATTCCCACCCAAATCCCAAAAATTCCTATTTTTCACGGCCAAAATCGGCCAAAATCCGCTTTTTTCCCAATGAAAATCGGTAAAAAACGCACATTTTTAAGCCCAGGTTCGGGAAAAATGTGGATTTTTAATCCCAAAAATTCACCGAATTCTCCGATTTCCAGCCATTCTGAAAAAATCCCCACCCGAAATCCCCAAAATTCCCATTTTTTTCGGTGAAAAGAAGCGAAAATTTGCTTTTTTCGCACTGAAAATTTGTAAGAATGCGTATTTTTATCCCCAAAATTCCCTAAATTCAAGAATTTTCAGCCACTCCCCAAAATTCCTGACATTCCCCAAAATTTTTCAGCCATTTCAAAAAAATTCCTACCCGAAATCCCAAAAATTCCTATATTTTACGTCAAAAATATGTGAAAATTCGCTTTTTTCGCACTGAAAATTGGTAAAAATTCACATTTTTAACCCCAAATTCCCCAATTTCCAGCCATTCCCCCAAATTCCCAGCCACAGGTGTGCCCAGGTGTGCCCAGGTGTGCCCAGGTGTGCCCAGCTATGCCCAGGTGCATTACCTGTACCCAGGTGTGCCCAGCTGTGCCCAGGTGCATTACCTGTACCCAGGTGTGTTACCTGTGCCCAGGTGTGCAGTTACCTGTACAGGTGAACACGCCCGGGTTGCACAGGCAGTACCGCTGGGCGTGTTACCTGTGCCCAGGTGTGCCCAGGTGTGCCCAGGTGAGTTACCTGTGCCCAGGTGAGTTACCTGTGCCCAGGTGAGTTACCTGTACAGGTGAACACTCCGGGGTTGCACAGGCAGTACCGCTGGGCGTGTCAGGGCTGTGCCCAGGTGTGTTACCTGTACCCAGGTGTGCCCAGGTGTGCCCAGGTGTACCCAGGTGTGTTACCTGTGCCCAGGTGTGCCCAGGTGTATCACAGGTGTGCCCAGGTGTGCCCAGGTGAGTTACCTGTGCAGGTGAACACGCCCGGGTTGCACAGGCAGTACTGTGGGCGTGTCAGGGCTGTGCCCAGGTGTATCCCAGGTGTGCCCAGGTGTGTTACCTGTACCCAGGTGTGTTACCTGTACCCAGGTGTATCCAGGTGTATCTCAGGTGTGCCCAGGTGTGTTACCTGTCCCACAGGTGAGTTACCTGTACAGGTGAACACTCTGGGGTTGCACAGGCAGTACCGCTGGGCGTGTCAGGGCTGTGCCCAGGTGTGTCTCAGGTGTGTGTTATCTGTACCCAGGTGTGTTACCTGTGCCCAGGTGTGCCAGGTGAGTTACCTGTACAGGTGAACACCCCCGGGTTGCACAGGCAGTACCGCTGGGTGTGTTACCTGTACCCAGGTGTGTCAGGGCAGTGCCCAGGTGTGTGTTACCTGTACCCAGGTGTATCTCAGGTGTGCAGTTACCTGTACAGGTGAACACCCCCGGGTTGCACAGGCAGTACCGCTGGGCGTGTCAGGGCTGTACCCAGGTGTGCCCAGGTGTGTCTGTGGCTGTACCCAGGTGTGCCCAGGTGTGCCAGGTGAGTTACCTGTGCAGGTGAACACCCCCGGGTTGCACAGGCAGTACCGCTGGGTGTGTCAGGGCTGTGCCCAGGTGTGTTACCTGTGCCCAGGTGTGCCCAGGTGTGTCTGTGGCTGTACCCAGGTGTGCCCAGGTGAGTTACCTGTACAGGTGAACACGCCCGGGTTGCACAGGCAGTACCGCTGGGCGTGTCAGGGTGTACCCAGGTGTGTCAGGGCTGTGCCCAGGTGTGTTACCTGTACCCAGGTGTGCCCAGGTGTGCCCAGGTGCGTTACCTGTACAGGTGAACACGCCCGGGTTGCACAGGCAGTACCGCTGGGCGTGTCAGGGCTGTGCCCAGGTGTGTGTTACCTGTCCCACAGGTGTGCAGTTACCTGTGCCCAGGTGTGCGTTACCTGTACAGGTGAACACGCCGGGGTTGCACAGGCAGTACCGCTGGGCGTGTCAGGGCTGTGCCCAGGTGTGTTACCTGTGCCCAGGTGTGCAGTTACCTGTACAGGTGAACACGCCCGGGTTGCACAGGCAGTACCGCTGGGCGTGTCAGGGTGTACCCAGGTGTGTCAGGGCTGTGCCCAGGTGTGTTACCTGTACCCAGGTGTGCCCAGGTGTGCCCAGGTGCGTTACCTGTACAGGTGAACACGCCCGGGTTGCACAGGCAGTACCGCTGGGCGTGTCAGGGCTGTGCCCAGGTGCATTACCTGTGCCCAGGTGTGTGTTACCTGTACCCAGGTGTATCTCAGGTGTGCCCAGGTGTGTTACCTGTGCCCAGGTGAGTTACCTGTACAGGTGAACACCCCCGGGTTGCACAGGCAGTACCGCTGGGCGTGTCAGGGCTGTACCCAGGTGTGCCCAGGTGTATCTCAGGTGTGCCCAGGTGTGTCAGGGCAGTGCCCAGGTGTGCCCAGGTGTGTGTTACCTGTCCCACAGGTGCGTTACCTGTACAGGTGAACACGCCCGGGTTGCACAGGCAGTACCGCTGGGCGTGCCCAGGTGTGCCCAGGTGTGTTACCTGTACCCAGGTGTGTTACCTGTGCCCAGGTGTGTTACCTGTCCCACAGGTGTGCAGTTACCTGTACAGGTGAACACCCCCGGGTTGCACAGGCAGTACCGCTGGGCGAACGCCTCCATCATCCGATCGATCTTCTGCGCCTCCCCCGGCAGCCGGAAACTCCACAGGAACTGCCTGGAACGTTCCGGAAAGGTCACCTGGGGGCACCTGGGGTCACCTGGGGTCACCTGGGGTCACCTGGGGGCACCTGGGCACACCTGGGGGCACCTGGGGTCACCTGGGGTCACCTGGGGTCACCCGGGGTCACCTGGAATTCCCGAAAAGCCGCACCTGGGGAGCCCCAAACCCACCTGAGATGTCCCAGAACTTACCTGGGAGGCCCCCAGGTAACCCCAGGTGAGTCTCAAGTGTGCCCAGGTGTGCCCAGGTGTGCCCAGGTGTGTCCCAGGTGTGCCCAGGTGTGTCCCAGGTGTGCCCAGGTGTGTCCCACCCTCCCCAGGTGTGCCCAGGTGAGTCTCAGGTGTGCCCAGGTGTCCCCAGGTGTGTCCCAGGTGTGCCCAGGTGAGTCTCAGGTGCCCCCAGTTGTGTCCCACCCCCTGAGGTGTGCCCAGGTGAGTCTCAGGTGTGCCCAGGTGAGTTTCCATCATCACCAGCTGTGCCCAGGTGTGCCCAGGTGTGGCCCGGGTGTGTCCAGGTGAGTCCCCATCACTCCCAGGTGCCCCCAGGTGACTCTCAGGTGTCCCCAGGTGTCCCCAGGTGTGTCCCAGGTGTGCCCAGGTGTGCCCAGGTGTGTCTCAGGTGTGCCCAGGTGTGTCCCAGGTGTGCCCAGGTGAGTTCCCATCACTCTCAGGTGTGTCCAGGTGAGTTCCCATCACTCTCAGGTGTGTCCAGGTGAGTTCCCATCACTCTCAGGTGTGCCCAGGTGTGTCTCAGGTGTGCCCAGGTGAGCCCCGCCCCCCCAGGTGAGCCCCGCCCCCCAGGTGAGCCCCGCCCCCAGGTGTGAAGCCCCACCCCCCAGGTGTGCCCAGGTAAGCCCCGCCTCCCAGGTGTGAAGCCCCGCCCCCAGGTGAGCCCCGCCCCCCAGGTGAGCCCCGCCCCAGGTAAGCCCCGCCCCGCCCCCCAGGTGAGCCCCGCCCCCAGGTGAGCCCCGCCCCCAGGTGTGAAGCCCCGCCCCCAGGTGCCCCACCTGAGCGCCTGCACCAGGTTGAGGTCGGTGAACTCGTGCAGGTCCACGAAGGCGTGGAGCACGCCCAGGTTAAACTCCTCCCTGGGGGCGGGGCCGGGCTGTCAATCATCACCCCTGGCCACGCCCACCCCCTGTCAGTCATCCCTGGCCACGCCCACCCCCTGTCAGTCATCCCTGGCCACGCCCACCACTGTCAATCATCACCCCTGGCCACGCCCACACATTGTATATCACCCCTGGCCACGCCCACACCGCCAATCACCCAATCACCAGCCCTGTCAATCACCCCTGGCCACGCCCACCCCCTGTCAATCACCCCTGGCCACGCCCACCAGGGCAATCACCCAATCACAGCCCTGTCAATCATCCCTGGCCACGCCCACCCCCTGTCAATCATTCCTGGCCACGCCCACCCGGGCATTTACCCAATCACCGGCCCTGTCAATCACCCCTGGCCACACCCACCCCCTGTCAATCACCCCCTAGCCACGCCCACACTGCCAATTACCCAATCACCAACCGTGTCAATCATCCCTGGCCACGCCCACCCATTGTCAATCATCCCCGGCCACGCCCACACTGCCAATCACCCAATCAGAGCCCTGTCAATCACCCCTGGCCACGCCCACCCCTGTCAATCACCCCTGTCAATCATCCCTGGCCACGCCCACACTGCCAATCAGCCATTCACCGGCCCTGTCAATCATCCCTGGCCACGCCCACCCGGCCAATCACCCAATCACAGCCCTGTCAATCATCCATGGCCACGCCCACCCCCGTCAATCACCCCTGGCCATGCCCACACTGCCAATCACCCAATCACCAGCCCTGTCAATCACCCCTGGCCACGCCCACCCCTGTCAATCACGCTGGACTTGTTTTGGCCACGCCCACGGGTTCAAATAAGCCCCGCCCCCAGCTGTCAATCATTGCTTCCCTCAGTCCCTCCCAGTGCTCCCAGTTCCCTCCCAGTCCCTCCCAGTTGCTCCAAATCCCGTCCCAGTCTGTCCCAGTTCCCTCCCAGTCCATCCCAGTTCCCTCCCAGTGCCCTTTGAACCCTTCCCAGTCTCTCCCAGTTGCTCCTAGTTCCCTCCCAGTCTGTTCCAGTCCGTCCCAGTTTCCCTTTAACCCTTCCCAGTCCATCCCAGTTCCCCTTTAGTCACTCCCAGTGGCTTCCAGTTCCTTCCCAGTCACTCCCAGTCCATCCCAGTTTCCCTTTAACCCCCGCCAGTTCCCTCCCAGTTCCCTCCCAGTCCCTCCCAGTGCATCCCAATTCCCCTTTAGTTGCTCCCAGTGGCTCCCAGTGGCTCCCAGTCCCTCCCAGTTGCGCCCAATCCCTTCCCAGTTCCATCCCAGTCCCCCCCAGTTCCCTCCCAGTCTGTTCCAGTCCATCCCAGTTTCCCTTTAACTCCTCCCAGTCCATCCCAGTCCCTCCCAGTCCATCCCAGTTCCCTTCCAATCCCCTCCCAGTCCCTCCCAGTTGCTCCAAATCCTGTCCCAGTCCATCCCAGTTCCCCTTTAACCCCTCCCAGTTCCCCCCAATCCCCTCCCAGTCCCCCCCAGTCCCTCCCAGTTGCTCCCAGTCTGTCCCAGTCCATCCCAGTCTCCCTTTAACCCCTCCCAGTCCCTCCCAGTCTCTCCTAATCCTCTCCCAGTCCATCCCAATTCTCCTTTAACCCCTCCCAGTCCCTCCCAGTCCCTCCCAGTCCCTCCTAGTCCTCCCCAGTTCCATCCCAGTCCCTCCCAGTCTGTCCCAGTTCCCTCCCAGTTCCCCTTTAGTTGCTCCCAGTGGCTCCCAATCCATCCCAGTCCCTCCCAGTCCCTCCCAGTTCCCTCCCAGTCTGTCCCAGTCCATCCCAGTCCCCCCCAGTTTGCCCAGTCCGTCCCAGTTTGCCCAGTTTGCCCAGTTGGCACCTCTCTCCCAGGTAGTCTCCGATGGCCGTTTTGTTCAGCCCCTCCCCCTTGTAGAGGAAGCGCGCGATGTCCTCGGCCGTGTGCCGCAGCAGCTCCTGCTCCACCAGGAACTGGATCCCCTGCAGAATTCCCAAATTCCCGAATTCCCGGAATTCCCAAAAATTCCCAGACACGAATCCCAAAAATCCCCGCGGAAAAAACCCAAAATTCCCATTTTTTTACAGCGAAAATAAGTGAAAATTCGCATTTTTTACATTAAAAATCTGTCAAAATTCACATTTTTAAAGCTCAAAACCTTCAGGTTCCCGAATTCCCAAAATTCCCAAATATTCCCAACCATTCCCAAAAAATTCCCATGCAAAAGACCCAAAATTCCCCATTTTTACAGGGAAAATAAGCGAAAATTTGCTTTTTTTAACCACTGAAAAATCACATTTTTAACCCTAAAACTTCCCAAATTCCCAAAAATTCCCGAACATTCCCAAAAATTCTCAACCCCAAATCCCAAAAATCCCCGCGGAAAAACCCCAAAATTCCCATTTTTTAGAGCGAAAATAAGTGAAAATTCGCTTTTTTTACATTAAAATTTCGAATTTTTTGCCCTAAAAACCCTCAGGTTCCAAAATTCCCGGAATTCCCGAACATTCCCAAAATTCCCAGACCCAAAGCCCAAAAATTCCTGCGGAAAAAATCCCAAATTTCCATTTTTTAGAGCGAAAATAAGTGAAAATTCGCATTTTTTACATCAAAAATCGGTCAAAATTCGTATTTTTAAGGCTCAAAACCTCCAACTTCCCAAATTCCCGAAATTCCCGAATTCCCGGAATTCCCGAAAATTCCCAGACACAAATCCCAAAAATCCCCGCGCAAAAACCCCAAAATTCCCATTTTTTACAGCGAAAATAGGTGAAAATTTGCCTTTTTTACATTAAAAATACGAATTTTTTGCCCTAAAAACCGTCAGGTTCCCAAATTCCCAAAATTCCCAAAAATGCCAAAAAATTCCCAAAAATTCCCAAAAAATTCCCAAAAAAAAACCCCAAATTCCCCATTTTTACAGCGAAAAGAAGCGAAAATTTGCTTTTTTTACACTGAAAATCGGTCAAAATTCACATTTTTTGCCCTCAAAACCTTCGGGTTTCCAAATTCAAAAAAAATCCCAAAAATTCCCCAAAAATTTGTGCCCAAAGTCCAAAAAATTCCCCGTTTTTACGGCGAAAATAAGTGAAAATTCGCTTTTTTTACACCGAAAATTGGTCAAAATTCACATTTTTTAAGCTCAAAACCCTCAACTTCCCAAATTCCCGAAATTCCGGAAAATTCCAAGACCCAAATCCCAAAAATCCCCGTGCAAAAAACCCAAAATTCCCATTTTTTACAGCGAAAATAAGTGAAAATTTGAATTTTTTACATTAAAAATTCGAATTTTTTGCCCTCAAAACCCTCAGGTTCCAAAATTCCTGAAATTCCCAAAAATTCCCAAAAAGTTCCAGCGCAAAAAACCCAAAATTCCCCATTTTTACAGCGAAAATAAGCGAAAATTCCCTTTTTTTTACACCCAAAAATGGTCAAAATTCAACATTTTTGCCCTCAAAACCTTCGGGTTTCCAAATTCAAAAAAAATCCCAAAAATTCCCCAAAAATTCATGCCCAAAGTCCAAAAAATTCCCCGTTTTTACGGCGAAAATAAGTGAAAATTCGCTTTTTTTACACTGAAAAATGGTAAAAATTCAAATCCAAAAAAATCCTCCAAATTTCCGAACATTTCCCCAAAAATCCCCCAAAATTCCCAAATTTTTACCCAAAATTCCCTGAAAAACTCCCCCAAAATCCCAAAAAGTCTCAAATTTCCCCCAAAAATCCCCAAAATTCCAAAACTCCATCAAAAATTCTCAAAATTTCCCAAAGAATCCCCCAAAAAATCCCCCCAAAAATCCAAATTTTTTCCCCAAAATACACAAAAAATTCCCCCAAAATTCCCCAAAAATCCCAAAATTCCTAGAAATTCCCAAAACTCCCCAAAATTCCCGAAATTCCCAAATTCCCGCTGACCTTTTTTGGGTCCATGTTGAATTTCTTGCGGCCCATCCCCATCTTCCGGTTCCGCTGCAGCGTCTTGCTGGAATTTCGGGAATTTCGGGAATTTTGGGAATTTTTGGGGATTTTTGGGGATTCTGACAAAAATTTGGGGGAAATTTGGGGGAAAATTGGGGATTTTTGGAGTTAAAAATGGGAATTTAGGGGATTTTGGGGGCATTTTTGGGAATCCTTGGGAATATTTTGGGAATTTGGGGGTCAAAAATGGGAAATTTTGGGAATTCGGGGAAAGTTTTGGGAATTTTTGGGGAATTTGGGGCAAAATTTGGGGTCAAAAATCGGCATTTTGGGGAATTTGGGGGGAATTTTTAGGGATTTGGCAGGAAATTTTGGGGATTTTTTTGGGAATATTTTGGGGATTTTTTGGGAGTATTTTGGGGATATTTTGGGAATATTTTGGGAATATTTTGGGAATATTTCGAGAATATTTTGGGAATTTGGGGGGATATTTTTGGGGCTATTTTAGGAATATTTTGGGATATTTTTGGGAATATTTTGGGAACTCTTTGGGGATTCATTGTGGTATTTTTGGGATATTTCTGGGGCTATTTTGGGATTTTTGGGGGATTATTTGGGAATATTTTGCGGCTATTTTGGGAATATTTTGGGGCTATTTTGGGAATTTTTTGGGAACATTTTGGGGCTATTTTGGGAACATTGTGGAGCTAATTTGGGATTATTTTGGGGCTATTTTGGGAATATTTTTGGGGTATTTTGGGAATATTTTGGGTACATTTTGGGGCTATTTGGGGAATTTTTTGGAGCTATTTTGGGAACATTTTGGGGCTATTTTGGGATTTTTTGGGAGATGATTTGGGATATTTCTGGGGATATTTGGGGATATTTCTGGGGCTATTTGGGGAATATTCTGGGGCTATTTGGGGGCTATTTTGGGAGTATTTTGGGAACATTTTGGGGATTAATTGGGGTATTTTTGTGGCTATTTTGGGCACATTTTGGTAACATTTTGGGAACATTTTGGGGATTAATTGGGGTATTTTTGGGGCTATTTTGGTGCTATTTTGGGAATATTTTGGGAACATTTTGGGGATTAATTGGGGTATTTTTGGGATATTTCTGGGGATATTTTGGGGATATTTTGGGATTTTTTGGGAGATGATTTGGGATATTTTTGGTGCTATTTTGTGAATTTTTGGGGAACATTTTGGGCACATTTTGGGATTTTTTGGAGGATGATTTGGGATATTTTTGAGAATTTTTTGGGAACATTTTGGGAACATTTTGGGAACATTTTGGGAACATTTTGGGGCTATTTTGGGAGTATTTTGGGAACATTTTGGGGATTAATTGGGGTATTTTTGTGGCTATTTTGGGCACATTTTGGGAACATTTTGGGAACATTTTGTGGCTATTTTGGGCCATTTTTGGGGCTATTTTGGTAACATTTTGGGCCATTTTTGGGGAACATTTTGTGGCTATTTTGGGCACATTTTGTGCCCATTTTGGGCCATTTTTGGTAACATTTTGGGCCCATTTTGGGCCATTTTTGTGCCCATTTTGGGCCCATTTCGGGCACATTTTGGGAACATTTTGTGCCCATTTTGGGCCATTTTTGGCCCGTTTTGGGGCTCCTGACCTGCCCTCGGTGGCCTCCAGCCCCTCGACCTCGGTGATGGCGTCGCTGAGCTCCTCCCGCAGGCGCCGGATCTCCCCCAGCAGCTCCTGCTTCCGCCGCCGGATCGACTCCAGCTCCCGACGCTCCTCCGGGGACAGGTCCGGGGGCACTGCGGGCACAGCGGGCACAGGTGGGCAAAGGTGAGATCACCTGGGCACAGCTGGGTACCGCCCTGGCACACCTGAGCTCACCTGGGCACACCTGGGCACCGCCCTGGCACAGCTGAGCACCACCCTGGCACACCTGAGTGCATCCCTATCACTCCTGGGCACATCTGGGCACACCTGGGCACAGCTGAGATCACCTGGGCACACCTGGGTATGTCTATGATACACCTGGGTGTGTCTATGGCACACCTGGGCACTGCTCTGGCACACCTGAGTTCACCTAAGTACATCCCTGGCACACCTGGGCACACCTGAGTACATCCCTGTATCTTCTGGGCACACCTGGGCACACCTGGGATACACCTGGGCACAGGTGGGCACCGCCCTGGCACATATGGGCACCGCCCTGGCACACCTGGGTATGTCTATGATACACCTGGGCACACCTGAGATCACCTGGGTGTGTCTATGGTACACCTGGGCACACCTGGGATACACCTGGGAACCGCCCTGGCACACCTGGGTACTGCTCTGGCACACCTGGGCACACCTGGGTATGTCTATGATACACCTGAGTGTGTCTATGGCACACCTGAGCTCACCTGAGTACATCCCTGTCATACCTGGGCACACCTGGGCACACCTGGATACACCTGGGTATGTCTATGATACACCTGGGTGTGTCTATGGCACACCTGGGCACACCTGGGCACACCTGGGTACCGCCCTGGCACACCTGGTTATGTCTATGGCACACCTGGGTGTGTCTATGGCACACCTGAGCTCACCTGAGTACATCCCTGGCACACCTGGGCACACCTGGGCACTGCTCTGGCACACCTGGGCACACCTGAGTACATCCCTGGCACACCTGGGCTCACCTGGGCACTGCTCTGGCACACCTGGGCACACCTGAGTACATCCCTGGCACACCTGGGCTCACCTGGGCACCGCCCTGGACACACCTGGGCACTGCCCTGGCACACCTGAGCTCACCTGAGTACATCCCTGGCACACCCAGGCCTCACCTGGCCACGCCCACATTGCCTTGACCACGCCCACATGGCACCTGGGCACACCTGGGCACCGCCCTGGCACACCTGGGCACACCTGGGCACACCTGGCCACGCCCACATTGCCTTTACCACGCCCACCCGCACCGCCCTGGCCACGCCCACTTCCCACCTGCCCGTCATTTCCATGACCACGCCCCTTCCCCATCAAGCCCCGCCCCCTCATTGACTCAGTGCCCCGCCCCGCGCTGGCCACGCCCCTTTTCCGCATAAAGACGTGGGGGCGTGGCCTGACCAAAAGAGGCGTGGCCGTTACTAATGAATATTCATCAATCAGAATAGGCGTGGTCTAATTTGCATAGATCACAGGGCGTAATTAAAGAAAAGGGGCGTGGTCCGAAAAGGGCGTGGTCCTTTAAAAAGGGGCGTGGTTACGTCATAAAGGCCACGCCCACCCACGTGACCGCTCCTCGCCGCGCCATTGGTCCGCGCCTCACGAACCCTCTCCCCCCTCCCCGACCCCTCCGCTCCTTCCCCGCCGCCATTCCCGCCCCGGCCCCGCTCCCGGTCCCGCTCCCGCCGCCCTCACCGTAAACTCCGTCCTCCATGGCGGCCCCGGGGCGGCCCCTCCGCCTCCGCCGCCGCCGCCGCCGCCGCCGCCGCCGCCGCTCCGCCCGCCCCGCCGGGCCCGGGCCCGCGCCGGCTCCGCCACACGGCTGCGCCCGCCCCTCCTGCCGCGCCCGCCAATCAGCGCCGCGATCGCCCTGAGTGACAAGCGGCGCGGCCAATGGGAGGAGGGGGAAGGCGGGAGCAGAGCGCTGAGCAATGAGAGCGCGCGGAGGGTGATTGGCAGAGGGATGGACCAATCACAGAGTGGGGTGGGGCTGATATGATTGACAGGTGTCTCAGCCAATAGCAAGGGGGATTTGGGAAAGAGGCGGGCTTAACGCTTTATTGGCGTTTTGAGGAGTGCTTGTTAATATTAATGAGGCTCATTAATATTAATTAGGTGGCCTGAGGGCCTTTCCAGGTCTCAAATGTCCCAACTGGCCCCAAAACCCTCAAATTACCCAAATTCCCACAAAATTACCCCAAATTCCCCAAATTCTTACAAAATTTCCTCAAATTCCCACAAAGTTACCCCAAATTCCCCAAATTCTCACAAAATTACGCTGAATTCCCCAAATTCCCACAAAATTACCCCAAATTCCCCAAATTCTCACAAAATTACCCCAAATTCCCCAAATTCCCACAAAATTACCCCAAATTTCCCAAATTCTTACAAAATTTTCTCAAATTCCCAAAAAGTTACCCCAAATTCCCCAAATTCTCACAAAATGATCCCAAAATGACCCCAAAATTCTCACAAAATGACCCCAAATATCCCAAATTCTTACAAAATTTCCTCAAATTCCCACAAAATTACCCCAAATTCCACAAATTCCCACAAAAGGACCTCAAAATTCCACCAATTCCCACAAAATTTCCTCAAATTCCCACAAAATTACCCCAAATTCCACAAATTCCCACAAAATGACCCCAAAATTTCCCCAATTTCCACAAAATTTCCTCAAATTCCCACAAAATTACCCCAAATTCCCCAAATTCTCACAAAATTACCCCAAATCCCCCAAATTCTCACAAAATGACCCCAAAATGCCCCCGATTTCCACAACATTTCCCCAAATTCTCACAAAATTACCCCAAATTCCCCAAATTCCCACAAAATTTCCTCAAATTCCCAAAAAATTAACCCAAATTCCACAAATTCCCACAAAATGACCCCAAATTCCCCAAATTCCCACCAAATTCCCACTAAATTCCCCAAATTATCACAAAGATATCCCAAAATGACCCCGAAATTCCCCGAAATTCCCATAAAATGTCCCCAAATTCCCATAAAATGTCCCCAAATTCCCCAAATTCCAAAGAAATTCCCCAAAATGGCCCAAATTCTCCAAATTCCCACGAAATTACCTCAAAATTCCCCCAAATTCCCATAAAATGTCCCCAAATCCCCCAAATTTCTCAAATTCAAAAAAAAATCCCCAAATTTCCCCCAAATTCCCAAAATTTCCCACCAATGGCCCCAAATTCCCACCAAATTCCCAAATTCCCAAAAATGCCGCCGAATTCCCCAAAAATTCCCCAAATTCCCAAATTCCCCAAAATTTCCCCGAATTCCCAAAAAATTCTTGAATGTTCCTCCAAATTCCCACAGAATTCCCCAAAATGGCCCCAAATTCCCACTAAATTCTTCAAAATTTCTCCTAAATTCAAAAACTTTCCCAGAATTTTCCCAAAATGGCCTCAAACTCCCCAAATTTCCCCCAAATTCCCACAAAATTCTTCAAAATTCCCCAAAATTCCCCAAAATTCTCGAATTTTCTCCCAAATTCCGCCGTTTTCACGCGTGGTTTTTATTGGAAAGAGCGAAATTTCCATAAAAATTTGCATGCGGGGGGCGGGGCCAGCGCGGGGGGCGGGGCTTGCGGCGCAGTGGGCGGGGCTTACAGAAAGGGGCGTGGTTTGGGCACAGAAGGGGCGTGGCCTGAGCGGTGGGCGGGGCTTAGGAGGGTGGGACAGAAAGGGGCGGGGCTTGGGAAAGGGGGCGGGGCCTGGGGGGGCTCCCGATGATCCCAGCCCCCCCCACCGGCCCGGGACAAACTGGGACAAACTGGGACAGACTGGGATGAACTGGGACAGAGAAATTGGGCCAAACTGGTCCAAACTGGTCCAGACTGGTCCAGGGAAATTGGGCCAAACTGGTCCAGACTGGTACAGGAAACGGGGAGTTACTGGTCCAAACTGGTCCATGGAAATTGGGCCCAACTGGTCCAAACTGGGACAAACTGGTCCAAATTGGTCCAGGAAATTGGGGGATACTGGTCCAAACTGGGGCAAACTGGTCCAGGGAAATTGGGCCAAACTGGTCCAAACTGGTCCAGGAAACTGGGAATTACTGGGCCAAACTGGTCCAGACTGGTGCAGGAAACTGGGGGAAACTGGGCCAAACTGGTCCAAACTGGGACAAACTGGTGCAGGAAATTGGGAGTTACTGGTCCAAACTGGTCCAGGAAACTGGGAGAGATTGGGCCAAACTGGTCCAAACTGGTCCAAACTGGTCCATGGAAATTGGGCCAAACTGGGCCAAACTGGTGCAGGAAAGCTGGAGTTACTGGGCCAGACTGGTCCATGGAAATTGGGCCAAACTGGTCCAAATTGGTCCATGGAAATTGGGCCAAACTGGTCCAAACTGGGACAAACTGGTCCAGGAAACTGGGAATTACTGGGCCAAACTGATCCAAGCTGGTCCAAACTGGTCCAGGAAACTGGGGGAGACTGGTCCCGTATCAGGGAGGGAACTGGTCTGGACTGGGCCAAACTGATCCAAACTGGTCCAGGGAAATTGGATCAAACTGGTCCAAACTGGTCCAGACTGGTGCAGGAAACTGGGGGATACTGGGCCAAACTGGTCCAAACTGGTCCAGGGAAATTGGGCCAAACTGGTCCAAACTGGTCCAGACTGGTCCAGACTGGTCCAAACTGGTCCAAACTGGTCCAAACTGGTCCGTACTGGTGGGACACCCCGGGGGTCCCATCCCCCCCTTTAAGGCACTGGGACCCCCCGGGGGGTTGGGGGGGAGGGGCAAAATGGGGCAAAAAAAGGAGAAAAAGGGAAAAAGGAAAAATGGGGAAAAAATTGTTCAAAAAAAGGACAAAAAAAGACAAAAAAGGGCAAAAAATGACAAAAAAAGGACAAAAAAGGACAAAAATTACAAAAAAGTCAAAAAATGACAAAAAAAGACAAAAAAAGGACAAAAAAAGGACAAAAAAGGACAAAAAAGTCAAAAAAGGACAAAAAAGGCAAAAAAAGACAAAAAAGGACAAAAAAATGGCAAAAAGGACAAAAAAGGACAAAAAAGGACAAAAAATAACCAAAAAAGGAAAAAAAAGGACAAAAAAGGACAAAAAGGGACAAAAAAGGACAAAAAAGGACAAAAAGGAACAAAAAAAGGACAAAAAAAGGACAAAAAAGTTAAAAAATGACAAAAAAAGTCAAAAAAGGACAAAAAAAAAGACAAAAAAGGACAAAAAAGGGACCAAAAAAAGGGACAAAAAAAAGGGACAAAAAAGGGCAAAAAAAGACAAAAAATGACAAAAAAAGGACAAAAAAAGACAAAAAAGTAAAAAAAAGTCAAAAAATGACAAAAAAAAGACAAAAAAAGGATAAAAAGGGACAAAAAGGGACAAAAAGGACAAAAAAGGACAAAAAAGTCAAAAAATGACAAAAAAGGACAAAAATGACAGAAAAAAAAACCCCAAAAAATCAAAAAAAGGCAAAAAAGGGCAAAAATTACAAAAAATTGGGAAAAGGGAAAAAAAGGGAAAAAAGGGGAAAAAGGCAAATTTGGGTTCCCCCAGGGAGGGGAAATTTGGGGAATTTCCTCCAAAAATGACGATTTTGGGGCTCCAAAAAATGAGGAATTTTGGGACCCGGATTTTGGGGGATTTTGGGGTGAATTTTGGGTAAATTTGAAATGTGAATTTTGGGTAAATGTGAAATGTGAATTTTGGGGGATTTTTGGGGTATTTTGGGTGAATTTTCAGGGGGAATCCCAGGAAATTTTGGGTGAATTTTGGGCTGATTTTGGGCCAATTTTGGAGTGAATTTTGGGTGAATTTTGGGCTGATTTTGGGGATGATTTTGGGCCAATTTTGGGGTGGCTTTGGATGGATTTTGGGGTGAATTTGGATGAATTTTGTGCTGATTTTTGGGTGACTTTGAGATAATTTTGGGGTGATTTTGGATGAATTTCGGGGTGAATTTGGGATGAATTTGGGCCGATTTGGGGATAATTTTGGGGTGAATTTGGGATAATGTTGGGATGACTTTGAGTGAATTTTAGAGTGAATTTGGGATAATTTTGGGATGATTTTGGGGTGAATTTGGGACAATTTTGGGGTAATTTCGGGATAATTTCGGGGTGATTTTGGGATGACTTTGGGATAATTTCGGGGAGACTTTGGGATAATTTTGGGATAATTTTGGATGAATTTTGAGGTGAATTTGGGATAATTTTGGGATGATTTTTGAATGACTTTTGGACTGATTTTGGATGATGTTCGGGGTGAATTTTGGGCTGATTTTGGGGTGACTTTGGGATAATTTTGGGCTGATTTTGGGATAATTTTGGGGTGATTTTGAAGTGAATTTGGGGTGAATTTGGGACAATTTTGGGGTAATTTCGGGATGATTTTGGGGTGATTTTGGGATAATTTCGGGCTGATTTTGGGATAATTTCGGGCTGATTTTGGATGAATTTCGGGCTTATTTTGGGGCGATTTTGGGACAATTTTGGGGTAATTTGGGGCTGATTTTGGGGTGAATTTGGGATAATTTCTGGCTGATTTTGGGATGAATTTTGGGATGATTTTGGGGTGATTTTGGGGTGAATTTGGGGTGACTTTGGGATACTTTTGAGGTGACTTTGGGATAATTTCGTGCTGATTTTGGGATAATTTCGGGGTAATTTGGGGCTGATTTTGGGGTGAATTTGGGATAATTTGGGCCCGGCTCCCGCCCTAGACCGGGGTCGTTTTCCGGTTGAGGGTCCCGGTCCCTCCCCCCCCGGGGGTCTCCGCCCCTCCCCCACCCCCCGCCCCTCCCCCTCCCCCCCCCTGCAGCGTCAGGAAGGCGGGGCCGGGTGGGGGAGGGGCGGCGGTTACCGGAGGTGGGGGAGGGGCCCCGGGGGCGCTTCCGGCGGTGGGGGGAGGGGCGGGGTGGGGGAGGGGCGGCCCTTCCCCTCCCCCTCCCCCACGGCCGAGGGTGACCATGGAGATCTCGGCGTGGGGGGGGGGAGGGGCGGCGGGGGGTGGGGGAGGGGAGGGGTCGCGGGACTTGGCGCTGGAGCGGCGGGCGGAGGGGGGAGGGGGGGGAGGGGCGGCGGAGCGGGGTGGGGGAGGGGGTGGGGGAGGGGAGCGGGGTGGGGGAGGGGCGCGGCGGTGCCGCTCGATGTAGAGTTGAACGGCCGCGACCCCGATGGCCTCGGCCAGGATGAAGGAGACGCCGCCGAAATAGAAACTCCAGCCGTAGCTGTAGGGGGAGGGGCGGCGCTCCCCTCCCCCACCCCCACCCACCCCCACCCCTCCCCCACCCACCCCCCCCACCCCTCCCCCACCCAAACCCCCGTAACGGGGGGAGGGGACCCCCCCCGCCCCCACCCCCCCCGCCGAGCCCTCCCCGGAGTTGGAGGAGATGTAAACGATGACGCCGATGATGTTGGAGAGGCCTGGCGGGGAAGGGGTTAAATAGTTAATAATTAATTATTAATTATTGGGGGGGAATTAAAAAATGGGGGAAAAATTTTAAAAAAAATTTTGAGGGAAAATGTAAAAAATTGGGGAAAAAAAATGGGGGAAAACGGAAAGAAAAATGGGGGGGAAATGGGAAAAAATGGGGAAAATTTTAAAAAAATTGGAAAATTTTCTTTTTAAAAATGGAGGAAATTTGGGGGTAAATTTAAAAAATGTGGAAAATTAAAAAAAAAGGGGGGAAATGTAAAGAAAATCCTTTAAAAAAAGGGGGGAATGATGGAAACGATGACGCCGATGATGTTGGAGAGGCCTGGCGGGGAAGGGGTTAAATAGTTAATAATTAATTATTGGGGGTTAATTAAAAAATGGGGGAAAAATTAAATTAAAATGGGGGGGAAATGTAAAGAAAATAATGTAAAAAAAGGGCGGGAATGATGGAAATGATGACGCCGATGATGTTGGAGAGGCCTGGGGGGGAAGGGGTTAAATAGTTAATTATTGGGGGGTTAATTAAGAAATGGGGGGAAAATTAAATTAAAATGGGGGGGAAATGTAAAGGAAATCCTTTAAAAAGGCGGGAATGATGGAAACGATGACGCCGATGATGTTGGAGAGGCCTGGCGGGGAAGGGGTTAAATAAGTAATAATTAATTATGGGGGTAATTAAGAAATGGAAGTGAAAATTTAAAAAAAAATTTGAGGGAAAATTTAAAAAAATTTGGGAAAAAATTAAAAGAAAAGGGGGAAAACGGAAAGAAAAATGGGTGGAAAATGGAAAAAAATGGGGGAAAATTTGTAAAAAAATTGGGGATTTTTTTTTTTTTTAATGGACGAAATTTGGGGGTAAATTTAAAAAATTGAGGGAAAATTTAAAAATGGAAATGAAAAAATATGGGGGAAAAATGAGGGGAAATAAAAAAAAATAATTGGGAAAAATTAAAGGGGGAACGGAAAGAAAAATGGCGGGAAAATGGAAAAAAAATGAGGAAAATTAAAAAAAAATTGGAAATTTTTTTTAAAAATTTAGGGGTAAATTTAAAAAATTTTAAAAATGGAAAGTAAAACAAAATGGGGGGGAAATGTAAAGAAAATCCTTTAAAAAAAGGGGGGAATGATGGAAACGATGACGCCGATGATGTTGGAGAGGCCTGGCGGGGAAGGGGTTAAATAATTAATAATTAATTATGGGGGGAAATTTAAAAATGGGGGAAAAATTAAAAACTGGAAATGAAAATTTAAAAAAAAATTGGGGGGAAAATTTTAAAAAATTGGGAAAAAAATATATGGCGGAAAATTAAAAAAATGGCGAAAAATCTAAAAAAAAATGGGGAAAATTTTAAAAAATTGGGGATTTTTTTTTTTAATGGAGAAAATTTGGGGGTAAATTTAAAAAATGGGGAAAATTTAAAAAAAGGGGGGGGAAATGTAAAGAAAATCATTTAAAAAAGGGGATGGATTTGGGGGTTTTTGGGATGGATTTTTTGATGGATTTTGGGATGGATTTTGGGTTTTTTTGATGGATTTTGGGGTGGATTTTGGGGTTTTTGGGGTGGATTTTGGGATGGATTTTGGGATGGATTTTGGGATAGATTTTGGGATGGATTTTGGGTTTTCTGGGATGGATTTTGGGATGAATTTTGGGATTTTTGGGAAAGATTTTTTGATGGATTTTGGGATGGATTTTGGGATGGATTTTGGGATGGATTTTGGGGTTTTTGGGATGGATTTTTGGATAGAATTTGGGATGGATTTGGGGGTTTTGGGGGTGGATTTTTTAATGGATTTTTGGATGGATTTTGGGGTTTTTGGGATGGATTTTTTGATGGATTTTTTGATGGATTTTTTGATGAATTTCGGGATTTTTGGGATGGATTTTTTGATGGATTTTTGGATGGATTTTTTGATGGATTTTGGGGTGAATTTCGGGGTTTTTGGGGTTCCAGCCCCACCTACCCGCGGCCACGAAGAGGATGCTGGGATGGATTTCAGGATGGATTTTGGGATGAATTTCGGGGTTTCTGGGATGGATTTTTTGATGGATTTTGGGATGAATTTCGGGGTTTTTGGGGTCCCAGCCCCACCTACCCGCGGCCACAAAGAGGATGACGGGACGGATTTTGGGATGGATTTTGGGATTTTTGGGGTTCCCGGCCCCACCTACCCGCGGCCACGAAGAGGATGCCGGGATGGATTTTGGGATGGATTTTTTTATGGATTTTGGTATGGATTTTTGGATAGATTTTGGGGTTTTTGAGATGGATATTTTTATGGATTTTTGGATGGATTTTGGGGTGAATTTCGGGATTTTTGGGGTTCCCAGCCCCACCTACCCGCGGCCACGAAGAGGATGCCGGCGCCGAGCACGAGGCTGGTCCTGGCCCGGCGCAGGCGCGACGCGGCCACGCAGAGCCCCCCCAGCAGCAGCAGCACCGCGCTCAGGATGGGGAAGATGCTCGAGGCCCGGACCACGCCTACCGAGGCAAAACAGCCAATCAGGGCTCGGCACGGCTCCCCCGCGGCCAATGGCAGCGCCGGGAGCCGGCGGCCAATCAGAGAGCAGTGCTGAAAAGGGATCTGGGAGTTCTGACCAATCAGGAAAGGGATCTGTGGGTTCTGACCAATCAGGGAGCAGCATTGGAAAGGGATCTGGGAGTTCCGACCAATCAGAGCCCAGCGTTGAAAAGGGATCTGGGAGTTCTGACCAATCAGGAAAGGGATCTGGGAGTTCTGACCAATCAGGGAGCAGCGCTGAAAAGGGATCTGGGAGTTCTGACCAATCAGAGCCCAGCATTGAAAAGGGATCTGGGAGTTCTGACCAATCAGAGCCCAGCATTGAAAAGGGATCTGGGAGTTCTGACCAATCAGAGCCCAGCATTGAAAAGGGATCTGGGAGTTCTGACCAATAAGGAAAGGGATCTGGGAGTTCTGACCAATCAGGGAGCAGCGCTGAAAAGGGATCTGTGAGTTCTGACCAATCAGAGCCCAGCATTGGAAAGGGATCGGGGAGTCCTGGCCAATCAGCTGCCGGGATCTGTTATCTCCAGCCAATGGGAGCGCAGGGATCACTGACCAATCAGAGCCCGCCCTTGGACGGGAATCTTATCTCTCCGGCCAATCAGAGCGCGGGGGTGAGAGCCAATCAGGGAGCTGGGAGCGGTTGCCATGGAAATGCGAGGCTGGGTACCAGAGCGTCGCCATGGCAACGCGAGGATGCCGGGAGGATGCCGGGAGCGTCGCCATGGAAACGGCAGCGGCATTGCCAGGACGGTCGCCATGGCAACGGGAGGCTGGGTACCAGAGCATCGCCATGGCAACGGGAGGCTGGGTACCAAACTGTCGCCATGGCAACAGGAGGATGGGTACCAGAGCGTCACCATGGCAACGCGAGGCTGGGTACCAAACTGTCGCCATGGCAACGCGAGGCTGGGTACCAAACTGTCGCCATGGCGACGGGAGGATGCGAGGAGTGTTGCCACGGCAACGGCGGGGCCGGGAGGATGCCGGGAGCGTTACCATGGCAACAGAAGCCGGGGTTTGGTTCCCGTGGCGACGGGGATGTGGTTGCCATGGTGACAGTGACAATGACACGGTTGCCATGGCGACAGGGACGCAGTTACCGTGGTGACAGTGAGGTGACGGTGACACGGTCGCCATGGTGACAATGACAATGACACGGTCGCCATGGCGACGGGGATGCGATGACACAGGTGACACTGAGGTGACACTGAGGTGACACTGAGGTGACAATGAGGTGACACAGGTGACAATGTCCCGTTGCCATGGTTACTCACGCAGGAGGTACTCGGCGCTGTCACGGTGACACTGAGGTGACAATGAGGTGACAATGACACAGGTGACAATGACACAGGTGACAATGACACAGGTGACAGTGACACAGGTGACACGGTTGCCATGGTTACTCACGCAGGAGGTACTCGGCGCTGTCATGGTGACAATGAGGTGACACAGGTGACAATGAGGTGACAATGTCCCGTTGCCATGGTTACTCACGCAGGAGGTACTCGGCGCTGTCGTGGTGACAATGACAATGACACAGGTGACAATGACAATGACAATGTCCCGTTGCCATGGTTACTCACGCAGGAGGTACTCGGTGCTGTCACGGTGACAATGAGGTGACAATGACACAGGTGACAGTGACACCGTTGCCATGGTTACTCACGCAGGAGATACTCGGCGCTGTCGTGGTGACACTGAGGTGACACAGGTGACACTGAGGTGACAATGACAATGACAATGTCCCGTTGCCATGGTTACTCACGCAGGAGGTACTCGGCGCTGTCACAGTGACAATGAGGTGACACTGAGGTGACACAGGTGACACGGTTGCCATGGTTACTCACGCAGGAGGTACTCGGCGCTGTCACGGTGACACTGAGGTGACAATGACACAGGTGACAATGAGGTGACACAGGTGACACAGGTGACAATGACAATGTCCCGTTGCTATGGTTACTCACGCAGGAGGTACTCGGCGCTGTCGCAGTGACACTGAGGTGACAATGACACAGGTGACAATGACACAGGTGACAGTGACACGGTTGCCATGGTTACTCACGCAGGAGGTACTCGGCGCTGTCACGGTGACAATGAGGTGACACAGGTGACAATGACACAGGTGACAATGACACAGGTGACAATGACAATGTCACTGTTGCCATGGTTACTCACGCAGGAGGTACTCGGCGCTGTCACGGTGACACTGAGGTGACAATGACACAGGTGACAATGAGGTGACAGTGACACGGTTGCCATGGTTACTCACGCAGGAGATACTCGGCGCTGTCACTGTGACAATGACACAGGTGACACAGGTGACACGGTTGCCATGGTTACTCACGCAGGAGGTACTCGGCGCTGTCACTGTGACAATGACACAGGTGACACAGGTGTCACCGTTGCCATGGTTACTCACGCAGGAGGTACTCGGCGCTGTCACGGTGACACTGAGGTGACACTGAGGTGACAATGACACAGGTGACAATGACACAGGTGACAATGTCACCGTTGCCATGGTTACTCACGCAGGAGGTACTCGGCGCTGTCACGGTGACACTGAGGTGACACTGAGGTGACAATGACACAGGTGACAATGACACAGGTGACAATGTCACCGTTGCCATGGTTACTCACGCAGGAGGTACTCGGCGCTGTCGTGGTGACACTGAGGTGACACTGAGGTGACACAGGTGACAATGACACAGGTGACAATGAGGTGACAATGAGGTGACAGTGACACGGTTGCCATGGTTACTCACGCAGGAGGTACTCGGCGCTGTCACGGTGACACTGAGGTGACACTGAGGTGACAATGAGGTGACAATGTCACGGTTGCCATGGTTACTCACGCAGGAGGTACTCGGCGCTGTCGTGGTGACACTGAGGTGACACAGGTGACAATGACACAGGTGACAATGACAGTGACACGGTTGCCACGGTTACTCACGCAGGAGGTACTCGGCGCTGTCACGGTGACACTGAGGTGACAATGACACAGGTGACAATGACAATGTCCCGTTGCCATGGTTACTCACGCAGGAGGTACTCGGCGCTGTCACGGTGACACTGAGGTGACAATGAGGTGACAATGACAATGACAATGTCACCGTTTCCATGGTTACTCACGCAGGAGGTACTCGGCGCTGTCGTGGTCGTACTCGAGGTCCTCAGGGAAGTGGTTGATGCGCAGACACAGCCCCCGCTTCAGCCCTGGGGACACGGGGACAGCGAGGGGACATTGGGGGGACATCGGGGACATTGGGGACATTGGGGGCATTGGGGACATTGGGGGCATTGGGGACATTGGGGGCATTGGGGACATTGGGGACATTGGGGATGTTGGGGACATTGTCCTCAACCCCATCCCAGGTGCCACCAACCATCCCAAACCCTGTCCCAAGTGTCCCCAGTGATGTCCCAGGTGCCACCAACCCCCCTGAACCACGTCCCCAATGTCCCCAAACCCATCTCAGGTGCCACCAACCCCACCCCAAGTGCCACCACCGATATCCCAAGTGCCACCAATGCTGTCCCAAGCACCATCCATGCTGTCCCAAGTGCCACCAACCCCCCTGACCCACATCCCCAATGCCACCCATGATGTCCCAAGTGCCACCAACGATGTCCCAAGTGCCACCAACCCTCCCGAACCACATCCCCAAGTGCCACCAATGATGAGCCAGGTGCCACTAACCCTGTCCCAAGTGCCACCAATGATGTCCCAGATGCCATCGACCCCCCTGAACCGCATCCCTGGTGTCACCAATGATGTCCCCAATGTCCCCAAACCCATCCTCAATGTCCCCAAACCCATCTCCGATGTCCCCAAACCCATCCCAGGTGCCACCAACCCCCCGACCTACGTCCCCAAGTGCCACCAATGATGTCCCAAGCGCCACCAACCCCATCCCAAGTGCCACCAACCCCCCTGACCCACATCCCCAGTGCCACCAACCCCACCCCAGATGCCACCAAACCCACTCCAGATGCCACCAACCTCCCCAAACCACATCCCCAATGTCCCCAACCCCATCCCAAGTGCCACCAACCCCCACGAACCACATCCCCAATGCCACCCATGATATCCCAAGTGCCACCAACTGCCCTGAACCCCCTCCCCGCTGTCCCCAAACCCATCCCAAGTGCCACCAACCCCATCCCAGATGCCACCAACCTCCCCAAACCACATCCCTGGTGTCCCCAACCCCATCCCAAGTGCCACCAAACCCATCCCAAGTGCCACCAACCATCCCAAGTGCCACCAACCCCACCCCAAGTGGCACCAACCCCATCCCAGATGCCACCAACCCTCCTGAACCACATCCCCAATGCCACCAATGCTGTCCCAAGTGTCACCAATGATGTCCCAGGTGCCACCAACCCCACCCCAAGTGCCACCAACCCTGTCCCTGGTGCCACGAACCCTCCCAAACCCATCCCAGGTGCCATCAACCCCCCCAAACCACATCCCCAATGTCCCCAACCCCATCCCAGGTGCCACCAACCCCCCCCAAACCCATCCCCAATGTCCCCAAACCCATCCCAGATGCCACCAATGATATCCCAAGTGCCACCAACCCCCCTGACCCACATCCCCAAGTGCCACCAACCCATCCCAAGCACCATCCATGATGTCCCAAGTGCCACCACCCCACCCCAAGTGCCACCAAGCCCATCCCAGTGCCACCAACCCCATCCCAGATGCCACCAGCCCTCCCGAACCCCATCCCTGGTGTCCCCAACCCCATCCCAAGTGCCACCAACCCCATCCCAGATGCCACCAACCATCCCAACCCCACCCCAAGTGCCCCCAATGATGTCCCAAGTGCCACCAACCCCCCTGACCCACGTCCCCAAGTGCCACCAACCATCCCAACCACATCCCTGGTGTCCCCAACCCCACCCCAGGTGCCACCAACCCCCCTGAACCACATCCCCAATGCCACCAAACCCACCCCAGATGCCACCAACCCTCCCAAACCACATCCCTGGTGTCCCCAACCCCATCCCAGATGCCACCACCCCCCCCAGATGCCACCACCACCCCTGCCCCACGCCGGGTGTCACCTTCCAGGCAGCAGACCCTCCAGAGCCCGGAGTGGGTGAGTCCCCCATGGGCGAGGGCAGCACCCAGCGCAGCCCCATTGGTGGCCCCATTGGTGGCCCCGTTGGTGACATTGGTGGCCCCGTTGGTGGCCCCGGTGGTGGCCCCGGTGGCGTTGCAGACGCGGGCGCGCGCGTACAGCCAATAGTCGGTGCCGATGGCGATGGCCATGAGGCCGAAGGCCGCGAAGGCGCCCACGGCCGTCAGCAGCAGCGGCGCCCCCCGGCGGCACCAGCGCGCCCCTCCCCCACCCCCCTTCCCCCAAAATGGGGGCGCGGAGGGGGAGGGGCTGCGGGGGGAGGGGGGAGGGGGGAGGGATGGGGGGGAGGGGGGGGAGGGGCCGGGGAGGGGGGCGGTGATGCCCCCGGCCCCTCCCCCCACCAGAGCCCCGCCCCCCCACAGGGTGAGGGTGGGAGGGGTGGGGGAGGGGTGAAGGGGGGGAGGGGGTTGGGGGGTGGGGGAGGGGTGAAGGGGGGAGGGGGTTAAGGGGGTGGGGGAGGGGTTAAAGGGGGATTTGGGGGGTGGGGGAGGGGTTAAAGGGGGGTTTAGGGGTGGGGGAGGGGTGAAAGGGGGGGAGGGGTTAAGGGGGGTTTGGGGGATGGGGGAGGGGTTAAAAGGGGTTTAGGGGTGGGGGAGGGGTGAAAGGAGGGGGGAGGGGGTCAAAGGGGTGGGGGAGGGGTTAAAGGGGGTTTACGGGTGGGGGAGGGGTGAAAGGAGGGGGGAGGGGGTTAAGGGGTGGGGGAGGGGTGAAAGGAGAGGGGGGAGGGGGTTAAAGGGGTGGGGGAGGGGTTAAAGGAGGGGGGAGGGGTTTAAGGGGGTGGGGGAGGGGTTAAAGGGGGATTTAGGGGGTGGGGGAGGGGTGAAAGGAGGGGGGGAGGGGGTTAAGGGGGTGGGGGAGGGGTTAAAGGGGGATTTACGGGGTGGGGGAGGGGTGAAAGGGGGTTTTTGGGGGTGGGGGAGGGGTTAAAAGGGGGTTTGGGGGGTGGGGGAGGGGATTTTGGGGGGAATTTGGGGAATTTGGGGGGTGGGAAGGTGGGGGAGGGGATTTTGGGGGGATTTGGGGTGGGGGAGGGGCTCTTTAGGGGAGTTTTTGGGGGGTCCCGAGGGGTTTTTTTGGGGGGGGGGTCGCAGGTGCTGCTGGGGGGGGCTCGTCGCTCTCGGCCAATCAGCTGCGGGGAAATGGGGGAGGGGAAATTTGGGGAGGGGTCCGCGATCGCCCCTCCCCCACTCAAAGCACCGGGGGAACCCCAAAACCCCCCCAGGACCCCCCAAAACCCCCCCAGGACCCCCCAAAACCCACCCAGGACCCCCCAAAATCCCCCCAAGGCTCCCCAAAATTTCTCAAAAATCCACCCAGGACCCCCCAAAATCCCCCCAAAACCCCCAAGGACTCCCCAAAACCCCCCCGGACCCCCTAAAATCCCCCCAGACCCCCCAAAAAACCCCCCAGGACCCCCCAAAATCCCTTTAAAACCCCCCTAAAACGCCCCCAGACCCCCCAAGGCTCCCCAAAATCCCCCCAAAACCCCCCCAGGACCCCCCAAAATCCCCTCAAGACCCCCCCAGGACCCCCCAAAAACCCCCCAAGGCTCCCCAAAATCCCCCCAAAACCCCCCAGGACCCCCCAAAATCCCCTCAAGACCCCCCCAGGACTCCCCAAAAACCCCCCAGGACCCCCCAAATCCCCCCAGGACCCCCCAAAACCCCCCCGACCCCCCTTTACCTCCTCACTCGCCGATTCTGCGCATCCCGGCCCAAAATTTTCGGGGTTCCGCCCCCAAATTTGGGGGTTCCCGGTCTCGATTTTGGGGATCCTCAAATCTGGGGGGTCGCGGCAGCTTCCGGGGGGGTCCCGCTGTCGATTTTTGGGGTTTTCAGCCCAAATTTCGCAGTCCCGGATCCGATTTTGGGGGTCCCCCAAATTTTTTGGGGGGTTTTGGGGATTTTGGGGGGGGGATTTTTGGGGGGTCTCGAGGCCGCCGCTGCCGGGGGGTCCTGGGGGGGATTTTTGGGGGGTTTTGGGGGGTTTTTGGGGGTTGCCGGGGGGGTTTTAGGGGTAAATTTTGTGAATTTTGGGGTTTCCCGGGGGGATTTTTGGGGTTCCCGGGGGGGTTTTGGGGGTAAATTTCGGGAATTTTGGGGTTTCCGGGGGGATTTTTGGGGTTCCCGGGGGGGTTTTGGGGATTTTTGGGGATTTTTGGGGATTTTTGGGGTTCCCGGGGGGGTTTTGGGGATTTTTGGGGATTTTTGGGGATTTTTGGGGGGTCCCGGGGGGTCCCCGCCGCCGGTGCCGGTCCCGAGTTCGCTGCGACGTTTTGGGGGGGGGGAGGGGAAAATTTGGGGGGGGGAGGGGGGAGGGGGGAGGGGGCGGGGCCTGGAAGGTTCTGCGGTGACGTCAGAGGGGGGCGGGGCTCGGCATTGGGGGTTCGGGGGTCCCGCGGGGTTTCCATGGCAACGGCGGCGGCGGCGTCTCCATGGCAACGGCGAGGCCACGCCCACCGCGGATAGGCCACGCCCACCGCGGACAGGCCACGCCCCCCAAAGCGAAGCCACGCCCCCCTGGAGCCGCCCCGGGCGCTAAGTAACCCATTTAGGCACTAATTAACTCATTCGGACACTAATTAACCCCTTTAGGAACAAATTAACCCCTCCAGACACTAATTAACACCCCCAGTCTCTAATTAAGACCCTCCAAAGTTCCCTAATTAAGCCCTTCAGACACTAATTAACACCCTCAGTCTCTAATTAACCCCCCCCAAAGTTCCCTAATTAAGCACCCTGGCACTAATTAACCCACAGACCACCCTAATTAACCCCTTCAGACACTAATTAACCCCTTCAGACACTAATTAACACCCTCAGTCTCTAATTAAGACCCCCCAAAGTCCCCTCATTAAGTCCCTCCAGGCAATAATTAACCCCTTTAGGCACTAATTAACGCCCTCAGTCTCTAATTAAGGCCCTCCAAAGTTCCCTAATTAAGCCCTTCAGACACTAATTAACACCCTCAGTCTCTAATTAACCCCCCCAAAATTCCCTAATTAAGCCCCCAGCACTAATTAACCCACAGACCACCCTAATTAACCCCTTCAGACACTAATTAACCCCTCCAGACACTAATTAACACCCTCAGTCTCTAATTAAGACCCCCCAAAGTCCCCTAATTAACCCCTCCAGGCAATAATTAACACCCTCAGTCTCTAATTAACCCCCCCAAAGTTCCCTAATTAAGCCCCCTGGCACTAATTAACCCGCAGACCACCCTAATTAACCCCTTCAGATACTAATTAACCTCTTCAGACACTAATTAACACCCTCAGTCTCTAATTAAGACCCTCCAAAGACCCCTAATTAAGCCCACAGACATTAATTGACCCCATCAGACACTAATTAACACCCTCAGTCTCTAATTAACCCCCCAAAATTCCCTAATTAAGCCCCCAGGCACTAATTATCCCCCCCAAACCCCCCTAATTAAGCCCCCAGGCACTAATTAACCCCCCCAAACCCCCCTAATTAAGCCCCCAGGCACTAATTAACCCCTCCAAACCCCCCTAATTAAGCCCCCAGGCACTGATTAACCCCCCCAAACCCCCCTAATTAACTCCCCAGGCACTGATTAACCCCCCCAAACCCCCCTAATTAACTCCCCAGGGTTTGGGGAGGGAATTTTTGGGGGTCTGGAGAGAATTTTGGGGTTCCCAGTTTAATTTGGGAATTCCCAGTTTGAATTTGGGAATTCCCAGTTGGAATTTCGGGCCCGGCACAGTTCAAAATCCTTTATTGAGGTCACGTGATCCAGCTTATTTACATATCTTATTTACATATCTTCCCCTCCCCCCCACCCCCCCCAATTTTTTTTTCTTTTTTTTTTTTTTTTTGGCTTTTTTTAAACCCCTCCCCCCCCCAATTAATTAATTAATTATTCATTATTTATTCGGGGGGGGGTCGCTACATATCGAAGCCGTTTTATTGCCACGGAAATTTTGGGGGGCGGAGCCACCCCAAGCCACGCCCCCTCCCCCTCCCCCCTCCCCCAATTTGGGGACCCTCCCCCCCCGGGGTCAAAGGTCACAGGGGCACCCTGGGAAATGTGGGCGGGGCCAAAAGGGCGGGAAAAGGTTTGAGGGGACAAAATGGCCGCCAATGGGATCCTTGTCTCTCATTGGCTGATTCCAGATGGACAAAATGGCTGCCAAGGTGATCCTTGCCTCCCATTGGTTGATCCTGCCAGATCAAGATGGCCGCCAATGGGATCCTTGTCTCTCATTGGCTGATTCCAGATGGACAAAATGGCCGCCAAGGTGATCCTTGTCTCCCATTGGTTGATCGCACCCAATCAAGATGGCCGCCAATGTGATCCTTGTCTCTCATTGGCTGATTCCAGATGGACAAAATGGCCGCCAATGGGATCCTTATCTCTCATTGGTTGGTCCTAACCAATCAAGATGGCCGCCATTGTGATCCTTGTCTCTCATTGGCTAATTCCAGATGGACAAAATGGCCGCCAATGCGATCCTTGTCTCTCATTGGCTGATTCCAGATGGACAAAATGGCCGCCATTGTGATCCTTGTCTCTCATTGGTTGAGTCTAACCAATCAAAATGGCCACCATTGTGATCCTTGTCTCTCATTGGCTAATTCCAGATGGACAAGATGGCCGCCGAGGTGATCCTTGTCTCCCATTGGATGATCTCACCCAATCAAGATGGCCGCCAAGGTGATCCTTGTCTCCCATTGGTTGATTCTGCCAGGTCAAGATGGCCGCCAATGTGATCCTTGTCTCTCATTGGATGATCTCACCCAATCAAGATGGCCGCCAATGTGATCCTTGTCTCTCATTGGCTGATTCCAGATGGACAAAATGGCCACCAAGGTGATCCTTGTCTCTCATTGGCTGATTCCAGATGGACAAAATGGCGGCCAAGGTGATCCTTGTCTCTCATTGGTTGAGTCTAACCACTCAAAATGGCCACCAATGTGATCCTTGTCTCTCATTGGCTGATGCTAGATGGACAAAATGGCCGCCAAGGTGATCCTTGTCTCCCATTGGTTGATCGCACCCAATCAAGATGGCCGCCATTGTGATCCTTGTCTCTCATTGGTTGATCCTAACCAATCAAGATGGCCGCCAAGGTGATCCTTGTCTCTCATTGGTTGATTCCAGATGGACAAAATGGCCGCCAATGGGATCCTTGTCTTTCATTGGCTGATCTCACCCAATCAAGATGGCTGCCAATGTGATCCTCGTCTCTCATTGGCTGCTTGCAGACAGACAAAATGGCCACCATTGTCTCTCATTGGCTGATTCTGTCCAGCCAAAATGGCCGCCAGGGCGATCCTTGTCTCTGATTGGCTGCTGCTGATCCAAAATGGCTCCTGAGCCATTCCTGATCCCTCATTGGCTGCGGCCACCGATCCAAAATGGCCGCCATGCCCACTGCTGGATTGTGATTGGCTGCGGCTGCCAGGCCAAGATGGCGGCCGAGAAATCACCAAGATGGCGGCCAATGATGTCGTCAAGATGGCGGATGGGGGGGTGGGGCTTTGATGTACCTGAATGGCTCCAGGTGTGCCCAGGTGTGCCCAGGTGTGCCATAGACACACCCAGGTGTGCCCAGGTGTGCCCAAAATACCCCCCAGGTGTGCCCAGGTGTGCCCAGGTGTGCCCAGGTGTATCCCAGATGTGCCCAGGTGTGCCCAGGTGTGTTTTGGGTGTGCCCAGGTGTATCTCAGGTGTGCCATAGACACACCCAGGTGTATCACAGGTATATCCCAGGTGTGCCCAGGTGTGTTTTGGGTGTGCCCAGGTGTACCCCGGGGGTGCCCAGGTGTGCCCGAAATGTGCCCAGGTACCCCCAGGTGTGCCCAGGTGTGCCCCCAGGTGACCCCAGGTGTGCCCAGGTGTGCCCAGGTGTATCATAGACACACCCAGGTGTGCCCAGGTATATCCCACAGTGCCCAGGTGTATGTCAGGTAAATCCAGGTGTGCCCAGGTGTGTCCCCAATCCCCCCCAGGTGTGCCCAGGTGTATCATAGACACACCCAGGTGTATCCCAGGTGTGCCCAGGTGTGCCATAGACACACTCAGGTGTATCTCAGGTATATCCCAGGTGTGCCCAGGTGTGCCCAGGTGTGCCATAGACACACTCAGGTGTATCCCAGGTGTGCCCAGGTGTATCCCAGGTGTATCCCAGGTGTGCCCAGGTGTGCCCAGGTGTGCCCAGGTGTGCCCAGGTGTGCCCCTAACAGGGCGATGTGGACAGGTGAGGGTGTGGCACCCCTCTCTGGGGGTATTTGATCGCCGGGGGGTAGTTCTGGGTGTGCCCAGGTGTGCCCAGGTGTGCCCAGGTGTGCCCAGGTGTATCATAGACACACTCAGGTGTATCATAGACATACCCAGGTGTGCCCAGGTGTGCCCAGGTGTGCCCAGGTGTGCCCTAGCAGGGTGACGTGGACAGGTGAGGGTGTGGCACACCTCTCTGGGGGTACTTGATGGCCGGGGGGTAGTTCTGGGTGTGCCCAGGTGTATCATAGACGTACCCAGGTGTGCCCAGGTGTATCTCAGGTATATCCCAGGTGTGCCCAGGTGTGCCCAGGTGTGCCCAGGTGTGCCCAGGTGTGCCCTAACAGGGTGATGTGGACAGGTGAGGGTGTGGCACCCCTCTCTGGGGGTACTTTATCGCCGGGGGGTAGTTCTGGGTGTGCCATAGACACACTCAGGTGTATCATAGACATGCCCAGGTGTGCCCAGGTGTATCTCAGGTGTGCCCAGGTGTGCCCAGGTGTGCCCAGGTGTCCCCTAACACGGTGATGTGGACAGGTGAGGGTGTGTCACACCTCTCTGGGGGTACTTGATGGCCGGGGGGTAGTTCTGGGTGTGCCCAGGTGTATCTCAGGTATATCCCAGGTGTGCCCAGGTGTATCTCAGGTGTGCCCAGGTGTGCCCAGGTGTGCCCAGGTGTCCCCTAACACGGTGATGTGGACAGGTGAGGGTGTGTCACCCCTCTCTGGGGGTACTTTATCGCCGGGGGGTAGTTCTGGGTGTGCCCAGGTGTGCCATAGACACACTCAGGTGTATCATAGACACACTCAGGTGTATCCCAGGTGTGCCCAGGTGTGCCCAGGTGTGCCCAGGTGTGCCCAGGTGTGCCCTAGCACGGTGATGTGGACAGGTGAGGGTGTGGCACCCCTCTCTGGGGGTACTTTATCGCCGGGGGGTAGTTCTGGGTGTGCCATAGACATACCCAGGTGTATCCCAGGTGTGCCCAGGTGTATCATAGACATACCCAGGTGTGCCCAGGTGTGTCCCTAACAGGGTGACGTGGACAGGTGAGGGTGTGGCACCCCTCTCTGGGGGTACTTGATGGCCGGGGGATAGTTCTGGGTGTGCCATAGACACACTCAGGTGTGCCCAGGTGTGCCACAGACACACTCAGGTGTATCTCAGGTGTGCCCAGGTGTGCCCAGGTGTGCCCAGGTGTGCCCAGGTGCCCCTAGCAGGGTGAGGTGGACAGGTGAGGGTGTGGCACACCTCTCTGGGGGTACTTGATGGCCGGGGGGTAGTTCTGGGTGTGCCCAGGTGTATCTCAGGTATATCCCAGGTGTATCTCAGGTGTGCCCAGGTGTGCCCAGGTGTATCATAGACATACCCAGGTGTGCCCAGGTGTGCCCAGGTGTGCCATAGACACACTCAGGTGTATCATAGACATACCCAGGTGTGTTATAGACACACTCAGGTGTGCCCAGGTGTGCCCTAGCAGGGTGATGTGGACAGGTGAGGGTGTGTCACCCCTCTCTGGGGGTACTTTATCGCCGGGGGGTAGTTCTGGCTGTGCCCAGGTGTATCTCAGGTATATCCCAGGTGTGCCCAGGTGTGCTCAGGTGCCCCTAACAGGGTGATGTGGACAGGTGAGGGTGTGTCACGCCTCTCTGGGGGTACTTTATCGCCGGGGGGTAGTTCTGGGTGTGCCCAGGTGTATCTCAGGTGTGCCCAGGTGTGCCCAGGTGTACCATAGACATACCCAGGTGTATCATAGACACACCCAGGTGTGCCCAGGTGTGCCCAGGTGTGCCCTAGCAGGGCGATGTGGACAGGTGAGGGTGTGGCACCCCTCTCTGGGGGTACTTGATCGCCGGGGGGTAATTTTGGCTCATCTGGATGGAGACGTCGCTGGAGGCGTCGGAGGCGCTGCGGGGGCGGGGCCACGCCCGCGGCTGCAGGTATTGCGCCGACAGCCCCGAGCAGGTGCTGAGGCGC
This sequence comes from Taeniopygia guttata, assembly GCF_048771995.1. Classification (NCBI taxonomy): domain Eukaryota; kingdom Metazoa; phylum Chordata; class Aves; order Passeriformes; family Estrildidae; genus Taeniopygia; species Taeniopygia guttata. Next base: position 621,874 of record NC_133062.1, read on the forward strand.
GGCCGCAGCAGCTGCGGCGGTGCCCGGCACAGCTCCTCCTCGGCGTAGCGCTTGGTGAACAGGTACACCGACATCACACCTGCGCCCTGTGGGGAGAAACACACCTGAGTTATACCTGTGACACACCTGTGTGCACCTGGGTACACCTGTGTGTGTCACACCTGTGTGTGACACGGCTCCTCCTCGGCGTAGCGCTTGGTGAGCAGGTACACCGACATCACACCTGCACCCTGAAACAGAGAGACACACCTGGTTATACCTGTGACACACCTGTGTGCACCTGTGACACACCTGTGCACACCTGTGCACACCTGTGTGTGACACGGCTCCTCCTCGGCGTAGCGCTTGGTGAACAGGTACACCGACATCACACCTGCGCCCTGCAACGAGAAACACACCTGTGACACACCTGTGCACACCTGTGCACACCTGTGCACACCTGAGTGACACCTGCCCCCTGTAAGGGGGAGAGAGAAATGTGTTAGTGACACCTGTGACACACCTGAGTCACACCTGGAACAGAGAGAGAAATGTGTTAGTGACACCTGTGACACACCTGTGACACACCTGTGTGCACCTGTGACACACCTGGAACAGAGAGAGAAATGTGTTAGTGACACCTGTGACACACCTGTGACACACCTGAGTCACACCAACATCACACCTGCGCCCTGAAATACAGAGAGAGACACACCTGTGACACACCTGTGACAGAGAGAGAGGTGTTAGTGACACCTGAGTCACACCCGTGACACACCTGTGACACACCTGAGTCACACCTGGAACAGAGAGAACAGTTAGTGACACCTGTGACACACCTGTGACACCTGGAACAGAGAGAGAGGTGTTAGTGACACCTGTGACACACCTGTGACACACCTGAGTGACACCTGTGACAGCTGTGACACACCTGGAACAGAGAGAGGGGGGTTAGTGACACCTGTGACACACCTGTGACACACCTGTGACACACCTGTGACACACCTCAGTCACACCCGTCTTTTTTGGCATAAAATTCCCTTTTTTTTTCACGTAAAAATTCCCATTTTTTGGCATAAACCCCCATTTTTTCACCTAAAGCCTCCATTTCTTTCACCTAAAATTTCCATTTTATCACCCAAAAATCCTATTTTTTAACCCAAAAATCCCTTTTTTTTGGGGGGGAAAACCAGGAATTATGTGGGAAATCTTTATTTCCCCCGGTGTTTTTGGTCATAAAAATCCCATTTTTTTCACGTAAAAATCACATTTTTCATCATAAAAACTCAATTTTTTCACCTAGAAACTCGGGGTTTTTTCCCAAAATTTTCATTTTTTTCCCCAAAATCCCATTTTTTTGGGAAAACCAGGAATTATGTGGGAAATCTTTATTTTCCCCCGTGTTTTTGGGCATAAAATTCCCTTTTTATTCACATAAAAGTCGCATTTTTCATCATAAAAACTCCATTTTTTCACCTAAAAACTCCATTTTTTCACCTAAAAACTCCGGGTTTTTTCCCAAAATTCCCATTTTTTTGGGGGGGGAAACCTGGAATTACGTGGGAAATCTTTATTTTCCCCCGTGTTTTTTGGCATAAAAGTCCCTCTTTTTCTCACATAAAAATCCCATTTTTCCTCATAAAATTCCCATTTTTTCACCTAAAAACTCGGTGTTTTTTTCCAAAATTCCCATTTTTTACCCCAACATTCCCTTTTTTTTTTTGGGAAAACCAGGAATTATGTGGAAAATCTTTATTTTCCCTGGTATTTTTTGGCTGTAAAATTCCCATTTTCTTCACGTAAAAATCACATTTTTCACCATAAAAACTCCATTTTTTCACCTAGAAACTCCATTTTTTCACCTAAAAACTCCGGGTTTTTTCCCAAAATTCCCATTTTTTTCCCCAAATTCCCATTTTTCCCGGCACTGACCTCCTTGAGCAGGAAGGAGGAGGCGGCGAAGGCGAAGCTCCACCCGTAGCGATATTGGAAATATTGTTCGGAGCCGCCGGGCCGGTTCATCACCTCATCGTTGATGCTGGAGATGTAGAGAACCAACCCCACCACCAGAGACAGCCCTGGGGACCGAAATTCCAGAAAATTCCATGGAATTCCAGAAAATTCCGGGAGATTCCGGAAAATTCCAGGAAATTCGGGGGGAAAACGGTCAAAAATGGCAAAAAAAATGGTGAAAAATGGGGAGAAAATGGTGGAAAAATGGTAAAAAATTGGGGGGGAAATGGGGAGGAATGAGAGTTTGGGGGGAAATTGGGAAAATTCCATGAAATTCCAGAAAATTCTGGGGAAATCCAGAAAATTCTGGGAGATTCCGGGAAATTTGGGGGGAAAACGGCGAAAAAATGGGGAGAAAATGGTGAAAAATGGGGAGAAAATGGTGAAAAATGGGGAGAAAATGATGAAAAAATGGTAAAAAAGTGGTGGGGGGGGAAATGGGGAGGAATGAGCGTTTGGGGGGGAATTTGGGAAAATTCCATGAAATTCCAGAAAATTCCAGGGAAATCCAGAAAATTCCAGAAAATTCCGGGAGATTCTGGGAAATTTGGGGGGAAAATGGCAAAAAATGGGGAGAAAATGGTGAAAAATGGTGAAAAATTGGGGGGGGGGGGATGGGGAGGAATGAGAGTTTGGGGGGGAATTTGGGCAAATTCCAGGAAATTCCAGAAAATTCCAGAAGATTCCGGGAGATTCCGGGAAATTTGGGGGGAAAATGGCGGAAAATGGCAAAAAAATGGTGAAAAATGGGGAGAAAATGGTGAAAAAATGGTAAAAAATTGGGGAGGAATGGAGAGGAATGAGCGTTTGGGGGGGAATTTGGGAAAATTCCATGAAATTCCAGAAAATTCCAGGGAAATCCAGAAAATTCTGGAAAATTTGGGGGGAAAACAGCGAAAAATGGCAAAAAAATGGAGAAAAATGGGGAGAAAATGGTGGGGAAATGGTAAAAAAATTGGGAGGGAAATGGGGAGGAATGAGCGTTTGGGGGGGAATTTGGGGAAATTCCATGAAATTCCAGAAAATTCCAGGGAAATCCAGAAAATTCCGGGAAATTTGGGGGGGGAAATGGCGGAAAATGGCAAAAAAATGGTGAAAAATGGGGAGAAAATGGTGAAAAAATGGTAAAAAATTGGGAGGGAATGGAGAGGAATGAGCGTTTGGGGGGAATTTGGGAAAATTCCAGGGAATTCCAGAAAATTCCAGAAAATTCTGGGATAGTCCGGGAAATTCGGGGGGGAAAACGGCGAAAAATTGGGAGAAAATGGTGAAAAATGGGGAGAAAATGGTGAAAAATGGTGGGAAAATGGTGGGAATGAGGAGGAATGAGCGTTTGGGGGGGGAATTTGGGAAAATTCCATGAAATTCCATGAAATTCCAGAAAATTCCAGAAAATTCCATGAAATTCCAGAAAATTCCAGAAGATTCCGGGAGATTCTGGGAAATTTGGGGGGAAAATGGCGAAAAATGGGGAGAAAATGGTGAAAAATGGGGAGAAAATGGTGAAAAAATGGTAAAAAATTGGGGGGGAAATGGGGAGGAATGAGCGTTTGGGGGGAATTTGGGAAAATTCCAGGAAATTCCAGAAAATTCCAGAAGATTCTGGGAGATTCCGGGAGATTCGGGGGAAAAACAGCGAAAAATGGCAAAAAAATGGTGAAAAATGGGGAGAAAATGGTGAAGAATGGGGAGAAAATGGTGAAAAATGGGGAGAGAATTGGGGGGGAAATGGGGAGGAATGAGCGTTTGGGGGGGAATTTGGGAAAATTCCATGAAATTCCAGAAAATTCCAGGGAAATCCAGAAAATTCTGGAAAATTCTGGGAGATTCTGGGAAATTTGGGGGGAAATGGGGGGAATTGGCAAAAAAAAAGGAGAAAATTGGGGAGAAAATGGCCAAAAATGGGCAGAAATGGGGAGAAATGAGAGTTTGGGGAGGGTTTGGGGGGAAATTCGGGAAAATTCTGGGAAATTCCAGAAAATTTGGGAAAATCTGAGGGGATTTGAGCCAATTTTTGGGGGGATTTGACCCAATTTTGGGGAGATTTGAGCCGATTTTGGGTCTCCCTACCTAAGGAGAACCATGAAGACCCAGGGGTGGGAATGGGGGTCCGGGGCTGATTTTGGAGCAGATTTTTGGGGTAAAATCGGATATTTTTGGGTTTTCTGATTTTGAGGGACTCCCAGAGGGTCTCTGGGCAATTTTGGGGGATTTTGGGGAAATTTTGGGGGGATTTGAGCCGATTTTGGGTCTCCCACCCTGCAGAGGACAATGAAGCCCCAGGGGTGGAAATGGGGGTCCGGGGCTGATTTTGGCGCAGATTTTTGGGGTAAAATCGGATTTTTTTGGGGTTTTTTGATTTTTGGGGGGTCTCCCTCACCCGAGAGGATGAAGAAGATGCCCGAGACGAAGGCCAGGAGGGTCCTCTGGGGCCGGATGTGCCCCACGTTGCTGATGACGAAGGCGGTGAAGACCAGGAAGAGACTGACCATGGGGAAGGGCGTGGCCGTCCTCACCGTCTCTGGGGGGCCAAAAATCGTCGGGAACCCCCAAAATCCTCCCAAAATTCCCCCCAAATTCACCCCAAATTCACCCCGAGAGTCTCAGGAACATCCCAAAAAAAATCCGAAATTCCCAGACCACAAAATACCCAAAAAAACCCAAAAAAATGTCCCCAAAATTCCCTCAAATCCACCCAAAAATTTCTCCCAAATTCACTCCAAATCCTCCCAAAATTCCCCCCAAATTCACCCCAAATTCACCCCGAGAGTCTCAGGAACATCCCAAAAAAATTCCGAAATTCCCAGACCACAAAAAACCAAAAAAACCCCAAAAAACGTCCCCAAATTCCCTCAAATCCACCCCAAATTCACCCCAAATCCTCCCAAAATTCCGCCCAAATTCAGCCCAAGAGTCTCAGGAACATCTCAAAAAAAATCCGAAATTCCCAGACCACAAGAACCCCAAAAAACCCAAAAATCGACCCAAAATTCCCTCAAATCCACCCCAAAATCTCCCCAAAATGTCCCCAAAATTTCTCTCAATTTCACCCCAAATCCTCCCAAAATTCCCCCCAAATTCAGCCCGAGAGCCTCAAAAACATCCCCCAAAAAAATCCGAAATTTCCGGACCACAAAAAAACCAAAAAAAACCAAAAAATCGCCCCCAAATTCCCTCAAATCCACCCCAAAATTTCTCCCAAATTCACCCCAAATCCTCCCAAAATTCCCCCCAAATTCACCCCGAGAATCTCAGGAACATCCCCCAAAAAAAAACGAAATTCCCAGACCACAAAAAACCAAAAAAAATCCAAAAATCGACCCAAAATTCCCTCAATTTCACCCCAAAATCTCCCCAAAATTTCTCCCAATTTCACCCCAAATCCTCCCAAAATTTTCCCCAAATTCAGCCCGAGAGCCTCAGGAACATCCCAAAAAAATCCAAAATTTCCAGACCACAAGAAACCCCAAAAAACCCAAAAATCGCCCCCAAATTGCCTCAAATCCTCCCCAAATCCACCCAAAATTAAAAAAATTCCTCCCCAAAATTCCCAAATTTCCCTCCAAAATCCAAAAAAACTTCCCAGATTTTACCCAAAAATCTCCCCAAATTCTGCCCCAAAATCATCCCCCAAATCCCCCAAAAATTCCAAAAAATTCCCCCAAAATTCTCAGAAAATTCCCCTAAAACTCCCCAAAATTCCCCAAAATCCCTGAAATTCCATCCAAAATTCCCAGAATTCCCAAAATCCCCCAAAATCCCCTGAAAATTCCCTCGAAATTCCCAAAATCCCCCCGGAATCCCTCCAAAATTCCCTCAGAATTCCCCAAATACCCCCAAAATCCCCCCCAAAAATTCCCAAAATTCTCCCAAACTCCACCCCAAAAATCCCAAAAATTCCCAAAATTCCCGAAATTCCCGAAATTCCCAAAATTCCCGAAATTCCCGAAATTCCCGGAATTCCGCCCTTACTGAGGATGTTTTCCGTGTTTTCCGTCACCAAGTTCAGCTCCGGCTCCAGGAAATATTCGGAGGCGACGCAGCGCCCCTTCTCCCGCCCTGCGCCAAAATCACCAAAAATCGACAAAATTCACCCAAAATTCACCCCAAAAATCACCCCAAATTCACTCCAAATTGACTCCAAATCAACCCCAAAATGAATCCCCAAATTAGACAAAATTAGCCAAAAAATATCCCAAAATCGGCCCAAAATTCACCAAAAATCGGCCCCAAATTCACCAAAAATTGGCCTAAAATTCACCCAAAATTAACTCCAAATTAACTCCAAATCAACCCCAAAATTATCCAAAAAAATCCCCAAATTAACCCAAAATCGGCCCAAAATTCACCAAAAATCGGCCCCAAATTCACCAAAAATCGGCCCCAAATTCACCAAAAATTGGCCCCAAATTCACCAAAAATTGGCCCCAAATTCACCAAAAATCGCCCAAAATTCACCCCAAATTAACTCCAAATCAACCCCAAAATTAATCCCCAAATTAGTCAAAATTAGCCAAAGTTAATTCCAAAATTAGCCCAAATTAGCCAAAAAATATCCCAAAATCGGCCCAAAATTCAGCAAAAATCACCCAAAATTCACCAAAAATTGGCCCAAAATTAACTCCAAATTAACCCCAAATTAACTCTAAATTCACCCCAAAATTATCCCAAAATTAGCCAAAAAAATCCCCAAATTAGCCCAAAATTGGCCAAAAATTCACCAAAAATCAGCCCCAAATTCACCAAAAATCGGGCCAAATTAACTCCAAATCCACCCCAAAATTAATCCCCAAATTGGTCAAAATTAGCCAAAAATCAGCCAAAAAAATATCCCAAAATCAGCCCAAAATGAGCCCAAAATCAGCCCAAAATTCACCCCAAAATGAATCCCCAAATTAGTCAAAATTAGCCAAAAAATATCCCAAAATTGGCCCAAAATTCACAAAAAATCCTCCCAAAATTCACCCCAAATTAACTCCGAATTAACTCCAAATTCACCCCAAAATGAATCCCCAAATTGGTCAAAATTAACCCAAAATCAGCCAAAAAATATCCCCAAATCAGCCCAAAATGAGCCCAAAATCAGCCCAAATTAACCCAAAATTAAACCCAAAATTAACCAAAATTCATCCCAAAATCAGCCCAAATTAACCTAAAATTCACCCAAAATTAACCCCAAAATTAGCCCAAATTAACCCAAAATGAATCCAAAATTAGCCCAAAATTCACCCAAAATTCACCCCAAATTCACCTTAAATGAGCCCAAAATTATCCGAAAATTCACCCAAAATTTCACCCAAAATTCATCCAAAATTCACCCAAAATTCACCCAAAATTCACCCAAAATTCACCCAAAATTCACCCAAAATTCACCCAAAATTCTCCCAAAATTCACCCAAAATTCACCTTAAATGAAGCCAAAAATGATCCCAAAATTCCATTTATTTCTCCTTCTAACCCCCATATCTGCCCCATTTCTCATCCGATCAATCCCAAATTTTTTCCTAAAATTCCCAATTTTTTTCCCCACAATTCCCAAATTTTTTCCAAGAGATTTTTGAGAATTTTGGACCTAAAAAATCCCGCAAAAATTCCATTTATTTCCCATTTTCACCCCCATATCTCGGCCATTTTCCATCCGATCCATCCCAAATTTTTTCCGATCGACCCCAAATTTTTTTCCCACAATTCCCAGAATTTTTTCCAGGATATTTTTTTGAATTTTGGGCCTAGAAAATCCCGCAAAAATTCCATTTATTTCCCCTTCTAACCCCCATATCTCGGCCATTTTCCATCCGATCGATCCCAAATTTTTTTCCCTCCAATCCCAGAATTTTTCCAAGAGATTTTTGGGAATTTTGGACCCCAAAAAATGCCCCAAAAATTCCATTTATTTCCCCTTCTAACCCCCATATCTCCCCCATTTTTCATCCGATCGACCCCAAATTTTTTCTGATCGATCCCAAATTTTTTTCCCACTGATCCCAGAATTTTTCCAAGAGATTTTTAGGCAAAAATATACCCGAAAAATTCCATTTATTTCCCCTTCCAACCCCCATATCTCGGCCATTTTTCATCCGATCCACCCCAAATTTTTTTTCCTGGAATCCCAAATTTTTCCAGGATATTTTTGGGATTTTTTCAAGTCTCTCTGCGATGAATCTGATGCACCAGAGGCCGGAAAAATACCCCAAAAATTCAATTTTTTTTGCATTTTAAGCCCCATATCTCGGCCGTTTTTCATCCGATCGATCCCAAAATTTTTTCCCATCGATCCCAAATTTTTCCTGGCTATTTCTGGGAATTTTTGGGGCTACCTGCCATGACTCATATGCTCCAGAGCCTGGAAGAATGCCCCAAAAATTCCATTTATTTTGCATTTTAAGCCCCGTATCTCGGCCATTTTTCATCTGATCCTCCCCAAATTTTTTCCGATCGATCCCAAATTTTTTTCCCCACAATTCCCAAATATTTTTGGGAATTTTCATGGCTACCTGCGAAGAAGCAGACGCGCCAGAGGCCGGCGTGCAGCGCCATGCGCACCTCGGTGCTCTGGTTCTGGGGGGACACGACGCCCTCCTCCATGTAGAGCCAATAGTCGGTGCTGACGGCGATTCCCACCAGGAGCAGCCCACAGGCCCCGAAAACGCTGCTCAGCAGCGTCAGCGCCCGCGAGCTGCACGAGCTCATCCTGACACCTGGAAATCCCGGGAATTTTTGGGAATTTTTGGGAATTTTTCCGGTTTTTTTTCGCTTTTTTCCCCGATTTTTGGTGGTTTTTTAAGGGTTTTTGGGGGTATGTTGGAGCAATGTGGGCATGAAGGGGTTAAAAGTGAACAGGAAGAGGCTGAGAGGGGAATTCTGGAATTTTTTGGGAATCTTGTGGGAATTTTTGGGAATTTTTTGGGATTTTTTGGGAATTTTCTGCGAATTTTTGGGAATTTTTGGAGGTTTTTAGGGCGACGTTGAGGACGAATGTGAGGAGGGATCCAGGGAGCAATGTGGGGATGAAGGGGTTAAATGTGGGCTGGAAATGGTCAGAGAGGAAAATTTGGGAATTTTTTGGGAATTTTTGGGAATTTTTTGGGAATTTTGGGGAATTTTTGGCGATTTTGGGGCCATTTCGGGGGATTTTGGGGCTCTCTGGGCTCGATTCCCACCAGGAGCAGCCACAGGCCCCGAAAACGCTGCTCAGCAGCGTCAGCGCCCGCGAGCTGCACCAGCTCATCCTGACACCTGGGAATTTTGGGAATTTTTGGGCATTTTTCCCGGTTTTTTTCGCTTTTTTCCCCGATTTTTGGTGTTTTTTTAAGGGTTTTTGGGGGTATGTTGGAGCAATGTGGGCATGAAGGGGTTAAAAGTGAACAGGAAGAGGCTGAGAGGGGAATTCAGGAATTTTTTTGGGAATTTTTTGGGAATTTTTTGGGAATTTTTGGGGATTTTTGGGGATTTTTGGGAAGTTTTCCCGATTTTTTCCCGATTTTTTGGTGGTTTTTTAAGGGTTTTTGGGGGTATGTTGGAGCAATGTGGGCATGAAGGGGTTAAAAGTGAACAGGAAGAGGCTGAGAGGGGAATTCAGGAATTTTTGGGAATTTTTTGGGAATTTTTTGGGATTTTTTTGGATTTTTTGGGAATTTTTGGGAATTTTTGGGAATTTTTCCCGATTTTTTCCCGATTTTTGGGGGTTTTTTTAAGGGTTTTTGGGGGTATGTTGGAGCAAAACAGTCACGAAGGGGTTAAAAATGGCTGGGAAGTGGCTGGGAAGGGTCAGAGTAGGAAATTTGGGAATTTTTGGAAATTTTTGGGGATTTTTGGGAATTTTTTGGGAATTTTTGGGAATTTGGGGATTTTTTCCCGAATTTTCCCGATTTTTCCTGATTTTTGGTGGTTTTTTAAGGGTTTTTGGGGGTGTGTTGGAGCGAGGCAGGAACGAAGGGGTTAAAAGTGGCTGGGGAAGGGTCAAAAAAGAGAATTCAGGAATTTTTTGGGAATTTTTTGGGAATTTTTGGGAATTTTTTGGGGATTTTTTGGGAATTTTTGGGGAATTTTTGGGGAATTTTTGGAGGTTTTTAGGCTGAGGTTCAGGGCGGGTGTGAGGAGGGATCTGGGGAGCAATGAGGGCACGAAGGGGTTAAAAATGGGCTGGGAATGGTCAGAGAGGGAAATTTGGGAATTTTTTGGGAATTTTTGGGATTTTTTTGGGAATTTTTTTTGAATTTTTGGGAATTTTTTGGGAATTTTGGGGGATTTTTGGAAGTTTTTAGGCTGAGGTTGAGGGCGGGTGTGAGGAGCAGAATGGAGCAGCGATGTGGGCACGAAGGGGTTAAAAATGGGCAGAGAAGAAGCTGGGATGGGAAATTTGGGAATTTTTTTGGGATTTTTTGGGATTTTTTTGGGAATTTTTGGGAATTTTTGGGGATTTTCCCTGATTTTTGGTGTTTTTTTAAGGGTTTTTGGGGGTATGTTGGAGCAATGAGGGCATGAAGGGGTTAAAAATGGGCGGGGAAGTGGCTGAGATGGGAAATTTGGGAATTTATTGGGAATTTTTTGGGAATTTGGGGGATTTTGGGGGATTTTACCCAATTTTTGGGGTTTTTTTAAGGGTTTTTTGGGGGTATGTTGGAGCAATGTGGGCATGAAGGGGTTAAAAAGGAGGAAGAGGCAGTGAGGGGAATTTGGGATAAATTTGGGATAAATTTGGGATAATTTTGGGATATTTTGAGGATGATTTTGGGATAAATTTTGGGATGATTTTTGGATAAATTATGGGATAAATTTTGGGATAAATTTTGGGATAATTTTGGGATAAGTTTGGGATAAATTTGGGATAATTTTGGGATCTTTTTTGGGATCATTTGGGATGAATTTTGGGATAAGTTTGGGATAATTTGGGATAATTTTAGGACAGTTTTGGGATGATTTTGGGGAGTTTTGCCGCATTCCCGGAGCGATTTTGGGGAGATTTTGGGGAGTTTTTGGGGAGTTTTTTGGGCCTGCGGGGATGAAGGGGTTAAAAGTGGGCGGGGAAATTTGGGGAATTTCGGGAAAATTTGGGGAAGTTTGGGAAGGTTTGAGGGAATTTGGGGGGGGAGGGGCGGGGAGGGAAATTTGGGGGATTTTGGGGGATTTTGGGGTAAAATTGGGGAGATTTGGGGGAATTTTGGGGGTGGATTTGGGGGAATTTTTGGGATTTGGGGAATTTTTGGGTTGAATTCGGAGCAATTTCGGGATAAAGGGACCCTCCCAAAATCCCCCCAAAATTCCCCAAAACCCCCAAAATCCCCCCAAAAATCCCCCCAAACCCCTCAAATTCCCCTAAATCCCTCAAAACCCCCCAAATTCTCATAATTTCCCCCTAAATTCCCCCCAAATCCCCCCAAAATTCCCCCAAATCCCCCCAAAGTTCCCAGAAATTCCCCAAAATTCCCCCAAATTCCCCCAAATTCCCCTAAATTACCCCAAAATCCCCCCAAATTCCCCTAAATTACCCCAAAATTCCCCCAAAATCCCGAACTTCCCCAAAGTTCCCAGAAATTCCCCAAAATTCCCCAAAATTCCCCCAAAATCCCCCCATAATTCCCTCAAAATCCCCCAAATTTCCCCAAATTCCCCAAAATCCCCCCAAATCCCCCAAATTCCCCCCAAAATTTCCCCAAATTCCCCTAAATTACCCCATAATTCCCCCAAATTCCCCAAAATTCCTCCCAAATCTCCCCAAAATTCCCCCAAATTTCCCTAAATTACACCAAAATTCCCCCAAAATCCCCCAACTTTCCCCAAATTCCCCAAAATTCCCCCCAAATCCCATAATTTCCCCAAATTTCCCCAAAATTCCCCCAAAATCCCCCCAAAATCCCCCCAAAAATCCCCAAAATTCCCCAAAATTTCCCCAAATCCCCCCAAAATCCCCAAATCCTCCCAAAATCCCCCAAAATCCCCAAATTTCCCCAAATTCCCCCATTTCTCTCACCCTCTCACGGCGCCGTCGCTGCCCCGCGGGCCCCGCGCGCCATCGGAGCGGGACGGGACGGACAGACCGACACGGGACAGGGACAGAGGGACAGACGGACACGGGGGGGGATGGAGGACGCGGAAGGACAGACGGACACGGGGGGGGACGGAGGGACAGAAGGACACGGAGGGACAGAGGGACAGACGGACACGAGGATGGGGGGGGGACGGACAGACGGACACGGGGGGACACGGGGGGGGGGATGGAGGAAGGACAGACGGACACCGGAGGGACAGAGGGACACGGGAAAGGGGGGACGGACAGACGGACACGGAGGGACACGGGGGGGGAGGGACGGAGGGACACGGGGATGGAGGACACGGAAGGACAGACGGACACGGGGGGGATGGGGACGGGGATGGAGGAAGGACAGACGGACGGACACGGGGATGCGGGAGTGGAGGATGCGGGGACGGATGGAGGAAGGACAGACGGACACGGACGGACAGACGGAAACGGGGGGACAGACGGACACGGGGATGGAGGACACGGGGAGGGAAGGAGGAAGGACAGACGGACACGGGGGGGGATGGACAGAGGGACACGGGGATGGAGGATGCGGGGAAGGATGGAGGAAGGACAGACGGACACGGAGGGGGATGGGGACGGGGACGGAGGACACGGAAGGACAGACGGATACGGGGGGAGGGATGGAGGATGCGGTGAAGGACAGACAGACACGAGGATGCGGGGAAGGACGGAGGACGCGGGGGAAGGACAGAGGGACACGGGGAGGGATGGAGGACGCGGGGAAGGACGGGGAAAGGACAGACAGGAGGATGCGGGGGAAGGACGGACAGACGGACACGGGGGGGGATGGAGGACACGGGGGGACAGACGGACACGGGCGGGGGGATGGGGACGGACAGACGGACACGGGGATGGAGGACACGGACGGACAGACGGACAGACAGGAGGATGCGGGGAAGGAAGGACGGACAGACGGACACGGGGATGGATGGAGGATGCGGGGACGGACAGACGGACAGACAGACACAGGGATGGATGCGGGGGAAGGACAAACGGACACGAGGGGGATGGAGGATGCGGGGACGGACACACGGACGGACAGACGGACAGACACGAGGATGAGGGAAAGGAAGGACAGACGGACAGACGGACAGACAGACGGACACACACACGGACGGACACACGGACAGACGGACAGACGGACAGACGGACGGACAGACGGACGGACGGACAGACGGACAGACGGACGGAGCCTCCCGGGCGCTGCTGCGGCCGCTGCGGCGGGGCCGGGCCGGAGGCGCGGGACGGACAAACGGACGCGGGGGGGGGGAGGGGGGGGTGGGGGAGGGGGGATGGGGGGGGGGAGGGGTGGGGGATGGGCACCAAAACCCCCCCCCAAACGGGCACCGCGTGACGTCATCGCCGCCGCTCTTAAAGGGGCCGCGCACCCGCAGCGCCCCTCCCCCACCCTCCAAAAAAATGAGGGAAAATTGGGATTTTTTGGGTGTTTTTTTAAAAAAAAGGGGATTTTGGGTTTGGGTGTCGGCGGTTTCTCGCCTTTCATTAAAAAAATTAATTAAAAATTAAAAGTTAAATGTTAAATATTAAACATTAAATATTAAATATGAAATATTAAATTATAAATATTAATAAAAATTTTAAAATGGAACATTAAAAATTAAATATTAAAAAAATAAACATTAAAAATAAGCAATTAAAATTAAAAATTAAAAAATAAATATTATTAGAAATTAAAAATTAAACGTTAAAAATAATTATTAAATATTAAATATTAAAAATAAACATTAAAAATTAAAAATTAAACATTAAAAATAAATATTAAATATTAAAAATTAAAAAAATAAAAATTAAAAAATATAAATTAAACATTAAAAAATAAACAATAAAAATTAAAAATAAACATTAAAACCTAAAAATTAAACATAAAAAAAATAAACAATAAAAATTAAAAATTAAAAAATAAACATTAAACAATAAACATTAAAAATTTAAAAATAAACATTAAACATTAAAAATTAAACATCAAAAATTAAAAATAAAAAATAAAAAATTAAAATTAACAATGAAAAATGAAAAATTAAACATTAAAAATTAAAAATTAAAAGGGGGAAAAAAAGGGACCCTAAAGGAGAAAATTCAACCCAAAATTCAATTTTTTCCCCTCAAAAACGGGGCGAATTACCCATCCCGAAATAGGAATTGGCATCAAAAATCGGGAATTTGAACCCCCAAAATCCCAAATTTCACCCCAAAAATCCCAAATCCCCCCAAAAGTGAAGATTTTGCTCCCCCCTCCCAAATCCCATCCCCTAAAATCCCAAATTTCACCCCAAAAAATCCCGAATTGACCCAAAATTGAAGGTTTTACCCCCCAAATCCCAAAAGTGACCCCCAAAATCCGAAATTTCACCCCAAAAATCCCAAATCCCCCCAAAATTCCGGATTTTGCCCCCCAAATCCCAAATGTCACCCCCTAAAATCCCAAATTTTTCCCCAAAATCCCAAATTTCACCCCCAAAATCCCAAATGTGACCCTAAAAATCCCAAATTTCACCCCAAAAATCCCAAATTTCACCCCAAAATCCCAAATGTGACACTAAAAATCCCAAATTTCACCCCAAAAATCCCAAATTTCACCCCAAAATCCCAAAATTCACCCAAAACCCCAAAATTTCACCCCAAACCCCCAAGTTTCACCAAAAAATCCCAAATTTCCCCCCCAAAATCCCAAATCCTCCCAAAAATCCCCCCAAAATTTCCATTTCCCCCCAAAAATCCCACATTTCATCCCCAAAATCCCAAATTTTCTCCTCAAATCCCAAATGTCACCCCAAAAATCCCAAATTTTCCCCCCAAAATCCCAAATTTCAGCCCCAAAAATGCAAATTTTCCCCTCTAAAATCTCAAATTTCACCCCCAAAATCCAAAATGTGACCCTAAAATCCCAATTTTCATCCCCAAAATCCCAATTTTCATCCCCAAAATCCCAATTTTCACCCCCAAAATCCCAAATATGACCCCAAAAATCCCAAAATTTCCCCTCAAATCTCAAGTGTTACCCCAAAACCCCCAAATTTCACCCGAAAAATCCCAAATTTCACCCCAAATTTCAACCCCAAAATCCCAATTTTCACCCCCAAAATCCCAAATTTCCCCCCCAAAATCCCAAATCCTCACAAAATCCCCCCAAAAATTCCATTTCCCCCCAAAACCCCAAATTTCTCCCCAAAAATTCAAAATTTCACCCCAAAAATCCCAAATGTTACCCCAAAAATCCCAAATTTCACCCCAAAAATCCCAAATTTTCCCCTCAAATCCCAAATTCCTCCCAAAAAAATCTCCAATCTCCCAAAAATCCCAAATTGCCCCCCAAAAATACCAATTTTCCCTTCTAAATTCCCAAATTATCCCCCCAAATCCCAAATTTCACCCCAAAAATCCCAAATCCCCCGAAAATTCCGGATTTTGCCCCCCAAAAATCCCAAATGTCACCACAAACCCCCAAATTTCACCCAAAAATCCCTATTTTCACCCCCAAACCCCCAAATTTCACCCAAAAATCCCAAATTTCCTCCCAAAATCCCAAATCCTCCCAAAAATCCCCCCAAAATTTCCATTTTCCCCCAAAAATCCCAAATTTCACCCCCAAAATCCCAAATTTTCTCCTCAAATCCCAAATGTCACCCCAAAAATCCCAAATTTCCCCCCAAAATCCCAAATTTCAGCCCCAAAAATGCAAATTTTCCCCTCTAAAATCTCAAATTTCAACCCCAAAATCCAAAATGTGACCCTAAAATCCCAATTTTCATCCCCAAAATCCCAATTTTCACCCCCAAAATCCCAAATGTGACCCCAAAAATCCCAAAATTTCCCCTCAAATCTCAAGTGTTACCCCAAAACCCCCAAATTTCACCCGAAAAATCCCAAATTTCACCCCAAATTTCAACCCAAAAATCCCAATTTTCACCCCCAAAATCCCAAATTTCCCCCCCAAAATCCCAAATCCTCCCAAAATCCCCCCAAAAATTCCATTTCCCCCCCAAAACCCCAAATTTCTCCCCAAAAATTCAAAATTTCACCCCAAAAATCCCAAATGTTACCCCAAAAATCCCAAATTTCACCCCAAAAATCCCAAATTTTCCCCTCAAATCCCAAATTCCTCCCAAAAAAAATCTCCAATCTCGCAAAAATCCCAAATTTCACCCCCAAAATCCCAAATTTTCCCCTCAAATCCCAAATTTCTCCCCAAAAATCCCAAATTTCTCCCCAAAAATCCCAAATTTCACCCAAAAATCCCAAATGTGACCCCAAAAATCCCAAAATTTCCCCTCAAATCCCAAATGTTACCCCAAAACCCCCAAATTTCACCCCAAAAATCCCAATTTTCACCTCCCAAATCCCAAATGTGACCCTAAAAATCCCAAATTTCACCCCAAAATTCCCAAATTTTCCAGAAAAATCCCAAATTTCACCCCCAAAATCCCAAAATTTCCCCTCAAATCCCAAATTTCACCCCTAAAATTCGAAATATGACCCCAAAAATCCCAAAATTTCCCCTCAAATCTCAAGTGTTACCCCAAAACCCCCAAATTTCACCCGAAAAATCCCAAATTTCACCCCAAATTTCAACCCCAAAATCCCAATTTTCACCCCCAAAATCCCAAATTTCCCCCCCAAAATCCCAAATCCTCACAAAATCCCCCCAAAAATTCCATTTCCCCCCAAAACCCCAAATTTCTCCCCAAAAATTCAAAATTTCACCCCAAAAATCCCAAATGTTACCCCAAAAATCCCAAATTTCACCCCAAAAATCCCAAATTTTCCCCTCAAATCCCAAATTCCTCCCAAAAAAATCTCCAATCTCCCAAAAATCCCAAATTGCCCCCCAAAAATACCAATTTTCCCTTCTAAATTCCCAAATTATCCCCCCAAATCCCAAATTTCACCCCAAAAATCCCAAATCCCCCGAAAATTCCGGATTTTGCCCCCCAAAAATCCCAAATGTCACCACAAACCCCCAAATTTCACCCAAAAATCCCTATTTTCACCCCCAAACCCCCAAATTTCACCCAAAAATCCCAAATTTCCTCCCAAAATCCCAAATCCTCCCAAAAATCCCCCCAAAATTTCCATTTTCCCCCAAAAATCCCAAATTTCACCCCCAAAATCCCAAATTTTCTCCTCAAATCCCAAATGTCACCCCAAAAATCCCAAATTTCCCCCCAAAATCCCAAATTTCAGCCCCAAAAATGCAAATTTTCCCCTCTAAAATCTCAAATTTCAACCCCAAAATCCAAAATGTGACCCTAAAATCCCAATTTTCATCCCCAAAATCCCAATTTTCACCCCCAAAATCCCAAATGTGACCCCAAAAATCCCAAAATTTCCCCTCAAATCTCAAGTGTTACCCCAAAACCCCCAAATTTCACCCGAAAAATCCCAAATTTCACCCCAAATTTCAACCCAAAAATCCCAATTTTCACCCCCAAAATCCCAAATTTCCCCCCCAAAATCCCAAATCCTCCCAAAATCCCCCCAAAAATTCCATTTCCCCCCCAAAACCCCAAATTTCTCCCCAAAAATTCAAAATTTCACCCCAAAAATCCCAAATGTTACCCCAAAAATCCCAAATTTCACCCCAAAAATCCCAAATTTTCCCCTCAAATCCCAAATTCCTCCCAAAAAAAATCTCCAATCTCGCAAAAATCCCAAATTTCACCCCCAAAATCCCAAATTTTCCCCTCAAATCCCAAATTTCTCCCCAAAAATCCCAAATTTCTCCCCAAAAATCCCAAATTTCACCCAAAAATC
The DNA here is from genome assembly GCF_048771995.1 of Taeniopygia guttata. Taxonomy (NCBI): domain Eukaryota; kingdom Metazoa; phylum Chordata; class Aves; order Passeriformes; family Estrildidae; genus Taeniopygia; species Taeniopygia guttata. The sequence goes on from NC_133062.1 coordinate 639,680, forward strand.
CCAAATGTGACCCCAAAAATCCCAAAATTTCCCCTCAAATCCCAAATGTTACCCCAAAACCCCCAAATTTCACCCCAAAAATCCCAATTTTCACCTCCCAAATCCCAAATGTGACCCTAAAAATCCCAAATTTCACCCCAAAATTCCCAAATTTTCCAGAAAAATCCCAAATTTCACCCCCAAAATCCCAAAATTTCCCCTCAAATCCCAAATTTCACCCCTAAAATTCGAAATGTGACCCCAAAAATCCCAAATTTCACCCAAAAATCCCAAATGTCACCCCAAAAAATCCCAATTTTCCCTCCAAATTCCCAAATTATCCCCCCAAATCCCAAATTTCACCCCAAAAATCCCAAATCCCCCGAAAATTCCGGATTTTGCCCCCCAAAAATCCCAAATGTCACCACAAACCCCCAAATTTCACCCAAAAATCCCAAATTTCCCCCCCAAAATCCCAAATCCTCCCAAAAATCCCCCCAAAATTTCCATTTTCACCCCAAAAATCTGACATTTCACCCCAAAATCCCAAATCCTCCCAAATTCCCAAATTTCTTCCCCAAAATCCCAAATTTCCTCCCAAAATCCCCCCAAAATTTCCATTTTCACCCCCAAAATCCCAAATTTCCCCCCAAAATCCCAATTTTCTCCTCAAATCCCAAATTTCACCCCAAAATCCCAAATCCTCCCAAAACCCCCAAATTTTTCATTTTTCCCCTCAAAAAAACCCCAAATTTTGCCCCCAAATTTTCCATTTCCCCCCCAAAAATTCCAAATTTTTCTCCCAAAAATCCCAACTCCTCAAATTTCACCCCCAAAAATCCCAAATTTTCCCCAAAAATCCCAAATTTTCCCCCAAGAATCCCAAATTTCACCCCAAAATCCCAAATTTTCTCCTCAAATCCCAAATTTCTCCCAAAAATCCCAAATTTCCTCCCAAAATCTCCCCAAATTTTCCATTTTTCCCTCAAAAAATCCCAAATTTTGCCCCCAAAATCCCAAATCCCCCAGTCCAAACCAGTCCAAACCAGTATAAACCAGTATAAACCAGTTTGGGGTTCTGGGGTCCCCAGTATAAACCAGTTTGGGCTCCCAGTATAAACCAGTTTGGGCTCCCAGTATAAACCAGTTTGGGGCTCCCAGTATAAACCAGTTTGGGGCTCCCAGTATAAACCAGTTTGGGCTCCCAGTATAAACCAGTTTGGGCTCCCAGTATAAACCAGTTTGGGGTTCTGGTTCCCAGTATAAACCAGTTTGGGTTCCCAGTATAAACCAGTTTGGGCTCCCAGTATAAACCAGTTTGGGGTTCCAGTATAAACCAGTTTGGGCTCCAGTATAAACCAGTTTGGGCTCCAGTATAAACCAGTTTGGGCTCCAGTATAAACCAGTTTGGGGTTCCCAGTATAAACCAGTTTGGGGTCCCAGTATAAACCAGTTTGGGCTCCCAGTTCAAACCAGTTTGGGCTCCCAGTATAAACCAGTTTGGGGTTCCAGTATAAACCAGTTTGGGCTCCCAGTATAAACCAGTTTGGGGTTCCAGTAAAAACCAGTTTGGGCTCCCAGTATAAACCAGTTTGGGCTCCCAGTATAAACCAGTTTGGGCTCCCAGTATAAACCAGTTTGGGGTTCCAGTATAAACCAGTTTGGGCTCCCAGTATAAACCAGTTTGGGCTCCCAGTACAAACCAGTTTGGGCTCCCAGTACAAACCAGTTTGGGGTTCTGGGATTCCCAGTATGGACCAGTTGCCCCCTTCCAGTATAAACCATTTCCCCCATCCCTCCCAGTATAAACCAGTATAAACCAGTATAAAACCAGTCCAAACCAGTATAAACCAGTCCAGATCAATCCAGACCAGTCCGAACCAGTCCCCCCAGTCCCTCCCAGTATAAACCAGTTCAAACCAGTATAAACCAGTTCCCCCAGTCCCTCGCAGTCCCTCCCAGTATAAACCAGTATAAACCAGTTCTCCCCAAACCCTCCCAGTATAAACCATTTCCCCCAGTCCCTCCCAGTATAAACCAGTTCAGATCAATCCAGACCAGTCCAAACCAGTCCAAACCAGTCCCTCCCAGTATAAACCAGTATAAACCAGTCCAAACCAGTATAAACCAGTCCAGATCAACCCAGACCAATCCGAACCAGTTTCCCCAGTCCCTCCCAGTATAAACCAGTATAAACCAGTCCCTCCCACTATAAACCAGTTCCCCAAAAATCCTCCCAGTATAAACGAGTCCAAACCAGTATAAACCAGTTCCCCAAAAACCCTCCCAGTATAAACCAGTCCAGATCAATCCAAACCAGTATAAACCAGTTCCTCCCAGTCCCTCCCAGTCTCTCCCAGTATAAACCAGTATAAACCAGTCCAGATCAACCCAGACCAGTCCGAACCAGTCCCTCCCAGTATAAACCAGTTCCCCAAAAATCCTCCCAGTATAAACCAGTCCAAACCAGTATAAACCAGTTCAGATAAATCCAAACCAGTATAAACCAGTTCCTCCAGTCCCTCCCAGTATAAACCAGTTCCTCCAGTCCCTCCCAGTATAAACCAGTATAAACCAGTTCAATCAAGAGGCTCCGGACGGGCTCAGCGACTTTATTGAGGAAAGGGAAATTTGGGGAAATTTGGGAAATTTTGGGATTTTTGGAGAAATTTGGGGAAAATTTGGGATTTTTTGGGAAATTTGGGGATTTTGGGGGAAATTTGGGGAAAATTTGGGGAATTTTGGGGGATTTTTGGGGAGAATTTTTGGGATTTTTGGGGAAATTTTGGGATTTTTGGGGAAAACTCAGAGGGAAAATTGGGATTTTTTGGGGGGAAATTCTGGGATTTTTTGGGGAATTTTGGGAAAAATTTGGGGATTTTTTTGGAATTTTTGGGAGGATTTTTGGGGGAATTTGGGAAAATTTGGGGTTTTTTGGAAATTTTGGGAGGATTTTTTGGAATTTGGGAAAATTTAGGCATTTTGGGGATTTTTTGGGAAATTTGAGAAAATTTGGGGAATTTGGGGGAAATTTTTAAACAATTTCAGGAAATTCTGGAGGAATTTAGGGAAAATTTTGGCATTTTTGGGGAAATTTTGGGAAATTTTGGGGATCTTGAGGAAATTTTTGGGAAATTTTCGGATTTTTGGGGGAATTTTGGGGGATTTTGGGTCCTCCCCGCTCATCCCAGGAGGAGTCACAGCTGGGAGGGAAAAAATTCCCAAAATTTTGGGAAAAAATCCCAAAAATTTGGGTGGAAAAATCCCAAAATTTCAGGGGGGAGATGGGCAAAAATCCCAAAATTTGGGGGGAAAAAAAAATCCCAAAATTTGGGGAAAAATTTTGAATTTTAAAGAATTTTTTGGTCAAATTTTGGGAATTTTTAGGGGGACCCCAAATTTTAGTGGGAATTTTTTGGGGATGCCCAAAAATTCGGGGAAAAAACCCAAAAATTTTGGGAAAAAAAACCCCAAAATTAGGGGAAATTCAAAATAATTTGGATTTTTAAGGGATTTTTTTGGGGAATTTTTTGGCAATTTGGGGTCGGGGGATCCCAAATTTTTTGGGGGGATCCCTGAACTTGGTCCAGTCCAAAATAGGGGGGAAAACCTCAAAATAATCAAATTTTTTTTGGAATTTTTTTGGAATTTTGGGTCGAGGGATCCCAAATTTTTTTGGGGGGATCCCTGAACTTGGTCCAGTCCAAAATAGGGGGTAAAAACCTCAAAAGAATTTGAATATTTTGGGAATTTTATTGGGTTTTTTTGGGAATTCGTGGTCGAGGGATCCCAAATTTATTTTTGGGGGGGGTTCCCCAAAATTTTGGGGGATTCCCTGAACTTGGTACATCCCAAAATGGGGGGGGGTCCCAAACTTGGTCCAGTCCAAAATAGGGGGGAAAACCTCAAAAAAATCAATTTTTTGGGGAATTTTTTTGGAATTTTGGGGTCTGAGGATCCCAAATTTTTTGGGTGATCCCAAAACTTGATACAGTCCAAAATAGGGGGGAAAAAACCTCAAAATAATCGATTTTTTTTGGGGAATTTTTTGGGTTTTTTTTGGAATTTGGGGTCTGGGGGGGTCCCTGAACTTGGTACAGTCCAAAATAGGGGGGGAAAACCTCAAAATAATAAAATTTTTTTGGGAATAATTTGGGTTTTTTTTTGGGAATTCGGGGTCTGAGGATCCCAAATTTTTTGGGTGATCCCAGAACTTGGTCCATGAATTTGGTATGGTCTAAAATAGGGGGGAAAAACCTCAAAATAATAGATTTTTTTGGGGAATTTTTTTGGGTTTTTTTGGGTTTTTTTGGGAATTCGAGGTCTGAGGATCCCAAATTTTTTTGGGGGATCCCAAAACTTGGTACAGTCCAAAACAGGGGGGGTCCTAACCTTGGAACGGTCCAAAATAGGGGGGAAAATATCAAAATAATCGAATTTTTTTGAAAATTTTTTGGGATTTTTTGGTTTTTTTTTGGGTTTTTTTGGGAATTCGGGGTCAGGGGATCCCAAATTTTTTGGGGAATCCCTGAACTTGGTCCAGTCCAAAATAGGGGGAGGTCCTAAACTTGGTACGGTCCAAAATAGGGGGGAAAACCCTCAAAATAATTGAATTTTTTTGGGAATTTTTTTTGGTTTTTTCGGGAATTTGGGGTTGGGGGATCCCAAATTTTTTGGGGGCATCCCTGAACTTGGTCCAGTCCAAAATAAGGGGGAAAACCTCAAAATAATCGAATTTTTTTGGGGGTTTTTTTAGGAATTTGGGGTCGGGGGATCCCAAATTTTTTGGGTGATCCCAGAACTTGGTCCATGAACTTGGTACGGTCCAAAATAGGGGGAAAAAACTCAAAAAAAGTCAATTTTTTTTGGAATTTTTTTGGAATTTTTTGGAATTTTTTTGGAATTTGGGGTCGGGCGATCCCAAATTTTTCGGGGGGGTTCCCCAAAATTTTGGGGGATTCCCTGAACTTGGTCCAGTCCAAAATAGGGGGGAAAACCTGAAAATAATCAAATTTGTTTTGAATTTTTTGGGGATTTTTTTGGGGTTTTTTTGGGAATTCGTGGTCGGACCATCCCAAATTTTTCAGGGGGGGGTTCCCCAAAATTTTGGGGGATTCCCTGAACTTGGTCCAGTCCAAAACAGGGGGGGTGGGGGGGTCCCAAACTTGGTACAGTCCAAAATAGGGGAAAAAACTCAAAAAAATTGGAATTTTTTGGGGAATTTTTTGGGGTTTTTTTGCAAATTCGAGGTCGGAATATCCCAAATTTTTTGGGGCATCCCAGAACTTGGTCCAGTCCAAAACAGGGGGGGTTCCTAAACTTGGTATGGTCCAAAACAGGGGGGAAAACCTCAAAATAATTGAATTTTTTGGGGGAATTTTATGGGAATTTTTTGGGAATTCGAGGTCGGACCATCCCAAATTTTTCAGGGGGTGTTCCCCAAATTTTGGGGGGTCAGACGAGGGAGCCGGGGTGCTGCGGGAAGTCGGGGTTGGTGAAGCTGAACCCCTCGAACTCGGCTTGGTCCAGCCCGGCCAGGACCAACGCATCCGGCGGCGTCAGCGCGGGGGGGGCGCGAGTGAAGAACTGGTCAAAGTTTTCCCCGTTCCGGCCGCACTTTTTTGGGGGAAAAAGAAGAAATTTTGGGTAAATTTTAAGGGGTGGGATTGGGGGAAAGGGGGGAAAGGTGGGGGAAAATGAAAGGGAGGAGGGGGGGAAATATGGGGGGGAAAGGGGGGTTTTTGGGGGAAATAAGGGGGGGATTTGGGAAAAATGGGGTTTTTTTGGGGGGATTTGGGGTTTTTAAATGGGGGTTTTTAGGGGGGGTTTTAGAGGGAAATTTGGGATTTTGGGGGGATTTTGGGGGGGAATTTTGAGGGGAAAATTTGGGGCAAATTTGGGATTTTGGGGGGATTTTGGGGGAATTTTTAGGGGAAAATTTTGGAATTTTGGGGATTTTTAGGGGGGAATTTTGGGGGAATTTTTAGGGGAAAATTCAGCATATTTTTAGGGCGAATTTTAGAGGAAAATTTGGGGATTTTTAGGGGGGAATTTTGGGGAAAATTCAGGATTTTGGGATTTTTACGGGGAAATTTTTAGGGGAAAATTTGGGACAAATTTGGGATTTTGGGGGGAATTTTAGGCGAAAATTTTGGAATTTTGGGGGTTTTTGGGGAAAATATGGGATATTGGGGGAGGTTTTAGGGGAAAATTCAGGATATTTTTGGGATATTTAGGGGGAATTTTAGGGGAAAATTTGCGGCAAATTGGGGATTTTGGAGGCATTTTGGGGGGAGTTTTAGGCGAAAATTTTGGAATTTTGGGGATTTTTAGGGGGAAATTAGGGGGAATTTTAGGGGAGAATTTGGGATTTTTTTTGGATTTTTAGGGGGAATTTTAGATGAAAATTTGGGGATTTTTGGGATTTTTAGGGGGGATTTTGGGGGGAGTTTTAGGTGAAAATTTTGGAATTTTGGGGATTTTTAAGGGGGAATTTTGAGGGGAAAATTTGCGGCAAATTGGGGATTTTGGAGGCATTTTGGGGGGAGTTTTAGGCGAAAATTTTGGAATTTTGGGGATTTTTAGGGGGAAATTAGGGGGAATTTTAGGGGAGAATTTGGGATTTTTTTTGGATTTTTAGGGGGAATTTTAGATGAAAATTTGGGGATTTTTGGGATTTTTAGGGGGGATTTTGGGGGGAGTTTTAGGTGAAAAGTTTGGAATTTTCGGGATTTTTAGGGGGAATTCTGGGGAAAATTTGGGATATTTTGGGGATATTTTGGGGCTATTTTGGGGTGGATTTCCAGTTTCTTTGGGGCTATTTTGGGGTATTTCTGGGGATATTTTGGGGATTTTTTGGGGATATTCTGGGGCTATTTTTGGGGTGATTTTGGGGCTATTTTGGGGCTATTCTGGGGCTATTCTGGGGCTATTTTGGGGCTGATTTTGGGGATATTTTGTGGCTATTTTTGGGCTGATTTTGGGGTTCTTCTGGGGCTATTTTTGGGCAGATTTTGGGGATATTTTGTGGCTATTTTTGGGGTGATTTGGGGGATCTTCTGGGGCTATTTTTGGGGTGATTTTGGGGATATTCCAGGGCTATTTTTGGGGTGATTTTGGCCATTTTTGGGGTTTTTGGGGGTCACTCACCGGGCGGGGGGGGGAAGGGGGGCTATTTTGGGTTATTTCTGGGGATATTTTGGGGCTATTTTTGGGGCCATTTTGGGTTAATTTTAGGGATATTTTTGGCTATTTTTGGGGCTATTCCGGGGCTATTTTTGGGGTGATTTTGGTGATATTCTAGGGCTATTTTGGGGGTGATTTTGTGGCTATTTTGGGGATATTTTGGGGATATTTTTGGGGCTATTTGGGGATATTCCGGGGCTATTTTTGGGGATATTCTGGGGATATTCTTGGGCTGATTTTGGGGATATTTTGGGTTCTTTTTGGTGATATTCTGGGGATATTTTTGGGATATTTTGGGGATATTCTGGGGCAATTTTTGGGGTGATTTTGGGGATATTCTGGGGCTATTTTTGTGGATATTTTGAGTTATTTTGGGGCTATTTTGGGTTATTTTGGGGGTATTTCTGGGGATATTTTCAGTTCTTTTTGGGGATATTCTGGGGATATTCTGGGGCTATTTTTGGGGTGATTTTGGCCATTTTTGGGGTCACTCACCGGGCGGGGGGTGAAGGGGGGCGGCACCTCCAGCCGCTCCAGCCGCTCCCAGTCCGTCCGGCGGAAGAAGGGGTGACCCCGAACCTCCTGTTCCCCCCCAGGACCGGCCCCCAGCCGCTTCCCGGGGTGCTTGGTCAGGAACTGCCGAGGGAAAAATTCCCAAATTTCCCCAAATTCCCGGAAAAACAAAAAAAACCGCGCGGAAATCGGAGGAAAAATGGGAAAACGGCAGAAAAAAAGGGGTAAAAAAGGGGCAAAATTAAGACTAAAAATGGGTCTGGGAGAAGGAAATTCCCAAAAAATTCAGCTCAGAATTCCCAAATTTCTGAAAATTCCCCAAATTCCCGGAAAAAGTAAAAAAAAACCCGCCAGGAAATCAGAGGAAAAATGGGAAAACGGCGGAAAAAAAGGGGTAAAAATTAACCCTAAAAATGGAATTTTTAAAGGTTTTTTTTGGGGAGAGTTTTTTGGGAATTTTTGGTGATTTTTTTTGGTATTTTTAGGAATTTTTTCCCAATAATTTTGGGAATTTGACATTAAATTTTTCTGGAATTTTTCGTGACATTTTTTGAATTTTTTTCAAAATTTTCCAGACTTTTGGGGCGTTTTTGGAGGTTTTTTGAGCCTTTTTTGTCATTTTTTCGGGGTTTTTTGGCGGATTTTTTGTGGATTTTTTTTGGGATTCGCTGGATTTTGGGAATTTTGGGAATTTTAGGGAATGTTTTGGCTCTCACCCCCTTGCAGATGGCCACGGCCTCGCGGGACAGCGCCTTGGGGGTACAACACCGCGATTTTTCTTTTTGGGGGAATTTTTGGTGATTTTTTGGGATTTTTTTTATTCTTTAAAAATATTTTTTTTCATGAATTTTTTTAAAATTTTATTTTAAATTTTTCTGGAAATTTTCGTAACATTTTTTCTATTTTTTATTTGAATTTTTCCGGAATTTTGGGGCATTTTTGGACGTTTTTTGAGCCTTTTTTGTCATTTTTTCGGCGTTTTTTTGCGGATTTTTTTGGGATTTTTTTTGGGAATCGCTGGATTTTGGGAATTTTGGGAATTTTTGGGAATTTTTTGGCTCTCACCCCCTTGCAGATGGCCACGGCCTCGCGGGACAGCGCCTTGGGGGTACAACACCGCGATTTTTCTTTTTGGGGGAATTTTTGGTGATTTTTTGGGATTTTTTTTATTCTTTAAAAATATTTTTTTTCATGAATTTTTTTAAAATTTTATTTTAAATTTTTCTGGAAATTTTCGTAACATTTTTTCTATTTTTTATTTGAATTTTTCCTGAATTTTGGGGCTTTTTTGGAGGTTTTTTGGACCTTTTTGGTCATTTTTTCGGCGTTTTTTTGCGGATTTTTTTTGGATTTTTTTTGGGACTTGCTGGATTTTGGGAATTTTGGGAATTTTTGGGAATTCTTTGGCTCTCACCCCTTTGCAGATGGCCACAGCCTCGTGGTAAAACACCGGGCTTTTTTTGGAATTTTTGGTAATTTTTTGGGAATTTTTGGTGATTTTTTTGGGTATTTTTAGGAATTTTTCCCCAATAATTTTGGGAATTTTATTTTAAATTTTTCTGAAATTTTTCGTGACATTTTTAAAATTTTTTTCGAATTTTTCCAGAATTTTTGGGCGTTTTTGGAGGTTTTTTGGGCCATTTTTGTCATTTCTTCGGCGTTTTTTTGTGGATTTTTTTTGGATTTTTTTTGGGACTCGCTGAATTTTGGGAATTTTGGGAATTTTTGGGAATTTTTTGGCTCTCACCCCCTTGCAGATGGCCACGGCCTCTCGGGACAGCGCTTTGGGGTACAACACCGCAATTTTTCTTTTTGGGGGAATTTTTGGTGATTTTTTGGGATTTTTTTATTCTTTAAAAATATTTTTTTCATGAATTTTTTGGGAATTTTATTTTAAATTTTTCGGGAATTTTTCGTGACATTTTTTGAATTTTTTTCAAATTTATCCAGATTTTTTTGGCATTTTCGGAGGTTTTTTTGGGCCATTTTGGTCATTTTTTTGGTTTTTTTTTGCGGGTTTTTTTTGGATTTTTTTTGGGACTCGCTGGATTTTGGGAATTTTGGGAATTTTTGGGAATTTTTTGGCTCTCACCCCCTTGCAGATGGCCACGGCCTCTCGGGACAGCGCTTTGGGGTACAACACCACAATTTTATTTTTTGGGGGAATTTTTGGTGATTTTTTGGGATTTTTTTATTTTTTAAAATTTTTTTTTTCATGAATTTTTTGGGAATTTTATTTTAAATTTTTCTGGATTTTTTTGTGACATTTTTTCTATTTTTTAGTTGAATTTTTCCGGAATTTTTGGAGGTTTTTTGGGCCATTTTGTCCCTTTTTCGTTTTTTTTTTGCTGATTTTTTTTTGATTTTTTTTGGGACTCGCTGGATTTTGGGAATTTTGGGAATTTTTGGGAATTTTTTGGCTCTCACCCCCTTGCAGATGGCCACGGCCTCTCGGGACAGCACCTTGGGGGTACAACACAGCGATTTTTCTTTTTGGGGGAATTTTTGGTGATTTTTTATTCTTTAAAAATATTTTTTTCATTAATTTTTTTGGGAATTTTATTTTAAATTTTTCTGGAATTTTTCGTGAAATTTTTTGAATTTTTTTCAAATTTATCCAGATTTTTTTTGGCATTTTCGGAGGTTTTTTGGGCCATTTTGGTCATTTTTTCGGCGTTTTTTTGCGGATTTTTTTGGGATTTTTTTTGGGACTCGCTGGATTTTGGGAATTTTGGGAATTTTTTGGAATTTTTTGGCTCTCACCCCCTTGCAGATGGCCACGGCCTCGCGGGACAGCGCCTTGGGGTACGTCACCGCGATTTTTCTTTTTGGGGGAATTTTTGGTGATTTTTTGGGATTTTTTTATTTTTTAAAAATATTTTTTTCCATGAAATTTTTGGGAATTTTATTTTAAATTTTTCTGGAATTTTTTGTGACATGTTTTGAATTTTTTTCGAATTTTTCCAGAATTTTTTGGCGTTTTTGGAGGTTTTTTGGGCCATTTTGGCCATTTTTTTGGCGTTTTTTTGCGATTTTTTTTTGGATTTTTGTGAATTTTTTGTGGATTTTGGGAATTTTGGGAATTTTTGGGAATTTTTTGGCTCTCACCCCCTTGCAGATGGCCACGGCCTCTCGGGACAGCGCTTTGGGGTACGTCACCGTCTGCTCCAGGATGGACTGGAAGAGCTCGTCCTCGTCCTCGCCGTCAAACGGGGGCTGCGGACGTCAAAAAACGCCCAAAATTACCCCAAAATCACCACAAAATATCCCATAATTATCCCCAAAATAACACTAAAATATCCCTAAAATATCCCCCAAATCACCCCAAAATATTCCTGAATTATCCCCAAAAATAGCCCCAAAAGAAGCCCAAAATTTCCCCAAAATATCCCCAAAATATCACTAAAATATCCCCAAAATAGCCCCAAAATATCCCCAAAATTACCCCGAAATACTCCCCAAACAACCCCAAAATATTACTGAATTATCCCCAAAATTACCCCAAAATATCCCCCAAATATCCCCAAAATATTCCTAAAAATATCCCCAAAATATCCCCGAATTATCCCCAAATTATTCCTAAATTATTCCCAAAATATCCCCAAAATGCCCCAAAATATTCCTCAATTATTCACAAAATATTGCCAAAACATTCCCAAAATATCCCCAAATTATTCCATTATTATCCACAAAATATCCCTAAAATATCCCTAAAACATCCCCAAAATATTCCTGAATTATCCCCAAAATATTCCATAATTATTCCCAAAATATCCCCAAATAGTCCCAAAATATTCCTCAATTATCCCCAAAATATTCCCAAAATATCCCTAAAATATCCCCAAAATATTCCGGAATTGCACCCAAAATATCCCCAAAATATTCCCAAATCCCCTAAAATTAAAAAAAATCCCCATTTTCCCTCAAATTTCCCCCAAATTCCACCTAAATCCCCCCAAGTTCCCCAAAAACCCCAAAAAATCCCAAAAAATCCCCAAAATTCCCCCCAAAATCCCCAAAATTCTCCCAAAATTCCCAAAAATTCCCCCCAAAATTCCCAAAAAAATTCCCCAAAATTCCCCCCAAATCCCTCTAAAATTCTCAAAAAAATCCCCAAAAATCTCCATTTTCCCCCAAAATCCCCATTTTTCCCCCAAATTTTCCCCAAATTTCTGCCTAGATCCCCCCAAATTCCCCAAAAATTCCCAAAAATCCCCAAAATCCCCCAAAAATCCCCAAAATTCCCAAAAATTCCCCAAATTCCGACCTGCCCGGCGAGCATCTCGTAGAGCAGAACGCCGTAGGACCACCAATCCACCGACTTCCCGTAGGGCTGATACGCGATGATCTGCCAAAATTCCCAGCCCAAAATTCCCAAAAATTCCCAAAATTCCCAAATTCCCAAAATTCCCCCGAAATTCCCAAAAAAACCCCGCCAAAATCGCCCCAAAAACCCTCAAAAAATCCCATTTTTCCCCCATTTTTTGATGATTTTTTTCCATTTTTTCCCCCCCCAAGATTTTTGGGAATTTTTGGGAATTTTTGGGATTTCCAAAAACGGCACCAAAAATCCTCAAAAAATCCCCCAAAAAATCCCCCCCAAAAATCCCATTTTTCCTGATTTTTTCCCTGTTTTTCCCCATTTTTTTTATCCTTTTTTTTCCCCCCCAGATTTTTGGGAATTCTGGGAATTTTGGGTATTCCCAAAAACCACCCAAAATATTGGGAAAAAAACCCTTCAAAATATTCCCAAAAAATCCCTACAAAACCCCAAGGAAAGACCCCCAAAAATCACAAAAAATTCCCCCAAAAAATCCGATTTTTCCATTTTTTTCCCATTTTTTCCCCCCATTTTTCCTGGATTTTCCCCATAATTTTTTGATTTTCGGGAATTCCCAAAAAAAACCCAAAAAAATCACCAAAAACTCGCCAAAAATCCTTAAAAAAATTCAAAATTTTCCCAATTTCCCCCCATTTTTTGGCAGTTTTTCCATGATTTTTCCTGGATTTTCAGGAATTTTGGGAATTCCCAAAAAATCGCCAAAAACGCCTAAAAAATGTCAAATTTTTCCCAATTTTCCCCCATTTTTCAACATTTTTTTATTGGATTTTTCCCGGATTTTCAGAATTCCCAAAAAACCCCAGAAAATCCCCAAAAAATCGTCAAAAATGCCTAAAAAAGGCCAATTTTTTCCCCAATTTTCCCCATTTTTTGGCAGTTTTTTCATGGATTTTTCCCGGCTTTTCAGGAATTTTGGGAATCCCCAAAAATCCCCACAAAAATCCTGAAAAAATCCCCAAAATCCCCCCAAAAATTCCATTTTTTTCCCCGTTTTTTTGCCATTTTCCACGCGATTTTTTCCCAGAATTCCCAGAATTTTTGGGAATTTTGGGAATTCCGGGAATTTCAGGAATTCCAAAAAATCCCCAAAAATCCCCCCAAAAATCCTCAAAAAATCCCCCAAAACCCCCTAAAAATCGGATTTTTTCCCCGTTTTTTCGCCGTTTTCCCCCGTTTTTTCACCATTTTTCACCCGTTTTTCGTGCGGTTTTTTCCCAGAACCCCCAAAAATTTTGGGAATTTCGTGAATTCCGGGAATTTTGGGAATTCCGACCTCGGGGGCGATGTAGTCGGGGGTCCCGCAGAAGGTTCTGGTGCTGCCGCCGGGGCCGATGTTCTCTTTGCACATCCCGAAATCCGTGATCTTCACGTGGCCCTGCGCGTCCAGCATCACGTTGTCCAGCTTCAGGTCCCTGGAATCACGGAATTTTGGGAATTTTTGGGATTTTTGGGAAGTTTGGGAATGTTTGGTGAAATTTTTGGGAATTTTTGGGAATTATTGGGAATTTTTTGGGCATTTTTTTGGTTTTTTTCCATTTTTTTAGTGATTTTTTATTGAATATTTTGATTTTTTTCTTGATTTTTTAAATAAATTTTCCAGATAACTTTGGGGTATTTTTCTGGGAATTTTTTGGGAAGTTTTTGGGAAGTTTTTGGGAATTTTTTGGGATTTTTTTCCGAATTTTTTGGGGTTTTTATTCTTTGTTTTGGTGATTTTTTATTGAATATTTTGATTTTTTTTTCCAATTTTCCAGATGAGTTTTGGGAATTTTTCTAGGAATTTTTGGGAATTTCTTTGGATTTTTTTCCAAATTTTTTTTTAATTTTTCTGGAAATTTTTAGGGATTTTTTTTGAGGATTTTTTCTGATTTGGAGGGATTTATTTGGGCATCACGTTGTCCAGCTTCAGGTCCTTGGAATTTTGGGGAATTTTGGGAATTTTTTGGGAATTTTTGGGATTTTGGGAATTTTGGGGGAATTTTTTTGGGGTTTTTTCCATTTTTCGGGTGATTTTTTTATTGAATATTTTGATTTTTTCTTGATTTTTTTTTCAATTTTCTAAGTAAGTTTTGTAAATTCTTCTGAGAATGTTTTCCGAATTTTTTGGGAATGTTTTGGGAATTTTTTGGGATTTTTTTTTGGAATTTTGGGGAATTTTTTCTGAATTTTTTGGGTTTTTTATTCTTTTTTTTGCGATTTTTATTGAATATTTTCAGTTTGTTTTTTCAATTATCGAGGTAAGTTTTAGGAATTTTTCTGGGAATTTTTTTGGAAGATTTTGGGAATTTTTTGGGATTTTTTTTGGAATTTTTTCCAAATTTTTTGGGTGTTTTTCTGGGAATTTTGGGATTTTTGGGGGATTTTTGTTGGTTTGAGAGGAATTCTTTGGGCATCACGTTGTCCAGCTTCAGGTCCCTGGAATTTTGGGGAATTTTCGGGAATTTATGGGAATTTTGGGAATTTTTTGGGAATTTTTGGGAATTTTTTGGGCATTTTTTTGGGTTTTTTTCATTTATTTAGTGATTTTTTGTTGAATATTTTGAATTTTTCTTCTTTTTTTTTTCAATTTTCCAGGTAGGTTTTGTAAATTCTTCTGGGAATATTTTCCAAATTTTTGGGGAATTTATTGGGAATTTTTTCCTAATTTTTTGGAATTTTTTTTTTATTTTTCTTCTGGGAATTTTGGGATTTTTGGGGGATTTTTTGGGGATTTTTGTGGATTTGGGGGATTTCTTCGGGCATCACGTTGTCCAGCTTCAGGTCCCTGGAATGACGGAATTTTGGGAATTTTGGGAAGTTTGGGAATTTTTTGGGAATTTTTGGGATTTTGGGAATTTTTTGGGGTTGTTTTGGGGTTTTTTTGTGATTTTTTTATGGAATATTTTGATTTTTTTCTTGATTTTTTTTTCAGTTCTCCAGGTACTTTTAGGAATTTCTCTGGGAATTTTTTGGGAATATTTTGAGAATTTTTTGGGAATTTTTTGAGAATTTTTGGGGAATTTTTGGGAATTTTTCAAAATTTTCGGGATTTTTTTGGCTTTTTTTAGTGATTTTTTATTAAATATTTTGATTTTTTCTTTATTTGTTTTCATTTTTCCAAGATAGTTTTGGGAATTTTTCTAGGAATTTTTTGGGAATATTTTGTGGGAATTTTGTGGGAATTTTTTCTGAATTTTTTCCGATTTTTTTTTTGTTTTTTATTCATTTTTTGGTGATTTTTATTGAATATTTTGGGGTTTTTTTTTATTTTTTTTTAATTTTCCAGGTAAAATTTGGGAATATTTCCCCAAAAAAATTGGGAATTTTTGGGAAACTTTTTTGAATTCTTTTGGAATTATTTTGGAATTTTTTCCAAATTTTTGGGTTGTTTTGTTTGTTTGTTTTTCAATTGTCCAAGAAAGTTTTGGGAATTTTTCTGGGAATTTTTTGGGAATTTTTTGGGAATTTTTAGGGAATTTTTTCCAAATTTTTTGGAAGTTTTTCTGGGAATTTTGGGATTTTTTTTGGGATTTTGATGGGATTTTTTTGATTTTAGAAAAGGATTTTTGGGAATTTTTTGGGAATTTTTGGGAATTTTTTGGGCACCTCACCTGTAGATGATCCCTCGGTTGTGCAGGAAGAAGAGACCGATGGCGATTTCGGCTGCGTAAAACCTGGAAAAAAATGGGAAATTTTTTGAAAAAATTTGGGACAAATTGGGAAAAAATTGGGAAAATTTGGGGGAAAATAAAGAAAATTATAAAAAATGGGGAAAATTAAAAAAAAAACAGGGATAAATGGGGAAAAATGGGGGAAAAAAAGGGGAAATATTGGGAAAAATTTGGGGAAAAAATGAAAAATTGGGGAAAAATTGGGGAAAATTGGGAAAAAATGGGAAAATTGTGAAAAATTGGGGAGATTTGAAAAAAAAAGGAAAATTGGGGAAATTTGGGGAAAGACTCGGTGGAAATTTGGGAAAAATCGTGAGAAATTTGGAACATTTTGAGTAAATTGGGAAAAATCAAGAGAAAATTGGAAAAAATTGGGAAAAATCAAAGGAAAATTTGGGAGATTGAAAAAAGTTTGGAGAAAATTGGGAAAAATATTAAAA
The DNA here is from genome assembly GCF_048771995.1 of Taeniopygia guttata. Classification (NCBI taxonomy): domain Eukaryota; kingdom Metazoa; phylum Chordata; class Aves; order Passeriformes; family Estrildidae; genus Taeniopygia; species Taeniopygia guttata. The sequence goes on from NC_133062.1 coordinate 655,789, forward strand.
ATTTGTAAATTGGAAAATAATGGGAAAATCTGGGAAAATTTGGGAAAAATTTTTGATGGAAAATTGGGGAAAAATATGAGAAATGGGGAAAATTTTGTATAAATTGGGAAAAATCAAAGGAAAATTGGGAAAATTTGGGAAAAATTTGGGAAAATTGAGGGAAAATCAGAAAAATTGGGGAAAATTGAGAAATTTGGGAATAATTTGGGGAAAATATTGGGAAAATTCACAGAATTTTGGGGAATATTTTTGGGGAGGAATTTTGAGGCATTTTCATGGATTTTAATTGGATTTTCTTGGATTTTTCCCAATTTTCTTGGGAATTTTTCTGGAATTTCCCATTCCCATCTTCTCCCGAGGAATTCCCGTTATTCCCGGGAATATTTTGGGGACAATTCCTGGAATTTTGGTGTCTTTAAGCAAATTTGGTGCTGAATTTTGAGGCATTTTCATGTTTTTTTCTTGGATTTTTCCCATATTTTCCCCGATTTTCCCGGGATTTTTTCCGGAATTTCCCTCTCCCGCCTCCTCCCGCCTAATTCCCGGAATTCCCGGGAATATTTTGGGTGGAATTCCGGGAATTTTGGGTTCTTTAAGCAAATTTTGGGCTGAATTTTGAGGCATTTTCATGGGTTTTTCTTGGATTTTTCCCATATTTTCCCCGTTTTTCCCGGGATTTTTTTGGGAATTTCCCATTCCCGCCTCCTCCCGAGGAATTCCCGGAATTCCCGGGAATCTTTTGGGCGGAATTCCGGGAATTTTGGCCGACTCACGCCGCGTGGGGCTCCTTGAACTTGCCGACCTGTTGGATGTGGTACATGAGGTCGCCGCCGGTGACGTACTCCATGACGAAGTACAGCCGGTCCTGCCGCCCAGTTTGGACCAGTTTAAACCAGTTTGAACCAGTTTGGACCAGTTTAAACCAGTTTGGACTGGTTTGGACCAGTTTGGACTGGTTCTGACTGGTTTGGGTCAGTTTGCTCCCAGTTTGCTCTTCCAGTATAACCCAAATCTCCTCTTCCATTTGCTCCCAGTTCATCCCAGTTGCTCCCAGTTACTCCCAGTTCATCCCAGTAACTCCCAGTTCATCCCAGTATTTCCCAGTTCATCCCAGTCCCTCCCAGTCCATCCCAGTAAGTCCCAGTTCCCATTCCCAGTGCCCCAAATCTCCCCTTCCATTGGCTTCCAGTTGCTCCCAGTTACTCCCAGTTCATCCCAGTTACTCCCAGTTCATCCCAGTTGCTCCCAGTCCATCCCAAGTCCATCCCAGTCACTCCCAGTTTATTCCCAGTCCATCCCACTTGCTCCCAGTAACTCCCAGTCCATCCCAGTCCCCTCGAATCCTCTCCCAGTCCATCCCAGTCCCTCCCAGTTTATTCCCAGTCCATCCCAGTCACTCCCAGTTCATCCCAGTCCATCCCAGTAAGTCCCAGTTCCCATTCCCAGTGCCCCAAATCTCCCCTTCCATTGGCTCCCATTGGCTCCCATTGGTTCCGGTTGACTCCCAGTCTATCCCAGTCCCTCCCAGTTTATTCCCAGTCCATCCCAGTCTGTCCGAATCCTCTCCCAGTCCCTCCCAGTCCATCCCAGTCCATCCCAGTCCACCCCAAATCTCCCCTTCCATTGGCTCCTATTGGCTCCCATTGGTTCCCATTGACTCCCAGTCCATCCCAGTCGCTCCCAGTTGACTCCCAGTTTATCCCAGTCCATCCCACTTGCTCCCAGTCTGTTCCAGTCCCTTCCCAGTAGCTCCCAGTCCATCCCAGTCCACCCCAAATCTCCCCTTCCATTGGTTCCCGTTGAGTTCCATTGACTCCCAGTCCATCCCAGTTGCTCCCAGTCCCTCCCAGTCCCTCCCAGTTTATTCCCAGTCTATTCCCAGTTGCTCCCAGTTAATCCCAGTATCTCACGGGGGTCTGGAAGGTGGAGTGCAGGTGGGTGAGGAAGTGGGGGCGGGGTCCCAGGGCCAGGACCCTCCTCTCCACCATGGTGGAGGCGGCGTCGTCGTCCTGCACCACCACGTCCTTCTTCAGGATCTTGATGGCGAAGAGCTCGGCCGAGTCCCGACGCTCCGCCAGCATCACCTGACGGAAAATTCCGAAAGATCCCAGATTTTTCTGGGAATTTTTCCCGGTTTTGTAGGAATTTTATCCCATTTTTTTCCACTTTTTTCTTGATTTTTTATGATTTTTTTCGATTTTTTTCAATTGTTTTAACTCTATTTTCATGGCTTTTGGTGCTATTTAACAATCTTAAGTATTTCCCAAACGATTTCCAATTTTTTGGAATTTTTTTGGATTTTTTGGGAATTTTCCTCGATTTTTTAGGAATTTTTTCCTGATTTTTTCCCTTTTTTTTGCCATTTTTAATGATTTTTTCGATTTTTTTTACTCTGTTTTCATGGGTTTTGGCACTATTTAACAATCTTAAGTATTTCCCAAACAATATCCGATATTTGGGAATTTTTTTGGGAATTTTCCCCATTTTTTTAGGAATTTTTTTCTATTTTTTTCGATTTTTTTCCGATTTTTTATGTTCTTTTTTTATTATTTTCACTATATTTGGACGGGTTTTGGTGCTATTTAACGATTTAAGTACTTCCCAAGTGATTTCCAATTTTTGGAAATTTTTTGGGAATTTTTGGGAATTTTTTTAGGATTTTTTTCAGAATTTTTTCCCATTTTTCCGGGATTTTTGGGGCACCACCACGTCCTTCTTCAGGATCTTGATGGCGAAGAGCTCGGCCGAGTCCCGACGCTCCGCCAGCATCACCTGAAGGAACATTCCGGAAAATTCCGCGGTTTTTTGGGAATTTTTTTCCCATTTTTTCCAGAAGTGTTTTCCGGTTTTTCCCTTTTTTTTTTTGATTTTTTGTGATTTTTTATGATTTTTTTAAAATTATTTTTACCTCATTTGCACGGGTTCTGGTGCTATTTATTAATATAAGTATTTCCCAAACGATTTCCAATTTTTGGGAATTTTTTGGGAATTTTTTGGGAATTTTTGGGAATTTTTTGGGATTTTTTGGGAATTTTTAGGAATTTTTTCCCATTTTTTCTGATTTTTTCTGATTTTTTTGGACTATTTTTACTCTATTTTCATGACCTTTGGTGCTATTTAACAATCTAAGTACTTCCCAAATGATTTCCAATTTTGGGGAATTTTTTGGGAATTTTCCCCCTTTTTTGGGATTTTTTCCCGTTTTTTCCCATTTCTTTGCGATTTTTAATGATTTTTTTGATTATTTTTACTCCATTTGAACGGGTTTTGGTGCTATTTAACAATTTAAGTATTTCCCAAACGATTTCCGATTTTTGGGAATTTTTTGGGAATTTTTGGGAATTTTTTGGAATTTTTTCCCCATTTTTTTCGATTTTTTTCCAATTTTTTATGATTTTTTTGGATTATTTTTACTCTGTTTCCGCGGGTTTTGGTGCTATTTAACAATCTTAAGTATTTCCCAAACGACATCAAATTTTTGGGAATTTTTTGGGAATTTTCCCCATTTTTTTAGGAATTTTTTGGGATTTTTTTCCCATTTTTCTGGGATATTTGGGACCACCACGTCCTTCTTCAGGATCTTGATGGCGAAGAGCTCGGCCGAGTCCCGACGCTCCGCCAGCATCACCTGACGGAACATTCCGAAAGATCCCAGATTTTTTTGGGAATTTTTCCCGGTTTTTAAGGAATTTTTTTCCGTTTTTTTCCCATTTTTTTTCTGATTTTTTTTTAATTTTTTATGATTTTTTTTGATTTTTTTTATTATTTTTACTCTATTTTCATGGGTTTTGGTGCTATTTAACAATCTCAAGTGTTTCCCAAATAATTTCCGATTTTTGGGAATTTTTTGGGAATTTTTTGGGAATTCTTAGGAATTTTTCCTGATTTTTTTTGGTTTTTTCTGATTTTTTCGATTATTTTTACTCTATTTTCATGAGTTTTGGTGCTATTTAACAATTTAAATATTTCCCAAATTATTTCCGATTTTTGGGAATTTTTGGGGAATTTTTGGGAGAACTTTTGGAATTTGGTTCTTTTTGAGGCCATTTTGGGCCATTTTCCACAATTTTCTCCCCATTTTTTGGCTGATTTTCCTGGATTTTTTTCAGAATTCTCAAATTTTTTTGGGAATTTTAGGGAATTCTGGATCTCACCTCCCCCAGATAAATTTTGGGCTGATTTTGGGGCATTTTTGGTCACTTTTCCCCCATTTTTGACCGTTTCTCGGCCATTTTTTGACCGTTTTCCGCCATTTTTTCACTGATTTTCTCCGGATTTTTTTTGGGAATTCCCAAATTTTGGATCTCACCACCCCCAGATGATTTTTGGCTTGATTTTGCCTCTTTTTGGGGCCATTTTTGGACCGTTTTTCCCATTTTTCAGCCATTTTTTGACCGTTTTTCGCCATTTTTTCACCGTTTTTCCCCGGATTTTTTTTGGGAATTCCCGAATTTTGGGAATTTCGGGAATCTGACCTTGCCGAAGCTGCCCTTGCCCAGCACCATCAGGAAGTTGAAGTCCCCGAGCTGGGAGCGGCCGCTGCCGGGGAGGCTCCGCTTGGCCTCGCTGGGGGAGGGGAGGGGGGAGGGGCTGGGGGAGGGGCCGGGCCCCCGACGCACTTTCTGCAGGCAAAAAATGCAAAAAATTCAATTTTTTCAACAATTTTCCCATTTTTTTACATTTTTTCCATTTTCCTACATTTTCTCCATTTTTATCCAATTTTTCCCCAATTTTCCCCCATTTTTCCCCCAATTATTCCCATTTTTCTCCCATTTTCCCCCCAATTTTTTCCCATTTTTCTCCCATTTTTTCCCTTTTCCCCCCCATTTTTTCCCTATTTTTTCCCATTTTTCCAAATTTTCCCATTTTCCCCATTTTTTCTGCCTTTTTCCTGTACTTTCCCCGCATTTTCCCCCCATTTCTTTCCAATTTTTCTTACATTTTTCTCCCATTTTTTCCTAATTTTTCCTTTTTTTCTGTATTTTCTAAATTTTCCAGTTTTCCCAAATTTTTCCCATTTTCCCCAATTTTCCTGCCCTTTTCCCCCGTTTTCCCCATTTCCCCCCCAATTTTCCCAAATTTTCTCCATTTTCCCCCCATTTTTTCCCAATTTTTCCTTGTTTTTTGCGTTTTCCTGAAATTTCCCATTTTTCCCATTTTTTCTGCCTTTTTCCTGCACTTTCCCCCCATATTCCCCATTTTTTCCCATTTTCCCCTCATTTTTTCCAGTTTTTACTTTTTTCCCAATTTTTCTTCCATTTTTCCTATTTTCCCAAATTTTTCCCATTTTCCCCATGTTTTTCTGCCTCTTTCCTGCACTTTTCCCCCATTTTTCCCCATTTTCCCCCTCTTTTCATCCCAATTTTTCTTGCACTTTCTCCCAAAATTTCCCTATTTTTCCCTTTTTCCCATCCCAATTTTATCCCAATTTTTCCCTCTCAATTTTCCCACATTTTCCCCCAAAATTTTCCCTTTTTTCCCCTATTTTTATCCCAATTTCATCCCAAATTTCCCCCAATTTTTCTTGGATTTTTTTCCCATTTTTCCCCCAATTTTACCTCGTAGAGCTCCAGCGGATAATTGCAAGCCTGAAAAAATACAAAATTTGGGAGAAATTCTGATTTTTTTGGGAACTTGAGGACATTTTGGGGATTTGAGAAAAAAAATTTGGGGATTTTGGGAATTTTTTGGGGCTTTTTGGAATTTTTTTAGAAATATTCTGGGAATTTTTTTTAATTTTTGAGGAATTTTCAGGATTTTTTTGGGACTTAAATTTTTTTTGGGGGATTATTTTGGAATATTTTGGATTTTTTTCAATTTTTAAAAATTTTTTGGGTGTTTTTTTTGTTTTTTCCAGATTTCTGGGAGGGATTTTTTTTCCTTTCCTGTGAATTTTTGGAATTTCTCAGAACTTTTGGGGAATTTTTAAGAATTTTGGGGCATTTTTGGTGTTTTTTTGGAGGATTTCTAGGCAGGATTTTTTCTTTTTATAAATTTTAATAATTTCTTGGATTTTTCGGGAATTCCTTGGAATTTTTTTGGAATAATTCTGATTTTTAAAAATTTTTTTTAAAATTTTGGGCCATTTTTAGTGTTTCTTGGAGGTTTTTTTCTGGATTTTTTTTGATTTCTGGGTGGGATTTTTTTCCTTTTCAGGGAATTTTGGGAATTTCTCCAAATTTTGGGGAAGTTTTTGGGAATTTTGGGGTTCCAAACCTCGAATTTGGGCCGGAGGCCGCAGTCGTCGGTGTCGGCCACGGGGACGTTGTAATATTCTCCTTCCTCCTGGTTCAGCAGCTTGAACCTAAAAAATTGGGGAATTTTGGGGGAAAATTTGGGAATTTTGGGACATTTTGGAGAAGGTGCTCCTCCAAGCTGCTTCAAAAATCCCAAAATTCCCACAAAAATCCAAGAAAAACAGCCCAAAATCCCCCAAAATTCCCAAAAAATCCCCCCAAAATTCCCAAAAAACCCCCAAAATTCCCATTTTCTCCCCCAAAATTCAGATTTTTTCCCCCCAAAATTCCCAAAAAATCCCCCAAATTCCCATTTCCCCCCGCAAAAATCCCCAAAATTCCCATTTTCCCCCCCAAAATTCCCAAAAAATCCCCCAAATTCCCATTTTCCCCCCAAAATCCCCATTTTGCCCCCAAAATCCCATTTCCTCCCCAAAATCTCTTAAAATTCCCCAAAATTCCCATTTTTTCGCCCCCAAAATTCCCATTTTCCCCCCAAAACTCCCATTTTCCCCCCTACAAAATCCCCATAATTCCAATTTTTTCCCCAAAATTCTCATTTTTATCTCCCGTAATTCCATTTTCCCTCCCAAAATTCCCATTTTTACGCCTCAAAACCCCCCCAAAATCCCCATTTTCTCCCAAAATCCCCATTTTCCCCCCCAAAATCCCCAAAAAAACCCAAAAATTCCCATTTCTCCCCCAAAATTCCCATTTTTACCTCCCAAAATATCCCCCAAATTTCCATTTCCCCCCAAAATTCCCAAAATTCCCATTTTCCCCCCAAAACTCCTATTTTACCCCCCAAAAAATCACCAAAATTCCCATTTCTCCTCCCAAAATTCCCATTTTTCCCTCCCAAAATCCCCCCAAAATTCCCATTTCTCCTCCCAAAAGTCCCATTTTTACCTCCCAAAAATTCCCCAAATCCCTATTTTTTCCCCAGAAAATCCCCAAAAATTCCCAAAATCCCCATTTTTCCCCAAAATCCCATTATTTCCCCCCTCACCATCCGTCGACGCGTCCCTTGAGCAGCTCGGCCACGCCGAAGCTCATGGCGCCCATGAAATCGTTCCGCGACGTTCGGTCCCAGTCCCAAACCTCCACCGACAGCCGCCGCTCCGCGTCCCCGGGCCGCAGCGGGCTGCAATCCCAACAAAAATCTGGGAATTCTGGCAATTCCCAAAAATTCCCAAAAAATTCCCAACATTTCCTGCACTTTCTCCCATTTTTTCCCGATTTTTCCCTGAATTTTTAGCAATTTTTTCCCCATTTTTTCCATATTTTTCCCTTAATTTTTCCTCATTTTCCCCTCACATTTTCCCAAAATTTTCCTGAATTATTCCCAATTTTTTTCCAAATTTTCCTGAATTATTCCCAATTTTTCCCCAAATATTCCTAATTTTCCCCTGATTTTTCTGATTTTTTCCCTGAATTTTTCATGATTTTACCCCTATTTTCCCCAATTTTTTCCCAAATTTTCCTTGATTTTCACTTAAATTTTCCAAGGATTTTCCCCAAATTTTCCTGGTTTTTTTCCTGAATTTTCTCCAATTTTTCCCAAATTTCCCTGATTTTTCCCCAATTTTCATCCTTTTTTCCTGAATTTTTAGCAATTTTCCACATTTTTTCCCAAATTTTTCTCCCCCAAATTTTTCCCAATTTCTTCCTGAATTTCTCCCAAATTTTTCCTGGATTTCCCCAATTTTTTCTCTTTTTTCCTGATTTTTCCCATTTTTCCCCATTTCCATGAAATCGTTCCGGGATGTCCGGTCCCAGTCCCAAACCTCCACCGACAGCCGCCGCTCCGCGTCCCCGGGCCGCAGCGGGCTGCAATTCCAACAAAAAACTGGGAATTCTGGGAATTTCCCAACTTTTCCCAAAAAATTCCCAACATTTTCTCCTTTTTTTCCTGATTTTTCCGCTTTTTTCCCTGAATTTTTAGCCATTTTTAAGCCATTTTTCCCCATTTTTCGCTCATTTTTTCCACATTTTATCCTCAATTTTCCCTCATTTTCCCCTCACATTTTCCCAAAATTTTCCTGAATTATTCCCAACTTTTTTCCAAATTATTCCCGAATTTCCCTGATTTTTCCTTTTTTTTCCCCTGAATTTGTCATGATTTTACCCATATTTTCCCCCATTTTTTCTCAAATTTTCCCTGATTTTCATTTAAATTTTCCTAGGATTTTCCTAAAATTTTCCTGAATTTTCTCCTGAATTTTCCCCAATTTTTCCTGAATTATTCCAAATTCTTCCCCAATTTTTCCTGAATTTTTCACTATTTTTCCCAAAATCTCCCAAACTTTCCCCTGATTGTCCCCCATTTTCCCCTTGATTTTTCCCCCAAATTTCTCTGATTTTTCCCCCATTTTCCCCCTTTTTTTTCCCTGATTTTTCCCAAATTTCCTGAATTTTTCTTGATTTTTCAGCATTTTCCCCCAAATTTTCCTGATTTATCCTCCAAATTTTTATGAATTTCCTCCATTTTTTCTCTTTTTTTTCCTGATTTTTCCCATTTTTCCCCGTTTTCCCATGAAATCGTTCCGAGAGGTTCGGTCCCAGTCCCAAACCTCCACCGACAGCCGCCGCTCCGCGTCCCCGGGCCGCAGCGGGCTGCAATCCCAAAAAATCTGGGAATTCCGGGAATTTCCAAAAAAATCCCAAAAATTCCCAATATTTCCCAAAAATTCCTGCACTTTGTCCCATTTTTTCCCGATTTTTCCCTGAATTTTTAGCAATTTTTTCGTCATTTTTCGCCCATTTTTTCCACATTTTTTCCTCATTTTTCCCTCATTTTTCCCCCACATTTCCCCCCAATTTTCCCAAAATTTTCCCCCAATTTTCCCAAATTTTTCCTGAATTTTCCTGATTTTTCCCTGATTTTTCCGCTTTTTTTCTGAATTTTTAGCGATTTTTTCGCCATTTTTTGATCATTTTTCCAATATTTTTCCCTACATTTTTCCTCATTTTCCCTCCAAAATTTTTCCCAATTTATCCTGAATTATTCCCATTTTTTTTCTGGATTTTCCCCAATTTCTTCCCATTTTTTCCTGAATTATTCCCAATTTCTTCCCATTTTTTCCCAAATTCTTCCGGAATTTTTCCCAATTTCCTCCCCATTTTCCCCAGATATTTCCCTGATTTTTCACCTCAATTTTCCCAGGATTTTTCCCACATTTTCCCAAAATTTTTCCTAAATTTTCCCAATTTTTCCCAAATTATTTCCAATCTTTTTCTGTATTTTCCCCAATTTCTTCCCACTTTTCCCTGAATTTTTCCAGACTTTTTCCCAATTTCCCCCCATTTTTGCCGAATATTTCCCTGACTTTTCACCAAAATGTTCCCAATTTTTTCCCAATTTTTCCCAAATTATTCCAAATTTTTCCCCAATTTTTCCTGAATTTTTCACTCTTTTTCCCAAAACCCCCCCAATTTTTTCCTGATTTTTCCCCATTTTTCCTTGATTTTTCCCCCAAATTTCCCTGATTTTTCCCAAATTTCCTGGATTTTTCCCACGATTTTTCTTGATTTTTCAGCATTTTTTCCCCATTTTCCTCCAAATTTTCCCAGGATTTTTCCCAAAATTTTCCCTGAATTTTTCCCAAATTTTTCCTGGATTTTCCCCCAATTTTCCACCCCCCGCAAGAGCCTGAAATGGAGAAATTTTGGGGAAAAATCTGGGAATTTCGGGAATTCCAGAAAATATCCTCAACTTTTTGCCTGATTTTCCGTGATTTTTCCCTGGATTTTTAGTGATTTTTCCCAATTTTTTCCCTTTTTTTTTCCTGTTTCTTTATCCAATTTTTTTCCTTTTTTCCCCCATTTTTTCCTGTTATTTTTTCCCCAATTTTCCCTCTTTTTTACCCATTTTTTCCTGATATTTTTTCCCCATTTCCCCCATATTTTTCCCCCTTTTATTCCCATTTTTTAACCATTTTTCCTCCATTTTTCAACCATTTTTCCCCATTTTTTCACCATTTTTTCCCCAATTTTTTCCCGATTTTCCCCCAATTTTCCCCATGGATTTTTTCCCGTTTTTGCCCTTTTTTGCCCCATTTTTCTCACAAGAGGAAGGCCTCGTTCCACACCGGCTTCAGCGTCACCTTCACCCTTTTTTCCTCTTTTTTTTTTCCCATTTTTTCCCCTTTTTTTTTCCTATTTCTTTTTCCAAATTTTTTCCTTTTTTCCCCCATTTTTTCCTGTTATTTATTCCCCAATTTTCCCTTTTTTCCCCCATTTTTTCCCTTTTTATTCTGCTTTTATTCCCATTTTTTCCCCTTTTATTCCCATTTTTTAACCATTTTTCCTCCATTTTTTCACCGTTTTTTCCCCGATTTTTTCCCAATTTTTTCCCCATTTCCCCCCAATTTTTTCCCGTTTTTCCCCGCGGATTTTTTCCCGTTTTCGCCCTTTTTTGCCCCATTTTTCTCACAAGAGGAAGGCCTCGTTCCACACCGGGTTCAGCGTCGCCTTCACCCTTTTTTTCCTGGTTTTTTTTTTCTGTTTTTATTTCCCTTTTTTTTCCTATTTCTTTTTCCAAATTTTTTTCCTTTTTTCCCCCATTTTTTCCTTTTAATTTCCCCTTTTTTCCCCCCATTTTTTACCCTTTTATTCCCATTTTTTCACCATTTTTTCCCCATTTTTAAACCATTTTTCCTCCATTTTCCCGATTTTTCCCCATTTTTTTCCTATTTCTTTTTCCCAATTTTTTCCTTTTTTCACCCATTTTTTCCTGTTATTTTTTCCCCAATTTTCCCTTTTTTCCCACCATTTTTTCCCCTTTTATTCCCATTTTTTAACCGTTTTTCCTCCATTTTTCAACCATTTTCCCCCATTTTTTCACTGTTTTTTCACCTTTTTTTCCCCGATTTTTTCCCCAATTTTTTCCCAATTTTCCCCGCGGATTTTTTCCCATTTTCCCCGTTTTTTGCCCCATTTTTCTCACAAGAGGAAGGCCTCGTTCCACACCGGCTTCAGCGTCGCCTTCACCCCTTTTTTCCTGATTTTTTTTCCTGATTTTTTTCCCTTTTTTTTCTCTATTTATTTTTCCAAATTTTTTCCATTTTTTCCCCCATTTTTTCCTGTTATTTTTTCCCCAATTTTCCCTTTTTTTTGCCCCATTTTTTCCCCTTTTATTCCCATTTTTTAACCATTTTTCCTCCATTTTTCAACCATTTTTCCCCATTTTTTCACCGATTTTCCCCCGATTTTTTTCCTGATTTTCCCCCAATTTTCCCCGTGTATTTTTTCCCGTTTTCGCCCTTTTTTGCCCCATTTTTCTCACAAGAGGAAGGCCTCGTTCCACACGGGCTTCAGCATCACCTTCACCCTTTTTTTCCTGTTTTTTTTCCCTGATTTTTTTCCCAATTTTTTCCCTTTTTTTTTCCCTATTTCTTTTTCCAAATTTTTCCTTTTTTCCCCCATTTTTTCCTGTTATTTTTTCCCCAATTTTCCCTCTTTTTTCCCCATTTCCCCCATATTTTTTCCCCTTTTATTCCCATTTTTTCACCATTTTTTCACCATTTTTTTACCATTTTTCAACCATTTTTCCCCATTTTTTCACCATTTTCCCCCTAATTTTTTCCCGATTTTTTCCCAATTTCCCCCCAATTTTCCCCGTGGATTTTTTCCCGTTTTCCCCGTTTTTTTTCCCATTTTTCTCACAAGAGGAAGGCCTCGTTCCACACGGGGTTCAGCGACGCCTTCACCCTTTTTTTCCTGTTTTTTTTCCCTGATTTTTTTCCCATTATTTCCCTTTTTTTTTCCTATTTCTTTTTCCAAATTTTTTTCCTTTTTTTCCCCCATTTTTTCCTGTTATTTTTTCCCCAATTTTTCCTGTTATTTTTTCCCCATTTCCCCCCCCATTTTTTCCCCTTTTATTCCCATTTTTTCACCATTTTTCCTCCATTTTTTCACCATTTTTTCACCGTTTTTTCCCCATTTTTTCCCCGATTTTTTCCCAATTTTTTCCCAAGTTCCCCCCAATATTTTCCCCGCAGATTTTTTCCCATTTTCGCCCTTTTTTGCCCCATTTTTCTCACAAGAGGAAGGCCTCGTTCCACACGGGGTTCAGCGTCGCTTTCACCGTCCGCGTTTTCTGCTTGGAGACGTTTTTGGGGTCGGGGATCAACTTCAGCTTCACGTACGGATCCGAGAGTCCGTTGGGATCCATCGGGATCAGGTTCCGGGCCTCGCCCACTGCGGATTTGGGGGAAAAAAACGGGAATTTGGGAAAAAATCCGGGGAAAAACGGTGAAAAAACGGCGAAAAACGGTGAAAAAACGGCCAAAAAATGGCCCAAAAAATGGAATTTTTGGGGGTTTTTGGGATCTGGGATCTGAGAAATTCTGGGATTCTCCCACTGGGAATTCCCAGAATTCCAGGTAAAAATTCCAGGAATTTGGGGGAAAAAACAGTGGAAAAATGGCGAAAAATGGTGGAAAAATGGGAAAAACGGTGGAAAAATGGGGGAAAATTGGGATTTTTGGAGATTTTTGGGATTTGGGATCTGAGAGATTTTGGGATCAGGTTCTGGGATTCTCCCACTGGGAATTCCCAGAATTCCAGAAAAAAATTCCAGGAATTTTGGGAAAAAACGGTGAAAAAATGCTGAAAAATGGTGGAAAACTGGGGGAAAACAGCCAAAAAATGGGGGAAATTGGGATTTTGGGGATTTTTGGGATTTGGGATCTGAGAGCCCGTTGGGATCCATCGGGATCAGGTTCCGGGCCTCGCCCACTGCGAATTTGGGGAAAAAAAACGGGAATTTGGGAAAAAACGGTGAAAAAATGGCGAAAAACGGTCAAAGAATGGCCAAAAACGGCCAAAAAATGGCCCAAAAAAAAGGAATTTTTGGGGGTTTTTGAGATCTGGGATCTGAGAGATTTTGGGATCAGGTTCTGGGATTTTCCCACCAGGAATTCCCAGAATTCCAGAAAAAAATTCCAGGATTTTTGGGAAAAATGGCGAAAAACGGTGGAAAAATGGGAAAAATGACCAAAAAAAGGGAAAAAATGGGATTTTTGGGGGTTTTTGGGATCTGGGATCAGAAGGATTTTGGGATCAGGTTCTGGGATTTTCCCACCAGGAATTCCCAAAATTCCAGGAAAAAATTCCAGGAATTTGGGGAAAAACGGTCGGAAAATGGGAAAAACGGCCAAAAAATGGGAAAAACGGCCAAGAAATGGGAAAAAAAATGGGATTTTTTGAGGGTTTTTGGGATCTGGGATTGGAGAAATTCTGGGATTCTCCCACTGGGAATTCCCAGAATTCCAGGAAAAAATTCCAGGAATTTGGGGAAAAAACGGTGGAAAAATGGCGAAAAATGGGGAAAAATGGGAAAAATGGTGGAAGAATGGGAAAAAAATGGGATTTTTGGGGGGTTTTGGGATCTGGGATCAGAGAAATTTCGGGATCAGGTTCTGGGATTTTCCCACCAGGAATTCCCGGAATTCCAGGTAAAAATTCCAGGAATTTGGGGGAAAAACGGTGAAAAAATGGCGAAAAACGGTGGAAAAAAGAGAAAAACGGCTGAAAAAATGGGAAAAACCAGGATTTTTGGGGATTTTTGGGATTTGGGATCCGAGAGCCCATTGGGATCCATCGGGATCAGGTTCCGGGCCTCGCCCACTGCGAATTTGGGGAAAAAAACCGGGAATTTGGGAAAAAATCCCGGAAAAAACGGTGAAAAAACGGCGAAAAACGGTCAAAAAATGGCCAAAAATGGCGGAAAATGGCCAAAAATATGGGATTTTTTGGGGTTTTTTTTGGGATCACGTTCTGGGATTCTCCCACCGGGAATTCCAAGAATTCCAGGAAAAAATTCCAGGAATTTGGGGAAAAAACGGTGAAAAAATGGCGAAAAACGGTGGAAAAATGGGAAAAACGGTAGAAGAATGGGAAAAAAAAGGGATTTTTTGGGTTTTTTTGGGATCTGGGATCGTAGAAATTTCGGGATCAGGTTCTGGGATTCTCCCACTGGGAATTCCCAGAATTCCAGGAAAAAATTCCAGGATTTTGGGAAAAAAAAATCCCATTTTTTGGGACATTTTTAGAAAAAAATCCACAATTTTGAAGAAAAAAATTGGGATTTTGGGGCCTATTTAGGAGAAGATCCAGGAATTTTGGAATTTGGGCATTCCCAAAAAACTTTGGGAATGTTCAGGAAATTTAGGAATTTTCTGGGAATTTCTGGTGATTTTTGGGAATTTTTGACCCAAATTTTCAGGATTTTTTCCCATTTTTCCCCCATTTTGGGCCGGATTTTCACGGGGTTTTTTTCCCCTGACAATTCCCAAGAATTCCCGAGCTGATTCCCGAGGAATTTTTGGGAATTTTTAGGAATTTTGGGGAATTTTTAGGAATTTTTGGGAATTTTGGGCTCTCCCAGCTTAATTTTGTGCCAAATTTTCAGTATTTTTCCCATTTTTCCCCCATTTTGGGCCGGATTTTCGCGGGTTTTTTTTTCCCTGACGATTCCCAGGAATTCCTGAGCTCATTCCCGAGGAATTTTTGGGAATTTTTAGAAATTTCTGGAAATTTTTGCCATCTCCAACCCCAATTTTTTTGCCAAGTTTTCCAGATTTTTCCGAATTTTCTCAATTTTTTTCCTTTTCTTTCCCATTTTTCCCCCATTTTGGGTCCGATTTTCACGGGATTTTTTCCCTGACGATTCCCAGGAATTCCTGAGCTCATTCCCGAGGAATTTTTGGGAATTTTTAGAAATTTCTGGAAATTTTGAGATCTCCCATCTTCATTTTGAGCCAAATTTTCAGGATTTTTCCCATTTTTCCCCCATTTTTGGCCGGATTTTCGCGGGGTTTTTTTTTCCCTGATGATTCCCAGGAATTCCCGAGCTGATTCCCGAGGAATTTTTGGGAATTTTTTGGGAATTTTCGGCACCTGTGACGTGGAGCTGCTCCCCGGGCAGCGCCTGGATGCGGATCTGGAGCCGCCCCCTCCTCTCGGTGTGGTCGACGCCGCAGAGACTCGGAACGCTCTGGACGCAGCGTTTGTGCACGTTCATCTCGCAGCCTGGAAAAAAAAATGGGAATTTTGGGAATTTTTGGGAATTTTTCGGGTGTTTTTGGGGGTCAGAATGGCGCAAAAAGCAAAAAAATCGGATTTTTTATGGATTTTTTGCACATTTTTCCCCGGTGAACGCATCGTTTGTGAATTCTTGTGTCTCAGCCTGGGAAATTTGGGAATTTTTGGGAATTTTGGGAATTTTTTGGGAATTTTTGGGAGTTTTGGAGGTCAAAACGGCGCAAAAAGCAAAAAAAACGGATTTTTAATGGATTTTTAATGGATTTTTTGCACATTTTTCCCCCCAGCACGCAGCGTTTGTGCACGTTCATCTCGCAGCCTGGAAAAAATTGGGAATTTCGGGAATTTTTTGGGAATTTTTGGGAATTTTTCGGGTGTTTTTGGGGGTCAGAACGGCGCAAAAAGCAAAAAAATCAGATTTTTTATGGATTTTTAATGGATTTTTTGCGCATTTTCCTCCCGTGAATGCATCGTTTGTGAATTCTTGTGTCTCAGTCAGGGAAATTTGGGAATTTTTGGGAATTTTTGGGGAGTTTTTGGGGGTCAGAACGGCGCAAAAAGCAAAAAAATCGGATTTTTAACGGATTTTTAATGGATTTTTTACGCATTTTCCCCCCAGCACGCAGCGTTTGTGCACGTTCATCTTGCGGCCTGGAAAAAAACGGGAATTTCGGGAATTTTTTAGGAATTTTTGGGAATTTTTTGGGAGTTTTTGGGGGTCAGAGCGGCCCAAAAAGCAAAAAAATCTGATTTTTTATGGATTTTTGCGCCTTTTTTCCCCCTGTGAACGCATTGTTTCTGAATTCTCGTGTCACAGCCTGGGAAATTTGGGAATTTTGGGAATTTCTGGAATTTTTGGGAATTTTTGGGAATTTTTTGGGAGTTTTTGGGGGTCAGAACGGCACAAATAGCAAAAAAATTGGATTTTTCATGGATTTCTTGCACATTTTTCCCTAAAATCTCCTCTGACTGCAGCGATTGTGGATTCCTTTGTCACTCCCTGGAAAATTTGGGAATTTTGGGAATTTTTGGAATTTTTGGGAATTTTTTTGGAATTTTTGGGAGTTTTTTGGGGTCAGGACGGCCCAAAAAACAAAAAAATCGGATTTTTTATGGATTTTTTGCACATTTTTCCTAAAATCCCCTCTGACTGCAGCGATTGTGGATTCCTTTGTCACTCCCTGGAAAATTTGGGAATTTTGGGGATTTTGGGAATTTTTGGGAATTTTTGGTGTGTTTTTGGGGGTCAAAAAGGCGCAAAAAGCAAAAAAATTGGATTTTTTAATGGATTTTTTTCGTGGATTTTTTATGGATTTTTCCTCCAAAAATTCCTTTTAAATCCTCCCAAATTTTTTTCCCAAACCCCAAAAATTCCCAAAAAATTCCCAAAATCCCTTGAAAAACCAAAAAAAAAAAAATCCCCCCAAAATCCCCATAAAATTTCAAAAACCTTCCAAAAAATCCCCCAAATTCTCCCAAATTGTTTCCGAACCCCAAAATCCCCCCAAAATTCCCAAATTTAACCAAAATTCCCCCAAAATTCTGAAAATTCCTTAAAATTCCCCCCAAGAATTTCCAGGAAATCCCCCCAAAAATTCCCAAAATGCTCAAAAACACCCCAAAATCCCCCCAAAAAATCCCCAAAATCCCCTAAAAATTCCCAAAAATCCCCCAAATCCCCCCAAAAATCCCCTAAAAATTCCCAAAAATCCCCAAAATTCCCCAAAAAATCCCCAAAATTCTCCCAAGTCCCAAAATTCCCCCAAAACTTCCCCCAAAACCCCCCAAAAATCCCCCAAAAATTCAAAATAATCCCTCAAAAATCCCCAAAAATTCATTTAAAATCCCCTTAAAAAACCCCCAAATCCCCCAAATTTTCCCCAAAACCCCCGAAATTTTTTCCCAAATTCCCAAATTTCCCAAAATCCCCCAAATTTCCCCCAAATTTGGGACTCACAGGAGCACTTCATGCCCTGGTGCACGAGGCCGTAGAGCAGCGAGCCGCAGTGGTCGCAGAAGGTGGGGCTGCTGTAGCTGTGCACCCGAAATTTGTGCTTGTTCCGGGGGTCCTGAGAGAGAATTCCCAAATTTTGGGGCCAATTCCCAAAATTTTGGGAAAAAACCCGAAGGTTTTGGGTGAAAAAATGAGGATTTTGGGCGAAAAAATGGGGATTTTCGGCCCAAAAATTAGGATTTTTGGTGCAAAAATGGGGATTTTACTTGGAACTTCCATGGTTTAAAGGGTTAAATTTTGGTGAATTTTGGGGGTTTGGGGAAAATTCCCGAATTTTGGGTGGAATTCCCAAAATTTTGGGGAAAAAATTGGGGATTTTGGGTGAAAAAAATGAGGATTTTGGGTGGAATTTTTTGGGGAATTTTGGGGGAATTTTTAGGGAATTTTAAGGCAAATTTTTAGGGAATTTTTGGGGGATTTTTGGGAAGTTTTGGGGAATTTTTGGGGGATTTTGGGGGGATTTTGGGGGGATATTTTTGCGGAAATTTTAGGGACTTTTTGGGAATTTTGAGGAGAATTTTTCAGGAATTTTGGGGGGAATTTTTGATGAAATTTTGGGGGACTTTTGAGGGGATTTTTTGGGGGACTTAAAAGGGAAGTTTTAGGGATTTTTTGGGGTTTTTTGGGGAATTTTGGGGGGGATTTGGGGGAATTTTTAGGGAATTTTATGGCGAATTTTTTGGGAATTTTTGGGGGGGATTTGGGGGAATTTTAGGGAATTTTTGGGGGGATTTGTTGGGGAATTTTTGGGGGATTTTTGGGGAATTTTTGGGGGACTTAAAAGTGAAATTTTGGGGGATTCTGGGGGGAATTTTTAATGAAATTTTCAGGGATTTTTTGAGAGTTTTTTTTTGGGAACTTAAAGGGAAATTTTGGGGGATTTTTTGGGTGATTTTTTGGGAATTTTTGAGGGGATTTTGGGAATTTTAAGGCGAACTTTTAGGGAATTTTTGGGGGATTTTTGGGGAGATTTTGGGGGGATTTTGGGGGATTGTTAGGGATTTTTAAGGCGAATTTTTAGGGAATTGTTTGGGGATTTTATGGGAGATTTTGGGGGATTTTGGGGGGATTTTTGGGAATTCTGGGGGATTTTTGAGGGGATTTTGTGAAGTTTTAAGGCGAATTTTTAGGGCATATTTGGGAAGGACTGGGGGGATTTTTGGGGGGATTTTTGTGGGGAATTTTGGGAGTTTTTTGGGGAATTTTTTGGGGATTTTTGGGAATTTTGTGGGGATTTTTTTTGGGAACTTAAAGGGAAATTTTAGGGAATTTTGGGGGGATTTTTGGGGAATTTTTTTGGATTTTTGAGTGAATTTTGGGAACTTTTAGGCGAGTTTTAATGCAAATTTTTAGGGAATATTTGGGAAGGTTTGTGGGGATTTTTGGGTGGATTTGGGGGAATTTTTTGGGGAGATTTTGGGGGATTTTGGGGAATTTTGGGGGATTTTTGTGGGGATTTTTTTTGGGGAACTTAAAGGGAAATTTTAGGGAATTTTTGGGGGAATTTGGTGAAGTTTTGGTTGATTTTACAGGGAATTTTGGGAACTTTTAAGGCGAATTTTAAGGGAATTTTTGGGAAGGTTTGTGGGGATTTTTGTGGGGATTTTTGTGGGGAATTTTGGGAATTTTTGGGAATTTTTTGGGACTCACGTCAGTCTGGGGTCCCTTCCCGGCTCCGGGACATTCGAAGGTGACGAACTCGTGGCACCGTTTGTGAACCACGAAGCTGCAAACTGCCAAAAAAAGGGTCAAAATCCCCCAAATTCCACCCAAAATTCCACCCAAATATCCCCCAAAAATTCCCAAATAAAGCCCCAAAATTCCCCTCAAAATTCCCCTTAAAATTCCCAAAATAATAAAAAAAAAAGTACCAAAATTCGCGTCAAAATTCCCTTAAAATGACCCAAATTCCACCCAAAATTCCACCCAAATATCCCCCAAAAATTCCCAAATAAAGTCCCAAAATTCCCCTCAAAATTCCCCTTAAAATTCCCCTTAAAATTCCCAAAATTAGAACAAAAAAAGTACCAAAATTCCCCTCAAAATTCCCTTAAAATTAGCGATATTCCACTCAAAATTCTCCAAAAATCCCCAAAAATCCCCTCAAAATTCCCAAAATTCCCATGGAAAATTCCCCAAATTCACCAAAAAAAATCCCAAAAAAACTCCCAAAAAAATCCCCTCAAAATTCCCCTTAAAAATCCCAAAATTACCACCCAAAATTCCCAAAACGACTCCCCAAAAAAATCCCCTTGAAATTCCCAAAATTTCCCAAAAATCTCAAAAATTCGCTTTAAAATCCCCAAATTTCTACCAAAATTCCCCCAAAATCCCAAATCCCTCCAAAATTCCCCCAAAATTCCCTCAAAATTCCCAATTTTTCCCCCAAAATTCCCTCAAAATTCCCAATTTTTCCCCCAAATCCCCCCAAAATTCCCCCCAAATCCCCCCAAAATTCCCAAATTTCACCCCAAAATTCCCACAAATTCCCTTCAGGACCTCCCAAAATTCCCCCAAATTCCCCAAATTCCCAAATCCCTTCAAAATTCCCCCAAAATTCCCAAATTTCCCCTCCCTGGTTGCCATGGCAACCCGGCCCCACCTGTCAATCACCGCCCAGGCCACGCCCACCCCGAACCCGCGGCCCCGAAGCCCCAAAATTGGGGAAATTTGGGAATTTTTGTGACAATTTTTGGGAATTTTTGGGCTCTCAGGGAGGATTTTGGAAAATTTGGGGGATTTTGAAAAATTTTGGGGAAATTTGGGGGAATTTTTGGAGGAATTAGGGAGAATTTGGGGGAATTTTTGGGTTCTCAGGGAGGATTTTGGGGGAATTTTGGGAATTTTTGGGGAATTGTGGGAGATTTTTTTGGGGATTTTTGGTAGATTTTGGGATATTTGGGGTGGATTTGGGGGAATTTTGGGGTGGATTTGGGGTATTTTGGGGAAATTTGGGGTGGATTTTGGGGAAATTTTTTGATATTTTGGGGTGGATTTTGGGGAATTTGGGGGGATTTTGTGGAATTTTGGGGAATTTCAGTGTGGATTTTAGGGAATCTTGGGGTGGATTTGGGGGCATTTTTTGGCTATTTTGGGGCGGATTTTGGGGAATTTTGGGGTGGATTTTGGAACATTTTTGGGGGATTTTGGAGTATTTTGAGGTGGATTTTGGGGCGGATTTTGGGGGATTTTTTGGATATTTTGGGGTGGATTTGGGGGAGTTTTGGGGTGGATCTTGGGGAACTTTGGGTGGATTTGGGGGAATTTTTTGGATATTTTGGGGTGGATTTTGGGGCAGATTTTGGAGGATTTTTTGGGGATTTTGGGGTGGATTTTGGGGAATTTTGGGGCGGATTTTTTGGGGATTTTCGGGGTGGATTTTGGGGGATTTTGGGGAATTTTGGGGTGGATTTTGAGGTATTTTGGGGGAATTTTTGTGGGGATTTTAGGAAATTTTGGGGTGAATATTCAGGAATTTCGGGGCAGATTTTGGAGGATTTTTGGGGGATTTTGGGGTGGATTTTGGGGTGGATTTGGGGGAACTTTGGGTTGGATTTTGGGGAATTGTTTGGATATTTTGGGTGGATTTTGGAGAATTTTGGGGATTTTGGGGTGGATTTTGGGGAACTTTGCGGTGGATTTTGGAACATTTTTTGGGGATTTTGGGGTGGATTTTGGGGAATTTTGGGGTGGGTTTTGGGGTGGATTTTGGAACATTTTTTGGGGATTTTGGGAAGGATTTGGGGGAGTTTTGGGGCGGATTTTGGGGAATTTCGGGGTATTTTGGGGGAACTTTGGGGTATTTTTGGGGAATTTGGGGTGGATTTTCAGGAATTTTGGGGCAGATTTTAGAGGATTTTTGGGGAATTTTGGGGTGGATTTTGGGGTAAATTTGGGGGAATTTTGGGGTCTCTCACCCATGCACTGCAGGCCCTGCTTGCCGATACCCCTGAAAGGAGAGAAATGGGGAGGGGTCACCTGGGCACACCTGGGCACACCTGGGCACAGCTGGGCACACCCAAACACACCTGGGCACACCCAAAACACACCTGGGCACACCTGGGCACACCCAAACACACCTGGGCACACCCAAAACACACCTGGGCACACCTGGGCACACCCAAAACACACCTGGGCACACCCAAAACACACCTGGGCACAGCTGGGCACACCCAAACACACCTGGGCACACCCAAAACACACCTGGGCACACCTGGGCACACCCAAAACACACCTGGGCACAGCTGGGCACACCTGGGCACACCCAAAACACACCTGGGCACAGCTGGGCACACCCAAACACACCTGGGCACACCCAAAACACACCTGGGCACACCTGGGCACACCCAAAACACACCTGGGCACAACCAAAACACACCTGGGCACACCCAAACACACCTGGGCACACCCAAACACACCTGGGCACAGCTGGGCACAGCTGGGCACACCCAAACACACCTGGGCACATCTGGGCACACCCAAAACACACCTGGGCACAGCTGAAACACACCTGGGCACAGCTGGGCACAGCTGGGCACACCCAAACACACCTGGGCACATCTGGGCACACCCAAAACACACCTGGGCACACCCAAACACACCTGGGCACACCCAAACACACCTGGGCACACCCAAAACACACCTGGGCACACCTGGGCACACCCAAACACACCTGGGCACACCTGGGCACACCCAAACACACCTGGGCACACCTGGGCACAGCCAAAACACACCTGGGCACACCCAAACACACCTGGGCACACCCAAAACACACCTGGGCACACCTGGGCACAGCTGGGCACACCTGAAACACACCTGGGCACACCTGGGCACAGCTGGGCACACCCAAAACACACCTGGGCACACCCAAACACACCTGGGCACACCTGGGCACACCCAAAACACACCTGGGCACACCCAAAATACACCTGGGCACACCCAAAATACACCCAAAACACACCTGGGCACACCCAAACACACCTGGGCACAGCTGGGCACACCCAAACACACCTGGGCACACCTGGGCACACCCAAACACACCTGGGCACACCCAAAATACACCCAAAACACACCTGGGCACACCTGGGCACACCTGGGCACACCCAAACACACCTGGGCACACCCAAAACACACCTGGGCACACCTGGGCACACCCAAAACACACCTGGGCACACCTGGGCACACCCAAACACACCTGGGCACACCTGGGCACACCCAAACACACCTGGGCACACCCAAAACACACCTGGGCACACCTGGAACACACCTGGGCACAGCTGGGCACACCCAAAACACACCTGGGCACACCCAAACACACCTGGGCACACCTGGGCACACCTGGGCACACCTGGGCACACCCAAACACACCTGGGCACAGCTGGGCACACCCAAAACACACCTGGGCACACCTGGGCACAGCTGGGCACAGCTGGGCACACCCAAACACACCTGGGCACACCCAAAACACACCTGGGCACAGCTGGGCACACCCAAAACACACCTGGGCACAGCTGGGCACAGCTGGGCACACCCAAAACACACCTGGGCACACCTGGGCACACCTGGGCACACCCAAACACACCTGGGCACACCCAAAACACACCTGGGCACAGCTGGGCACAGCCAAAACACACCTGGGCACAGCTGGGCACAGCCAAAACACACCTGGGCACACCTGACACACCTGTCCAGGTGTGTCCCAGGTGTCCCCCCAGGTGTGTCCCACCTGCCCAGGTGTGTCATAGGTGTGTCCCAGGTGTGTCCCAGGTGTGTCCCAGGTGTGTCACTGACCAGCTGCAGTCCGTGCAGTGGCTGCAGAAGGTCGGTTCCTCGAGGAACCCTCCATGTTTGATGGACACAGGTGTGTCCCATCCCTCCCAGGTGTGTCATAGGTGTGTCCCAGGTGTGTCATAGGTGTCCCCCCAGGTGTGTCACACCTGTCCAGGTGTGTCCCAGGTGTGTCCCACCTGCCCAGGTGTGTCACAGGTGTGTCCCCAGGTGTGTCCCACCTGCCCAGGTGTGTCACTGACCAGCTGCAGTCCGTGCAGTGGCTGCAGAAGGTCGGTTCCTCGAGGAACCCTCCATGTTTCATGGACACAGGTGTGCCCCAGCTGTGCCCAGCTGTGTCCAGGTGTATCACACCTGTCCAGGTGTGTTCAGGTGTGTCCCCAGGTGAGTCCCACCTGCCCAGGTGTGTCACTGACCAGATGCAGTCCGTGCAGTGGCTGCAGAAGGTCGGTTCCTCGAGGAACCCTCCATGTTTGATGGACACAGGTGTGTCCAGGTATGACCCAGGTGTGTCCCACCTGCCCAGGTGTGTCACTGACCAGATGAAGTCCGTGCAGTGGCTGCAGGAGGTCGGTTCCTCGAGGAACCCTCCATGTTTGATGGACACAGGTGTGTCCCATCCCTCCCAGGTGTGTCCAGGTGTGTCCCACCTGTCTGGGCGTGTCCCCCCAGGTGTGTCCCACCTGCCCAGGTGTGTCACTGACCAGATGCAGTCCGTGCAGTGGCTGCAGAAGGTCGGTTCCTCGAGGAACCCTCCATGTTTGATGGACACAGGTGTGTCACAGGTATGTCCAGCTGTGACACACCTGCCCAGGTGTGTCATAGGTGTCCCCCCAGGTGTGTCCCACCTGCCCAGGTGTGTCACTGACCAGATGCAGTCCGTGCAGTGGCTGCAGAAGGTCGGTTCCTCGAGGAACCCTCCATGTTTGATGGACACAGGTGTGTCCCATCCCTCCCAGGTGTGTCCAGGTGTGTCACACCTGTCTGGGCGTGTCCCCCCAGGTGTGTCCCAGGTGTGCCCAGGTGTGTCACTGACCAGATGAAGTCCGTGCAGTGGCTGCAGAAGGTCGGCTGCTTGAAGAACCTGGCCGTGAACCGGTGGCTCTTCACCTCGTGCACCACCTTGTGCCGCAGCGCCCCCCGGCGGCAGAACAGCGGCCGCACCCCTCCGGCCACTCCTCCGGCCACTCCTCCGGCCGCTGACCGCTCCGGCTCCGCCAGCGCCATGGACGGACGGACGGACGGACGGCTGCGGGGAGAGGGGAGAGGTCAGGGGGATGGACAGATGGACACTGGGTGGACACTGGGATGGACACTGGGATGGACACTGGATGGACACTGGATGGACACTGGGATGGACACTGGGATGGACAGATGGACACTGGGATGGACACTGGATGGACACTGGGATGGACACTGGATGGACACTGGGATGGACACTGGATGGACACACAGACACGGGATGGACACTGGGATGGACACTGGGATGGACACACGGACACTGGGATGGACACTGGGATGGACACACGGACACTGGATGGACACTGGGATGGACACTGGGATGGACACTGGATGGACACACGGACATCGGGATGGACGCTGCTACTCTGGCCACTGACCGCTCCAGTGGTCAGTGGAAGCAAAGATGGACACTGGGATGGACAAATGGACACTGGGATGGACAAATGGACACTGGGATGGACACACAGACACTGGATGGACACACGGACACGGCCACTCCTCCGGCCACTCCTCCGGCCGCTGACCGCTCCGGCTCCGCCAGTGCCATGGACGGACGGACGGACGGACGGCTGCGGGGAGAGCGGAGAGGTCAGGGGGACGGACAGATGGACACTGGATGGACACTGGGATGGACAGATGGACACTGGATGGACACTGGGATGGACACTGGATGGACACTGGATGGACACTGGGTGGACACGGCCACTCCTCCGGCCACTCCTCCGGCCGCTGACCGCTCCGGCTCCGCCAGCGCCATGGATGGACGGACGGACGGACGGCTGCGGGGAGAGGGGAGAGGTCAGGGGGATGGACAGATGGACACTGGGATGGACACTGGGTGGACACTGGGTGGACACTGGGTGGACACTGGGTGGACATTGGGATGGACACTGGATGGACACTGGATGGACACTGGGATGGACAAATGGACATTGGGATGGACACTGGGATGGACACTGGGATGGACACTGGATGGACACTGGGATGGACACTGGGTGGACACTGGGATGGACACTGGGATGGACAAATGGACACTGGGATGGACAAATGGACATTGGGATGGACACTGGATGGACACTGGGATGGACACTGGGATGGACACTGGGATGGACACTGGGATGGACAGATGGACACTGGATGGACACTGGAATGGACACTGGGATGGACAAATGGACACTGGGATGGACAGATGGACACTGGATGGACACTGGAATGGACACTGGGATGGACAAATGGACACTGGATGGACACTGGGACATCTGGATGGACACTGGATGGACAGTGGGATGGACAGATGGACACTGGATGGACACTGGGATGGACACTGGGATGGACAGATGGACACTGGATGGACACTGGATGGACACTGGGATGGACACTGGGATGGACACTGGGATGGACACTGGGATGGACACACGGACACAGGGATGGACACTGGGATGGACACGGGATGGACACACGGATGGACACACGGACACTGGGATGGACATTGCTACTCCGGCCACTGACCGCTCCAGTGGTCAGTGGAAGCAAAGATGGACACTGGGATGGACACTGGGATGGACAGATGGACACTGGGATGGACACTGGGATGGACAAATGGACATTGGGATGGACACTGGATGGACACTGGGACGGACACTGGGATGGACACACGGACACTGGGATGGACACTGGATGGACACTGGGATGGACACACGGACACCTGGATGGACACACAGACACTGGATGGACACACGGACACCTGGATGGACAAATGGACACTGGATGGACACTGGGTGGACACTGGGTGGACACTGGGTGGACACTGGATGGACACACAGACACCTGGATGGACAGATGGACACTGGATGGACACTGGGATGGACATTGCTACTCCGGCCACTGACCGCTCCAGTGGTCAGTGGAAGCAAAGATGGACACTGGGATGGACACTGGGATGGACACTGGGATGGACACACGGACACTGGGATGGACACTGGGATGGACACTGGGATGGACACTGGATGGACACACGGACACCTGGATGGACACTGGGATGGACACTGGGATGGACACTGGATGGACACACGGACACTGGGATGGACACTGGGATGGACACTGGATGGACACACGGACACTGGGATGGACACTGGGATGGACACAGGAGTGGACACTGGGATGGACACTGGGATGGACACTGGGATGGACACTGGGATGGACAGATGGACACTGGGATGGACACACGGACACTGGATGGACACTGGGATGGACACACGGACACTGGGATGGACAGATGGACACTGGATGGACACTGGGATGGACACTGGGATGGACACACGGACATTGGATGGACACTGAGATGGACACTGGGATGGACACTGGGATGGACACTGGGATGGACAGATGGACACTGGATGGACACTGGATGGACACTGGGATGGACACTGGGATGGACACTGGGATGGACACTGGATGGACACTGGATGGACACTGGATGGACACTGGATGGACACTGGGATGGACACTGGATGGACACTGGGATGGACACTGGATGGACACTGGGATGGACACTGGATGGACAGATGGACACAGGGATGGACACTGGATGGACACTGGGATGGACACTGGGATGGACACTGGATGGACACTGGGATGGACACTGGATGGACACTGGGATGGACACTGGGATGGACACTGGATGGACACTGGGATGGACACTGGACAGACACACGGACACCCGGACAGACCCACGGACACCTGGACGGACACCTGGACATCCGGACGGATCCAAGGACAGCCGGACGGACACCTGGACGCGCTCACGGTCACCTGGACGGACACACGGACACCTGGACGGAGCCATGGGCGGACGGCCGGACACCTGGATGGACACACGGACACCTGGATGGACACACGGACACCTGGATGGACACACGGACACTGGGATGGACACACGGACACCTGGAGGGACACACGGACACCTGGACGGAGCCATGGGCGGACGGCCGGACACCTGGACGGACACACGGACACCTGGATGGACACACGGACACCTGGATGGACACACGGACACCTGGATGGACACATGGTCACCTGGACGGACACACGGACACCTGGATGGACACACGGACACCTGGACGGACACACGGACACCTGGATGGACACACGGACACCGGGATGGACACACGGACACTGGATGGACACTGGGATGGACACTGGGATGGACACTGGGATGGACACACGGACACCTGGATGGACAAATGGACACTGGGATGGACACACGGACACGGGATGGACACTGGGATGGACACACGGACACAGAAGTGGACACAGGGACGGACACACGGACAGGGGAGTGGACACTGGATGGACACTGGGATGGACACATGGACAGACCCATGGACACTGGAGTGGACACAGGGATGGACACTGGGATGGACACTGGGACGGACACTGGATGGACACTGGATGGACACACAGACACAGGAGTGGACACTGGGATGGACACACGGACACGGAAATGGACAAAGGGACAGATCTACGGACAGGGGAGTGGACACAGGACTGGACATACGGACAGACCCACGGACAGGGGAGTGGACAGAGGGATGGACACAGGAGTGGACACAGGGATGGACAAAGGGACAGACCCACAGACACAAGAGTGGACACAGGAGTGGACACATGGACAGACCCACGGACAGGGGAGTGGCCACAGGGGTGGCCACAGGGGTGGACACATGAGTGGACACAGGGATGGACACACGGACACGGGATGCACACTGGGATGGACACACGGACACAGAAGTGGACACAGGGACGGACACACGGACAGGGGAGTGGACACTGGATGGACACTGGGATGGACAGATGGACACACGGACGGACACATGGACGGGGAGTGGACACAGGAGTGGACACTGGGGTGGACACTGGGATGGACACAGGGAAGTGGACACAGGGACAGACCCACGGACACACGGACAGATGGACACACCCACGGACACTCGGACAGATGGACACTCGGACAGACGGACACACGGACACACCAACGAGGGGCTGTTGAAGCCCACCCCAGGACTGACCTGAACTCTCCGGCCACTCGGACGCTGCTCGGACACGCGGCCGGACCCACGGACACTCGGCTGGACCCACGGACACTCGGACACTCGGACAGCCCCACGGACACTTGGACAGACCCACGGACACTCGGACAGCCCCACGGACACACGGACAGCCCCACGGACACTCGGACAGCCCCACGGACACACGGACAGCCCCACGGACACTCGGACACTCGGACACTCCCACGGACACTCGGCTGGACCCACGGACACTCGGACAGACCCACGGACACTCGGACAGCCCCACGGACACTCGGACACTCGGACAGCCCCACGGACACACGGACACCCCCACGGACACTCGGACACTCGGACAGCCCCACGGACACTCGGACAGCCCCACGGACACTCAGCTGGACCCACGGACACCCGGACAGCCCCACAGACACACGGACACTCGGACAGCCCCACGGACACACGGACACTCGGACAGCCCCACGGACACTCAGACAGCCCCACGGACACTCGGACAGACCCACGGACACTCGGACACTCGGACAGACCCACGGACACTCGGACACTCGGGCCGGGCCCCGCGGCAGCCGAAAAGGGGGCGTGGCTTCGCGCCGTGGGCGTGGCTTTGAGGGGCGGGGGGCGTGGCCTCGGCATTGCGGCAATTGAGAGGCGCGCCGGGAGGGGGCGTGGCTTAACCGCGTTGTTTTGCATATAGGGGCGTGGCTTAGATAGGCACAATTCATTTCAATGGAGGGGGCGTGGCTTAGCTGTCGTTGATTTAAATAAGGGGCGTGGCTTAACCACCAATTGATTTCTATAGAGAGGGCGTGGCATCGCCCTGCGGCAATGGGCGTGGTTATGCAAATGACGCCGCGTGGGCGTGGCTTCTCTTAAAGGGGCCGCGTCGCTTGGGAGGCGCTTTAGGGGGTTCCCAAAGGGATCCTGAACTAAATTTGGGATTTTTCCCAAAAAAAAAAGGAAAAAAACTCGGCCGAGTCTCCGAGGACCCCCCCGGACCCAAATTTGGGGAATTTGGGACGGGTCACCCCTCCCCCACCCCCCCCAGGAGCCCCAAATTTGGGTTGGGGGGAGGGGGAGGGGCCGATCCCGCCTCTTCTTATTTTTATTTTTTTTCCTAAAATTCCCAATTTTGGGGTCGTGGACATTTGGGGACCCTCCAAAATCAGGAATTATCACCCCAAAAATTTCCCCCCCACGAAATCCCAAATTTTCCCCAAAAATCCCCAATTTTCTCCCCAAAATTCCCAATTTTCCCCTCCTAAAAATTCCCAATTTTCTCCTAAAATCCCCATTTCTCCCCCAAAAATCCAATTTTCCCCCAAATTCCCCAATTTTCTCTTCCCAAAATCCCTTTTTTTCCCCAAAAATTCCCAATTTCCCACCCAAATTCCCATTTTTCCCCTAAATTCCCATTTTTCCCCAAAAATTCCCAATTTCCCCCTAAAATTCCCATTTCGCCCTCCTAAAAATTCCCATTTTTCTCCTAATTCCCATTTTCCCCCTAAAATCCCCATTTCCCCCCCAAAATTCCAATTTTTTCCCCAAATTTCCCAATTTTCTCTTCCCAAAATCCCTTTTTTCCCCAAAAATCCCCGATTTCCCCCCCGAATTCCCATTTTTCCCCCCAAAAAAATCCCATTTTTTCTCCTAATCCCCATTTTCCCCCCAAAATTCCCAATTTCCCCCCAAAGTCTCATTTCCACCCCAAAATTCCCTTTTTTTCCCCAAAAATTCCCAATTTTCCCCCAAAATTCCCAATTTTCCCCCAAAATTCCCAATTTCCCCCCTAAAAATTCCCAATTTTCCCCCTAAAAATTCCCATTTTCCCCCAAAATTCCTATTTTTTCCCAATACCCAATTTTCCACCCAAAATTCCCAATTTCCCCCAAAATTCCCATTTTTCCCCAAAATGCCCAATTTTCCACTCAAAATCCCCAATTTCCCCCCAAAATCCCCATTTTCCCCCTAAAAATTCCCATTTTCCCCCCAAAATTCCCAAATTCCCCCCAAAATTCCCATTTCAACCCCAAAATTCCTTTTTTTTCCCCAAAATTCCCAATTTTTCCCCAAAATTGACTCCGGCTCGGAAGTTTTGGGATTTGGGGGAGCGACCCCGAATTTTATTCCCAAAGATCCCAAAATCGGAATTTTTGGGGATATTTTTGAGGTAATTTTGGGAATCTTTTTGGTATATTTTGGTGATTCTTTTTGGAATTTTTTGGATAATTTGGGAAATTTTTGGGGATATTTTTGGGAATGTTTTGGGAATATTTTTGGGAATTATTTGTCAATTTTTGTGGAATTCTTTGGGACTATTTTAGGATATTTTTGGGGATATTTCTGGGAATTTTTGGGACTATTTTTGGGGATATTTTTGGGGCTGTTTTGGGGGATTTTTGGGACTATTTTTGGGTATTTTTGGGGATATTTTGGGACTATTTTGGGGATATTTTTGGGAATTTTTTTGAGATATTTTGGGACTATTTTTGAGGATTTTTGGGGATGTTTTTGGGACTATTTTTGGGGATTTTTGGGACTATTTTTGGGGATATTTCTGGGAATTTTTGGGACTATTTTTGGGGATGTTTTGGGGGATTTTTGGGGCTGTTTTTGGGGATGTTTTTGGGGATTTTTAGGGGATTTTTGGGGATATTTCTGGGAATTTTTGGGACTATTTTTGGGGATGTTTTTGGGACTATTTTTGGGGATATTTTTGGGGATATTTCTGGGAATTTCTGGGAATATTTTAGGGAATTTTTGGGGATGTTTTTGGGGATATTTTTGGGAATGTTTTGGGAATATTTTTGGGAATTATTTGTCAATTTTTGTGGAATTCTTTGGGACTATTTTAGGATATTTTTGGGGATATTTCTGGGAATTTTTGGGACTATTTTTGGGGATATTTTTGGGGCTGTTTTGGGGGATTTTTGGGACTATTTTTGGGTATTTTTGGGGATATTTTGGGACTATTTTGGGGATATTTTTGGGAATTTTTTTGAGATATTTTGGGACTATTTTTGAGGATTTTTGGGGATGTTTTTGGGACTATTTTTGGGGATTTTTGGGACTATTTTTGGGGATATTTCTGGGAATTTTTGGGACTATTTTTGGGGATGTTTTGGGGGATTTTTGGGGCTGTTTTTGGGGATGTTTTTGGGGATTTTTAGGGGATTTTTGGGGATATTTCTGGGAATTTTTGGGACTATTTTTGGGGATGTTTTTGGGACTATTTTTGGGGATATTTTTGGGGATATTTCTGGGAATTTCTGGGAATATTTTAGGGAATTTTTGGGGATGTTTTTGGGGATATTTCTGGGAATTTTTGGGAATATTTTTGGGGACTTTTGGAGATGTTTTTGGGGATATTTCTGGGAATTTTTGGTTCTAGTTTTGGGGATTTTTGGGGATGTTTTTGGGACTATTTTTGGGTTTTTTTGGGGATGTATTTGGGAATTTTTGGGGGATGTTCTTGGGGATATTTTTTGGAATTTTTGGGACTATTTTTGGGGATATTTCTGGGAATTTTTGGGACTCTTTTTGGGAATTTTTGGGACCAGTTTTGGGGATTTTGGGGGATGTTTTTGGGGATTTTTGGGACTATTTTTTGGAATTTTTGGGACTATTTCTGGGGATTTTGGGGGATGTTTTCGGGGATTTTTGGGACTATTTTTGGGGATTTTTGGGACTATTTTTGGGGCTGTTTTTGGGGTTTTTGGGGCTCAGAGCTCGTCGTGGGCCCGGTGCAGGTCCTGCCCGTAGTCGGTGGCGCGGCTCCCCACGAAAAGTTCCCAACGCCCCAAAATCTCCTCCCGGGTCAGGGCCCCGTCCTGGGGAAAATTCGGGAAAAATTGGGAAAATTCCAGAAAATTTGGGATCCTCCTCCCAAAAAAAAAAAAAAACTCACCCAAAATAATCCTAAAAAAAAAAAAACCCAAAAATTCCCAAGATGTCCCAAAAAAATCTCCCCAAAATATCCCCAGGAATTCCCAAAATATCCCGAAAAATTCACAAAGAATCCCCAAAAATATCCTTAAAAAATTCCCAAAATATCCCCCAAAAAATCACAGAGTCCCCAAAAATGTCCCTAAAAAACTCCTAAAATATTCAAAAAAATTCCCAAAATATCTCTAAAAATACCCAAAATATCCCAAAAATATCCCCAAAAATTCCCCAAAATATTCCCAAAAAATCCCCAAAATATCCCAAAAAATCCCCTAAAAATGCCCCAAAATCCCCTAAAAATGATCCAAAGTGGCCCCAAAACCTCAAAATTTCTGGGATTTTTTTGGGAATTCCGGGATTTTTTTGGGAATTCCGGGATTTTTTTGGGAATTCCAGGAATTTTGGGAATTCTCACCTGGTCCAGCATCAGGTGCTCGGATTTGACCCCAAAAACCTCCCAAAATGCCCTAAAATCCCCTAAAAATGCCCCAAAATGGCCCTAAACCCTCAAAATTTTTAGGATTTTTTTGGGAATTCCGGGATTTTTTGGGGAATTCCGGGATTTTTTTTGGGAATTCTGGGATTTTTGGGAATTCTCACCTGGTCCAGCATCAGGTGCTCGGATTTGACCCCAAAACCCCCCAAAAATGCCCTAAAGATGCCCCAAAATCACCTAAAAATGACCCAAAATGGCCCCAAACCCTCAAATTTTTAGGATTTTTTGGGAATTCCGGGATTTTTTTTTGAATTCTGGTATTTTTGGAAATTCTCACCGGGTCCAGCATCAGGTGCTCAGATTTGACCCCAAAAACCCCCAAAAATGCCCTAAAATCCCCTAAAAATGACCCAAAATGGCCCCAAACCCTCAAATTTTCCAGGATTTTTTTGGGAATTGCGGGATTTTTTTGGGGAATTTTGGGATTTTTTTTGGGAATTCTGGGATTTTTTTGGGAATTCCGGGATTTTTGGGAATTTTGACCTGGTCCAGGATCAAGTGATTAGATTTGACCCCAAATTTCCCAAAAAATCCCCCCAAAAGGCCCTAAAATCACCCCAAAACCCCAAATTTTCCGGGATTTTTTTGGAAATTCCCAGATTTTCTTGGGAATTCCAGAATTTTTTTGGGAATTTTGGGAATTCTCACCTGCTCCAGGATCAGCTCAGCCTCAACCCCCTAAAATCCTCTAAAAATGCCCTAAAATCCCCTAAAAATGACCCAAAATGGCCCCAAACCCTCAAAATTTCCGTGATTATTTTGGGAATTCCAGGATTTTTTCGGGAATTTTGGGATTTTTGGGAATTCTCACCTGGTCCAGCATCAGGTGTTTGGATTTGACCCCGAAAACCCTCCAAAAACCCCCAAAAATGCCCCAAAATCCCCTAAAAATGACCCCAAATGGCCCCAAACCCTCAAATTTTCCGGGGTTTTTTTTGGGAATTCCGGGATTTTTCCGGGAATTTTGGGAATTCTCACCTGGTCCAGGTCGGCGTGGTGGATCAGGTGCTCGGCCTCGACCCCGGCCCAGTCGGGGCTGGGGGGGCTGAGCCAAAATTTGACCTCGTCGGGTCCCAGTCGGGCGTCGCCGTCGCGATCCCGATTCCGCAGGAATTGTTCCCGTTCCCGGAGGATTTCGGGGGGTTCCGGGGAGCCCGGGGGGCCCTCGAATAAATCAGCTGAAAAAAAGGAAAAGGAAAAGTTGGTAAAAGTCATAAATTGGAGAAAAAAGGGGGAATGGGAAAAAACTAAAAAAAAATCTGCAAGAAATTGGAAAAAATAAAAAAAAACACCCAAAAAATGCTCCAAAATACTAAAAATTACTTTAAAAAATTTCCTCAAAAATACCCAAAAAAACCCCAAAAATGTGAAAAAACAAAAAGAAAATCTGCAAGAAATCAAAAAACCCCAAAAAAATTCCACAAGAAATCGGAAAAAAAACCAAAAAACCAAAAAAAAACCCCAAAAAATGCTCCAAAATCCTGAAAATTACGCTAAAAAAGTTCCTCAAAATTCCACAAAAAAAGCCACAAAAAAATACCGAAAAACTTAAAAATGTGAAAAAACAAAAAAAAATTCCACAAGAAATCGGAAAAAAATAAAAAAAACCACCCCAAAAAATGCTCCAAAATCCTGAAAATTACCCTAAAAAAGTTCCTCAAAAATCCCCAAAAAAACCCCAAAAATGTGAAAAAACAAAAAAAAATCAGCAAGAAATCACAAAAAACCAAAACAAAATTCCACAAGATATCAGAAAAAACAAACAAACAAACAAACAAAAAAACCAAAAAAATCCTCCAAAATCATAAAAATCAACCCAAAAAACTTCCCTAAAAATCGCAAAAAAGCCACAAAAAAACCCCCAAAAAAACCCCAAAAAAGTGAGAAAACAAAAAAAAATTCCGCAAGAAATCGGAAAAAAAACAAAAAAAAAACACCCCAAAAAATGCTCCGAAATCCTGAAAATTACTCTAAAAAAGTTCCTCAGAAATCCCCAAAAACTCCACAAAAAAACCTGAAAAAAAATTTAAGAATGTGAAAATACAAAACAAAATTCTGCAAGAAATCAAAAAACCAAAAAATAACCCCAAAAAAATGCTCCAAAATCCTAAAAATCAACCTAAAAAGCTTCCTCAAAAATCCCCAAAAAAAGTCACAAAAAACCACCAAAAATACCCCAAAAAATGCTGCAAAAAATCCCACAAAAATCCAAAAAACACCCAAAAAAAATCCCCAAAAAACCTCCCCAAAATCCCAAGAAAAATCCCAAAAACATCCCAAAAGAACCCAAAAAATGCCGGAAAAAATCCCATAGAAATCCAAAAAAACACCTCAAAAAAATCACCAAAAAACCTCCCAAAAATCCCCCCAAAAATTCCAAAACTATCCCAAAAAAACCTCCCCAAAAATCCACAACAAAAATCTTCAAAAGACCCAAAAAAAACCCTCAAAAATCACCCCAAAAAACCTCACCAAAAATCTCAAAAAAGCCACAAAAAACCCCCCAAAAAACCCCAAAAATGCCGCAAATATCCCACAAAAATCCAAAAAAATCACCAAAAAATCCCCAAAAAAAAGGCCCAATATATGCCAAAAAATTCCCCAACTCCTCCCAAAATGCTACAAAAATTCCCAAAAAATCCCAAAAAAAGCCCAAAAAAATCCCACAAAAATCCCAAAGAAGCCCCAGAAAAACGCAAAA
The DNA here is from genome assembly GCF_048771995.1 of Taeniopygia guttata. Classification (NCBI taxonomy): domain Eukaryota; kingdom Metazoa; phylum Chordata; class Aves; order Passeriformes; family Estrildidae; genus Taeniopygia; species Taeniopygia guttata. Next base: position 691,337 of record NC_133062.1, read on the forward strand.
AAATGCCACCAAAAATCCCTCGAAAAACCCCAAAAAATCACAAAAATTCCCAAAAAATAAAAAAAAATCCCCTAAAAATTTCCAAAATTCCCCCAAAAACTTCCAAAATTCCCCCAAAAATTCCCAAATTCTCAAAATTCCCCAAAAATTCCCAAAATTCCCCAAAAATTCCCGAAATCCTCTCACCGATGTACTCGTCCACCTGGATGAATCCGTCCCCGTCCCGGTCCAGGTCCTCGATCGTCTCCTGGGGAGGCAAAATTTGGGAATTTTGACCCAAAATTTCCCAAAAATTTCCCCAAAAAAATCCCAAAAATTTTCCCCCAAAATTCCCAGAAATGTCATTAAAAATTTCCAAAAAATTCCCCCAAGAATTCCCAAAAATTCCCTGGGAAATTCACAAAAAATTCCCCTCAACATTCCTGGAAAAAATCCCCCAAAATTCCCTGGAAAATTCATCAAAAATTCCTGAAAAATTTACCAGAAATTAAAAAAAAAAAAAAATCCTGGAAAATTGCCCCAGAATTCCCAAAAAAAATCCTGGAAAATTCACGAAAAATTCCTGGAAAATTCAAAAAACATTCCCCAGAAAATTCCCCAAAATTTAAAAAAAAAATGCCCCTAAAAATCCAATTTTTTTGTTCAGCTTCTCAGATTTTTCTGGGATTTTTTAGGGAAATTTTGGGATTTTTTTTGGAAGTTTGGGAATTCTCACCTGCACCACCTGAATCCCTAAAAAATCCCCCCAAAATCCCAAAAAACACCAAAAAACCCACCAAATATCCTCTAAAAATCCAATTTTTTGACCGTTTTCGGTGCAGTTTTCGCGATTTTTCTGGGAATTTTTTTGGGAATTTTGGAATTTTGGGAATTCTCACCTGCACCACCAAAATCCCTAAAAAAGCCCCAAAAATCTCCCAAAAAATCCAAATAAAACCCCTAAAAATCCCTTTTTTTGACCGTTTTGAGCGTGGTTTTCGTGATTTTTCTGGGAATTTTTTGGAATTTTTGGGAATTTTGGAAATTCTCACCTGCACCACCCGAATCTCTAAAAAATCCCCCAAAAATCCCAAAAAACACCAAAAAAATCCACCAAAAATCCTCTAAAAATCCCATTTTTTTACCTTTTTTGGTGCGGTTTTTGCGATTTTTCCTGGATTTTTTTTGGAAATTTTGGAATTTTGGGAATTTTGGGAATTCTGACCTGCACACCCAAATCCCTAAAAAAATCCCTTAAAAATCCCAAAAAACACCAAAAAATCCACCAAAAATCCTCTAAAAATCCCATTTTTGGACCGTTTTCGGTGCGGTTTTCACGATTTATCCTGGATTTTTTTGGGGAAATTTGGAATTTCGGGACTTTTGGGAATTCTCACCTGCTCCGGGATCAGGAGCTCAGCCTCAACCCCCCAAAATCCTCTAAAAATGACCTAAAATCCCCTAAAAATGACCCAAAATTGCCCCAAACCCTCAAAATTTCGGGGATTTTTTTGGGAATTCCGGGATTTTTTGGGGAATTTTGAGATTTTTGGGAATTCTCACCTGGTCCAGGATCAAGTGCTCGGATTTGACCCCAAACACCCCCGAAAATCTCTAAAAATGCCCCAAATTCCCCTAAAAATGCCCCAAAATGCCCCAAAACCTCAAAATTTCTGGGATTTTTTTGGGAATTCCGGGATTTTTTTGGGAATTTTGGGATGTTTGGGAATTCTTACCCGGTGCAGCATCAGGTGCTTGGCCTCAACCCCAAAAAACCCCAAAAATGCCCTAAAAATGCCCCAAAATCCCCTAAAAATGACCCAAAATGGCCCTGAAACCTCAAATTTTCTGGGATTTTTTGGGAATTACAGGATTTTTTGGGGGAATTCCAGGATTTTTTTGGGGAATTTTGGGATTTTTTGGGAATTTTGGGGAATTTTGAGAATTCTCACCTGCACCACCAGGTCCTGGAGCTTTAGAAAGTCCCAAAATCCCCCCAAAAATCACAAAAAATTGTCTAAAAATTCCATTTTTTGACCGTTTTTGGTGCGGTTTTCGCGATTTTTCCAGGATTTTTTTGGAAATTTTGGAATTTTGGGATTTTTGGGAATTCTCACCCGGTGCAGCATCAGGTGCTCGGGCTCAACCCCAAAACCCCCGAAAAATCCCCAAAAATCCTCTAAAAGTCCCATTTTTTGACCGTTTTCGGTGCGGTTTTCGCGATTTTTCCGGGATTTTTTTTGGGAATTTTGGAATTTTTTGGGAATTTTGGGAATTCTGACCTGCACCACCAGGTCCTGGAGCCGGGGGAAGTCCTCGGGGTGCAGGAAGGCGTCGAGCTCGGCGGCCTCGAGCCGCCCGTCCCCGTCCTCGTCGGCCGCCCGGAAACGGCGCCGGGAACGTTCCAGAAGCTTCCGGTGGGAATCGGGGTCAGGGGAGCCCCCAAAATCCTCTGGAAAGGGAAAAAAATGGGAAAATTATCACTAAAATTAAAAAAAAAAAAAATCCCAAAAAATTCCACCAAAAATCGTTAAAAAAAAAAAGCAAAGAAATCGCAAAAAAAATTGGCAAAAAAAAATCGCCAACAAATTGGCAAAAAAATCCCCCCAAAAAAATCCTATTATAAAACACAAAAATATCCCCAAAATCCCCTAAAAATTCCCAAAAAATCCCCTAAAAAAACCTTCAAGAAATCCACAAAAAAACCCCCAAAAATTCCCCAAAAAAACCCTCAAAAAATCCCCAAAAAACCACAAAAACACATTTTACAAAATCCCCAAAAAATGTAAAAAAAACTCTAAAAAAATCCTCAAAAAATCCCCCTAAAATTCCCAAAAAATCCCCTAAAAAAGCCTTTAAAAAATCCTTTAAAAAAAAACCTAAAAAAACCCCAAAAATTCCTTTAAAAAGCCTCCAAAAATACCCCCTAAAAAACCCCAAAACATCCACACAAAAAAAGTCTAAAAAATTAAAAAAAAAAACTTTAAAAAAACCTCAAAAAATTCCGAAAAAATCTCAAAAAATCCCCCCACAAAAAAACCTTTAAAAATCCCCCCAAAAAACATTAAAACCCCCCAAAAAAACCTTTAAAAAAAGCCCCAAAAATTCCTTTAAAAATCCACCAAAAAAAACCCCTAAAAACCTCCAAAACATCCACAAAAAAAACTCTAAAAAAAAATCCCAAAAAACCTTTAAAAAAACCTAAAAAAAAATCCCAAAATTCCTCAAAAAATCCTCCCACAAAAAAACTTTTTAAAATCCACAAAAAAAACTTTAAAAAAACCTCTAAAAATTCCCAAAAATCCTCAAAAAAAACCCCAAAACCCATTAAAAACCCTTTTAAGAAACCGCCCAAAATCCCAAAAATGGCTTTAAACATCCTCCAAAAAAAAACCTAAAAAACCCCAAAATACCCCAAAAATCCCCTTAAAAAAAACCCTTTAAAAAACCCTTAAAATCCAAAAAAAAACCCCAAAATTAAAAAAAAAAACCCTCAAATTCCCCCCCAAAAAACCCCACAAAAACCATTTTAAAAATTCCAAAAAAAACTTTAAAAAAACCTCAAAAAAAATCCCAAAAAATCCTCAAAAAAACCCCCCCAAAACCCATTAAAAACCCCCAAAAACCCCTCTAAAAAACCCCAAAATTCCCTTCCAACACCCCCCAAAAAAAACCCTTTAAAAACCCCCAAAAAAACCCTTTAAAAACCCCCAAAACCCCTATAAAAACCCACAAAAACCCCTTTAAACCCCCCAAAAACCCCTTTAAAACCCGCGGTTCCCTCACGGCTCTCCCCGAAGTTCTCCCGCCGGAACTCGCTCCACGTGACGGCGCCGTCGCGGTCGCGGTCGAGGCGCGCGCGGTGATCCCGCAGCGCCTCCTGGCGGGCGCCGCGGTGCCTGCGCAGGATCCATCCCCGCAGCTCTTCTCGCGAGACTTGCCCCGAGCCGTCCGCGTCCATGCGCGACACCAGCAGCCTGACAACGGGAAATTTGATTTATTTTGGGTTTATTTTGGCGATTTTTTTGGGGTTTTTTTTGGGTTTTTTTGGGGGGATTTTGGGGGATTTTGCGAATTTTTTAAAGGGGGGTTTGGTGATTTTTTAGGGGAATTTGTCGCGGGTTTTTTTGGGATAGTTTAGTGGGTTTTTTGGGGGGGTTTTAGAGAGTTTAATGGGAAGTTTTTAGGAATTTTTATAGAGTTTTTTAGGAATTTTAAAGGAATTTTTAAGGAATTTTTAAAGAATTTTTCAGGAATTTTTAAAGAAATTTTCAGGAATTTTAAAAGAATTTTTCAGGAATTCTTAAAGAATTTTTCAGGAATTTTTAAATAATTTTTCAGGAATTTTTAGTGGTTTTTTTCTTTAATTTTTCAGGAATTTTTTTAAGATTTTTTAAGGAATTTTTAGTGATTTTTTTTTCTTTAATTTTTCAGGAATTTTTTTGTGTGTTTTTAGAGAATTTTTGGGGTTTTTTTTCAGGATATTGAATTTTTTTTTCAGGAATTTTTTGTGCATTTTTAGAAAATTTTTGGGAATTTATAGTGAATTTTTTGGGATTTTTTTTCAAGATATTTAAAAGGTTTTTAGGTTTTTCAGGAATTTTTAGTGTTTTTTTCTTTTTTTTTTTTTAATTTTACAGGAATTTTTCAGGAATTTTTAGTGAATTTTAGGGGACTTTTCCAGATATTTTTTGGGAATTTTTAGTGAATTTTTGGGGGGATTTTTCAGGAATTTTTGGGGGAATTCTCATGAATTTTTCAGGAATTTTTGGGGGAATTTTTAGCGAATTTTCACGAATTTTTTAGTGACTTTTTGGGGGGATTTTCAGGAATTTTTGTGGGAATTCTCATTAATTTTTCGGGGATTTTTGGAGGAATTCTCATTAATTTTTCAGGGATTTTGGGGGGAATTTTTAGTGAATTTTTGGGGGAATTTTCAGGATTTTTTGGGAGAATTTTCACGAATTTTTCAGGAATTTTTGGTGAATTTTCGGCTAATTTTCGGGAATTTTGGGAGGGAATTTCCAGGGATTTTTCCGGGAAGTTTTCAGGATTTTTTGGGAGAATTTTCAGGAATTTTTGGTGAGTTTTTGGGGGAATTCTCATTAATTTTTCAGGGATTTTGGGGGGAATTTTTAGTGAATTTTTGGGGGAATTTTCAGGGATTTTTGGGGGAATTCTCATGAATTTTTCAGGAATTTTTAGTGAATTTTTGGGAAATTTTTGGGAATTTTGGGGGGGAATTTCCAGGGATTTTTTCGGGAAGTTTTCAGGATTATTTTTTTGGAGAATTTTCAGGAAATTTGAGGGAATTTTTAGTGAATTTTCACGAATTTTTTTTTAGTGAATTTTCAGTGAATTTTTTAGGGTATTTTTAGTGAATTTTGGGGGATTTTCTGGGGAGTTTTCCAGTGATTTTTCAGGAATTTTGGGGGAATTTTTAGTGAATTTTAGGGGGGATTTTCAGGAATTTTTGGGGGAATTTTCACGAATTTTTCAGGAAATTTTGGGAAATTTTCGGGAATTTTGGGGGGGAATTTCCAGGGATTTTCCCGGGAAGTTTTCAGGATTTTTTTTTTTTTTTTTTTTTTGAGAATTTTCAGGAAATTTGAGGGAATCTTTAGTGAATTTTTGGGGGAATTTTCAGGAATTTTTAGTGATTTTTTTGGGAGTTTTCCAGTGATTTTTCAGGAATTTTTCAGGAATTTTGGGGGAATTTTTAGTGAATTTTAAGGAATTTTGGGGGACTTGTCCAGATATTTTTTGGGAATTTTTAGTAAATTTTTGAGGGGATTTTTCAGGAATTTTGGGGGGAATTTTTAGTGAATTTTAGGGGGGATTTTTCAGGAACTTTGGGGGGAATTTTCACCAATTTTTCAGGAGTTTTTATTGAATTTTTGGGAAATTTTCGGGAATTTTGGGGGGAATTTCCAGAGATTTTTTCGGGAAATTTTCAGGATTTTTTTGGAGAATTTTCAGGAATTTTTGGGGACTTTGTGCCTCTCACCCCAGACGCCGTCGCGACTCCTCGGGGGGCAGCTCCCGCTGCTCCCGCGCCTCCTGCGCTCCCCAAATGGCCGCGTGGTCCCAAAAAAGCCCCTCGGGGTCGTGGCCGTGCGAGGGGGGAGCCCCAAAATGTGGGTGGGGGGCGTGGGGAGACCCCCCGAGGGCCAGAGCCAGCAGGGGCCAGAGCGGCCACAGCTGCATCTGTGGGAAAAAAAGCGGAAAATCAGGGAAAAATAGGAAAAAAAGTGGTGAGAATGGAGAGAAATGAGCCCAAAATATCCAAAAACTGAGAAAAATGACGTGAGAATGGAGAGAAATGAGCCGAAAATGGAGAGAAATTAGCCCAAAGTGTCCCAATATTGAGAGAAATTAGCCCAAAATGCCCCAACATGGAGAGAAATGAGCCCACATTAGAGAGCAATGAGCCCAAAGTGTCCCAAAATAGAGAGAAATGAACCCAAAATGCTCCAACATGGAGGGAAATTAGCCCAAAATGCCCCAAAATGAAGAGAAATGAGCCCACATTAGAGAGCAATGAGAGAAAAGTGTCCCAAAATAGAGAGAAATGAGCCCAAAATGCCCCAAAATTGAGAGAAATGAGCCCACATTAGAGAGCAATGAGCAGAAAGTGTCCTAAAATAGAGAGAAATGAGCCCAAAACGGAGAGGAATGAGCCCAAAATGTCCCAGAATTGAGATAAATGAGCCCAAAATATCCAAAAATAGAGAGAAATAAGGTGAGAATGGAGAGAAATGAGGCGAAAATGGAGAGAAATTAGCCCAAAGTGTCCCAATATTGAGAGAAATGAACCTGAAATGTCCCAAAATTGAGATAAATGGGCCGAAAGTATCCCAAAATAGAGAGAAATGAGCCCAAAAAGGAGAGGAATGAGCCCAAAAAGGAGAGGAATGAGCCCAAAATGCCCCAAAATGGAGAGAAATGAGCCCACATTAGAGAGCAATGAGAGGAAAGTGTCCCAAAATAGAGAGAAATGAGCCCAAAACGAAGAGGAATGAGCCCAAAATGTCCCAGAATTGAGAAATGAGCCCAAAATATCCAGAAATTGAGAGAAATGAGGTGAGAATGGAGAGAAATGAGGCGAAAATGGAGAGAAATTAGCCCAAAGTGTCCCAATATTGGGAGAAATGAGCCTGAAATGTCCCCAAAATTGAGATAAATGAGCCAAAAGTATCACAAAATAGAGAGAATTGAGCCCAAAATGCCCCAAAATGGAGAGAAATGAGCCCACATTAGAGAGCAATGAGCGGAAAGTGTCTCAAAATAGAGAGAAATGAGCCCAAAACTGAGAGGAATGAGCCCAAAATGTCCCAAAATGGAGAGAAATGAGCCCAAAATAGAGAGAAATGAGCCCAAAACGGAGAGGAAGGAGCCCAAAATATCCCAGAATTGAGAGAAATGAGCCCAAAATATCCAAAAATTGAGAGAAATGAGGTGAGAATGGAGAGAAATGAGGCGAAAATGGAGAGAAATTAGCCCAAAGTGTCCCAATATTGAGAGAAATGAGCCTGAAATGTCCCCAAATTGAGATAAATGAGCCAAAAGTATCACAAAATAGAGAGAAATGAGCCCAGAATGGAGAGAATTGAGTCCAAAATGCCCCAAAATGGAGAGAAATGAGCCCAAAATGCCCCAACATGGAGAGAAATGAGCCCACATTAGAGAGCAATTAGAGGAAAGTGTCCCAAAATAGAGAGAAATGAGCCCAAAACTGAGAGGAATGAGCCCAAAATGTCCCAAAATAGAGAGAAATGAGCCCAGAATGGAGAGATTTGAGTCCAAAATGCCCCAAAATGGAGAGAAATGAGCCCAAAATATCCAGAAATTGAGAGAAATGAGACGAGAATGGAGAAAAATGAGCCGAAAATGGAGAGAAATTAGCCCAAAGTGTCCAAATATTGAGAGAAATGAGCCTGAAATGTCCCCAAAATTGATAAATGAGCCAAAAGCATCACAAAATAGAGAAATGAGCCTAGAATGGAGAGAATTGAGTCCAAAATATCCAAAAATTGAGAGAAATGAGGTGAGAATGGAGAGAAATGAGGCGAAAATGCAGAGAAATTAGCCCAAAGTGTCCCAATATTGAGAGAAATGAGCCTGAAATGTCCCCAAAATTGAGATAAATGAGCCAAAAGTATCACAAAATAGAGAGAAATGAGCCTAGAATGGAGAGAAATGAGCGCAAAATGTCCCAAAATGGAGAGAAATGACCCCACATTAGAGAGCAATGAGAGGAAAGTGTCCCAAAATAGAGAGAAATGAGCCCAAAACTGAGAGGAATGAGCCCAAAATGTCCCAGAATTGAGAGAAATGAGCCCAAAATATCCAGAAATTGAGAGAAATGAGGTGAGAATGGAGAGAAATGAGGCGAAAATTGAGAGAAATTAGCCCAAAGTGTCCCAATATTGAGAGAAATGAGCCTGAAATGTCCCAAAATTGAGATAAATGGGCCGAAAATATCCCAAAATAGAGAGAAATGAGCCCAAAATGGAGAGAATTGAGTCCAAAATGCCCCAAAATGGAGATAAATGAGCCCAAAATGCCCCAACATAGAGAGAAATGAGCCCACATTAGAGAGCAATGAGCTGAAAGTGTCCCAAAATAGAGAGAAATGAACCCAAAACGGAGAGGAATGAGCCCAAAATGTCCCAAAATGGAGAGAAATGAGCCCAGAATGGAGAGGAATGAGCCCAAAATGTCCCAAAATGGAGATAAATGAGCCCAAAACGGAGAGGAATGAGCCCAAAATGTCCCAAAATTGAGAGAAATAAGCCCAAAATATCCAGAAATTGAGAGAAATGAGGTGAGAATGGAGAGAAATGAGCCGAAAATGGAGAGAAATTAGCCCAAAGTGTCCCAATATAGAGAGAAATGAGCCTGAAATGTCCCAAAATTGAGATAAATGGGCCGAAAGTATCCCAAAATAGAGAGAAATGAGCCCAGAATTGAGAGATTTGAGTCCAAAATGCCCCAAAATGGAGAGAAATGAGCCCAAAATGCCCCAACGTGGAGAGAAATGAGCCCACATTAGAGAGCAATGAGAGGAAAGTGTCCCAAAATAGAGAGAAATGAGCCCAGAATGGAGAGGAATGAGCCCAAAATGTCCCAGAATTGAGAAAAATGAGCCCAAAATGTCCCTAAACCGACCCCAAATGCTCCTAAATGAGCCCAAATGGAGCAAAATGAACCCGAAATGACCCAAAATACCCCAAAAATGTCCCCATAACCCGCCTAAAACTCCCCCAAATCATCCCTAGACCCCCCCAAACCCCTCAGGACACTCAAGACCCCCCAAAATCCCCCTCAAATCCCACCCGGGACCCCCCAAAACTCCCCCAAATCCTCCTCAGACCCCCCAAACCCCTCAGGACCCTTTGGGATCCCACAAGACCCCCCCAAAATCCCCCTCAGGGCACCCCAAAATCCCCTCAGACCCCTCCAAAACTCCCCCAAATCCTCCTCAGACCCCACAAACCCCTCAGGACCCCTCAAGACCCCCCCAAAATCCCCCAAAACCCCCCCAAAATCCCCTCAGACCCCTCCAAAACTCCCCCAAATCCTCCTCAGACCCCCCCCCCCAAACCCCTCAGGACCCTCCCAAATTCCCCTCAGACCCCTCCGAAACTCCCCTAAAACCCCCCAAAACTCCCCGAAAACTCCCCCAAATCCTCCCCAGACCCCCCCCAAACCCCTCAGGACCCTTCGGGACCCACAAGACCCCCCCCAAAATCCCCCTCAGGACACCCCAAAATCCCCCAAATCCCCCTCAGACCCCCCCCCCAAACCCCTCAGGACCCTCCCAAAATCTCCTCAGACCCCTTCAAAACTCCCCTAAAACCCCCCAAAACTCCCCGAAAACTCCCCCAAATCCTCCCCAGACCCCCCCAAACCCCTCAGGACCCTTTGGGATCCCACAAGACCCCCCCAAAATCCCCTCAGACGCCCCAAAACTCCCCCAAATCCTCCTCAGACCCCCCCCCAAACCCCTCAGGACCCTCCCAAAATCCCCTCAGACCCCTCCAAAACTCCCCTAAAACTCCCCGAAAACTCCCCCAAATCCTCCCCAGACCCCCCCAAACCCCTCAGGACCCTTTGGGATCCCACAAGACTCCCCCAAAATCCCCCTCAGGACACTCCAAAATCCCCTCAGACCCCTCCAAAACTCCCCCCAAATCCTCCTCAGACCCCCCAAACCCCTCAGGACCCTTTGGGATCCCACAAGACCCCCCCAAAATCCCCCTCAGGACACCCCAAAATCCCCTCAGACCCCTCGAAAACTCCCCCAAATCCCCCTCAGACCCCCCCCAAACCCCTCAGGACGCTCCCAAAATCCCCTCAGACCCCTCCAAAACTCCCCTAAAACCCCCCAAAACTCCCCGAAAACTCCCCCAAATCCTCCTCAGACCCCACAAACCCCTCAGGAGCCTTTGGGATCCCACAAGACCCCCTCAAAATACCCCTCAGGACACCCCAAAATCCCCTCAGACCCCCCAAAACTCCCCCAAATCCTCCTCAGACCCCCCCCCAACCCCTCACGACCCTCCCAAAATCCCCTCAGACCCCTCCAAAACTCCCCTAAAACTCGTCAAAACTCCCCGAAAACTGCCCCAAATCCTCCCCAGACCCCCCCTAACCCCTCAGGACCCTTTGGGATCCCACAAGACCCCCTCAAAATCCCCTCAGACCCCCTCCAAAATCCCCCAAATCCTCCTCAGACCGCCCCCCCCAAACCCCTCAGGACCCTCCCAAGATCCCCTCAGACCCCTCCGAAACTCCTCTAAAACCCCCCAAAACTCCCCGAAAACTCCCCCAAATCCTCCCCAGACCCCCCCAAAACCCTCAAGACCCTTCGGGACCCTCAAGACTCCCCAAAAATCCCCTAAACCCCCCCCAAAATTCGCCCCCCCCCTCACCTCGTCTCGTCCTGCCCCAACCCCGGGGGGGGTCCCGCTGCCCCTCACAGCTTTGGCCACGCCCCCTTTGCGGTTATCGACCAATCAGCGTTGGCACAGCCCACGTGGGGCGGGGCGAGGCGCGCTCCCATTGGCTGCCGCGCGCCACGTCCGCGCGCCGGAGCCAAAAAGGCGAAATTTTAACCCAAAGTGAGCGTGGGGGGGGAATGGGGCGGGGCACTGGGATATACTGGGATATAATGGGATGTACTGGGAGACACTGGGATATAATGGGATGTACTGGGATATACTGGGATATAATGGGATGTACTGGGATATACTGGGTTATACTGGGATGTACTGGGTTATACTGGGTTGTACTGGGATATACTGGGGTATACTGGGATGTACTGGGTTATAGTGGGATGTACTGGGGTATACTGGGATATACTGGGTTATACTGGGATATACTGGGATGTACTGGGATATACTGGGATGTACTGGGGTATACTGGGCTAAACTGGGTTATACTGGTTTGCACTGGGATATACTGGAAACGCGAGGGGAGATAATGGGCGGGAAAACGTGAGGGGAGAGAAAATGGGCGGGAAAACGTGAGGGGGAAAATGGGCGGGAAAACGTGAGGGGAGTAAAAAGGGCGGGAAAACGTGAGGGGAGTAAAAAGGGCGGGAAAACGTGAGGGGAGATAAAATGGGCGGGAAAACGTGAGGGGAGAAAAAGGGCGGGAAAACGTGAGGGGGGGAAGAAAAGAGCGGAAAATGTGACAAAAAAATGGATCAATGACATTGGGGGGGGAAATTACTCTGGGGGAGGGAATCGATATGACTTTGGGAGGGGATCAATGACATTGGGGGGGATCAATGGCAGCCCTGGGGGGATCAGTGACGTGAGGGGGGATCAATATCAGCTCGGGGGGGGGTCAGTGACGATTTTAGGGGATCGATCCCAGCTCGGGGGGCGGCCATGGGGTTTTGGGGGGCCGTGGCGCTGGCGGCCGTGCTGATTTTGGGGCGGGGGGATCCCTTCCAGCTGCAGGAGACGCTGCGGGGGCTGCGGGGAGAAAACGCGCGGCTGGAGGGGACCCTGAGGAACCTGAGCCGAGCGCTGGGGGCTCTGCGGGCCCGGCTGCGGGACCCCCCCGGTGAGTGCAAAAATCCCAAAAATCCACCCTAAAATCCATCTGAACCCTTCAAATCCACTTGCGGGACCCCCCCGGTGAGTGGCACCCAAAATCCTAAAAATCCACCCTCAAACCCACCTGCAGGAGCCCCCCGGTGAGTGGAAAAATCCCTAAAATCCACCCTAAAATATCTCTGAACCCCTCAAACCCAATCCCAAAAATCCACCCTAAAACCCCTCTGAACCCCTCAAACCCAATCCCAAAAATCCACCCTAAAACCCCTCTGAACCCCTCAAACCCGCCTGTGGGACCACGCCGATGAGTGGGACCCCAAAAATCCCCAAAATCCACCCTAAAATCCCTCTGAACCTCTCAATTCTGTCTGCGGGACCCCCCTGGTGAGTGCAAAAATCCTAAAAATCCTAAAAATCAACCCTAAAATATCTCTGAACCCTTCAAACCCACCTGCGGGACCCCCCCGGTTAGTGCAAAAATCCACCCTAAAATCCGTCTGAACCCCTCAATTCTGGCTGCGGGACCCCCCCGGTGAGTGGGGCCCCAAAAAGCCGCTTTGAACTATTCCAAACCACCCCAAAATCCCCCCCAAACCCCCAAATTCCCTCAAAACAGCGCCCCTGAACCCCAAATCCCCTGAATCTCCCCCAAAATCCCCCCAAAACCCCAAATTTCCTCAAAACAGCCCCCCCGAACCCCAAATCTCCCCCAAAATCCCCCCAAACCCCCTTTCCCGAACCCCAAAATCCCCCAAAATCCCCCAAATCCCATTTCCCAAACCCCAAATTCCCTGAATCTCCCCAAAAATCCCCAAATTCCCCCCCAAACCCCCCCAAATTCCCCCAAAACAACCCCCCGAACCCCAAAATCCCCCCCAAACCCCCCCAAATTCCCTCAAAACAGCCCCCCCGAACCCCAGAATCCCCCAAAATCCCCCCAAAATCCCCCAAAACCCCTTTCCCGAACCCCAAATCCCTCCCAAACCCCCCCAAATTCCCTCAAAACAGCGCTGCCCGAACCCCAAATCCCCTGAATCTCCCCCAAAATCCCCCCAAACCCTCCTGAACCCCTTTCCCGAACCCCAAAATTCCCCCAAATCCCCCCAAATCCCCCCAAACCCCCCCAAATTCCCTCAAAACAGCCCCCCCGAACCCCAAATCCCCCAAAACTCCCCCAAACCCCCCCAAATCCCCTGAATCTCCCCCAAAATCCCCCCAAATCCCCCCAAAATCCCCAAAACCCCCCAAAATCCCCCCAAAATCCCCCCAAATCCCCCCAAAACCCTCCAAAATCCCCCCAAACCCCTTTCCCGAACCCCAAATCCCCCCCAAATCCCCCCAAATCCCCCCAAAATCCCCCCAAATCCCCCCCAAAACCCCTTTCCCGAACCCCAAATCCCCTGAATCTCCCCAAATTTCCTCAAATCACCCCAAAACCCCCCCAAAATCCCCCCAAAATCCCCCCAAACCCCAAAATCTCCCCCAAATCCCCCCAAATCCCCCCAAATCACCCCAAAATCCCCCCAAATCCCCCCAAATCCCTTTCCTGAACCCCAAATCCCCCCAAATCACCCCCAAATCCCCCCAAAATTCCCCCAAATCCCCCCAAATCCCCTGAATCTCCCCCAAAATCCCCCCAAAATCCCCCAAAACCCCTTTCCCGAACCCCAGTTCCCCCCAAAATCCCTCCAAAATCCCCCAAAACCCCCCCAAATCCCCCAAATCCGCCGTGCCCCCCCAGATCTGCCCTGGAGCCCGGAGCCCCCCCCGGCCGAGCTGCCCCCTCCGTGTCCCCCCTCGGCCGCCCCCCAAATCCCCCCCGGGACCCCCAAACTTGGGGGGCTCCTGCTGGGGCTGGGGGCGCTGCTGCTGCTGCCCTGAGACCCCCAAAAAAGGTAACGGGGGTTGGGGGGTTTGGGGGGATTTCGGGGTTTTTTGTGAGTGGGTTTTGGGGGGTTTTGGGGTTTTTGGGGGTTTTTTTAGAGTGATTTTTGGGGGGTTTTTTGAGTGGATTTTGGGGGGTTTGGGGGGGTTTTTGGGGGTTTTTTTGGATGATTTTTGGGGGTTTTGGAGGTTTTTTTTGGTGATTTTTGGGGGGTTTTTGGGGATTTTTGGGTGGGGTTTGAGTGGATTTTGGGGGGATTTTGGGGGGATTTTGGGGTTTTTTTGAGTGGATTTTGGGGGGGTTTTGGGGGATTTTTGGGTGATTTTTGGGGGATTTTGGGGGATTTTTTGGGGGGTTTTGGGGTTTTTTTTTTGAGTGGGTTTTGGGGGGGTTTGGGGGATTTTTGGGGGGATTTGGGGGGATTTTGGGGGGTTTTGGGGGTTTTTTGGGGTTTTTTTGAGTGGATTTTGGGGGGTTTTGGGGGATTTTTGTGAGTGGGTTTTGGGGGGGTTTGGGGGATTTTTGGGGAGATTTTGGGGGGTTTTGGGGAAATTTTAGGGGATTTTGCGGGGATTTGGGGGAACTTCTGGGGTTTTTTTTAGAATGGGTTCTGGGGGGATTTGGGTTTTTTTGGGGGGATTTGAGTAGATTTTGGGGGGTTTTACGGGATTTTGGGGGGGATTTTTGGGGAACTTCTGGGGTTTTTTTAGAATGGGTTTTGGGGGATTTTTGGGGGGATTTGGGGTTTCTTGGGTTTTTTTGGGGGGGATATTGGGGGGGATTTTGGGGGAACTTTCAGGGGTTTTTTTAGAATGGGTTTTGGGGGGTTTTAGGGGATTTTGGGAGGAGGTTTTGGGGATTTTGGGGGGGATTTGGGGGCATTTGGGGTTTTTGGGGGGGAATTTGGGAGGATTTAGATTTTTTGGGGGGGATTTGAGTAGATTTTGGGGGGTTTTACAGGATTTTAGGGGGTCTTGGGGGGAATTTGGGGGGGATTTTGGGGGAACTTTAGAGGGTTTTTTTTTAGAATGGGTTTTGGGGGATTTTGGGGGGATTTGGGGTTTTTTGGGGTGAATTTGGGGGGATTTGGGGTTTTTTGGGGTGAAGTGGGGGGGATTTGGGTTTTTTGGGGGGAATTTGGGGGGATTTTTGGGGAGATTTGGGGGGTTTTTGGGGAACTTCTGGGGTTTTTTTTTAGAATGGGCTTTGGGGGATTTTTGGGGGCATTTGGGGTTTTTTGGGGAGAATTTGGGGGGATTTGAGTAGATTTTGGGGGGTTTTAGGGGTTTTTGGGGGGTCGGGGGGATTTTTTGGGGTCTCTCCTTGACCCTCCCCCCTCTTTCCACAGGCTGAGCCCCTCCCCCACACGGGGCACCCCAAAAACCCCAAATTCACCCCAAAATCGCCGCCCCTCCCCCAGGACCCCCCCCCAATTAAACCTTAATGAGCTTAATTAGGCCCCGACTGCTTCGTCCTTTGGCGCTCGGTTTGGGGGGAAAGCCCCAATTTTTGGGGAAAAAAATTAACATTTTATTGCCCATTTTTAGGCTTAAAATTTAATATTTTATTGCTCATTCTTGGGTTTAAATTCAACATTTTTTTGGGAAAAAAATAACATTTTATTGTCCATTTTTGGGATAAAAATTAAACATTTTTTGCTCATTTTTGGGATTAGAATTTAACATCTATTGCTCGTTTTTGCATGAAAATTCGACAATTTTTGCTTGTATTTGGCACAAAAATTTTGGGGGTCCCTCATTTTTGTATAAAAATTCGACATTTTTTGCTCGTTTTTGGGATTAGAAGTGAACATTTATTGCTCATTTTTATATAAAAATTCAACATTTATTGCTCATTTTTATATAAAAATTTGACATTTTTTGCTCATTTTTGGTACAAAAATTGAACATTTTTTGCTCATTTTTGGGATAAAAATTCGACTTTCACTGTCCATTTTTGGGGTAAAATTCGACATTTATTGCTCATTTTTGTATAAAAATTTGACATTTGTTGCTCATTTTTGGGATTAGAATTTAACATTTATTGCTCATTTTTGGTACCAAATTTGAACGTTTTTTGCTCATTTTTGGGATTAGAATTGAACATTTATTGCTCGTTTTTGGTACCAAATTTGAACGTTTTTTGCTCATTTTTGGGATTAGAATTTAACATTTATTGCTCGTTTTTGGTATAAAAATTGAACGTTTTTTTTCTCATTTTTGGGATTAGAATTTAACATTTATTGCTCATTTTTGTATAAAAATTCGACATTTTTGTATAAAAATTCGACATTTTTTGCTCATTCTTTGGCACAAAAATTGAACATTTATTCCTCATTTTTGATACAAAAATTGAACATTTTTTGCTCATTTTTGGGACTAGAATTTAACATTTATTGCTCATTTTTGTATAAAAATCGACATTTTTTCCTCATTTTTGGTACAGAAATTGAACATTTATTGCTCATTTTTGTATAAAAATTTAACATTCATTGCTCATTTTTGTATAAAAATTCGACATTTTTTGCTCATTTTTTGGGTTTAGAATTTAACATTTATTGCTCATTTTTGGGATTAGAATTTAACATTTATTGCTAATTTTTGTATAAAAATTCGACATTTTTTGCTCATTTTTGGTACAAAAATTCAACATTTATTGCTCATTTTTGTATAAAAATTCTACATTTTTTCCTCATTTTTGGGATAAAAATTGAACATTTATTGCTCGTTTTTGGTATAAAAATTGAACATTTTTTGCTCATTTTTTTTGGATTAGAATTGAACATTTATTGCTGATTTTTGTATAAAAATGCGACAATTTTTGCTCATTTTTGGTACAAAAATTGAACATTTATTGCTCATTTTTGTATAAAAATTCGACATTTTTTTCTCGTTTTTGTATAAAAATTCGACATTTATTGCTCGTTTTTGGTATAAAAATTGAATATTTATTACTCATTTTTGGGATTAGAATCTAACATTTATTGCTCATTTTTGTATAAAAATTCAACATTTTTTGTATAAAAATTCGACATTTTTTGCTCATTTTTGGGATTAGAATCTAACATTTATTGCTCGTTTTTAGGATAAAAATCGACATTTATTGTTCATTTTTGGTATAAAAATTGAACATTTATTGCTCTTTTTTGGGATTAGAATTTAACAATTATTGCTCATTTTTGTATTAAAAAATCGACATTTATCGCTCATTTTTGCTACAAAAATCCAACATTTATCGCTCATTTTTGCTACAAAAATTCAACATTTTTTGCTCATTTTTGCTACAAAAATTGACCATTTATTCCTCATTTTTTGGGATACAAATCCGACATTTTTGCCCGTTTTTGGTACAAAAATTCGCCTTTTTTGGGTGAAAATCCGGGAAATTCGGGGCCGCGCCCTTAGAGCAGCGTGCAGCGCTCGGGGCGGGGCGGGGGCGGGGGCGGGGATGTCGCGACAGGAGCCGGGGACATTCTGGATGTCGCGACAGGAGCTGGGGACACCGAGAAGGTCCCGACACGGGGGGTCGCGATAGGATTTGGGGACACTCTGGATGTCACGACAGGATTTGGGGACATTCTGGATGTCGCGACAGGATTTGGGGACATTCTGGGGGTCGCAATAGGAGCTGGGGACATTCTGGATGTCGCGACAGGATTTGGGGACATTCTGGGGGTCGCAATAGGAGCTGGGGACATTCTGGATGTCGTGACAGGATTTGGGGACATTTTAGGGGTCACGACAGGATTTGGGGCCATTTTAGGGGTCGCGACAGGATCTGGGGACGTTTTGGGGGTCACGACAGGACTTGGGGACATTTTAGGGGTCGCGACAGGATTTGGGTATGTTCTGGATGTCGCGATAGGAGCTGGGGACACTCTGGATGTCGCGATAGGATTTGGGGACATTTTAGGGGTCACGACAGGACTTGGGGACGTTCTGGATATCGCGATAGGATTTGGGGACACTCTGCATGTCGCGACAGGAGCTGGGGACACCGAGAAGGTCCCGACACGGGGGGTCGCGACAGGATTTGGGGACATTTTAGGGGTCGCGATACGATTTGGCGACATTCTGGATGTCGCGACAGGACTTGGGGACATTCTGGATATCGCGACACGACTTGGGGACACCACGAGGGTCCCGACACGGGGGTTACCAGACTCTGGGGACACTGAGGGTGTTGTGACCGGATCTGGGGACACTCCGCCTATCGCGACATCCCTCAGCGACACCGCGCCTATCGCGACATCGCCTGGCGACACCCCGCATATCGCGACACGGGGGGCGACAGAAACCGGACCCACCTCTCCACCACACCTCGGGGACCCCCGGGGGACGCCCCCCTCCATGTCGCGACTCATTTTGGGTGTCGCCGGGGGGGTCCTGTCGCGATTCGGCGATGCCGCCCGCGGGGTCCCCTCCCCCTCCCAGCCCCGGCCCGGGTCCTCCCCGCCGCTAGGCGGCAGCACCCGGGTCTGCACGCCGCAGCCGCGCATGCGCAGCGGCGCCCCCGGCAGTTGGCGCAGGCGCAGCCGCGCGGAGGCGGCGCCGCCCATGGGCAGAGGGCGGCGGTAGGCGGCGCTGTAGGCGGCGCGCAGCTCGAACAGGGAGAGACCCGCGGGGTGAGGGCGCAGCAGAGCGCGGAGCTGGCGGGAAAGGGTCAGAGAGTCCGCCTCGGCACAGGGGAGGGGTGGGGAGTCAGGGAGGGGGTGGTGAGGGGGAAAGGGGAGAGGGGATTGAGGGGGAATGTCAGGGGAAAGGTGAGGGGGGTCCTGAGGGGAAATGTGAGGGGAAAGGTGGGAAAGGTGAGCGGAGTCCTGAGGGGAAATGTGAGGGGAAACCTGAGGGGAAATGTGAGCGGGGTCCTGAGGGGGAGAAATGTGAGGGAAAACCTGAGGGGAAACCTGAGGGGAAATGTGAGGGGAAACCTGAGGGGAAACATAAAGGGGGTCCTGAGGGGGAATCTGAGGGGAAATGTGAGGGGGAATCTGAGGGGAAACGTGAGGGGAAAGGTGGGGGGAAACCTCAGGGGAAAGGTGAGAGGAAAGGTGAGGGGAAAGGTGAGGGGAAACCTGAGGGGAAATGTGAGGGGAAACCTGAGGGGAATGGTGAGCGGGGCCCTGAGGGGGAATTTGAGGGGAAATGTGAGGGGAAATGTGAGGGGAAACCTGAGGAGAAAGGTGAGTGGGGTCCTGAGGGGAAATGTGAGGGGAAACGTGAGGGGAAAAGTGAGTGGGGGAATCAGGGGGAAGCTGAGGGGAAATGTGAGGGGAAACCTGAGGGGAAACATGAGGGGGGTCCTGAGGGGGAAAATCGAGAGGGTCTTGAGGGGAAATGTGAGGGGAAACCTCAGTGGAAACCTCAGGGGAAAGGTGAGCGGGGTCCTGAGGGGAAATGTGAGGGGAAAAGTGGCTGGAAACACAAGGAGAAAGGTGAGCGGGGTCCTGAGGGGGAAATTCAAGAGGGTCCTGAGGGGAAATGTGAGGGGAAAGGTGAGGGGGGTGCTGAGGGGGAAATTTAGGGGAAATGTGAGGGGAAGGGTGACTGGAAAGGTGAGGAGAAAGGTGAGCGGGGTCCTGAGGGGGAATCTGAGGGGAAATGTGAGGGGAAACCTCAGGGGGAACCTGAGGGGAAACATGAGGGGGGTCCTGAGGGGGAATCTGAGGGGAAATGTGAGGGGAAACATGAGGGGGGTCCTGAGGGGAAATGTGAGGGGGGTCCTGAGGGGAAACATGAGGGGAAAAGTGAGGGGCGCCCTTAGAGGGAAACTGAGGCGGGACTTGAGAGGGGTCCTGAGGGGGTTTCTGAGGGTAAAAGGGATGGGGGACGGTTTGGGGGTCTCTGGGGGGGCTCAGGTGGTCCTGGGGGGGGCTCAGGTGGCCCTGGGGGTCTCTTTGGGGGTCTCTGGGGGGGCTCAGGTGGTCCTGGGGATCTCTTTGGGGGTCTCTGGGGGGGCTCAGGTGGACCTGGGGGGGGCTCAGGTGGCCCCGGGGGTCTCTTTGGGGGTCTCTGGGGGGGCTCAGGTGGTCCTGGGGGTCTCTGGGGGGGCTCAGGTGGTCCTGGGGGTCTCTGGGGGGGCTCAGGTGGTCCTGGGGGTCTCTGGGGGGGCTCAGGTGGCCCCAAGGGGGGGTTTTGGGGCTCCGGGGGTCACTTTTTGGGGTCCCCTTGTGTCCCCAAGGGGGGGGCTTGGACCCCCGCGGGGGAACTCGGGGGGTCCCCGAGGGGATTTTGGGGGTCCCGCAGCCCTGGGAGCCCCTCAGGGGTTGGGGAGGGGTCCCGCGGGGTTTTTTGGGGGGTCCCCGCGCCCCTCTCTTGGCCTTTTTTGGGGTGGGGGGCGCGTCCCGGGGCTTGGCAGCCCCCCCGGAGCCCCCCCGGCGGCGCGGCGCTTCCCAGGGCGGCTCTGCGGGGTCTGGGGGGGACAGGGGGGTCACAGAGGGGGGACACCCCAAAACAGCCCCAGAGACCCCCAAAACACCCCCAGAGACCCCCGAAACACCCCCAGAGACCCCCAAAACACCCCCAGAGACCCCCAAAACACCCCCAAAACACCCCCAGAGACCCCCCAAACCACCCCCAAAACACCCCCAGAGACCCCCCAAAACACCCCCAAAACACACCCAGAGACCCCCCAAACCACCCCCAAAACACCCCCAGAGACCCCCCAAAACACCCCCAGAGACCCCCGAGACCACCCCCAGACCCTCTCAAACCACCCCCAGACCCCCTCAAACCACACCGAGACCCCCCCAAACCACCCCCAGACCCCCCAACAACCCCCAAACCACCCCCAGATCCCCCGAGACCACCCCAAATCCCCCCCAGACCCCCCCAGATCCCCCGAGACCCCCTGAGACCACCCCCAGACCCCCTGAGACCCTCCAAAACCACCCCCAGACCACCCCAACCACCTCCAAAGCCCCCCAGACCACCCTCAAATGCCCCCAGACCCTCCAAAACCACCCCCAGATCCCCCCAAACCACCCCCAGACCTCCCAAAACCACCCCCAGACCCTCTCAGACCCCCCCAGATCCTCTGAGACCACCCCCAGATCCCCGCAAACCACCCCCAGACCCCCCCAAATCACCCCAGACCCCCTGAGACCACCCCCAGACCTCCCAAAACACCCTCAGAGACCCCCAAGAACACCCCCAGACCCCCTAAAATATCCCACAGACCCCCGAGACCACCCCCAGACCCTCTCAGACCCCCTCAAACCACTCCCAGACACCCTAAACCACCGCCAGACCCCCTCAAATCCCCCCCAGACGCCCCCAAACTCACCC
The DNA here is from genome assembly GCF_048771995.1 of Taeniopygia guttata. NCBI lineage: Eukaryota > Metazoa > Chordata > Aves > Passeriformes > Estrildidae > Taeniopygia > Taeniopygia guttata. The sequence continues at coordinate 712,558 of NC_133062.1, forward strand.
CCAGACCCCCTTAAACCACCCCCAGACCCCCCAAAACTTCCCCCAAACCCCCAAAAATCACCCCAGACCCTCCAAATCCCCCCAGACCTCCTCAAAACCCCCCGAGAACACCCCCAGACCCCCCAAATCCCCCCCAAATCCCCCCGAGACCCCTCCCCAGTCCCCCCAGTTCCCACCTGGCCTTTCCCAGTCCGGCACCAGCAGGTCCAGCGTGTCCAGCCCCTCCCCCTCCAGCCAGCGCAGGGTCCCCATGGCCGGGGGGGGTCCTTGGTGGTCCTTGGGGGTCTTTGGGGGTCTCTGGGGGTCCCTGGGGGTCTTTGGGGGGGGGGGACGGGCTCAGATTTGGGGGACCCCCCCCCAGAATTTGGGGTGGGGGGGGCGGTGGCGCAGTTTCCCCTCTCCCACCCCCATATTTACACCCCCCCCCCCAAAAGGATCGGACCCTCCCCAATTTCCCTCCCCCTCCCCCAAATTCCCAATTCCTCCCCTCCCCCCACCTTAATTTAGGGACCCCCTCCCCAAATTTGGGGTTTTTTCCCCCCCCCCGTTTGGATTTGGGACCTTCGCCTTCCCCTCCCCCACCCCAAAACCCCCCAAAAAATCCCAAAAAATCCCCAAATCCGCCCCCTCGCCCTCCCCCCACCCTTGGGACCCCCCCCCCCAAATTTGGGGGTCCCTCCCCTCCCCCCCCCCTTACCTCGCGCTGCCGCCGCCCCTCCCCCACTTTCCCTTTCGCTTCCCGCCCAGGCCCCGCCCCCTGCGCGGTGACGTCACCGAGAGGAGCTCCGCCCCTTTTCTCCCGACGCGTGACGTCATCAGCGCGCGGACGCCCTTGAGAGGGGGGAGGGGATGGCGGGACGTGAGTGGGGGGCGGAATTTGGGGGATTTGGGGAAATTGGGGGGTCCTGGTCGGATTTGGGGGAATTTGGGGGATCCTGAGGGGATTTGGGGGACCTGGAGAGGATCTGGGGGGAATTTGGGGGGTCCTGAGGGGATTTGGGGGAATTTGGGGGGAATTTGGGGAAATTCGGGCAGAATTTGGGGGAATTTGGGGAAATTTGGGGTGTCTGGAGAGGATTTGGGGGGAATTTGGGGGGTCCTGAGGGGATTTTGGGGGAATTTGGGGGAATTTGGGGAAATTTGGGGTGTCTGGAGAGGATTTGGGGGAATTTGGGGGGAATCTGGGGAAATTCGGGCAGAATTTGGGGGAATTTGGGGAGATTTGGGGTGTCTGGAGAGGATCTGGGGGGAATTTGGGGGGTCCTGGTGGGATTTGGGGGAATTTGGGGAAATTCAGGGGGTATGGATAGGATTTGGGGGGAATTTGGGGGGATTTGGGGAAATTTGGGGGGGTCTGGAGAGGATTTGGGGGGTCCTGAGGGGATTTGGGGGAATTTGGGGGGTCCTGAGGGGATTTTGGGGAAATTTGGGGGGTCCTGAGGGGATTTGGGGGAATTTGGGGGGTCCTGAGGGGATTTGGGGGGAATTTGGGGGGTCCTGAGGGGATTTGGGCTATTTTGAGGTAGTTTTGGGGTATTTCCGGGCTGTTTGGGGCATTTTGGGTATTTTGGGGCTGTTTGGGGTATTTTTTGGTATTTCTGGGCTACTTTGGGCTGGTTTTGGCTTTTTTTGGGTATTTTGGGGCCATTTTGAGGTATTTCTGGTCCGTTTTGAGGTATTTCTGGGCTGTTTGGGGTATTTTGGGGCTGTTTGGGCTGTTTTGGGTCTATTTTTGGGCTATTTTAGGCTGTTATTTTGGGCTGTTTTGGGGCTGTTTTTGGGTATTTTAGGCTGTTATTTTAGGCTGTTATTTGGGCTGTTATTTTGGGGCTATTTTTGGCTATTTTAGGCTGTTATTTTGGGCTGTTTTTGCCGTTTTTGATCACTCTGGTCCCTCCCAGGCCTGGCCGCCGCGCTGCGCTCGCTGTGGGCCAAGGAGCCGGTGATCGCCGCCAGCTTCGGCATCGCCGCCCTGGGTGAGCCCCGGGGGGGTTTTGGGGGATTTTTGGGGGGTTTTGGGGGATTTTTGGGGTCCCCCTGACCCCCCCTGCCCCTCCCCCAGCGTTGGTGTCGCCGCTGCTGAGCCCCTTCACCAAATACTCGGGAATGATCAACCAGGCCACGCCCTACACCTACCCCGGTATGGAGCCCTAGAGTGCCCCAAAATATCCCCAAAATCTGCCCAAAATAGCCCTGAAACAGACCCAAATTATCCCCAAAATCTGCCCAAAATAGCCCTAAAAACAGCCCCAAAATCTGCCCCAAAATATCCCTGAAACACCCTAAAAACAGCCCCAAAATCTGCCCCAAAACAGCCCCAAAATATCCCTAAAAATAGCCCAAAATATCCCTAAAAACAGACTCAAAGTATCCCTAAAACACCCTAAAAGCTGCCCAAGATACCCCTAAAAACACCCCCAAAACAGCCCCAAAACACCCCGAAATCAGCCTCAAAATACCCCTAAAAACAGCCCCAAAATCTGCCCAAAATATCCCTAAAATCAGCCCCAAAATCTGCCCAAAATAGCCCTAAAAACAGCCCCAAAATCAGCCCCAAAATAGCCCTAAGAACAGACCCAAAATATCCCCAAAATCAGCCCCAAAATATCCCTGAAACACCCCAAAATCAGCCCCAAAATCTGCCCTAAAATGCCCCAAAATCTGACCAAAATATCCCTAAAAACAGTCCCAAAACAGCCCCAAAATCAGCCTCAAAATATCCCTAAAAACAGCCCCAAAATATCCCCAAAATCTGCCCAAAATAGCCCTAAATCAGCCACCAAAATATCCGTGAAACACCCTAAAAACAGTCCCAAAATCAGCCCAAAATCTGCCCAAAATATCCCTAAAAACAGCCCCAAAATATCCCCAAAATCAGCCCCAAAATATCCCTGAAACACCCTAAAACCAGCCCCAAAATCAGCCCAAAAACAGCCCCAAAATATCCCCGAAACACCTCAAAATCAGCCCCAAAATCTGCCCAAAATATCCCTAAAACACCCTAAAAACAACCCCAAAATCAGCCCAAAATCAGCCTCAAAATATCCCTAAAACACCCCAAAATCTGCCCAAAATATCCCTGAAACAGCCCCAAAACAGCCCCAAAATAGCCCCAAAATAGCTCAAAATATCCCTGAAAATACCCCAAACCCCCCAAAATCTGCCCCCCCCCGATCCCAAATTTGGGGTTTTTGGGGTCCCCCCGATTTCGGGGACCCCCTGACCCCCCAAATCTCCCCCAAAACCCCAAATTTGTCCCCTTTGCATCACCCAAACTCCCTGAAATCGCCCCCCTTATCCCAAATTTGGAGTTTCTGTGACCCCCAAATTCCCCCCAAACCCCCCAAAATTCCCCCCCCCATCCCAAATTTGGGGTTGTTGGGGTCCCCCCGATTTCGGGGACCCCCTGACCCCCCAAATCTCCCCCAAAGCCCTGAAAATATCCCCAATTTCTCCCCCTTGGGACCCCAAATTTCTCCCCTTTGAGACCCCCAAATCCCCCCCAAAATGTCCCAAAACTCCCCTAAAACCCCCAAAATTCCCCCCCCCGATCCCAAATTTGGGGTTTTTGGGGTCCCCCCATTTTGGGGACCCCCTGACCCCCCAAATTCCCCCCCAAACATCAAAAATCCCCCCAAATTCTCCCCTTTGGGACCTCAAAAACTCCCTCAAAACCCCCCTGAAAGGCCCCAAAACTCCCCCAAATCCCCCAAAATCCCCCTCCCCCGATCTGATCCCAAATTTGGGGTTTTTGGGGTCCCCCCGTTTTTGGGGACCCCCTGACCCCCAAATTTCCCCCCCAAATCCCCCCAATTTCTCCCCGGGTGACCCCAAAAAATCCCCCAAATCCCCCCTGAAATGCCCCAAAACTGCCCTAAAATGTCCCAAATCCCCCCAAAATTCCCCCCTTGATCCCAAATTTGGGGTTTTTGGGGTCCCCCCGATTTTGGGGACCCCCTGACCCCCAAATTTCCCCCCCAAAATACCCCCAATTTCTCCCCGTGTGACCCCAAAAAATCCCCCAAATCCCCCCTAAATGTCCCCAAAACGACCCCAAAACCCCCAAAATCCCCCCCAGGATCCCAAATTTGGGGTTTTTGGGGTCCTCCCGATTTTGGGGACCCCCTGACCCCCCAAATTTCCCCCAAAGCCCTGAAAATCCCCCCAGTTTCACCCCCAAATCCCCCCCAAAATATCCCAAATTCCCCCCAAAATGCCCCAAATCCCCCCCAAAACCCCCCAAAATTCTCCCCCCCAGGATCCCAAATTTGGGGTTTTTGGGGTCTCCTCGATTTCGGGGACACCCTGACCCCCCAAATTTCCCCCAAACCCCCCAAAAATCCCCCCAATTTCTCCCCATGTGACCCCAAAAAATCCCCCAAATCCCCCCTGAAATGCCCCAAAACTGCCCCAAAATGTCCCCAAACCCCCCAAACTTCCCCCCCCCGATCCCAAATTTGGGGTTTTTGGGGTCCCCCCGTTTTTGGGGACCCCCTGACCCCCCAAATTTCCCCCCCAAACCCCCCAAATTTGTCCCTTTTGGGACCCCCAAATCCCCCCCAAAAATCCCTCAAAACTCCCCCAAATCCCCCCGAAATGCCCCAAAACTCCCCCAAACCCCCCAAAATCCCCCCCCGATCCCAAATTTGGGGTTTTTGGGGTCCCCCCGATTTCGGGGACCCCCTGACCCCCAAATTTCCCCCCAAATTCCCCCAATTTCTCCCCGGGTGACCCCAAAAAATCCCCCAAATCCCCCCCGAAATGTCCCAAAACTCCCCCAAATCCCCCAAAATCCCCCCCCGATCCCAAATTTGGGGTTTTTGGGGTCCCCCCGGTTTTGGGGACCCCCTGACCCCCCAAATCTCCCCCAAACCCCCCAAAATCCCCCCAATTTCTCCCCCTTTTGTCCCCAAAAATCCCCTAAATCCCCCCCAAAACTTGCCCGAAATGTCCCAAAACTGCCCCAAACCCCCCAAAATTCCCCTCCCTGATCCCAAATTTGGGGTTTTTGGGGTCCCCCCGATTTCGGGGACCCCCTGACCCCCCAAATTTCCCCCCAAAACCCCAAATTTGTCCCCTTTGGGACCCCAAATTCCCCCCAAATCCCCCCCAAAAATCCCCCCAAATCCCCGCAAAATGTCCCAAAACCCCCCCAAACCCCCCAAAATTCCCCCCCCCGATCCCAAATTTGGGGTTTTTGGGGTCCCCCCGATTTTGGGGACCCCCTGACCCCCCAAATCCCCCCCAAAACATCCAAAATTCCTCCAATTTCTCCCCCTTTTGTCCCCAAAAATCCCCTAAATCCCCCCAAAACTCCCCCAAATCCCACCCGAAATGTCCCAAAACCCCCCAAATTTCCCTCCCCCGATCCCAAATTTGGGGTTTTTGGGGTTCCCCCGATTTTGGGGACCCCCTGACCCCCCAAATTTCCTCCCCAAAATACCCCCAATTTCTCCCCTTTGTGACCCCCAAATCCCCCCCAAAAATCCCTCAAATCCCCCCAAATCTCCCCCAAAAACGCCCCAAACCCCCCAAAATCCCCCTCCCCCGATCCCAAATTTGGGGTTTTTGGGGTCCCCCCGATTTTGGGGACCCCCTGACCCCCCAAATTTCCCCCCAAAAATCCCCCCAATTTCTCCCCTTTAGGACCCCAAAAATCCCCCAAATTCCCCCCTGAAATGCCCCAAAACTTCCCCAAATCCCCCCCAAAATGCCCCAAACCCCCCAAAATCGCCCACCCCGATCCCAAATTTGGGGTTTTTGGGGTGCCCCCGATTTCGGGGACCCCCTGACCCCCCAAATTTCCCCAGTTCCCGTGCGGGACGACGGCCGCCACCCCGAGGTGCCCCCGCACCCCTGTGCCCCCCAGGGCCCCGGCCTGGCCTGGCTGCGGCAGCTCTGAGCGACCCAAAATCCCCCAAATTCACCCCAAAAATCCGACCCCCAATTTGGGGAACCCCCCCCCCACCCCTGAGGGGGATTTTGGGGGGTCCCGAAGGCGGAACCCCAAAAATACAGAAACGAAATGAGGAGTTTGTGGTGATTTTTGGGGGTTTTGTTGTTTATTGAGAAATTTTGGGGAGATTTTGGGGGATTCTTGGGTGATTTGGGGGGAATTTGGGAGATTTGGGTGTTTTTTGGGGGGGATTTTGTGGCAGCTTTGGGGGAGTTTTTATTGTTTATTGAGAAGTTTGGGGGGAATTTGGGAGATTTTGGGGGATTTTTAGGGGATTTGGGGGTTTTTGGGAGATTTGGGGGATTTTAGGGGATTTTGGGGGATTTGGGTGATTTGGGGGCGATTTTGGGGTGATTTTGTGGTTTTTGGGGGGGATTTTGGGGTTTTTGGGAGGATTTTGTGGTGGTTTTGGGGAGATTTTTGTTTATTGAGAAATTTTGGGGGAATTTTAGGGAGATTTTGGGGGGATTTTGGGGTTATTTGGGGGCGATTTTTGGGGATCTTTGGGGTTTTTTTGGGGGGATTTTGGGGTTTTTTGGGAGGATTTTGTGGCGGTTTCGGGGGGATTTTTATTGTTTATTGAGAAATTTGGGGGGGATTTTGGGGGGATTTTGGGATTTCTGGGGCATTTTGGGGTTTTTGGGTGATTTGAGGGCGATTTTGGGATTTTTTGGGGGGGATTTTGGGATTTTTGGGAGGATTTTGTGGTGGTTTGGGGGGGTTTTTTGTTGTTTATTGAGAAATTTGGGGGGATTTTGGGGGATTTGGGGATTTTGGGGATTTTTTGGGGGGATTTTGGGGTTTTTTGGGGGGATTTTGGGGGATTTTGGGATTTTTGGGAGGGTTTTGTGGCGGTTTTGGGGGTTTTTTTTATTGAGAAATTCGGGGGATTTTGGGGTTTTTTGGGGGGATTTTGGGGGATTTTTGGGGATTTTGGTATTTTTTGGGGGGGATTTTGGGGTTTTTGGGTGTTTTGGGGGCGATTTTGGGATTCTTTTGGGGGGATTTTTAGGAGGATTTTGAGGTTTTTGGGAGGATTTTTTTTTTAACTGAGAAATTTGGGTGTTTTGGGGGGATTTTTGGTTTTTTTTAGGGGGATTTTTGGGGTTTTTGGGGGGATTTTTGTTTATTGAGAAATTTGGGGATTTTGGGAGGATTTTGGGGTTTTTGGGGGAATTTTGGGAGGATTTTGGGGGATTTGTAGGGTTTTTGGGGGATATTTTTGGATATGGATTTTGGGGGATTTAGGAGGGGATTTTTGGGTGGATTTTGGGGTCTTTGGGGGGGATTTTGGGGTTTGGTATTTTTGGGGGGGATTTGGGATTTTTGGACGCGGATTTTGGGGGGATTTGGGAGGGGATTTTTGGATTCTTGTGGGAATTTTGGGGTCTTTGAGGGGGATTTTGAGATCTTTGGGAGGGGATTTTGGAATTTTTGGGAGGGGATTTTGGGATTTGGTGTTTTTTGAGGGGAATTTGGGATTTTCAGCTCTGGAACCCCAAAAATACAAAATCGAAAGGAAATTTTCGGTGTTGGAGTTTTTCTTTATTGAGAAATTTGAGTTTTTTTGGGTTTTTTGGGGTTTTTTGGGGGGACTTTGGGGTCCCCCCGCGGGTCTCAGTCGAAGTCGGAGAATTTGGGGACCCTCGGGGGCCTCTCGGGGGGGCTCGGGGGGCCCCAGGGGGGGGAGGGGCCGAGCTGGGGAGAGGGGGAGGGGTCAGACCCCAAAGGGACCCCAAAATATCCCTGAACCCCAAAATAGCCCAACAGGGACCCCAAATATCCCAAAAGGGACCCAAAATATCCCAAAAGTGACCCCAAAATATCCCAAAAGGGACCCCAAAACCCCCCCTGAACCCCAAAATACCCCAAAAGGGACCCAAAATAGCCCAAAAGGGACCCCAAAACCTCCCTGAACCCCAAAATAGCCCAAAATGGACCCCAAAATATCCCTGAACCCCAAAAGGGACCCCCAAATATCCCAAAAGTGACCCCAAAATATCCCAAAAGGGACCCCAAAACCCCCCTGAACCCCAAAATACCCCAAAAGGGACCCAAAATATCCCAAAAGGGACCCCAAAATATCCCTGAACCCCAAAAGGGACCCCCAAATATCCCAAAAGTGACCCCAAAATATCCCATAAGGAACCCCGAAATAGCCCAAAAGGGACCCCCAAATCCCCCCAAAACCGACCCCTGGGATTCCCAAAACCGACCCTTGGGACCCCAAAACCCCCAAATCCCCCCAAAACCGAGCCTTGGGACCCCCAAATCCCCCCAAAGCGACCCCTGGGACCCCCAAAGTCCCCCAAATCCCCCCAAAATCCCCCCAAACCGACCCTTGGGACCCCCAAATCCCCCCTAACCCCTTAAAACCGACCCCCGGGACTCCCAAATCCCCCCTAAATCACCCCAAATCTCCCCAAAATCCCTTCCCACCACCCCAGAGTGACCCTTGGGACCTCCAAAATCCCCAAAACCGACCCTTGAGACCCCCCAAACCCCCCAAAATCCCCCCAAATCCCAAAAAATCCCCCCAAATCCCCCCCAAAATCCCCCCAAATCCCCCAAAACCCACCCCCGGGATCCCCCAAACCCCCCCCGGGACCCCCCAAATCCCCCCAAAATTACCCCAAATCCCCCTCAAATCCCCCCCAAATCCCCCTCAAATCCCCCCCAAATCCCCCCAAAACCCCCCAAACCCCCCAAATCGCCCCCTGGGACCCCCCAAAACCCCCCAAACCCCCCCCCTTACCTGGGTGCCCCCCCCGGGGGGGTTCTGTGGGGCCCTTTGGGGTCTGGGGGGGTTTTGGGGTCCCCCCCTGCGCCCCCCCCGGGGGTCTCGGCGGCGCCGTTTGGGCCCGGGGGGCTCCGGGGGGGTTTTGGGGGGCGCGGGGGGAGGGGCGGGGGGGCCCCCCCCGGGGGGTTCGTTCTCGGCGTTCCCGGGGGGGGGAGGGGCGGCTGTGACCCCCCCTGAGGGACCCCCCTCGTCCTGGGGGGAGATTTGGGGGGTCAGGGGGGAATTTGGGGGGTCCTGGGGGGGATTTGGGGGATTTTGGGGGTCCTGGGGGGAATTTGGAGGGTCCCGGGGGAGAATTTGGGGGGTCCTGAGTGGGGTTTGGAGGGTCCTGGGGACGGGTCAGGGGGGTTTTGGGGGTCCTGGGGGGGTTTGGGGGGAATTTTGGGGTCCTGGGGGAGAATTTGGGGGTCCTGGGGGGGTTTGGGGGTCAGGGTGGGAATTTGGGGGGGGAATTGGGGGGTCCTGGAGGGGAATTTGGGGGGTCAGGGGGGGGTTTGGGGGTCCCGGGGGGGAAATTTGAGGGTCCTGGGAAGGGGTTTTGGGGGTCCCAGAGTGAAAATTTGGGGGGTCAGGGGGGGTTTGGGGGGTCCTGGGGGGGTTTGGGGGGTCCTGGGGGGAAATTTGGGGGATCAGGGGGGAAAATTGGGGGAAATTTTGGGGTCCTGGGGGGGCTTGGGGGAGATTTGGGGGGGTTTGGGGGGTCCTGGGGGGGAAATTTGGGGGTCGGGGGGGCATTTGGGGTTCTGGGGAGAGATTTGGGGGTCAGGGGGGGTTTGGGGGGTCCTTGGGGGGTTTTTGGGGTTCTGGGGGGTAAATTTGGGGGGGAATTTGGGGGGTCAGGGGCGGGAATTTGGGGGTCCTGGGGGGGTCAGGGTGGGTTTGGGGGTCCTGGGGGGGTCAGGGTGGGTTTGGGGGTCCTGGGGGGTTTGGGGGGTCCTGGGGGGGAAATTTGGGGGTCCTGGGGGAGAATTTGGGGGGTCCCGGGGGAGAATTTGGGGGTTCTGAGGGGGTTTGGGGGGGGTCAGGGTGGGTTTGGGGGATCCTGGGGGGGAATTTGGGGGTCCTGGGGGGGGAATTTGGGGGGTCAAAGGGGAAAATTTGGGGGGTCAGGAGGAAATTGGGGGTCCTGGGGGGTGAAATTTGGGGGGTAAGGGGGAGTTTGGGGGGTCAGGGGGGGCTTGGGGGGTCCTGGGGAGGGATTTTGGGGGATTTTGGGGGTTTTGGGGGGTTTTGGGAGTTCCTGGGGGGAAATTTGGGGGGTCAGTGGAGGTTTGGGGGGTCCTGGGGAGGGTTTGGGGGGAATTTGGGGGGTCCTGTGGGAGAAATTTGGGGGTCGGGGGGGGGGAGTTTGGGGTGTCAGGGGGTGTTTGGGGGTCCTGGGGGAATTTGGGGAGATTTTGATTTTGGGGTGCTTTGGGGTTATTTTTAGGGGATTTTTGGGGATATTTTTGGGGTTATTTTTAGGGGATTTTTGGGGTTATTTTCTGGGTGATTTGGGGTTGTTTTTAGGTGATTTTTGAGGTTATTTTTAGGGGATTTTTGGGGTTATGTTTTGGGTGATTTTTTGGGTTATTTTTTGGGTGATTTGTGGTTATTTTTGAGGTGATTTTGGATTATTTTTGGGGTGATGTGGGGTTATTTTTAAGGGGATTTTTGGGGTTATTTTTTTGGTAATTTCGGGCTATTTTTTGGGTGCTTTGGGGTTATTTTTAGGGGATTTTTGGGGTTATTTTTAGGGGATTTTTGGTGTTATTTTTAGGTGATTTTTGGGGTGATTTGGGTGATTTTTGGGGTATATTTTGGGTGGTTTTTGGGCTCCCACCTGCAGCAGCAGGGTCAGCTGTCCCTGCCGGTACCGATCCCCGTGAGCGTCCAACACCTGCATCAGGAACCTGCGGGGCGGGGCCGGGGGGCGGGGCCAGGTGAGGTGGGCGTGGCCCAGGTGTGGTTTATTCCCCAGGTGAGGGCGTGGCCCAGGTGAGGGCGTGGCCCAGGTGAATTTCCTCCCCAGGTAAGGGTGTAGCCCAGGTGAGGGCGTGTCCCAGGTGTGTTTCCCCCCAGGTGTGTTTACTCCCCAGGTGTGGGCGTGGCCCAGGGGAGGGCGTGTCCCAGGTGTGTTTTAATCCCCAGGTGAGGGCGTGTCCCAGGTGTGTTTTATTCCCCAGATGTGGGCGTGGCCCAGGTGAGGGCGTGTCCCAGGTGTGTTTCCCCCCCAGGTGAGGGCGTGGCCCAGGTGAGGGCGTAGCCCAGGTGAGTTTATCGCCCCAGGTGTGGGCGTGGCCCAGGTGTGTTTATCCCCCAGGTGAGGGCGTGGCCCAGGTGTGTTCCTCCCCCCAGGTGAGGGCGTGGCCCAGGTGTGTTTTATTCCCCAGGTGAGGGCGTGGCCAAGGTGAGGGCATGGCCCAGGTGTGTTTCCTCCCCAGGTGTGGGCGTGGCCCAGGTGTGTTCATCCCCCAGGTGAGGGCGTGGCCCAGGTGTGTTTTATTCCCCAGGTGAGGGCGTGGCCCATGGTGGGCGTGGCCCATGGTGGGCGTGGCCCAGGTGTATTTTCTGCCTCACCTGCGCTCCAGCCGCATCCGTCGCGTCTCCCGCTGCACCTGTCGCAGCCGCTGCAGCGCCCGCGCATTCACCTGCGGGGGAGGGGCCAAAGTGGGCGGGGCCTGAGGGAAAGGGGCGGGGCTAAAGGGAAATTGGGCGGGGCCTAAAGGGAAATGGGGCGGGGTTTAAGTAGAAATGGGCGGGGCCTCTCTGAAAGGGCCGTGTCTATAATTTTGTGGGCGTGGCCACCGCCTTGTGGGCGTGACCGCCATTTTGTGCGTGTGGCCGCCATGTTGTGTGCCCGCCATTTTGTGGGCGTGGCCACAATCCAGTGAGCGCCTCCGCCATTTTGTGGGCGTGGCCACCACCTTGTGAGCGTGACCACCATTTTGTGTGTGTGGCCGCCATGTTGTGTGCCCACCATTTTGTGGGTGTGGCTGCAATCACGTGAGCGCCTCCGCCATTTTGTGCGTGTGGCCGCCATGTTGTGTGCCCACCATTTTGTGGGCGTGGCTACAATCATGTGAGCACCTCCGCCATTTTGTGTGTGTGGCCGCCATGTTGTTGTGTCTGCCATTTTGTGGGCGTGGCTGCAATCATGTGAGCGCCTCCGCCATTTTGTGGGCGTGGCTACAATCCTGTGGGCGCCTCCGCCATTTTGTGCGTGCGGCCGCCATTTTGTGCAAGTGACTGCCATATTGTGCATGTGGCTGCCATTTTGTGCATATGGCCGCCATGTTGTGCATGTGGCCTCCGCCATTTTGTGGGCGTGGCTGCAATCCTGTGGGTGCCTCCGCCATTTTGTGTGTTTGGCCACCACCTTGTGAGCGTGACCGCCATGTTGTGTGGCCGCCATGTTGTGGGCGTGGCTAAAATAATGTGAGCGCCTCCGCCATTTTGTGGGCGTGGCCACAATCCTGTAAGCGCCTCCGCCATCTTGTGCGTGTGGCCGCCATTTTGTGCATGTGGCCTCCGCCATTTTGTGGGCGTAGCCGCAATCATGTTAGCGCCTCCGCCATTTTGTGCGTGTGGCCGCCATGTTGTGTGTCCGCCATTTTGTGGGTGTGGCCACCACCTTGTGCATGTGACCGCCATTTTGTGTGTCCGCCATTTTGTGGGTGTGGCCGCCATGTTGTGTGGCTGCCATTTTGTGGGCGTGGCTGCAATCATGTGAGCATTTCCGCCATTTTGTGGGCGTGGCCACCACTTTGTGCATATAGGCGCCATTTTGTGTGGCCGCCATTTTGTGGGTGTGGCCGCCATATTGTGCATATGGCCGCCGCCATTTTGTGGGCATGGCCACCATGTTGTGTGTCCGCCATTTTGTGGGTGTGGCTGCCATGTGTGCCCGCCATTTTGTTGGCGTGGCCGCCATTTTGTGCATGTGGCCTCCGCCATTTTGTGCATATGGCCGCCATGTAGTGCGTGTGGCCTCCGCCATTTTGTGGGCGTGGCCACCACTTTGCCCGCCCCCCGCCATTTTGTGGGCGGGGCCACCACCTTGTGAGCGTGACCGCCATGTTGTGTGCGCCTCCGCCATTTTGTGGGTCTGGCCGCCATTTTGAGCGTGTGGCCGCCATGTTGTGTGTCCGCCATTTTGTGGGCGTGGCCACCACCATATGCGTGTGGCCACCATGTTGTGTGACCGCCATTTTGTGGGCGTGGCTTCAATCATGTGAGCACCTCCGCCATTTTGTGGGCGTGGCTACAATCATGTGAGCACCTCCGCCATTTTGTGGGCGTGGCCACCACCTTGTGAGCGTGACCGCCATGTTGTGTGTCCGCCATTTTGTGGGTGTGGCCGCCATGTTGTGTGTCCGCCATTTTGTGGGTGTGGCCACCATTTTGTGGGTGAGACCGCCATTTTGTGCATATGGCCGCCATTTTGTATGTGTGGCCGCCATGTCGTGCATGTGGCCTCCGCCATTTTGTGGGCGTGGCCACCACTTTCCCCACCCCCCCGCCATTTTGGTGGGCGTGTCCCGGCCCCGCCCTCACCTGTCGTATCTCGCGGCAGCGCCGCCCCAGCGCCTGCAGCTTCATCCGCCGCCGCCGCAGCTCCGGGGAGTCCTCGCCCCCCTGCCCCTCCCCCCCCGGCCCCTCCCCCCCCCGCTCCTGGCCACGCCCCCCGCGGAGGGGGCGGGGCGTGGGGGGGAGGGGCGGGGCCGGGGCTGCCCCGCCCCCCTCGGGCCCCGCCTCGGGCTCGCCTTCGCTTTCCAGAATGTTCCCCCCGAAGAGCGGCTCCAGCGCCAGCTCCGCGCCCGGCGGCGCCGAGAACTCCTCGAAGGAGACGCCCGCCATGCCTGGGGGGAAAGGGCACCGAAAATCGGCCGAAATTCACCCAAAAATCCGCAAAAATATCACCCAAAATTCATCCAAAAATCGGCCAAAATTAGCCCCAAAAATCGCCCGGAAATCACCTGAAATTCACCCAAAATTCACCCAAAATTCACCTGAAAATCGGCTGAAATTAGCCACAAATATCGCCCGGAAATCACCCAAAATTCACCCAAAAATCCGCTGAAATAGCACCCAAACATCACCCAAAAATCGGCCAAAATTAACCCCAAACTTCACCCAGAATTCACCCAAAAATCCACTGAAATATCAACCAAAATTCACCCAAAAATCCACTGAAATAGCACCCAAAATTCACCCGAAAATCGGCCAAAATTAACCCCAAACATCACCCGAAAATCACCCGAAATTCACCCAAAAATCCGCTGAAATATCACCTAAAATTCACCCAAAATTCACCCGAAAATCGGCCAAAATTAGCCCCAAACATCACCTGAAAATCACCCAAAATTCACCCAAAAATCAGCCAAAATTAGCCCCAAACATCGCCCGGAAATCACCCGAAATTCACCCAAAAATCCGCTGAAATAGCAACTGAAATTCACCCAAAAATCAGCCAAAATTAACCCCAAACATCACCCAAAAATCACCCAAAATTCACCCAAAAATCCACTGAAATATCGACCAAAATTCACTCAAAAATCCACTGAAGTATCACCCAAACTTCACCCAAAAATCCACTGAAATATCGACCAAAATTCACTCAAAAATCCACTGAAATAGCACCCAAAATTCACCCGAAAATCGGCCAAAATTAACCCCAAACATCACCCTAAAATCACATGAAATCCACCCAAAAATCTGCTGAAATATCACCCAAAATTAACCCAAAAATCCACTGAAATATCACCCAAAATTCACCCAAAAATCCCCCCAAATAAACCCCCAAATGCACTGAAATATCACCCAAAATTAATGCAAAAAAATCAGACAAAATTAACCCAAAAATCACCGAAAGATCCCTTGAAATATCACCCAAAATTAACCCAAAATCACCCCAAATAAACCCCAAACATCACCCAAAAATCACCCAAAATTAACCCAAAAATCACCCAAAATTAACCCTAAAATCACCCAAAAATCACCCAAAATTCACTCAAAAATCACCCAAAAATCACCCAAAATTAACCCCAAACTTCACTCAAAAACCGCCCCAAAATCCGCTGTAAAATTGCCCAAAACTTCCCAAAATTCACCCAAATTGCCCCAAATCCACCCAAAATCTGCCCCGTGATGGGGGGGGTCCCAAATTCACCCCCAGTCCATCCCAGTTCCATCCCAGTCCATCCCAGTTCATCCCAGTCCATCCCAGTCCCCTCAATTCCCACTCCCAGTCCCATCCCAGTTCCCTCCCAGTTCCTCCCAGTCCATCCCAGTTCCCCCTCCCTCCACTCCCAGTCGCTCCCAGTTTCTCCCAGTCTCCCTCTGATCACTCACAGTCCCTCCCAGTTGCTCCCAGTCCATCCCAGTCCCCTCAATTCCGGCTCCCAGTTCCCCCCAGTTCATCCCCTCCCGCTATTCCCAGTCCCCCCCAGTCCCTCCCAGTCCCTCCCAGTTCCCCTCTGATCGCTCCCAGTTCCCCCCCCAGTTGCTCCCAGTCCATCCCAGTTCCATCCAAGTCCATCCCAGTGCCCCCAGGGCCCATTCCCAGTTGCTCCCAGTCCATCCCAGTTCATCCCAGTCCCCTCCCAGTGCCCCCCCAGTCCCTCCCAATTGCTCCCAGTTCCTCCCAGTTCCCCCTCCCCCCCCTTCCCAGTCTCTTCCAGTCCCTCCCAGTGCCCCCAGTCCCTCCCAGTTCATCCCAGTGCTCCCAGTCCCCATTCCCAGTTGCTCCCAGCCCATCCCAGTTCCCTTCCAGTGCTCCCAGTCCATCCCAGTCCCCTCAATTCCCGCTCCCAGTCCCCCCAGTATCCCCTCCCCCTATTCCCAGTTCATCCCAGTTCCCCTCTAATCACTCCCAGTTCCTCCCAGTCCCTCCCAGTTCATCCCAGTTCCCCTCTAATCACTCCCAGTTCCCCCCCCAGTTGCTCCCAGTGCTCCCAGTTGCTTCCAGTCCATCCCAGTTCCCCTCTGATCACTCCCAGTCCCTCCCAGTTCATCCCAGTGCTCCCAGTCCCCACTCCCAGTCTCTTCCAGTCCCTCCCAGTGCCCCTCTGATCGCTCCCAGTTCATCCCAGTTCACCCCAGTTCCCTCCCAGTGCCCCCAGTCCCCATTCCCAGTGCTCCCAGTCCATCCCAGTTCCCTCCCAGTTGCTCCCAGTGCCCCCAGTCCCCTCAATTCCCGTTCCCCGTCCCCCCCAGTACCCCTCCCCCTATTCCCAGTTCATCCCAGTTCACCTCTGATCGCTCCCAGTTCCCTCCCAGTCCATCCCAGTTCATCCCAGTTCCCTCCCAGTTGCTCCCAGTTCATCCCATTCCCTCCCAGTGCCCCCAGTCCCCATTCCCAGTTGCTCCCAGTCCATCCCAGTTCATCCCAGTTCCACTCTGATCGATCCCAGTCCATCCCAGTTCCCCTCTGATCGATCCCAGTTCATCCCAGTCCATCCCAGTTCCCTCCCAGTGCCCCCAGTCCCCACTCCCAGTTGCTCCCAGTTCCATCCCAGTTCATCCCAGTCCATCCCAGTTCCCTCCCAGTCCATCCCAGTTCCCCTCTGATCGCTCCCAGTTCATCCCAGTCCCTCCCAGTTCATCCCAGTGCCCCCAGTCCCTACTCCCAGTCCCCGTTTAACCCATCCCAGTTCCCCTCAGTTCACTCCCAGTTGCTCCCAGTCCCTCCCAGTGCCCCCAGTTCCCTCCCAGTCCATCCCAGTTCCCCTCTGATCGCTCCCCGTTCATCCCAGTGCCCTCCCAATTCCCTCCCAGTTCATCCCAGTGCTCCCAGTCCCCACTCCCAGTTGCTCCCAGTACCCCCAGTTCTCCTCTGATCGCTCCCAGTGCTGCCCCAGTCTCTTCCAGTCCCTCCCAGTGCCCCCAGTTCCCTCCCAGTTCATCCCAGTCCCCTCAATTCCCACTCCCAGTCCCCCCCAGTATCCCCTTCCCCTATTCCCAGTCCATCCCAGTTCCCCCCCAGTGCCTCCCAGTTGCTCCCAGTTCCCTCCCAGTTCATCCCAGTCCCCCTTTAACCCCTCCCAGTCCATCCCAGTTCATCCCAGTCCCCCCCGTTGCCCCGTGACGTCACGCACCGCCCGATGACGTCACTGTGGCGGGGCCGCGCGCGGCGCTCCCGCCGCGGGGGGGAGGGGAGGAACGGACCGGGCCCGGCGCGCGGCGATGACGTCACTGAGACAGCGGCGGCGGCGCGCGGAAAGTGACGTCAGATCCGGCCCGCCGCCAGTGACGTCAGAGCGGCTGCGACGGGAGCGGCGGGAGGTGAAGGAGCGAAAATTCGGGGGAATTTTGGCAAAATTTGGGAGAAATTTGGGGGAATTTGGGGGAATTTGGGAGAAATTTGGGGGAACTTGGAGAATTCTGAGGAGTTCGGGGAAAATTCGGGGAAATTTGGGGGAAATTTGGAGAAATTTGGGGGAATTTGTGGGAAATTTGTGGGAAATTTGTGGAGATTTGGAGGAAATTTGGGGAGAATTTGGAGAAATTTGGGGGAGTTTGGGGGAAATTTGTGGAGATTTGGAGGGAATTTGGGGAGAATTTGGAGAAATTTGGGGGAATTTGTGGGAAATTTGTAAAATTTGTGGGGATTTGAGGAATTTGGGGGAATTTTGGGGGAATTTGTGGGAAATTTGTGGGAATTTTGTAAAATTTGTGGGGATTTGGAGGAAATTTGGGGGAAATTTGGGGGAAATTTGGGGGAATTTGTGGGAAATTTATGGAAATTTGGAGGGAATTTGGAGGAAATTTGGGGAATTTGGAGAAAATTTTTGGGAAATTTGGGGCATTTGGAGGGAATTTGAGGAAAATTTTGGAAATTTGGGGGAAATCGGGGGATTTTTGAGGGAATTTGGAGAAAATTTTGGGGGAATTTGGGGATTTTGGGGGTGGGAGGGGGAGGGGCCTCGGGGCTGCTCCCAGTTTATCCCAGTTTGGGGCCGTTTCTAACTGGGAGGGGTCTCTGCTCTGTTCCCAGTGCTCCCAGTTCCTCCCAGTGCTCCCAGTCCATCCCAGTTCATCCCAGTGACCATTTCCAGTTACTCCCAGTTCATCCCAGTGACCATTTCCAGTTACTCCCAGTTCATCCCAGTCCTCTCTAATCCTTTCCCAGTCCCACCCAGTTTATCCCAGTCCATTCCCAGTCCCTCCAAGTGCTCCCAGTTCCTCCCAGTTTGCCCAGTTTGGGGTTGTTTCTGACTGGGAGGGGTCTCTGGTCCCTCCCAGTCCCTCCCAGTTCATCCCAGTGACCATTCCCAGTGCTCCCAGTCCCTCCCAGTTCCCCTTTAACCCCTCCCAGTCCATCCCAGTTAATCCCAGTTTGTCCCAGTCCCTCCCAGTCCCATTCCCAGTGCTCCCAGTTTATCCCAGTCACCCTTTAACCCTTCCCAGTTTGTCCCAGTCCCTCCCAGTTTACTCCCAGTTCATCCCAGTTCTCTCTAATCCATTCCCAGTCCATCCCAGTTTGTCCCAGTCCCATTCCCAGTGCTCCCAGTCCCCCCCAGTCCCCATTTAACCCCCCAACCCCACTCCCAGTCCCTCCCAGTCCCTCCCAGTTTATCCCAGTCCCCCTTTAACCCCTCCCAGTCCCTCCCAGTTTATCCCAGTGCCCCCCAGTTCCCTCCCAGTCCCTCCCAGTCCCCCCCAGTTTATCCCAGTCCCCCCAGTCCCTCCCAGTCCCTCCCAGTCCCATTCCCAGTTAATCCCAGTCCCCCCAGCCCCATTCCCAGTGCTCCCAGTCCCTCCCAGTCCCCGTTTAACCCCTCCCAGTCCCTCCCAGTTGCTCTTTAACCCCTCCCAGTCCCTCCCAGTCCCTCCCAGTTAATCCCAGTTTGTCCCAGTTCCATTCCCAGTGCTCCCAGTCCCCCTTTAGCCCCTCCCAGTCCCTCCCAGTCCCTCCCAGTTAATCCCAGTTTGTCCCAGTTCCATTCCCAGTTCCCTCCAGTCCCATTCCCAGTGCCCCCAGTGCCCCTTTAACCCCTCCCAGTCCCCCCCAGTTTATCCCAGTTAATCCCAGTCCCCATTTAACCCCTCCCAGTCCCCCCCAGTCCCTCCCAGTCCCTCCCAGTCCCTCCCAGTTAATCCCAGTCCCCCCAGTGCCATGTCGCTGGCGGACGAGCTGCTGGCGGACCTGGAGGAGGCGGCGGGGGAGGAGGAGGAGGAGGAGGCCGAAGGCTCCGAGGGGGGGGAGGGGCCGATCGAGGAGGTGCGGGAGGAGCCGGAGGCGCCCGAGGGCGGCGAGAGCGTCAGGAGCATCGCCAAACTCTGGGGGTCCAGAGGGGTAAGTGGGGCTGAAATTATATCCAAAATATCCTAAAAATATCCCAAAAATGTACCCAAATTATCCCCAAAATATCCCAAAAATATCCCCAAAATATCCATTGAGAGCGTCAGGAGCATCGCCAAGCTCTGGGGGTCCAGGGGGGTAAGAGCCACCAAAAATGTACCCAAAATATCCTGAAATTATCCCAAAAATATACCCAAAATATCCTGAAATTTTCCTGAAATTATCCTGAAATTATCCCAAAAATATCCATTGAGAGCGTCAGGAGCATCGCCAAGCTCTGGGGGTCCAGAGGGGTGAGAGAGGCCAAAATTATATCCAAAATATCCCAAAAATATCCCAAAAATGTACCCAAATTATCCTGAAATTATCCCAAAAATATCCCCCAAATATCCTCAAAATATCCCCAAAATATCCATCGAGAGCGTCAGGAGCATCGCCAAACTGTGGGGGTCCAGGGGGGTAAGAACTGCCAAAATTATATCCAAAATATCCCAAAAATGTCCTAAAAACGTCCCCAAAATATCCCCAAAATATCCCAAAAAAATCCTAAAATATCCTGAAATTATCCTGAAATTATCCCAAAAATATCCCCAAAATATCCATCGAGAGCGTCAGGAGCATCGCCAAACTCTGGGGGTCCAGGGGGGTAAGAGCTGCCAAAATGTACCCAAAAAATATCCCAAAAATGTCCCAAAAATGTACCCAAAATATCCCGAAATTATCCCAAAAATATCCCCAAATTATCCTGAAATTATCCCCAAATTATCCTGAAATTATCCCCAAAATATCCATCGAGAGCGTCAGGAGCATCGCCAAACTGTGGGGGTCCAGGGGGGTAAGAACTGCCAAAAATATACCCAAAATGTACCCAAATTATCCCAAAATTATCCCAAAAATATACCCAAAGTATCCTGAAATTATCCCCAAAATATCCTGAAATTATCCCAAAAATATGCCCAAATTATCCTGAAATTATCCCCAAATTATCCCAAAAATATCCCAAAAATGTACCCAAAATATCCTGAAATTATCCCAAAAATATCCTCAAAATATCCCCAAAATATCCTGAAATTATCCTGAAATTATCACCAAAATATCCCCAAAATATCCATCGAGAGCGTCAGGAGCATCGCCAAACTGTGGGGGTCCAGGGGGGTAACTGCCAAAAATATCCCCAAAATGTACCCAAAAATGTCCCAAAAATGTACCCAAAATATCCCCAAATTATCCTGAAATTATCCCCAAATTATCCCCCAAATATCCTCAAAATATCCCCAAAATATCCCCAAAATATCCATCGAGAGCGTCAGGAGCATCGCCAAATTGTGGGGGTCCAGGGGGGTAAGAACTGCCAAAAATGTACCCAAAATATCCCAAAAATGTACCCAAAATATCCCCAAAATATCCCAAAAATGTACCCAAAATATCCTGAAATTATCCTGAAATTATCCCAAAAATATGCCCAAATTATCCTGAAATTATCCCCAAATTATCCCAAAAATGTACCAAAAAAATCCTGAAATTATCCCCAAAATATCCTGAAATTATCCCCAAAATATCCCCAAAATATCCTGAAATTATCCCCAAAATATCCTGAAATTACCCTGAAATTATCCCCAAATTATCCCCAAAATGTACCCAAAATATCCTGAAATTATCCTGAAAATATCCTGAAATTATCCCCAAAATATCCCCAAATTATCCCAAAAATGTACCCAAAATATCCTGAAATTATCCCCAAATTATCCCAAAAATATCCCAAAAATATCCCCAAAATGTACCCAAAATATCCCAAAAGTACCCCAAAAATATCCCCAAATTATCCCCAAAATATCCCCAAAATATCCTGAAATTATCCCCCAAATATCCCCAAAATATCCCCAAAATATCCATCGAGAGCGTCAGGAGCATCGCCAAATTGTGGGGGTCCAGGGGGGTAAGAGAGGCCAAAATATCCCCAAAAATATCCCAAAAATGTACCCAAATTATCCCCAAAATATCCCCAAAATTTCCTGAAATTATCCCAAGAATATGCCCAAATTATCCTGAAATTATCCCAAAAATGTACCCAAAATATCCTGAAATTATCCCCAAATTATCCCAAAAATATCCCAAAAATATCCTAAAAATATACCCAAAATATCCTGAAATTATCCCAAAAATATCCTGAAATTATCCCAAAAATATCCTGAAATTATCCCCAAATTATCCACAAATTATCCCCAAAGTATCCCCCAAAATACCCCCAAAAATATCCATCGAGAGCGTCAGGAGCATCGCCAAACTGTGGGGATCCAGAGGGGTGAGAGCTGCCAAAAATATCCCAAAAATATCCCAAATTATCCCCAAAATATCCCGAAATTATCCCAAAAATGTACCCAAAGTATCCCCAAAATATCCCCAAAATATCCATCGAGAGCGTCAGGAGCATCGCCAAACTCTGGGGGTCCAGGGGGGTAACTGCCAAAAATATCCTAAAAACATCCTAAAAATATCCTAAAAATATCCCAAAAATGTACCCAAAATATCCCGAAATTATCCCAAAAATATCCCCAAATTATCCTGAAATTATCCCCAAATTATCCTGAAATTATCCCCAAAATATCCATCGAGAGCGTCAGGAGCATCGCCAAACTGTGGGGGTCCAGGGGGGTAAGAACTGCCAAAAATATACCCAAAATGTACCCAAATTATCCCAAAATTATCCCAAAAATATACCCAAAGTATCCTGAAATTATCCCAAAAATATCCTGAAATTATCCCAAAAATATCCTGAAATTATCCCAAAATATCCATCGAGAGCGTCAGGAGCATCGCCAAACTGTGGGGGTCCAGGGGGGTAAGAGACACCAAAATTATACCCAAAATATCCCAAAAATATCCCAAAAATGTACCCAAATTATCCCCAAAATATAACCAAAGTATCCTGAAATTATCCCAAAAATATCCCCAAAATATCCCAAAAATATGCCCAAATTATCCTGAAATTATCCGAAAAATATCCCAAAAATATCCCAAAAATGTACCCAAAATATCCTTAAAATATCCTGAAATTATCCTGAAAATGTACCCAAAATATCCCCAAAATATCCTGAAATTATCCCAAAAATATCCCCAAAATATCCTAAAAACATCCCCAAATTATCCCTAAAATATCCCCAAAATATCCAAAAAATTCCCAAACAAATCCCAAAAAGTCACAAAAGTCCCCAAATAAATCCCAAAAATTCCCAAAGAAATTGCACAAATCCCCCAAAAAATCCCAAAAAATCCCCAAAAAGTCCCAAAAAAATCCCAAAAAAAATCCCAAAATACCGGAATTTGGATTTTCCCGCAGTTTGCCGAGATCATGCAGAAGATCGAGGAATACATCGGGAAGCAGCCGCGGGCGGCCGAAGGTGAGTCCGGATCCCAAATCCCAAAATCCCAAAATCCGGGATCCTAAATCCCAAAATTCTGAAAAAAACCAAAATCCAGGATCCTAAATCCCAAAATTCCCAAAAATCCCCAAAATCCGGGATCCCAAATCCCAAAAATCCCAAAAAATTGGGATCCCAAAAATCACAAAAATCTGGGATCCCAAATCCCAAAAATCCCCCAAATCCGGGATCCCAAATCCCAAAAATCCCAAAAATCCGGAATCACAAATCCCCAAAATTCCCAAAAATCCCCAAAATCCGGGATCCTAAATTCCAAAAATCCCCAAAATCCGGGATCTTAAATCCCCAAAAATCCAGAATCCCAAATACCAAAAATCCCAAAAATCCCCAACCCAAAAAACCCCCAAAAATCTGGGATCCCAAATCCCCAAAATTCCCAAAATCCAGGATCCCAAAATCCCAAAATTTGGGATCCCAAAATCCTGGATCTCAACCCCCTAAATCCCCAAATCCGGGATCCCAAATCCCAAAAATCCCAAAATCCCAAAAATCCCCAAAATCCGGGTTCCTAAATCCCCAAAATCCCCAAATCCGGGATCCCAAAATCCCAAAAATCCGGGATCCCAAACCTCCAAATCCCACTTTTTTTGGAAGATTTTGGGGAATTTTAGGGAATTCTGGGGATTTTTTTGGGGGGATTTTGGGGGGATTTTGGGGGGAATTTTGGCTGAAATTGGGAATTTTGGGGTTTCCTGGTGGGATTCTGGGGGGATTTTTTGGAATTCCAGGTGGGATTTTTGGGCATTCTCGGTGGGATTTTTGGGCGTTATTTGTGGGATTTTTGGGAATTCTGGGCGGGATTTTTAGGAATTCTGGGTGGGATTTTTGGGAATTGTGGGCGGATTTGGGAATTTTGGGCTTTCCCGCTGGAATTTTGGGTGGATTTCCCCTTTTTTGGGCAGTTTTGGAGCAGAACTGGGATTTTTTTTGGGGGGATTTTTGGGCGTTCTGGGTGGGATTTTTGGGCGTTCTTTGTGGGATTTTTGGGAATTCTGGGTGGGATTTTTGGGAATTCTGGGTGGGTTTTTTGGGAATTCTTGGCGGATTCGGGAATTTTGGGCTTTCCCGCTGGAATTTTGGGTGGATTTCCCCATTTCCGGGCAGTTTTGGAGCAGAACTGGGAGTTTTTTGGGGGGATTTTTGGGCGTTTTTTGTGGGATTTTTGGGCATTCTGGGTGGGATTTTTGGGCGCTCTCTGTGGGATTTTTGGGCATTCTGGCCGGATTCGGGAATTTTGGGCTTTCCCGCTGGAATTTTGGGTGGATTTCCCCTTTTTCGGGCAGTTTTGGGGCCGGTGGAGGCGGCGCCCGAGTACCGGGTGATCGTGGACGCCAACAACCTGACGGTGGAGATCGAGAACGAGCTGAGTGAGATTTGGGGGATTTTGGGGATTTTGGGGGATTTGGGGGGATTTTGGGGGATTTTGGGGGGATTTGGGGGATTTTGGGGGATTTTGGGGGGATTTTGGGGGGATTTGGGGGATTTTGGGGGATTTTGGGGGGATTTTGGGGGATTTTGGGGGGATTTTGGGGGATTTTGGGGGATTTTGGGGGATTTTGGGGGGATTTTGGGGGGATTTGGGGGATTTTGTGGGGATTTTGGGGGATTTTGGGGGATTTTGGTGGGATTTTGGGGGATTTTGGGGGATTTTGGGGGGATTTTGGGGGGATTTGGGGGGATTTTGGGGGGATTTTGGGGGGATTTTGGGGGGATTTTGGGGTGAGATTTTGGGGGATTTTGGGGGGATTTTGGGGGATTTTGGGGGGATTTGGGGGGATTTTGGGGGGATTTTGGGGGGATTTTGGGGGATTTTGGGAGATTTTGGGGGGATTTTGGGGGGATTTGGGGGGATTTTGGGGGGATTTTGGGGGGTTTTGGGGGGATTTTGGGGGATTTTGGGGGATTTGGGGGGATTTTGGGCGGATTTTGGGGGGGATTTTGGGGGGATTTTGGGGGGGATTTTGGGGGGATTTTGGGGGGATTTTGGGGGATTTTGGGGGGATTTTGGGGGGATTTTGGGGGGATTTTGGGGGGATTTTGGGGGATTTTGGGGTATTTTGGGGGGATTTGGGGGGGATTTGGGGGGATTTTGGGGGGATTTTGGGGGATTTTGGGGGGATTTTGGGGGATTTTGGGGGGATTTTGGGGGGATTTTGGGGGATTTTGGGGGGATTTTGGGGGGATTTTGGGGGATTTTGGGGGGATTTTGGGGGGATTTTGGGGGATTTTGGGGGGATTTTGGGGGATTTTGGGGGATTTGGGATCTAATTTGGGGATTTTTGGGGTTCCCCACAGACATCATCCACAAATTCATCCGGGACAAATATTCCAAACGTTTCCCGGAGTTGGAGTCGCTGGTGCCCAACGCGCTGGATTACATCCGCACCGTCAAGGTGGGGCCCGAAAATGGACAAAAGTGCCCCAAAAATGGGCAAAATAGCCCAAAAATGGCCAAAATATCCCAAAAATGGCCAAAAGCGCCCCAAAAATGGCCAAAAACGCCCCGAAAATGGACAAAATACCCCAAAAACGGCCAAAAGTGCCTCGAAAATGGCCAAAATACCCCAAAAATGGCCAAAAGCGCCCCAAAATACCCCAAAATGGCCAAAAGTACCCCAAAAATTCCCCTAAATGTCCCAAAAATCACCTGTGGAACCCCAAAATACCCCAAAAATGGCCAAAAGTGCCCCAAAAATTCCCCTAAATGTCCCAAAAATCACCTGTGGAACCCCAAAATACCCCAAAAATGGCCAAAAGTGCCCCAAAAATGGTCAAAATATCCCAAAAACGGCCAAAAGTGCCCCAAAAATGGCCAAAAGCGCCCCAAAAATGGCCAAAATCACCCCAAAATACCCCCAAAATGGCCAAAAGCGCCCCAAAAATGGCCAAAAGTGCCCCAAATATGGCCAAAATACCCCAAGAATGGGCAAAAGCACCCCAAAAATGGCCAAAAGCGCCCCAAAATACCCCAAAAACGGCCAAAAGTGCCCCAAAACCGGCCAAAAGCGCCCCAAAATAACCCAAGAACGGACAAAAACGCCCCAAAAATGGCCAAAATACCCCAAAAATGGCCAAAAGCGCCCCAAAAATGGCCAAAAATGCCCTGAAAATGGCCAAAAAGGGCCAAAAAGCCCCAAAAATGGCCAAAAGCGCCCCAAAAATGACCAAAATACCCCAAAAACGACCAAAAGCGCCCCAAAATACCCCAAAAACTGCCAAAAGTGCCCCAAAAGTGGCCAAAATATGCCAAAAATGGCCAAAGTGCCCCAAAAATGGCCAAAAGTGCCCCAAAATACCCCAAAAACAGACAAAAGTGCCCCAAAAATGGCCAAAAGTGTCCTAAAAATGGCCAAAGTGCCCCAAAATACCCCAAAAATGGGCAAAAGCGCCCCGAAAATGGCCAAAATACCGCAAAAATGGCCAAAATAGCCCAAAACGGCCAAAAGCGCCCCAAAATATCCCGAAATTCCCGAAAAATCACCTGGGAACCCCAAAATAACACAAAAACAGCCCAAAGCGTCCCAAAATACCCCAAAAATGGCCAAAAGCGCCCCAAAATACCCCAAAAATGGCCAAAAGTGCCCCCAAAACGGCCAAAAGTGCCCCAAAATTGGCCAAAAGTGCCCAAAATACCCCAAAAACGGCCAAAAGTGCCCCAAAATACCCCAATAATGGCCAAAAGCGCCCCAAAAATGGCCAAAATACCCCAAAAATGGCCAAAATACCCGAAAAATGGCCAAAATATGCCCCAAAAATGGCCAAAAGTGCCCCGAAATACCCCAAAAATGGCCAAAAGCGCCCCAAAAATGGCCAAAAGAGCCCCAAAAATGGCCAAAAGCGCCCCAAAATACCCCAAAAACGGCCTAAAGTGCCCCAAAAATGGCCAAAAGCACCCCAAAAATGGCCAAAGTGCCCCAAAATACCCCAAAAACGGCCAAAAGCGCCCCAAAATACCCCAAAACCGGCCAAAAGTGCCCCAAAAATGGCCAAAAGCGCCCCAAAAATGGCCAAAATACCCCAAAAATGGACAAAAGTGCTCCAAAAATGGCCAAAAGCGCCCCAAAAATTGCCAAAAATACCCCAAAAATGGCCAAAAGTGCCCCAAAAATGGCCAAAAGCGCCCCGAAAATGGCCAAAAGCGCCCCAAAATTTTGTGTTTTTTATTTTTTGGCTGTATTTTTGTGAATTTTTAAGCTTTTTGCTTTTTTTTTGATTTTTGGGGCGTTTTTTTATTTGTTTTTGAGCCTTTTTTTGTTTTTTTTTTTTGATTTTTGGGCTGTATTTCTGTGAATTTTTGAGCTTTTTTTTTGCTTTTTTTTTTGATTTTTGGTGTATTTTGGGGCGGCTTTCGGGGTGCCCTGAGGCCGGTGCTGATTTTGGGGTGAATTTGGCAGGAATTGGGCAATTCCCTGGACAAGTGCAAGAACAACGAGAACGTGCAGCAGATCCTGACCAACGCCACCATCATGGTGGTCAGCGTGACGGCCTCCACCACCCAGGGGTGACAATTTGGGGCATTTTGGGGCATTTTGGGGATTTTGGGAGATTTTGGGGGATTTTGGGGGGTTTGGGGGGAAATTTGGGGGGATTTTGGGGTATTTTGGGGGATTTTTTTTGTATTTTTCTGGGAGATTTTGGGGGGTCTTGGGGGATTTGGAGAAAATTTGGGGGATTTTGGGGGAAATTTGGGGGATTTTGGGGGAAATTTGGGGATTTTGGGAGATTTTAGGGGAATTTGGGGGATTTTTGGGGGAAATTTGGGGGGGATTTGGGGAGAATTTGGGGATTTTGGGGGGATTTTGGGGTATTTTTTGGTAATTTTTGGCGAGATTTTAGGGAAACTTGGGGGTTTTTTGGGGGGATTTGGGGAAAATTTGGGGGATTTTGGGGGATTTGGGGGGTTTTGGGGGATTTTAGGGGATTTTGGGGTGTTTGGAGGAAAATTTGGGGGGGATTTGGGGAGAATTTGGGGATTTTGGGGGGATTTTTTTTGTAATTTTTGGGGAGATTTTGGGAGGGATTTGGGGGATTTTGGGGAAAATTTTGGGGATTTTGGGGGAAATTTGGGGATTTTGGGAGATTTTAGGGGAATTTTGGGGGGTTTGGGGGGAAATTTGGGGGGGATTTGGGGAGAATTTGGGGATTTTTGGGGGGTTTTGGGGGGGTTTTGGGGGATTTTTCTTGTATTTTTTTGGGGAGATTTTGGGGGGGATTTGGGGAAAATTTGGGGATTTGGGGGGATTTTTGGGGATTTTGGGGTGTTCGGGGGGAAATTTGGGGGGGATTTGGGGAGAATTTGGGGGTTTTCGGGGGGTTTTGGTGGATTTTTTTTTGTAATTTTTGGGGAGATTTTGGAGGGTCTTGGAGGGTTAGGGGAAAATTTGGGGGATTTTGGGGGGTTTTCGGGGATTTTGGGGGATTTTAGGGGATGTTGGGGTGTTCAGGGGGAAATTTGGGGGGATTTTGGGGGGGTTTTGGGGGATTTTTTTGGTCATTTTTGGTAATTTTGGGGGGATATGAGAAAATTTGGGTGGATTTTGAGGTTTTGGGGTGTTTTTTTTGGGTTTTTGGGGTGTCCATGCCCGAATTTGGATGGGTTTTTTGGGTTTTTTGTGCGTCCATGCCCGAATTGGGGTGGATTTTATATTTTTTGGGGTTTCCAAGCCCGAATTTGGGGTGTTTTTGGGGAATTGCAGGCAGCAGCTGTCGGAGGAGGAGCTGGGGCGCATCGAGGACGCGTGCGACATGGCGCTGGCGCTGAGCGGGGCCAAACTGCGAATCTACGAGTACGTCGAGTCCCGCATGTCCTTCATCGCCCCCAACCTCTCCCTCATCCTCGGGGCCTCCACCGCTGCAAAGATCATGGGTGAGAACCCCAAAAAACCCAAAAAAACCCAAAAAAACCCCAAAATTCCAGTGAAAAATGGGTCTAAAATAGCCAAAAATGCCCCAAAATGGCGTCCCAAAATGGCGTCCCCGCGTCCTTCATCGCCCCCAACCTCTCCCTCATCCTCGGGGCCTCCACCGCTGCCAAGATCATGGGTGAGAACCCCAAAAAACCCAAAAATTTCCCAAAAAAACCCAAAAAAACCCCAGAATTCCAGTGAAAAATGGGTCTAAAATAGCCAAAAACGCCCCAAAATGGCGTCCCAAAATGGCGTCCCCGTGTCCTTCATCGCCCCCAACCTCTCCCTCATCCTCGGGGCCTCCACGGCTGCCAAGATCATGGGTGAGAAACACAAAAAACCCAAAAAAACCCCAAAAAAACCCAAAATCCCTGCAAAAAAATGGTTTAAAATGGGCAAAAAATCAAAAAAATTCCAGAAAATCATCCCAAAATGGCGTCCCCGTGTCCTTCATCGCCCCCAACCTCTCCCTCATCCTCGGGGCCTCCACCGCTGCCAAGATCATGGGTGAGAAACCCAAAAAACCCAAAAAAACCCCCAAAAAACCCAAAATTCCAGTGAAAAACGGGTCTAAAATAGCCAAAAATGCCCCAAAATGGCGTCCCAAAATGGCGTCCCCGTGTCCTTCATCGCCCCCAACCTCTCCCTCATCCTCGGGGCCTCCAGGGCTGCAAAGATCATGGGTGAGAAACCAAAAATCCCAAAAAAACCCCAAAATCCCCACAAAAAATGGGTGTAAAATGGCCAAAAATGCAAAAAAAACGCCTCAGAAACACCCCAAAATGGCGTCCCCGTGTCCTTCATCGCCCCCAACCTCTCCCTCATCCTCGGGGCCTCCACGGCTGCCAAGATCATGGGTGAGAAACCCAAAAAACCCAAAAAACCAAAAAAAACCCCAAAATTCCAGTGAAAAATGGGTCTAAAATAGCCAAAAATGCCCCAAAATGGCGTCCCAAAATGGCGTCCCTGCGTCCTTCATCGCCCCCAACCTCTCCCTCATCCTCGGGGCCTCCAGGGCTGCAAAGATCATGGGTGAGAAACCCAAAAACCCAAAAAAACCCCAAAAAAACCCCAAAATTCCACTGAAAAATGGGTCTAAAATAGCCAAAAATGCCCCAAAAACTGCCCCAAAATGGCGTCCCAAAATGGCGTCTCCGTGTCCTTCATCGCCCCCAACCTCTCCCTCATCCTCGGGGCCTCCACGGCTGCCAAGATCATGGGTGAGAACCCCAAAACCCAAAAAAAACCCAAAATTCCCAAAAAAACCCCAAAATCCCTGCAAAAAACGGGTCTAAAATAGCCAAAAATGCCAAAAAATGCCCCAAAATGGCATCCCCGTGTCCTTCATCGCCTCCAACCTCTCCCTCATCCTCGGGGCCTCCACGGCTGCCAAGATCATGGGTGAGAACCCCAAAAACCCAAAATTCCCCAAAAAAATCCCAAAATCCCCACAAAAAACGGGTCCAAAATAGCCAAAAACGCCCCAAAATGGCGTCCCAAAATGGCGTCTCCGTGTCCTTCATCGCCCCCAACCTCTCCCTCATCCTCGGGGCTCCCACAGCTGCAAAGATCATGGGTGAGAAACCCAAAAACCCAAAAAAACCCCAAATTTCCCAAAATTTCCCCCAAAAAACCCCAAAATCCCCACAAAAAACGGGTCTAAAATAGCCAAAAATGCCAAAAAAATGACACAAAATGCCCCAAAATGGCGTCCCCGTGTCCTTCATCGCCCCCAACCTCTCCCTCATCCTCGGGGCCTCCACCGCTGCAAAGATCATGGGTGAGAACCCCAAAAAACCCAAAAAAACCCCAAAAAACCCCAAAATCCCCACAAAAATGGGTCTAAAATAGCCAAAAATGCCAAAAAAATGACACAAAAATGACCCAAAATGGCGTCTCCGTGTCCTTCATCGCCCCCAACCTCTCCCTCATCCTCGGGGCCTCCACGGCTGCAAAGATCATGGGTGAGAACCCCAAAAAACCTAAAAAATCCCCAAATTTCCCAAAATTTCCCAAAAAAACCCCCAAAATCCCCACAAAAAACTGGTTTAAATTGGCCAAAAAATCCAAAAAACGACCCAAAATCCTCCCAAAATGGTGTCCCCGTGTCCTTCATCGCCCCCAACCTCTCCCTCATCCTTGGGGCCTCCACGGCTGCAAAGATCATGGGTGAGAACCCCAAAAAACCCAAAATTCCCCAAAAAAAACCCCAAATCCCCCAAAAAAACGGGTCTAAAATAGCCAAAAATGACAAAAAACCGCCCCAAAATGGCGTCCCAAAATGGCGTCCCCGTGTCCTTCATCGCCCCCAACCTCTCCCTCATCCTCGGGGCCTCCACGGCTGCCAAGATCATGGGTGAGAACCCCAAAAAACCCAAAAAAACCCAAAAAACCCCCAAAAAAATCCCATGAGAAACGGGCATAAAATCACCAAAAAACACCCAAAAATCCCAATTAAAATGGCCATAAAATCACCAAAAAAACCCCAAAAATCCCAATGAAAAATGGCCCTAAAATCACCCCAAAAATCCCAATAAAGAACGGCCCTAAAATCACCCCAAAAATCCCAATAAAAACGGCCCTAAAATCACCAAAAAACCCCAAAAATCCCAATAAAAACGGCCCCTAAAATCACTCCAAAAATCCCAATAAAAATGGCCCTAAAATCACCAAAAAACCCCAAAATTCCCCCAGAAAACGGCCCTAAAATCGCCCCAAAAATCCCAATAAAAAATGGCCCTAAAATCACCAAAAAACACCCAAAAATCCCAATAAAAATGGCCCTAAAATCACCAAAAAACCCAAAAATTCCCAATAAAAACGGCCCTAAAATCACCCCAAAAATCCCAATAAAAAATGGCCCTAAAATCACCTCAATAATCCCAATAAAAAACGGCCCTAAAATCACCAAAAAACCTCAAAAATCCCAGTAAAAATGGCCCTAAAATCAGCAAAATCACCCCGAAAATCCCAATAAAAATGGCCCTAAAATCACCCCGAAAATCCCAATAAAAAATGGTCCTAAAATCACCAAAAAAACCCCAAAAATCCCAATAAAAATGGCCCTAAAATCACCCCAAAAATCCCAATAAAAAACGGCCCAAAAATCACCAAAAAAACCCCAAAAATCCCAATAAAAAACGGCCCTAAAATCAACCCAAAAATCCCAATAAAAAACGGCCCTAAAATCACCAAAAAAACCCCAAAAATCCCAATAAAAAACGGCCCTAAAATCACCCCAAAAATCCCAATAAAAAACGGCCCTAAAATCACCAAAAAAAACCCAAAAATCCCAATAAAAACGGCCCTAAAATCACAAAAAAACCCCCAAAAATCCCAATAAAAAACGGCCCTAAAATCACAAAAAACCCCCAAAAATCCCAATAAAAAACAGCCCTAAAATCACCAAAAAACCCCCAAAATTCCCCCAGAAAACGGCCCTAAAATCGCCCCAAAACCACCGAATTTTGGGGTCACCCCGCTGTGGTTTTGGGTTTTTTTGGGGTGTTTTAGGGTGTTTTTTTTGGGGTATTTTGGGGGTATTTTTTGTGGTGTTTTGGGGTTATTTTTGGAGTAAACTTGCGATAATTTTTGAGTATTTTTGGGGTATTTCAGGGTATTTTTGTGGTATTTTTTGGGATGTTTTCGAATTTTTGGGGTATTTTTTGGGGTATTTCAGGGTTATTTTTGGGGTAATCTTGGGGTATTTTTGGGGTGTTTCTGGGCTATTTTTGGGGTGTTTTTGGGTTATTTTTGGAGTAAATTTGAGATAATTTTGGGGTATTTTTGGGGCATTTTTAAGGGTGTTTTTAGGCTGTTTTTGGGGTGTTTTTAAGGGTATTTTTGGAGTAATTTTGGGGTATTTCAGGGCTATTTTTGGGGTGTTTTAGGCTTATTTTCGTGGTAATTTTGGGGTGTTTTAGGGTTATTTTGGCGGTATTTCAGGGTTATTTTTGTGCTATTTTTGGGATGTTTTAGGGTTATGTTTGGGGCATTTTTTGGGCCATTTTAAGGCATTTTTGGGGTAATTTTTGGGCTATTTCAGGGTCATTTTTGGGGTGATTTTGGGCTATTTTTGGGATATTTTAGGATAATTTTTGTGCATTTTTAGGCGTGGCTGGGGGCCTGACCCTGCAGTGATTCAGGGGTGGTTTTGGGCTATTTTTGGGCTATTTTAGGATAATTTTTATCCATTTTTAGGTGTGGCTGGGGGCCTGACCCCGCAGTGATTCAGGGCTGATTTTGGGCTATTTTTGGGCTATTTTAGGATAATTTTTATCCATTTTTAGGCGTGGCTGGGGGCCTGACCCCGCAGTGATTCAGGGCTGATTTTGGGCTATTTTTGGGCTATTTTAGGATAATTTTTAATCCATTTTTAGGCGTGGCTGGGGGCCTGACCCCGCAGTGATTCAGGGCTGATTTTGGGCTATTTTTGGGATAATTTAGGATAATTTTTATCCATTTTTAGGCGTGGCTGGGGGCCTGACCCCGCAGTGACTCAGGGCTGATTTTGGGCTATTTTTGGGATAATTTAGGATATTTTAATTTCATTTTTAGGCGTGGCTGGGGGCCTGACCCCACAGTGATTCAGGGCTATTTTTGGGCTATTTTTGGGATAATTTAGGATATTTTAATTTCATTTTTAGGGGTGGCTGGGGGCCTGACCCCGCAGTGATTCAGGGCTGGTTTTGGGCTATTTTTGGGCTATTTTAGGATATTTTAATTTCATTTTTAGGGGTGGCTGGGGGCCTGACCCCGCAGTGATTCGGGGCTGATTTTGGGCTATTTTTGGGATAATTTAGGATAATTTTTATCCGTTTTTAGGCGTGGCTGGGGGCCTGACCCCGCAGTGATTCAGGGCTGGTTTTGGGCTATTTTTGGGCTATTTTAGGATATTTTTTATCCATTTTTAGGCGTGGCTGGGGGCCTGACCCCGCAGTGATTCGGGGCTGATTTTGGGCTATTTTTGGGCTATTTTAGGATATTTTTAATCCGTTTTTAGGCGTGGCTGGGGGCCTGACCCCGCAGTGATTCGGGGCTGATTTTGGGCTATTTTTGGGATAATTTAGGATATTTTAATTTCATTTTTAGGGGTGGCTGGGGGCCTGACCCCCCTGTCCAAGCTGCCGGCCTGTAACATCCTCCTGCTGGGCGCCCAACGCCGAACCCTCTCGGGCTTCTCCTCCACCTCCGTCCTGCCCCACACCGGCTTCATCTACCACAGCGACATCGTGCAGTCCCTGCCCCCTGTGAGTGTGGAAAATCACCCCAAAATTATCCCAAAATCATCCTAAAATCATCCCAAAATAACCCTAAAATAACCCCAAAATCATCCCAAAATCATCCCAAAATCACCCTAAAATAACCCTCAAAATACCCCCAAAATCCACAGCGACATCGTGCAGTCCCTGCCACCTGTGAGTGTGGAAAATCATCCCAAAATCACCCCAAAATCAGCCCAAAATCATCCTAAAATCATCCCAAAATCATCCTAAAAATACCCCCAAAATTACCCCAGAATAACCCTAAAATAACCCCAAAATCATCCCAAAATCCACAGCGACATCGTGCAGTCCCTGCCACCTGTGAGTCTGCAAAATCACCCCAAAATTACCCCAAAATCAGCCCAAAATCATCCCAAAATCATCCCAAAATAACCCCAAAATAACCCTCAAAATAGCCCCAAAATCACGCTAAAAATACCCCCAAAATCATCTCAAAATCATCACAAAATCACCCCAAAATAACCCTCAAAATAGCCCCAAAATCACCTGAAAATAACTATAAAAATAACCCCAAAATCATCCCAAAATCCACAGCGACATCGTGCAGTCCCTGCCCCCTGTGAGTGTGGAAAATCACCCCAAAATCATCCCAAAATCAGCCCAAAATCATCCCAAAATCATCCCAAATTCACCCCAAAATCACAACAAAATAATCCTAAAAATACCCCCAAAAATCATCCCAAAATAACCCTAAAATCATCCCAAAATCCACAGCGACATCGTGCAGTCCCTGCCCCCCGTGAGAGAGCAAAAACACCCCAAAATCATCCCAAAATCACCCTAAAAATACCCCCAAAATAACCCAAAAAATACCCCCAAAATAACCCCAAAATCACCCCAAAATAACCCTCAAAATCACCCCAAAATCCACAGCAACATCGTGCAGTCCCTGCCCCCCGTGAGTGAGCAAAAACACCCCAAAATTATCCCAAAATAACCCTAAAATCATCCTAAAAATACCCCTAAAATAACCCTAAAAATCCCCCCAAAATCATCCCAAAATAACCCCAAAATCATCCCAAAATCACCCCAAAATAACCCTCAAAATACCCCCAAAATAACCCTAAAAATACCCCTCAAAATAGCCCCGAAATCATCCCAAAATAACTCTAAAAATAACCCCAAAATCATCCCAAAATAACCCTAAAAATACCCCCAAAATCCCCCTAAAATCTCCCACAAAATCCCCCAAACCCCACCAAAATCTCCCTTAAATCCCCCCAAATCACACAAAATTCCCCTAAAACCCCCCCAAAATCTCCCTAAAACCCCCCAAAATCACCCCAAAATCCCTCAAAACACCCCAAAATTCTCACAAACATCCCTAAAATCCATCCAAATCACCCCTAAATCCCCCCAAAACCCACCTAAAATCCCCCCAAAACCCCCCAAAATCTTCCTAAAATCCCCCAAATCCCCCCAAAATCCCCCAAATCCCCCCAAAACTCTGCCAAAAATCCCCCCAAAACCCACCAAAGTTTCCCTAAAATCCCCCAAATCCCCCCAAAATCCCTCAAATCCCCCAAATCCCCCCAAAACCCACCAAAATTTCCCTAAAATCCCCCAAAATCTCCCTAAAATCCCCCCAAAGTGTCTCAAAATTCCCCCAAAATTCCCCCAAAACCCACCAAAATTTCCCTAAATCCCCCCAAACTCCCCCTAAAATCCCCCCAAATCCCCCCAAAATCCCCCCAAAACTCTCCCAAAATCCCCTCAAAACCCACCAAAACTCCCCCAAATCCCCCCAAAACTCTCCCAAAAATCCCCCCAAAACCCCCCCAAATCCCCCCAAAACTTTCCCAAAAATCCCCCCAAAACCCACCAAAATTTCCCTAAAATCCCCCAAAACTCCCCCAAAACCTCCCCAAAACCCACGAAAATCTCCCTAAAATCCCTTAAATCCCCCCAATCCCCCCAAAATCCCCCAAATCCCCCAAAATTCCCCAAAATCCCCAAAATCCCCCAAATCCGTCCCCGCAGGACCTGCGCAGAAAAGCCGCTCGGCTGGTGGCCGCCAAGTGCACGTTGGCAGCGCGGGTGGACAGTTTCCACGAGAGCCAGGACGGAAAGGTCACCCCAAATTTCCCCAAAACCACCCCAAATTTTGGGCATTCCCCCGAAATTTTGGGCATTCCCCCGAATTTTCGGGAATTGCCCCAGAATTCCTGAAATTTTGGGGGTTTCAGGTGGGGTACGAGCTGAAGGAGGAGATCGAGCGCAAGTTCGACAAGTGGCAGGAGCCCCAAAAAAACCCCAAAATTCCCCAAAAAAACCCCAAAATTCCCCAAACAAACCCGAAAATGTTGGGAAATTCCATCAGAATTTTGGGAAATTCCATCAGAATTTTGGGAATTTTGGGGATTTCCAGGTTGGTTACGAGCTGAAGGAGGAGATCGAGCACAAGTTCGACAAGTGGCA
Source organism: Taeniopygia guttata (assembly GCF_048771995.1). Classification (NCBI taxonomy): domain Eukaryota; kingdom Metazoa; phylum Chordata; class Aves; order Passeriformes; family Estrildidae; genus Taeniopygia; species Taeniopygia guttata. The sequence continues at coordinate 748,648 of NC_133062.1, forward strand.
GGAGCCCCAAAAAAACCCCCAAAATTCCCCAAAAAACCCCCAAAATTCCCCAAAAAAACCCCAAAATTCCTCAAAAATCCCCCAGAATTTTGGGAAATTCCATCAGAATTTTGGGAAATTCCATCAGAATTTTGGGAATTTTGGGAATTTCCAGGTTGGTTATGAGCTGAAGGAGGAGATCGAGCGCAAGTTCGACAAGTGGCGGGAACCCCAAAAAAACCCCCAAAAATTTGGAAAAAAACCCCCAAAACCCCCAAAATTTTGGGAAATTCCATCAGAATTTTGGGAAATTCCATCAGAATTTTGGGAAATTCCATCAGAATTTTGGGAATTTTGGGATTTCCAGGTTGGTTATGAGCTGAAGGAGGAGATCGAGCGCAAGTTCGACAAGTGGCGGGAACCCCAAAAAAACCCCCAAAAATTTGGAAAAAAACCCCCAAAACCCCCAAAATTTTGGGAAATTCCATCAGAATTTTGGGAAATTCCATCAGAATTTTGGGAAATTCCATCAGAATTTTGGGAATTTTGGGGTTCCAGGTGGGGTACGAGCTGAAGGAGGAGATCGAGCGCAAGTTCGACAAGTGGCAGGAGCCGCCCCCGGTCAAGCAGGTGAAGCCGCTGCCGGCGCCGCTGGACGGGCAGAGGAAGAAGAGGGGGGGCCGGCGGTGAGTTAATTAGCGCTAATTAGCCTTAATTAGTCTCAATTAGTCCTTAATTAGCCCCTGATTGGCTCCTGGTTAGTGCCGGGTTAGGCTCGGGTGGAGGTTCCTGGTGACTCCCTGGTGAGGCCCCTGTAATTAACGCGCTAATGAAGGGGTAATTAAAGCCTAATTAATACCTGATTGACCCCTAGTTAGTCCCCAATTCAGACCTAATTAGTCCCTGATTAGATCCTTAGGAATTCTTGAATAATTCCTAAATAATCCCCAATTAAGACCTAAATAATTCATGACTAGACCCAAATTAATCCCCTGAATAACCCCTAATTAATCCCCAAATAAGACCTAATTAGTCCCTGATTAGGTCTTAATGAATTCCTGATCAACCTCTAATTAATCCCCAATTAACCACTCATTAATCCCTAATTGAGACCTAATTAGTTCCTGATTAACCAATGAACTTGAAATCAAATTCAGTTAGCCCCTTAATTATCTCCCAATTAACCTCCAATCAACCCCTTAATTACCCCCAATTAACCCCCTTAATTACCCCCAATTAACCCCCAATCAACTCCTTAATTACTCCCAATTAACCCCCAAATCAACCCCTAATTGCTCCCCAATTAACCCCCAATTAACCCCCTTAATTACCCCCCAATTAACCCCCAATCAACCCCTAAATCCCTCCTAATTAACCCCTAATTAGTCCCTAATTAACGCAGCTACCGGAAGATGAAGGAGCGCCTGGGGCTGACGGAGATCCGCAAACAGGCCAACAGGATGAGCTTTGGGGAGGTAATTAACCCTAATTAACGCTAATTAATCCCCCAAATCTCCTTTTTTACCTTCCTGGGACCCCAAAATCCCTTTTTTCCCGCATTTTCCCCCTTTTAAAATCCCATTTTCCCCCCTTTTACCCCAATTTTTCTCACTAAACCCCGTTTTAACACCCCCAAATCCCTTTATTTTATCTATTTTTACCCATTTTTACCCATTTTTACCTATTTCTATCTATTTTTATTTATTTTTACCTTTTTTGATCAATTTTTTAATGTTTTTAACCCCATTTCCCCCTCAGATTGAGGAAGAGGCCTGGGCCACCTGGGTCTCCTAAACCCCATTTTCCCCTCTTTAACCCAAATTTTTCTCATTAAATCCCATTTTAATATTCCCAAATCCCGTTATTTTATGTCTTTTTACCAATTTTTACCTATTTTTACTTATTTTCCCATTTTTAATCCCATTTTCCCCTCAGATCAAGGAAGGCCTACCAGGAAAACCTGGGCTTCGGCCTGGGCCACCTGGGATCCAAAAATCCCATTTTAACCCCTTAAATCCCAATTTTTATCACTAAACCCCATTTTAATCCCCCTAAATATTATTATTTTACTGATTTTTATGTATTTTTGCCTTTTTTCCCCATTTTTAACCCAATTTTCCCCTCAGATCAAGGAAGAGGCCTACAGGAGGACCTGGGCTTCGGCCTGGGCCACCTGGGACCTAAAAATGACATTTTCCCCTCTTTAATCCCAATTTTTATCACTAAACCGCATTTTAACCCCCCTAAATCTTATTATTTTACCGATTTTTATGTATTTTTGCCTCATTTTCTCATTTTTAACCCCATTTTCCCCTCAGATCAAGGAAGGCCTACCAGGAAAACCTGGGCTTCGGCCTGGGCCAACTGGGACCCAAAAATGCCATTTTCCCCCCTTTAATCCCAATTTTTATCACTAAACCCCATTTTAACCCCCCTAAATCTTATTATTTTACCGATTTTTATGTATTTTTGCCTTTTTTTCCCATTTTTCACCCCGTTTTCCCCTCAGATCAAGGAAGAGGCCTACAGGAGGACCTGGGCTTCAGCCTGGGACCCCCAAACTCCATTTTAACCCCATTTTAACTCCATTTTACCCACCCAAAACCCCATTTTTTCCCCCTTTAACCCCATTTTAACCCCCCAAAATCCCATTTTTCGCCCATTTTTTCCCGTTTTTGCCATTTTTAACCCCGTTTTCCCCTCAGATCGAGGAGGATGCCTACCAGGAGGACCTGGGCTTCGGCCTGTGACCCCCAAACCCCATTTTCCCCCCCTTTAACCCATTTTAACCACTCAAACTCCTTTTTAACCCCATTTTAACCCCCCAAAATCCCATTTTTCACCCATTTTTTCCCATTTTCCCCGTTTTTAACCCTGTTTTTACCTCAGATCGAGGAGGACGCCTACCAGGAAAACCTGGGCTTTGGCCTGGGCCACCTGGGACCCCCAAACCCCATTTTAACCCCATTTTAACCCCAATTTTCCCCCTCTAACCCCATTTTAACCCCCCAAAATCCCATTTTTCACCCATTTTTGCCCATTTTCACCCATTTTTTCCCATTTTCGCCGTTTTTAACCCCATTTTCCCCTCAGATCGAGGAGGACGCCTACCAGGAGGACCTGGGCTTCAGCCTGGGCCACCTGGGACCCCCAAACCCCATTTTAATCCCATTTTAACCCCATTTTAACCCCATTTTAACCCCATTTTTCCCCCTGTAACCCCATTTTAACCCCCCAAAATCCCATTTTTCACCCATTTTTTCCCGTTTTTGCGGTTTTTAACCCCGTTTTCCCCTCAGATTGAGGAGGACGCCTACCAGGAGGACCTGGGCTTCAGCCTGGGCCACCTGGGCCACCTAAACCCCATTTTAATCGCATTTTAACCCCATCTTAACCCCAATTTTTCCCCTGTAACCCCATTTTAACCCCCCAAAATCCCATTTTTCACCCATTTTCACCCATTTTTTCCCGTTTTCCCCGTTTTTAACCCCATTTTCCCCTCAGATCGAGGAGGACGCCTACCAGGAGGACCTGGGCTTCAGCCTGGGACCCCTAAACCCCATTTTAACCCCATTTTAACCCCAATTTTTCCCCTGTAACCCCATTTTAACCCCCCAAAATCCCATTTTTCACCCATTTTCACCCATTTTTTCCCGTTTTCCCCGTTTTTAACCCCATTTTCCCCTCAGATCGAGGAGGACGCCTACCAGGAGGACCTGGGCTTCAGCCTGGGCCACCTGGGACCCCCAAACCCCATTTTAACCCCATTTTAACCCCATTTTAACCACTCTAACCCCATTTTAACCCCCCAAAATCCCATTTTTCACCCATTTTTTCCCCATTTTTCACCCATTTTTTCCCGTTTTCCCTGTTTTTAACCCCATTTTCCCCTCAGATCGAGGAGGACGCCTACCAGGAGGACCTGGGCTTCAGCCTGGGCCACCTGTGACCCCTAAACCCCATTTTAATCGCATTTTAATCCCAATTTTTCCCCCTGTAACCCCATTTTAACCCCCCAAAATCCCATTTTTTGTTCATTTTTTCCCGTTTTTGCCGTTTTTAACCCCATTTTCCCCTCAGATCGAGGAGGACGCCTACCAGGAGGACCTGGGCTTCAGCCTGTGATCCCTAAATCCCATTTTAACCCCATTTTAACCCCAATTTTCCCACTCTAACCCCATTTTAACCCCCCAAAATCCCATTTTTCACCCATTTTTCACCCATTTTTTCCCATTTTCCCCGTTTTTAACCCCGTTTTCCCCTCAGATCGAGGAGGACGCCTACCAGGAGGACCTGGGCTTCAGCCTGGGCCACCTGGGACCCCCAAACCCCATTTTACCCACCAAAAACCCCATTTTCCCCCCTCTAAGCCCATTTTAACCCCCCAAAATCCCATTTTTCACCCATTTTTTCCCGTTTTTGCGGTTTTTAACCCCGTTTTCCCCTCAGATCGAGGAGGACGCCTACCAGGAGGACCTGGGCTTCAGCCTGTGATCCCTAAATCCCATTTTAACCCCATTTTAACCCCAATTTTCCCACTCTAACCCCATTTTAACCCTCCAAAATCCCATTTTCACTCATTTTTTCCCGTTTTTCCCATTTTAAATCCCGTTTTCCCCTCAGATCAAGGAAGGCCTACCAGGAAAACCTGGCCTTCGGCCTGGGCCACCTGGGACCCCTAAACCCCATTTTAACCTCATTTTAACCCAAATTTTTCCCCCTCTAACCCCATTTTAACCCCCCAAAATCCCATTTTTTGCCCATTTTTTCCCGTTTTTGCGGTTTTTAACCCCGTTTTCCCCTCAGATTGAGGAGGACGCCTACCAGGAGGACCTGGGCTTCAGCCTGGGCCACCTGGGACCCCCAAACCCCATTTTCCCCCCATTAATCTCATTTTAACCCCCCAAAACACCATTTTATTCCATTTTAACCCCCCAAAATCCCATTATTCACCCATTTTTTCCCGTTTTCCCTGTTTTTAACCCCGTTTTCCCCTCAGATCGAGGAGGACGCCTACCAGGAGGACCTGGGCTTCAGCCTGGGACCCCTAAACCCCATTTTAACCCCATTTTACCCACCCAAACCCCCATGTTTCCACCTTTAACCCCATTTTAACCCCCCAAAATCCCATTTTTCACCCATTTTCACCCATTTTTCACCCATTTTTTCCCATTTTCGCCATTTTTAACCCCGTTTTCCCCTCAGATCGAGGAGGACGCCTACCAGGAGGACCTGGGCTTCAGCCTGGGCCACCTGGGACCCCTAAATCCCATTTTAACCCCATTTTACCCACCCAAAACCCCATTTTTTCCTCCTTTAACCCCATTTTAACCCCCCAAAATCCCATTTTTTGTTCATTTTTTCCCGTTTTTGCCATTTTTAACCCCATTTTCCCCTCAGATCGAGGAGGACGCCTACCAGGAGGACCTGGGCTTCAGCCTGGGCCACCTGGGCAAGGCGGGCAGCGGCCGCGTGCGCCAGACTCAGGTCAACGAGGCCACCAAGGCTCGGATCAGCAAAACCCTGCAGGTGCCTGACCCCATCCCCGGGCTGTAATTAGCGTAATTAGCGGTAATTAGCGTAATTAACCCTAATGAACCCCCAGAGGACGCTGCAGAAGCAGAGTGTGGTGTACGGAGGCAAATCCACCATCCGCGACCGCAGCTCGGGGACGGCCTCCAGCGTGGCCTTCACCCCCCTGCAGGTGGGGCTGGGGGCTTTGGGGGGTTTGGGGGGTCCTGGGGGGGTTTTGGGGGGCTTTGGGGGGATTTTGGGGATTTTGGGGGGTCCTATGGGGGGTTTGGGGGGGTTTTGGGGAGATTTGGGGGGTTCCTGGGGGGGTTTTGGGGGGCTTTGGGGGGGTTTTGGGGGTCCTATGGGGGGATTTGGGGAGATTTGGGGGGGATTTGGGGGGGCCTGAAAAGGTTTGGGGGGGGTCCTGAGGGGGTTTGGGGGGTCCTGGAGTGGTTTGGGGGAGATTTGGGGGGGTTCTGAGGAAGTTTGGGGGGGATTTTCGGGGTTCTGAGGGGGTTTGGGGGGGGGCCTGAGGGAGTTTGGGGGGGTTTTGGGGGGCTTTGGGGGGATTTTGGGGGTCCTGGGGGGGTTTGGGGGGGTTTTGAGGGGAATTTAAGGAGATTTTGGGGTCCTGGGGGGGCTTGGGGGCGATTTGGGGGGTCCTGGGGGGATTTCGGGGGGTTTTGTGGGTCCTGGGGGGAATTGGAGGAGATCTGGGGGGTCCTTGGGGGGATTGGGGAGGGTTAAAGGGCGATTTGGGGGGTCCTGGATGGGTTTGGGGGAGATTTGGGGGGTCCTGGGGGGGGTTGGGGGAGATTTGGGGGGGATTGGGGGGTTTGGGCGGGATTTTGGGGGGGATTGGGGGGATTTTGGGGGTCCTTGAGGGATTTTGGGGGGGTCCTGTGGGATTTGGGGGTGTCCTGGAGGGGTTTGGGAGCGCCTGGAGCCCAGAACCCCCCAAAATCCTCCTGGGACCCCCCAAAATCCTCCTGGGACCCCCCAAAAATCAACCCAGAACCTCCCAAAATGAACCCACAACCCCCAAATTTTTTTCCTGAGAACCCCAAAATCCACCTGGGACCCCCCAAAATCCTCCTGGGAACCCCAAAACCACACTGGGAACCCCAAAATCCTCCTGGGAACCCCCAAAATCCTCCTGGGAACCCCAAAACCACACTGGGAACCCCAAAATGAACCCACAACCCCCAAATTTTTTTCCTGAGAACCCCAAAATCCTCCTGGGACCCCCCCAAAATCACCCTGGGAACCCCCAAAACCCACCTGGGACCCCCCAAAATCAACCCAGAACCCCCAAAATCAACCCAGAACCCCCAAAACCCCCAAAAATCAGCCCAAAACCTCCAAAAATCAACCCAGAACCTCCCAAAATCAACCCACAACCCCCAAATTTTTTTCCTGAGAACCCCAAAATCCTCCTGGGAACCCCCAAATTCCATCTGGGACCCCCCAAAATCCACCTGGGACGCCCCAAAATCAGCCCAGAACCCCCAAAATCAACCCAGAACCCCCAAAACCTCCAAAAATCCACCCAAAACCCCCAAAAATCATCCCAGAATCCCCCAAAATAAACCCACAACCCCCAAATTTTTTTCCTGGGAACCCCAAAATCCTCTTGGGAACCCCCAAATTTTTTTGGCACCCCAAAATTTTGTTTTTTTCAGGGTCTGGAGATCGTGAACCCGCAGGCGGCCGAGAAGAAAGTGGCCGAGGCCAACCAGAAATATTTCTCCAGCATGGCCGAGTTCCTCAAGGTCAAGGGTGAAAAAAGTGGGGTGCCCACCCCCCCCTGAACCCCAAAATTCCCAAAATTTTCCCAAAATCCTCCTGGGAACCCCAAAATATTTGGGAACCCCAAAATCCACCCACCCCCAATTCACTTCTTCCCTTTTTTTCCATTATAATTTGAATTTTTGGGGGATTTTTGGGGATTTTTGGTGAATTTTTGGGGATTTTTGGGGTGTCCTCCAGCTCGAGAGTGACAAATTTGGGGTGCCCACCCCCCCCTGAACCCCAAAATTCCCAAAATTTTCCCAAAATCCTCCTGGGAACCCCAAAATTTTTTGGGAACCCCAAAATCCACCCACCCCCAATTCACTTCTTCCCTTTTTTTCCATTATAATTTGAATTTTTGGGGAATTTTTGGGGATTTTTGGGGTGTCTTCCAGCTCGAGGGTGACAAATTTGGGGTCCCCACCCCCCCCTGAACCCCAAAATTCCGGGGGAACCCCAAAATTCTTTGGGAACCCCAAAATTCCCCCACCCCCAGTTCACTTCTTCCCTTTTTATCCATTATAATTTGAATTTTTGGGGATTTTTTTGGGATTTTTGGGGAGTTTTTGAGGGTCCTCCAGCTCGAGGGTGACAAATTTGGGGTCCCCACCCCCCTGAACCCCAAAATTCCCGGGGAACCCCAAAATTTTTTGGGAACCCCAAAATCCCCCCACCCCCAATTCACTTCTTCCCTTTTTATCCATTATAATTTGAATTTTTGGGGAATTTTTGGGGATTTTTGGGGATTTTTGGGGGTCCTCGAGCTCAAGGGTGACAAATTTGGGGTCCCCACCCCCCTGAACCCCAAAATTTTTTGGGAACCCCAAAAATTTTGGGGAACCCCAAAATCCCCCCACCCCAATTCACTTATTCCCCTTTTATCCGTTATAATTTGAATTTTTGGGGAATTTTTGGGGATTTTTGGGAGTTTTTGGGGGTCCTCGAGCTCGAGGGGGACAAATTTGGGGTCCCCACCCCCCCCTGAACCCCAAAATTTTTTGGGAACCCCAAAATATTTGGGGAACCCCAAAATCCCCCCACCCCAATTCACTTATTCCCTTTTTATCCATTATAATTTGAATTTTTGGTGAATTTTTTGGGATTTTTGGGGTGTCCTCAAGGTCAAGGGTGACAAAATTGGGGTCCCCACCCCCCTGAACCCCAAAAATTCCACTGGAACCCCAAAATATTTTGGGAACCCCAAAATCCACCCACCCCCAATTCACTTATTCTATTTTTATCCATTATAATTTGAATTTTTGGGGAATTTTTTGGGATTTTTTGGAGTTTTTTGGGTGTCCTCCAGGTCGAGATGGACAAATTTGGGGTCCCCACCCCCCCCGAACCCCAAAATTCCCAAAATATTCCCAAAATCCTCCTGGGAACCCCAAAATTCTTTGGGAACCCCAAAATTCCCCCACCCCCAATTCACTTCTTCCGTTTTTATCCATTATAATTTGAATTTTTGGGGAATTTTTGGGGATTTTTGGGGTGTCCTCCAGCTCGAGGGGGACAAATTTGGGGTCCCCAACCCCCTGAACCCCAAAATTTCGGGGGAACCCCAAAATTTTTTGGGAACCCCAAAATCCCCCCACCCCAATTCACTTCTTCCCTTTTTATCCATTATAATTTGAATTTTTGGGGAATTTTTGGGGATTTTTTGGGGATTTTTGGGGTGTCCTCCAGCTCGAGGGTGACAAATTTGGGGTCCCCACCCCCCCCTGAACCCCAAAATTCCCGGGGAACCCCAAAATTTTTTGGGAACCCCAAAATCCACCCACCCCCAAGTCACTTCTTCCCTTTTTATCCATTATAATTTGAATTTTTGGGGATTTTTTGGGGATTTTTGGGGTCTCCTCGAGCTCAAGGGTGACAAATTTGGGGTCCCCACCCCCCTGAACCCCAAAATTTTTTGGGAACCCCAAAATTTTTTGGGAACCCCAAAATCCACCCACCCCCAAGTCACTTCTTCCCTTTTTATCCATTATAATTTGAATTTTTGGGGATTTTTTGGGGATTTTTGGGGTCTCCTCGAGCTCAAGGGTGACAAATTTGGGGTCCCCACCCCCCCTGAACCCCAAAATTTTTTGGGAACCCCAAAATCCACCCACCCCAATTCACTTCTTCCCTTTTTATCCATTATAATTTGAATTTTTGGGGATTTTTTTGGGATTTTTTGGGATTTTTGGGGATTTTTGGGGTGTCCTTCAGCTCGAGGGGGACAAATTTGGGGTCCCCACCCCCCCTGAACCCCAAAATTCCCAAAATTTTCCCAAAATCCTCCTGGGAACCCCAAAATTTTTTGGGAACCCCAAAATCCCCCCACCCCCAATTCACTTCTTCCCTTTTTTTCCATTATAATTTGAATTTTTGGGGAATTTTTGGGGATTTTTGGGGCATCCTCGAGCTCAAGGGTGACAAATTTGGGGTCCCCACCCCCCTGAACCCCAAAATTCCGGGGGAACCCCAAAATTTTTGGGGAACCCCAAAATCCCCCCACCCCCAATTTACTTATTCTGTTTTTATCCATTATAATTTGAATTTTTGGGGAATTTTGGGGGATTTTTTGGAGTTTTTTGGGGGTCCTCCAGCTCGAGGGTGACAAATTTGGGGTCCCCACCCCTCCTGAACCCCAAAATTCCCGGGGGACCCCAAAATTTTTTGGGAACCCCAAAATCCACCCACCCCCAATTCAGTTATTCTATTTTTATCCGTTATAATTTGAATTTTTGGGGGATTTTTGGGGATTTTTGGGGATTTTTGGGGAGTTTTTGGGGTGTCCTCCAGCTCGAGGGGGACAAATTTGGGGTCCCCACCCCCCTGAACCCCAAATTTTTTTGGGAACCCCAAAAATTTTTGGGAACCCCAAAATCCCCCCACCCCCAATTCACTTATTCCCTTTTTATCCGCTATAATTTGAATTTTTGGGGATTTTTGGGGAGTTTTTGGGTGTCCTCCAGCTTGAGTGTGACAAATTTGGGGTCCCCACCCCCCCCCGAACCCCAAAATTTTTGGGTTTTCCCCCCAAGTCCCAATTTTGTGTTTCGTTCCTGAACTTTCTATAAATGTTGGAATTTTTTTGTAATAAAAATCAGAATTTTTTTGGGAATTTTTGAGGGTGGGGGTCCCGGATTTGGGGAATTTTGGGGCAAATTTTGGGGGATTTTGGGGTGGATTTTGGGGGGTTTTGGGGCGGATTTTGGGGCAGAGTTTGGGCGGATTTTGGGGGTTTTTGGGGCAGATTTTGGGTGGATTTTGGGGATTTTTTTGGGCAGGTTTTTGGGAGATTTTGGGGCGAATTTTGGGGCCTATTTTGGGTGGATTTTGGGGTGGAATTTGGGGATTTTGGGGCGGATTTTGGGGGTTTTTGGGGTGGATTTTTGGGATATTTTGGGGTGGATTTTGGGGGTTTTTGGGGCAGATTTTGGGGCGGATTTTGGGGATTTTGGGGTGGATTTTGGGGCAGAGTTTGGGCAGATTTTGGGGATTTTTTGGGGCAGATTTTGGGGGTTTTTGGGGCTGATTTTGGGGCAGATTTTGGGCGGATTTTGGAGGTTTTGGGGTGGATTTTGGGGCAGATTTTGGGCGGATTTTGGGGATTTTTTGGCGCGGATTTTGGGGGTTTTGGGGTGGATTTTGGGGCAGAGTTTGGGCGGATTTTCGGGATTTTTTGGGGCGGATTTTTGTGGGATTTTGGGGCGGATTTTGGGGGTTTTGGGGTGGATTTTGGGGCAGATTTGGGGCAGATTTTGGGGATTTTTTGGGGTGGATTTTTGTGGGATTTTGGGGATTTTGGGGTGGATTTTGGGGCAGAGTTTGGGCGGATTTTGGGGATTTTTTGGGGCGGATTTTGGGGATTTTGGGGCGGATTTTTGGGGGATTTTCGGATGGATTTTGGGGATTTTGGGGGCGGATTTTGGGGGGATTTTGGGGTGGATTTTGGGGATTTTTTGGGCCGGATTTTGGGGGTTTTGGGGCAGATTTTGGGGGGATTTTGGGGCAGATTTTGGGGGGTTTCACAGCGGATTTTGGGGCCGATATTTGGGGTTTTTGGAGCGGATTTTGTGGAATTTGGGGCGGATTTTGGGGATTTTGGGGCCTTTTTTTGAGGGATTTTGGGTGTCCCGCCCCCTGGGCGGGCACTGTGCTCAACTCCGCCTCCTATTGGCTGACTCCATTTGAGTGACAGCTCAGTCCGTTGGCCACGCCCCCTGCGTGCGGCCCGCGGTTATTGGCTGGCCCGCTCGAAAAAACAACCAATAGGAGGAGAGCTTTGCGCGTGGCCCCGCCTCGCGCATCATTGCTGGGCCAATCAGCAAAGGCGGCGCCCACTCCCGTTACGCTCTGAGTGACAGCGATTCTGACCAATGAGAATGCGCATTCTACGCGCGGTCCCGCCTTATGGGGCGTGGCTTTCGCCTAACCCCTCCCCTATCTCGCTATAAACACAACCCCACCAATGGGAACGCGGCGCTGCGTTGATTGACAGCGTCGCGTTTCTTCCCGCCTTTTTTGCTGTTACCCAATCACCGCGCGGCTGTCGTTGACGGGCAGGCGGTTCGCCCAATCAGCGCGCGGCGCGGGGCGGGGCGCGCGGGCGGGGCGGAGCGGGCGGGCTGAGGGAGCCGCCGCCATCTTGGAGGCCGCTGAGGCGGGAGGAGCGGAGGGGGCGGCGGAGCGGCGGAGAAACGGGAGGAAAACGGGACAAAAAACGGATCAAACCGGACAGAAACGGAGTAAAAACGGGAGAGGAGCGGCGGCGGCGGCGCCCCCCGCGTGCGGCGGCGCTCTCGTGACGCTATCGCGACATCCCCGCGCCGTCACCGCCGCGTCCCCAACGGGCGGGGCCGCCTCGGGAGCTGCCGGTGAGGGGGGGGGGGGGGGCGGGAGGGGCCTGAGGGGAGAGGGGGAGGGGGATTTAGGGGATCTATAGGGGATCTATAGGGGATCTATAGGGGATATTCGGGGTTAAAGGCGTCTGGAGGGGCCTAGGCGGGTCTATAAGGGGTCTATGGGGGATGTAAGGGGAGATATAGGGGATAATTGGGGGTTATAGGGGGGATATGGGGGATAATTGGGGGTTATAGGGGGTCTATAGGGGGTTATAGGGGATCTATAGGGGATGCAGGGCCTTGTTAGGGGTTCTGTAGGGAGTCTAGAGCGGATATAGGGGTTCTATGGGGGGATATAGGGGGTCTGCAGGGGATGTAAGGGGAGATATAGGGGATAATTGGGGGTTATAGGGGGTCTATAGGGGTTATAGGGGATCTATAGGGGATGCAGGGCCTTGTTAGGGGGTCTAGAGGGGATCTAGGGGCTCTATAGGGGTTCTGTGGGGGGGATATAGGGGATATAGGGGGTCTATAGGGGATGTAAGGGGAGATATAGGGGATAATTGGGGGTTATGGGGGATATAGGGGATCTATAGGGGTCTGGAGGGGGCTATGGGGGTTCTATGGGGGATGTGGGGTCTTGTTAGGGACTTATAGGGGTTCTATAGGGGTCTATAGGGGATGTTTGGGGTCTGTAAGTGTTCTATAGGGGTCTATGGGGGTCTATGGGGGGTGTGGGGGGTCTATAGGAGTCCATATGGGGTCTGTGGGGGGATATAGGGGTTCTATAGGGCCTCTATGGGGGATGTTTGGGGCCTGTCAGGGTCTGTAAGTGTTCTATAGGGGTTCTATGAGGGGTGTGGGGGGTCTATAGAAGTCTATATGGGGTCTATGGGGGGATATAGGAGTTCTATAGGGCCTCTATAGGGGATGTTTGGGGTTATAGGGGTCTGGAGGGGGCTATGGGGGGTCTGTGGGGGATGTAGGGTCTTGTTAGGGACTTGTAGGGCTTCTATAGGGGTCTGGAGGGGATGTTTGGGGTCTGTAAGTGTTCTATAGGGGTCTATGGGGGGTGTGGGGGGTCTATAGGAGTCCATATGGGGTCTGTGGGGGGATATAGGGGTTCTATAGGGTCTCTATAGGGGATGTTTGGGGGTTATAGGGGTCTGGAGGGGGCTGTGGGGGTTCTATAGGGGATATAGGGGTCTGGAGGGAGCTGTGGGGGTTCTATAGGGGTTATAGGGCGTTTTTAGGGGGTTATTGGGGTTCTATAGGGGTCTGTATGGGGTCTGTGGGGGGATATAGGGGTTCTATAGGCGATGTGGGGCATTCTTAGGGGTTCTAGAGGGGGCCTATAGGGGATATAGGGCGTTGTTAGGGGGTTTTGGGGTTCTATGTGGGTCTGTAGGAGATATGGGGCGTCCTTAGGGGTTCTATAGGGGATATGGGGCATTGTTGGGGGTTCTATAGGGGATATAGGGGTTCTATAGGGGTAACTGGGGTTCTATAGGGGATATAGGGGTCTGTAGGGGCTATGGGGCATTGTTGGGGGGTCTATAGGGGTCTGTAGGGGGTATGGGGCATCCTTAGGGGTTCTGTAGGGGATGTAGGGGTCTGTAGGGGCTATGGGGCATCCTTAGGGGTTCTATAGGGGATATAGGGGTCTGTAGGGGCTATGGGGCATTGTTGGGGGGTCTATAGCGGGTCTATAGGGGTCTGGAGGGGTTCTATGGGGATTTAGGGGTCCTGTAGGGGATTTATGGATTCTATAGGGGTCAGTGGGGGTTCTATAGGGGGTTTATGGGGTCTGTGGGGCTCTATAGGGGGTTTAGGGGTTCTGTAGGGGTCTGTGGGGTTCTGTAGGGGATTTATGGATTCTATAGGGGGTTCAGGGGGTTCCCAGGAGGATTTTTGGGTCTCGGGGGATTTTGGGGTTCCCAGGGGGTTTTTTGGGGTCCCCATGTGGATTTTGGGGGGGTCCCTGGAGATTTTGGGGTTCCAGGGGGGATTTTGGGGTTCCCAGGGGGATTTTGGGGTTCCCAGGGGGAATTTTTGGATTTCCCAGGGGGAATTTTGGGGTTCCTGGGAGGAATTTGGGGTTCCCGTGTGGATTTTGAGGTTCCCGGGAGGATTTTGGTGTTCCCAGTGAGATTTGGGGGTTCCTGGGAAGATTTTGGGGTCCCTGGGAGGATTTTGGGGTCCCAGAGGGTTTTTAGGGTTCCCGTGTGGATTTCGGGGTCCCCATGTGGATTTTGGGGTCCCTGTGTGGATTTTGGGGTTCCGGTGTGGATTTTGGGGGGTTCCTGTGTAGATTTTGGGGTTCCCGGGAGGATTTTGGGGGTTCCCGTGTGGATTTTGGGGTTCCCAGGGGGTTTTTGGGGGGGTCCCTGTTGATTTTGGGGTTCCCAGTGGAGATTTTGGGGTCCCAGTGAGTTTTTGGGGGGGTCCCTGTGGATTTTGCTGTTCTCGGGGATTTTGGGGTCTCAGGGGGGATTCTGAGGTTCCCATGGGGTTTTTGGGGTTCCCAGGGGGAAATTTGGGGGTTCCCGTGGGGATTTTGGGGGTTCCAGTGGGTTTTTTTGGGATTCCCGTGTGAATTTTGGGGTTCCCGTGTGGATTTTGGGGTTCCTGTGTGGACTTTGGGGTCCCAGGGGGGTTTTTGGGGGTTCCCGTGTGGATTTTGGGGTTCCCAGGGATGTTTTGGGGGTTCCTGGGAGGATTTGGGGGGTTCCCGTGTGGATTTTGGGGTTCCCGTGAGGATTTTGGGGGTTCCTGTGGATTTTGGGATTCCCAGTGGGTTTTTGGGGGTTCCTGTGTGGATTTTGGGGTTCCTGGTGGGTTTTTTGGGGGGATTCCTGGGAGGATTTGGGGGGGTCCCTGGAGATTTTGGGGTTCCCAGTGGGATTTTGGGGTTCCCGTGTGGAATTTGGGGGTTCCCGTGTGGACTTTGGGGTTCCGGTGTGGATTTTTGGGGTTCATGTGTGAATTTTGGGGTCCCTGCCCCCCCTCCCCGCAGGCGCCCCCCGAGGGGATGCCGAGAGCGCCCCAACATGGCTGACAAGAGGAAACTGCAGGGTGAGCCCTGATTGGCTGGGACAGTGTGGGCGGGGCCACGGGGACAGGCTCTGATTGGCTGGGACAGCCTGGGTGTGGTCACTGGGAGACTCTGATTGGCTGTGGGGCTGTGGGTGTGGCCCGAGGCCGGCTCTGATTGGCTGTGGGGCTGTGGGTGTGGCCAGCTCTGATTGGCTGTGGGGCTGTGGGTGTGGTCCGTGAGTGGCTCTGATTGGCTGCAGATTTCTGGGTGTGGTCCAAGACCAGCTGTGATTGGCTGTGAGGCTCTGGGTGTGGCTTCTGATTGGCTGTGGGGCACTGGGTGTGGTCCATTGGTGGCTCTGATTGGCTGTGGGGCTGTGGGTGTGGCCAATGAGAGGCTCTGATTGGCTGCGACAGCCTGGGTGGGGCCAGAGGGAGCCTCTGATTGGCTGTGGGGCTGTGGGTGTGGTCAGCTCTGATTGGCTGTGGGGCTCTGGGTGTGGCCCAAGGCGGCTCTGATTGGCTGTGGGGCTGTGGGTGTGGCCCAAAACCGGCTCTGATTGGCTGTGGGGCTGTGGGTGTGGTCCAAGGCCGGCTCTGATTGGGTGTGGGGCTGTGGGTGTGGCCCGAGGCTGGCTCTGATTGGCTGTGGGGCTGTGGGTGTGGCCCAAGGCCGGCTCTGATTGGCTGTGAGGCTGTGGGTGTGGCCCAAGGCCGGCTCTGATTGGCTGTGGGGCTGTGGGTGTGGCCCAAGGCTGGCTCTGATTGGCTGTGGGGCTGTGGGTGTGGCCCGAGGCCGGCTCTGATTGGCTGTGGGGCTGTGGGTGTGGCCCGAGGCCGGCTCTGATTGGCTGTGGGGCTGTGGGTGTGGCCCGAGGCCGGCTCTGATTGGCCATGGGGCTGTGGGTGTGGCCCGAGGCCGGCTCTGATTGGCTGTGGGGCTGTGGGTGTGGCCCGAGGCCGGCTCTGATTGGCTGTGCCGTTGCCCCGCCCCCAGGGGAGATTGACAGGTGCCTGAAGAAGGTGTCGGAGGGGGTGGAGCAGTTCGAGGACATCTGGCAGAAGGTCAGCGGGCAGCACCCCAAAAACCCCCAAAAATCCCCAAAATCCCCCAAAAATTCCCACCAAAATTCCCGAAATATCCCCCCAAAAATCTCCCAAAAATTCCCACCAAAATTCCGTAAAATCCCCCCCTAAAACCCCCAAAAATCCTCCCCCAAAATCCCCGAAAAATTCCCACCAAAATTCCCCAAATATCCCCTCAAAAATTCCCACCAAAACTCCCTAAAATCCTCCCCAAAAATTCCCAGAAATTCCCACCAGAATTCCCCAAATATCCCCCCGAAAATCTCCCAAAAATTCCCACCAAAACTCCCCAAAATCCTCCCCAAAAATTCCCACTAAAACTCCCTAAAATCCCCTCAAAAACCACCAAAATTCCCACCAAAAATCCCTAAAATCCTCCCCCCAAATCCCCAAAAATCCCCCAAAACTCCCTAAAATCCTCCCAAAAATGCCCACAGAAACTCCCTAAAATCCCCTCAAAAACCCCCAAAAGTTCCCACCAAAAATTCCTAAAATCCTCCCCCCAAAATACCCAAAAATCCACCAAAAATTCCCACCTAAATTCCCCAAATATCCCCCAAAAATTCCCACCAAAATTCCTGAAATATCCCCCCAAAAATCCCCCAAAAATTCCCACCAAAACTCCCTAAAATCCTCCCCAGAAATTCCCAGTAAAACTCCCTAAAATCCTCCCCCCAAATCCCCCAAAGCTCCCTAAAATACTCCCCCCAAAATCCCCAAAAATCCCCCAAAAATTCCCACAAAAATTCCCCAAATATCCCCCCAAAAATCCCCCAAAAATTCCCACCAAAACTCCCTAAAATCCTCCCCCCAAATCCCCAAAAATCCCCCAAAACTCCCTAAAATCCTCCCCCAAAATACCCCAAAAATTCCCACCAAAATTCCCGAAATATCCCCCAGAAAATCCCCCAAAAATTCCCACCAAAAATTCCACCCAAAAATCCCTAAAATCCTCCCCCAAAATACCCAAAAATCCCCCCAAAAATTCCCACCAAAAATCCCTAAAATCCTCCCCCAAAATCCCCCAAAAATTCCCACCAAAATTCCCTAAAATCCTCCCCAGAAATTCCCACTAAAACTCCCTAAAATCCCCTCAAAAATCCCCCAAAAATTCCCACCAAAAATTCCACCCAAAAATCCCTAAAATCCTCCCCCAAAAATTCCCACCAAAATTCCCCAAATATCTCCCCAAAAATCTCCCAAAAATTCCCACCAAAACTCCCTAAAATCCTCCCCAAAAATTCCCACTAAAACTCCCTAAAATCCCCTCAAAAACCCCCAAAAATTCCCACCAAAAATTCCACCCAAAAATCCCTAAAATCCTCCCCCAAAAATTCCCACCAAAATTCCCCAAATATCTCCCCAAAAATCCCCCAAAAATTCCCACCAAAACTCCCTAAAATCCTCCCCAAAATCCCCCAAAACTCCCTAAAATCCTCCCCCAAAATCCCCCAAAAATTCCCACCAAGAATCCCTAAAATCCTCCCCAAAATTCCCACTAAAACTCCCTAAAATCCTCCCCCAAAATGCCCCAAAAATTCCCACCAAAAAACCCTAAAATCCTCCCCCCCAAAACCACCCAAAATCCCCCAAAAATTCCCACCAAAACCCCCAAAAATCTCCCAAGAATTCTCACCAAAACTCCCTAAAATCCACTCTCAAAAATCCTCAAAAATCCCCAAAAAATTCCCACCAAAACTCCCCAAAATTCTCACCAAAACTCCCTAAAATCCTCCCCCAAAATCCCCAAAAATCCCCCAAAAATTCCCACCAAAATTCCCCAAATATCCCCCCAAAAATTCCCCCAAAAATCCCTCAAATTCTCCCAAATCTCATAGAAATCCCCCCAAAACGCCCAAAATTCGCCTAAAAACTCCAAAAAAATCCCAAAAAATCCCAAATAAAACCTCCAGACCCCCTAAAATTCACCAAAATCCCCAAAATCCTCAAATCCCCCCAAAATTCCCAAAAAATCCCCCCGAACTCCCCAAATCCCATAAAAATCCCTCCAAAAAATTCCCTAAAAACCCCCAAAAACCCCCCAGAAAAAACTGAAAAAAAACCCCAAACCCTCTAAAATCACCCAAAATTCCCCCAAAATTTTTAAAATCCCCCAAAATCCCCCCAAAATTCTCCAAATGCCCCAAAATTCCCTTTTTTGCCCCCAGCTGCACAACGCCGCCAACGCCAACCAGAAGGAGAAATACGAGGCCGACCTGAAAAAGGAAATCAAAAAACTGCAGGTGCAGATTTGGGGGGAAAAAGGGGAAAAATGGGAAAAAAGTGGAAAGAAAAAGGAGGGGAAAAAAGGGAAAAAAGTGGAAAGAAAAAGGAGGAAAAAAAGGGAAAAAAGTGGAAAGAAAAAGGAGGAAAAAAAGGGAAAAATAAAGGAGAAAAAGGGGAAAATGGGGGAAAAGGGGAAAAAAGGGAGAAAAAAAAGGAAAAAGGGAAAAAAGGGATAAAAAAGGGGAAAAATATGGGGAAAAATGGGGGAAAAGGAGAAAAATGGGAAAGAAAGGGGATAAAAAGGGAAAAAAAGGGGAAAACAAAGGGGAAAAAGAGAAAAAAAGAAAAAAGGGGGAAAAAGGGAATAAAAGAGGAAAAAAGTGGAAAGAAAAAGGAGGGAAAAAAAGGGAAAAATAAGGGAGAAAAAGGGGGAAATGGGGGAAAAGGGAAAAAAAGGGAGAAAAAAAGGAAAAAGGGAAAAAAGGGAGAAAAAAGAGGAAAAAAATGAAAAAAAATGGGGGAAAAGGAGAAAAATGGGAAAGAAAGGGGATAAAAAGGGAAAAAAGGGGAAAAGGGAAAAAAGAGAAAAGAAAGAAAAAAGGGGGAAAAAGGGAATAAAAGAGGAAAAAAGAGAATAAAAGGGGAAGAAAAGGGGAAAAAATGGGGATAAAAGGAAAAAACGAAGAGAGAAAAGGGAAAAAAGAGAATAAAAATGGGAAAAGGGAGGAAAAAATCAGAAAAAAGGGAAAAAAAGTGGATAAAAAGGAAAAGGGAAGAAAAGGGGGAAAAGAGGTAAAAAGGGGAAAAATTTGGAAAGAAAAGGGGGAAAAAAGAGAAGAAAAGGGAAAAAAAAAACAGGAAAAAAAAGGAGGGGAAGGAAGGAAAGGGAGAAAAAAGGAAAAAAAGGAAAAAAGGGGAAGAAATTGGAAAAAAGAGGGAAAAAAGAGAATAAAAGGGTGAAAAAAGGGAATAAAAGGGGGAAAAAAGGGGGGAAAAGGGAATAAAAGGAGAAAAAAGGGAGAAAAAGGGGAAAAGGGGAATAAAAGGGGGAAAAATGAAATAAAAGGGGGAGAAAAGGGAATAAAAGGGGAAAAAAGGGAATAAAAGGGGGAAAAAGGGAATAAAAGGGGGAAAAAAGGGAATAAAAGGGAAAAAGGGAATAAAAGGGAATAAAATGGGGGAAAAAAGGGAATAAAAGGGGGAAAAAAGGGGAGAAAAGGGAATAAAAGGGGAAAAGGGGAATAAAAGGGGGAAAAATGAAATAAAAGGGGGGAAAAGGGGGAGAAAAGGGAATAAAAGGGGAAAAGGGGAATAAAAGGGGGAAAAAAGGGAATAAAAGGGGGAAAAAGGGAATAAAAGGAGAAAAAAGAGACTAAAAGGGGGAAAAAGGGAGAAAAGGGAATAAAAGAGGGGGGATAAAAAAGCTATTTTGGGACATTTTGGGCTGTTTTTGTGATTTTTTTTTTGTATTTTTGGACATTTTTGGAATATTTTGGGGCTATTTTGGGATAATTTTGGAGAATTTGGGGCAATTTTGGGCCATTTTGGGTTCCCCGCAGCGGCTGCGGGACCAGATCAAGACATGGGTGGCCTCGAACGAGATCAAAGACAAGCGGCAGCTGATCGACAACCGCAAACTCATCGAGACGGTAACGGCGGGATTTGGGCGGAAAAAACGGGATTTTGGGAAAAAATGGGAGTTGGGAAAAAAAATGGGGATTTTCGGAAAAAAAATTGGAGTTATGGGGGAAAAAATGGGATTTTTGGGGGGAAAAATGGGAGTTGGGGAAAAAAAAATGGGATTTTTGGGGGAAGAAATGGGATTTGGGGAAAAAACGGGAGTTGGGGGGGAAGAAATGGGATTTTTGGGGGAAAAATGGGATTTTTGGGGAAAAAAATGGATTTTGGGGGGAAGAAATGGGAGTTTGGGAAAAAACGGGAGCTGGGAAAAAAAAAGGGGATTTTGGGGGAAAAAAAATGGGTGTTTTGGGAAAAAAAATGGGAGTTATGGGGGAAAATAAATGGGATTTTTTGGGGAAAAAATGGGAGTTATGGGGGAAAAAATGGGATTTTTGGGGGAAATAAATGGGATTTTTGGAAAAAAAAATTGGATTTTTGGGGGAAATAATGGGATTTTTGGGGAAAAAATGGGATTTTTGGGGAAAAAATGGGGTTTTTGGGGAAAAAATGGGATTTTTGGGGAAAAAATGGGATTTTTTGGGGAAAAAATGGGAGTTGGGAAAAAAAATGGGGATTTTGGGAAAAAAATGGGGATTTTGGGAAAAAAAAATGGGATTTTTGGGGAAAAAATTTGAATTTGGGGGGAAGAAATGGGATTTTGGGGAAAAAATGGGAGTTGGGAAAAAAAATGGGGATTTTGGGGAAAAAAAAGGGAGTTATGGGGAAAAAAATGGGAGTTATGGGGGAAAAAATTGGATTTTTGGGGGAAAAAATGGGATTTTTGCGGGAAAAAAATGGGATTTTTGGGGAAAAAATTGGATTTTTGGGGAAAAAATGGGATTTTTGGGGAAAAAATTGGATTTGGGGGGAAAAAAATGGATTTTTGCGGGAAAAAACAGGATATTTGGGGGAAAAATTGGGATTTTGGGGGGAAAAATTGGATTTTGGGGGGAAGAAATGGGATTATGGGGAAAAAATGGGAGTTGGGGAAAAAAAATGGGGATTTTGGGAAAAAAAATGGGAGTTATGGGGGAAAAAATGGGATTTTGGGGGGAAAAAAAAAGGGAGTTATGGGGGAAAAAATGGGATTTTTGTGGGAAAAAATGGGATTTTTGGGGAAAAAATTGAATTTTAAGGGGAAAAAAAGGGATTTTTGGGGAAAAAATTTGAATTTGGGGGGAAGAAATGGGATTTTGGGGAAAAAATGGGAGTTGGGAAAAAAAAATGGGGATTTTTGGAAAAAAAATGGGAGTTATGGGGGAAAAAATGGGATATTTGGGGAAAAAATGGGATTTTGGGGGGGAAAAAAATGGGATTTTTGGGGAAAAAATTGGATTTGGGGGGAAAATAAGGGATTTTGGGAAAAAAGGGGAGTTGGGAAAAAAATGGGGATTTTCAGAAAAAAAAAAGGGAGTTATGGGGGGAAAAATGGGATTTTTGGGCGAAAAAAATGGGAGTTATGGGGGAAATAAATGTGATTTTTGGGGGAAAAAATGGGATTTTGGGGGAAAAAAATGGGATTTTTGGAAAAAAAATGGGTATTTTAAGGGAAATAAGGGTATTTTTGTTGGAAAAGGGAATTTTTTGGGAAAAACAGGGATTATTCTTGGAAATGGGATTTTTTGGGTGAAAATGGGAATTTCTGGGTGGAAATTGGGAATTTTTGGGTGAAAAATGTGAATTTTGGGCAGAAAATGGGGATTTTTGTTGGAAAACAAATTTTAAGGCTAAAACCAAGAATTTTTGGTTAGAAGATGGGAATTTTTGGGTGGAAAATGTGACTTTTAAGTCAAAAAATTGGATTTTTTTGCGGAAAATGGGGATTTTTGGGATAAAAGAATGGGAATTTTGAGCAAAAAATGGGAGATTTTGGGCAGGAAATGGGGATTTTAAGGGAAAATGGAATTTTTGTGCAAAAAAAATGGTGTTTTTAGGGAAATAAGGAAATTTTTGGTTGGAAAAGGGAATTTTATGGGAGAAACAGGGATTTTTGTTGGAAAATGGGAATTCTTGGGTGGAAATTGGGAATTTTTGGGTGAAAAATGTGAATTTTGGGCAGAAAAAGGAGATTTTTTTGGAAAACAAATTTTAAGGGTAAAACCAAGAATTTTTGGTTGGAAAATGGGGTTTTTTGGGTGGAAAGTGTTAATTTTAAGTCAAAAAAATGTGAATTTTGGGCAGAAAAAGGGGATTTTATGTTGGAAAATGAATTTTAAGAATAAAACAAATAATTTTTTGTTAGAAGATGAGAATTTTTGGGTGGAAAATGTGAATTTTAAGTCAAAAAAATGGGATTTTTTTGCGGAAAACGGGGATTTTTGGGCGAAAAATGGGAATTTTTGCATGGAAAATGCGAATTTTTGGGTGAAAATGGGAATTTTTGGGTGGAAATTAAGAAATTTTGGGTGAAAATGTGAATTTTGGGCAGAAAAAGGGGATTTTTTTTGGAAAATGAATTTTAAGGATAAAACCAAGAATTTTTGGTCGGAAGATGGGAATTTTTGGGTGGAAAATGTGAATTTTAAGCCAAAAAAATGTGAATTTTGGGCAGAAAACGGGGATTTATGTTGGAAAACAAATCTTAGGAATAAAACAAACAATTTTTTGTTAGAAGATGAGAATTTTTGGGTGGAAAATGTGAATTTTAAGTCCAAAAAAGTGAATTTTTGTGCGGAAAATGGGGATTTTTGGGCGAAAGAATGGGAAATTTGAGCAAAAAAATGGGAGATTTTGGGCAGGAAATGGGGATTTTAAGGGAAAATGGAATTTTTGTGCAAAAAAATGGTGTTTTTAGGGAAATAAGGAAATTTTTGGTTGGAAAAGGGAATTTTTTGGGAAGAACAGGGATTTTTGTTGGAAAATGGAAATTTCTGGGTGGAAATCGGGAATTTTTGGGTGAAAAATGTGAATTTTGGGCAGAAAATGGGGGGTTTTTTTGGAAAATGAATTTTAAGGATAAAACCAAGAATTTTTGGGTGGAAAGTGTGAATTTTAAGTCAAAAAAATGTGAATTTTGGGCAGGAAAAGGGGATTTATGTTGAAAAATGAATTTTAAGAATAAAACCAATAATTTTTTGTTAGAAGATGAGAATTTTTGGGTGGAAAATGTGAATTTTAAGTCCAAAAAAGTGAATTTTTGTGCGGAAAATGGGGATTTTGGGCGAAAAATGGGAATTTTTGCATGGAAAATGCGAATTTTTGGGTGAAAATGTTGAATTTGGGGCTGTGGGCGGGTTTGCCCATCCCAAATTTGGTTTTTTTGGTTTTTTTCTGGTTTTGGCAGCAAATGGAGCGGTTCAAGGTGGTGGAGCGCGAGACGAAGACGAAGGCGTACAGCAAGGAGGGGCTGGGGCTGGCGCAGAAGGTCGACCCCGCGCAGAAGGAGAAGGAGGAGGTCGGGCAGTGGCTGACGGTGAGAAAAAGGGAAAAAATACCATATTTTATGGTGAAATTGAAAAAAAATGGAATATTTCGTGAAAAATTTTGATTTTTCCTGAAAAAAATCAAATTTTTCCTGAAAAAAAATCAAAATTTCCTGGAAAAAATTCAATTTTTCATGAAAAAAATCCAATTTTTCCTGAAAAAAAATTCAATTTTTTATGGTGAAATTGAAAAAAAAAATTGAATGTTTCATGAAAAAATTCGATTTTTCCTGAAAAAATCCAGTATTCCCTGAAACAAATCCAACATTTCCTGAAAAAAATTCAGTTTTTTCTGAAAAAATACAATATTTTATGATGAAATTAAAAAAAAATTTTGAATATTTAATGAAAAAATCTAAATTTTGCTGAAAAAAATTCAATTATTCCTGAAAAAATTCTACTTTTCCTTAAAAAAAAAAATCAATATTTTATGGTGAAATTGAAAAAAACAACCTGAATATTTCATGAAACAATTCAATGTTTTGAGAAAAAATCTAATATTTCCTGAAAAAACACAATATTTTATGGTGAAATTTAAAAAATTTGAATATTTCATGAAAAAATTTAATTTTTCCTGAAAAAAATCATTTTTTCCTGATAAATACAATATTTTTTTGTGAAATAAAAAAAAATTGAATATTTCATGAAAAAATCCAAATTTTCCTGAAAAAATCCAGTATTTCCTGAAAAAAAGATCAAATTTTCCAGAAAAATACAATATTTTATGGTAAAGTTTAAAAAATTATAATGCTTCTTGAAGAAAGTCTAAGATTTCCTGAAAAAATTCGAATTTTCCTGAAAAAATACAATATTTTATGGTGAAATTTAAAAAAAATTTAATATTTCATTTTAAAAACCCAATATTTCTAGAAAAAAAATCCAATATTTCCTGCAAAAAATCTAATATTTCTAAGATTTCCTGAAAAAATTCAATTTTTGCTAAAGAAATACAACATTCTATGATGAAATTTAAAAACTTTTGAATATTTCATGAAAAAATCCAATATTTCCTGAAAAAAGTCAGTTTTCCTTATAAAAACCCATTTAGTGATCACAAAACCGCTTTTTTCCTCACAAAAATCCATTTTTTTGTCACAAAAAATCATTTATTTCCGTATAAATCCTCCTTTATTTCACCCAAAAATGCCTTTTTTTCTGTGAAATTTTTTTCCACAAAAATTCGTTTATTTCCTTATAAAAACCCATTCAGTGATCACAAAAACCCCTTTTTTCTCACAAAAATTCATTTATTTATATTTAAAAACTCCTTTATTTCACCCGAAAATGCCTTTTTTTCTGTGAAATTTTTTTCCACAAAAATTCGTTTATTTCCTTATAAAAACCCATTCAGTGATCACAAAACCCCTTTTATTCTCACAAAAATCCATTTTTTGTCACAAAAAATCATTTATTTCCGTATAAATCCTCCTTTATTTCACCCAAAAATGCCTTTTTTTCTCTGAATTTTTTTTTCACAAAAATTTGTTTATTTCCTTATAAAAACTCATTTAGTGATCACAAAAACTCCTTTTTTCTCGCAAAAATCTATTTTTTTCTCACAAAAATTCATTTATTTTCATATAAAAACTTCTTTTTTTCACCCAAAAATGCCGTTTTTTCGCCCAAAATTCGATGTATCTTTCCCAAATTTTTTTTATTTTGCCCAATTTTTTTTGTTTCCTTCCCTCTTGCTGAATTTTGTGTTTTTTTGGTTTTTTTGCAGAACACGATCGACACGCTGAACATGCAGGTGGATCAGTTCGAGAGCGAGGTGGAGTCGCTGTCGGTGCAGACGCGCAAGAAAAAGGGAGACAAAGATGTGAGTGCCCAAAATAGCCTGAAATTACCCCAAAATCACCCAAAATAGCCTGAAATTACCCCAAAATCACCCAAAATATCCTGAAATTACCCCAAAATCCCCAATATATCCTGAAATAACCCCAAAATCCCCCAAAATATTCTGAAATTACACCAAAATCCCCCAAAATGTCCTGAAATTACCCTAAAATCACCCAAAATATCCTGAAATTACCCCAAAATCACCCAAATCCTCCAAAATATCCCGAAATAGCCCAAAATCACCCAAAATATCCCGAAATTACCCAAAAATCACCCAAAATATTGCAGAATATCCGGAAATATCCTGAAATTACCCTAAAATCACCCAAAATATCCTGAAATTACTCCAAAATCACCCCAAAATCCCCCAAAATATCCTTAAATTACCCCAAAATCACCCAGAATATCCTGAAATTACCCCAAAATTTTCATTTTTTCAAATTTTCCCATTTTTTCCCTTTTTCCATTTTTTCCCATTTTTTTTCCTTATTCCCCCCATTTTTTCCATTTTTTCCCATTTTTTTCCCTTATTCCCCCATTTTTTTCCCATTTTTCCCCCTTTTTTCTCTCCTTTTCCCCATTTTTTCCCATTTTTCACCATTTTCCCATTTTTTCCCATTTCCCCCCATTTTTCCCTCCGAATCAGGCCAGGATCGAGTCCCTGGAGCAGCAGCACTTCCAAATCCCTCTGAGGGGGGGGATGGATCCCGTGGGATCCCTGTGGATCCCTGACACAATTCCAGGGATTTATTCCAATTTTAAGAATTAAATATTTAAATTTTCCCGTTTTTTGGGTTTTTCCCCCAGAAGCAGGACCGCATCGAGGCGCTGAAGCGGCAGGTGGAGCGGCACCGCTGCAGATCCCGTCCTGGGGGATGGATCCAGTTGGATCCTTGACCCCAATCTCAGGGATCTCTTTGTTCCCATTGCTCCCATGTGATTTTATTGAATTTCTGATATAAATTTTCCCGTTTTTTGGGTTTTTCTCCCCAGAAGCAGGACCGGATCGAGGCGCTGAAGCGGCAGGTGGAGCGGCACCGCTGCAGATCCCGTCCTGGGGGATCCATCCCTGACCCCAATCCCATTGCTGCCATTACTCCCATTACTCCCATGAGTTTCTATGGAATTAAATATTTAAATTTTCCCATTTTCGGTGTTTTTCACCCCAGAAGCAGGACCGGATCGAGGCGCTGAAGCGGCAGGTGGAGCGGCACCGCTGCAGATCCCGTCCTGGGGGATGGATCCAGTTGGATCCTTGACCCCAATCTCAGGGATCTCTTTGTTCCCATTGCTCCCATGTGATTTTATTGAATTTCTGATATAAATTTTCCCGTTTTTTGGGTTTTTCTCCCCAGAAGCAGGACCGGATCGAGGCGCTGAAGCGGCAGGTGGAGCGGCACCGCTTCCACGTGCGCATGCTGGAGACGCTGCTGCGCATGCTGGACAACGACTCGATCCCGGTGGATCCCGTGCGGAAGCTGAAGGACGACGTGGAATATTACGTGGATTCCTGCCAGGAGCCCGACTTCGAGGAGAACGAGTTCCTCTACGACGACCTGGACCTCGACGACATCCGTAACTCGGGGGCAAAAACACGGGAAAACGGGAAAAAAATGGGGATGGGGATAAAAGGGGGGAAAATGGGAAAAAATGGGGATAGAAGGGGAAAAAACAGGGTTAGAAGGGGGGAAATGGGGAATAAAAGGGGGAAAATGGGAATAAAAGGGGGAAAAACGGAAATAAAAGAGGGAAAAGTGGGAATAAAAGGGGGAAAAACAGAAATAAAAGGGGGAAAAGTGGGGATAGAAGGGGGGAAAAAGGGAATAAAAGGGGGAAAAACGGGAAAAGTGGGAATAAAAGGGGGAAAATGGGGATAAAAGGGGGAAAACGGGGATAAAAGGGGGAAAAGTGAGAATAGAAGGGAAAAAAACAGGGATAAAAGGAGGAAAAACAGTAATAAAGGGGAAAAATGGGGATAAAAGGGGGAAAAGTGGGATTAAAAGGTGGAAAGATGGGGGAATGGGAAAAATGGGTGGAAATGGGGGAAAATGGGAATAAAAGGGGGAAAAATGGGGGAAAACGGGAAAAAACGGGGAAATGGGGGGGAAATGGGAAGAACGGGGGGGAATGGGGGAAAAAACAGAAAAAGGGGGAGAAATGGGAAAAAATGGGAAAAAACAGGGAGAAACAGGAAAAAACGAGGGGGAAATGGGGAAATAATGGGGGGGGAATGGGAAAAGCGGGGAAATGGGAAAAACAGGGAGAAATGGGGGGAAATTGTGAAAAATGAGAAAAACAGGCAGGAACTGGGAAAATGGGGGAATATATTAGGGGGAATGGGGAAAAATGGGGGGGAATGGGGGAAAATGGAAAAATGGGAAAATACGGGGGAAATAGGGAAAAATGGGCCGAAAAAATAGGGAAAATGGGAGGGAAAATGGGGAAACAACAGGAAAAATGGGAAAAAAGAGACTGGGAAATGGGGGGAGAAACAGGCAGAAAAAAGGGTTGGGGAAGGAATGGGATTTTCTGGGGAAAAAATGGAGATTTTTTTAAAATGAGTTTTTGGGCCCTGGGTGGGATTTTTGGGGAGCAAAAGGGGGTTTGGAAAGGGGATTTTTTGGGGAGGAGCAGGAGGGGTTTTTGGGGGGGTTTTTGGGGTGGGGGGGTGCCCAGAGTGACCCCCCCCGTGCCCCCTGTGCCCCCCCAGCGCAGGCTCTGGTGGCCACGTCCCCCCCCAGCCACTCCCAGATGGAGGATGAGATCTTCAACCAGAGCAGCAGCACCCCGACCTCCACCACCTCCAGCTCCCCAATTCCCCCGAGTCCGGCTGCAAACGCTGTGAGTGACACCCCAAAAATACCCAAAATACCCCAAAAATACCCCAAAAACCTCCACCACCTCCAGCTCCCCAATTCCCCCGAGTCCGGCTGCAAACGCTGTGAGTGACACCCCAAAAATACCCAAAAATACCCCAAAATACCCAAAAATACCCCAAAAATACCCAAAAATACCCCAAAAACCTCCACCACCTCCAGCTCCCCAATTCCCCCGAGTCCCGCTGCAAACGCTGTGAGTGACACCCCAAAATATCCCAAAAATACCCCAAAAATCACCCCAAAAACCTCCCCCACCTCCAGCTCCCCAATTCCACCCAGTCCTGCTGCAAACGCTGTGAGTGACACCCCAAAATGTCCCAAAAATAGCCAAAAATACCCCAAAAATCACCCCCACCTCCAGCTCCCCAATTCCCCCGAGTCCGGCTGCAAACGCTGTGAGTGACACCCCAAAAATACCCAAAAATACCCAAAAATACCCCAAAAACCTCCACCACCTCCAGCTCCCCGATTCCACCCAGTCCGGCTGCAAACGCTGTGAGTGACACCCCAAAAATACCCAAAAATACCCCAAAAACACCCCAAAATAGCCCAAAAACCTCCACCACCTCCAGCTCCCCGATTCCCCCGAGTCCGGCTGCAAACGCTGTGAGTGACACCCCAAAATATCCCAAAATATCCCAAAAATACCCCAAAAATCACCCCCCCCTCCAGCTCCCCAATTCCGCCCAGTCCCGCTGCAAACGCTGTGAGTGACACCCCAAAATACCCAAAAATACCCCAAAAATACCCCAAAAACCTCCCCCACCTCCAGCTCAAAATAACCCAAAAACCACCAAAAATGGCCCCAAAAAAAGCCTTTAAAAAAGCTCAAGAAAAACCCTAAGACCACCAAAAAAAGCTGAAAAAAACACCAAAAAAAAGCCCCAAAGAACCGCAAAAAAAACCACCAAAAAAGTTACCAAAAAAACCACCAAAAAAGGCCCCAAAAAAAAGCCACAAAAAAACCCACCAAAAACCACCAAAAAAGCCACAAAAGAGCCACAAAAAAAGCCGCAAAACGCCACCAAAAAAAAGCTCTAAAAAAGCTCAAAAACCACCAAAAAAGCCTCAAAAAAAGTAAAAAAAAAAGCCAAAAAAGACCCCTGAAACACCAAAAAAAACAAGCCAAAAAATTCCCAAAAGCCACAGAAAAATACCCAAAAAAACCCTCCAAGAAACCCCAAAACCTACCAAAAACACCCCAAAAAAGCCCCAAAACCCACCAAAAATACCCCCATTAAAAAAACCCAAAAACCACCAAAAAAAGCCCAAAAAGCCCCCAAAAAACCCAAAAAATCACCAAAAAAAGCCTAAAAAACCACCAAAAAACTAAAAAAATCCCCCAAAACCACAGAAGCCCAAAAAAATCCCCAAAAACCACCGAAAAAAAACCCCAAAAACCCCAAAAAACCCCAAAAAATCCCCAAAAACCACCAAAACCCCCCCCAAAAATCCCCACCCCCCCCAGGGCGGTTCCTGGACCCCCACCCCACCTCCCCCCGTTAATTTTGGGGCCCCCTCCCCATTTTGGGGCCCTTCTGACCCCCCTTTTCCCCCCACCTCCCAAAAAACCCAAAACCACAAAAAAAAAACCAAAAAACCCAAAAAAAACACCAAAAAAAGCCCCTAAAAAACAAAAGAAATGCTCCCAAAAAAGACCAAAACACCCCAAACAAAAGAGCCAAAAAAATCCCCCAAAAAACAGCAAAAAAGCCCAAAAAAACCCCAAAACCCACCAAAAATACCCCCCCCAAAAAAACCCAAAAACCACCAAAAAAAGCCCAAAAACCCCTCAAAAAACCCCGAAAAATCACCAAAAAAAGCCCGAAAAACCACCAAAAAAACTCTAAAAAAATCCCCAAAACCCACAAAAAAAATCCCCAAAAATCCTCAAAAACCACAAAAAAACCCCCAAAAAATCCCCAAAAACCACCAAAAAACCCCCCAAAAAACCCCCAACCCCCCCCAGGGAGGTCCCTGGACCCCCACCCCGCCCTCCCCCCATTAATTTTGGGGTCCCCTCCCCATTTTGGGGCCCTTCTGACCCCCCTTTTTCCCCCCACCTCCCAAAAAAGCCCAAAACTGCAAAAAAAGCCCCAAAAAACCCAAAAAACCCCACCAAAAAAAGCCCCTAAAAAACAAAAGAAATGCTCCCAAAAAAAGACCAAAGCGCCCCAAAAAAAGCCAAAAAAATCCCCCAAAAAACAACAAAAAAGCCCAAAAAAACCCCAAAACCCACCAAAAATACCCCCATTAAAAAAAACCCAAAAACCACCAAAAAAACCCCATAAACCACCAAAAAAAGCCAAAAAAACCACCAAAAAATCTCTAAAAAAATCCTCAAAAACCACAAAAAAAACCCCAAAAAAATCCCCAAAAACCACAAAAAAACCCCAAAAAATCCCCCAAAAACCCCAAAAAAACCACCAAAAAATTCCCCAAAAAATCCCCAAAAACCACCGAAAAAGCCCCAAAAATAGCCCCAAAAAAATGCCCCAAAACCCCAAAAAATCCCCAAAAAACCCCCCAAAAAATCCCCAAACCCCCCCAGGGCAGTTCCTGGACCCCCGCCCCACCCTCCCCCCGTTAATTTTGGGGTCCCCTCCCCATTTTGGGCCCCCTCCCCATTTTGGGGTCCCCTCCCCATTTTGGGGTCCCCTCCCCATTTCGGGGCCCCCCTGACCCCCTTTTTTTCCCCCCCAGGAGAATTCGGAGGACGACAAAAAGCGCGGCCGCTCCACCGACAGCGAGGTGGGACAGGTGAGGGGGACCCCAAAATGGGGAGGGGTCCCCAAAATTCCGGGGGTCCCCCCCGCCCCTCGTTATCCCCCCTCCCAATTTAGGGGTGTTCCCCCCCGTTTTCACAATGGGTTCTTCCATTTTAAACCATTCCCCCCCCCTAGTTTTTGTAATGGAACTTCCCATTTTTAATGGGGACCCCCCCCCTATTTAGGGGTGTCCCCCCCCGTTTTCACAATGGATTCTTCCATTTTAAACAGTGTCACCCCCCCCAATTTCATAATGGATCCTCCCGCTTTTAATGTGGGACCCCCCCAATTTTGGAATGTTCCCCCCCCCTGTTTTTTAATGGATCCTCCCATTTTAATGGGGACCCTCCCCCAATTTAGGGGGTCTCTCCCCCCATTTCCATAATGGATCCTCCCATTTTTAATGGGGACCCCCCCCAATTTAGGGGTGTCCCCCCCCATTTTCACAATGGATTCTTCCATTTTAAACCATTCCCCCCCCAGTTTTCTTAATGGATCGTCCCATTTTTAATGGGGACCCCCCCCCAATTTAGGGGGTCTCTCCCCCCATTTTCATAATGGATCCTCCCATTTTTAATGGGGACCCTCCCCCAATTTAGGGGGTTTCTCCCCCCCATTTTCACAATGGAACTTCCCATTTTAATGGGGACCCCCCCCTCCCCAATTTAGGGGTGTCCCCCCCCCATTTTCATAATGGATCCTCCCATTTTTAATGGGGACCCCCCCCCCAATTTAGGGGGTTTCTCCCCCCATTTTCACAATGGATTCTCCCATTTTAAACCATTCCCCCCCCCAGTTTTTGTAATGGAACTTCCCATTTTAATGGGGACCCTCCCCAATTTAGGGGGTCTCTCCCCCCATTTTCATAATGGATTCTTCCATTTTAACCCCTGTCCTCCCCCCCCAATTTTTTGTAATGGAACTTCCCATATTAATGGGGACCCCCCCCAATTTAGGGGGTCTCTCCCCCCATTTTCATAATGGAACTTCCCATTTTTAATTGGGACCCCCCCCAATTTAGGGGTGTCCCCCCCCCGTTTTCACAATGGATTCTTCCATTTTGAATGGGATTTTCCCATTAAGGACCCCCCCCCAATTTAGGGGGTCCCACCCCCCATTTTTAAAATGGATCCTTCCATTTTTCATTAGACCGTACCAAGGAAGACCCAAAAACGGGGAGGGGTCCCCAAAAATTCCGGGGGTCCCCCCCACCCCTCGTTATCCCCCCTCCCTTTTAATTGGGACCCCCCTCCCAATTTAGGGGTATCCCCCCCCATTTACACAATGGATTCTTCCATTTTAATTAATTACTCCCATTAATTAACCCCATTTAATCCCCCATTAATCCCCCTCCCATTAACCCCCCATTAATTACCCTCCATTAATCCCCCTCCCATTAATCCCCCATTAATTACCACCATTAATCCCCCTCCCATTAACCCCCATTAATTATCCCGCCATTAATCCCCCTCCCATTAACCCCCTATTAATTACCCCCCATTAATCCCCCTCCCATTAATTACCCTCCATTAATTACCCCCCATTAATCCCCCTCCCATTAATTACCCCCCATTAATCCCCCTCCCATTAACCCCCATTAATTACCACCCAATAATCCCCCTCCCATTAACCCCCCATTAATTACTCCCTCCCATTTATGACCTCATTAAGTAGCCCATTAATACCACTCATTAACCCCCTACCCCCCAATTACCAGCCCCGTTAATTAACCCATTAATCCCCCCATTAACGCTACACCCAACAATTATCAGCCTCGTTAATTAACGCATTAATACCCCCCATTAACCCCCCACACCCCCAATTACTGACCCCATTAATTAACCCATTCATCTCCCCCATTAATCCTCCACCCCCTAATTACCAGCCCTGTTAATTAATCCATTAATTTTCCCGATTAACACTCCAATTACCGACCCTGTAATTAACCCATCAATTCCTCCCATTAACCCCCCACTCCTCAATTACCAACCCCATTAATTAACCCATTAATCCCCCCATTAACACCGCAATTACCGACCCCATTAATTAACCCATTAATCCCCCCAATTAACCCCCCAGCCCCGTTAATTAAGTCCGTTAATTATGCTAATTAACCCCTTCTCTCTTGCAGTCTCCCGCCAAGAACGGCGCCAAGCCCCTCCCCCACGGCCACGCCCCCTCCCCGGCTGGCCCCGCCCCTTTCTCCGGCCCCGCCCCCGGCCCCGCCCCCCTGAACAACGGCCCCTCCCCCTCGGGGGCGGGGCCGGGGGGCGGGGCCCAGAGCGCGCAGGGGGCGGGGCCAGGGCCCAAAGGGGGCGGGGAAAGGGGCGGGGCCCACCCGCCAAGCTCCACCCCCACCCCCTACGCACAGGCCGTGGCCCCGCCCCCGGCCCCGCCCCCCAGCGCGCCCCAGCCCCGCCCCCCCAGCGCCCAGCAGGGCGGGAAACAGAACGGGGGCGCCACCAGTGAGTACTGGGATATACTGGGAGGGACTGGGATGGGCTGGGAGGGGTTAAATGGGGTCTGGGAGGGGTTACATGGGCACTGGGATAAACTGGGATGGGCTGGGAGGGACTGGGAGGGGTTTAACGGGGTCTGGGAGGGGCTGGGAGGGGTTAAATGGGGTCTGGGAGGGGTTAAACGGGGTCTGGGAGGGGTTAAATGGGCACTGGGATAAACTGGGATGAACTGGGATGGACTGGGAGGGGTTTAATGGGGTCTGGGAGGGGTTAAACGGGCACTGGGAGGGGTTAAGTGGGTACTGGGATGGGCTGGGAGGGGTTAAATGGGCACTGGGAGGGGTTAAATGGGCACTGGGAGGGGTTAAACGGGGACTGGGATAAACTGGGATGAACTGGGATGGACTGGGAGGGGTTTAACGGGGACTGGGAGGGGTTAAATGGGGTCTGGGAGGGGTTAAATGGGGACTGGGAGGGGTTAAAGGGGGTTAAATGGGGACTGGGAGGGACTGGGAGGGGTTAAATGGGCACTGGGAGGGACTGGGAGGGGTTAAATGGGGACTGGGAGGGGTTAAAGGGGGTTAAATGGGGACTGGGAGGGGTTAAATGGGCACTGGGAGGGGTTAAAGGGGGACTGGGAGGGACTGGGATAAACTGGGAGGGACTGGGAGGGGTTTAACGGGGACTGGGAGGGGTTAAATGGGGTCTGGGAGGGGTTAAATGGGCACTGGGATAAACTGGAAAGGGTTAAATGGGGACTGGGAGGGGTTAAATGGGCACTGGGATAAACTGGGATGGACTGGGAGGGGTTAAATGGGCACTGGGATGGACTGGGAGGGGCTGGGAGGGGTTAAATGGGGACTGGGATAAACTGGGATGGACTGGGATGGACTGGGAGGGGTTAAACGGGGTCTGGGAGGGGCTAAATGGGCACTGGGAGGGGTTAAAGGGGGACTGGGAGGGGTTAAATGGGCACTGGGAGGGGTTAAAGGGGCACTGGGAGGGGCTGGGAGGGGTTAAATGGGAACTGGGATAAACTGGGATAAACTGGGAGGGACTGGGAGGGGTTAAATGGGGACTGGGAGGGACTGAGAGGGGTTAAAGGGGCACTGGGATAAACTGGGAGGGACTGGGAGGGGTTAAATGGGGACTGGGAGGGGTTAAATGGGCACTGGGAGGGGTTAAAGGGGCACTGGGAGGGGCTGGGAGGGGTTAAATGGGAACTGGGATAAACTGGGATAAACTGGGAGGGACTGGGAGGGGTTAAATGGGGTCTGGGAGGGGTTAAATGGGCACTGGGAGGGGTTAAATGGGTACTGGGAGGGACTGGGAGGGGTTAAATGGGCACTGGGAGGGGTTAAAGGGGCACTGGGAGGGGTTAAAGGGGCACTGGGAGGGGTTAAATGGGGACTGGGAGGGACTGGGAGGGGTTAAATGGGGACTGGGATGGACTGGGAGGGGTTAAATGGGGTCTGGGAGGGGTTAAATGGGCACTGGGATAAACTGGGATGGACTGGGATGGACTGGGAGGGGTTAAATGGGAACTGGGAGGGACTGGGAGGGGTTAAATGGGCACTGGGATAAACTGGGATGGACTGGGAGGGGTTAAATGGGCACTGGGAAGGGTTAAAGGGGGACTGGGAGAGGTTAAACGGGGACTGGGATGGACTGGGAGGGGTTAAATGGCACTGGGATGGACTGGGAGGGGTTAAAGGGGGACTGGGGTTTTTATTTTGAGTTTTTTGGGGTTATTCTTGGGTTATTGTGAGTTTTTTTGGGTTATTTTGAGGATTTTTGGTAGATTTTTTTGGGTCATTTTGGGGTTTTTGGTTTATTTTGCTGTTTTTCGGGTTACATTGGTTTTTTTTTCTTTTTGGGGGTGTTTATTTAGTTTATTTCATTGTTTTTGGGGTTATTTTGTGTTTTTTGGTGATTTTTTTTAGGGTTGTTTTTTTCGTTGTTTTGGGGGTCACTTGATGTATTTTTGGGGGGATTTTTGGATTTATTTTGGTTGATTTTAGCTCTTTTTAACCCCCCCAGGTTACAGCTCGGTGGTCGCCGACAGTTCCTCGGAGTCGGGGCTGGGGGGGGGCGGCCCCCAGACCCCCCTGGGGCAGCCCCCGGGGCACGGGACCCCCGGCACGGCCACGTGAGTGTCCAAAAATATCCCAAAATTATCCCAAAATTATCCTAAAATATTCCTAAATTATCCTAAAATATCCTAAAATATCCCAAAGTAACCCCAGACCCCCCTGGGGCAGCCCCCGGGGCACGGGACCCCCGGCACTGCAACGTGAGTGTCCAAAATTTATCCTAAAATATTCCTAAATTATCCTAAAATATTCCTAAAATATCCCAAAATATCCCAAAGTAACCCCAGACCCCCCTGGGGCAGCCCCCGGGGCACGGGACCCCCGGCACGGCCACGTGAGTGTCCCAAAATATCCCAAAATTATCCTAGAATATCCTAAAATATTCCTAAATATCCCTGAAATATCCCAAAGTAACCCCAGACCCCCCTGGGGCAGCCCCCGGGGCACGGGACCCCCGGCACGGCCACGTGAGTGTCCAAAATTATCCTAAATTATCCTAAAATATTCCTAAAGTATTCCTAAATTATCCTAAAATATCCCTGAAATATCCTGAAATATCCCAAAATAACCCCAAACCCCCCCGGGGCACGGGACCCCCGGCACCGCCACGTGAGTGTCCTAAAATACCCAAAATTATCCCAAAAATATCCTAAAATATCATTAAAATATCATTAAAATGTCCTAAAATAACCCAAAATAACCCCAAACCCCCCCGGGGCACGGGACCCCCGGCACTGCCACGTGAGTGTCCCAAAATATCCCAAAATCACCCCAAAAATATCCTAAAATATCTTAAAAATATCATTAAAGTGTCCTAAAATACTCCAAAATAACCCCAAACCCCCCGGGGCACGGGACCCCCGGCACTGCCACGTGAGTGTCCCAAAATATCCCAAAATCACCCCAAAAATATCCCTAAAATATCTTAAAAATATCATTAAAATGTCCTAAAATACTCCAGAATAACCCCAAACCCCCCCGGGGCACGGGACCCCCGGCACAGCCACATGAGTGTCCAAAATACCCCAAAATTACCCCAAAAATATCCTTAAAATATCTTAAAATATCCTAAAATATCCTAAAATATCCCAAAATTACCCCAAACCCCCCCGGGGCACGGGACCCCCGGCACAGCAACGTGAGTGTCCCAAAATTACCCCAAAAATATCCTTAAAATATCATTAAAATATCCTAAAATATCCCAAAATAACCCCAGACCCCCCCTGGGGCAGCCCCCGGGGCACGGGACCCCCGGAACCGCCACGTGAGTGTCCCAAAATACCCCAAAATCACCCCAAAAATATCCTTAAAATATCTTAAAATATTCCTAAAATATCCCGAAATATCCCAAAATAACCCCAAACCCCCCCAGGGCACGGGACCCCCGGCACAGCCACGTGAGTGTCCAAAATATCCCAAAATTACCCCAAAAATATCCTAAAATATCTTAAAAATATCATTAAAGTGTCCTAAAATACTCCAAAATAACCCCAGACCCCCCCGGGGCACGGGACCCCCGGTACTGCAACGTGAGAGTCCAAAAATATCCCAAAATCACCCCAAAAATATCCTAAAATATCATTAAAATATCCTAAAATATTCCAAAATAACCCCAAACCCCCCGGGGCACGGGACCCCCGGCACCGCCACGTGAGTGTCCCAAAATACCCCAAAATTATCCTAAAATAACCCAAAAATATTCTAAAATATTCCTAAAATATCCCAAAAATATGGTAAAACAACCCCAGCCCAAAATTTTCCCCAAAAATTCCCATTTTTCACCCGTTTTTCCCCAAAAAATCCCATTTTTACCCCAATTTTCCCCTTTCTTTCCTTCAAATATTCCCATTTCCACCCTTATTTTTTACCCATTTCTTCCCTAAAAATTCCCAGATTTTAACCCCAAAATTTTCAATTTTTACCCATTTTTCCCCCATTTCCCCCATTGATTTTTTTCCCAAATTCCCCAATTTTAACCCCAAAAATTCCCATTTATTTTTTAACCATTTCCCCCATTTCTTCCCCAAAAATTCCCATTTTTCCCCAATTTCCCCTCAAAAATTCCCATTTTCCACCCATTCCCCCCCAATGATTTTTTCCCAAATTCTCGGATTTTAATCCCAGAAATTAAACTTTGCCCCATTTCCCCCATTTATTTCCCCCAAATTCTCCAACTTTAACCCCAAAAATCCCCATTGATTTTTCCCAAAAATCCCAGATTTTAACCCCAACATTTCCCGTTTATTCCCCCCCGAATTCCCCGACTTTAACCCCCCAACCCCCGTTCATTTTTCCCAAAATCCCAGATTTTAACCCCAAAAATCCCGGTTTTTTTCCCCCAAATTCTCCAATTTTAACCCCAAAAATCCCCATTGATTTTTCCCAAAAATCCCAGATTTTAATCCAAAAAATTCCCATTTTTTTCCCCCAAATTCCCCAATTTTAACCCCAAAAATCCCATTTATTTTTCCCCAAAATCCTCAATTTTAACCACAAAACCCCCCCTTGATTTTTCCCAAAAAATCCCAGATTTTAACCCAAAAAATCCCCATTTATTTCCCCCCAAACTCTCCGATTTTAACCCCAAAAATCCCATTTATTTCTCCCAAATTTTCCAATTTTAACCCCAAAAACCCGCATTGATTTTCCCCCCAAATTCCCCAATTTTAACCCCAACATTTCCTGTTTATTTCCCCCCAAATTCTCCAATTTTAACCCCAAAAATTCCCATTGATTTTTTCTCGAATTCCCGGATTTTAACCCCAAAAATTTCAATTTTTACCCATTTTTCCCCCATTTCCCCCATTGATTTTTTCTCAAATTCCCCAATTTTAACCCCAAAAATTCCCATTTATTTCCCCCAAATTCTCCAATTTTAACCCCAAAAATTCCCGTTTATTTCCCCCCAAATTGTCCAATTTTAACCCCAAAAATCCCCATTGATTTTCCCCCAAATTCTCCAATTTTAACCCCAAAATTCCCATTTATTCCCCCCAAATTCCCCAATTTTAACCCCCAATTTTAACAAAAACCCCCATTGATTTTTCCCAAAAATCCCAGATTTTAACCCCAAAAATTCCCATTGATTTTTTTCCTGAATTCCCGGAGTTTAACACCAAAAATTCCCATTGATTTTTTTCCCGAATTCCCGGATTTTAACCCCAAAAATTTCAATTTTTACCCATTTTTCCCCCATTCCCCTCACTGATTTTTTCCCGAGTTCCTGGATTTTAACCCCAAAAATCCCCATTGATTTTTCCCAAAAATCCCAGATTTTAATCCAAAAAATTCCCGTTTATTTTCCCCAAATTCCCCAATTTTAACCCCAAAAACCCCCACTGATTTTTCCCAAAAATCCCAGATTTTAACCCCAACATTTCCCGTTTATTCCCCCCCGAATTCCCCGACTTTAACCCCCCAACCCCCATTTATTTTTCCCAAAATCCCAGATTTTAACCCCAAAAATCCCGGTTTTTTTCCCCCAAATTCTCCAATTTTAACCCCAAAAATCCCCATTGGTTTTCCCCAAAAATCCCAGATTTTAACCCCAAGATTTCCCATTTATTCTCCCCCGATTTCCCCGGCTTTAACCCCCCAAAAACCCCGATTTATTTTCCCAAAATCCGTGATTTTCACCCCAAATCTCCCGCAGGAAGGAGCCCGGGCCAGGCCCCGCCCCCGCGGCCGGAGGGGGCGGAGCTTCGCTGCTCGGCCCCGCCCACGGCGCAAACCCCGCCCCCTCCCCCTCCCCCCCCTTCCCCGAGCCGAAGGGCGGAGCCGCGCAGGCCCCGCCCCTCCTCAATGGCCCCGCCCCCTTCGGGCCCGCCCCCGAGATCAAGGTGAGCAAAAAATGGGGGGAAAAAGGGGGATTTTGGGGAAATTGGGGTTAAAAACGGGGAAATTGGGGGAAAAACGGGGATTTTGGGGGGGAAAATGGGGATTTTGGGCAAATTGGGGTTAAAAACGGGGAAATTGGGGGGAAAAATGGGGAAATTGGGGAAATCGGGGTTAAAAATGGGGGGAAAATGGGGAAATTGGGGGTAAACGGGGAATTTGGGGGGAAAAATGGGGGAAAATTAGGATTTTGGGGTGAAAAATGGGGAATTTGGGGGGAAAAATGGGGATTTTGGGAAAATTCGGGAGGAAACTGGGGGGAAAAATGGGGATTTTGGGAAGAAAAATGGGGATTTTGGGGGGAAAAACGGGGAAATTGGGGGAAAAAATGGGGATTTTGGGGAAATTGGAGTTAAAAATGGGGATTTTGGGGGGAAAAATGGGGATATTGGGGAAAATTGGGGAAAAATGGGGAATTTGGGAAAATTTGGGTTAAAAATGGGGAAATTGGGGGGAGAAAATGGGGATTTTGGGGGGAAAAATGGGGAAATTGGGGGGAAAAATTGAGATTTTGGGGGGAAAAACGGGGATTTGGGGCAAAATGGGGGGAAAACCGGGGAATTTGGGGTGAAAAACGGGGAAATCGGGGGGAAAAATGGGGAATTTGGGGGGAAAATGGGGGTTTTGGGGAAATTGAGGGGAAAAATGGGGATTTTGGGGGGAAAAATGGGGGGAAAATGGGAAAATTGGGGGGAAAAATGGGGATTCTGAGGGGAAAAATGGGGATTTTTGGGGAAATTGAGGGGAAAACCGGGGATTTTGGGGTGAAAAATGGGGATTTTGGGGGAAAAAATGGGAATTTGGGGGAAATTAGGGGGAAAAATGGGAAATTGGGGGGAAAAATGGGGATTTTGGGGTGAAAAATGGGATTTTGGGGCGAAAAATTGAGATTTTTGGGGTAAAAATGGGGATTTTGGGGAACATTGGGGTGAAAAATTGGGAAATTGGGGTGAAAATGGGGAAATTGGGGGAAAAAATGGGGAAATTGTGGGGAAAAATGGGGATTTTGGGGGTAAAAAATGGGGATTATTGGTGGAAATTGGGGGGGAAAATGGGGATTTTGGGGATTTTGGGGGGAAAATCGGGGATTTTGGGGGGAAAAATGGGAATATTGGGGAAATTATGGGGAAAAATGGGGATTTTGGGCTGAAATTTTGGGATTTTGGGGAAATTGGGGGGAAAATGGGGAAGTTGGGGGGAAAATCGGGGATTTTGGGGAGAAAAAAGGGAATTTTTCGGGTAAATTTAAATTGTGGGGGAAAATGGGAATTTTGTGAAAAATTGGGAATTTTCGGGGGAAAAGAATGGGAATTTTGGGGAAAATAATGGTAATTTGGGGGGAAAATGGGAATTTTGGGGAAAAATTGGGATATTGGGGGGAAAATATTGGTAATTTTGGGGGAAAATGGGAATTTTGGGAGATAATTGGGAATTTTAGGGGATAATTGGGAATTTTGGGGGAAAATTTGGGAATTTTGGGGGATAATTGGAATTTTTGGGGAGAAAAAATGGGAATTTTGCGGGGAAATTTAAAATGTGGGGGGAAATGGGAATTTTCTGAAAAAACTGAATTTTGCAGGGAAAAGAATGGGAATTTTGGGGGAAAATTGGAAACTTTGGGGGGAAAATGGGAGGGAATTTTGGGGAAAAATTGGCAAATTTGGTGGATAATTGGGAATTTTGAGGGGAAAATGAGAATTTTGGGGGGAAATGGTAATTTTGGGGGATAATGAGAATTTTGGGGGATAATTGGGAATTTTGGTGGGAAATGGTAATTTTGGGGGGAAATGGTAATTTTGGGGGGAAAATAATGGTAATTTTGGGGGAAAGTTTGAATTTTGGGGGGAAAAGAACCGGAATTTTGGGGAAAAAGTGGGAATTTTGGGGGGAAAAGAATGGGAATTTGGGGGGAAATTGGGAATTTTGGGGAATAATTGGGAATTTTGGGGGGAAAAGAATGGGAATTTTGATGGAAAAAATGGAAATTTTGGGGGAAAACCCAGGAATTTCGTGCCAAAAGGTTGGGAATTTTGGGGTAAAAAACGGGAATTTTGTGAGGAAGGTGATTTTTGGGTGGAAAACTCGGGAATTTTGTGAATATTTGGGAATTTCAGCCGGAGCCGCTGAGCAGCCTCAAGTCGATGGCCGAGAGAGCCGCGATGGGGGCGGGGCTGGAGGAGCCGGGACCCCCCCTGCACCTGGGGGAGCGCGGTGAGACCCCAAAATCCCCCAAATTCACCCCAAAATCAGCCCCGACCCCCCTGCACCTGGGGGAGCGCGGTGAGACCCAAAAATCCCCCAAATTCACCCCAAAATCAGCCCCGACCCCCCTGCACCTGGGGGAGCGCGGTGAGACCCCCAAAATTAACCAAAATCCCCCAAATTCACCCCAAAATCAGCCCCGACCCCCCTGCACCTGGGGGAGCGCGGTGAGACCCCCAAAATCCCCCAAATTCACCCCAAAATCAGCCCCGACCCCCCCTGCACCTGGGGGAGCGCGGTGAGACCCCAAAATCCCCCAAATTCATCCCAAAATCAGCCCCAAAATCATCCCCCACCCCCCCTGCACCTGGGGGAGCGCGGTGAGACCCCCCCCAAAATTAACCAAAATCCCCCAAATTCACCCCAAAATCAGCCCCGACCCCCCCTGCACCTGGGGGAGCGCGGTGAGACCCCCCCCAAAATTAACCAAAATATCCTAAATTCACCCCAAAATCAGCCCCGACCCCCCTGCACCTGGGGGAGCGCGGTGAGACCCCCAAAATCCCCCAAATTCACCCCAAAATCAGCCCCGACCCCCCTGCACCTGGGGGAGCGCGGTGAGACCACCCCCAAAATTAACCAAAATCCCCCAAATTCACCCCAAAATCATCCCCGACCCCCCTGCACCTGGGGGAGCGCGGTGAGACCCCCAAAATCCCCCAAATTCACCCCAAAATCAGCCCCAAAATCAGCCCTGACCCCCCCTGCACCTGGGGGAGCGCGGTGAGACCCCCCCCAAAATTAACCAAAATCCCCCAAATTCACCCCAAAATCATCCCCGACCCCCCTGCACCTGGGGGAGCGCGGTGAGACCCCCCCCAAAATTAACCAAAATCCCCCAAATTCACCCCAAAATCAGCCCCAAAATCCCACCCAAATCCCCCCTAAACCCCCCAAAAATGACCCCCAAAATCCCCCTAAATCTCCCCAAACCTCCCAAAATCCCCCATAACTTCGCAAATCCCCCAAAGACCCCCAAATCCCCTTAAATCCCTCCCCAAATCCCCCCAAACCCACCCCAAGTCCCCCCAAAATCTCCCCAAATTCTTCCAAATCCCCCCAAATCCCCCTAAATTCCCCAAAAATGACCCCCAAAATCCCCTAAATCCCCCCAAACCTCCCGAAATCGTCTCAAATCTCACCCCAAAACCCCCTAAATCCCACCCAAAATCCCCCCTCACACCCCCCAAATCCCCCTAAACCCCCCCCAAAACTCCCCCAAAACCCCCCCAAAATCCTTCCAAATCTCCCCCCAAACTCCTCCAAAACCCCCCCAAATCCCCCCAATTCCCCTAAAGCCCCCAAATATCCGTCCCAAATCCCCCTCAAACCCCCCAAAATGCCCCCCAAACCCCCGCAAATCCCCCCAATTCCCCCCAAATCCCCTCCAAACTCCCCTAAATTCCCCCATAACCCCCCAAATCCCCCCAAAACCCCCCCCAAAATCCTTCCATATCCCCCCAAATCCCCCCAAAATCACCCCCAAATGCCCTGAAACCCCCTCAAAACCCCCTAAACTCCCCCAAAATCCCCCAAAACTCCCCCAAATCTCCCCCACATGCCCCCAAAATCCCCCCAAAACTCCCCCAAT
Source organism: Taeniopygia guttata (assembly GCF_048771995.1). Classification (NCBI taxonomy): domain Eukaryota; kingdom Metazoa; phylum Chordata; class Aves; order Passeriformes; family Estrildidae; genus Taeniopygia; species Taeniopygia guttata. The sequence continues at coordinate 791,999 of NC_133062.1, forward strand.
GCCCCCCAAACCCCCACAAATCCCCCCGTAACCTCCCCAAAATTTCCCTAAATCCCCTCAAACCCCAACAAAGTCCCCCAAATCCCCCCCAAATCCCCCCAAACTCCCCAAAATCCCCCCAATCCCCCCCAAATCCCCCCCTAAACCCCCCCAAATGCTCCCAAATCTCCCCCTAATCTTGCTTAAAATTCCCCCCAAACCCCCCAAATCCCCCTAACCCATTTCTCTCTCTCTCTCTCCCCAGAGCTGCTGCTGGGCCCCGGGGCCGCCCCCCCCAGCTCGGGGGTCCCGGGGGGGGTCCCGGGGGGGGTCCCGGGGGGGTCCCTGGGGGAGGTCAGCATCCCCCTGTCCCTGGGGGTCTGTCCCCTGGGCCCCCTGCCCCTGCCCAAGGAGCAGCTGTACCAGCAGGCGCTGCAGGAGCCCGCCTGGCACCACATGCCGCACCCCTCCGACTCCGAGAGGATCAGGTGGGGGCAGGAATCCCGAAATTCCCAAAATTCCCAAAAATTCCCCAAATTCGGGGGGTCCTGGGCGGGGTTTGGGGGGTTTTATTTGGGTTCGGAGCAGTTAAATTGAGATTTTTGGCACCACATGCCGCACCACTCCGACTCCGAGAGGATCAGGTGGGGGGGCAAATATTCCCAAAAAATCCCCAAATTCCCAAAATTACCGAAAAATAAAAAATTCCCAAAAATTCCCCAAATTCGGGGGGTCCTAGGTGAGTTTTGGGGGGTTATAGGGGGTTTTTTGGGGTTTCGGAGCAGTTAAATTGAGATTTTTTTTGATTTTTTTGGGGTTTCAGAACAGTTAAATTGAGATTTTTTTGGGTTTTCAGAGTAGTTAAATTGAGATTTTTTTGGGGATTTTTTGGGATTTTTTTGGGGATTCAGAGTAGTTAAATTGAGATTTTTGGGGATTTTTTTCGGGGTTTCAGAGCAGTTAAATTGAGATTTTTGGGATTTTTTTTTGTCATTTGTTCTCCTGTATCTTGGATTTAGATACAGGAGATACAGGGTCAGGTGGGGATCCCAAAAATTCCCGAAATTTGGGATGTCCTGGGTGAGGTTTGGGGGGTTTTATTTGGGTTCGGAGCAGTTAAATTGAGATTTTTGGGGGATTTTTGGCACCACATGCCACACCCCTCCGACTCCGAGAGGATCAGGTGGGGGCAGGAATTCCCAAAATCCTGAAATTACCAAAAAATCCCAAAATTCGGGGGGTCCTGGACGGGGTTTGGGGCGATTACAGTGGGATTTTGGGCAGTTATAGGGGGTTTTTTGGGGTTTCGGAGCAGTTAAATTGAGATTTTTGGGGCGTTTTTTGAGTCATTTCTTGTCCTATATTTTGGATTAAGACAGGGTGAGGTAGAGATCCCCAAATTCCCAAAAATTCCCAAAAATTCCCCAAATTCGGGGGGTCCCGGGTGGGGTTTGGGGGGTTTTATTTGGGTTTGGAGCAGTTAAATTGAGATTTTTGGCACCACATGCCGCACCCCTCCGACTCCGAGAGGATCAGGTGGGGGCACGAAATTCCCAAAAATCCCGAAATTCCCAAAAATTCACAAAATTTCGGGGGGTTTTGGGGAGTTATAGGGGTTTTTTTGGGGTTTCAGAGCACTTAAATTGAGATTTTTGGCACCACATGCCGCACCCCTCAGACTGTGGGTCCCCAGATTCCCGAAAATTTGCAAAATTCCCAAAAATTCCCCAAATTCGGGGGGTCCTGGGTGGGGTTTGGGGCGTTTCGTTTGGGTTCGGAGCAGTTAAATTGAGATTTTTGGGGATTTTTTGGTCATTTCTAGTCCTGTATCTTGGATTTAGAGAGGATTAGGTGGGGATCCCCAAATTCCCAAAAATTCCCAAAATTTTGGGGGGTTTTGTGGAGTTATAGGGGTTTTTTTGGGGGTTTCAGAGCAGTTAAATTGAGATTTTTGGCACCACATGCCGCACCCCTCCGACTCCGAGAGGATCAGGTGGGAATCCCGAAAATTCCAAAAAAATCCCAAAATCCCGAAATTCCCAAAAATTCCCAAAATTCGGGGGGTCCTGGGTGAGGTTTGGGGGGTTTTATTTGGGTTCGGAGCAGTTAAATTGAGATTTTTGGGGATTTTTGGCACCACATGCCACACCCCTCAGACTGTGGGTCCCAAAAAATCCAAAAATCCCGAAATTCCCAAAAATTCCCAAAATTCAGAGGGTCCTGGGTGCAGTTCGGGGCAGTCACAGTGGGATTTAGGGGGGTTATAGGGGGTTTTTTGGGGTTTCGGAGCACTTAAATTGAGATTTTTGGGGGTTTTTGGCACCACATGCCGCACCCCTCCGATTCCGAGAGGATCAGGTGGGGGGCACGAAAATTCCCAAAAATCCTGAAAATCCCAAAATTTGGGGGGTCCTGGGCGGGGTTTGGGGCAGTTACAGTGGGATTTTGGGCGGTTATAGGGGGTTTTTTGGGGTTTCGGAGCGATTAAATTGAGATTTTTTTTGGTTTTCACAGCAGTTAAATTGAGATTTTTTTGGGTTTTTAAGAGCGGTTACATTGAGATTTTTGGGGATTTTTTTGGGGTTTCAGAGCAGTTAAATTGAGATTTTTGGGGATTTTTGGCACCACATGCTGCACTCTTTGGACTCCAAGAGGATCAGATCAAGTAGGGATCCCCAAAAATCCCGAAAATCCCAAAAATTCCCAAAATTCGGGGGGTCCTGCACAGGGTTTGGGGCGGTTACAGTGGGATTTTGGGGGCTTATAGGGGTTTTTTTGGGGTTTCGGAGCAGTTAAATTGAGATTTTTGGCACCACATGCCGCACCCCTCCGACTGTGGGTCCCCAAATTTCCGAAAATTCGCAAAATTCCCAAAAATTCCCCAAATTCGGGGGGTCCCGCGCAGGGTTTGGGGGGGTTACAGGGTTTTTTTTGGGGTTTCAGAGCAGTTAAATTGAGATTTTTGGGGGTTTTTTTGGTCATTTTTTGTCCTTTATCTTGGATTCACAGAGGGTCAGGTGCGAATCCCAAAAATCCCAAAATTCCCCAAATTCGGGGGGTCCCGCGCGGGGTTTGGGGCGGTTACAGGGCTTTTTTTGGGGTTTCAGAGCAGTTAAATTGAGATTTTTGGCACCACATGCCGCACCCCTCCGACTCCGAGAGGATCAGGTGGGGGCAGGAATTCCCAAAAATCCTGAAAATCCCAAAATTTGGGGGGTCCTGGGAGGGGTTTGTGGGGGTTACAGTGAGATTTTGGGCTGTTATAGGGGTTTTTTTGGGGTTTCAGAGCGATTAAATTGAGATTTTTTTGGGTTTTCAGAGCAGTTAAATTGAGATATTTTTGGGTTTTTAAGAGCGGCTACATTGAGATTTTTGGGGATTTTTTTGGGTTTCAGAGCAGTTAAATTGAGATTTTTGGGTTTTCAGAGCAGTTAAATTGAATTTTTTTTGGGTTTTCAGAGGAGTTAAATTGAGATTTTTGGGGTTATTTTTTGGTCATTTCTTGTTCTGTGTCTGGGATTCTTAGAGGATCAGGTGGGGATCCTGGAAAATCCCCAAATTCCCGAAATTCCCAAAAATTCCCCAAATTCGGGGGGTCCCGGGCGGGGTTTGGGGGGTTTTATTTGGGTTCAGAGCAGTTAAATTGAGATTTTTGGCACCACATGCCGCACCCCTCCGACTCTGAGATCAGGTGGGCATCCCCAAAAATCCCGAAAAATCCTAAAAATCACAAAATTCCCAAAAATTCCCCAAATTCGGGGGGTCCTAGGCGGGCTTTGGGGGGTTTTGTTTGGGTTCGGAGCAGTTAAATTGTGATTTTTGGGGGATTTTTGGCACCACATGCCGCACCCCTCTGACTGTGGGTCCCCAAATTCCCGAAAATTCACAAAAATTCACAAAAATTCACAAAATTCAGGGGGTCCTGCGTGGGGTTTGGGGGGGTTACAGGGGTTTTTTTGGGGTTTTGGAGAAGTTAAATTGAGATTTTTGGGGATTTTATTGTAATTTCTTGTCCTATATAGTGGGTTTAGAGAGGGTCAGGTGGGGATCCCGAAATTCCCAAAATTTCGGAGGTTTTTGGGGAGTTATACGGGTTTTTTGGGGTTTCAGAGCACTTAAATTGAGATTTTTGGGGGATTTTTTGGGTCATTTCTAGTCCTATATTTTGGATTTAGAGAGGATCAGGTGGGGATGCCAAAAGATCCCGAAATTCCCAAAAATTCCCCAAATTTGGGGGGTCCTAGGCGGGGTTTGGGGCAGTTATAGGGGTTTTTTGGGGGTTTCAGAGCACCTAAATTGCAATTTTTGGGAATTTTTTGGTCATTTTTTGTTCTGTATCTTGGATTCAGAGAGGGATCAGGTGGGGATCCCAAAAATTCCCAAATTCCCGAAATTCCCAAAAATTCCCCAAATTCGGGGGGTCCTGGGTGGGGTTTGGGGGGTTTTATTTGGGTTCGGAGCAGTTAAATTGAAATTTTTGGGGATTTTTTTTGGGGTTTCAGAGCAATTAAATTGAGATTTTTTTGGGTTTTCAGAGCAGTTAAATTGAGATTTTTGCGAATTTTTGGGGGTTTCAGAGCAGTTAAATTGAGATTTTTTTGGGGGTTTTTCAGAGCAGTTAAATTAAATTTTTTTTGGAGTTTCAGAGCAGTTAAATTGCAATTTTTTGGGTTTTTTTGGGGGGGATTCAGAGCAGTTAAATTGCGATTTTTGGGGACTTTTTGGGGGTTTTCAGAGCAGTTAAATTGCGATTTTTGTGGATTTTTTGGGGGGATTCAGAGCAGTTAAATTTAAATTTTTTTGGGGGGATTCAGAGCAGTGAAATTGAGATTTTTTTGGGGACTTTTTTAGGGTTTTCAGTGCACTTAAATTGCGATTTTTGCCTTTTTTAGCCCCACATCCCCACCTCTCCCCCTGGGCTGCCTCACCCAGGGTTTCCCCAAACCCATTATTTATTTTATTGTGTTTTTGCCCGTTTCTGGCCGTTTTTGACCCAAATTTTGTGTTTTTTCCCCCAGGCAGTACCTGCCCCGGAACCCGTGTCCCACTCCCCCGTACCACCACCAGCTGCCCCCGCCCCACTCGGACACCGTGGAGTTCTACCAGCGCCTCTCCACCGAGACCCTCTTCTTCATCTTCTACTACCTGGAGGTGCCAAAATCCCAAAAATTCACCCCAAAATCCGGGAATTAGAAAAATCCCAAAAACTGCCCCAAAATCGGAAAAAAAACGGGGAAAAAATACCCAAAACGGCCCCAAAATTCACCCCAAAGGAGATTTCAGAGGGTTCTCCGGACCCTCTTCTTCATCTTCTACTACCTGGAGGTGCCAAAATCCCCAAAATTCACCCCAAAATACGGGAGGGACAAAAATCCCAAAAACCTGAAAAAAAACGGGGAAAAAATACCCAAAACCGGAAAAAAAACGGGGAAATAATGGCCAAAACAGCCCCAAAATTCACTTCAAAGGAGCTTTTAGAGGCTTCTCCAGAGCCAAAATCCCCAAAATTCAACCCAAAATCCCAAAAATTCACCCCAAAATACGGGAGGGACAAAAACTGCCCCAAAATAGGAAAAAAAACGGGGAAAAAATGCCCAAAACGGCCCCAAAATCGCCCCCAAGGAGCTTTTAGAGGCTTCTCCAGAGCCAAAATCCCCAAAATTCAACCCAAAATCCCAAAAATCCACCACAAAATCCCAAAAATTCACCCCAAAATCCCAAATATGCACCCCAAAATCCTGGGATTCCCAAAATTCCCTAAAACTGCCAAAAAATGGGAAAAAAAAATGCCCAAAACGGCCCCAAAATCGCCCCCAAAGGAGATTTCAGAGGGTTCTCCAGAGCCTCTTCTTCATCTTCTGGTCCCTGGAGGTGCCAAAATCCCCCAAATTCACCCCAAAATACGGACGGGACAAAAACCCCAAAAACCTGAAAAAAAACGGGGAAAAAATCCCGAAAACTGCCCCAAAATCAGAAAAAAAACAGGGAAAAAATGCTCAAAATGGCCCCAAAATCGCCCCAAAAGGAGATTTCAGAGGGTTCTCCAGAGCCAAAATCCCCAAAATTCACCCCAAAATCTGGGAGGGACAAAAACCCCAAAAACTGCCCCAAAATCGGAAAAAAAACGGGGAAAAAATCCCGAAAATGGCCCTAAAATGGCCCCCAAAGGAGATTTTAGAGGCTTCTCCAGAGCCTCTTCTTCATCTTCTACTACCTGGAGGTGCCAAAATCCCAAAAATTCACCCCAAAATACGGGAGGGACAAAAACCTCAAAAACCTGAAAAAAAATGGGGAAAAAATACCCAAAACGGCCCCAAAATTCACCTCAAAGGAGCTTTTAGAGGCTTCTCCAGAGCCAAAATCCCCAAAATTCACCCCAAAATTCCCCAAATTCACCCCAAAATCCCAAATATGCACCCCAAAATCCTGGGATTCCCAAAATTCCCTAAAACTGCCCAAAAATGGGAAAAAATGCCCAAAACGGCCCCAAAATTCACCTCAAAGGAGCTTTTGAGGCTTCTCCAGAGCCTTTTCTTCATCTTCTACTACCTGGAGGTGCCAAAATCCCCCAAATTCACCCCAAAATCCGGGAGGGACAAAAACCCCAAAAACCTGAAAAAAAACGGGGAAAAAATGCCCAAAATCGGAAAAAAAATGGGGAAATAATGGCCAAAACAGCACCAAAATTCACTTCAAAGGAGCTTTTAGAGGCTTCTCCAGAGCCAAAATCCCCCAAATTCACCCCAAAATCCGGGAGGGACAAAAACCCAAAAACTGCCCCAAAATCGGAAAAAAAACGGGGAAAAAATGCCCAAAACGGCCCCAAAATTCACCTCAAAGGAGATTTCAGAGGCTTCTCCGGAGTCTCTTCTTTATCTTCTGGTCCAAAATCCCCCAAATTCACCCCAAAATCCTGAAAATTTATCCCAAAATCCCAAATATTCACCCCAAAATCCTGGGATTCCCAAAATTCCCTAAAACTGCCCAAAAATGGGAAAAAAAATGCCCAAAACGGCCCCAAAATTCACCTCAAAGAAGCTTTTGAGGCTTCTCCAGAGCCTCTTCTTCATCTTCTGGTCCCTGGAGGTGCCAAAATCCCAAAAATTCACCCCAAAATCCGGGAGGGACAAAAACCCCAAAAACTGCCCAAAATCGGAAAAGAAATCCCGAAAACGGCCCCAAAATCGCCCCCAAAGGAGCTTTTAGAGGCTTCTCCAGAGCCTTCTCTTCGTTTTCTGCTCCAAAATCCTCAAAATTCACCCCAAAATCCTGAAAATTTATCCCAAAAACCCGAAAATTGACCCCAAAATCCTGGGATTCCCAAAATTCCCTAAAACTGCCCCAAAATGGGAAAGAAAATGCCCAAAATGGCCCCAAAATTCACCTCAAAGGAGCTTTCAGAGGCTTCTCCAGACCCTTTTCTTCATCTTCTACTACCTGGAGGTGCCAAAATCCCCCAAATTCACCCCAAAATCCGGGAGGGACAAAAACCCCAAAAACCTGAAAAAAAACGGGGAAATAATGGCCAAAACGGCCCCAAAATCGCCCCCAAAGGAGCTTTTAGAGGCTTCTCCAGAGCCAAAATCCCCAAAATTCAACCCAAAATCCCAAAAATTCACCACAAAATCCCAAAAATTCACCCCAAAATCCGGGAAGGACAAAAACCCCAAAAACCTGAAAAAAAACGGGGAAAAAATACCCAAAACAGCCCCAAAATCGCCCCCAAAGGAGCTTTAGAGGCTTCTCTAGAGCCAAAATCCCCAAAATTCAACCCAAAGTCACAAAAATTTATCCCAAAATCCCAAAAATTCACCCCAAAATCCCAAAAATTCACCCCAAAATCCTGGGATTCCCAAAATTCCCTAAAACTGCCCAAAAATGGGGAAAAAAATGCCCAAAACGGCCCTAAAATCGCCCCCAAAGGAGCTTTTGAGGCTTCTCCAGAGGCTTTTCTTCATTTTCTGCACCAAAATCCCCCAAATTCACCCCAAATTCTCGAAAATTTACCCAAAATCCCCAAAATTTACCCCAAAATCCCGGGATTCCCAAAATTCCCTAAAACTGCCCAAAAATGGGAAAAAAAACGGGGGAAAGATGCCCAAAACGGCCCCAAAATTCACCCCAAAATCCCAAAAATTCACCCCAAAATCCCAAAAATTCACCCAGGAAAACTCCAAATATTCGGGGTAAAATTTGGAATATTCGGGATAAAATTTGAAATATTCGGGGTAAAATTTAGAATATTCGGGGTAAAATTCAGAATATTCAGGATAAAATTTGTCAATTATTGAGGATAAAATTTGGAATATTTGGGATAAAATTTGGGATTTTTTTGGAGTGTTTCTGTGGGATTTTTTTGGGGTGTTTCTGTGGGATTTTTTTGGGGTGTTTCTGTTGGATTTTTTTGGGGTGTTTCTGTCAAATTTTGGGGTGCCGAATTTGAATATTTTTTGGGGTTCCCAGGGCACGAAGGCGCAGTACCTGGCGGGATTTTGGGGGCGGATTTTGGGATTTTTTTGGGGTGTTTCTGTAGGATTTTGGGTGCGTATTTTGGGATTTTTTTGGGGTTTTTCTGTGGGATTTTTTCGGGGTGTGTCTGTAGGATTTTGGGGTGTGAATCCCATATTTTGGGGTGCTGATTTTGGGGATTTTGGCTATTTTTGGGTCCCCAGGGCACGAAGGCGCAGTACCTGGCGGCGAAGGCGCTGAAGAAGCAGTCGTGGCGTTTCCACACCAAGTACATGATGTGGTTCCAGCGGCACGAGGAGCCCAAAACCATCACCGACGAGTTCGAGCAGGTGGGGCGGAAATTCCCAAATTCCCGGAAAAAATTCCCAAATTCCCAGCTAAATCCCCTCTGGAATAACCCAATCACACAAATTCCCGGCAAAAATTTCCAAATTCCCAGCAAAATTCCCAGCAAAAATTCCCAGCAAAAATTCCCAGCAAAATTTCCCAAAATTCCCAGCAAAATCCCCTCTGCAATAACCCAATCACACAAATTCCCAGCAAAAATTCCCAAAATTCCCAGCAAAAATTCCCGAAATTCCCAGCAAAAATTCCCAGCAAAAATTCCCAAATCCCCAGCAAAATTCCCAGCAAAAATTCCCAAATTCCCAGCAAAATCCCACCTGGAATAACCCAATTGCAAAAATTCCCAGCAAAAATGCCCAAAATTCCCAGTAAAAATGCCCAAAATTCCCAGCAAAAATTCCCAAAATTCCCAACAAAAATTTCCAGCAAAAATTCCCAAAATTCCCAGCAAAATTCCCAGCAAAAATTCCCAGCAAAATTCCCAGCAAAAATTCCCAAAATTCCCAGCTAAATCCCCTCTGCAATAACTCAATTGCCAAAATTCCCAGCAAAATTCCCAAAATTCCCAGAAAAATCCCCTCTGCAATAACCCAATTACCCAAATTCCCAGCAACATTCCCAAAATTCCCAGCAAAAATTCCCCAAATTCCCAACTAAATTCCCAGCAAAAATTCCCAGCAAAAATTCCCAAAATTCCCAGCTAAATTCCCAAAATTCCCAGCAAAAATTCCCAAAATTCCCAGCAAAATCCGCTCTGCAATAACCCAATTCCCCAAATTCCCAGCAAAAATTCCCAAATTCCCAGCAAAAATTCCCAAAATTCCCAGCAAAATTACCAAATTCCAAGCAAAATTCCCAGCAAAAATTCCCAAAATTCCCAGCAAAAATTCCCAAATTCCCAGCAAAAATTCCCAAAATTCCCGGCAAAAATTCCCAAAATTCCCAGCAAAATTCCCAAAGTTCACAGCTAAATCCCCTCTGGAATAACCCAATTCCACAAATTCCCAGCAAAAATTCCCAAAATTCCCAGCAAAAATTCCCAGCAAAAACTCCCAAAATTCCCAGCAAAATCCCCTCGTGAATAACCCAATTCCCAAAATTCCCAGAAAAATTCCCAAAATCCTGGTCGAATCCCGCCCAGAATTCCCAGATTCCCAGCAAAATTCCCAAAATTCCCAGCAAAAATTCTCAAAATTCCCAGCAAAAATTCCCAAAATTCCCAGCAAAAACTCCCAAAATTCCCAGCTAAATCCCCTCTGAAATAACCCAATTCCACAAATTCCCAGCAAAAATTCCCAAAATTCCCAGCAAAAACTCCCAAAATTCCCAACTAAATTCCCAGCAAAAATTCCCAGCAAAAATTCCCAGCAAAAATTCCCAAAATTCCCAGAAAAATCCCCTCTGCAATAACCCAATTACCCAAATTCCCAGCAACATTCCCAAAATTCCCAGCAAAAATGCCCAAAGTTCCCAGCAAAAATTCCCAAAATTCCCAGCAAAAATTACCAAAATTCCCAGCAAAAATGCCCAAAATTCCCAGCAAAAATTCTTAAAATTCCCAGAAAAAAATTCCCAAAATTCCCAGCAAAAATTTCCAAAGTTCCCAGCAAAATTCCCAGCAAAAATTCCCAAAATTCCCAACAAAAATTCCCAAAATTCCCAGCAAAAATTCCCAAATTCCCAGCAAAAATTCCCAAAATTCCCAGCAAAATTCCCAAAATTCCCAGAAAAATTCCCAAAATTCCCAGAAAAAAAATTCCCAAATTCCCAGCAAAATCCCCTCTGGAATAACCCAATTGCCAAAATTCCCAGCAAAAATTCCAAAAATTCCCGGTCGAATCCCACCCAAAATTCCCAAATTCCCTGCAAAATCCTGCTTTGAATTCCCCAAAATACCCCAAATTCCTGCTCGGAATTCCCAAATTCCCACCCGAAATTCCCAAAATTCCCCAAATTCCCGCTCGGAATTTCCAAAATTCCTAACAAAATCCCCTCTGGAATAACCCAATTCCCAGCAAATTCCCACCTCAAATTCCCTGTAAAATCCTGCTTGGAAATCCCCAAATTCGTGGCAAAATCCCACCCGGAATTCCCAAATTAATTCCCAGCAAAATTCCCAAATTTCTGAAAGAATCCTCCCTGGAATTCCCAAAATCCCGGCAAAACACCACCCAGAATTCCCAAATTTCCAGAAAAATCCCCCCCTGGAATTCCCAAAATCCCAGAAAAATCCCACCTGGAATTCCCAAAATTCCCCAAATTCCTGGAAAAATCCCACCTGGAATTTCAGAATTATCTCAAATTCCCACCTGGAATCCCAAATTTTCCAAAATTCCCACCTGGAATTCCCAAAATTCCCACCCAAAATTCCCAAATTTTCCCAATCCCATAAAAAATCCCGACCCAGGACACAAAAAAATCAGATTTTAATTCAAATTTTAATGGGAATTTGTAAATAAAGTGGATTGGGAGCCCCGAAATTCCCACCTGGATCCCAAAATTTTCACCTGGATCCCGAAATTCCCCCTGAAATCCCAAAATTTCCACCTGGATCCCGAAATTCCCCCCTGAAATCCCAAAAAATTCCATCTGGATCCCAAAAATCCCCCAAAAAAATCCAAAAAAATCCTCAAAATCCTCTAAAATCCCCCCAAAAAATCGGATTTTCGTGGGGTTCTTTTGGGGGTGGGGGTTTTTGGGGACCCCAAATCGTTTTTTGGGGGTTCCCCAAATTCCTGCACCCCAAAATTTTTAATTGAACCCCAAAATCCATTCCAAAATCCCAAAAATTCCCCTAAATGTGCAAAAAATACCAAGAAATCCCCTAAAATCCCACCCAAAATTTGGATTTTCGTGGGGGTTTTTTTGGGGTGGGTTTTTGGGGACCCCAAATCGTTTTTTGGGGGGTTCCCCAAATTCCTGCACCCCAAAATTTCCATTTACACCCCAAAATCCATTCCAAAATCCCCAAAAATTCCCTTAAATCGCAAAAAATGCCCTAAAATCCCCCCCAAAATCAGATTTTCTCGGGGTTTTTTTTGGGGTGGGGGTTTCTGGGGACCCCAAATCGTTTTTTGGGGTACCCTTGACCCCCCTGCACCCAAAATTTTCATTTGGACCCCAAAATCCTTCTTGAAATTCCAAAAATTTTCCTTTAAACTTCCAGAAATCCCAAAAATTGCCCTAAAAATCCCCAAAATCCCCTAAAATTCCGCCCCAAATTCGGATTTTCATGGAGTTTTTTTGGGGTGGGGTTTTTGTGAACGCCCAGTTATTTTTTTGGGGGGTTCCCCAAATTCCTGCACCCCAAAATTTTCATTTTCACCCCAAAATCCCCAAAAATTCCCTTAAATTGCAAAAAACTCCTTAAAATCCCTCCCCAAAATCCGATTTTCTCGGGGTTTTTTTTGGGGCGGGGGTTTTTGGGAACCCCAAATTGGTTTTGGGGGGTTCCCCAAATTCCTGCACCCCAAAATTTTCATTTACACCCCAAAATCCATTCCAAAATCCCAAAAAAATTCCCTTAAATTGCAAAAAATGCCCTAAAATCCCCCCCAAATTCGGATTTTCGTGGGTTTTTTTTTGGGGTGGGGGTTTTTGGGGACCCCAAATCGTTTTTTGGGGGTTCCCCAAATTCCTGCACCCCAAAATTTTCATTTTCACCCCAAAATCCCCAAAAATTCCCTTAAATCGCAAAAAACGCCCTAAAATCCCCCCCCAAAATCGGATTTTCGTGGGGTTTTTTTTGGGCTGGGGGTTTTTGGGGACCCCAATTTATTTTTTGGGGTCCCCCTGACCCTTCCTGCCCCCCAAAATTCCGCAGGGCACTTACATCTACTTCGACTACGAGAAGTGGGGGCAGCGCAAGAAGGAAGGATTCACCTTCGAGTATCGGTACCTGGAGGACCGAGACCTGCAGTGAGGGACCCCAAAATCCCCCAAAAAAACCCCAAAAAAACCCCAAAAAAACCCTTTGCATGCCCCGGGGGGGGTCAAACCAGCGGCACCCCCAAACCCCCTCAGCTTCACCCCAAATTTCCCCCTCCCGCCGGTTTTTTTTGGGGTTAAAAACGACAAAAAAACACCAAAAAAAAGGAAATTTTGGGGGATTTTTTTGGTTTTTTTGGGGTTTTTGGGGAGGGGTCCCCGGGGGGGTTTTGGGGTTTTTCTCCCCCCCCCACCCCCCCTCAGCAGTTGATGATATTTTTCGTAAAGTTATTTTCATTTTGGAAAATATTTATGAATAAATAGTTTTATATCAGAGTTTGTTGTGGGGGGAGGGAATTTTTTTGGGGGTTTTGGTTTCCTAAAAAAATCTTCTTTGCGCCCCAAAATTTGGGAGTTTCAGCCGTTCCTCCTTTCACCAAAAATCTTTTTTTTTCCCTTCGGAATTTTGGGGTTGATCCCCCCCAAAAAATGTTTTGGGCTGTTCCAGCCCAGGGGGGTTTGAAAAGGGACTGGGAGGTTCCACTGCATTTGGGGGGGGGGGGATTTTGGGGGGTCCAGATGAATTTTGGGGGGTTCCAAGTGGATTTTGGGGGTCCCAGGTGAACTTTGGGGGGTTCCAGGTGAATTTTTGGGTTTTTTAGGTGGATTTTAGGGGTTCCAGGTGGATTTTGGGGGTCCCAGGTGGATTTTTGGGGGTTCCAGGTGGATTTTGGGGGGTCCCAGGTGAATTTTGGGGTTTCTCAGGTGGATTTTTGGGTCTCTCAGGTGAATTTTTGGGTTTTTTAGGTGAATTTTGGGGGTTCCAGGAAAATTTTGGATCTCACAGGTGATTTTTGGGGGTTCCAGGTAAATTTGGGGCTTCTCAAGTGAATTTTGGGGGGTTCCAGGTGAATTTTGGGGTTTCTCAGGTGAATTTTGGGGGTTCCAGGTGGATTTTGGGGGTCCCAGGTGAATTTTGGGGGGTTCCAGGAAAATTTTGGGGTCTCTCAGTTGAATTTTGGGTGTCTCAGATGGATTTTGGGGGTTCCAGGTGAATTTTGGGGTCTCTCAGGTGAATTTTGGGGTACCTTTCGGCCCCCCCCGCGCCAGCCGCGGGTGGAACTGTCCATTACCGATTTTTGGTGTTTCTCAGGTGTATTTTGGGGTGTCTCACATGAATTTTGGGGGGTTTTTGGGCCCCCCCCGCGCCAGCCGCGGGTGGAACTGTCCATTACCGATTTGGGGTGTCTCAGGTGAATTTTGGGGTGTCTCAGGTGAATTTTGGGGTGTCTCAGGTGAATTTTCGGTCTCTCAGGTGTATTTTGGGGTCTCTCAGGTAAATTTTGGGGTCTCTTACGTGAATTTTGGGGGGTTTTTGGGCCCCCCCTGCGCCAGCCGCGGGTGGAACTGTCCATTACCTATTTGGGGGGTTCCAGGTGAATTTTGGGGTGTCTCAGGTGAATTTTTGGTCTCTCAGGTGAATTTTGGGTCACTCAGGTGTATTTTGGGGTGTCTCAGGTGGATTTTGGGGTACCTTTCGTCCCCCCCCGTGCCAGCCGCGGGTGGAACTGTCCATTACCTATTTGAGGTCTCTCAGGTGAATTTTGGGGTCTCTCAGGTGAATTTTGGGGGTTCCAGGTGTATTTTGGGGTGTCTCAGGTGGATTTTGGGGTGTCTCAGGTGGATTTTGGGGTGTCTCAGGTGAATTTTGGGGTGTCTCAGGTGAATTTTGGGGTGTCTCAGGTGAATTTTGGGGTGTCTCAGGTGGATTTTGGGGTGATTTTCGTCCCCCCCGCGCCAGCCGCGGGTGGAACTGTCCATTACCTATTTGGGGTGTCTCAGGTGAATTTTGGGGTCTCTCAGGTGGATTTTGGGGTACCTTTCGCCCCCCGCGCCAGCCGCGGGTGGAACTGTCCATTACCGATTTTGGTGTTTCTCAGGTGAATTTTGGGGTGTCTCAGGTGGATTTTGGGGTGTCTCAGGTGAATTTTGGGGTACCTTTCGGCCCCCCCTGCGCCAGCCGCGGGTGGAACTGTCCATTACCAATCTGGGGGGGGTCCAGGTGGTTTTGGGGTCTCTCAGGTGAATTTTGGGGTGTCTCAGATGAATTTTGGGGTCTCTCAGTTGAATTTTGGGGGTCCCAGGTGGATTTTGGGGGTTCCAGGTGAATTTTTGGGGTGTCTCAGGTGGATTTTGGGGTGTCTCAGGTGAATTTTGGGGTGTCTCAGGTGGATTTTGGGGTACCTTTCGGCCCCCCCCGCGCCAGCCGCGGGTGGAACTGTCCATTACCGATTTTTGGTGTTTCTCAGGTGGATTTTGGGGTGATTTTCATCCCCCCCCGCGCCAGCCGCGGGTGGAACTGTCCATTACCGATTTTTGGTGTTTCTCAGGTGAATTTTGGGGTGTCTCACATGAATTTTGGGGTGATTTTCGGCCCCCCCCGCGCCAGCCGCGGGTGGAACTGTCCATTACCGATTTTTGATGTTCCAGATGAATTTTGGGGTGTCTCAGGTGGATTTTGGGGTACCTTTCGGCCCCCCCCGCGCCAGCCGCGGGTGGAACTGTCCATTACCGATTTTTGGTGTTTCTCAGATGATTTTTGGGGTCTCTTACGTGAATTTTGGGGGGTTTTTGGGCCCCCCCCGCGCCAGCCGCGGGTGGAACTGTCCATTACCGATTTTTGGTGTTTCTCAGGTGAATTTTGGGGTCTCTCAGGTGGATTTTGGGGCGTTTTTCGGCCCCCCCCGCGCCAGCCGCGGGTGGAACTGGCTGTTGTAGGGCCGCTGCCGTTCCGGGGGGGGGTCCCGGGCGGATTTTTGGGGGGTCCCGGTGGATTTTTGGGGGTCCCGGAGCCCCCTCAGCAGCTCCCGGCTCCGCTCCGCCTCCGCCGCCTCCCGGGCCCGGCGCTGCCGCCGCAGCTCCGCCAGCCTGCGGGGTAATTAGCGCTAATTAGTGCTAATTAGGGACCCCTCGGGGGGTGGAACAGCAGGGGAAAGAATGGGATATTCATTAATGAGTAATTAGCTAATTACCATATGCTTAAAGCGGTAATTAACACCAATTAAATTGGTAATTAGCTGTAATTAATGTGTAATTAGCACTAATTAACGATGTAATTAAGGGTAATTAATTAGCAGTGATTAGGGGAAAGGGTTAAAAATAAGGGGATTAAATTCCTAACACAACAATAAGAAATAATGGTAATTAGATATTAATTAAGGGATTAATTCATTAAGGGGTTAATTAGCACAAAGGGAGGGGTTATTATTTTAATAATAATATAATTTAAATTATTATAATTTACTATAATATATTATAATTATATTATATAATTTATTAAATTATTATAATTTAAATTATCCCCCAGTTTTAGGGGGATAATTTAAATTTTAGGGGGTTCAAATCCCAGTTTTAGAAGTAACAAAAATTAATTTTGGAGGAGTTAAAATTTCATTTTAAGGGGATAATTTTTAGGGGTAAAGCCCCGGTTTTGGAGGGGTTAAAACCCCAAATTTGGGGGATTTCACCCCAATTTAGGAGGGGATAAATCCCCAAATTCGGGGGATTTCACCCCAATTTAGGAGGGGTTAAATCCCCAAATTTGGGGGGTCACACCCCAATTTAGGAAGGGATAAATCCCCAAATTTGGGGGATTTCACCCCAATTTAGGAAGGGATAAAACCCCAAATTTGGGGGGGATTTCACCCCAATTTAGGATGGATTAAATCCCCAAATATGGGGGATTTCACCCCAATTTAGGAAGGGTTAAAACCCCAAATTTGGGGGGTCACACCCCAATTTAGGAAGGGATAAATCCCCAAATTTGGGGGGATTTCACCCCAATTTAGGAAGGGATAAATCCCCAAATTTGGGGGATTTCACCCCAATTTAGGAAGGGATAAATCCCCAAATTTGGGGGATTTCACCCCAATTTAGTAAGGGCTAAATCCCCAAATTTAGGGGTCACACCCCAATTTAGGATGGATTAAAACCCCAAATTTGGGGGATTTCACCCCAATTTAGGATGGATTAAAACCCCAAATTTGGGGGATTTCACCCCAATTTAGGAAGGGATAAATTGCCAAATTTGGAGGATTTTACCCCAATTTAGGAAGGGATAAATCCCCAAATTTGGGGGATTTCACCCCAATTTAGGAACGGATAAAACCCCAAATTTGGGGGATTTCACCCCAATTTAGGAAGGGATAAATCCCCAAATTTGGGGGATTTCACCCCAATTTTGGATGGAAAAAATCCCAATTTTGGGGTCTGAAGCCTTTATTGGTGGGGACAGGAGGGGGTCGTGGGGTGATAATGAAAGTTAATTAACTAATTAATGCATAATTAGATATTTAAGGAGTTAATTAACATGGAGAAGATATTCAGGGCAGCACTAATGAGTGGAAAAAGGGATGAATGCATTAATTAAACGTTAATTAATCAATCACTCACCCTGTTGCCGCGCCGCTCTCGGGGCGGTTGGGGGGCCGGGTCCGGGGGGAATTTGGGGGATTTTTGGGGCTGGGGGCTCGGCGCAGCCCCTTCCTCATCTCCTGCAGGGGGTCCAGCAGGGCCTTGCGCCCCCCCTGCACCTCCGGGGACCCCTCCCCAGGTTTTTTGGGGGGCTGCAGGTACCAGGGGGGGCAGGTCTGGGCCTCGGCCGCGCTCTGCCCCAGGTAGGTCAGGACCCCCAGGGCGCGTTCCCGGCGTTCCTGGGGGAATTGGGGAGGGGGATTCGGGGTGAGACCCCCCAGGCCAGAAACAGACACTTTATTACACCCAAATTCCCCTTTTTCCCGCCCAAAATCCCCTTTTTTACACCCAAATTCCCATTTTTTACACCCAAATTCCCCTTTTTCCATCCAAATTCCCCCATTTCCCACCCAAATTCTCTTTTTTCCCCCACAAATTCCCCTTTTTTACACACAAATTCTCCTTTTTCCCAAATTCCCTCATTTCCCACCCAAAATCCCCTTTTTCCCACCCAAATTCCCCTTTTCCCACTTAAACTCCCCTTTTTCCCACCCAAATTCTCCTTTTTTACACACAAATTCCCCTTTTTCCCGCCCAAATTTCCCTTTTTCCCACCCAAATTCCCCTTTTCCCACCCAAATTCTCCCATTTCCCACCCAAATTCCCCCTTTTCCCACCCAAATTTCCCTTTCTCCCACACAAATTCCCCTTTTTCCCACTTAAATTCCCCTTTTCCCACCCAAATTCCCCCTTTCCCACCCAATTTCCCCCTTTTCCCACCGAAATTCCCCTTTTTCCCACCCAATTTTCCCTTTTTTCCACCCAAATTCCCCTTTTTTACACCCAAATTCCTCCTTTTTCCACCCAAATCTTGTTATTTTCCAACCCTCCAATCGCAGACATTTCTGAGGGGAAATTGGGGAGGGGGATTTGGGGTGAGCCCCCCCATGTCAAAATCTCCCCGGATTTTCCCCAAAGTCCTTTTTCCACTGAAATTTCTGCTTTTTCCACCCAAATTCTGCCTTTTTTCACCCAAAATTCTTTTTTTTTGCACAAATTCCCTCATTTCTCACCCCTCCAACCTCAGACATTTCTGAGGGGGAAACTGAGGAGGGGGATTTGGGGTGAGACCCTCAATGCAAAACCACCCCTTTTTCTCCCAAATTCTGCCCAAAAATACCAAAACCACCCCCTTTTTTCCCAAATTCTGCCCAAAAATACCAAACCCTCCCTTTTTTTTTCCCAAATTCCCCTCAAAACCCCCTAAAATCACCCCAAAATCCCTTTTTTCCCCTCACACCACCCCATTTTTACCCCTTCACCTCCTCTTGGGGTCAGAATTTCAGGCTCTGACCCCTCCAAATCCTCTTTTTTTAATTTTTCCCTAATTCTTATTCCCCACGGAGGAAATAAGAGGTGATAATTTTTTTATCCTGAGGGGATAATTTAATTTTGTGGGTTTTCTTTACCTGTTCCCGCCTTTTTTCCGCCTCGTGCTCGCGGTTGGGCGCCGCCTCCTCGGGCGGCGGGAACAGCGCGGGGGCCGCGGGGGGGGACGGGCTGCGCCCCCCGAGCCGCGCCCGCTTCCGCAGCAGCTCCGTGCGCACCTGGGGGGCACAAAGGGGCTTTAGGGACCCCCAAAATCCATCCCCCACCCCAAATTCACCAAAATACCCCCCACAAATATTCTTTTCCCCATTGAGCTTTTACACCCCCCCCCACAAATATACCCCTCCCGTGTACTTTTGCCCCCCAAATCTCATCCCACTGACTTTGTAAATCCCTCTCCCATTTATTTGGCCCTTCGCCAAATTATTTTATGAATTTATTTTGCCCCCTCCACAATAAAAAACTTTGTTAGCTCAGTCCATCCCCCCCCCCCATAGATGGAAATGGTTCGCGCCGCACCACGCCAATCACACTAAGCCCCGCCCCTAATTTATAATATATTCAAAGCCGCTCATGCTGATTGGCTCCTCGCTGCCCAGCCCCGCCCCCTTTCCCCTTCCAACCCACCCAACCCCCCCCCCCATCCTTCAGCACTCGCCTCCTGCTCCGCCCGCAGCGCGCGCGCGTCGCGTTTCCTCCTCTCCACCTCGGCCGCCGCCTCGTCCCGCCGCACCCGCGCCACATTGTCCTTGTTCCGAACGTGCCACGACTTCTTGGGAAGGATGTTCATGGCGGCGGCGGCGGGACAAGGCCGCGGCTGTGAGGCACCGTGGACGCACCGGGTTCTCTGCCGGCCTCTTTGTTCTGATTGGTCGAGCTCCTGTCACTCCGCCCTTTCTCGCTCTCTGATTCGCTCAGGCTTTTGCTCCGCCCCGTTGTCGCGCTCTGATTCGCCGAGCGCTTTAGTCCGCCCTCTTCCCCGTCTCTGATTGGCTCACCCGTCTTCCTCAGCGGGGTGAGGCCAGAAGTGGCGGTTTCCCGCCTTGTCGCCATATTGAGCCGTGAGGGGAGATGAGAACGTCGCTGAAACCTCCCCCAAAACCTCAAAAATCCCCTCGGGACGCCCCAAATCCACCCTAAAAACCCTCAGGGAACGCTCAAAATCTCCTTGGAGACTCCCGGCCCGAGTTCCTTGCACAGTTCAAGGATTTGCCTCCAGCTTTGCCTCATTTCCCTCAGAGATTCCCCTCAGGGGTGCCGCAGGCTCAGGTCAGTTCAGGGAGATTTGATCCATTTTTGGTATCCGGCTCCATTTTAGATGTGTTTTATTCACTCTCAAGGCTTTGGGAGGCACTTTTGGGGTGGTTTCTGTCCATTTGGGGTCCCCACACGCACCAAACACACTGGGAGCGTCACTCAAGGCTTTTATTGGTCTCAATTTTAGGGGGGCCATTTCCAAAAACAGAGCCCCACACCCCTAAAAAAAAAACCCCAGGGGGTGTCCACAGCCCCCAGATCCTCCCCATTCCTGATTTTTGGGGTTCAGGGGGGTGGGGACCCTCCTAAATCCTCATTTTTGGGGTTCCTCCTCTTCCTCACCCTGAGGTCCCCCAGATTCGGTGCTATTAAAGTTTCCCTATTTGGGATTTTGGGGTACAGGGCGTTTTTCCCCCCGTTTTCCACTGGGGTTCCTCTCCCGCCCCGAGTTTTGGGGCGCTCCCTCCTCATCCTCACCCCAAATTTGGTTCTTGGGGTTCATCCCCAGCCCGGCCCTCGGGGTCCCTCCTCTTCCTCAGCTCCCCGGCCTCGCTTTTGGGGTTCGGGGGGTTCCATCCCTCATAAATTTGGGGATTTTGGGGGTCCCCATCATCCTGAAATTTGGGTTTCAGGGGGTCCCATCCCTCATAAATTTTAGGTTTTAGGGGATCCCCACTGTCCTGAAATTTGGGGTTCAAGGGGTCCAACCCCTCATGGATTTTAGAATTTAGGGGGTCCCATCCCTCATAAAGTTTAGGTTTTAGGGGATCCACACCCTCATGAATTTTAGGATTCAGGGGCTCCCCACATTCCTGAATTTTAGGTTTTGGGGGATCCCCACCCTCATGAATTTTAGGATTTAGGGCCTCCCCACCCTCCTCAAATTTGGGGTTCAGGGGGTCCCATCCCTCATGAATTTTAGGTTTTAGAGGATCCCATCCCTCATGAATTTTAGGTTTCAGAGGATCCCATCCCTCATGAATTTTAGGTTTCAGAGGATCCCATCCCTCATGAATTTTAGGCTTCATGAGCTCCCCAAATTCCTGAATTTTAGGATTTAGGAGCTCCCCACCCTCTCCCTCAGAGCGCTCCCGCCTTCTTCTCACTTTCTCCTCCCCTTCCCCCTTTTCCCCCTCACGGCCATTTTCCCGCCCATTTTCCCGCCCCTCTTCCCGCCCATTTTCCCGCCCATTTTCTCCCTCACGGCCCTTTTCCCCCTCACGGCCTTTTTCCCGCCCTTTTTCCCGCCCATTTTCCCGCCCATTTTCCCCCTCACGTCCCTTTTCCCCCTCACGCCATTTTTCCCCCTCACGCCCCTCTTCCCGCCCATTTTCCCGCCCATTTTCCCGCCCATTTTCTCCCTCACGGCCTTTTTCCCCCTCACGGCCGTTTTCCTGCCCCTCTTTCTGCCCTTTTTCCCCCTCATGGCCTTTTTCCCCCTCACGGCATTTTTCCCCCTCACGCCCTTTCTGCCGCCCCTTTCCCGCCGCCGCTGCCGCCAGGAGGATGAGGAGGGGCAGAACATGGAGGCAGAAATGCACCGAGGCCCAGTAGCGCAGCGTGTCCGCGGCTCCCCTCAGCACAAATCCCACGCTCAGGTACTCGAACGCCCTCATCTTGAGGAACCACTGCGTGCCCCGCAGCGCCGAGCCCCTCCAGCCGCCCAGCCGCTCCAGGGGCACCCCGAAATAATCGCCCAGAGCCGCCTCGGCCGCCGCCTCGGCCGCCAGCCACAGCGGCACGCTGAGGAAGGACAGGTACTGCCCGCCGTGCAGCCCGTGCCAGTACGCCGAGACCAGCATGGTCCAGGCGTTCCTGCCGTGGTTTTGGGGGGAAAAACACGGAGATGGGGTTAGCGAGGTGGGAAAGGTTGGTTTGGGGGGGTCAGTTCCCTTTACACACCCAAAGTTGAGTTTGTGCCTCTCGAAGTCCAGCCCCAGCACCCAAAATTGAATTTACACCCCTCAAATTCCAGTTTGCTGCATAAACGCTGCATTTACACACCCAAAATTGAGTTTGTGCCTCTCAAAGTCCAGCCCCAGCACCCAAAATTGAATTTACACCTCCCAAATCCAACCCAAACCCCCAAAATTCAGTTTACACCCACACAAACTCCCAGTTAGTCCCTCCCATTGCTCCCAGTTCCTCCCAGTGCCCCCAGTACTCCCAGTTAGTTCCTTCCAATCCCTCCCAGTACTCCCAGTGAGTCCCTCCCAGTGCCCCCAGTACTCCCAGTGAGTCCTTCCCAGTGATCCCAGTGCTCCCAGTCCCTCCCAGTAACTACCAGTGCCCCCAGTCCTCCCAGTTAGTTCCTTCCAGTCCCTCCCAGTCCCTCCCAGTGCTCCCAGTGCCCCCACTACCCTCTCTCCCCTATTCCCAGTGCCCCCAGTCCCTCCCAGTGTGTCCCTCCCAGTGCTCCCAGTCCCTCCCAGTGCTCCCAGTGTGTCCCTCCCAGTGCTCCCAGTCCCTCCCAGTTTCCCCAGTTTCCCGTACCGGATCAGGGGGTACCGTTGGGGTCCCCGCCGGTGCACGTACGCCGCCAGTGAGTCCCTCCCAGTGCCCCCAGTGAGTCCCTCCCAGTGCTCCCAGTGAGTCCCTCCCAGTGCTCCCAGTGAGTCCCTCCCAGTGCTCCCAGTGAGTCCCTCCCAGTGCTCCCAGTGCTCCCAGTTAGTCCCTCCCAGTCCCTCCCAGTCCCTCCCAGTGCTCCCAGTCCCTCCCAGTGCTCCCAGTTTCCCCAGTTCCCGTACCGGAGCAGGGGGTACCGGCGCGGTCCCCGCCGGTGCACATACGCCGCCAGCCACCACTGCACCGTCATGTTCCAGCGCCGCAGCCCGTCCCGGAACCGCCGGCCCAGCTCCGTGCCCAGCGGGTCCACCGTGCGGATGGCCTCGAAATCCCACTGGTCATCCGGGATATCGGCACACCTGGCACAGGTGAGACACAGCTGGGACACACCTGGCACAGGTGAGACACAGCTGGGACATGGGGACACTCAGTGACACGCTCAGGTGACACAGACACCCCCACTCTGTGCCCCACCGTGCGGATGGCCTCGAAATCCCACTGCTCATCGGGGATATCAGAGCACCTGGCACAGGTGAGACACAGCTGGGACATGGGGACACTCAGGGACACACTCAGGTGACACTCAGGGACACACACAGGTGACACAGACACCCCCAGCCTGTGCCCCACCGTGCGGATGGCCTCGAAATCCCACTGGTCATCCGGGATGTCGGCACACCTGGCACAGGTGAGACACAGGTGGGACATGGGGACACTCAGGTGGGACATGGGGACACACACAGGTGACACAGACACCCCCAGTCTGTGCCCCACCGTGCGGATGGCCTCGAAATCCCACTGATCGTCCGGGATATCGGCACACCTGGCACAGGTGAGACCCCAGGTGGGACGTGGGGACACTCAGTGACACACCCAGGTGACACAGACACCCCCAGTCTGTGCCCCACCGTGCGGATGGCCTCGAAATCCCACTGATCATCGGGGATGTCGGTGCACCTGGCACAGGTGAGACACAGCTGGGACACACCTGGCACAGGTGGGACATGGGGACACTCAGTGACACTCAGGTGACACTCAGTGACACACCCAGGTGACACAGACACCCCCACTCTGTGCCCCACCGTGCGGATGGCCTCGAAATCCCACTGGTCATCCGGGATATCGGCACACCTGGCACAGGTGAGACACAGCTGGGACACACCTGGCACAGGTGGGACATGGGGACACTCAGGTGACACTCAGGTGACACACACAGGTGACACAGACACCCCAGTCTGTGCCCCACCGTGCGGATGGCCTCGAAATCCCACTGGTCATCGGGGATGTCAGAGCACCTGGCACAGGTGAGACACAGGTGGGACACTCAGGGACACATGGGGACACTCAGGTGACACACGGGGACACCCAGGTGACACATGGGGACACTCAGGGACACACTCAGGTGACACACGGGGACACTTGGGGACCCCCACTCTCTGTGGCTGGTGTCACAATCCCACTGCTCATTGGGGATATTGGCACACCTGGCACAGGTGAGACCCTCAGGTGGGACACGGAGACACTCGGGTGACACATGGGGACACTCAGGTGACACAAGGACAGGCCCTGGCACATTTGGGGTATGTGCCCAGCCCCACACCCCCTGTACCCCCAATGTCCCCAATGTCCCCAATGTCCCCGTACCCCCAGGGTGCCACTCACGTTTTGGGGCGCTCCCATGGCACCGTGGGTCCCCGTCCCGGCTGTGCCCGGGCACTTTTGGGGTACACCCCACATCCCCATACCCCAATGTCCCCAATGTCCCCAATGTCCCCATACCCCAAAGGTGCCACTCACGTTTTGGGGCGCTCCCATGGCACCGTGGGTCCCTGTCCCGGCCGTGCCCGGGCAGATTTGGGGTACGCCCCCAGCCCGGCGGCCACGCAGCCCGCCTCGGCGCACAGCCAGCCCCACACCCCAATGTCCCTGTACCCCCAGTACCCTCAGGGTGCCACTCACGTTTTGGGGCGCTCCCATGGCACCGTGGGTCCCTGTCCCGGCCGTGCCCGGGCACTTTTGGGGTACGCCCCCAGCCCGGCGGCCACGCAGCCCGCCTCGGCGCACAGCCAGCCCCACACCCCAATGTCCCTGTACCCCCTGTACCCCAAAGGTGCCACTCACGTTTTGGGGCGCTCCCAGCCCCACACCCCAATGTCCCTGTACCCCCTGTGCCCCAAAGGTGCCACTCACATTTTGGGGCGCTCCCAGCTGACCGTGGGTCCCTGTCCTGGTCTGGCCCGGGCACTTTTGGGGTACACCCCACATCCCCACACCCCCTGTACCCCAATGTCCCCAATGTCCCTGTACCCCAAAGTGCCACTCACGTTTTGGGGCGCTCCCATGGCACCGTGGGTCCCTGTCCCGGTCTGGCCCTGGCACTTTTGGGGTACGCCCCCAGCCCCGCCGCCACGCAGCCCGCCTCGGCGCACAGCCAGCCCCACACCCCAATGTCCCCGTACCCCCTGTGCCCCAAAGGTGCCACTCACGTTTTGGGGCGCTCCCATGGCACCGTGGGTCCCTGTCCCGGCCGTGCCCGGGCACTTTTGGGGTACACACCCAGCCCCACATCCCCACACCCCCCGTACCCCAAAGGTGCCACTCACGTTTTGGGGCACTCCCAGCCCCACATCCCCTGTACCCCAGTGATGCCCCCAAAGTGCCACTCACGTTTTGGGGCGCTCCCATGGCACCGTGGGTCCCTGTCCCTGGCACATTTGGGGTACACACCCAGCCCCACATGCCCATACCCCTGTACCCCAAAGGTGCCACTCACGTTTTGGGGCGCTCCCAGCTGACCGTGGGTCCCTGTCCCGGCCGTGCCCGGGCACTTTTGGGGTACGCCCCACATCCCCACACACCCTGTACCCCAATGTCCCCAATGTCCCCAATGTCCCCACTCACGTTTTGGGGCGCTCCCATGGCACCGTGGGTCCCTGTCCCGGCCGTGCCCTGGCACTTTTGGGGTACGCCCCCAGCCCGGCGGCCACGCAGCCCGCCTCGGCGCACAGCCAGCCCCACACCCCAATGTCCCCAATGTCCCTGTACCCCAAAGGTGCCACTCACGTTTTGGGGCGCTCCCATGGCACCGTGGGTCCCTGTCCCTGGCAGATTTGGGGTACACACCCAGCCCCACATGCCCATACCCCCAGTACCCCAAAGG
Source organism: Taeniopygia guttata (assembly GCF_048771995.1). Lineage (NCBI taxonomy): Eukaryota > Metazoa > Chordata > Aves > Passeriformes > Estrildidae > Taeniopygia > Taeniopygia guttata. Next base: position 817,563 of record NC_133062.1, read on the forward strand.
TGCCACTCACATTTTGGGGCGCTCCCATGGCACCGTGGGTCCCTGTCCCGGCCGTGCCCGGGCACTTTTGGGGTACGCCCCCAGCCCGGCGGCCACGCAGCCCGCCTCGGCGCACAGCCAGCCCACGTAGAGGCGCAGGCGCAGGGCGAGGAACACGGGCACCATGTGTGCCAGGCGGGCGGCCCAGGGGCGCGCGGCGAACTCGGGGTGCAGCGCGGCGCCCGCCGGCCACGCCCGCCCCACCAGCACCCCCAGAACGCCCAGGGCCGGCGCCCAGCGCAGCCGCCGCAGCGCCCGGCCCCGCGCCCGCGGGCACCCCGGGCACCGCACCCAGTCCAGGTGCGTGCCCAGCCGGTAGAACGGACCTGCGGGGACACAGACAGCACAGAGATGGCATAAATGGCACAGGGATGGCACAGGGGGGACAGAGATGGCACAGGGGGCATGGAGATTACATAAATGGCACAGAGATGGCACAGAGGGGACACAAACGGCACACGGGGGACAGAGATGGCACACGGGGGACAGAGATGGCACAGAGACGGCACAGGGGTGAGAGAAATGGCACAGAGGTGGCACACGGGTGGCATAGATGGTACACGGGTGACATAAATGGCACAGGTGGCACAGAAATGGCACACGGGTGACAGAGATGGCACACAGGTGACATAAATGGCACAGATGGCACATAAATGGCAGACAGGTGACAGAAATGGCACAGAGATGGCACACAGGTGGCATAAATAGCACATAGATGGCACAAAAGTGGCACAGGGGGGACATAAATGGCACATAGATGGCACACAGGGGACAGAAATGGCACAGAGATGGCATAAATGGCACACAGGTGGCACATAAATGGCACAGGTGACACATAAATGGCACAGGTGACACATAAATGGCACACAGGTGGCATAAATGGCACAGGGGGGACATAGATGGCACACAGGTGACACAAATGGCCCACAGGTGACATAAATAGCACAGGGGGCACATAAATGGCACTGAGGTGGCACACAGGTGACAGAAACGGCACAGGGGGGACAGAAATGGCACACAGGTGGCATAAATAGCACAGGGGGCACATAAATGGCACAGAGATGGCACACAGGTGGTGCAGTTAGAAAGCCCCGAAATCCCCTCAGAATTCCCCCAAATCATCTGTGGGACCCTCAAAATTCCCCCTGGGATCCCCCCAAAATTCCCTCTGGGACCCCCCAAAATCTCCCCAAAATCCCCCCAAAATCCCCTCTGGGACCCCCCAAAATTCCCCCAAAATCCTCTGCGGGACCCTCAAAATTCCCTCTGGGACCCCCCCAAAATCCCCCCAAAATTCCCTCTGGGACCCCCAAAATTCCCCCTGGGACCCCCCAGAATCCCCCCAAAATCCCCCCTGGGACCCCCCAAATCCTCCCAAAAATCTCCCCAAAATTCCCCCTGGGATCCCCCCAAAATCCCCCCTAGGACCCCCCAAAATCTCCCCTGGGACCCCCAAAATCCCCCCAAAATTCCCCCTGGGACCCCCCAAATCCTCCCAAAAATCTCCCCAAAATTCCCTCTGGGACCCCCCAAAATCCCCCCAAAAATCCCTCTGGGACCCCCCCAGAATGTTCCTCCAAAATTCCCCCTAGGACCCCCCAAAATCCCCCCTAGGAACCCCCAAAATTCTCCCTGGGACCCCCCAAATCCTCCCCAAATCTCCCCAAAATCCCCCCTGGGACCCCCCAAAATCCCCCCTCTGGCCCCGCCCCCTGTCCCCTCAGGCCCCGCCCCCCGTGGCCCCGCCCCCTGTCCCCTCTGGCCCCGCCCCCCGGCCCCGCCCCCACCTGTCAGCAGCCCCAGGTAGCAGTAGCTGTAGCACAGGATGTCAATCAGGCTGGGCACGCGCCGCAGCGAGCCAATCAGCAGCCGCGTCTCCTCTGACGTCACCCCCGTCAGCTCCGCCTCCCGCAGCTCCTGCGTGTCACTGGCCAGGCTGGCCAGCTGGGGGCGGGGCCACGGTCAGGCCACGCCCTCTTTAAACATTGATGGGCGTGACCAGAACAAGCCACGCCCCCTGCTGGGCCAGAGGCGTTCCTACATTGCACCCCAAAATCCGCCCTGAAACCCCAAAATTAACCCCAAAATCATCCCTGAAACCCCAAAATCATCCCTGAAACCCCCAAAATCAGCCCAAAATCACTCCTGAACCCCCAAAATTCACCCCAAAATCAGCCCTGAAACCCCGAAAATCACCCCAAAATCAGCCTTGAAACCCCCAAAATTACCCCTGAAACCCCCAAAATCACCCCAAAATCAGCCCTGAAACCCCCAAACCTCACTCAGGACCCCCTGACACCCCCCAGGACACCCCAAACCCCACTCAGCACCCCCCAACCCCCCCCACGACCCACCAATTTCCCCCCAAACGCCCCCAGGACTCCCCCAAACTCCCTCATAACCCCCCAAACCCCCCTCAGGACCCCCCAAATTCCCCCAAACCCCCCTCAGGACCCCCGAAACCCCACTGAGGAACCCCCAGGACCCCCCCAGAACTTCCCCAAATCCCCCCAGGACCCCCCAAACCCCCCTCAGCACCCCCCAAACCCCACTCAGGACCCCCCAAATCCCCCCAATTCTTTCCCCAAACCCCCCTCAGAACCCCCCTAGGACCCCCCAAACCCCACTCAGGACCCTCCCAAGACCCCCAAAACCCCCCTCGGGACCCCCCAATTTCCCCCCAAACCCCACTGAGGATCCCCCAAACCCCCCCAAGACCCCCCTAAACCCCTCCAGGACCCCCCAATTTCCCCGCAAACCCTAGTCAGGACCCCCCAAACCACCCCAGACCCCCCTCGGGACCCCCCAAACCCCCCTCAGGACCCCCTGAAACCCCCCCAAGACCCCTCAAATCCCCCCCCCCCCCCAAACCCCACTCAGGACCCCCCAAACCCCCCCAATTTCCCCCCAAACCCCCCCAGGACCCCCCCAAGCCCCCCCCAGGATCCCCCAGGACCCCCGAAACCCCACCCAGCACCCCCCAAATCCCCCTCAAGCCCCCCAAACCCCACTCAGGGCCCCCCAAATTTCACTCAGACCTCCCCAAAACCCCCCTAAATTCCCTCAGGACCCCCCAAACCCCCCTCAAGACCCCCCAAACCCCACCCAGAACTCACCCAAACCCCCCTCAGGACCCCCCCAAATCCCCCTCAGGACCCCCCAAATTCCCCTCAGGTTCCCCCAAACCCCCCAAACCCCCCGAGGACCCCCTAAAATCCACTCAGACCTCCCCAAAACACCCCTAAATTCCCCCAAGACTACCCCAAAACTCCCCAGGACCCCCAAATTTCCCCCCAAACCCCCCCAGGACCCCCCAAGACCCCCCAAAACCCCCCCGTACCCCACCTTGAGGGTGAGCAGCAGCTGCAGGGCGTTGGCGTGGGGAGGGGGCTCGGGCAGCCCCCAGAGTTGGGGGGTGCGGAAGAAGAAGAGGTACCCCAAAACCCAGAGCAGCACCGCCCCCCCGCTGTGCCTGCGGGGTTTGGGGGTCCCCGTGAATTTGGGGTACCCCAAAATCCTCAAACACCGCCCCCCCCCGCTGTGCCTGCGGGGTTTGGGGGTCCCCGTGAATTTGGGGTACCCCAAAACCCACAAACACCCCCCCCCCCGCTGTGCCTGTGGGGTTTGGGGGGTCCTGTGAATTTGGGGTACCCCAAAAACCTCAAACACCCCCCCCCGCTGTGCCTGTGGGGTTTGGGGGGTCCCTGTGAATTTGGGGTACCCCAAAATCCTTCAACACCCCCCCCCGCTGTGCCTGTGGGGTTTGGGGGGTCCCCCCGTGAATTTGGGGTACCCCAAAATCCTTAAACACCCCCCCCGCTGTGCCTGTGGGGTTTGGGGGTCCCCCTGTGAATTTGGGGTACCCCAAAATCCTTCAACACCCCCCCCAAAAGCAGAAATCCCGACACACCTCATGGGGGATTTGGGGGGTCACCAAAGATTTGGGGGTCCCAAAAATCCCCCACCCAGAATTTGGGGGGGGGGGTCCCAAAAATCCTCCCCATAGAGGATTTGGGGGTCCCAAAAATCGACCCCCAACACAGAATTTGGGGGGAGGGTCCCAAAAATCCCTCCCCAATAGAGAATTTGGGGGTCCTAAAAATTCTCCCCCAATAGAGAATTTGGGGGTCCTAAAAATCGGCCCCAATAGAGAATTTGGGGGTCCCAAAAATTGCCCCCAAAAGAGAATTTGGGGGTCCCAAAAATCGCCCCTAACACAGAATTTGGGGGTCCCAAAAATCCCTCCCAGAATTTGGGGGGGGGTCCCAAAAATCCTCCCCAGAGAGAATTTGGGGTCCCAAAAATTGCCCCCCAGAGAGAATTTGGGGGTCCTAAAAATTCACCCCAATAGAGAATTTGGGGGTCCCAAAAATCCCCACCCAGAGAGAATTTGGGGGTCCCAAAAATTCCCTCCCAGAGAGAATTTGGGGGGTCCCAAAATGTCTCTGAGCCCCCCCAAATTTTCCCCCCAATAGAGAATTTGGGGGTCCCAAAAATCCCCCAACAAAGAATTTGGGGGGTCCCAAAATGTCTCTGAGCCCCCCAAAATCCCTCAACTCCCCCAAGAAAATTTGGGGGGTCCCAAAATGTCTCTGAGCCCCCCCAAATTCCCCATCCCCCCCCCCACCCCGGCCCTAATTAAGCAATAACGAACTTGGATGTGATAACGAACCCCAAATGGTGGGGGAGGGGAGGGGGGGCCCCAGACACCTCAAAAATGGGTCAGGGACCCCCAAAAATGGAACTGGGACCCCCCCAAAATGGGTCAGGGACCCCCAAAAATGGGTCAGGGACCCCTAAAAATGGGTCAGGGACCCCAAAAACGGGTCAGGGACCCCCAAAAATGGAACTGGGACCCCAAAAATGGAACTGGGAACCCCAAAAATGGGTCAGGGACCCCCAAAAATGGGGCAGGGACCCCCAAAAATGGGTCAGGGACCCCCAAAATGGGGCAGGGACCCCCAAAAATGGGTCCGGGACCCCAAAAAATGGGGCCGGGACCCCCAAAAATGGGTCAGGGACCCCCAAAATGGGTGAGGGACCCCCAAAAATGGATCAGGGAGCCCCAAAATGGGTCAGGGACCCCCAAAATGGAATTGGGACCCCCAAAAATGGGTCAGGGACACCCTAAAATGGGTCAGGGACCCCTAAAATGGGTCAGGGACCCCTAAAATGGAACTGGGACCCCAAAAATGGGTCAGGGACATACAAAAATGGGGCAGGGACCCCCAAAAATGGGGCAGGGATCCCCAAAAATGGGTCAGGGACCCCCAAAATGGGGCCGGGACCCCCAAAATGGGTCAGGGACCCAAAAAATGGGTCAGGGACCCCCAAAAATGAAAATGGGACCCCCAAAAATGGGTCTGGGACCCCCTAAAATGGGTCTGGGACCCCAAAATGGGTCAGGGACCCCCAAAAATGGGTCAAGGACCCCAAAAATGGAACTGGGACCCCCAAAATGGGGCAGGGACCCCAAAAATGGGTCAGGGACACCCAAAAATGGGTCAGGGACCCCCAAAATGGGTCAGGGACCCCCAAAAATGGGGCTGGGACCCCCAAAATGGAACTGGGACCTCCAAAAATGGGTCAGGGACCCCAAAAATGGGTCAGGGACCCCCAAAAATGGGTCAGGGAACCTCAAAAATGGGTCTGGGACCCCCAAAAATGGGTCAGGGACCCCCAAAAATGGGTCAGGGAGCCCCAAAAATGGGTCAGGGACCCCCAAAATGGGGCAGGGACCCCAAAATGGGTCAGGGACCCCCTAAAATGGGTCAGGGACCCCCAAAATGGAACTGGGAACCCCAAAAATGGGTCAGGGACCCCAAAAATGGGGCAGGGACCCCCAAAAATGGGGCAGGGATCCCCAAAAATGGAACTGGGACACCCAAAAATGGGTCAGGGACCCCCAAAAATGGGTCAGGGAACCTCAAAAATGGGTCAGGGACCCCCAAAAATGGGTCAGGGATCCCCCAAAATGGATCAGGGACACCCCAGATTGTTCCAGGACCCCCCAAAATGCATCTGGGACACCCCAAAATGGTTTCAGGACTCCCCCAAAGGCTCAGTGGACCCCCATAAAGGCCTCAAGACCCCCCTAAAATGGGTCAGGGATCCCCTAAAATGACTCCAGGACCCCCCAAAAGGCTCCAGGACCCCCCAAAAAGGGCCTGGGACACCCTAGAATGGGTCTGGGACCCCCCCCAAATGGATCAGGGACCCCCAAATTGTTCCAGGACCCCCCAAAATGCACCTGGGCCCTCCCAAAATGGATCAGGGGCCTCACAGAATGTACCTGGGACCCCCCATAAATGGCTCAGGACTCCCCCAAAAGGCTCAGGGACCCCCCAAATGGTTTTAGGGCCCCCCAAAAAGGGCCAGGGATCCCCTAAAATGGGTCAGGACACCCCAAAATGCACCTGGGACACCCCAAATGGTTCCAGGACCCCCCCAAAATGGTTTCAGGACTCCCCCAAAAGGCTCAAGACCTCCCAAAAAGGGTCAGGGACTCCCCAGAAAGGGTCAGGGACCCCCTAAAATGGCTCCAGGACCCCCCAAAAGGTCCAGGACCCCCTCAAAAAGGGTCAGGGACCCCCCAAAATGGGTCAGGGACCTCAAAGAATGTACCTGGGACACCCCAAATGGTTCAGGATCCCCCAAAAAGGCTCAGGGATCCCCAAAATGGTTTCAGGACTCCCCCAAAATGGCTCAGGGACCCCCTAAAAGGCCTCAGGACCCCCCAAAATGCATCTGGGACCCCCGAAAATGGGTCAGGGACCCCCCAAAATGCACCTGGGACCTCACAAAATGGTTTCAGCCCCCCCCAAAAGGCTCAGGGACCCCCTAAATGCATCTGGGACCTCCCAAAATGCACCTGGGACCTCCCTAAAAGGGCCTGGGACCCCCCCAAAATGCACCTGGGACCCCGATCCAGGGTTCTTGGGGCCTCCAAAATCCCCCTAAAATGGATCAGGGACCCCTCAAATGATTCCAGGACCCCCCAAATGCTCAGGGCCCCCCCAAAATGGTTTTGGGACTCCCCAAAAGGCTCAGGGACCCCCCAAAATGATTTCAGGACTCCCCCAAATGGCTCAGGGACCTCCCAAAAAGGGCTCAGGGACACCCTAAAATGGGTCAGAGACCCCCCAGATGGTTTCAGGACCCCCCAAAATGCATCTGGGACCTCCCAAAATGGGTCAGGGACCCCCCAAAGTGGGTCAGGGACCCCCTTAAAGGCCTCAAGACCCCCCAAAATGCACCTGGGACACCCCAAATGGTTTTAGGGCCCCCCAAAAAGGGTCAGGGAGCCCCTAAAATGGCTCCAGGACCCCCCAAAGGGCTCAGGGACCCCCTAAAAGGCCTCAGGGACCTCCCAGAATGGTTTCAGAACTCCCCCAAAAAGGCTCAGGGACCCCCCACAAATGTCTCAGGACCCCCCATAAATGTCTCAGGACCCCCCAAAATGTGCCAGGCCCCCCCAAAACACCCGGGGCCCCCCCAAAACACCCGGGGCCCCCCCAAAATCTGACCTGGGCAGGCAGGTGAGCAGGGCCCAGGAGCCGAGCACGGTGAGCAGCGAGTGCAGCGCGTGGGGGCCGCAGGTCAGCAGGGACACCCCCACCCCCAGCAGGGCACCCCCAAACTGCCGCCAGCGCCGGCCTGGGGGGGGGGGACACCCCAAAATCAGCAGCGACACCCCCACCCCAACTATTGCACCCCCAAACTGCCGCCAGCGCCGGCCTGGGGGGCACAGGGGACACAGGGACCCCCAAATCAGCAGCGCCACCCCCACCCCCACCAGGGCACCCCCAAACTGCCGCCAGCGCCGGCCTGGGGGAGGGGGGACCCCCAAATCAGCAGCGCCACCCCCACCCCCAAAACGGCACCCCCAAACTGCCGCCAGCGCCGGCCTGGGGGGCACAGGGGGGCAGGGGGACCCCCAAATCAGCAGCGCCACCCCCACCCCCACTGCAGCCCCAAACTGCCGCCAGCGCCGGCCTGGGGGGCACAGGGACCCCCAAATGGGACCCCAAAATGGGACCCCAAAATGGGACCCCCAAATCAGCAGCGCCACCCCCACCCCGAGAATGGCACCCCCAAACTGCCGCCAGCGCCGGCCTGGGGGGCACAGGGGGGCAGGGGGACCCCCAAATCAGCAGCGCCACCCCCACCCCCAAAACAGCCCCCCCAAACTGCCGCCAGCGCCGGCCTGGGGGGCACAGGGACCCCCAAATCAGCAGCGCCACCCCCACCCCCAAAACGGCACCCCCAAACTGCCGCCAGCGCCGGCCTGGGGGAGGGGGGACCCCAAAATGGGACCCCAAAATCAGCAGCGCCACCCCCACCCCCAGAACAGCACCCCCAAACTGCCGCCAGCGCCGGCCTGGGGGAGGGGGGACCCCAAAATGGGACATGAGTACCCCAAAAGGGCCCCAAAATAGCCAAAAAGTGCCCCAAAATAGAGAAATAATAGCCCCAAAATGCACAGAAATATCCAAAAATACCCCAAAATAGCCCAAAAGTACCCCAGAAACAGCCCAGAGCGCCCCAAAATAGAGAAATAACAGCCCAAAAATAGCCCAAAGCGCCCCAAAATAGCCAAAAGTACCCCAGAGATAGCCCAAAGGACCCTAAAACTGCCAAAAAATGCACAGAAACAGCCCAAAGCTCCCCAAAATACAGAAATAATAGCCCAGAAATAGCCCAAACACCCCAAAATAGAGAAATAATAGCCCAGAAACGGCCCAAAGCGCCCCAAAATAGCCCAAAAGTACCACAGAAATAGCACAAAGTGCCCAGAAATAACCAAATAATAGCCCAGAAACAGGCTAAACACCCCAAAATGCACAGAAATAGACCAAAGGACCCCAAAATAGCCCAAAAGTACCCCAGAAATGGCCCAAAGCGCCCCAAAATAGCCAAATAATAGCCCAAAAATGTACAGAAATAGCACAAATGACCCCAAAATAGCCAAAAAGTACCCCAGAAATAGCCCAAAGGACTCCAAAATAGCCAAATAATAGCCCAAAATGCACAGAAACGGCCCAAAGGACCCCAAAATACACAAATATCCAAAACTATCCAAAAATATCCAAAAAGATCCCAAAATGCCCACAAATAATGAAAAAAGCACCCCAAAATGCACTGAAATATCAAAAAAATACCCCAAAATGCACAGAAATATCAAAAAAAATTCCAAAATGCACAGAAATATCCAATAATATCCCAAAATGCACAGAAAAATCAAAAAATTTCCCGAAAATGCACACAAATACCAAAAAAACACCCCAAAATGCACAGAAATATCAAAAAATAACCCCAAAATGCACAGAAAGATCCAAAAAATACATCAAAATGCACCAAAACATTCAAAACTACCCTAAAAATGCATCGAAACATTCAAGAAATACTCCCAAAATGCACCAAAATATCCAAAAAACGCACAGAGAGATCCAAAAATACCCAAAAAAATACACAAACCCCCTTCAAACAGCCCCAAATGGCTGAAAATATCCCAAAAGTTCCCCCAAAATGCACAGAAATAGTAAAAAAATACCCAAAAATGCACAGAAATAGTAAAAAAATGCACCAAAACACCCCAAAAGTCCCTATAAGATGCACCAAAACTTAAAAAAACCCCAAAATGGACAAAAACTCCTCAAAACAGCCCCAAACGCCTCAAACCGCCCCTGAACTTCCTCCAAAATGCTCCAAAAATTCTCCAAATCCTTTGAAAACAATTTAAAAACGCAGAAAATCCCTTTAAAATAACCCCAAGCGGCTTAAAACGCACCGAAAGTGGCCCCAAAAGGCGCCGAAACAGCCCAAAATTACCCCAAAAACGCCCCAGAACAGAAAAATACCCCAAAGTGCGACGGAACAGCCCAAAAATCCGCCGAAAACGCCCCAAAAGATCCAAAAATAGCCCAAAAATCCAACGAAACATCCAAAAAACGCCCCTAAAACGCAGCGGAGCGTCCAAAAATACACCGAAAACGCGACGAAACATCAGAAAATGGCAAAAATGTGCCAAAAATCCTTGAAAATACAAAAAAAATGCACCAAAAATCCCTGAAAACAGCCCAAAAATGCACCAAAAATCCCTCAAAACAGCCCAAAATCTCGAAAAATGCACCAAAAATCCCTAAAAATACCCAAAAATCCCTCAAAACACCCCAAAAATGCACCAAAAATGCCTCAAAACACCCAAAAAATGCACCAAAAATCCCTCAAAACACCCCAAAAATGCACCAAAAATCCCTCAAAACACCCCAAAATCTCTAAAAATGCACCAAAAGTCCCTCAAAACGCACCAAAAATCCCTCAAAACAGCCCAAAATCTCCAAAAATGCACCAAAAATCCCTCAAAAAACCCCAAAAATGCACCAAAAATGCCTCAAAACACCCCAAAATCTCTAAAAATGCACCAAAAATCCCTCAAAACAGCCCAAAAATGCAAAAAATGCACCAAAAATCCCTCAAAACACCCCAAAATGTCGAAAAATGCACCAAAAATCCCTCAAAACAGCCCAAAAATGCACCAAAAGTCCCTCAAAACACCCCAAAAATGCACCAAAAATGCCTCAAAACACCCCAAAAATGCACCAAAAATCCCTCAAAAAACCCTAAAAATGCACCAAAAATCCCTCAAAAAACCCCAAAAATGCACCAAAAATCCCTCAAAACAGCCCAAAATCTCAAAAAATGCAGCAAAAATCCCTCAAAAAAAACCAAAAATGCACCAAAAATCCCTCAAAACAGCCCAAAAATGCATCAGAATCCCCTCAAAGCACCCCAAAATCTCTAAAAATGCACCAAAAATCCCTCAAAACAGCCCAAAAATGCACCAAAAATGCCTCAAAACAGCCCAAAAATGCACCAAAAATGCCTCAAAACAGCCCAAAAATGCACGAAGCCTTCAAGACACCCCCAAAAATGCACCAAAAATCCACGAAACACCCCAAAAATTCAAAGATAAGTTCTCAAACCACACACCCCACCCCTCCCCCACTCAGCGCCCACATCCGCACCCCAAATTTCATCAGGGACCCAAAAATGCACCAAAACCTCTCAAAACACCCCAAAAAATGCATCAAAACTTCTCAAAACAACCCAAAAATCCACCAAAACCTCTTAAGAAAAAAATCCACCAAAAACCTCTCAAAACAACCAAAAAATGCATCAAAACCTCTCAAAACAACCAAAATATCCCAAAATCCACAAAACCTCTCAAAACAGCCCAAAAATGCACCAAAAATCTCTCAACACAAAAATCCATCAAAAACTCTCAAAACACCCAAAAAATGCACCAAAAACTCTCAAAATAACCAAAACACCCCAAAAATGCACAAAAACCTCTCAAAAAGCCCCCAAAAATCTCAAAAATACACCAAAATTCTCTCAACGGAAAAAGCCCCAAAACTCCACCAAAAACCTCTCAAAACAACCAAAAAGTGCACCAAAAGTTCTCAAAACAACCAAAATATCCCAAAAATCAAAAAAATCTCTCAAAAAGCCCAAAAATCCACCAAAAACCTCTCAAAACAACCCAAAAAATGCATCAAAACCTCTCAAAACAACCCAAAAATCTCTCAACACAAAAATCCACAAAAACTCTCAAAACACCCCAAAAATCCGCCAAAAATCTCTCAACCCTGGGATCCCCCAAAATTACCCAAAAACCTCCCACCAAATATCCCTCAGGACACCCCAAAACCCCCCTGGACCCTCCCCAGAACCCCTCAGGACACCCCAAAATCCATGAGGAGCCTCCAAACCCCATCAGGACCCCCCCAAATCCCTCAAGATTCCCCCAAAACTCCTTCAGGACCCCCCAAAACCCCTCAGGATCCTCCAACACCCTCAGAACCCCCTAAAATCCCTCAGGACCCCCCAAAATCCACCAAGATTCCCCCCAAATCCCCTCAGAACACCCCAAAATCCCTCAGAACCCCACAAAACCCCTCAGGACACCCCAAATTCCCACAGGACCACCCCAAACCCCCTCAGGATTCCACAAAATCCTTTAGGACCCTCCAAACCCCCTCAGAACACCCCAAAATTCCTCAGGATTCCCCCAAATCCCCTCAGAACACCCTAAAAATCCCTCAGGACACCCCAAAATCCCCTCAGAACCCCTCAGAACACCCCAAAACCCCTCAGGACCCCCCAAATCCCCTCAGGACCCTTCAAGCCCCCTTAGGACCCCCTCAAACCCCCTCAGAACCCGCCAAAATCCCCTCAGAACCCCTCAAAACCCCTCCGAACACCCCAAAATCCCTCAAGATTCCCCCAAAATCCCTCAGAACCCCCCAAAACCCCTCAGGATTCTTCAAACCCCCTCACAAATCCCCCAAACCCCCTCAGAACACCCCAAAATCCATCAAGATTCCCCCAAATCCCCTCACAAATCCCCCAAACCCCCTCAGGACCGCCCAAATCCCTTCAGAACCCCTCAAAACCCCTCAGGACACCCCAAAATCCCTCAAAATTCCCCCAAATCCCCTCAGAACCCCCGAAACCCCCTCAGAACGCCCCCAAACCCCTCAGAACACCCCAAAACCCCCTCAGGACCCTTCAAGCCCCCTCACAACGCCCCAAAATCCCTCAAGATTCCCCCAAAATCCCCTCAGAACCCCCCAAAACCCCTCAGAACCCTTCAAGCCCCCTCAGAACACCCCAAAATCCCTCAAGATCCCCCCAAACCCTCTCAGAACCCCCCAAAACCCCTCAGGACCCCCCAAAATCCCTCAGGATTCCCCCAAAATCCCCTCACGACCGCCCAAATCCCCTCAGAACCCCCCAAAATCCCTCAGGACCCCCCAAAACCCCTCAAGATTCCCCCAAATCCCCTCAGAACACCCCAAAATTACTCAGGATTGACCCAAAATCCCCTCAGAACCCCCAAACCCCTCAGGACCCTCCAAGCCCCCTCACAACTCCCCCAAACCCCCTCAGAACCCCCCAAAATCCATCACAATTCCCCCAAATCCCCTCAGGACCCTTCAAGCCCCCTCAGAACACCCCAAAATTCCTCAAGATTCCCCCAAAATCCCTCAGGACCCCCGAAAACCCCTCAGAACACCCCAAACCCCTCAGGACCCTCCAAGTCCCCTCAGAACCCCCCAAATCCCCTCAGAACCCCCCAAGCCCCCTCACAACTCCCCCACACCCCCTCAGGACCGCCCAAACCCCCTCAGAACCCCCCAAAATCCCCTCACAACGCCCCCAAATCCCCTCATAACCCCCCAAATCCCCTCAGGACCCTCCAACCCCCTCATAACCCCCCCAAACCCCCTCAGGACTGCCCAAATCCCCTCAGAACCCCTCAGGACCCTCCAAGCCCCCTCACAACGCCCCCAAGTCCCCTCAGAACACCCCAAAATCCCTCAAGATTCCCCCAAAATCCCCTCACGACCCCCCCAAAACCCCTCAGAACACCCCAAACCCCCTCAGGACACCCCAAAATCCCTCAAGATTCCCCCAAAATCCCCTCACGACCCCCCCAAAACCCCTCAGGACCCCCCAAATTCCCACAGGACCACCACAAAGCCCCTCAGAACACCCCAAAATCCCTCAGGACACCCCAAAATCCCTCAAGATTCCCCCAAAATCCCCTCAGAACCCCTCAGGGCCCTCCAAGCCCCCTCACAACCCCCCAAACCCTCTCAGAACACCCCAAAACCCCTCAGAACCCCCCAAAATCCCTCAGAACACCCCAAAATCCCCTCAGAACCCCTCAGGACCCCCCAAAACCCCTCACAAATCCCACAAACCCCCTCAGGACACCCCAAATCCTCTCAGGACCCCCCAAATCCCTCAAGATTCCCCCAAACCCCCTCAGGACCCCCCAAACCCCCTCAGGACCGCCCAAATCCCCTCAGAACCCCTCAAAACCCCTCAAAATCGCCCAAAATCCCTCAAGATTCCCCCCAAAACCCCCCAAACCCCTCAGGACCGCCTAAAATCCCTAAGAACCCCCCAAGTCCCCTCAGAACACCCCAAAATCCCTCAAGATTCCCCCAAAATCCCCTCAGGACCCCCCAAAATCCTCTCAGGACCCTTCAAGCCCCCTCACAAATCCCCTAAAATCCCTCAGGACCCCCCAAAATCCCCTCACAAATCCCCCAAACCCCCTCAGGACCCTTCAAGCCCCCTCAGAACACCCCAAAATCCCTCAAGATTCCCCCAAAATCCCCTCAGAACACCCCAAAATCCCCCAAAATCCCTCAGAACACCCCAAAATCCCTCAAGATTCCCCCAAACCCCCTCAGAACGCCCCCAACCCCCTCAGCAGCGCCCCCGGCCCGGCCCTCACCGCGCTCCTTGAGCACGAAGCCCACGGGGATGGAGCCCAGCAGCACGGCCAGGTAGGTCAGCTCCTCGCGGTTCATGGCCCCGCTGGGGAAGCCCCAAAATCCGCCCGAAATCGCCCCAAAATCCGCCGAAATCGCCCCAAAATCCGCCCCGAAACACGCGCGGCTCCGGGCGGGGGCGGAGGGGGCGTGGTCTGAGCAAGTCACGCCCACACGCGCGATAAACCACGCCCATATTTCGGCTTCATTATGGGCGTGGTCAATGTAAAGCCACGCCCCCAAGGGCGGGTCCATGTAATTATAGGGGAGCCCCAAATGCGGATTTTGGCGGGGGGGGGTCGAGGTTTAAAGGGGTTTGGGGGGGTCTTTAAGAGGATCTGGCCCTTTAAGAGACGAGGAGGGGCGTGCGAAGGGGTGTCTGGCCCTTTAAGGGCGTGTGGGGCTTTTAAAGGGGTCTGGTTCTTTAATTGGGGGGTGGGATTCACAAGGGGGGTGGATTTTAAATGGTTCTGGCCCTTTAAGAGGACTGGGCCCCTCACACGGGCTCTAATGGGGGTCACGCCCCTTTAAGACGGTTTTTAAAGCGGTCTGGCCCTTTAAGGAGCCTGAAGGGTTCTCAGGGCCTTTAGCAATGGGTGTGAAGCGGAGTTAGAAGCGCTTTTAAGGTTGTTTGGCCACTAAAGGGGTGTTTTAAAGGAGACCTGGCCCTTTAAAGGAATAAAACCCACCAGACTTGGGGATTTTTAAGGCGTTCTGGCCCTTTAAGGGGATAAAACCCACCAGACTTAGGGACTTTTAAGGTGTTCTGGCCCTTTAAAGGGATAAAACCCACCAGACTTAGGGACTTTTAAGGTGTTCTGGCCCTTTAAGGGGATAAAACCCACCAGATTTAGGGACTTTTAAGGTGTTTTGGCCCTTTAAGGCTGGTGGTGCCCACCATGACGGATTTAAAGGGGCTCTGTCCCTTTAAATAGCTGAGCCCCCTTTAAGAGCCGCTCTTAAAAGGGGCTGAGTCCCTCCCATGGCTCCGTCCCGCCCGTGGTGGGCCCCACCGCGGCATCGCCGCTTTAACCCCGCCGCGCCTCACGGATCCCTCCCGTGAAGGCGGTGCCAACATGGCGGCGGGCGCTGAGGGGGTCCCGGGGCTCTGCGGGGCCGCGGAGGGCTCCGAGACCCCCGGGACCCCCCCGAGCCCCGCGGCGGAGCGGCCGCGGGTGCGGCGGCAGCGCGGCCGGTTCCTGGTGTGGTCCCCGGGAGCGGCGCGGGCGCTGCGGGAGCGGCACCGCGTGTGGGGAGCGCTGGTCGGGACCCCCCCGCGCCGCGGGCCCCGAGGCGGAGCGGCGGCGGGACCGCGGCTGCCGCTGCAGCTGAGGCCGGAGGAGGCGCGGGCGCTGCGGGAGAGCGGAGGAGCCACCGTGGAGCCGGTAACGGGATGGCGGAGGGGATAACGGGGGTGGGGGAGGGCGATGAGCCCCCCTGAGCCGCCCCTTTTTTCCCCCCTCAGGTGGATGAGGCCGAAGCGGAGCCCTCAGGGGGCGGAGCTGGGGGCGGGGCCAGAGCAGCGCTGGCCACGCCCCTTTCGCGCGCCGAGCGGCGTTCCCGCGTGTTCCGCGCGCTGTGGGGGCGGGGCCTGCACCTGACCCGCGGCGGGAAATTCGGGGGCGACTTCCTGGTGTACCCCGGTAAGGGGGAGGGGCGGGGGGCACAAAGACCCCTCCCCGAAATTCCTGAGACCCCTCCCGGGAATTCCTGAGACCCCCACCTTGGGTATTCCCAGACCCCCTCCCCAAAATTCCCGACCCCAGACCCCCTCCCCTTCATTTCTGAGACCCCTCCCCATTTATTCCCGACCCCCGCCCCTGGCTATTCCTGAGACCCCTCCCCATAAATCCCGACCCCCACCCCTGGCTATTCCTGAGACCCCTCCCCATTTATTCAATTTATTCCCATTTATACCCACCCTGGGTGTTCCTGAGACCCCTCCCCATTTATTCCCATTTATTCCCCATTGATACCCACCCTGGGTATTCCTGAGACCCCTCCCCTTAATTCCTGTTCCACTTTGGGTATCCCTGGACCCCTCCCCTTTATTCCTCACCCCCTCCCCACCATCCCCCCATATTCCCGGGGGTCCCAGCCCCCTCCCCACCATTCTCGGGGGTCTCAGCCCCCTCCTCACTATTCCCCCCCCTTTCCCGGGGGTCTCAGCCCCCTCCCCACCATTCCCCCCCTTTCCCGGGGGTCCCAGCCCCCTCCCCTTTATTTCTCACCCCCTCCCCACCATCCCCCCCCCCTTTCCCGGGGGTCTCAGCCCCCTCCCCAATTTCCCCCCATATTCCCAGGGGTCTCATCCCCCTCCCCACCATTCCCCCACTTTCCCGGGGGTCCCAGCCCCCTCCCCACCATTATCCCCACTTTTCCCAGACCCCTCCCCACCATTCCCTCCCCATATTCCCGGGGGTCCCAGCCCCCTCCCCATCATCCCCCCCCCCATTCCCGGGGGTCCCAGCCCCCTCCCCTTTATTCCTCACCCCCTCCCCACTTTTCCCCCATATTCCCGGGGGTCCCAGCCCCCTCCCCACCATTCCCCCCCCATTCCCGGGGGTCTCACCCCCTCCCCACCATCCCCCCCCCTTTCCCGGGGGTCTCAGCCCCCTCCCCTTTATTCCTCACCCCCCTCCCTGGGTATTCTTGAGACCCCTCCCCTTAATTCCTGACCCCCTCTCAGGGGTCCCAACCCCCTCCCCTTAATTCCTGTCCTACCCTGGGTATGCCCAGACCCCTCCCCTTAATGCCTGATACCCACTCGAGAGTCCCAGACCCCTCCCCTTTATTCCTCACCCCCTCCTTGGGTATTCCTGAGACCCCTCCCCTTAATTCCTGTCCCACTCTCAGGGGTCCCAGCCCCCTCCCCTTAATGCCTGACACCCACTCAAGAGTCTGAGACCCCTCCCCATTTATTCCTGAGCCTCACCCGGGGGTCCCAGCCCCCTCCCCACCATTCCCCCCCCCCCATTCCCGGGGGTCTCACCCCCTCCCCACCATCCCCCCACCATTCCCGGGGGTCTCATCCCCTCCCCACCATTATCCCCACTTTTCCCAGACCCCTCCCCACCATTCCCCCCTATTCCCGGGGGTCTCACCCCCTCCCCACCATTTCCCCCCCTTTCCCGGGGGTCCCAGCCCCCTCCCCTTTATTCCTCACCCCCTCCCCCCCATATTCCCGGGGTTCCCAGCCCCCTCCCCACCATTCCCCCTCCCCTTTCCCGGGGGTCTCATCCCCCTCCCCACCATCCCCTTTACTTTCCCGGGGGTCCCAGCCCCCTCCCCCCCATTCCCGGGGGTCTCAGCCCCCTCCCAACCTTTCCCCTCCCCCTTTCCGGGGGTCTCGCCCCCTCCCCACCATTTTCCCCCTATCCCGGTGGTCCCAGCCCCCTCCCCACCATCTCCCCATATTCCCGGGGGTCCCAGCCCCCTCCCCAATATTCCCCCCCCCATTCCCGGGGGTCTCAGCCCCCTCCCCCATTTTTGGGGGTCTCACCCCCTCCCCACCATCCCCCCCCCTCTGTTCCAGGCCCCCCCGCGCAGTTCCACGCATGCGCGGTGGCGCAGTGCCCGCGCAGTTCCCGCGCGCAGCCGCTGGGGGCGCTGTTGGCGGCCGCGCGCCTCTGCGCATGCGTGCGCAAAGCGCTGCTGCTCTGCGCCGCGCCGCCAGAGGGCGCCCCGAGCTGCACCGCCATCACCTGGCGCGCCGACCTCACGTAACCCCCTCAGGCCACGCCCCCCGATGACGTCACGCCGCGTCAGGATTTTCCCGCGCTTCGTTTTTCCCGCGCTTCGCGGGAAAGGCGCGAAATAAAATCGGTTTTTATTTGAACACTGAATTAAAATAAAATTGATTTTTGGAGTTGTTGTGCGCTGAGGTTTTTGTATGGGGGTGTCAGCGTTGCGTTGTGGGGGATAAGGGTGGTGAATGATCGAAGTAGAAAGGTTTTTTTTATTTTAATAAGAAAAATAAAATTGATTTTTGGAGTTGTTCGGTGACAATTCGCTGGAGGGTGTCAGCGTTGTGTTGTGGGGGACAAACCCTCATGAATTTGGGGACAGGACCCTCTGAAATTGGGGTGCACAGACCCCTGGATTTGGGGTCAGGACCCTCTGAAATTGCGGGGCACAGACCCCCTGAATTTGGGGCACAAACCCCTGAATTTGGGGGTCAGGACCCTCTGAAATTGGGGGCAGAGACCCCTGAATTTGGGGCAGAGAACCCCTGAATTTGGGGGGCACAGACCCCTGAATTTGGGGCACAGACCCCTGAATTTGGGGGGCACAGACCCCTGAATTTGGGGACAGAGACCCCCTGAATTTGGGGTCAGGACCCTCTGAAATTGGGGGGCACAGACCCCTGAATTTGGGGAGCAGGATCCTCTGAATTGGGGGAACAGACCCCTGAATTTGGGGGGCAGAGACCCCTGAATTTGGGGCACAGACCCCTGAATTTGGGGGGTGGGCTATTCCCCAATTTGGGGTCTCCATCCTTGTTTGGGAGGGGTCCCCTCCCTGTTTTAGGGGGGATCCCTGACCCACTTTGAGGGGGTCCCAATTCCCACCCCCATTTTGTGAGGATCTCGTTCCCATTTTTGGGGTGTTTCACTCTCATTTTTGGGGGTGTTTCAGCCTCATTTTTGGGGTGTTTCACCCTCATTTTGGGGGTGTTTTATCCCCATTTTTTGGGGTGTTTCACCCTCATTTTTGGGGTGTTTCACCCTCATTTTTGCAGCTTCCCCACCCACATTCCGGCCATGTCCCATCCCCATTTTCAGGAGGATTCCGGCCCCATTTTGGGATCCCATTTCTACTTCAACAGTTCCCACCTCAATTTTGAGCAGTCCTGACCCCAAATTCAGCTGAAATCACCCCAAATTCAGCTGATTTCACCCCAAATTTTGGCTCTCACACGCTGATGGTGCGGAAGGCGGCGATGCCCTCACGTCCAGTGCACAGCAGCAGCCCGGGGCACTGCGGGTGCCAATCCCAGGGGGTTCCTTTCCCAATCCCTGCTGTTCCTGCCCCAATTTTGAGCATTCCTGACCCCAAATTCAGCTGATTTCACCCCAAATTTCGGCTCTCACACACTGATGGTGCGGAAGGCAGCGATGCCCTCACGTCCAGTGCACAGCAGCAGCCCGGGGCACTGCGGGTGCCAATCCCAGGGGGTTCCTTTCCCAATTTTGAGCATTCCTGACCCCAAATTCAGCTGAAATCACCCCAAATTCAGGTGAAATCACCCCAAATTCAGCTGAAATCACCCCAAATTCAGCCCTCACACGCTGATGGTGCGGAAGGCGGCGATGCCCTCACGTCCAGTGCACAGCAGCAGCCCCGGGCACTGCGGGTGCCAATCTCTGCTATTCTTATCCCAATTTTGAGCATTCCTGACCCCAATTCTGGCTGATTTCACCCCAATTTTGGCTGATTTCACCCCAAATTCAGCTCTCACACACTGATGGTGCGGAAGGCGGCGATGCCCTCGCGGCCGGTGCACAGCAGCAGCCCGGGGCACTGTGGGTGCCAATCCCAGGGGGTTCCCACCCCAATTTTGAGCATTCCTGACCCCAATTTTGGCTGATTTCACCCCAAATTCTGCCTTTAGACGCTGATGGTGCGGAAGGCAGCAATGCCCTCACGTCCAGTGCACAGCAGCAGCCCGGGGCACTGCGGGTGCCAATCCCAGGGGGCTCCTTTCCCAATCCCTGCTGTTCCCACCCCAATTTTGAGCATTCCTGACCCCAAATTCAGCTGATTTCACCCCAAATTCAGCTCTCAGACACTGATGGTGCGGAAGGCAGCGATGCCCTCACGCCCGGTGCACAGCAGCAGCCCGGGGCACTGCGGGTGCCAATCCCAGGGGGTTCCTTCCCCAATTCTATCTGATTTCACCCCAATTTTGAGCATTCCTGACCCCAATTTTGGCTGAAATCACCCCAAATTCAGCCCTCACACACTGATGGTGCGGAAGGCGGCGATGCCCTCACGTCCAGTGCACAGCAGCAGCCCCGGGCACTGTGGGTGCCAATCCCTGCTATTCCCACCCCAATTTTGAGCATTCCTGACCCCAAATTCAGCTGATTTCACCCCAAATTCAGCTGAAATCACCCCAAATTTTGGCCCTCACACGCTGATGGTGCGGAAGGCGGCGATGCCCTCACGTCCAGTGCACAGCAGCAGCCCGGGGCACTGCGGGTGCCAGTGCAGCTCCTTCACCTCCCTCTCGCCCTGGTGCAGGAACAGCAGCTGCGGCGGCAGCTCCCGCAGCCCCTCCCCGTCCCCGGGACCCTCGCCCACCTCGGGGTCCCTCTCCACGCCCAGGTCCCACTGCGTCACCACGTCGTCCTCGCCCGCGGCCGCCAGCACGCCGCTCTCGCCCGGGTGCCACTGCACCGACGTGATGGGCCCGCGGTGCTGCTTGAAGGTGGCCACGCACGACGAGCTCAGCTGGGCAGGAAAACGGGCGGGGGTCAGCGGGGAGGGGGCTGGGGGCGGTTTGGGGGGTGGCTGAGGGGTCGGGGGAGTGCTTTTGTGGTGGTTTGGGGGGGTTTATGGGGTGGTTTTGGGGGGCTATGGGAAATTTTGGGGTCTGGGGGCGGTTTGGGGGGGGTTTATCTGGTGGTTTTGGGGTCCCTGGGTTGGTCTGGGGGTCCCTGGGTCTATCTAGGGGTCGCTGGGTTACTCTGGGGGGTCCCTGTGTGGGTCTGGGGGTCCCTGGGTCGGTCTGGGGGTCCCTGGGTCCATCTGGAGGTCTCTGGGTGATTCCTGAGGGGTCCCTGGGTCCATCTGGAGGTCCCTGTGTCTCTCTGGGGGTCCCCGTGTGGGTCTGGTCGACTCCCGGGGGTCCCTGGGCGATTCCCAGGGGTCCCCGTGTG
Source organism: Taeniopygia guttata (assembly GCF_048771995.1). NCBI lineage: Eukaryota > Metazoa > Chordata > Aves > Passeriformes > Estrildidae > Taeniopygia > Taeniopygia guttata. The sequence goes on from NC_133062.1 coordinate 838,837, forward strand.
GCTCTGGTCGATCCCCGGGGGTCCCTGGGTTACTCTGGGGGTCCCCGTGTGGGTCTGGGTGATTCCCGGGGGTCCCCGGGTCGGTTTGGGTGACTCCTGGTGGGTCCCTGTGTGGGTCTGGGCGATTCCCGGGGGTCCCTGGGTGGATCTGGGCGATTCCTGGGGGTCCCTGGGTCCATCTGGAGGTCCCTGTGTCTCTCTGGGGGTCCCCGTGTGGCTCTGGGCGATTCCCGGGGGTCCCTGTGTGGGTCTGGTCAATCCCCGGGGGTCCCTGGGTGGGTCTGGGGGTCCCTGTGTGGGTCTGGACGATTCCCGGGGGTCCCTGTGTGGGTCTGGGCGATTCCTGGGGGTCCCTGGGTGGGTCTGGTCGATCCCCGGGGGTCCCTGTGTGGGTCTGGGTGATTCCTGGGGGTCCCTGGGTCGGTTTGGGTGATTCCCGGGGGTCCCCGGGTGGGTCTGGGCGATTCCTGAGGGGTCCCTGGGTTACTCTGGGGGTCCCTGTGTCTCTCTGGGGGTCCCTGTGTGGCTCTGGTCGATCCCCGGGGGTCCCTGTGTTACTCTGGGGGTCCCTGGGTTACTCTGGGGGTCCCTGTGTCTCTCTGGGGGTCCCTGTGTGGCTCTGGTCGATCCCCGGGGGTCCCTGTGTTACTCTGGGGGTCCCTGGGTTACTCTGGGGGTCCCTGGGTTGGTTTGGTTGATTCCTGGGGAGGTCCCTGAGTGGGTCTGGAGGTCTCTGGGTGATTCCTGAGGGGTCCCTGGGTCTCTCTGGGGGTCCCTGGGTTACTCTGGGGGTCCCTGTGTGCCTCACCCGGATGCTCCTCAGGTCCCAGAGGCGCAGGGCGCCGTCGTCGCCGCCGCTGAGCAGCGCGGCCGCGTCGCGCCGGCTCCAGCTGAGCACGTTGACATCACCCTCATGGGCCGAGGCCACGCGGAGCTGGCAGGCGCGGGCCGGCGGCGCCCGCACGTCCCACACGCGGATGGAGGCGTCCGAGGAGCACGAGATGAACACCTGAGAGAGAACAGGAGAACACCTGAGCCCGGGAGCCCCTCTGGAAATTAAACTCTGAAATTCCAGCCAGGATCTGCAGGGAATGGGGGTGTTTATTTACAGCGCTGTGTGTGTGTGTTGGGAGCCCCTCTGAAAATTAAACCCTAAAATTCCAACCAGGATCTGCAGGGAATGGGGGTGTTTATTTACAGTGCTGTGAGCCCCTCTGAAAATTAAACCCTAAAATTCCAACCAGGATCTGTAGGGAATGGGGGTGTTTATTTACAGTGCTGTGGTTGTGTGTGGGGAGCCCCTCTGAAAATTAAACCCTAAAATTCCAACCAGGGTCTGTAGGGAATGGGGGTGTTTATTTACAGTGCTGTGAGCCCCTCTGAAAATTAAACCCTAAAATTCCAACCAGGGTCTGCAGGGAATGGGGGTGTTTATTCACAGCACTGTGGTCCTTTAATGGACCTCAGAGAACTCCCGATCCTTTTTTATTACTCTAATTTCCATATGCATAAATTTCACAATAGGTTCATGCATATTCATTCTGCTTATTTTACATTACACTTATAACTAGTTATGCTTGTGTTCAGTTTTTGTTAGAAAGAAACTCTTGGGTCACTTTGTCTGTTTTAAGGCTTGAGGAGTCTTTTTTATCTCCAAACCCCCCCAAATTTACCCCAAATCCTCACCAGGGTTCTGGGGTATCCAAACCCCCTGTGACCCCCATGAGCCCCCAGACCCCAAACCCCCCAAATTTACCCCAAATCCTCACCAGGGCTCTGTGATATCCAAACCCCTGTGACCCCCATGAGCCTCCAGACCCAAAATCCCCCAAATTTACCCCAAATCCTCACCTTTAGCTGGGGGGATTTTTTGTCTTGAGGAGTCTTTTTTATCTCCAGAGCCCCTGTGACCCCCATGAGCCCTCAGACCCCAAAATTTTACCCCAAATCCTCACCTGGGCTCTGTGATATCCAAACCCCCTGTGACCCCCATGAGCCTCCAGACCCCAAACCCCCCAAATTTACCCCAAATCCTCACCTGGGCTCTGGGGTATCCAAATCCCCTGTGACCCCCATGAGCCCCCAGACCCCAAACCCCCCAAATTTCCCCCAAATCCTCACCTGGGCTCTGGGGGCTCCAGTCCATCCTGACCCCCATGTGACCCCCATGAGCCTCCAGACCCCAAACCCCCCAAATTTACCCCAAATCCTCACCAGGGCTCTGTAATATCCAAACCCCCTGTGACCCCCATGAGCCTCCAGACCCCAAACCTCCCAAATTTACCCCAAACCCTCACCAGGGCTCTGTGATATCCAAACCCCATGTGACCACCATGAGCCCCCAGACCCCAAACCCCCCAAATTTCCCCCAAATCCTCACCATGGCTCTGACATCTCCAAACCCCCTGTGACCTCTATGACCCCCCAAACCCCAAACTCCCCAAATTTCCCCCAAATCCTCACCTTTAGCTGGGGGTATTTTGCTGGGGCTGCATATGAACTAAACAGCCAATTTACCACGCTCGAAGTGGCACATTTGACCTCAATCTAAATGGGTTTCCACCCATTTAAGAATTTAAATTCCCGCCCTGTCCCCTCACCGAGGCCTCGCAGGGGGACCACTGGATGTCCTCCACGCTGCCGCTGTGGCCGAGCAGCGGCCGCTGGTCCACGGCCCAGCCGGCCTCGCGCGGCTCCCAGCGATGGATGCGCCCGCGCACGTCCCCGGACAGCAGCCGGCCTGCCCAGAGGGAACAGAGACATCAAAACACCAAAATCACAACGTTTATAGCCCAAATTTGTACCGGGGGGATGGGGGGTGCAGGGCAGCCTGACCCCCAAAATCCCTGATTTGGCAAATGGAGGGTGGGGGGACCGCCAGAGACCCCAAATGATCGCCCCAAACTCCTCTCGAGACCCCTCCAGCAGCGCCCTCACATTTTCTCCTCACAATTCCCACATTTTCCCCTCACAATTCCCACTTTTTCTCCTCTCACAATTCCCACATTTTCTCCCCTCACATTTCCCACATGTTCCCCTCACAATTCCCACATTTTCTCTGCACATTTCCCACATTTCCTCTCACATTTCCCACATTTTCCCCTCACAATTCCCACATTTTCTCCTCACATTTCCCACCTTTTCTCCCCTCACATTTCCCACATTTTCTCCTCATATTTCCCACATTTTCCCCTCACAATTCCCACATTTTCTCCGCACATTTCCCACCTTTTCTCCCCTCACATTTTCCACATTTTCTCCTCTCACATTTCCCACATTGCCTCACATTTCCCACCTTTTCCTCCTCTCACATTTCCCACATTTCCTCCTCTCACATTTCCCACATTTCCTCCTCTCACATTTCCCACATTTTCTCCTCACATTTCCCACCTTTTCCTCCTCTCACATTTCCCACATTTCCTCTCACATTTCCCACATTTCCTCCTCTCACATTTCCCACATTTCCTCCTCTCATTTCCCACATTTTCTCCTCACGTTTTCCCGCTCTTTTCTCCCCTCACGTTTCCCGCCCTTTTTCTCCCCTCACATTTTCCCGCCCTTTTTCCCCCCTCAGGTTTTCCCGCCATTTTCTCCCTCACACTTCCCACCATTTGCCCCTCATATTTCCCCCAATTTCCCCCAAATCCTCACCAGGGCTCTGGGATATCCAAACCCCCTGTGACCCCCATGAGCCCCCAGACCCCAAAACCCCCCAAATTTCCCCCAAATGCTCACCGGGGCTCTGGGGTCCCCAGACCCCCATGAGCCCCCAGACCCAAAACCCCCCAGATTTCCCCCAAATGCTCACCGGGGCTCTGGGGGCTTCAGACCCCCATGAGCCCCCAGACCCAAAACCCCCCAAATTTCCCCCAAATCCTCACCTGCGCTCTGGGATATCCAAACCCCCTGTGACCCCCATGAGCCCCCAGACCCAAAACCCCCCAAATTTCCCCCAAATGCTCACCGGGGCTCTGGGGTCCCCAGACCCCCATGAGCCCCCAGACCCCAAACCCCCCAAATTTACCCCAAATGCTCACCGGGGCTCTGGGGTGAGCATTTGGGGGAAATTTGGGGAGCCTCCAGACCCCAAACCCCCCAAATTTACCCCAAATCCTCACCAGGGCTCTGTGATATCCAAACCCCCTGTGACCCCCATGAGCCCCCGACCCCAAACCCCCCAAATTTACCCCGAATCCTCACCAGAGCTCTGGGATATCCAAACCCCCTGTGACCCCCATGAGCCCCCAGACCCCAAACCCCCCAAATTTCCCCCAAATGCTCACCAGGGCTCTGAAGTCCCCAGACCCCCATGAGCCCCCAGACCCCAAAACCCCCCAAATTTCCCCCAAATCCTCACCTGGGCTCTGTGATATCCAAACCCCCTGTGACCCCCATGAGCCCCCAGACCCAAAACCCCCCAAATTTCCCCCAAATGCTCACCAGGGCTCTGAGGTCTCCAGACCCCCACGAGCCCCCAGACCCCAAATCCCCCAAATTTCTCCCAAATCCTCACCGGGGCTCTGGGGGTTCCAGACCCCCATGAGCCCCCAGACCCCAAACCCCCCAAATTTCCCCCAAATGCTCACCGGGGCTCTGGGGGCTCCAGACCCCCATGAGCCCCCAGACCCCAAACCCCCCAAATTTCCCCCAAATGCTCACCGGGGCTCTGGGGTGAGCATTTGGGGGAAATTTGGGGAGCCTCCAGACCCCAAACCCCCCAAATTTACCCCAAATCCTCACCAGGGCTCTGTGATATCCAAACCCCCTGTGACCCCCATGAGCCCCCAGACCCCAAACCCCCCAAATTTCCCCCAAATCCTCACCGGGGCTCTGGGGTCCCCAAACCCCCATGAGCCCCCAGACCCCAAACCCCCCAAATTTCCCCCAAATGCTCACCGGGGCTCTGGGGGCTCCAGACCCCCATGAGCCCCCAAACCCCCCAAATTTCCCTCAAATGCTCACCAGGGCTCTGGGGTCTCCAGACCCCCATGAGCCCCCAGACCCCAAACCCCCCAAATTTACCCCAAATCCTCACCGGGGCTCTGGGGGCTCCAGTCCAGCCCGAAGCCTTCGTCCAGGTGGCCGCTGAAGGTGGCCAGGGCGGGCAGAGCTCCCTGCTGGACGCTCTTGGGCCCCCTGCCCGAATCCCCCTCCCCAAATTGCGTCCCCAGGACCCTCAGGGCCCCCTCCAGGGCCAGCACCTCCACCTGGCCCCGCTCCGACCACACGGCCGCGATCGGGGACCCCCCGAGGGACGTCACCTGTGGGGGGACACGGGAACGGGGGGTCAGGGACCCCCAAAAGGGGCTCAGGGAGGGATTTGGGGGCACACAGAGGGGATTTGAGGGGGTTTTGGGGGGTCTTATGTTGATTTGGGGAGCCCTGGGAGGGTCTCAGAGAGATTCAAGGTTTTTTGGGGGATCCCAGGGGGTCACAGAGGGTTCTGGGAGGTACTCAGGGTGAAATTTGGGGGTCCCAGGGGTTTCTAAGGGGGTCCCAGAGGGTTTGGGGGGCAAAGATGGGGGTCTCAGAGCATCCCAAGGTTTTCTGGGGGGGTTCCAGGGTAACTTGAGGAGGGTCCCAAGGAATAGTTGCGTGTTTAAGGGGGAGGTCCCACGTTTTTTTGGGGTTCTCGAAGTGATTTTGTAATTTTGAGGGGAATTCCTGAAAGTTATATGGGAAATTCCAGAAGGTTTTTGGGGGTCTGGGGGTGGATTTGGAGGTCTTGGGTGTTTTTGGGGGTCCCAGGATGGATTTTGGAGTGAGATCGAAGTTCCCGGGGTTGGTTTTTGGAGGTCCCAGGTGGGTTTCTGAGGTCTCAGCATGGATTTTTGGGCTTTTTGGGGTTTCCAGGATGGATTTTTGAGTTTTTTTAGCGTTCCGAGTTGGGTATTTCAGGTTCCCAGAAGGTTTTGGGGGTTCCTAACGTTCATTTGAAAGTTTTTTACCGTTCCCAGGGTGGATTTTTGGGTTTCCAGCAGGTTTTTTGGGTTCACAGGGTTGATTTTTGATATTTTTTTTTGGGGTTTCCAGGTGGGATTTTGGGGTTTTGGGGTGGATTTTTGGGGTTCCCAGGGTTGATTTTTGAGGGTGTTTTGGGGTTCCCAGGTGGATTTTTGGGGTTCCCAGATGAGTTTTTGGGGTTTTAGTGTGGATTTTTGGGGTTCCCAGGTGGGTTTTTGGGGTGGATTTTTGGGGTTCCCAGGTGGGTTTTTGGGGTGGATTTTTGGGGTTCCCAGGGTTGATTTTTGAGGGTTTTTTGGGGTTCCCAGATGAGTTTTTGGGGTTTTAGTGTGGATTTTTGGGGTTCCCAGGTGGGTTTTTGTGGGATTTTTTGGGGGGGGCTGTTTTTGGGGGGGTCCTTACCCTCAGCCTGTTGACCCCCCCGTAGTGGGGGGCCATGAGGAGCAGCAGCTGCGGCTCCCGCCCCTCCTCCTCCTCATCTTCCTCGCTGTCGCTGTCGCTGTCACTGTCGCTGTCACTGCCCTTCCTGCCCCTCATCCCGTGCAGGTTCTGCATCTGCAGCAGCAGCACCCTGAGACGGGGAGGGGACACCCCAAATCAGCCCTGGGGAGCCCCAAAAACACCAAAAAACACCCTAAAAACACCCCAGAACCCACCATAAAAACATCCCAAAACCCACCCCAAACCCAGCCCCAGAACATCCCAAAACACACCCTAAAAACACCCCAAAACCATCCCAAAACCCAACCCAAACCCAGCCCCAGAACATCCCAAAACACACCCTAAAAACACCCCAAAACCATCCCAAAACCCAACCCAATCCCCTCCAAAAAACCCCCCAAAACCATCCCAAACCTCACCCCAAAAACAACCCAGAAACACCCCAAAACCATCCAAAACCCACCCGAAAAACATCCAAAACACACCCGAAAACCACCCCAAAAACTCACCCTAAAGCCATCCCAAAACCCACACTAAAAACACCCCCAAACCATCCCAAAACCCAACCCAAACCCCTCCAAAAAACACCCCAAAATCCAACCCAAAACCACACCAAAACCTACCCCAAAACCCACCCCAGAAACACCCCAAAACCCACCCGGAAAAACATCCAAAACACACCCTAGAACCACCCCAAACCCATCCCAAAACCCACACTAAAAACACCCCAAAACCATCCCAAAACCCACCCTAAAACCATCCCAAAATCACCCCAAAACCCACCCCAAGAAACACCCAAAAACCATCCCAAAAACACCAGAAAAACACTCCAAAAACACCCCAAAACCATCGCAAAACCCACTCGAAACACAACCCAAAACCTACCCCAAAAACACCCAGAACCCACCCAAAATCCACCCCGAAAACACCCTATAAACACTCCAAAAACCACTACAAAAACACCCCAAAAACACCCCAAAACCCACCCCAAACCCACCCTAAAAATACCCCAAACCCACACCAAAAACACCTGAAAAACACCCCAAAAACCACTCCAAAACAGCCCAAAACCCAACCTAAACCCACCCCAAAACCCACCCCCAAACTATCCTAAAACCCACACTAAAAACACCCAAAAACCACCCAAAAACACCCCAAAACCCCCCCAAACCCCAAACCGGGGGTCTCCCACTCACCGGTTGGCGCTGGGGGTCTCGGCCTGGGTGCCGGCGCAGAGCAGCACCGACAGCGGCGGCTCCTCGCGCCCCTCCCCGAGCCCGTCCCGCACCACGTCAAAGCTCAGGCACGGCGCCCCTGGGGGAGGGGGCGCTCAGAGACCCCGAGACCCCCAAAATCCCTCCTCAAAACCCCCAAAAACCCTCCAAAATTCCCCCAAAATCCTCCCTCAAACCTCCGCAAAAACCCCACCAAAATCCCCCCAAAATCTGCCTTAAAACCCCCCAAAATCCTTCCTCAAAACCCCCAAAATCCTCCCTCAAACTCCCCAAAACCCCCAAAATCCACGCTTGATCAAACCTCCCCAAAACACCTCCAAAATTTCCCCAAAATCCTCCTTCAAACACCCCAAAAACCTTCCTCAAAACCCCCAAAACCCCTCCAAAATCTCCTCAGGTCCCCCTCAGCCCCTCCAGCCCCCTAAGACCCGGTTCCCCTCAGGATTCCCCCCAATTCCCCTCAGGATTCCCACCAATTCCCCTCAGGATCTCAACCAATTCCCCTCATGATCCCCACCAATTCCCCTCAGGATCCCCACCAGTTCCCCTCAGGATCCCCACCGATTCCCTCAGGATTCCCACCAATTCCCCTCAGGATTCCCCCCAATTCCCCTCAGGATTCCCACCAATTCCCCTCAGGATTCCCACCGATTCCCCTCAGGATTCCCCCCAATTCCCCTCAGGATCCCCACCAGTTCCCCTCAGGATTCCCCCCAATTCCCCTCAGGATCCCCACCAATTCCCCTCAGGATCCCCACCAGTTCCCCTCAGGATTCCCCCCAATTCCCCTCAGGATCTCAACCAATTCCACTCAGGATCCACCAATTCCCCTCATGATTCCCACCAATTCCCTCAGAATTCCCACCAATTCCCTCAGAATTCCCACTAATTCCCCTCAGAATCCCCCCAATTCCTCTCAGGATTCCCACCAATTCCCCTCATGATTCCCACCAATTCCCCTCATGATCCCCACCAATTCCCCTCAGGATTCCCACCAATTCCCCTCAGGATCCCCCCAATTCCCCTCAGGATTCCCCACCAATTCCCCTCAGGATTCCCACCAATTCTCCTCAGGATCCCCCACAATTCCCCTCAGGATCTCCCAATTCCCCTCAGGATCCCCACCAATTCCCCTCAGGATCCCCACCAATTCCCTCAGGATTCCCCCCAATTCCCCTCAGGATTCCCTCCAATTCCCCTCAGGATTCCCACCAATTCCCCTCAGGATTCCCTCCAATTCCCCTCAGGATCCCCACCAATTCCCCTCAGGATTCCCACCAATTCCCTCAGGATTCCCCACCAATTCCCCTCAGGATCCCCCAATTCCCCTCAGGATCCCCACCAATTCCCCTCAGGATTCCCTCCCATTCCCCTCAGGATTCCCACCAATTCCCCTCAGGATCCCCACCAATTCCCCTCAGGATTCCCTCCCATTCCCCTCAGGATCCCCACCAATTCCCCTCAGGATTCCCTCCCATTCCCCTCAGGATCCCCACCAATTCCTCTCAGGATTGATCCCCACCAATTCCCCTCAGGATTCCCACCAATTCCCCTCAGGATCCCCACCAATTCCCCTCAGGATTCCCTCCCATTCCCCTCAGGATTCCCACCAATTCCCCTCAGGATCCCCACCAATTCCCCTCAGGATTCCCACCAATTCCCTCAGGATTCCCCACCAATTCCCCTCAGGATCCCCCAATTCCCCTCAGGATTCCCACCAATTCCCTCAGGATTCCCACCAATTCCCCTCAGGATCCCCCAATTCCCCTCAGGATTCCCACCAATTCCTCTCAGGATTGATCCCCACCAATTCCCCTCAGGATTCCCACCAATTCCCTCAGGATTCCCACCAATTCCCCTCAGGATCCCCCAATTCTCCTCAGGATTCCCACCAATTCCCCTCAGGACCCCCCAGTTCCCCTCATCTCCCTCAGTTCCCCTCAGGATCTCCCGGTTCTCCTCATCCCCTTTTCCCCCTCATCCTCCCGGTTCCCCTCCGCCCCTCCAGCCCCCTCAGCCTGATTCCTCTCAGGACCCCCCAGTTTCCCTCATCCCCCGGTTCTCCTCATCCTCTCCAGCCCCCTCATCACCCCGGTTCCCCCTCAGGATTCCCCGTTTCCCCTCAGGATTCCCCGGTTCCCCTCACCCGGTTTCCCCTCAGGATTCCCCGGATTCCCCGCTTTCCCCTCAGGATTCCCCGCTTTCCCCTCAGGATTCCCCGCTTTCCCCTCAGGACTCCCCGGTTCCCCTCACCCGGTTTCCCCTCAGGATTCCCCGGTTCCCCTCACCCCGGTTTCCCCTCAGGATTCCGCGGTTTCCCCTCAGGATTCCCCGGTTTCCCCTCAGGATTCCCCGGCTCCCCTCACCCGGTTTCCCCTCAGGACTCCCCGGTTTCCCCTCAGGATTCCCCGGCTCCCCTCACCCCGGTTCCCCTCACCCCGGTTTCCCCTCAGGATTCCCACCAATTCCCTCAGGATTCCCACCAATTCCCCTCAGGATTCCCCCCAATTCCCCTCAGGACCCCCCAGCTCCCCTCATCTCCCCCAGTTCCCCTCAGGACCTCCCGGTTCTCCTCATCCTCCTTTTCCCCTCATCCCCCCGGTTCCCCTCACCCCGGTTTCCCCTCAGGACTCCCCGGCAGGTACCGGTGCCGGCGCGGTGATACATCACGTACGCCTCCTCATCCATCACCAGCTCCTCATCGGGACGCAGCGGCGGCCCCGCCCCGGGCAGGTACACGCGCCCGGGGGGCTCCGCGTCCGCCGTGTGGCGATTGCGGGCCCGGGCGCGGGGCCGGTCGCGGTTCGCGGCCCGGGGGCGAGTCGGGGCCCGCGCTCGGGAGGCGCCGCGCCGCGCCGCCATCTTGGCCGTGAGGGGAGGCGGCACTTCCGGCGGGAGCCACGCCCACCTCGGGGTGGTGTGTGGTGACTTCCGGTGACGTCACAGGCGATGGCGGCCGACCGCTCCCAGTGACTCCCAGTAACATCCCAGTGACTCCCAGTAACACCAGTGACCCCCCCAGTAACCTCCCAGTGACTCCCAGTAACATCAGTAACCTCCCAGTGACTCCCAGTGACTCCCAGTAACACCAGTGACCCCCCCAGTGACTCCCAGTAACACCAGTGACCCCCCCCAGTAACACCAGTGACCCCCCAGTGACTCCCAGTAACACCAGTGACCCTCCCAGTAACACCAGTAACCTCCCAGTAACACCAGTAACCTCCCAGTGACTCCCAGTAACTCCCAGTGACTCCCAGTAACACCAGTAACCCCCCCAGTAACCTCCCAGTGACTCCCAGTAACACCAGTGACCCCCCCAGTGACACCAGTGACCCTCCCAGTGACTCCCAGTAACACCAGTGACCCCCCCAGTGACTCCCAGTGACTCCCAGTAACTCCCAGTAACACCAGTGACCCCCCCAGTAACCTCCCAGTGACTCCCAGTAACCTCCCAGTGAATCCCAGTAACACCAGTGACCCTCCCAGTTCCCTCCCAGTCCCTCCCAGTCCCCCCCAGTCCCTCCCAGTCCCCTCCCAGTCCATCCCAGTCCATCCCAGTTCTCCCAGTTTGCTCTGTTGGGTTCCAGCCGTTTATTGGGGGGGGAGGGGCAGCCCCTCCCCCCCCCGCAGCTGCCGCAGCTCCGCCAGAGAGGCCCGAAAACGTTGTGGGAACAGCCGGGGGTCCTGGGGGGCAAAACGGGGGGTCAGGGACCCCGAAAACAGCCCAAATACAGCCCAAATACAGCCCAAAATACAGCCCAAATACACCCCAAAATACAGCCCGAATACGGCAAAAATACACCCCGAATACACGGCAAAAACAGCCCAAAATACAGCAAAAATACAGCAAAAATACACCCAAAATACAGCAAAAAAACAGCTCAAATACACCCCAAAATACAGCAAAAATACAGCAAAAATACACCCAAAAATACACCCCAAATACAGCCCAAATACACCCAAAAATACACCCCAAAACCAGCAAAAATACACCCAAAAATACACTCCGAAAACAGCCCAAATACACCCCAAAATACAGCCCGAATACAGCAAAAATACACCCCAAAATACAGCAAAAATACACCCAAAATACAGCCCAAATACACCCAAAAATACAGCAAAAATACAGCAAAAATACACCCCAAAAACAGCCCAAATACACCCAAAACACAGCCCAAAAACAGCCCAAATACAGCCCAAATACAGCCCAAAATACAGCCCAAATACACCCAAAAAAACAGCCCAAATACACCCAAAATACAGCCAAAATATAGCAAAAATACAGCCCAAAAATACAGCCCAAAAACAGACCAAATACACCCTGAATACAGCAAAAATACACCCAAAATACAGCAAAAATACAGCCCAAATACACCCAAAATACAGCCAAAATATAGCAAAAATACACCCAAAAATACAGCAAAAATACACCCAAAAATACACCCAAAAATACAGCCCAAATACACCCCAAAACCAGCCCAAATACACCCAAAAATACAGCAAAAATACAGCAAAAATACAGCAAAAATACACCCAAAAATACAGCCCGAATACAGCCCAAATACACCCAAAATACAGCCCGAATACGGCAAAAATACACCCCGAATACACGCCAAAAACACCCCAAATACACCCAAAATACACCCAAAATACAGCCCGAATACAGCAAAAATACACCCAAAAATACACCCCAAAAATACACCCAAAATACACCCCAAAATACAGCAAAAATACAGCAAAAATACACCCAAAAATACAGAAAAAATACAGCAAAAATACAGCCCAAATACACCCAAAAATACAGCAAAAAATACACCCAAATACACCCAAAATACAGCCGGAATACAGCAAAAATACACCCAAAATACAGCCCAAATACAGCCCAAATACACCCAAAAATACACCCAAAATACACCTCAAATACACCCCAAAATACAGCCAAAATACAGCCCAAATACACCCAAAAATACACCCCAAATACAGCCCAAATACACCCAAAATACAGCCCAAATACAGCAAAAAATACACCCAAAAATACACCCCGAAAACAGCCCAAATACACCCAAAATACAGCCCGAATACAGCAAAAATACACCCCGAATACAGCCAAAACACACCCAAAAATACAGCAAAAATACACCCCAAAACTCAGCAAAAATACACCCAAAAATACAGCCCAAAAACAGCCCAAATACAGCCCAAATACACCCAAATACAGCAAAAATACACCCAAAAATACAGCCCAAAAGCAGCCCAAATACACCCCAAAATACAGCAAAAATACATCAAAAATACATCAAAAATACAGCAAAAATACAGCCGGAATACAGCCCAAATACACCCAAAAATACCCCCCAAAAATAGCCCAAATACACCCAAAATACAGCCCAAATACACCCCAAAATACAACAAAAATACACCCAAAAATACAGCAAAAATACACCCCAAAATACAGCAAAAATACAGCAAAAATACAGCAAAAATACACCCAAAAATACAGCAAAAATACACCCAAAAATACAGCCCAAATACAGCAAAAATACACCCAAAAATACAGCAAAAATACACCCAAAAATACAGCAAAAATACAGCAAAAAATACCCAAAAATACAGCCCAAAAACAGCCCAAATACACCCCAAATACACCCCAAATACACCCCAAATACAGCAAAAATACACCCAAAAATACAGCAAAAATACAGCAAAAATACAGCAAAAATACACCCAAAAATACAGCCCGAATACAGCCCAAATACACCCAAAAATACACCCAAAAATACAGCAAAAATACAGCAAAAATACACCCCAAAATACAGCAAAAATACAGCCCAAATACACCCCAAATACAGCCTAAATACAGCAAAAATACACCCAAAAATACAGCAAAAATACACCCAAAATACAGCAAAAAATACACCCAAAAATACACCCAAAAATACAGCAAAAATACAGCAAAAATACACCCCAAAAATACAGCAAAAATACAGCAAAAATACAGCCCAAAACCAGCCGGAATACAGCAAAAATATAGCAAAAATACACCCCAAACACAGCCCAAATACACCCAAAAATACAGCCCAAATACAGCAAAAATACAGCAAAAATACACCCAAAAAATACAGCCCAAAAGCAGCCCAAATACACCCCAAAATACAGCCAAAAAAACAACAAAAATACACCCCGAATACACGCCAAAAACAGCCCAAATACACCCAAAAATACAGCAAAAATACACCCAAAAATACAGCAAAAATACAGCCCGAAAACAGCCTAAATACACCCCAAAATACAGCAAAAATACAGCAAAAATACAGCCTGAATACAGCAAAAGTACACCCAAAAATACACCCAAAAATACAGCAAAAATACACCCCAAAAACAGCCCAAATACACCCAAAAATACACCCCCAAAACAGCCCAAATACACCCAAAATACAGCCCGAATACAGCTAAAATACACCCAAAAATACAGCAAAAATACACCCCGAATACAGCCCAAATACACCCCGAAAACCGCCCAAATACACCCAAAAATACAGCAAAAATACACCCAAAAATACAGCCCAAATACACCCCAAAAACAGCCCAAACACAGCCCAAATACAGCCCAAATACAGCCCAAAATCCATCCTGTGACCCCCAAATACACCCCGAGAACCCCAAATACCCTCCGGGACACCCAAATCCCCCCAGACCCCCCAAAATTTTCCCCAAAATCTCCTTCAGGACCCCCAAAATCCCCCAAGAAACCCCAAAATCACTGAGGGGGGTGGGGAGAGGGGGAAATGAGGATTAGGGGGGGTCTTGGAGGGTTGGGGGGTTTTTTGGGGGAGGTTTTGGGGGGGTTTGGGCTTTTTTGGGGTTTTTTGGGGCAGGATTTGGGTTTTTTGGGGGGAGTTTTTGGGTTTGTTTGGGGGAGGTTTTTGGGTTTTTTGGGGCAGGATTTGGGTTTTTAGGGGGTTTTTTTTGGGGTGTTTTTGGGTTTGTTTGGGAGAGATTTTGGGGTTTTTTGGGGCAGGATTTGGGTTTTTTGGGGGAAGGTTTTGGGTGTTTTTGGGGGGAGGTTTTGGGGTTTTTTGGGGGGTTTGGGGGACGTTTTGGGGTTTTTTGGGGCAGGATTTGGCTTTTTTGGGGGGAGGTTTTGGGGGTTTTTTGGGGGGGAGGTTTTGGGGTTTTTTGGGGGGGGGTTGGGGGAGGTTTTGGGTTTTTTTGGGGCAGGATTTGGGTTTTTTGTGGGGGGAGGTTTTGGGGTTTTTTTTGGGGGGGAGGTTTTGGGGTGTTTTTGGGGGTTTGGGGCAGGTTTTGGGGTTTTTTGGGGCAGGATTTGGGGTTTTTGGGGGGAGGTTTTGGGGTTTTTTTGGGGGGTTTGGGATTTTTTTGGGGTTTTTTGGGGCAGGATTTGGGTTTTTTGGGGGGAGGTTTTAAGGGGTTTTTTGGGAGGAGGTTTTGGGGTGTTTTTGGGGGGTTTGGGGGAGGTTTTGGGGTTTTTTTGGGGCAGGATTTGGGTTTTTTTGGGGGGAGGTTTTGGGGGGTTTTTTGGGGCATGATTTGGGTTTTTGGGGGGAGGTTTTGGGTTTTTTTTGGGGGGAGGTTTGGGAGAGGTTTTGGGGTTTTTTGGGGCAGGATTTGGATTTTTGGGGGGAGGTTTTGGGTTTTTTTGGGCAGGATTTTGGTTTTTTGTGGGGAGGTTTTAGGGTTTTTTGGGGGTTTTTTTTTGGGGTGTTTTTGGGGGGTTTGGGGGAGGTTTTGGGATTTTTGGGGGGTTTTTGGCCGCCCCTCACTCACCGTTTTGGGGGACCCCTCCCTGCAGGAGATGTGGACGAGGACGGGGCCGCCGTCCCCTCCCCCCGTGAAGGAAACCCCGTAACCGTCCTGGTGGGGCTGGGGGGAGCTGGTCAGCACCAGGGACCCCCAGTTCCTCCCAGTAACTCCCAGTTCCTCCCAGTCCATCCCAGTCAGCACCAGGGACCCCCCAGTTCCTCCCAGTCCATCCCAGTCCATCCCAGTATCCCCCAGTTCCTCCCAGTCCATCCCAGTCAGCACCAGGGACCCCCCAGTTCCTCCCAGTCCATCCCAGTCACTCCCAGTAAACCCCAGTTCCTCCCAGTCCCTCCCAGTAACCCCCCAGTTCCTCCCAGTCCATCCCAGTCACTCCCAGTAACCCCCCAGTTCCTCCCAGTCCATCCCAGTATCCCCCAGTTCCTCCCAGTCCATCCCAGTCCCTTCCAGTCCATCCCAGTCCCCCCCCAGTCCCTTCCCAATCCATCCCAGTCCATCCCAGTCACTCCCAGTCCATCCCAGTATCCCCCAGTTCCTCCCAGTCCCTCCCAGTAACCCCCCAGGTCCATCCCAGTAAAACCAGAACTCCCCCCAGCACCTCCCAGTAGTCCCCAGTGCCCCCAGTCCCCACCTAATGCCTCCCCAGTCCATCCCAGTATCCCCCAGTCCCTCCCAGTCCCTCCCAGTTCCCATCCCAGTCCCATCCCAGTCCCTCCCAGTTCCCATCCCAGTCCCTCCCAGTTCCCCCCCAGTCCCCCCCAGTCCCCTCCCAGTCCCCCCCATTCCCCCCCAGTCTCTCCCAGTCCCTCCCAGTCCCTCCCAGTCCCTCCCAGTCCCCCCAGTACGCACCGGGTTGAAGCCCATCCCCGCGGGCCGCAGGGGGCGGGGCAGCAGCGGTGGGTGTGGCCGGGGGGCGGGGCTAAAGGCCAGAGCCCAGGGCTGCCCCAGCACCTGGGGGGCGGGGACATGCAAATGAGCCTTCAGCCACACCCAATGTGCCAGCCAATCACTGTGACTCTCATTAGGCCACACCCTCTGGTGGCCACACCCCATTGACCATATAAAGACAGGCCACGCCCTCCTTGGCCACACCCACTTAATCAAAAGGCAAATTTTAGTCAAGCCCCGCCCCTCCTGGTTTAGGCCCCACCCCTTTTAAAACCAAGCCCCACCCACTTCCTTATATGGTAATTTCCAACCAAGACCCACCCCCATATGGTAATTCCCACCCAAACCCCACCCACTTATTAATATGGTAATTCCCACCCAAGCCCCACCCCCTCAGGCCCCACCCACTTATTAATATGGTAATTCCAGCCAAGCCCCACCCCTCAAGCCCCACCCACTTATTAATATGGTAATTCCCAGCCAAGCCCCACCCCTCAAGCCCCACCCACTTATTAATATGGTAATAACCAACCAAACCCCACCCCTCAAGCCCCACCTACTTCTTAATATGGTAATTTACACCCAAGCCCCTCTTCAAGCCCCACCCACCTATTAATATGGTAATTCCCAGCCAAGCCCCACCCCCTCAAGCCACACCCACTTCCTTATATGGTGACTCCAGCCAAGCCCCACCCACTTATTAATATGGTAATTCTCACCCAAGCCCCACCCCTCAAGCCCCACCCCCTTATTAATATGGTAATTTACAGCCAAGCCCCACCCACTTCCCTATATGGTAATTCACAGCCAAGCCCCACCCCCTTAAGCCCCACCCACTTATTAATATGGTAATTCCCAGCCAAGCCCCACCCCTTAAGCCCCACCCACTTATTAATATGGTAATTCCCACCCAAACCCCACCCACTTATTAATATGGTAATTCCCACCCAAACCCCACCCCATCAAGCCCCACCCACTTATTAATATGGTAATTCCCAACCACGATCCACCCCCAAAGCCCCACCCACTTCCCTATATGGTAATTCACACCCAAGCCCCACCCCTCAAGCCCCACCCACTTATTAATATGGTAATTCCCAGCCAAGCCCCACCCCCTCAAGCCCCACCCACTTATTAATATGGTAATTCACACCCAAGCACCACCCCCTCAAGCCCCACCCACTTCCCTATATGGTAATTCACACCCAAGCCCCACCCCCTCACGCCCCACCCACTTATTAATATGGTAATTTCCAGCCAAGCCCCACCCACTTCCTATATGGTAATTCATACCCAAACCCCACCCCCTCAAGCCCCACCCACTTATTAATATGGTAATTACCAACCAAGTCCCACCCCCTCAAGCCCCACCCACTTATAAATATGGTAATTCCCACCCAAGCCCCACCCACTGATTAATATGGTAATTCCCACCCAAACCCCACCCCTCAAGCTCCACCCACTTATTAATATGGTAATTACCACCCAAGCTCCACACCCCCAAGCCCCACCCACTTATTAATATGGTAATTCACACCCAAGTCCCACCCACTTCTATTTATGGTAATTCACACCCAAGCCCCACCCCTCAAGCCCCATCCACTTATTAATATGGTAATACCCACCCAAGCCCCACCCACTTCCATATATGGTAATTCCCAGCCAAGCCCCACCCCCAAAGCCCCACCTACTTCTTAATATGGTAATTCCCAACGAAGCCCCACCCCTCAAGCCCCACCCACTTATTAATATGGTAATTCCCAGCCAAGCCCCACCCACTTCCTTATATGGTAACTCCAGCCAAGCCACACCCACTTATTAATATGGTAATTCACTCAAACCCCACCTACTCAAGCCCCACCCAGTTATTAATATGGTAATTTCCAGCCAAGCCCCACCCACTCATTAATATGGTCATTATCACCCAAGCCCCGCCCCCTCAGTGTGACCCACACCCCTCCAGGCCACGCCCCCAGGCCGAAGCCCCGCCCACCTCGGTGAGGAAGGGTGGGCGGAGCCGCATCTGATTGGCCACGGCCGCCAGCGCCTGCAGGTGCCGCTCCAGCCCCGCCCCCGTCATGGCCGCCCGGCGCCGCCCCCGCGCCTGCGCCAGCGCCGCCTCCAGCAGCGCCCCCAGGCGGCCGCGCTGTGGGGAGGGGTCAGGGGGGCTGGGACCCCCGAACAGCGCCCCAAAAATCAACCCCAAAATCCCCCAGTGACCCCCCTAAAATCTACCCAGAGACCCCCGAACAGCGCCCCAAAATCAACCCCAAAATCCCCCAATGACCCCCCTAAAATCCCCCCAGAGACCCCCAGTGATCGCCCCAAAATCAACCCCAAAGTGCCCACAGTGACCCCCCGAAAATCCCCCCAGAGACCCCCGAATAGCGCCCCAAAATCAACCCAAAAATACCCCCAATGTCCCCCTAAAATCCCCCCAGAGACCCCCTAAAATCCCCCCAATGACCCCCCTAAAATCCCCCCAGAGACCCCCGAACAGCGTCCCAAAATCAACCCCAAAGTGCCCCCAGTGACCCCCTAAAATCCCCCCAGAGACCCCCTAAAATCCCCCCAGAGATCCCCTAAAATCCCCCCAGAGACCCCCTAAAATCCCCCCAGAGACCCCCGAATCGCGCCCCAAAATCAACCCCAAAGTGCCCCCAGTGACCCCCTAAAATCCCCCCAGAGACCCCCTAAAATCCCCCCAGAGACCCCCTAAAATCCCCCCAGAGATCCCCTAAAATCCCCCCAGAGACCCCCTAAAATCCCCCCAGAGACCCCCAAACAGCGCCCCAAAATCCCCCAGTGCCCCCCCTAAAATTCCCCCAGAGACCCCCGAACAGCCCCCCAAAATCAACCCCAAAGTGCCCCCAGAGACCCCCCTAAAATCCCCCCAGAGACCCCCGAATCGCGCCCCAAATTCAACCCAAAAATCCCCCAGTGATCCCCCTAAAATCCCCCCAGAGACCCCCGGAAAGCGCCCCAAAATCAACCCTAAAATCCCCCCAGAGACCCCCTAAAATCCACCCCGAGACCCCCGAACAGCGCCCCAAAATCAACCCTAAAATCCCCCCAGAGACCCCCTAAAATCCACCCCGAGACCCCCGAACAGCGCCCCAAAATCAACCCCAAAATGCCCCCAGAGACCCCCCTAAAATATCCCCAGAGACCCCCAATAATCGCCCCAAAATCCCCCCATAGAGCCCAAATGATCACCCCATTTTGGGGTGCCCAGCCCCATTTTGGTTTCCCCAGCCCCATTTTAGGGTCTCCATCCCCATTTTGGGGTCCCCAACCCCATTTTGGTTTCCCCATCTCCATTTTGGGGTCCCCAGCCCCACTTTGGGGTCTCCATCCCCATTTTGGTTTCCCCATCCCCATTTTGGGTTCCCCATCCCCATTTTGGGTTCCCCATCCCCATTTTGGTTTCCCCATCCCCATTTTGGTTTCCCCATCCCCATTTTGGTTTCCCCATCCCCATTTTGGTTTCCCCATTCCCACTTTAGTTTCCCCATCCTCATTTTGGTTTCCCCATCCCCATTTTGGGGTGCCCATCCCCATTTTGGGGTCCCCAACCCCATTTTTGAGGTCCCCATCCCCATTTTGTGGTCCCCAGCCCCATTTTTGGGGTTCCTCACGGGGGTTTGGGGGTCCCTGAGGGCGCGTTCCAGCTCGAGCAGGGCTCGCCCCACGCCGCGGGCGCCGTCGGCGCGGCCCTCGAGGAAAAGGCGCGTCGGGATCGGCTCGTACGTCAGGGCTGGGCCGCGCTCCTGAGGGGATTTGGGGAGATTTTGGGAATCTGGGGGATTTTGGGGTGTCTGGGATGGAGTTTGGGGGGTTTCAGTTGGATTTGGGGAGGTCTCAGTTGGATTTTGGGGGTTTCAGGTGGATTTTGGGGGTCTCAGGTGGGTTTTGGGGGTCTCAGGTGGGTTTTGGAGCCCTTGAGGAAAAGGCACATCGATATCGGCTCATATGTCAGGGCGGGGCTATGCTCCTGAGGGCATTTTGGGCAGATTTTGGGAATCTGGGGGATTTTGGGGTCTCTGGGATCGATTTTGGGGTGTCTGGGATGGAGTTTGGGGGGGTTTCAGTTGGATTTGGGGAGATCCCAGGTGGATTTTGGGGGTCTCAGTTGGATTTTGGGGGTCTCATGTGGGTTTTGGTGCCCTCAAGGAAGAGGCACATCGGGATCGGTTTGTACATGAGGGCGGGGCCGCGCTCCTGAGGGGATTTCGGGGAGATTTTGGGAATCTGGGGGATTTTGAGGTCTCTGGGATGGATTTTGGGGTGTCTGGGATGGAGCTTGGGGGGTTTCAGTTGGATTTGGGGAGGTCTCAGGTGGATTTTGGGGGTCTCAGGTGGGTTTTGGGGGTCTCAGGTGGGTTTTGGAGCCCTTGAGGAAAAGGCGTGTTGGGATCAGTTTGTACATGAGGGTGGGGCAGCACTCCTGAGGGGATTTTGGGCAGATTTTGGGAATCTGGGGGATTTTGGGGTCGCTGGGATCGATTTTGGGGTCTCTGGGATGGAGTCTGGGGGGGTCTCCGTTGGATTTGGGGGGGTCTCAGGTGGATTTTGGGGGTCTCAGTTGGATTTTGGGGGTCTCACGTGGGTTTTGGAGCCCTTGAGGAAAAGGCACATAAGCATCGGATTGTACATGAAGGCGGGGCCACACTCCTGAGGGGATTTTGGGGAGATTTTTGGGAATCTGGGGGATTTTGGGGTGTCTGGGATGGAGTTTGGGGGTCTCAGTTGGATTTTGGGCGTCTCAGGTGGGTTTTGGAGCCCTTGAGGAAAAGGCACATCGGGATCGGCTCGTACGTCAGGGCGGGGCCGCGCTCCTGAGGGCATTTTGGGCAGATTTTGGGAATCTGGGGGATTTTGGGGTGTCTGGGATGGAATTTGGGGGGGTCTCAGTTGGATTTTGGGGGTCTCATGTGGGTTTTGGAGCCCTCGAAGAAAAAGCACATTGGGATCAGTTTGTACATGATAGTGGGACCATGCTCCTGAGGGGATTTTGGGGAGATTTTGGGAATCTGGAGGATTTTGGGGTGTCTGGGATCGATTTTGGGGTTTCTGGGATGGAGTTTGGGGGGTCTCATTTGGATCTGGGGAGGTCTCAGTTGGATTTGGGGGGGGTCTCAGGTGGATTTTGGGGGTCTCAGGTGGGTTTTGGAGCCCTTGAGGAAAAGGCACATCGATATCGGCTCATATGTCAGGGCGGGGCTATGCTCCTGAGGGGATTTTGGGGAGATTTTGGGAGTCTGGGACGGAGTTTGGGGGCTCCTGGTGTGAATTTTGGGGGTCTCAGAGTCTCACCCTGACCAGCGCCAGCTCCAGCGCCAGTGGCAGCAGCTCCTGAGGGCTCTCGGGGGTCCCGGAGGGTCCCAGGGGTTCCTCGACCGACACCACGTGGAGCTGGAGCCCCTCAGCCATGGCCTGGAACTGCTCCCGAGCCTGGGGCAGCACCCCCGAAACCTGCCCAAAAATATTCCTGAAATACCCCAAAATATCCTCAAACAGATCTGAACCCCTTAGCATGAGACAGCACCCCCAAAACCTGCCCGAAAATATCCAAAAAATACCCCAAAATAGCCTCAAACAGCTCTGAATCCCCAGGCCTGGGGCAGCACCCCTGAAACCTGCCCAAAAATATTCCTGAAATACACCAAAATATCCTCAAACAGATCTGAACCCCCAGGTCTGGGGCAGCACCCCTGAAACCTCCCCGAAAATATCCCAAAAATACCCCAAAATATCCTCAAACAGATCTGAACACCCAGGGCTGAAACAGCATCCCTGAAACCTCCCCAAAAATATCCCAAAAATACACCAAAATATCCTCAAACAGCTCTGAACCCCTTAGCATGAGACAGCATCC
The DNA here is from genome assembly GCF_048771995.1 of Taeniopygia guttata. Taxonomy (NCBI): domain Eukaryota; kingdom Metazoa; phylum Chordata; class Aves; order Passeriformes; family Estrildidae; genus Taeniopygia; species Taeniopygia guttata. The sequence continues at coordinate 861,022 of NC_133062.1, forward strand.
CTGAAACCTCCCCGAAAATATTCCTGAAATATCCCAAAATATCCTCAAACAGATCTGAACACCCAGGGCTGAAACAGCACCCCTGAAACCTGCCCGAAAATATTCCTGAAATACCCCAAAATATCCTCAAACAGATCTGAACCCCCAGGGCTGAGACAGCATCCCTGAAACCTCCCCGAAAATATCCCAAAAATACCCCGAAATATCTTCAAACAGCTCTGAACCCCCAGGCTTCGCAACACCCCTAAAATCTGCCCCCAGATATCAAAAAAATATCCCAAAAATACCCCGAAACAGCCCCCAGACCCCTCCCAGTGCTCCCAGTACCTGCGGGGGCAGCTCCCAGTGCAGCTCCATGGGGGGCTCGGGGTCCCTGCCCTGCCCGTCCCCGGGACAATTCCCGCTCTCGTCGTAGCCCAGGGACCGGTCCAGGGCCAGCGCGAACTGAGGGGGCAAAAATTAGGGGAGGGGGTCCCAAAATTGGGGACCCTCCCCGATTCACCCCTCCCAAAATTTCCCTCCTCATTTTCCCCTGAAGGTTTTCCCTTTTTTCCCCTCTCACGTTTTCCCGCCCTTTTTTCCCCCTCAGGTTTTCCCGCCCTTTTTTCCCCCCTCACGTTTTCCCGCCCTTTTTTCCCCCTCACGTTTTCCTTTTTCTCCCCCCTCACGTTTTCCCACCCTTTTTTCCCCCTCACGTTTTCCTGCCCTTTTTTCCCCCTCACGTTTTCCCGCCCTTTTTTCCCCCTCACGTTTTCCTGCCCTTTTTTCCCCCCTCATGTTTTCCTTTTTTCTCCCCCTCACGTTTTCCTGCCTCTTTTTCCCCCCTCACGTTTTCTGCCCTTTTTCCCCCCTCACATTTTCCCGCCCTTTTTTCCCCCTCACGTTTTCCCGCCCTTTTTTCCCCCTCACGTTTTCCCGCCCTTTTTTCCCCCCTCACGTTTTCCTTTTTCTCCCCCCTCACGTTTTCCTGCCCTTTTTTCCCCCCTCACGTTTTCCTGCCCTTTTTTCCCCCCTCACGTTTTCCCGCCCTTTTTTCCCCCTCATTTTCCTTTTTCTTCCCCCTCACGTTTTCCTTTTTCTTCCCCCTCACGTTTTCCCGCCCTTTTTTCCCCCTCACGTTTTCCCGCCCTTTTTTCCCCCCTCACGTTTCCCGCCCTTTTTCCCCCCTCACGTTTCCCGCCCTTTTTTTGCCCCCTCGCGTTTTCCCGCCCTTTTTCCCCCCCTCACGTTTTCCCGCCCTTTTTTCCCCCTCACGTTTCCCGCCTTTTTCTTCCCTCACGTTTTTCCCGCCCTTTTTTCCCCCCTCACGTTTCCCGCCCTTTTTTTGCCCCTCACATTTCCCACTCTTTTCTCCCCTCACGTTTCCCACTTTTTTCTCCCCTCACATTTCCCCAGTTTTGTGCCCTGCCATTCCTCACAAAATTGGGGAGGGGTCCCAAATTTGGGGAGATTTTGGGGACGTCTCCAAAGGTTTTGGGGGAGTCTCAAGTTCCGGGGAATTTTTGGGGCATTTCAGGGGGGGATTTTTGGGGGACTTTGGAAGGAAATTGGGTGTATTTTAGGGGGATTTTTGGAGGCATTTGGGGAGTATATTTGGGAGGATTTTGGGGGGAATTTTTTGGGTTGATTTTGATGTATTTTTGAGGTACCTTTCAGGTATTTTTGGGGTACCTACTGGCCCCAGGGTGGGGTCCTGGATTTTGGAGTGATTTTTGAGTGGAATTGGGGGGAAGTATTTACGGTATTTTGGGGAGATTTGGGGAGTTTTTGTGGTATTTTAGAGGGGTATTTTGGGGGGAATTTGGGGTATTTTTGGGGTACCTCCCAGAGGTGCCAGGCCATGCCGGGCATCCTGGATTTTGGAGTGATTTTTGAGGAATTTTTTGCGGTATTTTTGGGGAGATTTGGGGAATTTTTGGGGTATTGTAGAGGGGCATTTTTGGGGGAATTTGGGGTATTTTTGGGGTACCTCCCAGAGGTGCCTGGCCATGGGGGGCATCCTGGATTTTGGAGTGATTTTTGAGGGATTTTTTGCAGTATTTTTGGGGAGATTTGGGGAATTTTTGTGGTATTTTAGAGGGGCATTTTTGGGGGAATTTGGGGTATTTTTGGGGTACCTCCCAGAGGTGCCTGGCCATGGGGGGCATCCTGGATTTTTGGAGTGATTTTTGAGGGATTTTTTGCGGTATTTTTGGGGAGATTTGGGGAATTTTTGTGGTATTGTAGAGGGGTATTTTTGGGGGAATTTGGGGTATTTTGGGGGGAATTTGGGGTATTTTTGGGGTACCTCCCAGAGGTGCCAGGCCACGGGGGGGTCTCCCCACGAGTGCTCCACGTTGAGCCCGACGCGCCCCGAGGGGAACACGACCAACGTCAGCGACTTGTCAAACCACCTGGGGGGACACGGGGGGTCCAAAACTCCCCAAAATCCCACCCTGGGACCCCCCAAAATATACCCCAGCGCCCAAAATATCCCAGACTCCCCAAAACCCCTCCCAAAACTCCTGAAATGTCCCCAAAACAGCTCCAAGAAGCACCTGGGGGGGCCCAAAATTCCCCCCAAACACCCCAAAATCCACCCTGGACCCCCCCAACTCCCCCTGGGACCCCCAAAACCTTCCTCGAGGGACCCCCCAACCCCCCCAAATCCCTGCTGGGGGTCCTGGGTTGTGATTTGGGAGATTTGGGGAAGAGGATGGGGGGTCCAGGGGGAGTTTGGGGAGATTTTGGGGGGTCTCTGACTGGTTGTGGGGGATTTGGGGTTACCAGGGGGATTTTGAGGAGTTTTGAGGGGATTTTGGCACAATTTTAGGGGGATTTGGGGGCACTTTGGGGGTGTCTGACCAGTTGTGATGGGGTTTAGGAGTTCCCAGGCAGAATCTGGGATGTTTTGGGTGGATTTTGGGGGGTTTTTGGAGGTTTTGAGGGGATTTTGGGAAGGTTTGAGGGGATGTGGGAGGTTTTGAGGGGATTTTGGGGTTTTTTGAGGGGATTTTGGGGGGTTCTGAGGGGATTTTGGGGTTTTTTGAGGGGATTTTTGGGCTTTTTGAGGGGATTTTGGGGCTTTCTGAGGGGATTTTGGGGGTCTCTGACCGGTTGTGGGGGAGTTTAGGTGTTCCCACGGGGATTTTGGGGGGTTTTGAGGGGATTTTGGGGGTCTGTGACTGATTGTGAGGGGGTTTAGGAGTTCCCAGGCAGAATCTGGGATGTTTTGGGTGGATTTTGGGGGAATTTTCGGAAGTTTTGAGGGGATTTTGGGGGGGTTTGAGGGGATGTGGGAGGTTTTGAGGGGATTTTGGGGGGGTTCTGAGAGGATTTTGGGGGTCTGTGACTGATTTTGAGGGTGTTTAGGTGTTCCCAGGGGAATTTTGGGATGTTTTGGGTGGATTTTGGGGGAATTTTTGGAGGTTTTGAGGGGATTTTGGGGGGGTTTGAGGGGATTTTGGGGGGGTTCTGAGGGGATTTTGGGGGGTGTTGAGGGGATTTTGGGGGTCTGTGACTGATTTTGAGGGTGTTTAGGTGTTCCCAGGGGGATTTTGGGAGGTTTTGAGGGGATGTGGGGGGGTTTGAAGGGATTTTTGGAGGTTTTGAGGGGATTTTGGGGGAATTCTGAGGGGATTTTGGGGTTTTTGAGGGGATTTTGGGGGTCTCTGACCGGTTGTGGGGGGGTCCCAGCAGCAGCGCCTTGGCCTCGTTGTCCAGGTCCCCATCCCGGGGGGGGTCTCGCTCCTCGGGGGGGGGTTCCCCATTTTTGGGGGGATCCCCATTTTTGGGGGGGTCCCCGTTGGGGGAGGGGTCGAAGGCGATGACGAACGGGGCGTCCTCGAGGACCCCCAAAGCCGCCACGTTGGGACCCCCCCCTGCCAGCAGCAGCGCCCGCGCCTGCGCCCAGCGGCACCTGGGGATAAAAATACCCCAAAATATCCCAAAAACACCCCAAAATACCCCCAAAACACCCCAAAATACCCCAAAAACACCCCAAAATACCCAAAAAACACCCCAAAATACCCTAAAAACACCCCAAAATACCCCAAACCGCCCCGCCAACAGCAGCGCCCGCGCCCGCGCCCAGCGGCACCGGGGGGGATAAAAATACCCCAAAATATCCCAAAAACACCCCAAAATACCTCAAAAATACCCCAAAATACCCCAAAACCACCCAAAAATACCCCAAACCCCCCCGCCAGCAGCAGTGCCCGCGCCCAGCGGCACCTGGGGACCCCAAAACCTCATCAGGGACCCCAAAATACCCTAAAATACCCAAAATACCCCAAAACACCCCAAAATACCCCAAAAACCCCAAAAACACCCCAAATTCCCCCGCCTGCAGCAGCGCCCGCGCCCGCGCCCAGCGGCACCTGGGGGGATAAAAACCTCATCAGGGACCCCAAAATACCCCAAAAACACCCCAAAATACCCCAAAACACCCCAAAATACCCCAAAAAAACCCCAAAATACCCCAAAATACCCCAAAAACACCCAAAATACCCCAAAACACCCCAAAATACCCCAAACCCCCCCGCCAGCAGCAGCGCCCGCGCCCACACCCAGTGGCACCTGGGGGGATAAAAACCTCATCAGGGACCCCAAAATACCCCAAAACCACCCCAAAAACACCCCAAAATACCCCAAACCCCCCCGCCAGCAGCAGCGCCCGCGCCCGCGCCCAGCGGCACCTGGGGGGATAAAAACCTCATCAGGGACCCCAAAATACCCCAAAAACACCCCAAAATACCCCCAAAATACCCCCAAAATGCCCCCAAATTCCCCCAAAACCCCCCAAGTCTTCCCCAAAATCCCCCAAATCCCAAAATCCCCCTAAAATGCCCCGAATCTCCCCCAAAATCCCCCAAATGTCCCCCAAAAATCCCAAGTCTCACCCGAAATTCCCCAAATCTCCCCCAAATCTGCCCCCCAATCTCTGCCAAAATTCCCCAAATCTCCCAAAAACCACCCAAAAATAGCCCCAAAATCCCCCAAATCTCCCCCAAAAATCCCAAATCTCCCCCAAAAATCCCAAGTCTCCCACAAAATTCCCCAAAAATCCCCCCGAAATCTCCTCAGAATGCCCCAAATCCCCCCCAAATCCCCCTAAAATGTCACAAACCTCCGCCAAAATCCCCCAAATCTCCCCAAAACCACCCAAAAATAGCCCCAAAATTACCCAAATGCCCCCAAAATCTGCCAAATCTCCCCAAAACCACCCAAAAATAGCCCCAAAATCACCCCAAATGCCCCCAAAATCCCCCAAATGTCCCCCAAAAATCCCAAGTCTCCCCCGAAATTCCCCAAATCTCCCCCAAATTCCCCCCCAATCTCTGCCAAAATCCCCCAAATCTCCCTAAAACCACCCAAAAAAATCCCAAATCTCCCCCGAAATTCCCCAAATCTCCCCCAAATCCCCCCCCAATCTCCCCAAAATGCCCCAAAATCCCCCCCAAAATCCCCCTAAAATGTCACAAACCTCCGCGAAAATCCCCCAAATCTCCCCAAAACCACCCAAAAATACCCCAAAATTACCCAAATCTCCCCCAAAATCCCCAAACCCCCTCACCTGTCCCCGGCCGTCAGCACCGCGGGGGTCTCGGGGGGGGGTCCCGCCTCCCCCTCCTGCTCCAGAACTTTCTGGAACTGCCTCTGGAGCTCGGGAGGGCTCAGGGGCCGCCCCCCCCCCGCCCGGAGGGGCACCCGGAACAGGCGCCCCCCAAAAAGCACCGCCAGGTCAGACCCCCCCCCAAAATGCCTCAGGTGGTCTGGGGGGGGAAGGGAACGTCAGGGGGACCCCCCCTCAAATCCCAGAGGGAGATTTGGGGGGTCCTAAAAAGGATTTGGGGGTTTTGGGGTGTCTGGGGGGGGTTTGGGGGTCTCAGGGGGGGAATTGGGGGAAATTTGGGGGTCCCAGATGGAATTTGGGGGGTCCAGGGGGGTTTTGTAGGATCCCAGGGAGGGAATTGGGTGAAATTTGGGGGTCCCCGGTGGAATTTGGGGGGTCCAGGGAGTGAATTGGGGGAAATTTGGGGGTCCCAGGTGGAATTTGGGGGGTCCAGGGGGGGAATTGGGGGAAATTTGGGGGTCCCAGGTGGAATTTGGGGGGTCCAGGGGGGAAATTTGGGGGAAATTTGGGGGTCCCAGGTGGAATCTGGGGGGTCCCAGGTGGAATTTTGGGGTCCCAGAGAGGGAATTGGGTGAAATTTTGGGGGTCCCAAAAGGGTTTTGGGGTGTCCAGGGGGGTTTGGGGGTCTCGGGGGGGAATTGGGGGAAATTTGGGGGTCCCAAAAGGGATTTGGGGTGTCCAGGGGGATTTTGGGGGTCTCAGGGGGGGACCTGGGGGAAATTTGGGGGTCTCAGATGGAATTTGGGGGGTCCAGGGGGGGAACTGGAGGAAATTTGGGGGTCCCACGTAGAATTTTGGGGTCCCAGGTGGAATTTTGGGGGTCCAGTGAGGGAACTGGGGGAAATTTGGGGGTCCCAGGTGGAATTTGGGGGGTCCAGAGGGAGTTAGGGGGGGTCCAGAGGGGGAATTGGGGGAAATTTGGGGGTCCCAGGTGGAATTTGGGGGGTCCAGAGGGAGTTTGGGGGGGTCCCAAGAGGGATTTGGGTGAAATTTGGGGGTCCCAGGTGGAATTTGGGGGGTCCAGGGGGGGTTTGGGGGTCTCAGGGGAGGACCTGGGGGAAATTTGGGGGTCCCAGGTGGAATTTGGGGGGTCCAGGGGATATTTGGGGGTCTCAGGGGGGGAATTGGGTGAAATTTGGGGGTCTCAGATGGAATTTGGGGGGTCCGGGGGGGAACTGGAGGAAATTTGGGGGTCCCACGTAGAATTTTGGGGTCCCAGGTGGAATTTTGGGGGTCCAGTGAGGGAACTGGGGGAAATTTGGGGGTCCCAGGTGAAATTTGGGGTGTCCAGGGAGGGAACTGGGGGAAATTTGGGGGTCCCAGGTGAAATTTGGGGTGTCCAGGGAGGGAACTGGGGGAAATTTGGGGGTCCCAGGTGGAATTTGGGGGGTCCAATGGGGTTTTGGGGGGTCCCAAGAGGGATTTGGGGCAGTTTTGGGGGTCCGGGGTGGGATTTTGGGGAGGATTTGGGGTTTTTGGGGGGCCGTACCCCGATGCTCCCCCGGGAGCCGCGTGGTGTCGAAGAGCCGCTCGTACTGCGCCGAGCAGGTGGGGAGGGACCCCCGGAACAGCACCTGGGGACCCCAAAAAAGCCAGAATCACCCCAAAAATTACCCTAAAAATCAGCCTAAAAACACCCAGAGTCACCCCAAAAATCAGCCTAAAAACACCCCAAAGTCAGCCCAAAATCAGCCCAAAAATCACCCTAAAAACACCCCAAAATCAACTTAAAAATCAGCCTAAAATCACCCCAAAGTCAGCCCAAAATCACCCCAAAAATCAGCCTAAAAACACCCAAAAATCAACTTAAAAATCAGCCCAAAAATCACCCCCGGAACAGCACCTGGGGGACCCCAAAACACCCAGAATCACCCCAAAAATCAGCCTGAAAATCACCCCAATAATCACCCCAAAGTCAGCCCAAAAATCAGCCCAAAAATCAGCCCAAAAATCACCCCAAAATCACCCCCGGAACAGCACCTGGGGGACCCCAAAACACCCAGAGTCACCCCAAAAATCAGCCAAAAAACACCCCAAAATCAGCCCAAAAATCACCCCAAAATCTGCCCAAAAATCAGCTTAAAACCACCCCAAAGTCAGACCAAAAATCAGCCTAAAAATCACCCCCGGAACAGCACCTGGGGACCCCAAAAAAGCCAAAATCACCCCAAAAATCAGCCTAAAACCACCCCAAAGTCAGCCCAAAATCACCCCAAAAATCACCCCCGGAACAGCACCTGGGGACCCCAAAAAAGCCAAAATCACCCCAAAAATCAGCCTAAAAACACCCCAAAGTCAGCCCAAAAATCAGCCTAAAATCACCCCAAAATCACCCCAAAAATCAGCCTAAAATCACCCCAAAATCACCCCCGGAACAGCACCTGGGGACCCCAAAATGCCCAGAGTCACCCCAAAAATCAGCCTAAAAACACCCCAAAATCAGCCCAAAAATCAGTCTAAAATCACCCCCGGAACAGCACCTGGGGGACCCCAAAAAACCCCAAAGTCACCCCAGAAATCAGCCTAAAAACACCCAAAACCACCCAAAATCCCCAAAAATCAGCCCCAAAAGCATCACCAAAAATTCCTCCAAAACCCCAAAATTCCCCCTCGAACACCGAATTTCCCCCCTTAACCCCCAAATTTCCCCATTTAGACCCCAAAACTTCCCATTCAAACCCCAATTTTCCCCCTTCAAACCCCAAAATTTCCCTTTTTAACCCCAAAATATCCCCTTTAAACCCCAAATTTCCCCCTTTTTGCCCCCAAAATTTCCCCCTCAAACCCCAAAGTTTCCCCTTTAAACCCCAAAATTCCCCTTTTGCCCCCAAAATTCCCCTTTTTGCCCCAAAATTCCCCTTTTTGCCCCCAAAATTCCCCTTTTTGCCCCCAAAACTTCCCCTTTAACCCCAAAATTCCCCCTTCAAACCCCAAAATTTCCCTTTTTAACCCCACAATTTTCCCTTTAAACCCCAAAATTTCCTATTTGCCCCCAAAATTCCCCTTTTTGCCCCAAAATTCCCCTTTTTGCCCCCAAAATTTCCCTTTTTAACCCCAAAATTTCCCCTTCAAACCCCAAAATTTCCATTTTAACCCCAAAATTCTCCTAGACCCCAAAATTTCCATTTTAACCCCGAAATTTGCTCATTTAAACCCCAAATTTCCTCCTTTAAACACCAAAATTTCCCCTTTAAACCCCAAAATTTCCCCTTTAAACCCCAAAATTTCCCCTTTAAACCCCAAAACTTCCCCTTTAAACCCAAAATTTCCCCTTTTAACCCCAAAATTCCCCTTTCTGGACCCCAAAATTTCCTTTTTCAGCCCCAAATTACGCATTTAAACCTCAAATTTCGTCTTTAAATCCCGAAAATTTCCCTTCTAAATGCCAAATTTCCCCCTTTAGACCCCAAAATTCCCCTTTTTGCCCCCAAAATTCCCCTTTAAACCCCAAAATTCCCCTTTTTGCCCCCAAAATTCCCCCTTTTGCCCCCAAAATTTCCCCTTTTTGCACCCAAAATTTCCCCTTTTGCCCCCAAAATTCCCCCTTTAAACCCCAAAATTTCCTTTTTTAACCCCAAATTTCCCTTTTTTTCCCCAAATTTGTCGTTTTTGGGCTCACCGGGGGCAGGGTCCCGTCCCGGACGAGGCGGCGGAAGCGCAGGAAGGCGACGGCGACGTTGGCGGCACGAGCGGCCCTGACCCGCGTGGGGGGCGGCCCCAAAAGGTCCTGGGGCACCCCAAAATCAGAACCCCAAAATTTGGGGGCACCCCAAAATCAGAACCCCAAAATTTGGGGGGCCAGACCCTCACCCACCCCCCAAAACCCGAATTTTGGGGGGCAAACCCCCAAAAATCTTAAAAATCGGGGGTTTTTTGTGGGGATTTTTGTACATTTTGTGTGTATTTTTTTGGGGTGATTTTTGCACATTTAGTGTGTGTTTTTTGGGGGGATTTTTGTACATTTTGTGTGTGTTTTTGGGGGGTCCCCAATTTCGGGGGGCTCACCATCAGGTAGTAGCTGCCCGTGCTGGGGAGGGGTCCCCGCGCCCCCAAGTGCAGCTGCTCCTCCCACAGTTCGCTCAGCTGGGGGGGAAAAAAACAAAATTTGGGACCCCAAAATTCACCCCGGACACCCCAAAACTGCCAAAACCCCAAAAAATTCCAAAAACTCCCAGAAAATCCCCAAATGCCCCCCCAAAAATCCACCCCTGACTCCCCAAATTCCTTCCAGGACCCCCCAAATTCCACCCAGGACACCCAAAATCTCCCGAGGCCTTCCCAAATTCCACCCAGGACCCCCCAAATCTGCTCAAGGACACCCCAAAAATCCCCCAAAAACCCTCCCAGGACCCCCCAAAATCCTCCCCAGGATCCCCCAAATCTCCCCAGACCCCCCAAAATCCACTTAAATCCCCCCCAGGACCCCCCAAATCCACCCCAAATCCCCCCTGGACCCCCCAAAATTCCCCCAAATCTCCCCCAGGACCCCCCAAAACCCACCCAGGACCCCCAAAAAAACACCCAAACCCCACTCAGGACCCCCCAAACCTCTCCCAGGACCCCCCGAAACCCCTCCAGGACCCCCCAAAACCCCCCCAGGACCCCCCAAACCCCCTTCAGGACCCCCAAAATCCCCCCCAGGATCCCCCAAATTCCCCTCAGGACCCCCCAAATCCCACCAGGACTCCCTAAATCCCCCTCAGGAGCCCCCAAATCCCCCCAGGACCCCCCAAACCCCCCCAGGACCCCCAAACTGACGTAGCTGGGCAGGGCCCAGCCCCGCAGGCGCAGCCACCGCTGGATTTGGGGTCCGGGACCCCCCAAAAAGCTCTGGGCGAGGGGGGGGAGCCCCTCCCCCACCCCCCCCGGGTCGAGGGTCTGCAGCGACTCCACGGCCTGGGGGGGACAGGGGGGTCAGGGACCCCAAAAACACCAAAAACACCCCAAAAAACACCAAAAACCCCACAAAAAAAACACCAAAACCCCCTCAATAAACCCCCCAAAAAAACCCTTAAGAAACCTCAAAACCCCCCAAAAATTCCCCCAGGACCCCCCAAAATCCACTCCAGGACCCCCAAACCCCTCCAGGACCCCCCAAAACTTCCCCAGGATCCCCCCCAGGACCCCCCAAACCACCCCAGATCCCCCCAGGACCCCCCAAAACTCCCCCAGGACCCCCCAAATTCCCCCAGGACCCCCAAAACTCCTCCGAGGACCCCCCAAAATTCCACCCAGGACCCCTCAAACCCCCCCAAATCCCCTCCAGGACCCCCCAAATCCCACTCAGGACCCCCAAAACTCTGCCCAGGACCCCCCAGGACCCCCGAAAACTCCCCCCAGGACCCCCAAAATCCCCCCAAATCCCCCCAGGACCCCCTAAAACTCCCCCCAGGACCCCCAAAATCCCCCCAAACCCCCCCAGGACCCCCCAAATCCCCTCCAGGACCCCCCAAATCCCACTCAGGACCCCCAAAACTCTGCCCAGGACCCCCCAGGACCCCCGAAAACTCCCCCCAGGACCCCCAAAATCCCCCCAAATCCCCCCAGGACCCCCTAAAACTCACCCCCAGGACCCCCCAAACCCCCCCAAATCCCCCCCAGGACCCCCAAATCCCCCCCAAGACCCCCCAAAACTCCCCAAAATCCCCCCCAAGACCCCCCAAAACTCCCCCCAAATCCCCCCAGGACCCCCCAAACTACCCCCAGGACCCCCCAAAACTCCCCCAGGATCCCCCAAAATCCCCCCAGGACCCCCCAACCCCCCCAGGACCTCCAAATCCCCCCCAGGACCCCCCAAATACCTCTTAAATCCCCCCAAAATCCCCCCAGGACCCCCAAAACTCCCCCAGGATTCCCCCCAGGACTCCCTAAACCCCCCCAAAATCCCCCCAAACTCCCCAAAATCCCCCCAAAACTCCCCCAGGACCCCCCAAATCCCCCCCAGGACCCCCCAAATCCCCCTTAAATCCCCCCAGGACCCCCAAAATCCCCCCAAATCACCCCCCAGTACCCCCCAATTCCCCCCAGGACCCCCTAAAACTCCCCCAAATCCCTCCAGGACCCCCCAAAACTGCCCCAGGATCCCCCAAATTCCTCCCAAGACCCCCAAATCCCCCCCAGGACCCCCCAAATCCCCCCAGGACCCCCTCAAATCCCACTCAGGACCCCCAAACCCCCCAAATCCCCTCCAGGACCCCCAAAACTCCCCCAGAATCCCCCCCAGGACCCCCAAATGCCCCCCAACCCCCCCCCCCAGGGCCGCCCCTCCCCCACCTGCCGCACGGTCTGGCCCAGCGGGGGGAGGGGCAGCGCGGGCAGCGCCCCCTGGAGGCTGCGGAGCCCCGGGCGGCGCCCCGCGAACATCCGCACCAGGGCCTGGGGCCAAAAACGGCACAAATTAACCCAAAATAGTGACAAAAACAGACCAAAATAACACCAAAATAATCCCAAAAACACCCCAAAAATAACCCCAAAAACCGCCCAAATTAACCCAAAATAATGACAAAAACAGCCCCAAAAACAGCCCAAACCCAGCCCAAAATAACCGCAAAATAACCACAAAATAACCACAAAATAATCCCCAAAACAGCCCAAAAATAACCGCAAAATGATCCCAAAAACACCCCGAAAATAAGCCCAAAAACGGCCCAAATTAACCCAAAATAATGACAAAACCAGACCAGAAACAGCCCAAAATAACCGCAAAATAATCACAAAATAACCGCAAAATAATCCCAAAAATAACCCCAAAACCGGCCCAAATTAACCCAAAATAATGACAAAAACAGCCCCAAAATAACACCAAAATAATCCCAAAATAATCCCAAAATAACCACAAAATAGCCGCAAAATAATCCCCAAAACAGCCCAAAAATAACCCCGAAAACGGCCGAAATTAACCCAAAAACATCCCAAAATAACCACAAAATAATCCCAAAAATACCCCAAAAATAACCCCAAAAACAGCGGAAATGAACACAAAATAATCCCGAAAACACCCCAAAAATAACCCCGAAAACAGCCGAAATTAACCCAAAAACAGCCCCCAAAACAGCCCAAAATAGCCACAGAATAACCATAAAACAACCAGAAAATAATCCCAAAAACACCCCGAAAATAACCCCGAAAACAGCCAAAATTACCCCAAAAAACATCCCAAAACCAGCCCAAAATAGCCACAGAATAACCACAAAATAACCGCAAATTAACCACAAAATAATCCCAAAACCAGCCCAAAATAGCCACAAAATAATCCCAAAAACAGCCCAAAAATAACACCGAAAACAGCCGAAATTAACCCAAAAACACCCAGGGACCCCCAAATTCCCATCAGGGACCCCCAAACTCCCCCAGGACCCCCCCAAACTCCCCCCCATGGACTCTTAAGCCCCCCAAGGACCCCCAAATTTCCATCAGGGACCCCCAAATTCCCATCAGGGACCCCCAAACTCCCCCAGAGACCCCCAAATTCCCCCCAAAGACCCCCAAACCCCCACCAAACCCCTCCCAAGGACCCCCAAACTCCCTCCCAAGGCCCTCAAACCCCCCCAAGGACCCCCTAAAATCCACTCAGGACCCCCCAAAACTCCCCCCAGGATCCCCCAAACCCTCCCCAGGACCCCCTAAAATCCACTCAGGACCCCCCAAATCCCCCACCAGGGACCCCCAAATCCCTCCCAGGGACCCCCAACCCCCCCAGGGACCCCCAAATCCCTCCCAGGGACCCCCAAATCCCCCCAGGGACCCTCAAATCCCACCCCAGGGACCCCCAAACCCCCTCAGCGATCCACAAATCCCCCCCAGGGACCCACAAATTCCCATCAGGGACCCCCAAACTCCCCCCAAAGACCCTCAAACCCCCACCCAGGGACCCTTAACCCCCCCAAATCCCCCCAAACTCCCCCCAGGACCCCCTAAAATCCACTCAGGACCCCCCAAATCCCCCCCAGGGACCCCCAAATCCCCCCCAGGACCCCCCCAAACTCTCCCCCAGGGACTCTTAAGCCACCCAAGGACCCCCAAACCCCCCCCAAGGACCCCCAACCCCCCCCCCAGGACTTCCAAATCCCCCCCAAACCCCTCCCAGGGACCCCCAAACTCCTCCCCAAGGCCCTTTAACCCCCCCAGGAACTCCCAAATACCCCCCAGGGACCCCCAAATTCCCCCCAAAGCCCTTCCAGGGACCCCCAAATCCCCCCCAAACCCCTCCCAGGGACCCCCAAACTCCCCCAGGGCCACCAAATACCCCCCAGGGACCCCCAAACTCCCCCCCAAGGCCCCTTAAGCCCCCCCAGGGACCCCCAAATCCCTCCCAAACCCCTCCCAGGGACCCCCAAACTCCCCCCCAAGGCCCTTTAACCCCCCCAGGGACCCCCAAATTCCCCCCAGGGACCCCCAAACCCTCCCCAGGGACCCCCAAACACCCCCCAGGACTCCCCCAAAATCCCCCCCATGGACTCTTAAGCCCCCCAGAGACCCCCAAATCCCCCCCAGGGACCCCCAATTTCCCCCCAGGGACCCTCAAATACCCCCCAAAGACCCTCAAACCCCCCCCCAGGACCCCCAAACCCACTCCCAGAGACTCTTAAACCCACCCAGGGACCCCCAAATGCACCCCAGGACCCCCTAAAATACACTCGGGACCCCCCAAATTCCCATCAGGGACCCCCAAATTTCCCCCCAAATCCCCCCAAACCGCCCCCAGGACCCCCCAAATCCCCCCCCAGAGACCCCCCAACCCCCCCAGTGCCCCCCACCTACCAGCCAGATGCGGGGGGGGGGTCCGGGCCCCGCCAGGGCCCCCCCGGTGCCCCCCAGGAGCAGCCGCAGCCCCACCCGGAGGATCAGCCCCAGGAGCAGCCAGAGCCCCGAGGAGAAGAGCAGCAGGGCCAGGGGGGCCCGCAGCCCCCCCGGCAGCAGGGGGCTGCAAAAAACCCCAAAAACATCAAAAATCCACCCAAAAAACATCAAAAATCCAAAAAAATCCATCCCAAAAACATAAAAAACCAAAAAAATTCACCCCAAAAACATCAAAAATTCACCCCAAAACCCCCCAAAATCCACCCTGGGACAGGAGAAGAGCAGCAGGGCCAGGGGGGCCCGCAGCCCCCCCGGGAGCAGGGGGCTGCAAAAAACCCAAAAAACATCAAAAATCCACCCAAAAAACATCAAAAATCAAAAAAAATCCACCCCACAAACCCCAAAAATTCACCCCAAAACCACCCAAAATCCCCCCTGGGAGAGGAGAAGAGCAGCAGGGCCAGGGGGGCCCGCAGCCCCCCCGGGAGCAGGGGGCTGCAAAAAACCCAAAAATCCATCCAAAAAAATCCCAAAAACATCAAAAATCCACCCAAAACCCCCAAAAACATCAAAAATCCACCCAAAACCCCCAAAAACATCAAAAATCCACCCAAAAAACCCCAAAACCACAAAAAATCCAGCCCAAAACCACCCAAAAACACCCAAAATCCGCCCTGGGAGAGAAGAGCAGCAGGGCCAGGAATGGGGTCAGGGACCCCAAAAATCCACCCAAAAAACCCCAAAAACCCCAAAAATCCACCCAAAAAACCCCAAAACCGCAAAAAATCCAGCCCAAAAACAGCCAAAACCCCAAAAATCCATCCCAAAATCCCCCCTGGGAGAGGAGAAGAGCAGCAGGGCCAGGGGGGCCCGCAGCCCCTCCGGGAGCAGGGGGCTGCAAAAAACCCAAAATCCCAAAAATTCATCCCAAAAACATCAAAAATCCACCCCAAAAACCCCAAAAACCGCAAAAATTCACCCCAAAAACATCAAAAATTCACCCCAAAAACCCTTAAAATCCACCCTGGGAGAGAAGAGCAGCAGGGCCAGGGGGTCCCGCAGCCCCCCCGGGAGCAGGGGGCTGCAAAAAACCCCAAAAAACATCAAAAATCCAAAAAAATCCATCCCAAAAACATAAAAAACCCAAAAAATCCATCCCAAAACCAGCCAAAACCCAAAAAAATCCAACCCAAAAACAGCCAAAAACACCCAAAATCCACCCTGGGAGAGGAGAAGAGCAGCAGGGCCAGGGGGGCCCGCAGCCCCCCCGGGAGCAGGGGGCTGCAAAAACCCCAAAATCCACAAAAATATCAAAAATCCAACCCAAAAAACCCCAAAAACCCCAAATATCCACCCCAAAAAACCCCAAAAACATCAAAAATCCAGCCCAAAATCCACCCTGGGAGAGGAGAAGAGCAGCAGGGCCAGGGGGTCCCGCAGCCCCCCCGGGAGCAGGGGGCTGCAAAAAACCCAAAAATCCCAAAAATTCACCCAAAAAAACCCCAAAAACCGCAAAAAATCCACCCCAAAAACAGCCAAAACCCCAAAAATTGACCCCAAAAACATCAAAAATCCACCCCAAAAACACCAAAACCCCCAAAAAAATCCATCACAAAAACATCAAAAATCCACCCTAAAAACCCCAAAAACCCCAAAAATCCAACCCAAAAACCCCAAAAATCCAACCCAAAAACCCCAAAAATCCATCCCAAAAACCCCAAAATTTCATCCCAAAAACATCAAAAATCCACCCAAAACCACCCAAAATCACCAAAAATCCATCCCAAAATCCACCCTGGGACAGAAGAGCAGCAGGGCCAGGAATGGGGTCAGGGACCCCAAAAATGGACCCAGGGACCCCAAAAACCCCAAAAATCCACCCCGGGACCCCCAAAACCCCCAAAAATCCACCCAAAAAACCCCAAAAATACACCCCA
Source organism: Taeniopygia guttata (assembly GCF_048771995.1). Classification (NCBI taxonomy): domain Eukaryota; kingdom Metazoa; phylum Chordata; class Aves; order Passeriformes; family Estrildidae; genus Taeniopygia; species Taeniopygia guttata. The sequence goes on from NC_133062.1 coordinate 877,372, forward strand.
GGACCCAAAAAATCCATCCCAGAACCCCAAAAATCCATCCCAGGACCCCCAAAACCCACCCAGGGACCCCAAAACCCACCCTGGGACCCCAAAAATTCATCCCAGAACCCCAAAAACCCACCCTGGCAACCCCAAAAACCCACCCTGGGACCCCAAAAATCCATTCCAGGGCCCCAAAAACCCACCCAGGGACCCCAAAAACCCATCCCAGAACCCCAAAAACCCACCCTGGGACCCCAAAAATCCATCCCAAAACCCCCAAAACCCACCCTGGGACCCCCAAAATCCATCCCAGGGCCCCAAAAATCCATCCCAGGACCCCAAAAACCCACCCTGGCAACCCCAAAAACCCACCCTGGGACCCCAAAAAAACCCCCAAAACCCATCTTGGGACCCCTAAAAATCCATCCCAGGACCCCAAAAACCCCAAAAACCCACCCAGGGACCCCAAAAACCCACCCTGGAACCCCAAAAATCCATCCCAGGACCCCAAAATCCCACCAGGGACCCCAAAAATCCATCCCAAGACCCCAAAAATCCATCCCAAGACCCCAAAAACCACAAAAACCCACCTTGGGACCCCAAAAACCACCTTGAGACCCCCCAAAACCCACCCAGGGACCCCAAAAAACACCCCAAAACCCACCAGGGACCCCAAAAATCCATCCCAGGACCCCAAAAACCCACCCAGGGACCCCCAAAACCCACCCAGGGACCCCAAAAATCCCCCAGGACCCCAAAATCCCACCCCAACCCCCCCCCCAAATTTTGGTGCCCCTCCCCATTTCTCCGCTCTTAACGAATTTGGGAAATTTTTGGGACCCTCCCCCCAAATTTTGGGGCCCCCCTCCCCAAATTTCGGAGTCCCCCCATCCCCAAATTTCGGGGTCTCCCCTCCCCAAATTTCGGGGTCCCCTCTCCCCAAATTTCGGGGTCCCCCCTGCCCAAATTTCGGGGTCCCCATCCCCAAATTTCGGGATCCCTCTCCCCAAATTTCAGGGTCCCCCCTCCCCAAATTTCGGGGTCTCCCCTCCCCAAATTTTGGGGTCCCCCTCCCCAAATTTCGGGGTCCCTCTCCCCAAATTTCGGGGTCCCCCCTGCCCAAATTTCGGGGTCCCCCTACCCAAATTTCGAGGTCCCCCCTCCCCAAATTTCGGGGTCCCCCCTCCCCAAATTTCGGGGTCCCCCCTCCCCAAATTTCGGGGTCCCCCTCCCCAAATTTTGGGGTCCCCATCCCCAAATTTGGGGTCCCCCTGCCCAAATTTCGGGGTCCCCCATCCCAAATTTCGGGGTCCCCCTGCCCAAATTTTGGGGTCCCCCTCCCCAAATTTTGGGGTCCCCCTCCCCAAATTTTGGGGTCCCCCTCCCCAAATTTCGGGGTCCCCCCTCCCCAAATTTCAGGGTCCCTCTCCCCACATTTCGGGGTCCCCCCTCGCCCAAATTTTGGGGTCCCCCCTCCCCAAATTTCGGGGTCACCCTGCCCAAATTTCGGGGTCCCCCTCCCCACATTTCGAGGTCCCCCTCCCCAAATTTCGGGGTCCCCCCTCCAAATTTCAGGTTCCCCCCCCCCCAAATTTCGGGGTCCCCCTGCCCAAATTTCGGGGTCCCCCTCCCCAAATTTCGGGGTCCCCCTCCCCAAATTTTGGGATCCCACCTCCCCAAATTTCAGGGTCCCCCCTCCCCAAATTTCGGGGTCGCCCCTCCCCAAATTTCGGGGGTCCCCTCCCCAAATTTTGGGGTCCCCCCTCCCCAAATTTCGGGGTCCCCCTCCCCAAATTTCGGGGTCCCCCTCCCCAAATTTGGGGTCCCCCTCACCTGTGGGGCAGCCCCCGGGCCAGGGCCCCCACCAGCCCCAGGGAGGGGTCGAGTCCCGCGGCCTCACAGACCCCCACGGCGCCCCCCAAAAACAGCCACGTCCGGGGTCCTGCGGGGTGGGTCTGGAACCCCAAAAATATCATATCAGCACCCCAAAATTCACCCCAAAATTCACACCAAAATTCACCCAAAAAACCCCCAAAATTCACCCCAAAAAACAGCAAAATGCACCCCAAAAATCACCCAAATCCACCCCAAAAACAGCCACGTCCGGGGTCCTGCGGGGTGGGTCTGGAACCCCAAAAAATCACATCAGCACCCCAAAATTCACCCCAAAATTCACCCCAAAAATCACCCCAAAATTCACCCAAAAAACCCCCAAAATTCACCCCAAAAAACAGCAAAATGCACCCCAAAAATCACCCAAATCCCCCCCAAAAACAGCCACGTCCGGGGTCCTGCGGGGTGGGTCTGGAACCCCAAAAAATAACATCAGCACCCCAAAATTCACCCCAAAATTCACCCCAAAATTCACCCCAAAGCACCCAAAAAAACACCCCAAAAAACAGCAAAATCCACCCCAAAAAACAGCAAAATCCACCCCAAAAACAGCCACGTCCGGGGTCCCGCGGGGTGGGTCTGGAACCCCAAAAAATCACATCAGCACCCCAAAATCCACCCCAAAATTCACCCCAAAATTCACCCCAAAAACCCCCCAAAAAACACCCCAAAATCCACCCCAAAAACCCCAAAAATCACCAAAATCCACCCCAAAAACAGCCACGTCCGGGGTCCTGCGGGGTGGGTCTGGAACCCCAAAAAAATCACATCAGCACCCCAAAATTCACCCCAAAATTCACCCCAAAATTCACCCCAAAATTCACCCCAAAAACCCCAAAAAAACAACCCAAAAATCACCAAAAACCCTCCCAAAAATCACCAAAATCCACCCCAAAAACAGCCACGTCCGGGGTCCTGCGGGGTGGGTCTGGAACCCCAAAAATTAACATCAGCACCCCAAAATTCACCCCAAAATTCACCCCAAAATTCACCCCAAAACCCCAAAAAAACCCAAAAAACCACACCAAAAAACAGCAAAATCCACCCCAAAATTCACCCCAAAAACAGCCACGTCCGGGGTCCCGCGGGGTGAGTCTGGAACCCCAAAAATCACATCAGCACCCCAAAATTCACCCCAAAAACCCCCCAAAAAACAACCCAAAAATCATCAAAATCCACCCAAAAACACCAAAATCCACCCCAGAACCCCCAAAATCCACCCCAAAAACCACCAAAATCCACTCCAAAAACCAGCAAAATCCACCCCAAAACCCCCAAAATCCACCCCAAAAACCACCAAAATCCACCCCAAAACCCCAAAATCCACCACAAAAAGCCCCAAAATCCACCACAAAAATCCCAAAATCCACCCCAAAACCCCAAAAATCACCAAAATCCCCCCAAGAACCCCTAAAACCGACCCCAATTTCGGGCGCCCGTACCCCAATTTCAGCCCCCGTACCCCAATTTCGGGTCCCGTACCCCAATTTTGGGGTGGATTTTGGTGGTTTTTGGGGTGATTTTTGGGGTGAATTTTGGGGTGGAATTTGGGGTGGATTTTGGTGGTTTTTGGGGTGGATTTTGGTGATTTTTGGGGTGGATTTTGGTGAATTTTGGGGTGAATTTTGGTGGTTTTTGGAGTGGATTTTGGTGATTTTTGGGGTGGATTTTGGTGATTTTTGGGGTGGATTTTGGGGTGGATTTTGGTGATTTTTGGGGTTTTTGGGGTGGATTTTGGTGTTTTTTGGGGTGAATTTTGGTGGTTTTTGGAGTGGATTTTGGTGAATTTTGGGGTGGATTTTGGGGTGGATTTGGGGGGTTTTTGGGGTGGATTTTGGGGTGGATTTTGGGGTGGATTTTGGTGATTTTTGGGGTAGTTTTGGGGAGTTTTGGGGGTTTTTGGGGTGGATTTTGGTGGTTTTTGGGGTAGATTTTGGAGGTTTTTGGGGTTTTTGGAGTGGATTTTGGTGATTTTTGGGGTGGATTTTGGGGGTTTTTGGGGTGGATTTTGGTGATTCTTGGGGTGGATTTTGGGGTGGATTTTGGGGTAGATTTTGGTGGATTTTGGGGTGGATTTTGGTGGATTTTGGGGTGAATTTTGGGGTGGATTTTGGGGGTTTTTGGGGTGGATTTTGGTGGTTTTTGGGGTTTTTGGAGTGGATTTTGGTGGTTTTTGGGGTAGATTTTGGAGGTTTTTGGGGTTTTTGGAGTGGATTTTGGTGATTTTTGGGGTGGATTTTGGTGATTTTTGGGGTAGATTTTGGAGGTTTTTGGGGTTTTGGAGTGGATTTTGGTGTTTTTTGGGGTGGATTTTTGGGGTGGATTTTGGGGGTTTTTGGGGTGGGTTTTTGGGGTGGATTTTGGGGGTTTTTGGGGTGGATTTTGGGGTTTTTTGGGGTGGATTTTGGGGTGGATTTTGGTGATTTTTGGGGTAGTTTTGGGGAGTTTTGGGGGTTTTTGGGGTGGATTTTGGTGGTTTTTGGGGTAGATTTTGGAGGTTTTTGGGGTTTTTGGAGTGGATTTTGGTGAATTTTGGGGTGGATTTTGGGGGTTTTTGGGGTGGATTTTGGTGTTTTTTGGGGTGAAGTTTGGTGGTTTTTGGGGTTTTTGGAGTGGATTTTGGTGGTTTTTGGGGTGGATTTTGGGGTGGATTTTGGTGGGTTTTGGGGTGGATTTTGGGGTGGATTTTGGTGGTTTTTGGGGTGGATTTTGGGGGTTTTTGGGGTGGATTTTGGAGGTTTTTGGGGTGGATTTTGGGGTGGATTTTGGTGATTTTTGGGGTAGTTTTGGGGAGTTTTGGGGGTTTTTGGGGTGGATTTTGGTGGTTTTTGGGGTAGATTTTGGAGGTTTTTGGGGTTTTTGGAGTGGATTTTGGTGAATTTTGGGGTGGATTTTGGGGTGGATTTTGATGATTTTTGGAGTGGATTTTGGTGATTTTTGGGGTTTTTGGGGTGGATTTTGGTGGGTTTTGGGGTGGATTTTGGTGGTTTTTGGAGTGGATTTTGGTGATTTTTGGGGTGAATTTTGGGGTGGATTTTGGTGGTTTTTGGGGTGGATTTTGGTGGTTTTTGGGGTGAATTTTGGGGTGGTTTTTGGGGTGGATTTTGGTGGTTTTTGGGGTGGATTTTGGGGGTTTTTGGGGTGGATTTTGGGGTGGATTTTGGTGATTTTTGGGGTAATTTTGGGGAGTTTTGGGGGTTTTTGGGGTGGATTTTGGTGGTTTTTGGGGTAGATTTTGGAGGTTTTTGGGGTTTTTGGAGTGGATTTTGGTGATTTTTGGGGTGGATTTTGGTGATTTTTGGAGTGGATTTTGGTGGTTTTTGGGGTGAATTTTGGGGTGGATTTTGGGGTGGATTTTGGTGATTTTTGGAGTGGATTTTGGGGGTTTTTGGGGTGGATTTTGGGGGTTTTTGGGGTGGATTTTGGAGGTTTTTGGGGTTTTTGGAGTGGATTTTGGGGGTTTTTGGGTGGATTTTGGTGATTTTGGGGTGGATTTTTGGGTGGATTTTGGGGTACCCCAATTCTCGCCCCCCGTACCCCAATTTTGGGGTCCCAAACCCCAATTTTTCGCCCCCCGTACCCCAATTTGGGGTCCCGTACCCCGAGTCTGCGCAGCCGCCGCCGTCCCGAGCTCAGCACTCCCCGGCTCAGCTCCCGCAGCGGCCCCGGGCCCGGGGGGGGCCCCCCTGGAACCTTCAGGGACCCCCCAAAAACGCCGACCACGGCCGCCTCCGCCATCTGGGGGGACCCCAAAAATCAGCACCCCCAAAGCCCGGGGGGACACCCCGAAAATCCGACCCGAAATCCAGCCCAGACCCCAAAATCCTTTAGGGAATCCCCAAATCCATTGGGGAACCCCAAATCCCGGGGGGACACCCCGAATTCCAGCTTGAACCCCAAAATCTCCCCCAAAATCCAGTGAGGACCCCAAATCCATTGGGGACCCCAAATCCCGGGGGGACACCCCAAATTTCAGCCCCGAAATCCAGCCCGAACCCCAAAATCTGCCCCAAAATCCATTGGGGAACCCAAAACCCATTTTGGACCCAAAATTCACCCCAAAATCCACTGGGGACACCCCAAATTCCAACCCAAATCCATCGGGAACCCTAAAATCAATCCCAAATCCACCCGGGACCCCCCAAAATCCATCGGGACCCCCAAATTCCCCCCCCAAACCCAGGCGGACCCCCCAAAATACTTTGGGACCCCCCAAATCCCCCCCCAAACCCACCCTGGACCCCCCAAAATCCATCGGGACCCCCCAAATTCCCCCCCCAAACCCACCCGGGACCCCCCTGGGAAATCGAGGACCCCCCAAATCCCATCCCCCACCCCAAATCCTTCCCCTCCCCCCCCAATGATGCTCTGCCCCTCCCCCACCCCATCCCCGAGGGGGGAATCGATCCGCCCCTCCCCCACCCCACCAGGATCGATTTTTGGGGGGGGGAGGGGAAGGGGAGGGACCCCCCAACCCCTCCCCCCCCTCCCCTCCCCCCCCTCACCTCGGAGCTGCCGCCGGATCAAACCATTCCCCTCCCGCGGGGGGGGTGGGGGGCACCCCGAGGATTTTGGGGGGTCCGCGGTGCGATGGGGAGGGGTCACCCCAATTTTGGGGGGTTTTTTGGGGGGCTCCGGGAGTTCGGGGGGTCCCCCCGAGGCTGAGGATGCGGAGGAGGAGGAGGAGGGAGCGGCCCCTCCCCCCGCCCCTCCCCCACCATGGGCGGGGCCAATGAGGGGAACACCCCCCCCCCCAAAAAAAACCAAAAATTAATGGGGACCCCCCCCAAAAAATCTGAGATACCCCAAAAATTAATGGGAACAAGATAAATTTATGGGGATCTCCCAAAATTATGGGAATTCCCCAAAATTAATGAGGACCCCTCCCCAAATTTATGGGAATCCCCAAAATTAATGGGAACGCCCTAAAATTAATGGGGACACCCTAAAATTATGGGAATTCCCCAAAATTAATGGGGACCCCTCCCCAAATTTATGGGAATCCCCCAAATTAATGGGAACGCCCTAAAATTAATGGGGACCCCCCCCAAAATTTATGGAGACGCCCTAAAATTAATGGGGACCCCTCCCAAAATTAATGGGAACGCCCTGAAATTAATGGGAACGCCCTGAAATTAATGGGGACCCCTCCAAAATTAATGGGAACACCCTAAAATTAATGGGAACGCCCTGAAATTAATGGGGACCCCTCCAAAATTAATGGGAACGCTCTGAAATTAATGGGGACCCTCCCCTAAAATTAATGGGAACGCCCTAAAATTAATGGGGACCCCCCCCAAAATTAATGGGAACGCTCTGAAATTAATGGGGACCCCTCCCAAAATTAATGGGAACGCACTAAAATTAATGGGGACACCCCCAAAATTAATGGGAACACCCTAAAATTAATGGGGACCCCCCCCAAATTTATGGAGACCGCCCCCAAATTTATGGGAATCTCCCAAATGATTGGGAACAACCTAAAATTCATGGGGTCCCCCTAAATTTATGGAGACCACCCCCCCCAAATTTATGGGAATCTCCTAAATTTATGGGAATCCCCCAAATATAATGGGGACGCCCCAAAATTAATGGAGACCACCCCCCCAAATTTATGGGAATCTCCCAAATTTATGGGAATCCCCCAGAATTAATGGGGACGCCCCAAAATTAATGGAGGGCCCCCCAAAATTGATGGGAACGCCCGAAAATAAATAGGGACCCTCCCCCAAATTTACGGGACACCCCCCCCCAAAAGTGAGGGGAGCCTCCAAAGGCGCGGCCCAAATTTGGGGGGACATTTTGAGGGGACATTGGGGGGGACATTGGGACATTTGGGGGCACTGGGGGGACATTTGGGGACATTTTGGGGAGACATTGGGGACATTTGGGGGCACTGGGGACATTGGGGGGCACTGGGGACATTTGGGGGGACATTGGGGGGCACTGAGGACATTGGGGGGCACTGGGGGGGCATTGGGGACATTTTTGGGGGACATTGGGGACACTGGGGAGACATTGGGGGGCACTGGGGACATTGGGGGGGCACTGGGGACATTTGGGGACATTGGGGTGACATCGGGGGGCACTGGGGGGTGACATTGGGGTGACACCGGGGTGTCCCCAAGGGGGGGGGGGGGACATTGTGGGGGGCACTGGGCACACTGAGGGGGCATTTGGGGACATTTGGGGTGACATTGGGGTGACCCCGGGGTGTCCCAAAGGGGGGGTGACATTGGGGTGTCCCCAAGGGGGGGGTGACATTGGGGTGTCCCCAAGGGGGGGGTGACATTGGGGTGACATTGGGGTGTCCCCAAGGTGGGGTGACATTGGGGTGTCCCTAAGGGGGGGTGACATTGGGGGATGACATTGGGGTGACATTGGGGTGTCCCCAAGGGGGGGTGTCCCCAAGGGGGGGTCCCGCCGCGGGGGCCGCCCCCCGCCCCCCCCCATCCCCCGCACCGGGGCTGTGACGGTGACACCGGTACCGGGGTTGGGAGAGCGCGGGGGGGGCGCGGGGGGGACCGACCACCCCCCAAATTGGGACCCCAAATCGGGACCCCCCCGAACGGGACCCCGGACACCCCAAATATGGACCTTGAACACCCCAAAACCCCCAAACTGGGACCTCAAAACCCCCAAACTGGGACCCCAAAACACCCAAACTGGGACCCCAAACTGGGACCCCAAAACCCCCAAACCGGGACCCCAAACTGGGACCCCAAACTGGGACCCCAACACCCCCAAACCGGGACCCCAAACTGGGACCCCAAAACCCCCAAACCGGGACCCCAAACTGGGACCCCAGACACCCCAAAACCCCCAAACCAGGACCCCAAACTGGGACCCCAATAATCCCAAATTGGGACCCCAAAACACCCCCAAACACCCCCAAATCAGGACGCCAAATTTGGACTCCAAATCTCCCCTAATCAGGACCCAAAACCCCCCAAACTGGGACCCCAAAACCCCCAAACACCCCAAAATTGGGATCCCAAACTGGGACCGCCAAACACCCCCAAATTGGGACCACAAAACCCCCAAATCAGACCCCAAATTGGTACCCCAAAACCCCCAAACACCCCAAAACTGGGATCCCAAACTGGGACCCCCAAACACCCCCAAATTGGGACCCCAAACACCACCAAAATGGGACCCCAAAACAGACCCCATATTGGGACCCCAAAACCCCAAAATTTTGGGGTTTTCTCTTTTTTTGAGGTCCCAAATTTTGGGATTTTCTCATTTTTAAGGTTCCAAATTTTGGGGGTATCTCACTTTTGAGGTGTTCCAAATTTTGGGGGTTTCTCATTTTTGTGGTTCCTAATTTTGGGATTTTCTCATTTTTTATGGTTCCAAATTTTGTGGGTTTATCATTTTTGTGGTTCCTAATTTTGGGATTTTCTCCTTTTTTAAGGTTCCAAATTTTGGCGTTTTCTCATTTTTGGCAGTTTCTCATTTTTGGTGTCCCAAATTTTGGGGTTTTCTCATTTTTGAGGTTTCAAATTTTGGGGTTTTCTCATTTTTGAGGTGTCAAATTTTGGGAGTTTCTCATTTTTGAGGTTCCAAATTTTGGGGTTTTCTCATTTTTGGCAGTTTCTCATTTTTGGTGTCCCAAATTTTGGGGTTTTCTCATTTTTGTGGTTCCAAATTTTGGGGGTTTCTCATTTTTGAGGTCCCAAATTTTGGGGGTTTCTCATTTTTGGGGTCCCCTCTCACCTGGTCCCATAAATGCCGTTTTTTGCCCCAACCCCAGCACTTTTTAAGGTCTCACCCCTCCCCCCCCATTTCCTGCCCCCCCAAAAACAACAGGAAGGGTGGGGGGGGAGGGGCCGGGTTCCCACGGGACCCCCCCACCCACCTGGGGGGGGGAAGGGCTTCCGGTTCTCACGGGCCCAGTATAAACCAGTATAAACCAGTATAGCTAAATACAACCTGGTGCAACCTGGATTAAATCTGTATAACCCACTCTAAACCAGTATAACTCAGTACAAACCAGTATAGCCCAGTATGACCCCAAATATAACCACCCTTATCCCAGTACAAACCAGTATAACCGAATACAACCTGGTATAACCTGGATTAGATCGTATAACCCAGTCTAAACCAGTATAACCCCGAATAACCCAGTAGAAACCGGTACAACCCCAAATATAACCCCAAATAACCCAGTAGAAACCAGTATAAACCAGTATAGCTAAATACAACCTGGTATAACCTGGATTAAATCCATATAACCCAGTCTAAACCAGTCTAACCCAAAAGAACCCAGTACAAACCAGTACAACCCCAAATATAACCCCAAATAACCCAGTACAAACCAGTATAGCCCCAAATAACCCAGTACAAACCACTATAGCCCAGTACAGTCCCAAATATAACCCCAAATAGCCCAGTACAGACCAGTACAACCCCAAACAAACCAGTATAGCCCAGTACAACCTAGTATAACCCCAACTAACCCAGTACAAACCAGTGCAACCCAACATAACCCCAAATAGCCCAGTACAAACCATTATAACCCCAAATACAACACCAAATAACCCAGTACAGACCAGTACAACCCCAACTAACCCAGTACAAACCAGTATAACCCCAAATAACCCAGTACAAACCAGTACAACCCCAAATACAACCCCAAATAACCCAGTACAAACCAGTATAACCCCAAATAACCCAATACAAACCAGTACAACCCCAAATAACCCAGTACAAACCAGTATAACTCCAAATAACCCAGTACAAACCAGTACAACCCCAAATAACCCAGACCAGTACAACCCCAAATAACCCAGTACAAACCAGTACAACCCCAAATACAACACCAAATAACCCATTACAGACCAGTACAACCCCAAATAACCCAGTACAAACCAGTACAACCCCAAATAACCCAGTACAAACCAGTATAATCCCAAATACAACACCAAATCACCCAGTACAGACCAGTACAACCCCAACTAACCCAGTACAAACCAGTGCAACCCAACATAACCCCAAATAGCCCAGTACAAACCAGTAAAACCCCAAATACAACACCAAATAACCCAGTACAGACCAGTGCAACCCAACATAACCCCAAATAGCCCAGTACAAACCAGTAAAACCCCAAATACAACACCAAATAACCCAGTACAGACCAGTACAACCCCAAATAACCCAGTACAAACCAGTACAACCCCAAATAGCCCAGTACAAACCAGTACAACCCAGCACAGCTCCCAGTACCACCCAATTGTTGTGGGAAAAGCTCACAAACCCCCCATAAACTCCCTGGGAAGTGCCCAAATTCCCCCAAAAACCCCCTCAGGTAAAGCCTCACCTGCAATAGCTGCTCCAGGTGGGACTCCTCACGTTTTCCGGCTCTTTTCTTTCCTCACGCTTATTTCCCTTTTCCCCCTCATGTTTCCCACTCTTTTCTCCCCTCACATTTATTTCCCTTTCCCCCCTCACGTTTCCCACTCTTTTTTTCCCTCGCGTTTCCTCCCTTTTCCCCTTTAGACTTCCCATTCTTTTTCCCCTCACATTTTCCGCCCTTTTCCCTTCATGTTTCTCCCCTTTTTCCCCTCACGTTTCCCGCCCTTTTCTCCCCTCATGTTTCCCGCCTTTTTTTCCCCTCACATTTATTTCCCTTTTCCCCCTCACGTTTCCCACTTTTTTCTCCCCTCACGTTTCCCTTTCCCCCCCTCACGTTTCCCACTCTTTTTTTTGCCTCATGTCTTCCACTCTTTTCTCCCCTCACATTTATTTCCCTTTTCCCCCTCACGTTTCCCACTTTTTTCTCCCCTCACGTTTCCCTTTCCCCCCCCCTCACATTTCCCACTCTTTTTTTTTGCCTCATGTCTCCCACTCTTTTCTCCCCTCACATTTATTTCCCTTTTCCCCCTCACGTTTCCCACTCTTTTTTCCCCCTCACGTTTCCCACTCTTTTCTCCCCTCACATTTATTTCCCTTTTCCCCCCTCATGTTTCCCTTTCCCCCCTCATGTTTCCCACTCTTTTATCCCCTCACATTTATTTCCCTTTCCCCCCTCACGTTTCCCACTCTTTTTTTCCCTCGCGTTTCCTCCCTTTTCCCCTTTAGACTTCCCATTCTTTTCCCCCTCACATTTTCCGCCCTTTTCCCTTCATGTTTCTCCCCTTTTTCCCCCCACGTTTCCCGCCCTTTTCTCCCCTCACGTCTCCCACTCTTTTCTTCCCTCACATTTATTTCCCTTTTCCCCCTCACGTTTCCCACTCTTTTCTCCCCTCACGTTTCCCGCCCTTTTCCCCTTTACATTTCCCATCCTTTTTATCTTCATCTTTCCCTCCCTTTTCCCCCTCACGTTTCTCCCCTTTTCCCCCTCACGTTTCTCCCCTTTTCCCCCTCACGTTTCTCCCCTTTTCCCCCTCACATTTCCCTCTCTTTTTTCCCTCACATTTCTCACCATTTTCTCTCCTCACATTTCCTTTTCCCCTCACATTTTCCCACCTTTTTCTCCCCTCACGTCTCCCACTCTTTTCTTCCCTCCCATTTATTTCCCTTTTCCCCCTCACATTTCCCACTCTTTTTCTCCCCTCATGTCTCCCACTCTTTTCTCCCCTCACATTTATTCCCCTTTCCCCCCCCCACACTTCCCACCCTTGTTCCCAAGTTTTTGCATCTTTTCTCCCCTCACGTTTCCCCCCATTTTCTCCCCTCACGTTTCCCCTTTTCTCCCCTCACGTTTCCCGCTCTTTTCTCCCCTCACGTTTCCCTTTTCCCCTCTCACATTTCCCACTCTTTTTCTCCCCTCACGTCTCCCACTCTTTTCTTCCCTCACATTTATTTCCCTTTTCCCCCTCATGTTTCCCACTCTTTTCTTCCCTCACATTTATTTCCCTTTCCCCCTTACACTTCCCACCCTTGTTCCCAAGTTTTTGCACTCTTTTCTCCCCTCACGTTTCCCGCCCTTTTCTCCCCTCACGTTTCCTTTTCTCCCCTCACGTTTCCTTTTCTCCCCTCACGTTTCCCGCCTTTTTCTCCCCTCACGTTTCCTTTTTTCCCCTCACGTTTCCCGCCTTTTTCTCCCCTCACATTTCCCACCAATTTCCCCTCATTTCCCGCCCTTTTTACCTCACCTTTCTCACTCTTTTCCTTCATTTTTCCTGCCTTTTTTCCCCTCACCTTTCCCATATTTTTCCCCTCACGTTTCCCGCCCTTTTCCTCCCCCGCCCTTTTTTCCGTAAATCCCGCACGGAGGGAGCCGAAAGGACCCGAACGCCGCTCCGAGGCGACGGCGGAGACTACCGAAGAGAGGCGGAAAATCCCGAAAGAAGCCGGAAACCTCCGAAGGAACGCCGCTCTTGACGAACAGTGACGGAGATCTCCGAGTACCGGCGGAAAAATCCGAGCGCGGGGCGGATATTACCGAAGCCGGGGCGGAGATTACCGAAGCCATGGCGGAGATTACCGAAGCAATGGCGGATATTACCGAAGCCATGGCGGAGATTGCCGAAGGGGGCGGATATTGCCGAAGGGGGCGGAGCTTAGCGAACCGCCGGAGCTTCCGTCGCTCTTTCCATTTCCGGCGGCCGCAGGGAGCGGAGGTGCCGCGTGGGGCTCCGGTTTGGGGCGGCCCGTGGGGGTTCGGGGTGCCCGGGGAGGGGTCGCTAACCCCGGGGAGGGTCTCTAAGGGCGGGGGGAACGGGACGGAGCGGGGAGCGGGCTGTGAGGCGCGGCGGCGGTGCTGAGGAGGCTCCCCGGGGCTGTCCCCGCAGGCGCCATGTCGGCCCATTTGCAGTGGATGGTGGTGCGGAACTGCTCCAGTTTCCTGCTGAAGAGGAACAACCAGACCTACAGCACCGTCAGTGCGGGGAGGGGAGCGGGGTTAGGGTCCCTCAAACCCCAAAAAACGCAAAACAAAAATTATTTAAGCACCCATTAAATCCCCATTAAAATACAAAGGGAATCCTTCATATACTCAGGGTTCCCCCAAACGCCTCGGGACCCCCCAAACTCCCGGGCTTCCACCCCTGCCTCTCTCCCCAGTCTCCTGATCACCTCCTTGATTTTTGGGGTGCCCTGCGAATTGTTGGGGACACCCCCAGACACCCTCCCAAATCCACCTTGGATCCCCCCAAATCCCCATTGAATCCCCCCAAACCCCCTTTAATCCCTCCAAATACCAATTGAACCCCCCCAAATCACCTTTAAACATCCCGAATACCATTTGAACCCCCCCAAACCCACTTTTAACCCCCCAAATCCCCATTGAATCTCCCCAAACCCCCTTTAAGCCCCCCAAATCTCCTTTAACCCCCCCAAATCCCTACAAAACCCCTTAACACCCCCGCCAAAATCTCCTTTGAATCCCTTCCAAAACCCTTTTCCCCTCTCCAGACCCCCCCAAAATTTGCAAGCCACCCCAAAACCCTCTCACAAACCCCCCCAGGAGCCCAACAACCTCAAGGCTCGCAATTCTTTCCGCTACAACGGATTGATCCACCGCAAAACCGTGGGCGTGGAGCCGGCGCCGGACGGGAAAGGGATCGTGGTGGTCCTCAAGAAGCGTGCAGGTGGGTAAATCCCACCAAATCCCCTCTGAAACCCCCCTAATCCCCTTTAAACCCCCCTAAATCCCCTCTGAACTCCTCAAATCTCCCTTGGATCCCCCTCAGATTACCTTTGAACCCCTCAAATCCCCTTTGAAACTCTCAAATCCCCTTTCAACCCCCCCAAATATCGTTTGAACCCCTCAAATCCCCTCTGAAGTCCTCAAATCTCCCTTGGATCCCCCCCAAACCCCTTTTAAACCTGCCTAAATCCCCTCTGGACTCTTTAAATTCCCTCTAAAACTCTCAAATCTCCCATGGATCCCCCCCCCCAAATCCCCTTTGAACCCCTCAAATCCCCTTTTGAACCCTCCCAAATCCCCCTTTGAACCCCTCAAATCCCCTTTGAACCCCTCAAATCTTCCTTGGATCCCCCTCAAATTACCTTTGAACCCCTCAAATCCCCTTTGAACCCCTCAAATCTCCTTAAATCCCCCCAAATCACCTTTAAGCCCCTCAAATCTTCTTAGAACCCCCCCCAAATCCCCTTTGAACCCCTCAAATCCCCTTTTGAACCCCCCCCAAATCCCCTTTGAACCCCTCAAATCTCCTTTGAACCCCTCAAATCCCCTTTAAGCCCCCCGAATCTTCTTAGAACCCCCCCAACCCCCCTTTTAACCCCCCAAATCCCCACAACCCGCCTCACTACCCTTTAGGGGAACCCCAAATCTCCTCAGAACCCCCCCAAAAATCCCCTTTTTTTTCCCCCCAGGGCAGCGCAAGCCGGCCTCGTCGTACGTGCGCGTGCGGATCCGCCGCGACGCCCGCGGGTCCCTGCGCAGCCTCCGGCACCTGATCAGCAAGAACAGATACAGGAGGGACCTGCGCATGGTGAGGGGCTCCCCAAAATTTGGGGAGAGGGTCCCCAAAATCTGGGGGGGGTCTGCAAAGCTGTGGAGAACCCCAAAATCATGGCCGGGCTCTGGAATTTGGCTAGGAAAGCAATGGAGTGGAAACCATTAAAGGAGGAGGATGCAAAAATTTGGGGGTTACCTCAAAATTTGTGGGTGTGTAATAGAGGAGAGGACACAGAGCTTGAGAAGCTGACAGTCCCCAAAATTGGAGCAGGTTTTGGGGTGTCCTGGGGGGGATTTTGGGGGGGTCTTGTGGGATCCCAAAGAGTCCTGAGGGTTTTGGGGGGGGTCTGAGGAGGATTTGGGGGAGTTTTGGAGGGGTCTGAGGGGATTTTGGGGAGTCCTGAGGGGGATTTTGGGGGAGTCTTGTGGGATCCCAAAGGGTCCTGAGGGGTTTGGGGGGTCTGAGGAGGATTTGGGGGAGTTTTGGAGGGGTCTGAGGGGATTTTGGGGAGTCCTGAGGGGGATTTTGGGGGGGGTCTTGTGGGATCCCAAAGGGTCCTGAGGGGTTTGGGGGGTCTGAGGAGGATTTGGGGGAGTTTTGGGGGGTCTCGAGTGGGATTTGAGGGGGATTTTGGGGGGTCTTGAGTGTCCTGAGGCGTTTGGGGGGGGTCTAGGGATGATTTGGGGGCGTTTTAGGCGGGTTATGGGGACATTTTTGCAGTATTTTGGGTCATTTTGGGTTCATTTTGCTCCATTTGGGCTCATTTAGGAGCATCTGGGGTCGGTTTAGGGACATTTTGGGCTCATTTCTCTCTATTTTGGGACACTTTCCTCTCATTGCTCTCTAATGTGGGCTCATTTCTCTCCATGTTGGGGCATTTTGGGCTCAATTCTCTCCATTTTGGGATATTTTCGGCCCATTTATCTCAATTTTGGGACATTTCAGGCAAAAATATTGAGGGAATTTAAAAACATCTTGGAGAAGCTTAAAACCCTGGAGGGAGTGGGAGGTCCCCAAAACTGGTTGGGTGGTCCCAAACCTACACTTGGACTTCAGAGGATAACTTAGGGTGTGCCCCCCACCATCGCCATAGTTATTTTTTGGTTTTGGGGTGTTAAACTGTTAATTTTATCCCCTGCAGGCTGCCCTGCGCCGGGCCAGCGCCATTTTGCGCAGCCAGAAGCCCGTGGTGGTGAGGAAGAAGAGGGTGAGGGCGGCCAAGGCCCCCTGAGCTCCATCAGAAATAAAATGTCTGAACAGCCTTCAGAGTCTGCGCTTGATTTTGGGGAGGGGGCACCTGCGGAATTCAGGGGGACGTATCCGTATTTCCACCTTTTCTTACCTTTTCCCCTCTCATGTTTCCCCCCTTTTTTCCCCTCACCTTTCC
Source organism: Taeniopygia guttata (assembly GCF_048771995.1). Taxonomy (NCBI): domain Eukaryota; kingdom Metazoa; phylum Chordata; class Aves; order Passeriformes; family Estrildidae; genus Taeniopygia; species Taeniopygia guttata. The sequence goes on from NC_133062.1 coordinate 894,004, forward strand.
CACCCTTTTCCCCTCACATTTTCTGGTACTTTTCGCCCTTTCCACTGTCCTTTCCTCCTCACAATTTCCATTCGTTTCTCCCTGACATTTCCCTTTCTCCCCTCACGTTTCCTGCCCTTTTCTCCCCCTCACATTTCCCCCATATTTCCCTCACACTTCCCCCTTTTTCTCCTCTCATATTTTCCCCTCACATTTCCCTTTTTCACATTTCCTGCTCTTCCCCCCTCACATTCCCCCCTTTTTCCCCTCACATTCCCCCCTTTTCTCCCCTCACGTTTCCCGCTCTTTTCCCCCCTCACATTTCCTGCTCTTTCCCCCTCACATTTCCTCCATTTTCCCCTCACATTTCCCACTCTTCCCCCTCACATTTCCCACCCTTTCCCCCCCTCAGATTTCCTCCATTTTCCCCTCACATTTCCCCCATTTTCCCCTCACATTTTCCCTCTCACATTTCCTGCCATTTTCCCCATTTTCCCCTCAGATTTCCCGCCCTTTTTTCCCCTCACGTTTCCCGCCCTTTACTCCCCTCACATTTCCCTCATTTTCCCCCTCACATTTCCCTCATTTTCCCCTCACATTTCCCACCCTTTCCCCCCCTCAGATTTCCTCCATTTTCCGCTCACATTTCCTTCATTTTCCCCTCAGATTTCCCGCCCTTTTTTCCCCTCACATTTCCCGCCCTTTTTTCCCCTCAGATTTCCCGCCTTTTTCTCCCCTCACGTTTCCCGCCCTTTTCCCCCCCTCACAATTCCCCCCTCACATTTCCTCCATTTTCCCCCTCACATTTCCCCCATTTTCCCTCTCATTTCCCCATTTCCCCCTCACATTTCCCTCCTTTTTTCCCCCTCACATTTCCCCCTCACTTTTCCTCCATTTTCCCCTCACATTTCCCTCCTGTTTTTCCCTCACATTTCCCTCCTATTTTTCCCTCACATTTCCCATTTCCCCCTCACATTTCCCATTCCCCCTCCCACTCCACCACCCCACCCCACCCTCACAGAACTCCAACACCCGCTCAGGTAATTTTTTTATTATTATCACAACTATAATTTTCACCCCTCCGTTTATTTTCCCCCAACCGCCAAACAATTTAATTTAATATTTTTATTCCGGGGGGTCTCAGCCGTGCCCCAGAGCGCTCAGGGCGCTCAGAGCTGTGGGGCTCAGGGGGTCTCGGGGGGTCCCGGGGGGCAGCAGCAGCAGCAGGGTCAGATCGGGGCGCAGGAGGCAGCAGCCGGTGTGGGTGGGCAGCGCCAGGTAACAGAGTTTGGGGCGCCCGTGGGGTCCTGGGGGCACCCCGAAATTATTTCACCCCAAAAATCCCGAAATTATCCCAAAAACCCCTAAATTACCCAAAAACCCCTAAATTACCCAAAAAAACCCCTAAATTACCCCAAAAAAACCTAAATTACCCCCAAAAACTGCCGAAGTGACCCCAGGTAACAGAGTTTGGGGCGCCCGTGGGGTCCTGGGGGCACCCCAAAAATCTGTCACCCCAAAATCCCCGAAATTACCCCTCTAGAGACACCCACAATGCCCCAAAACCCCCAAAAGTGACCCCAAAAACCCCCAAAGTGACCCCAAAAACCCCCAAAGTGATCCCAGGTAACAGAGTTTGGGGCGCCCGTGGGGTCCTGGGGGCACCCCAAAAATCTGTCACCCCAAAAACCCTGAAATTATCCCAAAAACCCCAAATTACCCCAAAAAACCCCAAATTACCCCAAAAAACCCCCAAAGTGACCCCAAAACCACCAAAGTGACCCCAAAACCCCCAAAGTGACCCCAAAACCCCCAAAGTCACCCCAAAACCCCCAAAATTACCCCATAACTCCCAAAGTGATCCCCCAAAGGGACCCCAAAACACCCCCAAAGTCACCCCAAAACCCCACAAGTGACCCCCCAGAGACCCTCCAAGTGACCCCAAAACCCCCAAAATTACCCCAAAACCCCCCAAATCACCCCAAAAACCCCCAAATTGACCCCAAAACCCCCAAGTGCTCCCAACAAAACCCCCAAGTGACCCCCCAAAAACCCCTAAATGATCCCCCAAAGTGACCCCAAAACCCCCAAAATCACCCCAAAATGACCCCAAATTGACCCCAAAAACCACAAAGTGACCCCAAAACCCCCAAAATCACCCCAAAACCCCCCAATTTTTTCCCCCCGGGGACCCCCCAGCCCCCCCCGTTTTTGGGGTGCCCCCTCACCTCTGCCCCCCGATTTGGGGCAGATTTGGGGTTCCAGGAGGCGCAGGAGGCGCCGCAGGGCCGCGGCTCTGAGCGGGGGGGGCAGCGCCCCGCCTGGGGAAATTTGGGGTTTTTTTGGGGGATTTGGGGGTTTGGGGGGAAATTTGGGGTTTGGGGGAAAAATTATGGGGTTTTGGGCAAATTATGGTTTTTTGGGGGGGATTTATTGGGGTTTTGGGGGAAAAGTTTAGGATTTTGGGGAAATTAATGGGATTTGGGGGAGAAATTATGGGATTTTGGGGAAATTATGGGGCTTTTGGGGGGGATTTATTGGGGTTTTGGGGGGAAAATTATTGGGGTTTTGGGGGAAAATTAAGGATTTTTTTTTAATTGTGGGAATTTCGAGAAAAAATTAAGGGTTTTTTGGAAATTATTGGGTTTTGGGGAAATTATGGGGGTTTTTGGGGGGGATTTATTGGGGTTTTGGGGGAAATTATGGGGTTTTGGGGGGAATTATTGGGGTTTTGGGGGAAAATTTATGGGGGTTTTGGGGGGGAATTATGGGGATTTTGTGGGAAAATTGAAGGATTTTTTTTAAATTATGGGGTTTTTGAGAAAAAAATTAAGTTTTTTTTTAATTAGGAGGTTTTGGGGAAATTATTGGGGTTTTGGGAGGGGGTTATTGGGGTTTTGGGGGGAATTATGGGGTTTTGGGGAAATTATGGGTATTTGGGGGGATTATTGGGGTTTTGGGGGGAATTAGTGGGGTTTTGAGGAGAAAATTTGGGTTTTTGGGGAAAAATTTGGGGGTTTTGGGGAAAAATTTGGGGGTTGGGGGAAAAATTATGGGGTTTTAGGGGGAAATTAAGAGGGTTTTTTTTAATTAGGGGGTTTGGGGGGAAATTTATGGGGTTTTTGGGAGAAAAATTATGGGGTTTGGGGGAAAAATTAAGGGGTTTTTTTTGGAAATTATGGGGATTTGGGGGAAATTTATGGGGTTTTGGGACGCAAAAAATGTCATTTTTTTCGTGTAAAACCAGTGGAATTTGGGTTATTTTTGTGGGGAATTCAATATTTTGGGGCAGTTTTTGGGGTTTTTGGGTTTGGGGGGTCCGGGAGGGGCAGTGGGGGGGTCGGGGCTCAGATTTTGGGGTTCGGGGGGGGGTCACAAACCCGTTCCAGCCCCTTTGAGGATCCCGCTCTGCCTCCGGCCCCGATGGATCAGGAGGTACCTGAGGGGGGAAAAGGAAAATTTGGGGACCCCCACCCCAAAAAAAAACCCCAAAACCCCCTTTTTTTTTTAGGGCATCCCAAAATTCCCCCCACCCCAAAATTTGGGGGTTCCAGCCCAAAATTCCCCCCAAAACCCCTCCCACAAATTAAAACACCCCCAAATTTTGGGGTCCCCCCCCAAATTAAAACCCCCCAAAATTTGGGGATTCCCCCCCAAAATCACCCCAAAATCCCCCTCCCCAAAATTAAAAACCCACAAATTTTGGGGTTCTCCCCCCAAATTAAAACACCCCAAATTTGGGGGTTCCTCCCCAAAATCACCCCAAAATCTCCCTCCCCAAATTAAAACTCCACAAATTTTGGGGTCCCATCCAGGACCCCTCCCCCAAATTAAACCCGCCCAAATTTGGGGATTCCCCCCAAAATCACCCCAAAATCCCCCTCCCCCATATTCAGACCCCACCAAATTTTGGGGTCCCATCCAGGACCCCTCCCCCAAATTAAAAACCCCCAAATTTAGGGATTCCCCCCCAAAATCCCCCTCCCCAAATTCAGACCCCCCAAATTTTGGACTCCCATCCAGGACCCCTCCCCCAAATTAAAACCCCCAAATTTGGGATTTCCTCCCCCAAAATCACCCCAAAATCCCCCTCCCCAAAATTAAAAACCCCCCAAATTTGGGGATTCCCCCCCAAAATCACCACAAAATCCCCCTCCCCAAATTCAGACCCCCCCAAATTTTGGGGTCACATCCAGGACCCCTCCCCCAAATTAAACCCCCCCAAATTTTGGGGTTCCACCCCCAAAATCCCCATCCCCCAAATTAAAACCCCCCAAATTTTGGGGTCACATCCAGGACCCCTCCCCTAAATTAAAAACCCCCAAATTTTGGGGTTTCCCCCCAAAATAACCCCAAAATCCCCCTCCCCCAAATTAAACCCCCCCCCAAATTTTGGGGTTTTCCCCCCAAAATCCCCCTCCCCAAATTCAGACCCCCCAAATTTTGGGGTCACATCCAGGACCCCTCCCCCCAAATTAAAACCCATCAAATTTGGGGATTCCCCCCCAAAATCACCCCAAAATCCCACTCCCCAAATTAAAACCACCCCAAATTTTGGGGTCACATCCAGGACCCCTCCCCCAAATTAAAACCCATCAAATTTGGGGATTCCCCCCCAAAATCACCCCAAAATCCCCCTCCCCCAAATTAAAAACCCACAAATTTTGGGGTTCTCCCCTCAAATTAAAATCCCCCAAATTTGGGGTTCCTCCCCAAAATCCACCCCCAAAATCCCCCTCCCCCAAATTAAAAACCCCCAAATTTTGGGGTTCTCCCCCCAAATTAAAACCCCCAAATTTGGGGATCCCCCCCCCAAAATCCCCCCCCAAAATCCCCCTCCCCCAAATTCAGACCCCCCCAAATTTTGGGGTCACATCCAGGACCCCTCCCCCAAATTAAAAACCCCCAAATTTGGGGGTTCTCCCCCCAAAATCCCCCCAAAATCTCCCTCCCCAAATTAAAACCCCCCCAAATTTTGGAGTCACATCCAGGACCCCTCCCCCAAATTAAAACCCCCCAAATTTGGGGATTCCCCCCAAAATCACCCCAAAATCCCCCTCCCCAAATTCCGACCCCCCCAAATTTTGGGGTTCTCCCCCCAAATTAAAACCCCCCAAATTTGGGGATTTCCCCCCAAAATCCCCCTCCCCAAATTCAGACCCCCCAAATTTTGGGGTCCCTCCCCAAACTCACCCCAAAACTTGGGGGGGCAGCGGGGGGGGGGCGGGGCCGGGCCCGGAGCTGCTCCAGGACGGGACCCCAAAATTGGGGCACGAGCTGGGGGGAAATTTGGGGGGATTTTGGGGGATTTTGGGGATTTTGGGGGGAAATTTGGGGGGGTTTGGGGGGTTTTGGGGGATTTGGGGGATTTGGGGGGATTTTGGGGAGGGGGTTTTGGGGGAATTTGGGGAGTGGTCTTGGGGCATTTTGGGGAATTTTGGGGAAGAATTTTGGGGGATTTTGGGGAGGGGGATTTGGGGGAATTTGGAGAGGGGTTTTGGAGGGATTTTGGGGGGATTTGGGGGGATTTTGGGGGGATTTTGGGGAATTTGGGGGGATTTTGGGGAATTTGGGGGGGATTTGGGGGGGATTTTGGGAGGGGTTTTGGGGGATTTTGGGGGGATTTGGGGGATTTTGGGGAGGGGTTTGGGGAGGGGATTTGGGGGGATTTTGGGGAATTTGGGGAGGGGTTTTGGGGGGGACACCCCAAAAAATCCCCTGGCTCAGTTTTGGGGTTATTTTGGGGTAAGTTTCAGGGAATTTGGGTCAGTTATGGGGTCAGTTATGGGGTGGGATTTTGGGGATATTTTGGGGTTATTTTGGGGTTATTCTAGGGTCAGTTTTGGGTTATTTTGGGGTTATTCTGGAGTCAGTTTTGGGGCTATTTTGGGGTATTTTGGGGTTACTTTGGGGTCAGTTATGGGGTGGGATTTGGGGTCAGTTTTGGGGCTATTTTCGGGTAAGTTTTGGGCAGTTTGGGTCAGTTATGGGGTAGGATTTGGGGTCAGTTTTGGGGTCAGTTATGGGGTGGGATTTTGGGGATATTTTTGGGTTATTTTGGGGTTATTTTAGGGTCAGTTTTGGGTTATTTTGGGGTTATTTCAGGGTCAGTTTTGGGGCTCTTTTGGGGTAAGTTTCGGGGATTTTGGGTCAGTTATGGGGTGGGATTTGGGGTCAGTTTTGGGTTATTTTGAGGTTATTTTAGGATCAGTTTTGGGGATATGCGGTCCGTTTTGGGGATATGGGGTCAGTTATGGGGTGGGATTTGGGGGTTAGTTTGGGGTTATTTTAGGGTCAGTTTTGGGGCTATTTTGGGGTAAGTTTTGGGGATTTTGGGTCAGTTATGGGGTGGGATTTGGCTCAGTTATGGGGTGAGATTTGGGGTAAGTTTTGGGTTATTTTGGGGTAATTTTGGGGTAAGATCTGGGGATATGGGGTCAGTTTTGGGGTTATTTCAGGGTTATTTCAGGGTCAGTTTTGGGTTATTTTGGGGTTATTTTGGGGTCATTTTTGGGTTATTTTGGGGTAAATTTTGGGGATTTTGGGTCAGTTAAGGGGTGGGATTTGGGGCAATTTCAGGGTTATTTCAGGGTCAGTTTTTGGGTCATTTTGGGGTAATTTTGGGTTATTTTGGGGTCTCACCTGTGTCAGCAGGAGCTGCAGCGATGGGCGGGGCCCGCAGAGCAGCCCCACCCCCACCCCGGGCAGGAGCCGCAGCTGCAGCAGCCGCAGAGGGACCTGAACGGATTTGGGGTCAGTTCCGCCGATTTTGGGTAATTTGGGGAATTTTGGGGGATTTTAGAGCCGCAGCCGCAGAGGGACCTGAACGGATTTGGGGTCAGTTCCGCCGATTTTGGGCAATTTGGGGCATTTTGGGGGAATTTAGCGTCAATTTTGGGTTATTTTAGGGTCAATTTTGGGGTCAATTTTGGGTTATTTTAGGGTCAATTTTGGGGTCAATTTTGGGTTATTTTAGGGTCAATTTTGGGTTATTTTAGGGTCAATTTTGGGCCACTTTAGGGTCAATTTTGGGTTATTTTAGGGTCAGTTTTGGGGCCACTTTTGTGTTATTTTAGGATATTTTCAGGGTCACTTTGGGGTCAAATTTGGGTCAGTTCCGCCGATTTTGGGCAATTTGGGGAATTTGGGGGAATTTGGGGGATTTTGGGGTCAGTTCCGCGGATTTTGGGCAATTTGGGGAATTTTGGGGGATTTTAGAGCCGCAGAGGGACCTGGCACGGATTTGGGGTCAGTTCCGCCGATTTTGGGCAATTTGGGGCATTTGGGGGATTTTGGGTTATTTTAGGGTCCCATTTGGGGTCAGTTTTGGGCCACTTTAGGGTTATTTTAGGGTCAATTTTGGGGTCAATTTTGGGTTATTTTAGGGTCATTTTTGGGGTAATTTTGGACTACTTTATGGTAATTTTGGGTTATTTTAGGGTCAATTTTGGGGTCAATTTTGGGGTCAGTTTTGGGGTCAATTTTGGGGTCAGTTTTGAGCCTCTTTAGGGTCAATTTTGGGTTATTTTAGGGTCAAATTTGGGGTCAGTTTTGGGCTACTTTAGGGTCAATTTGGTGTTATTTTAGGGTCAATTTTGGGGTAATTTTTGGCCACTTTGGGGTCAATTTTGGGTTATTTTAGGGTCATTTTTGGGTCAGTTTTGGGCCACTTTAGGGTCAATTTTGGGGTCAATTTTGGGTTATTTTAGGGTCAATTTTGGGGTCAGTTTTGGGCCACATTAGGGTCAACTTTGGGTTATTTTAGAGTCAAATTTGGGTTATTTTAGGGTCAATTTTGGGTTATTTTAGGGTCAGTTTTGTGGTCAGTTTTGGACCACTTTAGGGTCAATTTTGGGGTCATTTTTGGGCCACTTTAGGGTCAACTTTGGGTTATTTTAGGGTCAATTTTGGGGTAATTTTGGGCTGGTTTAGGGTCAGTCTTGGGGCCACTTTTGGGTTATTTTAGGATGTTTTCAGGATCACTTTGGGGTCAATTTTGGGGTCAGTTTTGGGTTATTTTAGGGTCAATTTTGGGGCCACGTTTGGGTTATTTTATAATATTTTCAGGGTCACTTTGGGGTCAAATTTTGGGGTCAGTTTTGGGCCACTTTAGGGTCAATATTGGGTTATTTTATGGTCAATTTTGGGGTAATTTTGGGCCACTTTAAGGTCAATTTTGGGTTATTTTAGGGTCAATTTTGGGGTCAGTTTTGGGCCACTTTAGGGTCAATTTTGGGTTATTTTAGGGTCAGTTTTGGGCCACTTTAGGGTCAATTTTGGGTTATTTTAGGGTCAGTTTTGGGTCAGTTTCGGGCCACTTTGGGGTCAATTTTGGGTTATTTTAGGGTCCAATTTTGGGATCAGTTTTGGGCCACTTTAGGGTCAAGTTTGGATTATTTTAGGGTCAGTTTTGGGTTATTTTAGGGTCAATTTTGGGTTATTTTAGGCTCATTTTTGGGTTATTTTAGGCTCATTTTTGGGTTATTTTTGGCTCATTTTCGGGTCCCTTTGCGATCACTTCCGCTTTAACTTCCGCATTCCCTTGTCCCCGCCCCCTCGCGCCCCACGTGACCTCACCTCCGGGCTGCTATTGGGCAGGAACACCGGCAGGTCGCGCGCGGCCACGCCCCCTCGGAGAGCGCCCTCTGGCGGCGGCAGCGCCAGCAGCGCGCGCAGGGGGGCGGAGTCAGCCTCGGGTAACGCCCCCCAGGGGGCGGTGCTTAGCCAGGCCACGCCCCCTCCCCACACCACGCAGCCCAGGTCGGTCCCGGCAGCCCCCGCGAAACGGCGCAGCCGCTCCTGGGGGCGGGGCATGCAAATCAGCCGTATGCTAATCAGGGGGCGGGGTTAGGGAAATTAGACAGGGAGGGATCGCCGCGGGGTTTTGGGGGGTCCCGGGGGGGTTTTGGGGTGATTTTGGGGGTGATTTTTGGGGTGATTTGAGTGGTTTTGGGGTGGTTTTTGGGGTGATTATTGGGTGGTTTTGGGGCTGATTTTGGGGGTTTTTTGGGGTGATTTTAGGGGTGATTTTTGGGGTTTTTTGGGGGGTTTTTGGGGTGATTTTAGGCTGATTTTGAGGGTTTTTTGGGGGTGATTTTGGTGAGATTTTGGGCTGAATTTGGGGGTGATTTTTAGCTGATTTTGGGGGTTTTTCGGGGGTAATATTGGGCTGATTTTGGGGATGATTTTGGGCTGATTTTCGGCTGATTTTGGGGTGATTTTAGGCTGATTTTGGGGGTGATTTTTGGCTGATTTTGAGGGTTTTTTGGGGGTGATTTTGGTGAGATTTTGGGCTGAATTTGGGGGTGATTTTTAGCTGATTTTGGGGGTTTTTCGGGGGTAATATTGGGCTGATTTTGGGGCGATTTTGGGCTGATTTTGGGGCGATTTTGGGCTGATTTTGGGGTGATTTTAAGGCTGATTTTTGGGCTGATTTGGGGCTGATTTTGGGGTTTTTTTGTGGGTGATTTGGGGGTAATTTTGGGCTGATTTTGGGCTGATTTTTGGCCGATTTTAGGGTTTTTTTGGGGCGATTTGGGGGTTTTTGGGGTCCCTCACCTGCAGCGCGTCGCGGGCGGGGCTGGGGGGGAGGGGCCAGGAGGGGGCGCCCATCCCCCACCCCCCCCCCGGGGCTCAGCAGCGAATCCAAGAGCGGGAAACAGCCCTGGGGGCGGGGCCAGGAAAGGGGGCGGGGCCAGGAAAGGGGCGGGGCCAGGAAAAGGGGGCGGGACCGGGGAAAAGGGGGCGGGGCCGGGAAAAGGGGCGGAGCCAGGAAAAGGGGGCGGGGTAAAAGGGGAGGGGCCAAAATTGGGGGAGGGGTCACCCCAGGACTCCCCAACCCCCCCCCAGTTGCTCCCAGTGCTCCCAGTTACCCTTTCCATTGCTCCCAGTCCATCCCAGTCCCTCCCAGTTCATCCCAATCCCCTCCCAGTCCATCCCAGTGCTCCCAGTTCTCCCAGTTACCCTTTCCATTGCTCCCAGTCCATCCCAGTTTGTCCCAGTCCCATTCCCAGTCCCTCCCAGTTTGTCCCAGTCCCTCCCAGTTCCATCCCAGTCCCCTCCCAGTCCCCTCCAGTCCCTCCCAGTTTGTCCCAGTCCCCTCCCAGTTTGTCCCAGTCCATCCCAGTTCCTCCCAGTTCCATCCCAGTTCCATCCCAGTTTGTCCCAGTCCCATTCCCAGTCCCTCCCAGTTTGTCCCAGTCCCATTCCCAGTCCCCTCCCAGTTTGTCCCAGCCCCTCCCAGTCCCTCCCAGTCCCATCCCAGTCCCTCCCAGTCCCTCCCAGTCCCTCCCAGTCCATCGCAGTCCCTCCCAGTATATCCCAGTCCATCCCAGTTTGTCCCAGTTCCTCCCAGTCCCCCCCAGCCCCATTCCCAGTCCCTCCCAGTCCCTCCCAGTTCCCCCCCAGTCCCTCCCAGTCCATCCCAGTCCCTCCCAGTCCCTCCCAGTCCGTCCCAGTCTCACCCTCAGTTCCCGTTTCAGCCTCTCCTCGTTCCGCACCAGCAGCAGCTGCTCCCGGCCCAGCAGCAGCACCTGAAACTGGGATGGACTGGGACGGACTGGGAGGGACTGGGACGGACTGGGACGGACTGGGACGGACTGGGACGGACTGGGACGGACTGGGAGGGACTGGGAGGCACTGGGACAAACTGGGAAGGGACTGGGGGGCACTGGGATGGACTGGGATGAACTGGGAGGGACTGGGAATGGGGCTGGGGGGACTGGGATGGACTGGGATGGACTGGGAGGGACTGGGATGGACTGGGATGGACTGGGACAAACTGGGACAGACTGGGAGGGACTGGGATGGACTGGGACAGACTGGGATTGGACTGGGGGTAACTGGGAGGGACTGGGAGGGGACTGGGAGGGCACTGGGAGCACTGGGAGAGAACTGGGATGGACTGGGACGGACTGGGAGCGACTGGGACGGACTGGGAATGGGGCTGGGGGGGACTGGGAGGGACTGGGAGCGACTGGGATGGACTGGGAGGGACTGGGACGGACTGGGAGGGACTGGGAGGGACTGGGAGGGACTGGGATGGGACTGGGGGGGACTGGGAGGGGACTGGGAGGGACTGGGAGGCACTGGGACAAACTGGGAGGGACTGGGATGGACTGGGAGGGACTGGGAGGGAACTGGGAGGGACTGGGATGGACTGGGATGAACTGGGAGGGACTGGGATGGACTGGGAGGGACTGGGACGGACTGGGAGGGACTGGGACGGACTGGGAATGGGGCTGGGACAAACTGGGATGGGACTGGGATGGACTGGGACGGACTGGGACAAACTGGGAGGGGACTGGGAGGCACTGGGAGGGACTGGGAGGGACTGGGATGGACTGGGATGGACTGGGATGAACTGGGAGGGACTGGGAGGGACTGGGAGCGACTGGGATGGACTGGGAGGGACTGGGACGGACTGGGAGGGACTGGGAGGGACTGGGAGGGACTGGGATGGGACTGGGGGGGACTGGGAGGGGACTGGGAGGGACTGGGATGGACTGGGTGGGACTGGGATGGACTGGGAGGGACTGGGAATGGGGCTGGGGGTAACTGGGATGAACTGGGAGGGAACTGGGACAGACTGGGAGGGAACTGGGAGGGACTGGGACGGACTGGGGGGGACTGGGAGGGACAGGGACGGACTGGGAGGGACTGGGAGGGACTGGGAGGGACTGGGAATGGGGCTGGGAGGGACTGGGAGGGAACTGGGAGGGACTGGGGGGGACTGGGAGGGACTGGGACGAACTGGGACGGACTGGGGGGGAACTGGGAGGGACTGGGATGAACTGGGAGGGACTGGGATGGACTGGGAGGGACTGGGAGGGAACTGGGACAAACTGGGAGCACTGGAATAAACTGGGCCGAACAGCATTTCACTGGTTTATACTGGTCTGAACTGGTTTATACTGGTCTGAACTGGTTTATACGGCTCTGAACAGGTTTGTACTGGTCCGTACTGGTTCATACTGGGAGGGCTCTCACCATGGCGCCGAAGGCGGAGTCGAGGATCCGGGCGGGGGCGGGGCCGGGGCTGAGCCCGATCAGGGTCAGGCTGGGGGGGCACGACCCCACAGTGACCCCACAGTGACCCCTGACCCCACTGTGACCCCACGGTGACCCCACAGTGACCCCACAGTGACCCCACGGTGACCCCACAGTGACCCCACAGTGACCCCACCGTGACCCCACCGTGACCCCACAGTGACCCCACAGTGACCCCACCGTGACCCCACCGTGACCCCACCGTGACCCCACAGTGACCCCACAGTGACCCCACGGTGACCCCACGGTGACCCCACAGTGACCCCACAGTGACCCCACAGTGACCTCACAGTGACCCCACAGTGACCCCACGGTGACCCCACAGTGACCCCACAGTGACCCCACAGTGACCCCACAGTGACCCCACAGTGACCCCACAGTGACCCCACGGTGACCCCACAGTGACCCCACAGTGACCCCACAGTGACCCCACGGTGACCCCATGGTGACCCCAGGGTGACCCCACAGTGACCCCACAGTGACCCCACAGTGACCCCAGGGTGACCCCACAGTGACCCCAGGGTGACCCCACAGTGACCCCATGACCCCAACATGACCCTTGACCCCTCTGTGACCCCTCCATGACACCATGACCCAGAGTGACCCCGTGACCCCTGAGTAACCCCTAAATGGCCCCATGACCCCTCCATGACCCCTTGACCTCTCCATGACCTCTCCATGACCCCCAGAACCCCTCCATGACCCCGTGACCTCCCTGACCCCTCGGTGACCCCTGGGTAACACCATGACCCCTCCATGACCCCTGGGTGACCCTTGCGTGACCCCATGACCCTCCATGACCCCTGACCCTTTTGTGACCCTGTGACCCCTCCATGACCCCCATGTGACCCCGTGACCCCTCCATGACCCCATGACCCCTGTGTGACATTCATGACCCCCCATGACCCCTGACCTCTCAGTGACCCCCTCCAGGACCCCTGAATGACGCCATTACCCTGTGACCCCCCGTGACCCCATGACCCCAGTGTGACCCCGTGACCCCTCCATGACCCCATGACCTCTCAGTGACCCCTCCATGACCCCTGAATGACCCCATTAACCTGTGACCCCCCTGTGACCCCATGACCCTTGTGTTACCCCGTGACCCCCCATGACCCCATGACCCCGGGTGACCTCATGACCCCTGGGTAACCCCTAAATGACCCCATGACCCCTCCATGACCCCTTGACCCTTCCATGACCTCCCTGACCCCTCGGTGACCCCGCGTAACTTCCTGACCCCTCCATGACCCCCGGGTGACCCTTGTGTGACCCCATGACCCCCCATGACCCCTGGGTGACCCTTGCACGACCCTGTGACCCCCCGTGACCCCTCCATGATTCTGTGACCCCTCCATGACCTCCCATGACCCCTGACCTGTCAGTGACCCCTCCAGGACCCCTGAATGACCCCATTACCCCGTGACCCCCCATGACCCCGTGACCCCTCCTTGATTCTGTGACCCCTCCATGACCCCCCATGACCCCTGTGTGACCCCTCCATGACCCCCCATGACCCCTGTGTGACCCCGTGACCCCCCATTACCCCAGTGTGACCTTGTGACCCCTCCATGACCCCATGACCTCTGTGTGACCCCTCCATGACCTCCCATGACCCCTGACCTCTCAGTGACCCCTCCATGACCCCTGAATGACCCCATTACCCCGTGACCCCCCCATGACCCCTGTATGACCCTGTGACCCCACATGACCCCTGTGTGACCCCTCCATGACCTCCCATGACCCCTGACCTCTCAGTGACCTCTCCAGGACCCCTGAATGACCCCATTACCCTGTGAGACCCCATGACCCCTGTGTGACCCCATGACCCCAGTGTGACCCCCCCGTGACCCCCCGGTGACCCCTCACCTGTCTCCGTATCCGGCCCAGCCCAGGTGGGCGGTGGGCGTGGCCGCCTGCCGAAGCTCCGCCCCCGCCGCCGCCCCGAACAGGTGAACCCCGTGCAGGGCCCCGACCAATGGGAACGGCACCTGCGGGGTCAAAGGTCACCACCCCAAAAAAACGGGGGGGGGGAGGGGTTTGGGGTGGGTGTGGTCTAAAAGGGGGCGGGGCCTCACCTGGGGGCGGGGCGGGCGGCAGAACAGGGGGAGGCCGCTGGCGGTGGCCACGCCCACCAGGAAGGCCACGCCCTCCTCATCCATATGCTAATGAGCCGCACCCCTTGCCGCTAAACTCCACCCCTTTTATCTTAAACCACGCCCCTTGTTACTAAACCCCGCCCCTTTGATCTTAAACCACGCCCCTTGCCTTTAAAACCACGCCCCTTTGCTCTTAAACCACGCCCCTTTGATCACAAACCACGCCCCATTGTGCCTTTAAGCCACGCCCCTTTCATTAAAACCCCGCCCATTAATCTTAAACCCCGCCCATTGCCTCACAAACCCCGCCCATTTAACTCACAAACCCCGCCCCTTTACCCCACAAGCCACGCCCCTTTAACTCAGAAACCACGCCCCTTTAACTCTCAAGTCCCGCCCCTTTAACTCCAAAGCCCCGCCCCTTTATCTCCCAAACCACGCCCCTTTAATTTACAAACCCCGCCCCTTTCCTCCTCAAGCCCCGCCCCCTTTTCCTGGCTCCGCCCCCTCCCTCCCCGCGCGCTCTCCGCTCAGTTGCCGCCACTCGCCGCCATTTCCCGCGCGGGGCACGCCGGGAGCGCCGCGGTTGCCGTGGTAACGCCGGAAGAGGCGTGGCTTACTCTTCAACGCCATTGGTCGAGCCGCGGTTACCACGGCAACGGCGGAAAGGGCGTGGCTTCCTTATTTCCGTGTGCAACGCCATTGGTCGAGGCGCGGTTACTACGGCAACGGCGGAAGAGGCGTGTCTGCCATTCTACTTTCTGATTGGCTGCGCTTCCCGTTACCACGGCAACGCCCGCTTCCTATTTTCTGCGCATGCGCCGCCGAGCCGGACGCGAAGTAAAACTCTTCCGCCTTTCCGCGCGCCGCCGCCGGTACCGACACCGCGGGGGGGGGAACCGGGAGGGGGAATTTAATTAAAAACCCGCGGCGCAAATTGGGTGATAATTTCGGGGGGTGATGAGGGGGGAATTGTGGGCGAGATGGAATTGTGGGATCGGCTCCGGTGGGTCACGGTGTTGTTTTTTTAACCCCCACAGGTTTCCCCCCCCCCCCGTGAGGGGCGATGGTCGTGCCCGCGCTGGAAGGCCCCGCCCCCCCCGCTATGGTGGCCGACGTGGTCTTCGTCATCGAGGGAACCGCGAACCTCGGGCCGTACTTCGAGGCTTTGCGCAAACATTACCTGCTGCCCGCCATCGAGTCAGCCTAATTAGCGTGTTAATTAGCTAATTAATTAGTGAGACCCTTCCCCTAATAGATTAATGAGGCTCCACCTCCTATTAATTGAAGGGAACCCGGTATAATGTAATCAAAGGGGATCCTGCCCAAGCATTGTGTGTATGTGCCATGAGTGACAGCTAATTAGTGAGTTAATTAGCTAATTAATTGGGTAATTCTTGAGATAATTAATTAGAGAGACCCCTCCACTAATTGATTAATGAGGCCCCGACTCAAATCCCCCCAAAATATCCCCAAAATCCCCCCAAAACTTCCCAAAATCCTCCCAAAATCCCCCCCAACTTCCCCCAAAATTCCCCCAAATTCCCCCAAAACCCCCCAAAATCCCCCAAAAACCCCCAAAAACTCCCAAAAATCCCCAAAATCCCCCCAAAATCTTTGCAGGACCCTCCAAAATCCTCCCAAAATCCCCCAAAATCTCTTCAGGACCCCCAAAAATCCCCCAAAAACCCCCAAAATCCTTTCAGGACCCCCCAAACCCCCCTCAGGATCCCCAAATTCCCCCCAAAATTCCCTAAAATCCCCCCAAAGTCCCCCAAAAACTTCCCAAGATCCCCCTAAAACTCCCAATAATCCCCAAAATCCCCCCAAAATACTTTCAGGCCCCCCGAAACCCCCCCCCGGACCCCCAAAATCCCCCAAAATGCCCCGAAAATCCTTTCAGGACTCTCCAAAAATCCCCAAAATCACCCCAAAAATTCCCCCAAAACTCCCCAAAACCACCCAAATCCTTTCAGGACCCCCCAAATCTCCCCTAGGACCCCCAAATTCCCCCCAAAATTCCCTAAAATTCCCCCCAAACCCCCCAAAATCCCCCAAAAACTCCCCTAAATCCCCCCAAAATCCCCAAAATCCCCCCAAAATCTTTGCAGGACCCTCCAAAATCACCCCCAAATCCCCCCAAAACCCACCAAAATCTCTTCAGGACCTTCCAAAATCTCCCCAAAATCCTTTCAGGGCCCCCCAAACCACCCAGGACCCCAAAAGTTCCCAAAATCACCCCAAAATTCCCCCAAAATTCCTTCAGAACCCCCCAAAAATCCCCCAAATCCCCCAAAATCCCCCCAAAATCCCCCCAAAACTCCTCAAAATCCCGCCAAATTGCCCCAAAACTCCCCAACCCCCCCCCTCAAATCCCCTCAGGACCCCCAAACCCCCCCCAGGACCCCCAAAACTCCCCCAAATCCCCCCAAAACCCCCCCAAAATCCCCCTAGAACTCCCAAAAATCCCTAAAATCCCCCCAAATCCCCCTCAGCCCTCTCAGCCCCCCCAGATTTCCCCTTTCCCCCCTCAGGTATTTCAATGGCGGCCCCCCCGCGGAGACCGACTTCGGCGGGGACGTGAGTGCGGCTCGTTAAATTAATTAACTTCATTAATTCATTAATTTAATTTAAATGTATTTTATTTTATTTTAATTTATTTTGTTTTATTTTATTTTATTTTGGTTAATTTTATTTTATTTTTTATTTTATGTTATTTTATTTCATTTTATTTTATTTACTTTGATTTATTTTATTTTATTTTATTTTATTCTGTTTTCTTTCATTTTATATTATTTTATTTTATTTATTTTATTTTATTTTATTTTCTGTATTTATTTTATCTTATTTTATTTTATTTTATTGTGTTTTATTTTGTGTATTATATCTTCTTTTATTCTATTTTATTGTGTTTTATTTTGTGTATTTTATTCTATTTTATTGTGTTTTATTTTGTGTATTTTATCTTATTTTATTTTATTTTATTGTATTGTGTTTTGATTTGTGTATTATATTCTATTTTATTTTATGTATTTTGTTTTATTTGTTTTATTTTATTTTATTTTATTTCATTTTATTTTCTGTATTTATTGTATTTTAGTTTATTTTATTGTGTCTTTATTTGTGTATTATATCTCATTTTATTCTATTTTATTGTATTGTGCTTCATTTTATTTTGTGTATTATATTCTATTCTATTTTATGTATTTTATTTGTTTTATTTTATTGTGTTTTATTTCATTTTTTGTATTTATTTTATTTTATTTTATTGTGTTATATTTTATTTTATTATATTTTATTTATTTTGGGCGCACCCAGTACAGCCTGATGCTTATTTTATTATATTTAAGTGAATATAATTTAATTAATATTTAATTAACCAAAGTGGGTGCACCCACTACAGGTTGGTGGTTATGTACCTTAATTAATTACCATATTAATGAGCTAATTAGCATATTTAATTACCAGTTTGGAGGCACCCAGTACAGCCTGGGGCTTATTTTGATATATATAATTTAATTAATATTTAATTAACCAATGTGTGGGCCTGGACTACAGCTTGGTGGTTATGTACTTTAATTAATTACCATATTAATTAGCTAATTATCATGTTTATTAATCAGTTTGAGGGCACCCAGTACAGCCTGGTGCTTATTTTGATATATTTACTTTAATATAATTTAATTAATATTTAATTAACCAACGTGGGTGCACCCAATACAGGTAGGTGGTTATATACTTTAATTAATTGCCATATTAATTAGCTAATTAACATATTTAATTAATCAGTTTGGGGGTACTCAGTACAGCCTGCTGCCTATTTTATAACATTTAATTGACTATAATTTAATTAATATTTAATTAACCAGTTTGGGGATACCCACTACAGCTTGGTGGCTATGCACTTTAACTAATTACCATATTAATTAGCTAATTAACATATTTATTAATCAGTTTGGGGGCACCCAGTACAGCTTGGTGCTTATTTTGATATATATAATTTAATAAATATTTAATTAACCAATGTGGGTGCACCCAATACAGCTTGGTGGCTATGTACCTTAATTAATTACCATATTAATGAGCTAATTAACATATTTAATTACCAGTTTGGGGGCACCCAGTACAGCCTGGTGCCTATTTTATAATATTTAATTGACTATAATTTTATTACTATTTAATTAACCAATGTGGGTGCACCCAATACAGGTAGGTGGTTATATACTTTAATTAATTGCCATATTAATTAGCTAATTAGCATATTTAATTAATCAGTTTGGGGGCACCCAGTACAGCTTGGTGCTGATTTTGAGATATATAATTTAATTAATATTTAATTAACCAATGTGGGTGCACCCAGTACAGCTTGGTGGTTATGTACTTTAACTAATTACCATAATAATTAGCTAATTAACATATTTAATTACCAGTTTGGGGGCACCCAGTACAGCCTGGTGCCTGTTTTATAACATTTAATTGAATATAATTTTATTAATATTTAATTAAGCAGTTTGGGGATACCTAGTACAGGTTGGTGGTTATGTACTTTAACTAATTACCATATTAATTAGCTAATTAACATATTTAATTACCAGTTTGGAGGCACCCAGTACAGCCTGGTGCCTATTTTATAATATTTAATTGAATAATACTTAATTGAATATAATTTAATTAATATTTAAGTAACAAGTTTGGGGATACCCAGTACAGCTTGGTGGTTATGTACTTTAACTAATTACCGTATTAATGAGCTAATTAACATATTTATTAATCAGTTTGGGGGCACCCAGTACAGCCTGGTGCCTATTTTATAACATTTAATAGAATATAATTTAATTAATATTTAACTAATCAGTTTGGGGATACCTAGTACAGGTTGGTGGCTATGTACTTTAATTAATTACCATATTAATGAGCTAATTAGCATATTTAATTACCAGTTTGGGGGCACGCAGTACAGCCTGGTGGTTTTCAACACGGTGGATTGCGCCCCCGAGTCGTACGTGCAGAGCCACGCGCCCACCAGCAGCGCCCACGAGTTCCTCACCTGGCTCGACAGCATCCAGTGAGAAAATGGGGTGAAAAAACGGGATTTTGGGAAAAAGGGGAAAAAATGGAGATTTTGGGTGAAAAAACGGTGAAAAAATGGCGAAAAACGGTGAAAAAACGGCGAAAAAATGGACGAAAATGGGGATAAAATGGGAATTTTTTTGCCTAAAAGTGGGAGAAAAAAAGCAAATTTTTTGGGACAAAAACGGGAATTTAGGGAAAAATAGAAAAATTGGGGGAAAAAATGGGAATTTTTGGAAAAAAATGGGAAAAAAAGGTTAAAAAATGGGGAATAAATGGGGAAAAAAGGGGGAGTAAATGGGAATAAAATGGGAATTTTTGACTAAAAGTGGGGGAAGGAAAAGCAAATTTTTGGAGAAAAAAAAATGTGAATTTTGGGGAAAAATGGAAAATTTGGGGGAAA
The DNA here is from genome assembly GCF_048771995.1 of Taeniopygia guttata. Classification (NCBI taxonomy): domain Eukaryota; kingdom Metazoa; phylum Chordata; class Aves; order Passeriformes; family Estrildidae; genus Taeniopygia; species Taeniopygia guttata. The sequence continues at coordinate 913,603 of NC_133062.1, forward strand.
AAAATGGGAATTTTGGGGAAAAAATGGGAAAAAAAAGGTTAAAAAATGGGGAATAAATGGGGAAAAAAGGGGAGAAAATGGGGGAAAAAATGGGAATAAAATAGGGAAAAGGGGGAGTAAATGGGAATAAAATGGGAATTTTTGGGTGAAAAATAGGGATTTTGGGCAAAATTGGGGAATTTGAGTGAAAAAAATGGGTTTTTGGGGGAAAAAATGGGGATTTGGGGGAAAATGGGGATTTGGGGTGTGGGGTCCCAGGGGGTCCCCAGCAGCAGCGCCCACGAGTTCCTCACCTGGCTCGACAGCATCCAGTGAGAAAATGGGCTGAAAAAACGGGATTTTGGGAAAAAAGGGGAAAAAAATTGAGATTTTGGGTGAAAAAACGGTGAAAAAATGGCGAAAAACGGTGAAAAAATGGTGAAAAACGGTGAAAAACCGGCAAAAAATGGGAATAAAATGGGAATTTTTGCCAAAAACTCGGAGGGGAAAAAAGCAAATTTTTGGGGGAAAAAACATGAATTTGCGGGAAAAATGGAAAATTTGGGGGGAAAAATGGAAATTTTGGAAAAAATGGTGGGAAAATGGTGGAAAAAATGGGGGGAAAAATGGGAATTAAATGGGAATTTTTGCCTAAAAGTGGGGGAAGAAAAAGCAAATTTTTTGGGGAAAAAATGTGAATTTTGGGAAAAAATGGAAAATTTGGGGGTAAAAATGGGAATTTTTGGAAAAAAATGGGAATAAAAAGGTTAAAAAATGGGAAAAAAATGGGGAAAAAAGGGGGAGTAAATGGGAATAAAATGGGAATTTTTGACTAAAAGTGGGAGGGGAAAAAAAGGAAATTTTTGGGGAAAAAAATGTGAATTTTGGGAAAAAATGGATAATTTGAGGGAAAAAATGGGAATTTTTGGAAAAAAATGGTGGAAAAAATGGGGGAGAAATGGGAATAAAATGGGGAAAAATGGCGAAATAATGGGAATAAAATGGGAATTTTTGCCAAAAAATCGGAGGGAAAAAAGCAAATTTTTTGGGGAAAAAAAATGTAAATTTGGGGGAAAAAATGGGAATTTTGGGGGGAAAAGTTGGGAATTTTTGAAAAAAAAAGGGAATTTTTGGAAAAAAATGGGGGAGAAAATTGGGAAAAATGGGGGAGAAAATGGGGAAAAAAGAGAATTTTGGGAGGAATAAAATTGGGATTTTTACCAAAAACTGGGGGGGGAAGAAGGGAATTTTTGGGAAAAAAGTGAGAACTTGGGAATTTTTTGGAAATTTGGGTAAAAATGGGAATTTTGGGAAAAAAAGGTTAAAAATGGGGAATAAATGGGGAAAAAATGGGAATAAAATGGGGGAAAGGGGGGAGTAAATGGGAATAAAATGGGAATTTTTGACTAAAAATGGGAGGGAAAAAAGCAAATTTTTGGGGGAAGAAATGGAAAATTTGGGGGAAAAATGGGAATTTGGGGGAAAAAAATGAGAATTTTTGGAAAAAAATTGGGTAAAATGGTGGAAAAAATGGGGGAAAAAATGGGAATAAAATGGGGCAAAAATGGCAAAATAATGGGAATAAAATGGGATTTTTTTGCCAAAAAATAGGAGGGAAAAAAGCAAATTTTTGGGGGAAAAAATGGAAAATTTGGGGGAAAAATGGGAATTTTGGGGGGAAAAATGGGGGAGAAAATGGGAATAAAATGGGAATTTTTGCCAAAAATTGGCAGGGAAAAAAGCAATTTTTTGGGGGAAAAAATGGAAAATTTGGGGGAAAAAATGGAAAATTTGTGGGAAAAAATTGGGAATTTTTGGAAGAAAATGGTGGGAAAAATGGGAATTTTTGGGGAATAAAATCGGGATTTTTGCCAAAAACTGGGGGGGAAAGAAGGGAATTTTTGGGAAAAAATGGGAATTTGGGAATTTTTGGGAAATTTGGGTAAAAATGGGAATTTTGGGAGAAAATGGGGAATAAATGGGGAAAAAATGGGAATAACATGGGGTAAAAGGGGAAAACATTGGAATAAAATGGGGAAAAAAGGGGGAGTAAATAGGAAAAAAATGGGAATTTTTGCCAAAAAATGGGAGGGGAAAAAAGCAAATTTTTGGGGGAAAAAAACATGAATTTGTGGAAAAAATTGAAAATTTGGGGGAAAAAAATGGGGTAAAATGGGGGAGAAAATGGGGGAAAAATGGGAATAAAATGGGGGAAAATGGCGAAATAATGGGAATAAAATGGGATTTTTTGCCAAAAAATTGGAGGGAAAGAAGCAAATTTTTGGGGGAAAAAATGGAAAATTTGGGGAAAAAAAAAGGGGGAAAATGGTGGAAAAACAGGGGGAGAAAATGGGGAAAAAAAGAGGAGAAAATGGGAATAAAATAGGAAATTTTGCCCAAAAAATAGGAGAGAAAAAAGCAAATTTTTGGAGAAAAAAACATGAATTTTGGGAAAAAAATGGAAAATTTGGGGGGGAAAAAAATGGGAATTTTGGGGAAAAAAATGGGAATTTTTGGGAAAAAAATGGGGTAAAATGGTGGGAAAAAATGGGGAAAAAATGGCGAAAAATTGGGAATAAAATCGGGATTTTTACCACAAACTGGGTGGGAAGAAGGGAATTTTTTGGAAAAAAATGGGAATTTGGAAAATTTTGTGAAATTTGTGTAAAAATGGGAATTTTGGGAATTTTTCCGTAGGTTCGCGGGGGGCGGCGGCGAGAGCTGCAGTCTGATCGCCGAGGGGCTCAGCACCGCCCTGCAGCTCTTCGACGACTTCAAGAAAATGAGGGAGCAAATGTGGGAAAATTCGGGAATTTTGGGAAAATTTGGGAATTTTGGGAAATTTGGAGAATTTGGGGTTTTTTTAAGGGGCTTTTGGGGGGTTTTGGGGCATTTTTGGGGCTTTTTAAAGGGATTTTTGGTGGTTTTTTTGAGGTTTTTTGGGGAGGTTTTGAGGGACTTTGGGGTTTTTGGGATGTTTTTGGGATTTTTTTTGGGATTTTTTTGGGATTTTTTTTGGGATTTTTTTTGGGATTTTTAAGGAGTTTTGGGGTTTTTTTAGGATTTTGGGGTTTTTTTAAGGGGGTTTTGGGACTTTTTTAAAAGTTTTTTTTAAGGGGTTTTGGGGTGGTTTTGTGGGGTTATTTGGGTTTTTTTGGAGGTTTTTTGGGGGATTTTTTGGGTTTATTTTAAAAGGGTTTTGGGGAATTTGGGGATTTTTTGGGATTTTTAAGGAGTTTTGGAGTTTTTTGGGATTTTTTGGGGTTTTTTAAAAGGGTTTTGGGATGGTTTTTTTGAAGTTTTTTTGGGTTTTTTTAAGGGATTTTGGGGGTGGTTTTGTTGGTATATTTGGTAGTTTTTTGGAGGTTTTTGGGGGGATTTTTTGGGTTTATTTTAAAGGGGTTTTGGGGATTTTTGGGATTTTTTCGGGGGGGTTTTGGGGTTTTTTTTTTGATGTTTTTAAAGGGGTTTTGGGGGTACTTTTGGGGTGTAATTTGGATTTTTTGGGGGCTTTTTTGGGGGTTTTTTAAGGGGATTTTGGGACTGTATTTTTGAATTTTTTTTGAATTTTTTTTTGGTTTTTTAAGGGTTTTGGGGGTGGTTTTGTGGAGTTATTTGGGTTTTTTTTGGAGGTTTTTTGGGGGATTCTTTGGGTTTATTTTAAAGGGGGTTTTGGGGAATTTGGGGATTTTTTTTGGATTTTTTTTTGGGGGGGGTTTGGCGGTTTTTTGGAATTTTTTTTTTTTGAGTTTTTTTAAGGGGTTTTGGGGGCACTTTTGGTGTGTAATTTGGATTTTTTGGGAGTTTTTGGGGTTTTTTAAAGTGGATTTTCTGCTTTTTTTTGGCGATTTTTTTCCCTGGGTTAATTCTAAACAATTTTAGGATTTTTTCTGCCTGGAATTTCAGATAATTTTAGGATAATTTTGGGATTTTTTTGGCAGAGGACAGACCCACAAGGTTTGTGTGCTGATCTGTAACTCCCCCCCGTACCTGCTGCCCGCCGTGGAGAGCACCACCTACTCCGGCTACAGCACCGAGAGCCTCGTGCAGAGAATCGCTGAGGTTTGGGCCTTTTTGGGCTAAATTTGGGTTTTTTCGGGATTTTGGGATTTTTAGGAATTTTTTGGGATTTTTTGGGGATTTTTTCAGGGCTTTTTTGGGGGTTTTTCGGTGATTTTTTGATGATTTTTTGGTGATTTTTTGGCATTTTTCTTCATTTTTTTTCAATTTTTTTCGATTTTTATTTTGATTTTTTGGGATTTTTTAAAAGGGATTTTTGGGTGAATTTGGGGTTTTTGGGGTTTTGGGTGTTTTTAGGGTTTTTTAGGGTTTTTTTTGGGGGGTTTTTTGGGGATTTTTTAGGGTTTTTTTGGGATTTATGGGGGCAGAGCCCTGAGATGATCGCTGAGGTTGGAGGGGATTTTGGGGGAATTTTTTGGGATTTTTTTGGGGTTTTTTGGGATTTTTAGTAATTTTTGGGGGATTTTTTTTGGCTTTTTAGGGAGATTTGGGCTTTTTGTGGATTTTTTGGGATTTGGGAGATTTTTTAGGGTTTTTTTGGAGGATTTTTTTGGGGTTTTTGGGGTTTCTGGGGTTCCTGCCCCACCTACTCCGGCTACAGCACCAAGAGCCTCGTGCAGAGAATCGCTGAGGTTTGGGCCTTTTTGAGGTAATTTTAGGGCTTTTTGGCATTTTGGGATTTTTGGGAATTTTTTGGGATTTTTTTGAGATTTTTTCGGGGCTTTTTTAGGGTTTTTTTGGTGATTTTTTGTCATTTTTCTTCATTTTTTTTCAATTTTTTTCGATTTTTATTTTGATTTTTTGGGATTTTTTTAAAGGGATTTTTGGGGTGAATTTGGGGTTTTTGGGTTTTTTTGGGTTTTTTTAGGGTTTTTTTTGGGGGGTTTTTTGGGGATTTTTTAGGGTTTTTTGGGGGATTTATGGGGGCACAGCCCTGAGACGATCGCTGAGGTTGGAGGGGATTTTGGGGCAATTTTTTGGGATTTTTTTTCGGTTTTATGGGATTTTTTATAATTTTTGGGGGGATTTTTTTGGCTTTTTAGGGAGATTTGGGATTTTGGGTTTTTTTAGGGATTTGGGGGATTTTTTAGGGGTTTATTGGGGATTTTTTTTTTGGGGTTTTTGGGGTTTCTGGGGTTCCTGCCCCACCTACTCCGGCTACAGCACCGGGAGCCTCGTGCAGAGAATCGCTGAGGTTTGGGCCTTTTTGGGGCAAATTTGGGCCTTTTTGGCATTTTGGGATTTTTGGGAATTTTTTGGGATTTTTTCTGAGCTTTTTCGGCGCTTTTTTGGTGATTTTTTGATGATTTTTTGGTGATTTTTTGGCATTTTTCTTCATTTTTTTTCAATTTTTGTTTGATTTTATTTTGATTTTTTGGGATTTTTTAAAAGGGATTATTGGGTGAATTTGGGGTTTTGGGGTTTTTTAGGATTTTTTAGGGTTTTTTTTGGGGTTTTTTTTTGGGATTTTTTAGGGGTTTTTTGGGGATTTATGGGGGCACAGCCCTGAGACGATCGCTGAGGTTGGAGAGGATTTTGGGGGAATTTTTTGGGGTTTTTTTGGGGATTTTTTTGTAATTTTTAGGGAGATTTGGGATTTTTGGGGATGTTTTCGGGATTTTTAGGGATTTGGGGTATTTTTTAGGGTTTTTTTGGGGATTTTTTTTTGGGTTTTTGGGGTTTCTGGGGTTCCTGCCCCACCTACTCCGGCTACAGCACCGAGAGCCTCGTGCAGAGAATCGCTGAGGTTTGGGCCTTTTTGGGGCAAATTTGGGCCTTTTTGGGATTTTGGGATTTTTAGGAATTTTTTGGGATTTTTTTGAGATTTTTCCGGGGTTTTTTGGGGTTTTTTCGGTGATTTTTTGGTGATTTTTTGGCATTTTTCTTCTTTTTTTTTCAATTTTTTTCAATTTTTATTTTGATTTTTTGGGGATTTTTAAAAGGGATTTTTGGGTGAATTTGGGGTTTTTGGGGTTTTTGGGTTTTTTTAGGGTTTTTTTGGGATTTTTTTGGGATTTTTTTGGGGGGTTTTTTTGGGGGATTTTTTAGGGATTTATGGGGGCACAGCCCTGAGACGATCGCTGAGGTTGGAGGGGATTTTGGGGGGATTTTTGGGGTTTTTTTTGGGGTTTTTGGGGATTTTTTGTAATTTTTGGGGGGATTTTTTTGGCTTTTTAGGGAGATTTGGGATTTTTGGGGATTTTTTGTGGATATTTTGGGGAGTTTTGTTGGATTTTGGGTTTTTTTGGGTGATTATTTGGTGATTTTTTTTTGCATTTTTCTTCTCTTTTTTCAATTTTTTTTTTTTAATTTTTTATTTGATTTTTTAGAGGGATTTTTGGGTGAATTTGGGGTTTTTGGGGTTTTGGATTTTTTTAGGGTTTTTTTGGGGGGATATTTGGGATTTTTTTGGGGATTTTTTTAATGTTTTTTTTCGGGGAATTTTTTGGGATTTTTGGGGGGATTTTTGGGATTTTTTGGGGGGATTTTTAAAAATTTTTTTTCGGGGAATTTTTTGGGGGGATTTTTTCGTGACCTTTCTGGGATATTTTTTGTGCGATTTTTTTTTTGTTCTTTTATTTTTTTATTAATTTTTTTTTACATTTTGACCTTATTACTATTTCCCCCTTTATTTTAGCCATTCCCCACCGCACAATTTGCATTTTTTTACCTTTTTTTTGCCGTTTATTTAAAATTTTGATTTTTTTTTTAGTTTTTTGAGTAATTTTTTTGCGATTTATTTAAAATTTTGGTTTGTTTTTTTGGTTTTTTTACGGATTTTTTTGCAGCTTTCTTTGTGAATTTTTTTCCTTATATTCTCTTATACATTTTATATTTATTTATATTTATTTTTACCTTTTTTTTGCCGTTTATTTAAAATTTTGATGTTGTTTTTTTAGTTTTTTGAGTAATTTTTTTGCGATTTATTTAAAATTTTGGTTTGTTTTTTTTATTTTTTTGAGTAATTTTTTTGCGGTTTCTTTATGAATTTTTTTCCTTATATTCTCTTATACATTTTACATTTATTTATATTTATTTTTACCTTTTTTTTACCGTTTATTTAAAATTTTGGGTTTTTTTTTTAGTTTTTTCAGTAATTTTTTTGCAGTTTCTTTCTGAATTTTTTTCCTTATATTCTCTTATACATTTTATATTTATTTATATTTATTTTTACCTTTTTTTTGCCGTTTATTTAAAATTTTGATTTTTTTGAGTAATTTTTTTGCAGTTTCTTTCTGAATTTTTCTCCTTATATTCTCTTATACATTTTATATTTATTTATATTTATTTTTACCTTTTTTATGCCGTTTATTTAAAATTTTGATTTTTTTTTTAGTTTTTTGAGTAATTTTTTTGCGATTTATTTAAAATTTTGGTTTGTTTTTTTTGGTTTTTTTACGGATTTTTTTTCAGTTTCTTTATGAATTTTTTTCCTTATATTCTCTTACACATTTTATATTTATTTATATTTATTTTTACCTTTTTTTTGCCGTTTATTTAAAATTTTGATGATTTTTTTTAGTTTTTTTAAGTAATTTTTTTGCAGTTTCTTTATGAATTTTTTTCCTTATATTTTCTTATACATTTTACATTTATTTATATTTATTTTTACCTTTTTTTTGCCGTTTATTTAAAATCTTAGTGGTTTTTTTTTGGTTTTTTGAGGAATTTTTTGCGGTTTCTTCATGAATTTTTTTCCTTATATTTTCTCACATTTTCTATTTATTTATATTTATTTTTACCTTTTTTTTGCCGTTTATTTAAAATTTTGGTTTGTTTTTTTAGTTTTTTGAGTAATTTTTTTGCGATTTATTTAAAATTTTGGTTTGTTTTTTTTAGTTTTTTGAGTAATTTTTTTGCAGTTTCTTTATGAATTTTTTTCCTTATATTCTCTTATACATTTTATATTTATTTATATTTATTTTTACCTTTTTTTTGCCTTTTTCCAGCGCGGGATCCACTTCTCGGTGGTGGCTCCGCGGAAGCTTCCGGCGCTCCGGGCGCTGTTCGAGAAGGGGGCGCCCCCCGGGAGCCACGAGCCCCCCCAGGGCAAAGAGTGCGGGCAGGACCCCCGGCACATGGTGCTGGTGCGGGGGGTGGCACTGCCAGGTGACACTGGGGACAGTGGGGGGATTGGGGACATTGGGGACATCGGGGACATTGGGGACATCGGGGGGGTTGGGGACATTGGGGACATTGGGGACATTGGGGGCAGGACCCCCGGCACATGGTGCTGGTGCGGGGGGTGGCACTGCCAGGTGACACTGGGGACATCGGGGACATCGGGGACACTGGGGACATCGGGGACGTCGGGGACAGTGGGGACATCTGGGACGTTGGGGGGATTGGGCACAATGGGGACATTGGGGGAATTTGGGACGTTGGGGACATTGGGGACAATGAGGACACTTAGGGGGAATTTGGGATATTGGGGGGATTGGGGACATCGGGGACATTGGGGACATTGGGGACATTGGGGACAGCGGGGACATCGGGGACATTGGGGGGGTTGGGGGGATTGGGGACATTGGTGGGGTTGGGGACATTGGGGACATTGGGGGGATTGGGGACATTGGGGACATTGGGAGAATTTGGGATATTTGGGATGTTGGGGACATTGGGGGGATTGGGGATATTTGGGACATTTGGGGGATTGGGGACATTGGGCACATTGGGGACATTGGGGACATTGGGGTCATTGGGGACATTGAGGACATTGGGGACATTGGGGACATTGGGGACATCAGGGCGGATTGGGGGGATTGGGGATATGGGGGACAATGAGGACACTTGGGGGAATTTGGGATATTTGGAATATTGGGGACATTGGGGAAATTGGGGGGATTGGGGACATTCAGGGGATTGGGGACATTGGGGGGAATTTGGGATATTGGGGATATTGGGGACATTGGGGACATTGGGGACAATGAGGACACTTGGAGGAATTTGGGATATTTGGGGTATTTGGGACATTGGGGACATTGGGGACATTGGGGACATTGGGGACATTGAGGGGATTGGGGACATCGGGGACATTGGGGACATCGGGGACATTGGGGGGGTTGGGGACGTTGGGGACATTGGGGACATTGGGGACATTGGGGACATTGGAGGGATTGGGGACATTGGGGACCTTGGGGACATTGGGGACATTGGGGACATTGGGGACAATGAGGACACTTGGGGGGATTTGGGATATTTGGGGCATTGGGGGGATTGGGGACATTGGGGACATTGGGGACATTGGGGGGATTGGGGACATTGGGGACATTGGGGGGGTTGGGGACATTGGGGACATTGGGGGGATTGGGGGGATTTGGGACATTGGGGACATTGGGGGGGTTGGGGACATTGGGGATGTTGGGGGGATTGGGGACATTGGGGACATTGGGGACATTGGGGACATTGGGGGGATTGGGGACATTGGGGACATTGGGGACATTGGGGACATCGGGGACATTGAGGGGATTGGGGACATTGGGGACATTGGGGACATCGGGGACATTGGGGGGGTTGGGGACATTGGGGGGATTGAGGACATTGGGGGGATTGGGGACATTGGGGGGATTGGGGACATTGGGGGCAATGGGGGCAATGGGGACACTTGGGGGAATTTGGCATATTTGGGACATTGGGGACATTGGGGACATCGGGGGGATTGGGGACATTGGGGATAATGAGGACACTTGGGAGAATTTGGGATATTTGGAATATTGGGGACATTGGGGGGATTTGGGACAATTGGGGGATTGGGGACATTGGGGACATTGGGGGGATTGGGGACATTGGGGGCAGGACCCCCGGCACATGGTGCTGGTGCGGGGGGTGGCACTGCCAGGTGACACTGGGGACACCGGGGACATTGGGGACATTGGGGGAATTTGGGATATTTGGGATATTTGGGACATTTGGGGGATTGGGGACATTTGGGACATTGGGGGGATTGGGGACGTTGGGGACATTGGGGACAATGACGACACTTGGGGGACATTGGGGGGATTGGGGACATAGAGGACTTTGGGGACAACGGGGACATTGGGGACATCGGGGACATTGGGGACAATGAGGACACTTAGGGGGAATTTGGGATATTGGGGGGTTGGGGACATTGGGGACATCGGGGGGATTGGGGGGATTGGGGATGTTTGGGGGGATTGGGGACATTGGGGACATTGGGGACATTGGGGACATTGGGGACATTGGGGGACATTGGGGACATTGGGGGCACTGGACACAATGAGGACACTTGGGGGAATTTGGGATATTTGGGACATTGGGGACATTTGGGATATTTGGCACATTGGGGACATTGGGGACATTGGGGACATTGGGGACATTGGGGACATTGGGGGGGTTGGGGACATTGGGGACATTTGGGGACATTGGGGACATTGGGGACATTGGGGACATTGGGGACATTGGGGGGATTTGGGACATTGGGGACAATGAGGACACTTGGGGGAATTTGGCATATTTGGGACATTGGGGGGATTGAGGGGATTGGGGACATTGGGGACATTGGGGACAGTGGGGACATTGGGGACATTGGGGACATTGGGGACATTGGGGACATTGGGGACAACGGGGGGATTGGGGGGATTGGGGACATTGGGGGGATTTGGGACATTGGGGGGATTGGGGACATTGGGGGGATTTGGGACATTGGGGGGATTGGGGGTGTTGGGGGACATTGGGGGGATTGGGGACATTGGGGACATTGGGGACATTGGGGACGTTGGGGATGTTTGGGATATTTGGGGACACTCAGGCGGATTTGGGACATTGAGGGGATTGGGGACATTTGGGACAGTTGTGGGGATTTGGGACATTTGGGACATTGGGGACATTGGGGGGATTGGGGACAATGAGGACACTTGGGGGAATTTGGGATATTTGGGGACATTGGGGACATTGTGGGGATTGGGGATGTTGGGGACATTGGGGACATTGGGGACATTGGGGACATTGGGGACATTGGGGACATGGGGACATTGGGGTCATTGGGGGGATTGGGGGGATTGGGGACATTGGGGGGATTGGGGACATTTGGGGGAATTGGGGACATTGGGGACATTTGGGGAATTTGGGATATTTGGGTCATTGGGGACATATAATGGATTTGGGACATTTGGGGGATTGGGGACATTGGGGACATTGGGGACAGTGGGGGGAATGGGGGCATTGGGGTCATTGGGGACGTTGGGGGGATTGGGGACATTGGGGGGAATTTGGGATAATGGGGACATTGGGGGGATTGGGGACATTGGGGAGACTTGGGGGGATTTGGGATATTTGGGACATTGAGGACATTGGGGACATTGGGGACATTGGGGACACTTGGGGGAATTTGGGACATTGGGGACATTGGGGACACTTGGGGGAATTTGGGACATTGGGGACATTGGGGACACTTGGGGGAATTTGGGATATTTGGGATATTGGGGACATTGGGGACATTTGGGGGATTTGGGATATTTGGGACAATTTTAGGGACATTTTGGGGCAATTTTAGGGATATTTTGGGGACAACTTTAGGGACATTTTGGGGACAGTTTTAGGGACATTTTGGGAACAACTTTAGGGACATTTTGGGGACAATTTTAGGGACATTTGGGGACAATTTTAGGGACAATTTTAGGGCCATTTTGGGGACAATTTTAGGGGCATATTAGGACAATTTTAAGGATATTTTAGGGACATTTGGGGACAATTTTAGGGACAATTTGGGGACAATTTTAGGGACATTTTGGGGACAATTTTACGGACATTTAGGGACAATTTTAGGGACATTTGGGGACAATTTTAGGCACATTTCAGGACAATTTTGGTACAATTTTGGGCACATTTGGGACAATTTTGGGGACATTTAGGGGACCATTTTAGGTACAATTTGGAGACAATTTTAGGGACATTTTGGGGACATTTTAGGGACAATTTTGGGCACATTTAGGACAATTTTAGGGACATTTTAAGGACAATTTTAGGGACATTTTGGGGACAATTTTAGGGACATTGTGGGGACAATTTTGGGCACATTTTAGGACAATTTTAGGGAGATTTTAGGGACATTTTAAGGACAATTTTAGGGACATTTTGGGACAATTTTAGGGACATTTAGGGGACATTTGGGGACCATTTTGGGGACATTTTGGGGACAATTTTAGGGACATTTTGGGGACAATTTTACAGACATTTAGGGACAGCTTTACGGACAATTTTAGGGCCATTTTGGGGACAATTTTAGGGACAATTTTAGGGACATTTTAGAGACATTTTGGGGACAACTTTAGGGACATTTTGGGACTATTTTAGGGACAATTTTGGACACATTTGGGACAATTTTAGGGCCATTTTGGGACAATTTTGGTATATTTTGGGGACAATTTCAGGGACATTTTGTGGACAATTTAGGGCCATTTTAGGACAATTTTAGGGACAATTTTAGGGACATTTTGGGAACAATTTTAGGCACATTTTGGGACAATTTTAGGGCCATTTTAAGGACAATTTTAGGGACAATTTTAGGGACATTTGGGGACAATTTTAGGCACATTTTGGGACAATTTTAGGGCCATTTTAAGGACAATTTTAGGGACAATTTTAGGGACATTTGGGGACAATTTTAGGGCCATTTTGGGACAATTTTGGGCACATTTAGGGACAATTTCAGGAACATTTGGGGACAATTTTAGGGAGATTTTGGGGACGTTTTGGGACAATTTTAGGGATATTTTAGGGATATTTTGGGACTATTTTAGGGACAATTTTGGGCACATTTTGGGACAATTTTAGTGAGATTTTGGGAACATTTTTGGGCACATTTAGGACAATTTTAGGTATATTTGGGGACAATTTTATGGACATTTAGGACAATTTTAAGGCCATTTTGGGACAATTTTAGGGACATTTTAGGGACATTTAGGGACAATTTTAGGGACATTTTGGGGACAATTTTACGGACATTTAGGGACAATTTTAGGGGCATTTTAAGGACAATTTCAGGGATATTTTGGGGACCATTTTAGGGACATTTTGGGACAATTTTGGTATATTTTGGGGACAATTCAGGGACATTTTGGGCACATTTTGGGACAATTTTAGGGATATTTTGGGGACAATTTTAGGGACATTTTGGGACAATCTTAGGGACATTTTAAGGACAATTTTAGGGACATTTTAAGGACAATTTTGGGCACATTTGGGGCAATTTTAGGGATATTTTGGGGACAACTTTAGGGACAATTTTAGGGCCATTTTAAGGACAATTATAGGGATATTTTGGGACAATTTTAGGGACAATTTTGGGTACATTTGGGGACACTTTTAGGGACATTTGGGGACAATTTTGGAGACATTTTGGGGACAACTTTAGGGACATTTAGGACAATTTTAGGGATATTTAGGGACATGTTTGGGGACAATTTTAGGGACATTTTAGGCACATTTTAGGACAATTTCAGGGACATTTTGGGGACAATTTTAGGGACATTTTTGGGACATTTGGGAACAATTTTAGGGCCATTTGGGGACAATTTTAAGGCCATTTTGGGGACAATTTTGGGCACATTTTAGGACAATTTTAGATACAATTTGAGACAATTTTAGGGACATTTTGGGGACAATTTTGGGCACATTTTAGGACAATTTTAGGGACATTTTAGGGACATTTTTGGCCACATTTAGGGACAATTTCAGGGACATTTTGGGACAATTTTAGGGACATTTTAAGGACAATTTTAGGGATATTTTATGGATATTTTGGGACAATTTTAGGGACATTTGGAGACAATTTCAGGGATATTTTGGGACAATTTTAGGGATAATTTTAGGGACATTTGGGGACAAATTCAGGGATATTTAGGGACAATTTTAGGGATAATTTTAGGGACATTTTAGGGATATTTTCGGGACAATTTTGGGCACATTTTGGGACAATTTTAGGGCCATTTTGGGGACAATTTTGGGACAATTTTGGGCACATTTTGGGACAATTTTGGGCACATTTAGGGACAATTTCAGGAACATTTGGGGACAATTTTAGGGATATTTTGGGACAATTTTAAGGACAATTTTAAGGACAATTTTAGGGACATTTAGGGGACAATTTTAGGGCCATTTTGGGCCAATTTTGGGCACATTTTGGGACAATTGTAGGGTCATTTTAGGACAATTTTAGAGACAATTTTAGGCACATTTTGGGGACAATTTTGGGACAATTTTAGGGGCATTTTAAGGACAATTTCAGGGATATTTTGGGACAATTTAATGGATATTTTGGGGACAATTTTGGGCACATTTTGGGACAATTTGGGACAATTTGGGGACATTTTGGGTCCCCCCAGGCACCAGCAGCGGCTCCCCGGCGCTGCCGCCCCCCAAGTCGGGCGGGGCCCCTCCCCCGCTGCCCCCCAGCGCCCCCCAACTGCCCCCGGCGCCCCCCCAGCCCCCCCCGCCCGGACCCCAAACATACCAGGTAACCCCCCAAAGGTTTTGGGGGGATTTTGGGGTTTTTTTGGGGGGTTTGGGGGATTTTGGGGGGATTTGGGGTTTTTTTGGGTTATTTAAGGGGGAATTTGGGGGGTTTTTGGGGCTCTTTAAGGGGGGATTTGGGGGGATTTGGGGTTATTCAAAGGGGATTTGGGGGGTTTTTGGGGCTCTTTAAGGGGGGATTTGGGGTTTTTTGGGGGGATTTGGGGGTTTTGGGGGGGGATTTGGGGTTTTTTTGAGTTATTTAAGGGGGAATTTGGGGTTTTTTTGGGGTTATTTAAGGGGGATTTGGGGGGATTTGGGTTTTTTTGGGGGGGGGATTTGGGGATTTTTTGGGGTTATTTAAGGGGGTTTTGGGGGGTTTTTTGGGGGGGATTTGGGGATTTGGGGGTTATTTAAGAGGGGATTTGGGGGGATTTGGGGTTATTTAAGGGGGGATTTGGGGGTTTTTTTGGGGTTATTTAAGGGGGGATTTCGGGGGGATTTGGGGGGGATTTGGGTTGTTTTGGGGGGATTTGGGGATTTTGGGGTTCTTTAAGGGGGGTTTGGGGGGATTTGGGCTTCTTTAAGCGGGGTCTGAGGGGATTTTGGGGTTTTTTTGGGGGGATTTGGAGGGTTTTGGGGGTTATTTAAGGGGGGATTTGGGGGTTTTTGGGGTTCTTTAAGTGGGGTTTGGGGGGATTTGGGGTTTTTTGGGGTTTTTTTGGTGGGGGATTTGGGGGTTTTGGGGGTTATTTATGGGGGTATTTGGGGGTTTTGGGGTTTTTTTGGGGGGGATGTGGGGTTTTCTGGGGGGATTTGGGGTTTTTTTGGGGGTTTTGGGGGGATTTGGGGTTTTTTGGAGGATTTTCTGGGGTTTTCTGGGGGCTTTTGGGGGATTTGGGGCTTTTTGGGGTTCTTTAAGGGGGGTTTGGGGGGATTTGGGTTTTTTTGGGGGGATTTGGGGATTTTCGGGTTCTTTAAGGGGAGTTTGGGGGGATTTGGGGTATTTTTGGGAGGTTTGGGGGGATTTGGGGTATTTTTGGGGAGTTTGGGGTTTTTTTGGTGGGGATTTGGTGTGGTTTTGGGTTGTTTTTTTGGCGGGATTTTGGGTTTTTTTAAAGTTTTTTTAAGGGGCTTTCTGACCGATTTTTGGAGGATTTTTCTTTTTCAGGTTTTTTTTTGGGTGGGATTTTTGGGCTGTTTTTTGGGGTGTTTTTTCACTTTGGAAATAATTTTTTTTTTTAATTTTTTTGGGTGGGACATTTTATAGTTTTATTCTTATTTTTAGGGTGGAGGGGGGTGAATCACCCCCCAAATTTTCCAAAATTTTCCCCAAATTTTCAGGTGCCGCCCCCCGGCGCCCTGAACGCCGCTCAGGCCGCGGCTCAATCCGCCGTGGAGGCCGCCAAGAACCAGAAGAGCCTCGCGGGGCGCTGTGAGTTTTGGGGGACCCCTCCCCAAAATTGGGACGTCTCCCCAAATTTGGGACCCCCTCCTCAAAAAAGGGAACCCCAAAATTTGGGGGATTTGGGAATTTTTTGGGGATTTTTGGGGATTTTTGGGGACTGGGGAGGGTTGGGGAGGGGGTGCTGCCATCTGGTGGTTGGTGGTGGTATTGCAGGGGGGTAATTAGGGCGTTAATTAAGGGGTTAATTAGGGTGGAGGTTAATTGGGCAAGGGGTTAATTGGGAGGTGATTTCCCTCAAAAAAGGGAACCCCAAAAATTTTGGGGGGTTTGGGGATTTTTTTGGGATTTTTGGGGGTTTTTGGGGGTTTTTGGGCCTGGGGAAGGGGTGCTGCCATCTGGTGGTTGGTGGTGGTATTGCAGGGGGGTAATTAAGGGTTAATTAAGGGGTTAATTAGGGTGGGGGTTAATTGGGGAAGGGGTTAATTGGGAGGTGATTTCCCTCAAAAAAGGGAACCCCAAAAATTTTGGGGATTTGGGAATTTTTTTGGGATTTTTTGGGATTTTTGGGGGTTTTGGGGCATGGGGAGGGGTGCTGCCATCTGGTGGTTGGTGGTGGTATTGGAGGGGGGTAATTAGGGGTTAATTAAGGGGTTAATTAAGGGGTTAATTAGGGTGGGGGTTAATTGGGGAAGGGGTTAATTGGGAGGTGATTTCCCTCAAAAAAGGGAACCCCAAAAATTTTGGGGATTTGGGAATTTTTTGGGGGATTTTTGGGGATTTTGGGGCATGGGGAGGGTTGGGGAGGGGGTGCTGCCATCTGGTGGTTGGTGGTGGTATTGCAGGGGGTAATTAGGGGTTAATTAAGGGGTTAATTAGGGTGGGGGTTAATTGGGGAAGGGGTTAATTGGGAGGTGATTTCCCTCAAAAAAGGGAACCCCAAAATTTGGGGGATTTGGGAATTTTTTGGGGGATTTTTGGGGGTTTTGGGGCCTGGGGATGGTGTGTGGGGGGGTGCTGCCATCTGGTGGTTGGTGGTGGTATTGCAGGAGGGGTAATTAAGGGTTAATTAAGGGGTTAATTAGGGTGGGGGTTAATTGGGGAAGGGGTTAATTGGGAGGTGATTTCCCTCAAAAAAGGGAACCCCAAAAATTTTGGGAGGTTTAGGAATTTTTTTGGGATTTTTTGGGATTTTTGGGGGTTTTGGGGCATGGGGAGGGGGTGCTGCCATCTGGTGGTTGGTGGTATTGCAGGGGGTAATTAGGGGTTAATTAAGGGGTTAATTAGGGTGGGGGTTAATTAGGGAAGGGGTTAATTGGGAGGTGATTTCCCTCAAAAAAAGGAAACCCAAAAATTTGGGGGATTTGGGATTTTTTGGGGGGATTTTTGGGGATTTTGGGGGGCCTGGAGAGGGTTGGGGAGGGGGTGCTGCCATCTGGTGGTTGGTGGTGGTATTGCAGGAGGGGTAATTAGGGGGTTAATTAAGGGGTTAATTAGGGTGGGGGTTAATTGGGGAAGGGGTTAATTGGGAGGTGATTTCCCTCAAAAAAGGGAACCCCAAAAATTTGGGGGGTTTGGGAATTTTTTTGGGATTTTTGGGGGTTTTTGGGGCCTGGGGAGGGTTGGGGAGGGGGTGCTGCCATCTGGTGGTTGGTGGTGGTATTGCAGGGGGTAATTAAGGGTTAATTAAGGGGTTAATTAAGGGGTTAATTAGGGTGGGGGTTAATTGGGGAGGGGTTAATTGGAGGGTTAATTAGGGGGGTTAATTGGGGAGGGATTAATTGGGGGGTTCATTGGGGGTTACTTGGGGGGGTTAATTGGGGAGGGATTAATTGGGGGGTTAATTGGGGGGTTAATTAGGGAGATTAATTGGGGAGGGATTAATTGGGGGTTAACTGGGGAGGGATTAATTGGGGGGGATTAATTGAGGTAGGGGGTTAATTGGGAGGTAATTGGGGGTTTAATCGGGGGGGGGTGATTTGGGGTTAATTATGGGGGTTTAATTAGGGTGGGGGGTTAATTGGGCTCGGGGATTAATTGGGGTAATTTTAGGGGGATTTAAATATTTATGGTGGGATTTAAATATTTATGGGGGGATTTAAATATTTTGGGGCTGATTTAAATATTTTAGGGGGGATTTTAATATTTAGGGGGGGATTTTTATATTTTTGGGGGGATTTTAAATATTTTATGGGGGATTTAAATATTTTGGGGTGGTTTTAAATATTTTAGGGGGATTTTAAATATTTTGGGGAGGATTTAAATATTTTAGGGGGATTTAAAATATTTTGGGGGGATTTTAATATTTTAGGGGGGGGTTAAAATATTTATGGAGGATTTAAATATTTGGGGGTTAATTTAAATATTTTAGGGGTGGATTTAAACAATTTTAGGGTACCAAAAACATTTTTTTTGGGGGTGTCACCCCCCCCTGACCCCCCCAAATTTTCCTTTCCAGTCCCCGCCCTGCCCCCCCTGGGGACAATTTTAGGGACATTTGGGGACAATTTTAGGGATATTTTGGGTCAATTTTAGGGACATTTTGGGGACAATTTTAAGGACATTTGGGGACAACTTTAGGGACATTTTGGGACAATTTTATTAATATTTTGGGACAATTTTAGGGTCATCTGGGGACCATTTTAGGGACATTTTGGGACAATTTTAGGGACAATTTTAGGGACATTTTGGGGACATTTTGGGAACACTTTTAGGGACATTTTGGGACAATTTTAGGGACATTTTGGGGACCATTTTAGGGACATTTGGGGTCAATTTTGGGCACATTTTGGGACAATTTTATGGACATTTTGGGGACAATTTTAGGGACATTTTGGGAACCGTTTTAGGGACATTTTAGAGACATTTTGGGACAATTTTAGGGACATTTTAAGAACATTTTGGGACAACTTTAGGGACATTTTGGGAACATTTTGGGACAATTTTATGGATATTTTGGGGACAACTTTAGCGATATTTTAGGGACATTTTGAGAACAATTTTAGGGACATTTTGGGAACAACTTTAGGGACATTTTGGGACAATTTTAGGGACATTTTGGGGACCATTTTAGGGACATTTTGGGACAATTTTAGGGACATTTTGGGAACCATTTTAGGGACATTTTGGGGACCATTTTAGGGACATTTTGGGGACAATTTTGGTGACAATTTTAGGTACATTTTAGGAACTATTTTAGGGACATTTTGGAACAATTTTAGGGACATTTTGGGGACAATTTTAGGGACATTTTGGGAACAACTTTAGGGACATTTTGGGAACAACTTTAGGGACATTTTGGGACAATTTTAGGGACATTTTGGGGACCATTTTAGGGACATTTTGGGACAATTTTAGGGACATTTTGGGAACCATTTTAGGGATATTTTGAGACAACTTTGGGGACATTTTGGGGACAATTTTAAGGACATTTTGGGACCAATTTTAGGGACATTTGGGGACATTTTAGGGACATTTTAGGGACAATTTGGGGTGGGGTCACAAATATTTTGGGGTGGTTTTAAATATTTTGGGGAGGATTTAAATATTTGGGGGTGAATTTAAATATTTTGGGGCTGATTTAAATATTTTAGGGGGGATTTTAATATTTAGGGGGGGATTTTTATATTTTTGGGGGGATTTTAAATATTTTAGGGGGATTTTAAATATTTTGGGGAGGATTTAAATATTTTAGGGGGGTTAAAATATTTTAGGGTTTTTAAAATATTTCAGGGTGGATTTAAATAATTTTAGGGTACCAAAAACATTTTTTTGGGGGTGTCACCCCCCTGACCCCCCCAAATTTTTATTTTCCAGTCCCCGCCCTTCCCCCCCTCCAACCCCCCCCCCTTCGGCCAAGCCCCCCCCCAGCCCCTCCCCCCCCTGCCCCCCAAATTACCCCCCCCGGCCCCCCCCGGGACCCCCCAAAATCCCGCCCTGCTGCCCCCCCCGCCCCCCCCCGGAGCCCCCCAAAATCCGCCGCTGCTGCCGCCGCCCCCCGGGCCCGGAGCCGCCCCGGCCGCCGTGAGTGGGGGGGGATAATGTGATTTTTGGGGGGAATTTGATTTTTGGGGGGTTTAATTTGATTTTTGGGGGGTAAATGGTGATTTTTGGGGGAAATTTGATTTGGGGGGTTAAATGGTAATTTTGGGGGATTAAATGGTAATTTTGGGGGATTTAATTTCTTTTGTGGGGGGTTAAATGGTGATTTTGGAGGGGTAAATTTGATTTTTGGGGGGTTTAATTTGATTTTTGGGGGTTAAATGGTCATTTTGGAGGGGTAAATTTAATTTTTTGGGGGTTAAATGGTAATTTTGGGGGGTTAAATTTAATTTTTTTGGGGTTAATTGTTAATTTGGGGGATTTAATTTGATTTTTGGGGGTTAATTGCTAATTTTGAGGGGTTAAATGGTAATTTTGGGGGTTAAATTTAATTTTTTGGGGGGTTAAATGTTCATTTTTGGGCGGGTTAATTTGATTTTGGGGGGTTAATTTGATTTTTGGGGGTTAAATGTTCATTTTGGGTGGTTAATTTGATTTTTGGGGGGTTAAATGTTCATTTCGGGGGGTAAATTTGATTTTTTGGGGGTTAAATGGTGATTTTGGGGGATTTAATTTCATTTTCTGGGGGGTTAAGTGTTAATTTTGGGGGGTTGATTTGATTTTGGGGGGTAAATTTGATTTTTTGGGGGGTAAATTTGATTTTTGGGGGGTTAAATTTAATTTTCTTGGGATTTAATTTCATTTTTTGGGGGTTAAATGGTAATTTTGGGGGTGTTAATTTGATTTTTTGGGAGTTAAATTTAATTTTTTTGGGGATAAATGTTCATTTTGGGGGGTTAAATTTAATTTTTTGGGGGTTAAGTGTTAATTTTGGGGGGATACATTTGATTTTGGGGGGGTTAATTTGACTTTTTGGGGGTTAAATGGTAATTTTGGGGGTTTAATTTCATTTTTTGGCGGATTTAATTTGATTTTTGGGGGGGAAATTTGATTTTTGGGGGGGAAATTTGATTTTTTGGGATTTAATTTGATTTTTTGGGGGTTTAATTTCATTTTTTGGGGGATTTAATTTGATTTTTTTGGGGGGTTAAATGGTCATTTTGGGGGATTTAATTTCTTTTGTGGGGGGTTAAATGGTGATTTTGGGGGGGAAATTTGATTTTTGGGGGGGAATTTCATTTTTTGGGGGATTTAATTTCTTTTGTGGGGGGTTAAATTTGATTTTGGGGGCGGTATATTTGATTATTTAGGAATTAAATTTAATTTTGGGGGGTTTAATTTGATTTTTGGGGGGGTTAAATGGTAATTTGGGGGGTTAAATGTTAATTTTGGGGGGGTAAATTTGATTTTTGGGGGTTAAATGGTAATTTTGGGGGTTAAATTTGATTTTGGGGGTTTAATTTGATTTTTGGGGGGGGTTAAATGGTGATTTTGGGGGGTTAAATGGTAATTTTGGGGGGTTAAATGTTCATTTTTGGGGGTTAAATGGTAATTTTGGGGGTTAAATGTTAATTTTGGGGGGGTTAATTTGATTATTTGGGGTTAAATGTTAATTTTGGGGGTAAATTTGATTTTTGATGGTTAAATGGTAATTTTGGGGGGTTAAATGTTCATTTTTGGGCGGGTTAATTTGATTTTGGGGGGTTAAATGGTAATTTTGGGAGTTAAAGTTTATTTTTTGGGGGGTTGGAAGTCATTTGGGCGGGTAAAATCTTTATTTTGGGGGTTTAAATGTTATTTTTGGGGTAAAATCTTAATTTTGGAAGGGTTAAATGTCATTCTTGGGGTAAAATCCCATTTTGGGAGGGTTAAATTTCATTTTGGGGGGTTAAGTTCTTTTTTTTGGGATAAAATGTCATTTTGGGGAGTAAAATGTCTTTTTTTTTGGGGTATAATCTTAATTTGGTGGGGTTAAATTTGACTTTTTGGGATAAAATGTCATTTTGGGGGAGTAAAATCATTTTTTGAGGTGTAATCTTAATTTGGTGGGGTTGAATTTCACTTTTTGGGACTTAAATTTCATTTTTTGGGACCTAAATTTCATTTTTTGGGATAAAGTTTTATTTGGGGGGGTTAAATTTAATTTTTTGGGATAAAGTTTCATTTTTGGGGGGGTTAAATTTCATTTTAATGGGGTTAAACATCATTTTTTTGGGATAAAATTTTCCATTTTTACTCTGAATTTTTTTTGGGGGTTTTCTCTTATTTTTTTTTTCCCCCCCAGGCCAGTGGGGGCCCCCCCAGCTCGGTGCCCCCCCAAAATTCGGCCCCACAATTGGGGGCGCCCCCCTTGGCCGGACCCCAACAGTCGGTGGGGAACAAAGTCCTGGCCTGGAGCGGCGTGCTGGAGTGGCAGGAGGTGGAATTTGGGGGATTTTGGGGATTTTGGGGGATTTTGGGGGGATTTAAGGGGGATTTGGGGGATTTTGGGGGGATTTTGGGATCTTTAAGGGGGATTTTAGGGGTGATTTGGGGGGATTTAGGTGGAATTTGGGGGGATTTTTGGGTATTTAGAGGGGGAAGTTGGGGGGATTTGGAGGGATTTGGGGAGATTTTTGGGGGGATTTGGGAATTTGGGGAGATTTGGGGGGATTTTGAGGGGATTTTGGGAGATTTTGG
The DNA here is from genome assembly GCF_048771995.1 of Taeniopygia guttata. Lineage (NCBI taxonomy): Eukaryota > Metazoa > Chordata > Aves > Passeriformes > Estrildidae > Taeniopygia > Taeniopygia guttata. The sequence goes on from NC_133062.1 coordinate 936,098, forward strand.
GGGGATTTGGGGGGATTTGGGGAATTTTGGGGGTGATTTAGGGGGCATTTTGGGATCTTTAAGGGGGATTTGAGGTGATTTTTGGGTATTTTGAGGAATTTTGGGGGGATTTGGGGGGGTTTTGGGAGATTTTGGGGGGATTTGGGGGAATTTAGGGAGGATTTTGGGGGAGTTTGGGGGGATTTGGGGAGAGTTTGGGGGATTTTGGGGGGATTTAAGGGGGATTTTTGGGTCTTTAGGGGGGATTTTAAGGAATTTTGGGGAGATTTTGGGGATTTTGGGGGGGATTTTAGGGGTTTTTGGGGGATTTTGGGGGGATTCAGGTGGAATTTTGTGGATTTTTGGGTCTTTAGGGGGGAATTTTGGGGGCATTTGGGGGAGTTTTAGGGGGATTTGGGGGGGATTTTGTGGTCCTTTTGGGGGGGATTTTGGGGGATTTGGGGGAATTTTTGGGGGGATTTGGGGAATTTTGGGCGGATTTTGGGCGGATTTAGGGGGGATTTTGGGGGGATTTGGGGGGATTTTGGGGTCTCTAAGGGGGATTTGGGGATTTTGGGGGGATTTTGGAATCTTTAAGGGGGATTTAGGGGGGATTTTGGGGGGTTTTGGGGGGGATTTGGGGGGGTTTGGGGGGATTTTGGGGGGATTTGGGGGAATTTTGAGGGGATTTTGAGGGATTTGGGGGGATTTTGGGGGATTTGGGGGGATTTAGGGGGGATTTTGGGGTGTTTAGGGAGGATTTGGAGGGGTTTTGGGGGGATTTGGGGGGATTTTGAGGGAGTTGGGGGGGATTTGGGGAGATTTTGGGGGGATTTGGGGGAGATCTTGGGGGGATTTTGGCGACTTTAGGGGGGATTTTGGGCGGTTTGGGGGGATTTGGGGGATTTTGGGGTGTTTAGGGGTGATTTGGGGGAGGATTTAGGTGGAATTTGGGGGGATTTTTGGGTCTTTAGGGTGGAAGTTGGGGGGATTTTGAGGGATTTTGGGGGGATTTGGGGGGATTTTGGGGTGTTTAGGGGGAATTTTGGGGGGATTTTGTGGTCCTTAGGGGGATTTTGGGTGGTTTGGGGGGATTTGGGGATTTTGGGATCTTCATGGGGGATTTTAGGGGGGATTTTGGGGGGGATTTGTAATTTTGGGGTCCTTAGGGGGAATTTTTGTGGTCTTTAGGGCGGATTTTGGGGATCAGAACCATCTTGAAATCCCCCAAATTTCCTCCAACCCCCCAAATTTCCTCCTGGGACCCCCAAATTTCACCTCTGCCCCCCAAATCCCCCCAGAAGCCCAAACCTGCCCTGGTGGACTCGAGCACGAAGCTGACACGGTCCCTGCCCTGCCAGGTCTACGTCAGCGCCGGCGACAACCTGTGAGTTTGGGGTGAATTTCGGGGATTTTGGGCAAATTTGGGGTCCCCAGGGGGTTTGGGGTAAATTTGGGGGGGTTTGGGGTAAATTTGGGGGGGTTTGGGGTAAATTGGGGGGGTTTAGGATCATTTTTGGGGATATTTTAGGGTGGGAAAATGAGGTAAAAATTCACTGGTGTGGAGTGGGAGGGGATTTTGGGGGAAATTTGGAGGATTTTGGGGAAATTTGAAGGATTTTTTTTCCCCTTTTGTTCCCCTTTTTTTCCTTTTTTTTCGATTTTTTCCCATTTCTCCCTCTTTTTTCCCCTTAATTTTCCTTTTTTCCCCTTAATTTTCCTTTTTCCCCTTTTTTTTCCATTTTCCCCCCTTTTATTCCCTTTTTCCCATTTTTTCCCCCTTAATTTTCCTTTTTCCCTCTTTTTTTCCCATTTCCCCCCTTTTATTCCCCTTTTATTCCCCTTTTATTCCCCTTTTTTCCCCTTAATTTTCCTTTTTCCCCCTTTTTTCCCATTTCCCCCCTTTTATTCCCCTTTTTTCCCTTTTTATTCCCCTTTCCCCCCCTTTTTTCCCTTTAATTTTCCTTTTTCCCCCTTTTTTCCCCTTTTTTCCCCCTTTTTCCCCCTTAATTTTCCTTTTTTCCCCTTTTTTCATTTCCCCCCCTTTTATTCCCCTTTTTTCCCCTTAATTTTCCTTTTTCCCCCTTTTTTCCCATTTTCCCCCTTTTATTCCCCTTTTCCCCCCATTTATTCCCCTTAATTTTCCTTTTTTTCCCTTTTTTTTTCATTTTCCCCCCTTTTATTCCCCTTTTTTCCCCCTTTTATTCCCCTTAATTTTCCTTTTTTCCCCCTTTTTTTCCCCTTTTTTCCCCCCTTTTATTCCCCTTTTCCCCCCTTTTTTTTCCCTTAATTTTCCTTTTTTCCCCTTTTTTTTCCATTTTCCCCCATTTTTTCCCCTTAATTTTCCTTTTTTCCCCCTTTTATTCCCCTTTTCCCCCCATTTTTTTCCCCTTTTTTTTCCATTTTCCCCCCTTTTATTCCTCTTTTTTTCCCCTTAATTTTCCTTTTTTCCTCCTTTTTTTTTCAATTTTTCCCCCTTTTTTCCTCCTTTTTTTTCCCTTTTTTTCCCCTTTTTCCCCCCCCCTTTTTTCCCCCTTTTATTCATTTTCTTTCCCTTTTTAAATTTTTTTCCCATTTTTCCCTTTTTTTTACCCTTTTTTCCCAGGAAAACAGACCAGTGGCCGCAGAAACTGATCATGCAGCTCATCCCACAGCAGCTCCTGGTCAGGTTTTGGGGTTTTTTTGGGGGATTTTGGGGTTTTTTGGTAGAATTTGGGGTTTTTTGGTGGAATTTGAGATTTTTTGTTGGAATTTGGGGTTTTTTTTTGTGGGGTTTGGGGTTTTTTTTGTGGGATTTTGGGTTTTTTGGTAGAATTTGAGGTTTTTTGGTGGAATTTTGGTTTTTTTGGTGGAATTTGGGGGTTTTTGGTAGAATTTGATTTTTTTTTGCGGGATTTGGGGTTTTTTTGTGGGATTTTGGTTTTTTTTTGGTGGGATTTGAGTTTTTTTTGGTAGAAATTGGGGGTTTCTTTGTGGGATTTGGGGATTTTTTTGTGGGATTTTGGGGTTTTTTGGTGGGATTTGAGTTTTTTTGGTAGAATTTGGGTTTTTTTGGTGAAATTTGGGGTTTTTTTGTGGGATTTTGTGTTTTTTTGGTGGGATTTGAGGTTTTTTGGTGGAATTTTGGTTTTTTTTTGTGGGATTTGGGGGTTTTTTGTGGGATTTGGGGTTTTTTTTGTGGGATTTAAGGTTTTTTGGTGGAATTTGGGTTTTTTTTTGGTGGGATTTGGGGTTTTTTGGTGGGATTTTGGGGTTTTTGGTAGAATTTGAGGTTTTTTGGTGGGATTTGGGGGTTTTTTTTGTGGGATTTGGGGTTTTTTTTTGTGAGATTTGAGGGTTTTTTGTGGGTTTTGGGTTTTTTTTGCGGGATTTGGGGTTTTTGTGGGATTTTGAGGCTTATTGGTGGAATTTGAGGTGGTTTTGTGGGATTTTGGGTTTTTTTGAGAGATTTGGGGGTGGTTTTTTGTGGGATTTTGGGGTTTTTTTGTGTGAGATTTGGGGTGGTTTTGTGGGATTTTGGGTTTTTTTGAGAGATTTGGGGGTTTTTTTGTGGGATTTTGAGGTGGTTTTGCAGACTTTGAGGTGGTTTTGTGGGATTTGGTGATTTATGGGTTTTATGAGGGTTTTTTTGGGGATTTGAGGGTTTTTTTGTGGGATTTTGGGGCTTTTTGGTGGGATTTGGGGCAGTTTGATGAGATTTGGTGATTTATGGGTTTTATGAGGTGTTTTTTGGGGATTTGAGGGGTTTTTTTTGCAGAATTTGGGGTGGTTTTTTGTGGGATTTGTGGGATTTGGGTTTTTGTGTGAGATTTGGGGTGGTTTTGTGGAATTTGGGGGTTTTTTGAGAGATTTGTGGGTTTTTTGTGGGATTTTGGGGTGGTTTTGCAGACTTTGAGGTGGTTTTGTGGGATTTGGTGATTTTTGGGTTTTGTGAGGTTTTTTGGGGGGATTTGAGGTTTTTTTTGTGGGATTTTGGGGCTTTTTGGTGGAATTTGAGGTGGTTTTGTGGGATTTGGTGATTTATGAGTTTTATGAGATGTTTTTTGGGGATTTGAGGGGTTTTGTGTGAGATTTGGGGTTTTTTGGTGGGATTTTGGGGTTTTTTTGGCAGGATTTGGGGTGGTTTTATGAGATTTTGGGTTTTTGTGTGAGATTTGGGGTGGTTTTATGGGATTTTGGGTTTTTTTGAGAGATTTGTGGGGTTTTTTTGTGGGATTTTGGGGTGGTTTTGCAGACTTTGGGGTGGTTTTATGTGATTTAGTGATTTATGGGTTTTATGACTTTTTTAATTATTATTTTTGGGGGGTCCTGACCCAATTTTTTATCCCCCAGACCACCCTGGGGCCGCTGTTCCGCAATTCCCGGATGGTTCAGTTCCATTTCACCAACAAAGACCTGGAGTCGCTCAAGGGCCTCTACAGGATCATGGGCAACGGCTTTGTGAGCACCCCAAAATTTCCCCAGCACCCCAAAATTTCCCAGCACCCTAAAATTTCCCCAGCACCCCAAAACTTCCTGGGCACCCCAAAACTTCCCAGCACCCCAAAATTTCCTGGGCACCCCAAAATATCCCCAGCACCCCAAAGTCATCCTCATTTGATGCCATTTTCTGCCATTTTCATGCCATTTTCAGCCATTTTCTGCCATTTTAATGCCGATTTCTGCCATTTTATGCCATTTTAATGCCGATTTCTGCCATTTTAATGCATTTTCTGCCATTTTAATGCCATTTTCTGCCATTTAAATGCCTTTTTATTAGATTTGGTACCATTTTAATGCCATTTTCTACCATTTTGACGCCATTTTCTGCCATTTTGATGCCATTTTATGAGATTTAGTACCATTTTAATGCCATTTTATGACATTTTGATGCCATTTTCTGACATTTTGATGCCATTTTATGAGATTTGGTACCATTTTAATGCCATTTAATGCCATTTTATGACATTTTATGACATTTTGGCATCATCTTGGCACCATCATGGTGCCATTTTATGCCATTTTATGACATTTTATGCCATTTTGATGCCATTTTATGACATTTTGATGCCATTTTATGACGTTTGGTACCATTTGCCGCCATTTTATGACATTCGGTACCATTTGGTGCCATTTTATGACACTGTGGTGCCATTTTCTGCCATTTTAATGCCATTTGATACCATTTTAAGCCATTTTCTGCCATTTTTGTGCCATTTTATGCCATTTTATGCCTTTTTATTGTCATTTTCTGCCACTTTAATGCCATTTTCTGCCATTTTGATGCCATTTTCTGACATTTTCTGGCATTTTCTAACATTTTCTGAAATTGTGGCACCATCTTGGTGCCATTTTATGACTTTTGATGCCATTTTCTACATTTGGGTGCCATTTTGGTACAATTTGGTGCCATTTTATGACATTTTATGACATTTTGGTGCCATTTTGTGGCATTTTATGGCATTTTATGGCATTTTCTGCCGTTTTATGAAATTTTCTGCCATTTTAATGCCATTTGATACCATTTTAAGCTGTTTTCTGCCATTTTCATGCAATTTTATGCCATTTCAATGCCATTTTTTGCCATTTAATGCCATTTTCTGACATTTTCTGACATTTTGATGCCATTTTATGAGATTTGGTACCATTTTAATGCCATTTTATGACATTTTGATGCCATTTTCTGCCATTTTTATGTCATTTTATGAGATTTGGTACCATTTTAATGCCATTTTATGACATTTTGATGCCATTTTCTGACATTTTCTGCCATTTTAATGCCATTTTCTGCCATTTTGATGTAATTTTATGGGATTTGGTACCATTTTAATGCCATTTTCTGACATTTGGTGCCATTTTCTGACATTTTCTGACATTTTCTGCCATTTTGATGCCATTTTATGAGATTTGGTACCATTTTAATGCCATTTGATACAATTTTAAGACATTTTCTGCCATTTGATGCCATTTCCTGCCATTTCCTGCCATTTTAATGCCATTTGATACAATTTTAAAGCCGTTTCCCGCCGTTTTCTGCCATTTTATTGTCATTTTCTGCCATTTTAATGCCATTTTCTGCCATTTTGATGCCATTTTATGACATTTGGTACCATTTGGTGCCATTTGGTACCATTTTATGACACTGTGGTGCCATTTTATGACATTTTGATGCCATTTTATCACATTTGATATTATTTGGTGCCATTTTATGACACTGTGGTGCCATTTTCTGCCATTTTCTGCCATTTTCTGCCATTTGATACCATTTTCTGCCATTTTAATGCCATTTTAATGCCATTTTACACCATTTTAAAACCGTTTCCCGCCATTTTCTGCCATTTTAATGCCAATTTCTACCATTTTAATGCCAATTTCTGCCATTTTATGCCATTTTAATGCCATTTGATACCTTTTTAAAGCCGTTTTCCTCCATTTTCTGCCATTTTAATGCCATTTTCTGCCATTTTCTGCCATTTTAATACCATTTAATGCCATTTTAATGCAAATTTCTGCAATTTTAATGCCAATTTCTGCCATTTTAATTCCATTTTAATGCCAATTTCTGCCATTTTATGCCATTTTAATGCCATTTGATACCTTTTTAAAGCCGTTTTCCGCCATTTTCTGCCATTTTAATACCAATTTCTGCCATTTTAATACCATTTTAATGCCGATTTCTGCCTCCTCAATGCCATTTTCGCCGCTGCAGGCGGGCTGCGTGCACTTCCCCCACACGGCTCCGTGCGAGGTGCGCGTCCTCATGCTCCTCTACTCCTCCAAAAAGAAAATTTTCATGGGTTTGATCCCCAACGACCAAAGCGGCTTCGTCAACGGCATCCGCCAGGTCATCACCAACCACAAACAGGTTCAGCAGCATAAAATGGACCAGCAGCGTGGGGTGAGCCCTAAAAAACAACCCAAAAATGCCCCAAAACGCCCCAAAATCCTACAGACCTCATCTAGTTCGTCCACGTCCCTTTTTGGCACAATTTTCCCCCTTTAACCCCACAAAATCGCATTGTTTTATGATTTTTTTAACATTTTTTACCCATTTTTTTCAGGGTTTAATCCCATTTTTAATCACATTTTCCCCTCAGATCCCAGGGCCAGCTGAGACCCCTAAACCCCATTTTTCCCCCCATTTTTTCCCCCTTTAACCCCATTTTTCCCCCATTAACTCCATTTTTACCCCACCAAATCCCATTTTCCCCCATTTAACCCCGTTTTTCCCTTTTTACCCCTTTTTTCTCCCTTTTACCCCATTTTCCCCCTTTAATCCCCTCCAAATCCCATTCTTTTACCAATTTTTACACTTTTTTCCCCTTTTTTAATCCCATTTTCCCCTCAAATCAAGGAGGAGGATCCAAGGGCCAGCTGAGACCCCTAAACCCCAATTTTTTTGCCCGTTTTCCCCTGTTTTTCCCCTTTTTTAATCACATTTTCCCCTCAGATCAAGGAGGAGGATCCCAGGGCCAGCTGAGACCCCTAAACCCCATTTTCCCCCCATTTTTTCCCCCTTTAACCCTATTTTAACCCTACCAAATCAAATTTTTCCCCATTTAACCCCATTTTAACCCCCCAAAATCCCATTTCCCCCCTTTAACCCCAGTTCCCCCCCTTCAAACCCATTTTCCCCTTACCAAATCAAATTTTTTCCCAATTTAACCCCATTTTAACCCCCCAAAATCCCATTTCCCCCCTTTAACCCCATTTCCCCCCCTTAACCCCATTTTCCCCCATTTAACCCCATTTCCTCCTCTTTAACCCCTTTTTTCCCCCTTTAACCCTATTTTTACCCTACCAAATCAAATTTTTCCCCATTTAACCCCATTTTAACCCCCCAAAATCCCATTTCCCCCCTTTAACCCCATTTTCCCCCTTTAACCCCATTTCCCCCCCTTTAACCCCATTTTTCCCCCTTTAACCTCATTTTATCCCCCAAAATCCCATTTTTTCCCTCCTTTTCTCGATCCCCCCAAGCTCCCCCCAAACCCCATTTTGGGCATATTTTAATTCTCCATTTTTTGAGGTTTTTCTCTCCTTTTAAACACCCCCATCCCTTTTTTTTGGGGGGGGGGGGGGATTATTCCTGACCCCAAATTATTTTTGGGGTATTTTTATGTCCTTAAATCCCCCAAATTGTTTCTGTCCCCACAGTTGGGGGGCTCAGCCCCCGTTCCTGGGGCTCCCCCGTTCCTGCCCAAGCAGCCGGGGACCCTCCCGGTCACCTCGGGGGTGCAGCCGCAGGTAAGGGGCGATTTTGGGTGGGTTTGGGTCATTTTTTGTGGGATTTGGGATGGTTTTTGTTGGATTTTGGGATGATTTTTGTGAGATTTTGGGTGTTTTTTTGTGGAATTTGGGGTGGTTTTTGGGGGGTTTTGGGTGCTTTTGGGGGATTTTGGGTCATTTTTTGTGGGATTTGGGATGATTTTTGTGGGATTTTGGGTGGTTTCTGGGGGGATTTTGGGGTTTTTTTGTGGGATTTGGGGTGGTGTTTGTGGGATTTTGGGTGGTTTTGGGGTTTTTTTTGGGCGATTTTGGGATGTTTTTTGTGGGATTTGGGGTGTTTTTTGTGGAATTTTGTGTAATGTTTGTTGAATTTTGGGTGGTTTTTGGGGGATTTTGGGTGGTTTGGGGGGATTTTGGGTTTTTTTGGTGGGATTTTGGATGATTTTTGGGGGATTTTGTGTGGTTTTTTGTGGGATTTGGGGTTTTTTTTTGTGGGATTTGGGATGGTTTTTGTTGGATTTTGGGTGGTTTTGGGGGGATTTTGGGTGGTTTTGGGGGGATTTGGGATGATTTTTGTGGGATTTAGGATGATTTTTGTAGGATTTAGGGTGGTTTTTGGGGGATTTTGGGGTTTTTTTGTGGGATTTGGGATGGTTTTTCTGGGATTTAGGATGGTTTTTCTGGGATTTGGGATGGTTTTTGGGGGATTTTGGGTGGTTTGGGGGGGATTTTGGGTCATTTATTGTGGGATTTGGGATGGTTCTTGTGGGATTTGGGATGATTTTTCTGGGGTTTGGGATGATTTTTGTGGGATTTTGGATGGTTTTTTGTGGGATTTGAGATGGTTTTTGTTGGATTTGGGATGATTTTTGGGGGATTTGGGGGTTTTTTTGTGGGATTTTGGGATGTTTTTTGTGGGATTTGGGATGATTTTTGTGGGATTTTGGGTGGTTTGGAGGGGATTTTGGGTGGTTTGGGAGGGATTTGGGGTCATTTTTTGTGGGATTTGGGATGATTTTTGTGGGATTTGGGATGATTTTTGTTGGATTTTGGGATGATTTTTGTGGGATTTTGGGTGGTTTGGGGGGATTTTGGGTCATTTTTTGGGGGATTTGGGATGGTTTTTGTGGGATTCTGGGTGGTTTTGTGGGATTTTGGGTGGTTTTTGGGGGATTTTGGGGTTTTTTTTGTGGGATTTGGGATGATTTTTGTGGGATTTGGGATGATTTTTGTTGGATTTTGGGATGATTTTTGTGGGATTTTGGGTGGTTTTTGTGGGATTTTGGGTGGTTTGGGGGGAATTTTGGGTCATTTTTTGTGGGATTTGGGATGGTTCTTGTGGGATTTGGGATGATTTTTGGGGGATTTTGGGTGGTTTTTGTGGGATTTGGGATGGTTTTTGTGGGATTTGGGATGATTTTTGTGGGATTTGGGATGATTTTTGTGGGATTTTGGGTGGTTTTCGTGGGATTTGGGATGATTTTTGGAGGATTTTGGGGGTTTTTTTGTGGGATTTTGGGTGGTTTTCGTGGGATTTGGGATGATTTTTGGAGGATTTTGGGTCATTTTTTGTGGGATCTGGGGTGGTTTTAGAGGGATTTGATGTGGTTTTTGTGGGATTTGCGATGATTTTTGTGGGATTTGGGATGATTTTTGTGGGATTTGAGGTGGTTTTTATGGGATTTGGGGTGTTTTTTTGTGGAATTTTGAGTAATTTTTGTTGGATTTTGGGTGGGTTTTGTGGGATTTTGGGTGGGTTTTGGGATGATTTTTGAGGGATTTCAAATGGTTTTTGTGGGATTTGTCGGGTTTTTTTAGTGGGATTTGGGTTGGTATTTGTGAGAAAAACCCTGGACAAATTTTTTCGCATCTCCCGCCTTTTTGTTCCTACCTTTTCTTGTCTTCTTTCTCCTCTTGTGTCTTCAGCCTCTTTTCCTGATGTTTTTTCCTCACATTTTCCACCATTTTCCCCTCACGTTCCCACCCTTTTCACCTTTACATTTCCCATAGGTTTTTTTCCTCATTTTTCCCTTTCCTTTTCCCCCTCACATTTTCCGCCCTTTTCCCCTCACGTTTCTCCCTTTTCCCCTCACATTTCCCGCCTTTTTCTCCCCTCACATTTCCTTCTTTTTCCCCTCACATTTCTCAACCTTTTCTTTTCTCACATTTCCTTTTCCCCTCATGTTTCCCACCCTTTTCCCCTTTACATTTCCCATTGGTTTTCCCCCATTTTTCCCACTCTTTTCCCCCTCACATTTTCCTTTCCCCCCTCATATTTCCTGCCCTTTTCCCCCTCACATTTCCCTTTTCTTCCCTCACATTTTCCACCCTTTTCCCCTTTACATTTTCCATCGGTTTTTTTTCCTTATTTTTCCCTCTCTTTTTCCCCTTACGTTTCTCCCCTTTCCCCCTCACATTTCCCTCTCTTTTTCCCCTCACATTTCTCACCATTTTCTCTCCTCACATTTCCTTTTCCCCTCACATTTCCTGCTCTTTTCTCCCCTCACGTTTCCCGCCCTGTTCTCCCCTCACGTTTCCCGCCCTTTTCCCCTTTACATTTCCCATCCTTTTTATCTTCATCTTTCCCTCTCTTTGTCCCCTCACATTTCTCACCATTTTCTCTCCTCACTTTTCCTTTTCCCCTCACATTTCCCGCCCTTTTCTCCCCTCACGTTTCCCGCCCTTTTCTCCCCTCACGTTTCCCGCCCTTTTCTCTCCTCACATTTCCTTTTCCCCTCACATTTCCCACCCTTTTCCCCTTTACATTTTCCATCGGTTTTTTTTCCTTATTTTTCCGTCTCTTTTTCCCCTCACGTTTCTCCCCTTTTCCCCCTCACATTTCCCGCCCTTTCCCCCTTTACATTTCCCATCCTTTTTATCTTCATCTTTCCCGCTCTTTTCCCCCTCACGTTTCTCCCCTTTTCCCCCTCACATTTCTCCCCTTTCCCCCCTCACATTTCCCTCTCTTTTTCCCCTCACATTTCTCACCATTTTCTCTCCTCACATTTCCTTTTCCCCTCACGTTTTCCCTCCCTTTTCTCCCCTCACGTTTTCCCGCCCTTTTCTCTCCTCATATTTCCTTTTCCCCTCACATTTCCCACCCTTTTCCCCTTTACATTTCCCATTGGTTTTTCCCCATTTTTCCCACTCTTTTCCCCCTCACATTTTCCTTTCCCCCCTCATATTTCCTGCCCTTTTCCCCCTCACATTTCCCTTTTCTCCCCTCACATTTCCCACCCTTTTCGCCTTTACATTTTCCATCGGTTTTTTTTTCCTTATTTTTCCCTCTTTTTCCCCTCACGTTTCCCGCTCTTTTCTCCCCTCACGTTTCCTGCCCTTTTCCCCTTTACATTCCCATCCTTTTTCTGCTCATCTTTCCCTCTCTTTTCCCCCTCACGTTTCTCCCCTTTTCCCCCTCACATTTCCCTCTCTTTTTCCCCTCACATTTCTCACCATTTTCTCTCCTCACATTTCCTTTTCCCCTCATGTTTCCCGCCCTTTTCTCCCCTCACAGTTCCCGCCTTTTTCTCCCCTCACGTTTCCCGCCCTTTTCTCTCCTCACATTTCCTTTTCCCCTCACATTTCCCACCCTTATCCCCTTTACATTTCCCATCTTTTTTTTCCTCATCTTTCCCACTCTTTTCCCCCTCACATTTCCTGCCCTTTTCCCCCTCACATTTCCCTTTTCTCCCCTCACATTTCCCACCCTTTTCCCCTTTACATTTTCCATCGGTTTTTTTTCCTCATTTTCCCTCTCTTTTTCCCCTCACATTTCTCACCATTTTCTCTCCTCACATTTCCTTTTCCCCTCACATTTCCCTCCCTTTTCTCCCCTCACGTTTCCCGCCCTTTTCTCTCCTCACATTTCCTTTTCCCCTCACATTTCCCACCCTTTCCCCCTTTACATTTTCCGTCGGTTTTTTTCCCTTATTTTTCCCTCTTTTTCCCCTCACGTTTCTCCCCTTTTCCCCCTCACATTTCCCCCTCTTTTTCCCCTCACATTTCTCACCATTTTCTCTCCTCACATTTCCTTTTCCCCTCACGTTTCCCGCCCTTTTCTCCCCTCACGTTTCCTGCCCTTTTCCCCTTTACATTTCCCATCCTTTTTATCTTCATCTTTCCCTCTCTTTTCCCCTTCACATTTCTCCCCTTTTCCCCTCACGTTTCTCCCCTTTTCCCCCTCACATTTCCCTCTCTTTTTCCCCTCACATTTCTCACCATTTTCTCTCCTCACATTTCCTTTTCCCTCACGTTTCCCGCCCTTTTCTCCCCTCACGTTTCCTTTTCCCCTCACATTTCCCACCCTTTTCCCCTTTACATTTCCCATCCTTTTTCTGCTCATCTTTCCCTCTCTTTTTCCCCTCACGTTTCTCCCCTTTTCCCCCTCACATTTCCCTCTCTTTTCCCCCTCACATTTCTCACCATTTTCTCTCCTCACATTTCTTTTTCCCCTCACGTTTCCCGCCCTTTTCTCCCCCCACGTTTCCCGCCCTTTTCTCCTCTCACGTTTCCCGCCCTTTTTCCCCCTCATGTTTCCCGCCCTTTTTTCCCCTCATGTTTCCCGCCCTTTTCCCCTTTACATTTCCCATTGTTTTTTTCCCCATCTTTCCCACTCTTTTCCCCCTCACATTTCCCTTTCTCCCCTCACATTTCCCACCCTTTTCCCCTTTACATTTCCCATCGGTTTTTTCCTCATTTTTCCCACTCTTTTCCCCCTCACATTTCCCGCCCTGTTCTCCCCTTTACATTTCCTGCTCTTTTCCCCTTTACATTTCCCATCCTTTTTATCTTCATCTTTCCCTCTCTTTTTCCCCTCACGTTTCTCCCCTTTTCCCCCTCACATTTCCCTTTTCTCCCCTCACATTTCCCATCCTTTTTATCTTCATCTTTCCCTCTATTTTTCCCCTCACATTTCTCCCCTTTCCCCCCTCACATTTCCCTCTCTTTTTCCCCTCACATTTCTCACCATTTTCTCCCCTCACATTTCCTTTTCCCCTCACGTTTCCCGCCCTTTTCTCCCCTCACGTTTCCCGCCCTTTTCTCCCCTCACATTTCTCACATTTTCCCCCTCACATCTCCATTTGAGATGTTTTTTGTGGAAATTTACGTGCCTTTTTTGGCATTTGAGGTCCTTTTTTTCCCATTTGAGATGTTTTTTCTGGAATTTGAGGAAGTTTTCCTGGAATTTGAGATTTATTTTTGCTTTAATTTGAAGGTGAGCCCAGCCTTGGCGCAGGTCGGGATCATGGAGGAGCAGCAGCGGCAGCAGAGCCTGGTCTGGGGGATTTGGGGAAAATTTGGGCATTTTGGGGACATTTTAGGGGGTTCTAGAGAGGTTTGGATGATCCTGGATGGGGTTTGAAAAATTTTGGGGTGATTTTGTGGGTCCTGCATGAGTTTTGGGGTTTTAAATGATTTTGGGGGACCCTGGTTGATTTTGGTGATCTCTGGATGATTTTGGGGTGTTTTGGATAGGGCTGGGACTGGCGTTGGAGGAATTTTGGGGTGATTTTGTGGGGTCCTGCATGAATTTTGGGGTTTTAAATGATTTTGGGGGACCCCGTTTGATTTTGGTGATCTCTGGATGATTTTGGGGGGATTTTGGATGAGTCTGGGTCTGGGGTTGGAGGAATTTTGGGGTGATTTTGGGGGTCCTACATGAATTTTGGGGGTTTTAAATAATTTTGGGGATACCCTGATTGATTTTGGTGATCTCTGGATGATTTTGGGGGGGTTTTGGATGGGTCTGGGGGTGGGGTTGGAGGAATTTTGGGGGGTCCTGCATGAATTTTGGGGTTTTAAATTATTTTGGGGGACCCTGATTGATTTTGGTGACCTCTGGATGATTTTCGGGGGGTTTTGGATGGGTCTGGGTCTGGGGTTGGAGGAATTTTGGGGTGATTTTGGGGGTCCTGCATGAATTTTGGGGGTTTGGAAAGGTTTTGGGGGACCCTGGTTGATTTGGGGATTTCTGGATGATTTTGGGGGGATTTTGGATGAGTCTGGGTCTGGGCTTGGAGGAATTTTGGGGTGATTTTGTGGGGTCCTGCATGAATTTTAGGGTTTTAAATGATTTTGGGGGACCCTGGTTGATTTTGGTGATCTCTGGATGATTTTGGGGGGGTTTTGGATGAGTCTGGGGCTGGAGGGTTGGAGGAATTTTGGGGTGATTTTGTGGGGTCCTGCATGAATTTTGGGGTTTTAAATGATTTTGGGGGTCCCTGGTTGATTTTGGTGATCTCTGGATGATTTTGGGGGGATTTTGGATGAGTCTGGGTCTGGCGTTGGAGGAATTTTGGGGTGATTTTGGGGGTCCTGCATGAATTTTGGGGTTTTGGGTGGGGTTTTAAATTATTTTGGGAGACCCTGGTTGATTTGGGGATTTCTGCATGATTTTTGGGGGTGTTTTGGATGAATTTATGGGATTTTTTTGGGATGTTTTGCCGCGCCCTAAATCCTGAGTGGAACCAGCATGAATTTTTGGGATATTTTTTTAATATTTTGGGGTGCAAGAACATATTTTTGGGGGGGGGGGGGGATTTTTTTTAGGGGATTTTTCTAACATTTTTAATTTTTTTTTCCTTCTCCAGTTACAGCTCCGGGCGCAGCAACAACAACCTCAGCCCCCCCAAGCCCCCCCTGCAGCCTCTGCGCCCCCCCCAGCCCCCCAAAATCCGGGACCCCCCCAAGCTGGACCCCCCCAACCCACCCAAGGTGGGGGTGGGGCTCTTCTGCGCCCCCAAAATCCGGGGGCCAACCCCCAACTTCGGAGTCTCCTGCTCAGCCAGCAGCCGGTGAGTGACACCCCCAAAAAAAACCCAAAAAAAGCACAAAAAAACAAAAAAAAAACCCCACAAAAACCCCAAAAAACAAACAAAAAAAAGCAAAAAAAATCCCACAAATAACCTAAAAAAACCCACAAAAAAACCCAAAAAAAAAACAAAACCAAAAAATGCCAAAAAAATCCCACAAATAACCTAAAAAAACCACAAAAAAAACCACAAAAAAACCACAAAAATCCCACAAAAAACTCCAAAAAAACCTCAAAAATAAAAAACACCCAAAAAACCAAAACCAAACAAACAAAAAACCCAAAAAACTCTCAAAAATAAAAAACACCAAAAAAACCAAAAACAAACAAACAAAAAACCCAAAAAACACCCAAAAATTAAAATAAAAAAATCCAAAAAGCTCCAAAAACACCCCCAAAAAATTCCAAAAAAAACCCCAAAGAATTCTCAAAAAGCCAACCAAAAAACCCCAAAATCCCACAAAAAAACTCCAGGAAATCCGCAGAAAAACAAAAAAAAACCCCCAAAAACTCCAAAAAACCCCACAAAAACTCCAAAAAACCCCAAAGAAACCACAAAAAAATTTGAAAACAAAACCAAACAATTCTTAAAAAAACACTAAAAAACCCTAAAAACTCAAAAAAACCCAAGAAAAACCCTCCAAAAAACCATAAAGAAACTCCAAAAAAAATTCCAAAAATTCCCAAAAAATCAAAAAAAAACCCGGAAAATAATCCAGAAAAACCCCAAAGAATTCTCAAAAAACCACCAAAAAAAACCCAAAAAACTCAAAAAAACCTCCAAAAAACCCCAACATTTTGAGGAGTTTTTTGAAGGAATTTGGGGCTGTAATTTTTTTGTTTTTGGGAGGGGGGCTCTAAAAATTGGGAGAGAATTTTTGGGGTTTTCCTGGAGGAATTTGGGGCGGGAATTTTTTTGCGGGGGGACTTTAAGAATTTGAGGGGGTTGAAAGAATTTTTAGGGGTTTTTTTAATTAATTTGGGGCTGGAATTTTTTGGGGGCGGCTCTAAAAATTGGGAGAGAATTTTTGGTATTTTTTGAAGGAATTTGGGGTTTGAATTTTTCTGGGGGTAGCCCTAAAAATTGGGGATGTGGGGAGGGAATTTTTGGGGTTTTTTTGAATTAATTTGGGGCTGGAATTTTTTTGGGGTGCTCTAAAAATCGGGTGAGAATTTTGGAGTTTTCCTGAAGGAATTTGGGGCTGGAATTTTTATGAGTGGGGCGCTCTAAAAATCGGGGAAATTTTTGGGTTTTTCCTGAAGGAATTCGGGACAAAACTGTAAAAATTCAAAGTTTGGGGTGTGTGTGTAAAATTAAATATTTTAAAGAGGGGGTTGTGAAATTAAATATTTTAAAGGAGGGATGAAATTAAATATTTTAAAGGGGGGGGTGAAATTAAATATTTTAAAGGGGGTGTGAAATTAAATATTTTAAAGGGGGGGTGAAATTAAATATTTTAAAGGGGGAGAGGTGAAATTAAATATTTTAAAGGGGGTGTGAAATTAAATATTTTAAAGGGGGGATGAAATTAAATATTTTAAAGGGGGGAGAGGTGAAATTAAATATTTTAATGGGGGGGATGAAATTAAATATTTTAAAGGGGGGTGAAATTAAATATTTTAAAGGGTGTGTGAAATTAAATATTTTAAAGGGGGTGTGAAATTAAATATTTTAAAAGGGTGGTGAAATTAAATATTTTAAAGGGGGGGTGTGAATTAAATATTTTAAAGGGGGGGGTGAAATTAAATATTTTAAAGGGGGGGGGGTGAAATTAAATATTTTAAAGGGGGGCATGAAATTAAATATTTTAAAGGGTGGTGAAATTAAATATTTTAAAGGGGGGGTGAAATTAAATATTTTAATGGGGGGGGTGAAATTAAATATTTTAAAGGGGGGTGTGAAATTAAATATTTTAAAGGGGGGGATGAAATTAAATATTTTAATGGGGGGATGAAATTAAATATTTTAAGGGGTGTGTGAAATTAAATATTTTAAAGGGGTGTGTGAAATTAAATATTTTAAAGGAGGAGGGGGGTGAAATTAAATATTTTAAAGGGGGGGTGAAATTAAATATTTTAAAGGGTGTGTGTGAAATTAAATATTTTAAAGGGGGGGTGAAATTAAATATTTTAAAGGGGGGGGTAAAATTAAATATTTTAAAGGGGAGGGGTGAAATTAAATATTTTAAAGGGGGGGGTGAAATTAAATATTTTAAAGGGGGGTGTGTGTAAAATTAAATATTTTAAAGGGTGGTGAAATTAAATATTTTAAAGGGGGGGGAAATTAAATATTTTAAAGGGGGTGTGAAATTAAATATTTTAAAGGGGGTGTGTGAAATTAAATATTTTAAAGGGGGAGGTGTGTGTGAAATTAAATATTTTAAAGGGGGGGTGAAATTAAATATTTTAAAGGGGGAGGGGTGAAAATAAATATTTTAAAGGGGGGGTGAAATTAAATATTTTAAAGGGGGGGGTGAAATTAAATATTTTAAAGGGGGTGTGAAATTAAATATTTTAAAGGGGGGGTGTGTGAAATTAAATATTTTAAAGGGGGAGGGGGTGAAATTAAATATTTTAAAGGGGTGTGTGAAATTAAATATTTTAAAGGGGGGTGTGTGAAATTAAATATTTTAAAGGGGGGGGGATGAAATTAAATATTTTAAAGGGGGGGCGAAATTAAATATTTTAAAGGGGGAGGTGTGAAATTAAATATTTTAAAGGGGGGGTGTGAATTAAATATTTTAAAGGGGGGGGGATGAAATTAAATATTTTAAAGGGGGGTGAAATTAAATATTTTAAAGGGGGGGGTGAAATTAAATATTTTAAGGGGGGGTGAAATTAAATATTTTAAAGGGGGGGTGAAATTAAATATTTTAAAGGGGGTGTGTGTGAAATTAAATATTTTAAAGGGGGGTGTGAAATTAAATATTTTAAAGGGGGGGGTGTGAAATTAAATATTTTAAAGGGGGGGGGGATGAAATTAAATATTTTAAAGGGGGGGGTGTGAAATTAAATATTTTAAAGGGGGATAAAATTAAATATTTTAAAGGGGGGATGAAATTAAATATTTTAAAGGAGGGGGTGAAATTAAATATTTTAAACTAGGTGTGAAATTAAATATTTTAAAGGGGGTGTGAAATTAAATATTTTAAACTAGGTGTGAAATTAAATATTTTAAAGGGGGGTGGTGAAATTAAATATTTTAAAGGGGGATGAAATTAAATATTTTAAAGGGGGAGAGGTGAAATTAAATATTTTAAAGGGGGGGGTGAAATTAAATATTTTAAAGGGGAGGTGTGAAATTAAATATTTTAAAGGGGGGGTGTGAAATTAAATATTTTAAAGGGGGGGTGTGAAATTAAATATTTTAAAGGGGGTGTGTGAAATTAAATATTTTAAAGGGGGGGTGAAATTAAATATTTTAAAGGGGGGGTGTGTGAAATTAAATATTTTAAAGGGGGTGGTGAAATTAAATATTTTAAATGGGATGTGAAATTAAATATTTTAAAGGGGGGGGAGGTGAAATTAAATATTTTAAAGGGGTGTGAAATTAAATATTTTAAAGGGGGGGATGAAATTAAATATTTTAAAGGGGGGGTGAAATTAAATATTTTAAAGGGGGGGGTGAAATTAAATATTTTAAAGGGTGAGGTGAAATTAAATATTTTAAGGGGGAGGGTGTGAAATTAAATATTTTAAAGGGGGGGTGTGAATTAAATATTTTAAGGGGGGGTGTAAAATTAAATATTTTAAAGGGGGGGTGAAATTAAATATTTTAAAGGGGGGGTGAAATTAAATATTTTAAAGGGGGGGTGAAATTAAATATTTTAAAGGAGGGGGATGTGAAATTAAATATTTTAAAGGGGGGTGTGAAATTAAATATTTTAAAGGGTGGGTGTGAAATTAAATATTTTAAAGGGGGGTGTGTGTAAAATTAAATATTTTAAAGGGGAAGGGGGTGAAATTAAATATTTTAAATGGGGGCATGAAATTAAATATTTTAAAGGAGGGTGTGAAATTAAATATTTTAAAGGGGGGTGTGAAATTAAATATTTTAAAGGGGGGGACATGAAATTAAATATTTTAAAGAGGGGGTGAAATTAAATATTTTAAAGGGGGAGGTGAAATTAAATATTTTAAAGGGGGGGGGTGAAATTAAATATTTTAAAAGGTGTGTGAAATTAAATATTTTAAAGGGGGGTGTGAAATTAAATATTTTAAGTTGGGGTGAAATTAAATATTTTAAAGGGGGGTGAAATTAAATATTTTAAAGGGGGGTGAAATTAAATATTTTAAAGGGGGGATGAAATTAAATATTTTAAAGGGGGGGGTGAAATTAAATATTTTAAAGGGGGTGTGAAATTAAATATTTTAAAGGGGGGGATGAAATTAAATATTTTAAAGGGGGAGGGGTGAAATTAAATATTTTAAAGGGGGGGGGTGAAATTAAATATTTTAAAGGGGGGTGTGAAATTAAATATTTTAAAGGGGGGGTGTAAAATTAAATATTTTAAAGGGGGGCATGAAATTAAATATTTTAAAGGGGGGTTGAAATTAAATATTTTAAAGGGGGGGTGAAATTAAATATTTTAAAAGGGGAGTGTGAAATTAAATATTTTAAAGGGGGTGTGAAATTAAATATTTTAAAGGGGGGTGTGTGAAATTAAATATTTTAAAGGGGGGGAGGTGTGAAATTAAATATTTTAAAGGGGGTGTGTGAAATTAAATATTTTAAAGGGGGGTGTGTGTGAAATTAAATATTTTAAAGGGGGGTGTGAAATTAAATATTTTAAAGGGGGGAGTGTGAAATTAAATATTTTAAATGGGGGGTGTGAAATTAAATATTTTAAAGGGGGGTGTGAAATTAAATATTTTAAAGGGAGGTGAAATTAAATATTTTAAAGTTGGGGTGTGAAATTAAATATTTTAAAGGGGGGGTGAAATTAAATATTTTAAAGGAGGGGTGAAATTAAATATTTTAAAGGGAGGGGGTGAAATTAAATATTTTAAAGGGGGGATGAAATTAAATATTTTAAAGGGGGGGGTGAAATTAAATATTTTAAAGGGGGGGGTGAAATTAAATATTTTAAAGGGGGGGTGAAATTAAATATTTTAAAGGGGGGTGAAATTAAATATTTTAAAGAGGGTGTGAAATTAAATATTTTAAAGGGGGAGGGGGGTGAAATTAAATATTTTTAAAGGGGGGTGTGAAATTAAATATTTTAAATGGGGGGGGATGAAATTAAATATTTTAAAGGGGGGGGTGAAATTAAATATTTTAAAGGGGGAGGGGGGTGAAATTTAATATTTTAAAGGGGTGTGTGAAATTAAATATTTTAAAGGGGGTGAAATTAAATATTTTAAAGGGGGGATGAAATTAAATATTTTAAAGGGGGGGGTGAAATTAAATATTTTAAAGGGGGTGTGAAATTAAATATTTTAAAGGGTGAAATTAAATATTTAAAAGGGGGGTGAGATTAAATATTTTAAAGGGGGGTGTGTGAAATTAAATATTTTAAAGGAGGGGTGTGAAATTAAATATTTTAAGGGGGTGGGTGTGAAATTAAATATTTTAAAGGGGGGGTGTGAAATTAAATATTTTAAAGGGGGATAAAATTAAATATTTTAAAGGGGGAGGTGAAATTAAATATTTTAAAGGGGGAGGGGGTGAAATTAAATATTTTAAAGGGGGGGAGAGGTGAAATTAAGTATTTTAAAGGGGGGTGTGAAATTAAATATTTTAAAGGGGGATGAAATTAAATATTTTAAAGGGGGCATGAAATTAAATATTTTAAAGGGGGGGTGTGAAATTAAATATTTTAAAGGGAGGGGGTGAAATTAAATATTTTAAAGGGGGGGGTGAAATTAAATATTTTAAAGGGGATGTGAAATTAAATATTTTAAAGGGGAGAGTGTGAAATTAAATATTTTAAAGGGGGAAGGGGGTGAAATTAAATATTTTAAAGGGGAGGGGGGTGGGATTGATGATTTTTGGGGTGCCCCCCACCCTGATTTTTCCTTTTTTCTCCCCCCACAGCCTCAAGGAGGGGTCCCCCCCCCGGCGCAGCCCCTGCACCACCTGCAGCCCCCCCCGGGGCCCCCCCAAAATCAGCCGCCGCTTTTGGGTCTGGGGGCGGCCGGGGGGCAGCTGCCCCTCCTGCACCCCCCCCCTGCGCCCCCTCCCCAGCCAGGACAGCCCTGGGGGGGGCAGCTGGGAGCCCCCCGAGCCGCCATGCCCGGTGAGTGAGGGGGGACCCCCAAATCGGCACGGGGGGGGACCCCAAAATCAGCACGGGGACCCCAAAATCAGCACGGGGACCCCAAAATCAGCACGGGGACCCCGAAATCAGCACGGGGACCCTCAAATCAGCACGGGGACCCCCAAAATCAGCACGGGGACCCCGAAATCAGCACGGGAACCCCAAAAATATCAGCCCGGGGACCCCCAAAATCAGCACGGGGAACCCCAAAATCAGCACGGGGACCCCCAAAATTGGATGGGAATGGGGAAAAAATTACACTGAGAATGGCAAAAAAATTACACTGGGGACCCCAAAAAAATCAGCCCGGGGACCCCAAAATCGGATGGGAATGATAAAAAAATTACAGTGGGACCCCCAAAAAAATTACACCGGGAACCCCAAAAATCTGCTGGGAATGGGAAAAAAATCACACCAGGAATTTAAAAAAAACTACCCTGGAAATCCCAAAAATCGACTGGGAAACCTAAAAAATTCAGCCTGGGAATGCCAAAAAAAATCACATTGGGGACCCCAAAAAATCAGCCCGGGGACCCCCAAAATCTGCTGGGAATGGGAAAGAAATTACACTGGGAATGGCCAAAAAATTACACTGGGGACCCCGAAAAAATTACAGTGGGAACCCCAAAAATCTGCTGGGAAACTTAAAAAAAATTACACTGGGAATGGCAAAAAAATTACACTGGGGACCCCGAAAAAATCACACTGGGGACCCCCAAAAAATCAGCCTGGGAACCCCAAAAATCAGATGGGAATGATAAAAAAATTACACTGGGGATGGCAAAAAATAATCAGCCTGGGGAACCCCAAAAATCTGCTGAGAATGGCAAAAAAAATTACACTGGGGACCCCAAAAAAATCAGCCTGGGGACCCCAAAAATCTGCTGGGAATGGGAAAAAAAATACACCGGGAATGGCAAAAAAAATTACACTGGGGACCCCCAAATCAGCACGGGGACCCCAAAAATCAGATGGGAATGGGAAAAAACTACATTGGGAATGGCACAAAAATTACAGTGGGAATGGCAAAAAAATTACACTGGGGACCCCGAAAAAATTACAGTGGGGACCCCAAAAAAATCAGCACGGGGACCCCAAAATCAGCCCGGGGACCCCAAAATCAGCCCGGGGACCCCAAAATCAGCACGGGGACCCCCAAAATTGGATGGGAATGGGAAAAAATTACACTGAGAATGGCAAAAAAATTTCAGTGGGAACCCCGAAAAAATCAGCCTGGGGACCCCAAAAAATCAGCCCAGGGACCCCAAAAATTCGATGGGAATGGCAAAAAAATCACATTGGGAATGGCACAAAAAAAATCAGCCCGGGGACCCCAAAAATCAGATGGGAAACTTAAAAAAAAATTACACTGGGAATGGCAAAAAAATTTACACTGGGGACCCCGAAAAAATCAGCCCGGGGACCCCCAAAATCTGCTGGGAATGGTAAAAAAATCATAGTGGGAATGGCAAAAAATTTACACTGGGGACCCCGAAAAAATTACACTGGGGACCCCAAAAAAATCAGCCTGGGGACCCCGAAAATTGGATGGGAATGGGAAAAAAATTACACCGGGAATGGCAAAAAAATTACACTGGGGATCCCCGAAAAAATTACAGTGGGAACCCAAAAAAAATTACTCCGGGAATGGCAAAAAAATTACACTGGGGACCCCAAAAAATCAGCCCGGGGACCCCAAAATCTGCTGGGAATGGGAAAATAATTACACTGGGGACCCCAAAAAAATCACACTGAGGACCCCAAAACCACCCCTGGGAACCCCAAAACCCCCCTGGGACCCCAAAAACCCCCTGGGACCCCAAACCCACCCCTGGGACGCCCAAATACCACCCCTGGGACCCCAAAAACCACACTGGGAACCCCAAAACCCCCCTGGGACCCCCAAAACCACTCCAGGGACCCCAAAACCCCTCCTGGGAACCCCCAAAACCACCCTGGGACCCCCCAAAAACCACCCCAGGCACCCCAAAAAAACCCTGGGACCCCAAAACCATACTGGAAACCTCCAAACCACCCCTGGGACCCCCCAAAAACCCCCCAGAAACCCCAAAAACCACCCCAGACACCCCCCAAAACCCCCCTGGCACCCCCCAAAAACCACCCCAGACACCTCAAAACCCCCCTGGGAACCCCAAAACACCCCTGAGACCACCCAAAACCCCCCCTGGGAACCCCAAAAACCACCCCTCGGAACCCCAAAAACCACCCCTGGGAACCCCAAAACCTCCCCTGGGAACCCCAAAAACCCCTTGGGAACCCCAAAAACAGCCCCAAGAACCCCAAAAATCTGCTGAGAACCCCAAAACCCTCCTGGAACCCCCTCAAAACCTCCCCCTGGGAACCCCAAAACCACCCCAAGGACCCCCAAAAACCACCCCTGAGACCCCAAAAAAACCCCTGAGACCCACAAAACCCCACCTGGGACCCCCAAAACCATCCCTGAGACCCCCCAGATACCACCCTGGGACCCCAAAAAATGCCTCAGGAACCCCAAAAATCTGCTAAGAACCCCAAAACCCCCCTGGAACCCCCCCAAAAACCACCCCAGACACCCCAAAAACCCCCTGGGAACCCCAAAACCACCCCGGGACCCCAAAAAATGCCTCAGGAACCCCAAAAATCTGCTGAGAACCCCAAAACCACCCCAGGGAACCCCAAAACCACACTGGGAACCCCAAAACCACCCCTGGGACCCCAAAACCACCCTGGGACTCCCAAAACCCCCCTGGGACCCCCCCAAATACCACCCCAGACACCCCAAAACCCCCTGGGAACCCCAAAACCCCCCTGGGACCCCCCAAAACCACCCCTGGGAACCCCAAAATCCCCCCGGCACCCCCCAAAAACCACCCCTGGGACCCCAAAAACCACCCCAGGAACCCCAAAAATCTGCTGAGAACCCCAAAACCACCCTGGAACCCTCCAAAAACCACCCCAGACACCCCAAAACCACCCCTGGGAACCCCAAAAACCCCCTGGAAACCCCAAAATCCCCCTGGGACCCCCCCAAAACCCACCCCAGGAACCCCAAAACCACACTGGGAACCCCAAAACCCCCCTGGGAACCCCAAAACCCTTCATAGGGCCCCCAAACCCCCCCCAGGGGACCCCAAAACCACACCAGGGACCCCAAAACCACCCCAGACACCCCAAAACCCCCCTGGGACCCCAAAAACCCGACCTGGGACCCCAAAACCACCCCTGAGACCCCCCAAATACCACCCTGGGACCCCAAAAAATGCCTCAGGAACCCCAAAAATCTGCTGAGAACCCCAAAACCACCCTGGAACCCCCAAAACCACCCCTGAGACCCCCCAAAAACCACCCCTGGGAACCCCGAAAACCCCCTGGGACCCCAAAACCCTTCATGGGACCCCCCAAACCCCCTCCCGGGAGCCCCAAAAACCACACCAGACACCCCAAAAAAATGCCCCAAGAACCCCAAAAATCTGCTGAGAACCCCAAAACCACCCCAGGGACCCCCAAAACCCCCCCAGCACCCCCCAAAACCACCCCAGACACCCCAAAACCCCCCTGGGAACCCCAAAATCCCCCTGGGACCCCCCAAATA
Organism: Taeniopygia guttata; assembly: GCF_048771995.1. Taxonomy (NCBI): domain Eukaryota; kingdom Metazoa; phylum Chordata; class Aves; order Passeriformes; family Estrildidae; genus Taeniopygia; species Taeniopygia guttata. The sequence goes on from NC_133062.1 coordinate 960,948, forward strand.
CCACCCTGGGAACCCCAAAAACCCCACCTGGGACCCCCCAAAACCCCCCTGGGAACCCCAAAACCACCCCTGAGACCCCCCAAAAAACCCCCTGGGATCCCAAAATCACCCCTGGGACCCCAAAAATCCCCCCTGGGAGATTTTGGGGTCCCCCCTGAACCCCCTTTTTTTTCCCCCCCCAGGGCAGATGCTGCTGCCCCCCGGCCCTCGGGGTCCCGTCCCCCCGGGGGGGCTGCAGCCCGTGCAGACCCCCAGCGTGATGGAGGAGGACATCCTGATGGACCTCATCTAGGGGGGACCCCGAAATTTGGGGTGAGAACCCCAAAAACAGCACCCCAAAATCCCAAAATATCAGTAAAAAACACAAAAATCCCAAAAAAAACCCCAAAAACCCCAAAATTACCCCAAAATTCCCCCAAATCGGGGGTCTGCAGACCCTGAGGTGATGGAGGAGAACATCCTGATGGACCTCATCTAGAGGGGACCCCGAAATTTGGGGTGAGAACCCCAAAATTTGGGGTGAAAACCCCAAAATTTGGGGTGAAAAACCCAAAAAACCCACCCAGGATGCCGAAATATCCCAAAAACCCCAAAATTACCCCAAAATTACCCCAAAAATCCCCCAAATTGGGGATCTGCAGACCCTCAGGTGATGGTGGAGAACATCCTGATGGACCTCATCCAGGGGGGACCCCGAAATTTGGGGTGAGAACCCCAAAAACAGCACCCCAAAATCCCAAAATATCGGTAAAAACCACAAAAATCCTCAAAAAACCAAAATATCCCAAAATTACCCCAAAACCCCCCAAAAATCCACCCAAAATCCTCCCAAATCTCAATGGGACCCCCCCAAAATCAGCATTTGGGGACCCCCATGGGGGAGTCCTCAAAATTTGGGGGACCCCAAAAAAAAACCCAAAAAAATCCCCAAAAACCCAAAAAAGCCCAAAAAAACCCCAAAAAATTAAAAAAAAACCCCAAAAAAACCGCAAAAAAATCCTCTAAAACCCCAAAAAAAGCCCAAAAATGCCCCAAAAAAATCCCCAAAACCCCCCAAAAAAACCCAAAAAATCCCAATTTTGGGCCCCTCCCCCCCTTTTTTTTTTGGCTTTGTTGAATAAAAAAGGAATTTTTGCACTTCATCCTCGTGGTCAAAAATTGGGAATTTTGGTGGAAATTGGGAATTTTGGAGTCTGGGAGGGACAAAAAATGGGAATTTTGGGGTCTGAGAGGGGAAAAAAATGGGAATTTTGGCAGAAATTGGGAATTTTGTCCAAAAATGGGAATTTTGGGGATTGGGAGGGTCAAAAATTGGGAATTTTGGGGTCTGTGTGGGAAATGGGAATTTTGGCAAAAATTGGGAATTTTGGAGTCTGGGAGGGCCAAAAAATGGGAATTTTTGGGTCTGGGAAGGTCAAAAATTGGGAATTTTGGCAGAAATTGGGAATTTTGGGGTCTGGGGGGGCAAAAATTGGGAATTTTGGCAAAAAGATGGAATTTGGGAGTTGGGAGGGGCAAATCTTGGGAATTTTGGTATCTTGGGGCAAAAATTGGGAATTTTGGCAGAAATTGGGAATATTGGAGTCTGGGAGGGGCAAAAATTGGGAATTTTGGAGTCTGGGGTGGGATGGGAATTTTGGCAAAAATTGGGAATTTTGGGGTCTGGGAGGGGCAAAAATTGGGAATTTTGGCAAAAATTTGGAATATTGGAGGTTGGGAGGGACAAAAATTGGGAATTTTGGGGTTTGGGAGGGTCAAAAATTGGGAATTTTGGGGTTTGGGAAGGTCAAAAATTGGGAATTTTGGCAAAAATTGGGAATATTGGAGGTTGGGAGGGTCAAAAAATGGGAATTTTTGGGTCTGGGAAGGTCAAAAATTGGGAATTTTGGCAGAAATTGGGAATTTTGGAGGTTGGGAGGGGCAAAAATTGGGAATTTTGGGGTCTGGGAAGGTCAAAAATGGGAATTTTGGCAGAAATTGGGAAATTTGGGGATTGGGAGGGTCAAAAATGGGAATTTTGGGGATTGGGAAGGTCAAAAATGGGAATTTTGGCAGAAATTGGGAATTTTGGGGCCTGGGAGGGTCAAAAAAAATGGGAATTTTGGGGTCTGAGATGGGAAAAAAATGGGAATTTTGGCAGAAATTGGGAATTTTGGGAATTGGGAGGGTCAAAAATTGGGGCGGGTTTGGGCGGGTTTGGGGCGGATTTTGGGGCGGGATTTTGGGCGGGTTTTGGGCGGGTTTTGGGCGAGTTTTGGTCCGGATTTTGGGCGGGTTTTGGGGCAGTTTTTGGGGCGGGTTTTGGGCTGGATTTTGGGGCGGGTTTAGGCTGGATTTTGGGTGGGTTTGGGGCTGGATTTTGGGCGGGTTTGGTCCGGATTTTGGGCGGGTTTTGGGCTGGATTTGGGGCGGGTTTTGGGGAGGGTTTGGTCCGGATTTTGGGCGGGTTTTGGGGCAATATTTGGGCGGATTTTGGGCGGGTTTTGGGCGGGTTTGGTCCGGATTTTGGGGCGGGATTTTGGGGCGGGTTTGGTCCGGATTTTGGGCGGGTTTGGTCCGGATTTTGGGGCGGGATTTTGGGGCGGGTTTGGTCCGGTTTTTGGGCTGGATTTTGGGCGGGTTTGGGCGGGTTTTGGGGAGGATTTTGGGCGGGTTTGGGGCGGGTTTGGGCTGGATTTTGGGCGGGTTTTGGGGAGGATTTTGGGCGGGTTTGGGGCGGGTTTGGGCTGGATTTTGGGCGGGTTTTGGGCTGGATTTTGGGCGGGTTTGGTCCGGATTTTGGGGCGGGTTTGGGGCGGGTTTTGGGCGGGTTTTGGTCCGGATTTTGGGGCGGGTTTTGGGCTGGATTTTGGGCGGGTTTGGTCCGGCTTTTGGGGCGGGTTTGGTCGGGATTTTGGGGCGGGTTTGGTCTGGATTTTGGTCGGGATTTGGGGCGGGTTTTGGTCCGGATTTTGGGGCGGGTTTGGGCGGGTTTGGGGTGGGTTTTGGGCTGGATTTGGGGCGGGGTTTTGGGCGGGTTTGGTTCGGATTTTGGGGCGGATTTTGGGTGGGTTTTGGGGCGGGTTAGGTCCGGAGTTTGGGTGGGTTTTGGGCGGGTTTTGGGGCGGGTTTTGGGGCGGGTTTTGGGGCGGGTTTTGGGCGGGTTTGGGCCGGATTTTGGGCGGGTTTTGGGTAGGTTTGGGCTGGATTTTGGGCGGGTTTGGGGCGGATTTTGGGGCGGGTTTGGTCCGGATTTGGGGCAGGTTTTGGGCTGGATTTTGGGGCGGGTTTTGGGGCAGGTTTTGGGGCGGGTTTGGGCGGGTTTGGGCTGGATTTTGGGTGGGTTTTGGGCTGGATTTGGGGCGGGTTTGGTCGGGATTTTGGGCTGGATTTGGCTGGGTTTTGGGCGGGTTTTGGGGCGGGTTTTGGGGCGGGTTTTGGTTCGGATTTTGGGTGGGTTTTGGTCCGGATTTTGGGCGGGTTTGGGCTGGATTTGGGGCGGGTTTTGGGGAGGGTTTGGTCCGGATTTTGGGCGGGTTTTGGGCTGGATTTGGGGCGGGTTTGGTCCGGATTTTGGGGCGGGTTTTGGAGCGGATTTTGGGGCGGGTTTGGTCCGGATTTTGGGCAGGTTTTGGGCTGGATTTTGGGGCGGGTTTGGTCCGGATTTTGGGGCGGGATTTTGGGCAGGTTTGGGCTGGATTTTGGGTGGGTTTTGGGGCGGGTTTTGGGCGAGTTTTGGGGCGGGTTTTGGGGCGGGTTTGGAGCCGAAACGAAACTGGACATTCCCAGGAAATCGCGGAGGAGATCCTGGAGCTGAGGAGATCCCAGAGCTGAGGAGATCCCAAAGCTGAGGAGATCCCAAAGCTGAGGAGATCCCAAAGCTGATCCTGGAGCTGAGGAGATCCCAGAGCTGAGGAGATCCCAAAAGTGATCCCAAAGCTGAGGAGATCCCGGAGCTGAGGAGATCCCAAAGCTGATCCCGGAGCTGAGGAGATCCCAGAACTGAGGAGATCTCGGAGCTGAGGAGATCCCAAAGCTGAGGAGATCCTGGAGCCGAGGAGATCCCGGAGCTGAGGAGATCCCAAAGCTGAGGAGATCCCAAAGCTGAGGAGATCCCAAAGCTGAGGAGATCCCAAAGTTGAGGAGATCCTGGAGCTGAGGAGATCCCAAAGGTGATCCCAAAGTTGAGGAGATCCCGGAGCTGAGGAGATCCCAGAGCTGAGGAGATCCCAAAGCTGAGGAGATCCCAAAGCTGAGGAGATCCCGGAGCTGATCCCGGAGCTGAGGAGATCCTGGAGCTGAGGAGATCCCAAAGCTGAGGAGATCCCGGAGCTGATCCCGGAGCTGAGGAGATCCTGGAGCTGAGGAGATCCCAGAACTGAGGAGATCCCAGAACTGAGGAGATCCCAAAGCTGAGGAGATCCCAAAGCTGAGGAGATCCCGGAGCTGAGGAGATCAAAGAGCTGAGGAGATCCCGGAGCTGAGGAGATCCCAAAGGTGATCCCAGAGCTGAGGAGATCCCAAAGCTGAGGAGATCCCAAAGCTGAAGAGATCCCAAAACTGAGGAGATCCCGGAGCTGAGGAGATCCCAAAGCTGAGGAGATCCTGGAGCTGAGGAGATCCCGGAGCTGATCCCAAAGCTGAGGAGATCCCAAAGCTGAGGAGATCCCGGAGCTGAGGAGATCCCAAAGCTGAGGAGATCCTGGAGCTGAGGAGATCCCGGAGCTGATCCCAAAGCTGAAGAGATCCCAAAACTGAGGAGATCCCAAAGCTGAGGAGATCCCGGAGCTGATCCCGGAGCTGATCCTGGAGGTGAGGAGATCCTGGAGCCGAGGAGATCCTGGAGCTGATCCCAAAGCTGAGGAGATCCCAGAACTGAGGAGATCCCAAAGGTGATCCCAAAGCTGAGGAGATCCCAAAGCTGAGGAGATCCCAGAGCTGAGGAGATCCCAGAGCTGAGGAGATCCCAAAGTTGAGGAGATCCCAAAGTTGAGGAGATCCCAGAACTGAGGACATCCCAGAACTGAGAAGATCCCACCCCTGAGTGGATCCCACCCCTGAGTGGATCCCGTGCCAGGATGGCAGAAGAGCAGATCCGGGAGCCTCTGGAGTTCCAGATCTCCAACCACACCCAGGTCACCCTGAAGTACCACAGGTGAGGATGGAGGGACACCAGAGGAACCCTCAGCGTGTACGGGGGCAGCTCCGGTGGGATCTTCACCCCGGGCTGGGATCATCTCCAGGGGTTGGGATCATCTCCAGGGGTTGGGATCATCTCCAGGGGTTGGGATCATCTCCAGGGGTTGGGATCATCTCCAGGGGTTGGGATCATCTCCATGTGTTGGGATCATCTCCATGGTTTGGGATCATCTCCAGTTCTTGTCCCATCTCCAGGGTTTGGGATCATCTCCATGGGTTGGGATCATCTCCAGGTGTTGGGATCATCTCCAGGATTTGGGATCATCTCCAGGGGTTGGGATCATCTCTGGGGTTTGGGACCATCTCCAGGGGTTGGGATCATCTCCAGGATTTGTGTTCAAGTCCAGTTCTTGTCCCTTCTCCAGGACTTGGGATCATCTCCAGTTCTTGTCCCATCTCCAGGAGTTGGGATCATCTCCATGGGTTGGGATCATCTCCAGGGGTTGGGATCATCTCCAGGGGTTGGGATCATCTCCATGGGTTGGGATCATCTCCAGGGGTTGGGATCATCTCCAGGGTTTGGGATCATCTCCATGGATTGGGATCATCTCCAGGGTTTGGGATCATCTCCAGGGTTTGGGATCATCTCCAGGGGTTGGATCATCTCCAGGGGTTTGGGATCATCTCCAGGGGTTGGGATCATTTCCATGGGTTGGGATCATCTCCAGGGGTTGGGATCATCTCCAGGGTTGGGATCATCTCCATGGGTTGGGATCATCTCCAGGGGTTTGGGATCATCTCCAGGGGCTGGGATCATCTCCATGGGTTGGGATCATCTCCAGGGGCTGAGATCATCTCCAGGGGTTGGGATCATCTCCACGGGTTGGGATCATCTCCAGCTTTGGGATCATCTCCAGGGTTTGGGATCATCTCCATGGGTTGGGATCATCTCCAGGGGTTGGGATCATCTCCATGGGTTGGGATCATCTCCAGGGGTTGGGATCATCTCCAGTTCTTGTCCCATCTCCATGGTTTGGGATCATCTCCATGGGTTGGGATCATCTCCAGATGTTGGGATCATCTCCAGGGGTTGGGATCATCTCCAGGGGTTGGGATCATCTCCTGGACTTGTCCCATCTCCAGGGTTTGGGATCATCTCCAAGGGTTGGGATCATCTCCAGGGGTTGGGTTCAAGTCCAGTTCTTGTCCCTTCTCCAGGACTTGGAATCATCTCCTGGACTTTTCCCATCTCCATGACTTGGGATCATCTCCAGTTCTTGTCCCATCTCCAGGGTTTGGGATCATCTCCAGGGTTTGGGGATCATTTCCATGGGTTGGGATCATCTCCCACCCCACCTTTTCCCACCCCACAGGACCGAGGACGACCGGAGCTGCTCCCACCTCCTCCCAGAGCTCCTCAGCGGTTCCTCGGACTCGTTCCACGTCTTCAGCAGCTCCAACGCCCTCGGCCGGGGTTGGCTGGTGACCTACGAGGCCGCGTCCTTCACCGTGGCCGTCTTCTTCTTCCTGCGCTCCAACTCCAGAGCGCTGCACCTGGAGCTCTCCACGGACAAGGTCCACCTGGGCGACTTTCAGGAGACCTTTGACCGCCTCACGTTGCAGCAGGACCCTCCCGACCCCTCGGCCACCGCCGTGGCCCGCGCCGAGTTCTCCGGTGATGGTCACGTCCGGCTGGGCGCCGGCGCCTACGCCGTGCTGGCCACCGCGTCCCACCAGGCCCGGCCCCTCCTCAGGGTGGAGGTGGAGGAACGATCGTTCCCGTTGGAGTTTCTGGGGTCCTCTGGGCCACCACGGCGATCTCCAAAATGCTGCAGGTACTGCCAGAACCCCAAAAACAACTCTGGAACCCCGTAGGAACATCTAGAACCCTGTAGGAACATCCAGAACCCCAAAAACTCCTCTGGAACCCTGTAGGAACTTCTAGAACCCTGTAGGAACTTCTAGAACCCTTTAGGAGCCTCCAGAACACCATAAGCCCTGCCAGAACCCCAAAAACTCCTCTGGAACCCCGTAGGAACCTCCAGAAGCCCAAAAACTCCTCTGGAACCCTGTAGGAACCTCCAGAACCCCATAAGCCCTGACAGAACCCCAAAAAACTCCTCTGAAACCCTGTAGGAACCTCTAGAACCCTGTAGGCACCTCCAGAAACCCACAAGAACCTCCAGAACCCCACAAGAACTTCCAGAACCCCAAAAGCTCCTCCAGAACCCCAAAAGCTCCTCCAGAACCCCTCAGGAACCTCCAGAACCCCAAAAGCACCTCCAGAACCCCACATGGACCTCCAGAAGCCCACAAGTACCTCCAGAACCCCAAAAGCTCCTCCAGAAACCCACAAGAACCTCCAGAACCCCACAAGAACTTCCAGAACCCCAAAAGCACCTCCAGAACCCCACATGGACCTCCAGAAGCCCACAAGTACCTCCAGAACCCCAAAAGCTCCTCCTGAACCCCACAAGAACCTCCAGAACCCCAAAAGCTCCTCCAGAATCCCAAAAGCTCCTCCAGAACCCCACAAGGACCTCCAGAACCCCAAAAGCTCCTCCAGAACCCCAAAAGCTCCTCCAGAACCCCAAAAGCTCCTCCAGAACCCCACAAGGACCTCCAGAACTCCACAAGTACCTCCAGAACCCCACAAGGACCTCCAGAACCCCACAGAACCTCCAGAACCCCAAAAGCTCCTCCAGAACCCCACAAGAACCTCCAGAACCCCAAAAGCTCCTCCAGAACCACAAAAGCTCCTCCAGAACCCCAAAAGCTCCTCCAGAACCCCACAAGAACCTCCAGAACCCCACAAGAACCTCCAGAACCCCACAAGGACCTCCAGAACCCCAAAAGCTCCTCCAGAACCCCAAAAGCACCTCCAGAACCCCAAAAGCTCCTCCAGAACCGCACAAGAACCTCCAGAACCCCAAAAGCCCCTCAGAACCTTCAGCAGAACCTCCAGAACCCCACAAGGATCTCCAAAACCCCAAAAGCTCCTCCAGAACCCCAAAAGCTCCTCCAGAACCTCACAAGAACCTCCAGAACCCCAAAAGCTCCTCCAGAAGCCCACAAGAACCTCCAGAACCCCAAAAGCTCCTCCAGAACCCCACAAGGACCTCCAGAACCCCCAAAAGCTCCTCCAGAACCGCACAAGAACCTCCAGAACCCCCAAAGCTCCTCCAGAACCCCACAAGAACCTCCAGAACCCCCAAAGCTCCTCCAGAACCCCACAAGAACCTCCAGAACCCCACAAGAACCTCAAGAACTCCACAAGTACCTCCAGAACCCCAAAAGCTCCTCCAGAACCCCACAAGGACCTCCAGAACCCCACAAGAACTTCCAGAACCCCAAAAGCTCCTCCAGAACCCCACAAGAACTTCCAGAACCCCACAAGAACCTCCATAACCCCCAAACCCCTCAGAACCTTCAGCAGAACCTCGTGGGCACCAGGAGAACCTCAGGGGAACCATCGGAACCTTCTGGACCTCCCTGGACCCTCAGAGACCCCCTCCAAGGTTGGGGGGTCCCACCCCGAAATCTCCATTCCCTGTTTTTGATTGGCTCAATAAAAGGAGAATTTTTCCTATTTGGGTCCCAGAGTTAAAAATTGAAGATTTGGGATTTTGGGGGAATTTTGGGGGAATTTGGGGGAATTTGGGGGAATTTGGGGGAATTTTTGGGGGGATTTGGGAGAATTTGGGGGGGATTTGGGGGAATTTGGGGAATTTGGGGGGATTTGGGGGAATTTGGGGGAGATTTGGGGGAATTTGGGGGGGATTTGGGGGGATTGGGGGGATTTTGGGGGAATTTGGGGGGATTTGGGAGGATTTGGGGGAATTTGGGGGGAATTTGGGGGAATTTGGGGGAATTTGGGGGGGATTTGGGGGAATTTGGGGAGAATTTGGGGGGAATTTGAGGGGGGATTTTGGGGGGATTTGGGGGGGATTTGGGGGGATTTTTGGGGGGGATTTGGGGGAATTTGGGGGGGATTTGGGGGAATTTGGGAGGATTTGGGGGAATTGGGGAGGGATTTTGGGGGGGATTTGGGGGAATTTGAGGGGGGATTTGGGGGAATTTGGGGGAATTTTTGGGGGATTTTGGGGGGGATTTGGGGGAATTTTTGGGGGATTTGGGGGAATTTGGGGGAACTTGGGAGGGAATTTGGGGGGGATTTGGGGGAATTTTTGGGGGATTTGGGGGAATTTGGGGGGAATTTGGGGGAATATGGGAGGGATTTTGGGGGGGATTTGAGGAGAATTTGGGGGAATTTTTTGGGAATTTGGGGGGGATTTGGGGGAATTTGGGGGAATTTTTGGGGGATTTGGGGGAATTTGGGGGGGGATTTGGGGGAATTTGGGGGGGATTTGGGGGGATTTGGGGGGGATTTGGGGGGAATTTGAGGGGGGATTTGGGGGGAATTTTTGGGGGATTTGGGGGAATTTGGGGGGATTTGGGGGGGATTTGGGGGGGATTTGGGGGAATTTGAGGGGGGATTTGGGGGATTTTGAGGAGGATTTGGGGGAATTTTTGGGGGATTTGGGGGGGATTTGGGAGAATTTCGGGGGGATTTGGGGGATTTGGGGGGAATTTGGAAGGATTTGGGGGAATTTTTGGGGGGATTTGGGAGAATTTGGGGGAATTTGGGGGAATTTGGGGGGGATTTGGGGGAATTTGAGGGGGGATTTGGGGGAATTTTTGGGAATTTGAGGAGAATTTGGGGGAATTTTTGGGGGGATTTGGGAGGGGATTTTGGGGGGGATTTGGGGGAATTTGGGGGAATTTGGGGGGGATTTGGGCAAATTTGGGGGGGATTTGGGGGAATTTTTGGGGGATTTGGGGGGAATTTGGGAGGAATTTGGGGGAATTTGGGGAGAATTTGGGGGATATTTGGGGGGGATTTGGGGGAATTTGGGGGAATTTGGGGGAATTTGGGGGGGATTTGGGGGAATTTGGGGGGAATTTGGGGGGATTTGGGGGAATTTTGGGGGGATTTGGGGGAATTTGGGGGAATTTGGGGGGAATTTGGGGGAATTTGGGGGAATTTGGGGGGGATTTGGGGGAATTTGAGGGGGGATTTGGGGGAATTTGAGGGGGGATTTGGGGGAATTTTTGGGGGGATTTGGGGGAGATTTGGGGTTTTGGGGGATATTTGGGATTTGGGGGGATTTTGGGGGAATTTGGGGGGGATTTGGGGGAATTTGAGGAGGATTTGGGGGAATTTGGGGGGATTTGGGAGGAATTTGGGAGGATTTGGGGGGGATTTGGGGGAATTTCAGGGGTATTTGGGGGAATTTGGGGGATTTGGGGGAATTTTTGGGGGATTTGGGGGAATTTTTGGGGGATTTGGGGGAATTTGGGGGGGATTTGGGGTAATTTGGGGGGAAATTTGGGGGAATTTGGGGGAATTTGGGGGGATTTGGGGGAATTTTTGGGGGATTTGGGGGAATTTGGGAGGGATTTGGGGGAATTTCGGGGGTATTTGGGGGGAATTTGAGGGGGGATTTGGGGGAATTTGGGGGAATTTGGGGGGGATTTGGGGTAATTTTTGGGGGGATTTGGGGGGGATTTGGGGGAATTTGGGGGAATTTGGGGGGGGATTTGGGGGAATTTTTGGGGGGATTTGGGGGGGATTTGAGGGGGATTTGGGGGAATTTGGGGGAATTTGGGGGGATTTGGGGGGGATTTGGGGGGATTTGGGGGGGATTTGGGGGGATTTGGGGGGGAATTTGGGGGGGATTTGGGGGGAATTTGGGGGGAATTTGGGGGGAATTTGGGGGGAATTTGGGGGAATTTGAGGGGGGATTTGGGGGAATTTGGGGGGGGAATTTGAGGGGGAATTTGGGGGAATTTGGGGGGGATTTGGGGGAATTTGGGAGGGATTTTGGGGGGGATTTGGGGGGGGGATTTGGGGGGATTTGGGGGGATTTTGGGGGAATTTGGGGGGGATTTGGGGGGAATTTGTGGGGGGATTTGGGGGAATTTGGGGGAATTTGGGGGGGATTTGGGGGAATTTTTGGGGGGGATTTGGGGGAATTTGAGGGGGAATTTGGGGGGGGATTTGGGGGAAATTTGTGGGGGGATTTGGGGGAATTTGGGGGGGATTTGGGGGGGATTTGGGGGAATTTGGGAGGATTTGGGGGAAGAAAAGATTGGAGAGGGGATGGGATTTCCTTCCCTCTTCCTCTCACATTTCCCTCCTTTTTTCCCCTCACATTTCGCACCATTTTCCCCTCACATTTTCTGTCCCTTTTTTCCCCTTTTTCTGCCCTTTTCCTCTCACATTTCCTGGGTTTTTTTCATATTTTTTTCCCTTTTCCCCCTCACATTTCCCGCCCTTTTCTCCCCTCACATTTCGCACCATTTTCCCCTCACATTTTCTGCCCCTTTTTCCCCCTTTTTCTGCCCTTTTCCTCTCAAATTTCCTATTTTTTTTCCCCTCATGTTTTCTTCCTTTTTTCCCTTTTCCTTCCCTTTTCTCCCCTCACATTTCCCTCCATTTTCCCCTCACATTTCTCATGACTTTTCCCCTCACATTTTCTGCCCCTTTTTTTCCCCTTTTTCTGCCCTTTTCCTCTCAAATTTCCTATTTTTTTTTCCCTCATGTTTTCTTCCTTTTTTCCCTTTTCCTTCCCTTTTCTCCCCTCACGTTTCCCGCCCTTTTCTCCCCTCAGTTTCCCTCCATTTCCCTTCAAATTTCTCATGACTTTTCCCCTCACATTTTCTGCCCTTTTTCTTCCATTTTCTGCTCTTTCCCTCTCACATTTCCTGGATTTTTTTCCTCATGTTTTCTTCTTTTTTTCCCCTTTTCCTTCCCTTTTCTCCCCTCACATTTCCCTCCATTTTCCCCTCACATTTCCCAATGCTTTTCCCCCTCACATTTTCTGCCCTTTTTCTTCCATTTTCTGCCCTTTCCCTCTCACATTTCCTGGCTTTTTTTCCCTCATGTTTTCTTCTTTTTTTCCCTTTTCCTTCCCTTTTCCCCTCACGTTTCCCACCATTTTCTCCCCTCACGTTTCCCGCCATTTTCTCCCCTCACATTTCCCTCCCTTTCCCCCTCACATTTTCCGCCCTTTTTCCTCTCACACTTCCTGCCTTTTTCCCTCTCTTTTCCCCCTCAGTCTCCCCACACTCACATTTTTTCCCCATTTTCTCCTCTTTTCCCCATCCCTCCCCTTTTCCCCTCAAATTTCTTACCCTTTCCCCCCTCATGTTGCCCATCATTTTCCCCCTCACACTTCCCACACTCTTCCCTCGCTTTCGCCCTCCTCACGCCCCATCACAGACACTCAGCAGCTCATTAAGAAGCAGAAATATCTCTTTAATGACATTTTCATCGTCAAATTAAGGCCTCAGCGGTGTCCCCCTCCCCAAGACCCCCTTACAATCCCAATTTCCCTCCAGGCACTTGATCCCAGACCCCCAAAATCACCAGATCCTGCCCCAAAGAGGATCCAGAACCCATTTAGGCACCCGATCCCCCCCTGGTGGGGACCCCAGACCCCTGTCAGGGGCTGATCCAACCCCACAGAGGAACCAGGACCCCCATTGGGGTCCCGTTATCTCCCCCGAGGGGACCCTGACCCTGATAAGGGCCAGAACTGCCCCAAAAAAGATCCAGGGCTCCCATGAGGGGGCTGATCTCACCCCACAGGGAGACCCCAGACCCCCATGAGCATCCCAATCCCACCTGGGGTGACCCCCAGACCACCATTAGGGGCTCAGTCCTGCCCTATAGAGGGTCCAGGGCTCCCATTAGGAACCTGATCCCACCCTGGGGTGACCCCAGACCCTCAGAGAGGCTGGATCCCACCCTGGGGTGACCCCCAGACCCCAATCAGGATCCCAGTATCCCCCCCAGATCCCTCTTAGGACCCCAAACCTCCCCCAAGAAGGATCCTTTGGGAGCCTGATCCCACCCCAGGAGAGGACCCCAGACCCCCAGAGAGGCCGGATCCCACCCTGGGGTGACCCCCAGACCCTCAGAGAGGCCGGATCCCACCCAGGGGTGACCCCCAGACCACCATTAGGGGCTCAGTCCTGCCCTATAGATGGTCCAGGGCTCCCATTAGGAACCTGATCCCACCCTGGGGTGACCCCAGACCACCAGAGAGGCCTGATCCCACCCTGGGGTGACCCCAGACCCCCATGAGCATCCCGATCCCACCCTGGGGTGACCCCCAGACCACCATGAGCATCCCAATCCCACCCCGGGGTGACCCCCAGACCCCCATGAGCATCCCAATCCCACCCCAGGGTGACCCCCAGACCACCATTAGGGGCTCAGTCCTGCCCTATAGAGGGTCCAGGGCTCCCATTAGGAACCTGATCCCACCCTGGGGTGACCCCCAGACCCTCAGAGGGGCCAGATCCCACCCTGGGGTGACCCTCAGACCCTCAGAGGGGCCAGATCCCACCCTGGGGTGACCCTCAGAGAGGCCGGATCCCACCCTGAGGTGACCCCCAGACCCTCAGAGAGGCCGGATCCCACCCTGGGGTGACCCCCAGACCACCATTAGGGGTTCAGTCCTGCCCTATAGATGGTCCAGGGCTCCCATTAGGAACCTGATCCCACCCTGGGGTGACCCCAGACCCCCATGAGCATCCCAATCCCATCCTGGGGTGACCCCCAGACCCCCATGAGCATCCCAATCCCACCCCGGGGTGACCCCAGACCCCCATGAGCATCCCAATCCCACCCCGGGGTGACCCCCAGACCACCATTAGGGCTCAGTCCTGCCCTATAGAGGGTCCAGGGCTCCCATTAGGAGCCTGATCCCACCCTGGGGTGACCCCCAGACCCCAATCCCCACCCAGGTCCCTCTTAGGACCCCAAACCTCCCCCACAGACGGATCCTTTGGGAGCCTGATCCCACCCCATCAATCAACCCAGACCCCCACACAGGCCCTGATCCCAACCTGTGGGAGACCCCAGACCCCCATTACGGTTCTGACACCCCCCAATATCCCCCCCTTACACCCCCTGGAGACCCCCCTCAAGCCCTCAACAGCACCAACCTCCCCGTCTGCCCCAAATCCACCCCGAACGCCACCAAGTTGAGCCCGCTGAGCACGGCCACCAGCACCCTCCTGTCCCAGGCGCAGGTGGCGGGGCAGCCGTAGGGTCTCCGCGCCTGGCCCCCCATGTCCTCCGAGAAGCTGTAGAGCGCCCACAGCACCGTGGCCGCCCCATAGGCCACCACCCCCAGCCCCGCGTAGACCCCCAACCCCCAGCGCATCCCCTCGGGGTCCCGCATCCAGCCGCACCACCCCCAGCCCAGCAGGCACCCCCCGACCAGCAGCACGCCCAGCACGAAGGACACGCAGAAGATGCCCAGGCACCAACGCAAGGCCGCCGGCCCCGACGCCGCGCCCAGCTCGGCCGACAGCCCGAGGAGGAGGAGGGCGAGGAAGGCCTCGACCACCTTCAGCAGCCCGGACGGCGTCGCCAGGTACGGGGCGGCCTCGCCGGGTCGCGCCCGGTCGCGGGTGACCTCGGCGGCGTAGGCCAGCGTGGCCACGGCCGAGGCGGCGGTGGCGGTGGCGCGGAGGGCGCGGGGGCGACCTTGGCCGCCCTCGTGTCCCCGGAGGTGGCCCAGCGGCCACAGGACGGTGGCGGTGGCGCACGCCATGGCGGCGGCGGCGGCCAGCGCCAGCGGCAGGTCGCGGCGGGGCGGCGGGCGGCGGAAGGCGTCGTGGAGGAGGAGGAGGAGGGTGAAGACGAAGGACAAGGCCCAGGCAGACAAGCAGCCGTCGCCCTCGCCCGCCAGCCAGTAGCCGGGGGCTGCGGCCAGCGCCAGCGCCAGGAGGGCACTGAGGGCCTGGACGCAGCGCAGGAGGGACGGGGGGCGGCACGGAGCGGGCATCCCGGGGCTGCGGAGAGAGGGGTCAGGGATATTGGGGGGTTTCAGGGGGTTTTGGGGGGGTTTGAGTATTGGGGTGCTGGGTATTCGGGGTATTGGGGGGGTTTTGGGGTGGGTATTGGGCGGCATTTGGGAATTGGGGTGCTGGGTGGGTATTGGAGTATTAGGGTTTTGGGTATTGGGTATTTGGGTTTTGGGGTGCTGGGTGGGTATTGGGGGGTTTTGGGGTGTGTATTGGGGGGTATTTGGGTTTTGGGGTATTGGGTATTTGGGCATTGGGGGGCGGTTTGGGGTGGGTATTGGGGGGTTTTGGGTATTGGGGTTTTGGGTATTGGGTATTTGGGTTTTGGGTATTTGGGCATTGGGGGGGGTTTTGGGGTGGGTATTGGGCGGTATTTGAGTATTGGGATATTGTTTATTGGGGTATTGGGTATTTGGGCATTGGGGGGGTTTTGGGTATTGGGGTATTGGGTATTTGGGTATTGGGGGGTTTTAGGTATTGGGTTATTGGGTATTTGGGTATTGGGGGGGTTTGGGGTGGGTATTGGGGGGTGTTTGGGTATTGGGGTATTGGGTATTTGGGAATTGGGGGGGTTTTGGGGTGGGTATTGGGAGGTATTTGGGTATTTGGGTATTGGGTATTGGGGTATTGGGTATTTGGGTATTGGGGTTTTGGGTATTGGGTATTTGGGTATTGGGGTATTGGGTATTTGGGTATTGGGGTATTGGGTATTTGGGTTTTGGGGTGCAGGGTGGGTATTGGGAGGATTTGGGGTGGGTATTGGGGGGTATTTCGGTATTGGGGTGCTGGGTGGGTATTGGGGTATTGGGGTATTGGGTATTTGGGTATTGGGGTGCTGGGTGGGTATTGGGGTATTGGGTATTGGGGTATTGTGGGGATTTTGGGGTGGGTATTGGGGGTTTTTGGGTTTTGGGGTGCTGGGTGGGTATTGGGGGGTTTTGGGGTGCTGGGTGGGTATTGGGGGATATGGGGGGTTGGGGGTACTGAGGCTGGGGGGTAGCAGGGATAGTGGGGGTTAATGGGGTTGGGGGGTAAATTTTAAAATTATTTTTTGTTGGTTTTTTTTTTCTTTTTTTTTTTTTTGGGTAATTTACTTTTTAATGGGGTCCGGGTGTGAATTTTAAACTATTTTTGGTTCGTTTACTTTTTGTAATTTATTTTTTAACGGGGTTTGGGGGTGAATTTTAAAATATTCTTTCGTTTAGTAATTTACTTTTTAATGGGTCGGGGAGTGAATTTTAAATTTTTTTTTTTTTTTTGTAATTTATTTTTAATGGGTTTGGGGGTAAATTTTTAAGGGGTGAAGGACCCTGCACTGGGGAGATCCCGGGGGTCGCGGGGGTGGGGGCGGTCAGGGCTGTGCCCATAAAAGGTCTCGGAGAATTCTCCTTCCTCCCCCCCCCGCCTCATCCTGGGGTCGCCCCGCCCCAGCCGGGCGCTGGCTGCATCCTGTGGGTGATGGGCGGGGGTCCCGAGGGGCCGGGGAGACCCCCGAGGGGCGGAGGAGACCCCCGAGGGGAGGAGGAGACCCCCGAGGGGAGGAGGAGACCCCCGAGGGGCAGAGGAGACCCCCGAGGGGCAGAGGAGACCCCTGAGGGGCAGAAGAGACCCCCGAGGGGCAGAGGAGACCCCAAAGTTCCGGGGGAGACCCCCGAGAGGTGGAGGAGACCCCCGAGGGGAGGAGGAGACCCCAAAGTTCCGGGGGAGACCCCCGAGAGGTGGAGGAGACCCCCGAGGGGTCGAGGAGACCCCAAAGTTCCGGGGGAGACCCCCGAGGGGTGGAGGAGACCCCCGAGGGGCCGGGGAGACCCCCGAGGGGCGGAGGAGACCCCCGGAGGGCAGAGGAGACCCCCGAGGGATAGAGACCCCAAAGTTCCGGGGGAGACCCCCGAGGGGAGGAGGAGACCCCCGAGGGGCGGGGGAGACCCCCGAGGGGCAGAGGAGACACCAAAGTTCCGGGGGAGACCCCCGAGGGGTCGAGGAGACCCCCGAGGGGCGGAGGAGACCCCAAAGTTCCGGGGGAGACCCCCGAGGGGTCGAGGAGACCCCCGAGGGGCGGAGGAGACCCCAAAGTTCCGGGGGAGACCCCCGAGGGGAGGAGGAGACCCCAAAGTTCCGGGGGAGACCCCCGAGTGGCGGGGGAGACCCCAAAGTTCCGGGGGAGACCCCCGAGGGTCCGGGGCACTCACCCGAGTGGGTTTTGGCTGTTCCGGAGGACTCTGGGGGTGTTCGGTTCGGGTCCTTACGGACGGGACGGTCCCGGTTCGGTTCCCTCAGGCGGGTTCGGGTTCCCTCAGGCGGGTTCGGGTTCCCTCAGGCGGGTTCGGGTTCCCTCAGGCGGGTTCGGTTCCCTCAGGCGGGTTCGGGTCCCTCAGGCGGGTTCGGGTCCCTCCGGGAGTGTTCGGGTCCCCCTTCGAATCCAAGTTCGGCTGTTTCCGGAGCGGTTCGGCGCCTCCCGATTCGGCTCCCTCAGGCGGGTTCAGCTCCCTCAGGCGGGTTCGGGACCGTTAGATCTCTCCGGAGCGGGTTCGGGACGGTTCGGTCTCTCAGGAACGGTTCGGCTCTTCCCGGTTCGGCTCCCTCAGGCGGGTTCGGGACAGTTCGGTCTCTCCTCCCGGTTCAGCTCCCTCAGGCGGGTTCGAGTTCCCTCAGGCGAGTTCGGGTTCCCTCAGGCGGGTTCGGGTTCCCTCAGGCGGGTTCGGGACCGTTCGGTCTGTCCGGAACGGTTGTGCTCCTCCCGGTTCAGTTCCCTCAGGCGGGTTCGGGACCGTTCGGTCTGTCCGGAGCGGTTGGGCTCCTCCCGGTTGGGCTCCCTCAGGCGAGTTCGGGACCGTTCGGTCTGTCCGGAGCGGTTGGACTCCTCCCGGTTCGGCTCCTCTCGGTTGGGCTCCCTCAGGCGGGTTCGAGTTCCCTCAGGCGGGTCCGAGTCCCCTCAGGCAGGTTCGGGACCCTCCGAACAGCTTCGGGTGCACGTTCGGGCCCCCCCGGTGGGGTTCGGGTCCCTCCGGGAGTGTTCGGGTCCCGCTTCGAGTCCAAGTTCGGCTCTTTCCGGAGCGGTTCGGCCCCTCCCGGTTCGGTCCCCTCGGGCCGGTTCGGCTCTTTCCGGAGCGGTTCGGCCCCTCCCGGTTCGGCTCTTTCCGGAGCGGTTCGGCCCCTCCCGGTTCGGGCCCTTCGGGCGCGTTCGGGTCTCTCCGCCGGGCGGTGCCCAGCGGGGCGTGGCCAGCGGGGAGTGACGTCAGGGGGTCCCGGAATGACGTCACAGCATCCCCACGAACTGGGGGGGGGGGTCCCCAGGGTGGGGGAGGGGCACCCACGTGTGGGTGGGGGAGGGGAGGGGGTGACACGAGGGACAAAGGGCGGCGCCCCCGCCCCTCCCCCCGCTCGCTTTTGGGCCGTTTTGGGCTGTTTTGGGAAGTTTTGGGCCGTTACTGGGGGAACGCGACCGCGGCCGCCCTAAATATTGCCGTGGTTGCCATGGGAACGGGGTGGGGGGGGCGGGAGCGGGGTGGGGGAGGGGCTCAGGGCGCGGGGGGGGCGCGGGGACCCCCCAAATTCAGCGGGGGGGGGATGGGGAGGGGTCCCTCGCGGCTCAGCACCTGTGGGAGGAGGGGGCTCAGGGGGGCACCCATGGAACCGGGACCCCCACCCATAGGGCTGGGACCCCCACCCATAGGGCTGGGACCCCACCCATGGCACCGGGACCCCCACCCATAGGGCTGAGACCCGCACCCATAGGGCTGGAACCCCACCCATGGCACCGGGACCCCCACCCATGGCACAGGGACCCCCACCCATAGGGCTGGAACCCCACCCATGGCACCGGGACCCCACCCATGGCACCGGGACCCCCACCCATAGGGCTGAGACCCCCACCCATAGGGCTGGGACCCCCACCCATGGCACCGGGACCCCCACCCATAGGGCTGGGACCCCCACATATGGCACCGGGACCCCCACCCATAGGGCTGGGACCCCCACCCATAGCACCGGGACCCCCACCCATGCCACCGGGACCCCCACCCATAGGGCTGGGACACCCACCCATAGGGCTGGGACCCCCACCCATAGGGCTGGGACCCCACCCATAGGGCTGAGACCCCCACCCATAGGGCTGGAACCCCACCCATGGCACCAGGACCCCCACCCATAGGGCTGAGACCCCCACCCATAGGGCTGGAACCCCACCCATGGCACCGGGACCCCCACCCATAGGGCTGGGACCCCCCCCATGGCACCGGGACCCCCACCCATAGGGCCGGGACCCCCCCCATGGCACCGGGACCCCCACCCATAGGGCCGGGACCCCCACCCATGGCACCGGGACCCCCACCCATAGGGCTGAGACCCCACCCATGGCACCGGGACCCCCACCCATGGCACCGGGACCCCCACCCATGGGTGCCAGTGCCCCCCACCTCTTTCAGGACCCCCACCCATGTTCCAGGACCCCCACCCAAGGGTGCCAGCCCCCCCCCGTGCCCCCCACCTCTCTCAGGACCCCCACCCAAGGGTGCCAGGACCCCCACCCATGTCCCAGGACCCCCACCCATGGGTGCCAGCCCCCCCTCCCTGTGCCCCCCACCTCTCTCAGGACCCCCCACGGGTGCCAGGACCCCCACCCATGTCCCAGGACCCCCACCCATGGGTGCCAGTGCCCCCACCTCTCTCAGGACCCCCACCCATGGGTGCCAGTGCCCCCACCTCTCTCAGGACCCCCACCCATGGGTGCCAGGACCCCCACCTCTCTCAGGACCCCCACCCATGGGTGCCAGGACCCCCACCTCTCTCAGGACCCCCACCCATGGGTGCCAGTGCCCCCCACCTCTCTCAGGACCCCCACCCATGGGTGCCAGGACCCCCACCTCTCTCAGGACCCCCACCCATGGGTGCCAGTGCCCCCCACCTCTCTCAGGACCCCCACCCATGGGTGCCAGTGCCCCCCACCTCTCTCAGGACCCCCACCCAAGGGTGCCAGTGCCCCCCACCTCTCTCAGGACCCCCACCCATGGGTGCCAGGACCCCCACCCATGGGTGCCAGCCCCCCCCGTGCCCCCCACCTCTCTCAGGACCCCCACCCAAGGGTGCCAGGCCCCCCACCCATAAATCTGGGACCCTCACCCACATCCCAGGACCCCCACCCATGTCCCAGGACCCCCCCCCATGCCCGCCACCTCTCTCAGGCCCCCCCCACGGGTGCCAGGACCCCCACCCAAGGGTGCCAGCCCCCCCCCGTGCCCTCCACCTCTCTCAGGACCCCCACCCATGTCCCAGGACCCCCACCCATGGGTGCCAGTGCCCCCCACCTCTCTCAGGACCCCCACCTCTCTCAGGACCCCCACCCATGGGTGCCAGTGCCCCCACCTCTCTCAGGACCCTCTCCCGCAGCTCGTGGGGGCTCAGGGGTCTCTCCTCTTCCTCCTCCTCCTCCTCCCTGGGGGGTGGGGGAGGGGCTGTGGGGGCACCCTTGGGTGCTGCTGTCACCCCTGGGGGGGTGGGGAGCCCCCCCTCACTGCCAGGGTGGGGTTGGGGGTCCCGGGGGGCTCACCTGGGGCTGGGGGGGCGCGGGGGGGGGGGGCGGCTGCGGAGGGGCTCCGGCCCTGCCGGGACCTGGGGGGGACCCCGAAATTGGGAGGGGGCCCAAAAATTGGGGGGGGACCCCAAATTCTCCCCAATTAACCCCAAATTTCCCTCAATTAACCCCAAATTTCCCTCAATGAACCCCCAAACTTCCCTCAATGAACCCCCAAATTTCCCTCAATGAACCCCCAAATTCTCCCCAATTAACCCCAAATTTCCCTCAGTGAACCCCCAAATTTCCCCCAGTGAACCCCCAAATTCTCCCTCAATGAACCCCCAAATTCTCCCCAATTAACCCCAAATTTCCCTCAATGAACCCCCAAACTTCCCTCAATGAACCCCCAAATTCTCCCTCAATGAACCCCCAAATTCTCCCCAATTAACCCCAAATTTCCCCCAATGAACCCCAAATTCTCCCCCAATTAACCCCAAATTTCACCCAGTGAACCCCAAATTCTCCCCCAATTAACCCCAAATTTCACCCAATGAACCCCCAAATTTTCCCCCAATTTACCCCCAAATTTCCCTCAATGAACCCCCAAATTTCCCTCAATTAACCCCAAATTTCCCTCAATGAACCCCCAAATTTCCCTCAACCCCCAAATTTCCCTCAACCCCCAAATTTCCCTCAATGAACCCCCAAATTCTCCCCTAATTAACCCCAAATTCTCCCCAATTAACCCCAAATTTCCCTCAATGAACCCCCAAATTTTACCCAATTAACCCCAAATTTCACCCAGTGAACCCCCAAATTCTCCCCAATGAACCCCCAAATTCTCCCCAATTAACCCCAAATTCTCCCCCAATTAACCCCAAATTTCCCTCAATTAACCCCAAATTTCACGCAGTGAACCCCCAAATTTCCCTCAATTAACCCCAAAATTTCACCCAATTTACCCCAAATTTCCCCCAATGAACCCCAAATTTCCCTCAATGAACCCCCAAATTCTCCCCCAATTTTCCCCAAATTTCCCTCAATTAACCCCAAATTCTCCCCAATTAACTCCAAATTTCCCCCAATTAACCCCAAATTTCACCCAATGAACCCCCAAATTCTCCCCAATGAACCCCCAAATTTCCCCCAGTGAACCCCAAATTCTCCCTCAATGAACCCCCAAATTTCACCCAGTGAACCCCCAAATTCTCCCCCAATTAACCCCAAATTCTCCCCAATTAACCCCAAATTTCACCCAATGAACCCCCAAATTTCACTCAATTAACCCCAAATTTTCCTCAATGATCCCCCAAATTTTCCCCAATTACTCCCAAATTTCAGCCAATGAACCCCCAAATTTCCCCCCAATTAACCCCAAATTTCCCTCAATGAACCCCCAAATTCTCCCCCAGTGAACCCCAAATTTTCCCCAATTATCCCCCAAATTCTCCCCATAAAACCCAAAATTTTCAGCAATGTACCCCCAAATTCTCCCCCAATAACCCCAAATTTCACCCAATGAACCCCCAAATTCTCCCCAATTAACCCCAAATTTCACCCCCAATTAACCCCAAATTTCACTCAATGAACCCCCAAATTTCACCCAGTGAACCCCCAAATTCTCCCCAATTAACCCCCAAATTTCACTCAATTAACTCCCAAATTCTCCCCAATTAACCCCAAATTTCCCTCAATGAACCCCCAAATTTCACCCAGTGAACCCCAAATTTTGCCCAATTAACCCCAAATTCTCCCCCAATTAACCCCAAATTTTCTCAATGAACCCCCAAATTTCCCTCAATGAACCCCCAAATTCTCCCCAATTTTCCCCAAATTTGCCTCAATGAACCCCCAAATTCTCCCCCAATTAACCCCCAAATTTCCCTCAATGAACCCCCAAATTTCCCCAATTATCCCCCAAATTCTCCCCATAAAGCCCCAAATTTTCCTCAATGAACCCCCAAATTTCATTCAATTAACCCCCAAACTTCCCTCAAAGATCCCCCAAATTCTCCCCCAATTAACCCCAAATTTCCCTCAATGAACCCCCAAATTTTGCCCAATTAACCCCAAATTTCCCTCAATTAACCCCAAATTCTCTCCCAATGAACCCCAAATTTCCCTCAATGAACCCCCAAATTCTCCCCCAATGAACCCCAAATTTCCCCCAATTAACCCCCAAATTTCCCTCAATTAACCCCAAATTTCCCCCCAATTAACCCCAAATTCTCCCCAATGATCCCCCAAATTCTCCCTCAGTGAACCCCCAAATTTCATCCCCAGTGAACCCCCAAATTTCCCTCAATGAACCCCCAAATTTCACCCAGTGAACCCCCAAATTTCACTCAATGAACCCCCAAATTCTCCCCCAATTAACCCCAAATTTCCCTCAATGATCCCCCAAATTCTCCCCAATGAACCCCCAAATTCTCCCCAATTAACCCCAAATTCTCCCTCAATGATCCCCAAATTCTCCCCCAATTAACCCCAAATTTCACCCAGTGAACCCCCAAATTCTCCCCAATTAACCCCAAATTTCCCTCAATGAACCCCCAAATTTCACTCAATGAACCCCCAAATTCTCCCCCAATTAACCCCAAATTCTCCCCCAGTGAACCCCCAAATTCTCCCCCAATGAACCCCAAATTCTCCCCAATGATCCCCCAAATTTCCCTCAATGAACCCCAAATTCTCCCCAATTAACCCCAAATTCTCCCCAATTAACCCCAAATTTCACCCAATGAACCCCCAAATTTCCCTCAATTAACCCCAAATTTTCCCCAATTAACCCCCAAATTCTCCCCAATTAACCCCAAATTTCACCCAGTGAACCCCCAAATTTCACCCAATTAACCCCAAAATTTCCCTCAATTAACCCCAAACTTCCCCCAATGAACCCCCAATTTCCCCCAATGAACCCCCAAATTCTCTCCAATTAACCCCCAAATTTCCCTCAATGAACCCCCAAATTCTTCCCAATTAACCCCCAAATTTCCCCTCAATGAACCCCCAAATTTCACCCAGTGAACCCCCAAATTCTCCCCAATTTACCCCAAATTTCACCCAATGAACCCCCAAATTCTCCCCAATTAACCCCAAATTTCCCTCAATGAACCCCCAAATTTTGCCCAATTAACCCCAAATTTCTCCCAATGAACCCAAAATTGCCCCTCTAAAAGCCCCCGACCTCCCCTCCAAAATCCCAGTTCCTCCCAGTTGTTCCCAGTTTGTGCTCCCAGTACTCCCAGTCCCTCCCAGTCCATCACTCCCAGTCCTTCCCAGTGCTCCCAATTACTCCCAGTATCTTCCTCCCAGTCCCTCCCAGTTCCTCCCAGTTCCTCCCAGTACTCCCAGTTAATTCCTCCCAGTTGCTCCCAATTACTCCCAGTATCTTCCTCTCATTCCTCCCAGTACTCCCAGTATCTTCCTCCCAGTTCCTCCCAGTACTCCCAGTTGGTCACTCCCAGTGCTCCCAGTGCTCCCAATTACTCCCAGTGCTCCCAGTTGCTCCCTCCCAGTGCTCCCAGTTAGTTACTCCCAGTACTCCCAGTCTCTCCCAGTTGCTCCCAGCACTCCCAGTTGGTGCTCCCAGTTCCTCCCAGTTCCTCCCAGTACTCCCAGTACTCCCAGTTGGTCACTCCCAGTACTCCCAATTACTCCCAATATCTTCCAGTCCCTCCCAGTGCTCCCACTTAGTTGCTCCCACTGCTCCCAGTGCTCCCAGTGCTCCCAGTTTGGGCTCCCAGTGCTCCCAGTTAGTTTCTCCCAGTGCTCCGAGTCCCTCCCAGTTCCCCCCCAGTGCTCCCAGTTTGTGCTCCCAATACTCCCAGTCTCTCCCAGTTGCACCCTCCCAGTACTCCCAGTGCTCCCAGTTGCTCCCTCCCAGTGCTCCCAGTCCCTCCCAGTACTCCCAGTTGCTCCCTCCCAGTACTCCCAGTTAGTTACTCCCAGTGCTCCCAGCTCCTCCCAGTTGCTCCCAGTACTCCCAGTCCCCCCCAGTGCTCCCAGTTAGTTACTCCCAATACTCCCAGTTCCTCCCAGTTGCTCCCAGTTCCTCCCAGTTGCTCCCAGTACTCCCAGTTAGTTCCTCCCAGTACTCCCAGTTGGTGCTCCCAGTTTGTGCTCCTAGTACTCTCAGTTAGTCCCTCCCAGTCCCTCCCAGTGCTCCCAGTTTGGCTCTCACCGCCCCCGGGCCCCTCCGGCTCACGAGCAGCTCCAGGCGCCGCAGCTGCTCCCACGGGGGGTCCCCAAATCCGGGGGGGTCCCCAAATCCGGGGGGGTCCCCGGGGGGGTCCCCAAATCCGGGGGGGTCCCACAGGGGGTCCCCAAATCCGGGGGGGTTCCCAAATCCGGGGGGGTTCCCAAATCCGGGGGGGTCCCCAATCCCGGGGGGGTCCCCAAATCCGGGGGTGTCCCCCAGTCCTGGGGGGGGGCACAGCCCTGAGACCCCCCCCCAAAAACCGGCCCGGACCCCCAAACCTGCCCCCAATTAATTATAGAACCCGGAACCCCGAATTAATTACAGAACCCGGAACCCCCAATTAATTACAGCCCCAGAACCGAATTAATTACAGCCCCGGAACCCCGAATTAATTACAGCCCCCAAATTAATTACAGCCCCCGGAACCCCGAATTAATTACACACCCCCAGCCCTGGGGGGGGGGGCACAGCCCTGAGACCCCCCCCAAAACCGGCCCGGACCCCCAAACCTGCCCCCAATTAATTACAGCACCCGGAACCCCCAATTAATTACAGCCCCCAAATTAATTACAGCCCCAAAACCCCGAATTAATTACACACCCCCAGACCTGGGGGGGCACAGCCCTGAGACCCCCCCCAAAACCGGCCCGGACCCCCAAACCTGCCCCCAATTAATTATAGAACTCGGCACCGAATTAATTACAGCACCGGAACCCCGAATTAATTACAGCCCCCGGACCCCAAATTAATTACAGCCCCCGGAACCCCAAATTCCACCCCCAGGACCCCAAATTCCACCCCCAGACCCCAAATTTCCCCCCCAAACTCCCCAAATTCCCCCCCCAGACCCCAAATTCCCCCGCTCAGACCCCAAATTCTCCCCCCCCCAGACCCCAAATCTCCCCTCCACGAACCCCAAATTCGCCCCCCCAGGACCCCAAATTCCCCATCCCAGACCCCAAAAAAAACCCATAACGCCCCCAAATCTCCACTCCAGACCCCAAATTTCCCCCCCCAAATCCCCCATAACCCCCCAAATTCCCCCTCCCAGACCCCAAACTGCCGCCCCCAGACCCCAAATTTCTCCCCCAGACCCCAAATTTCTCCCCCAGACCCCAAATTCCCCCTCCCAGGCCCCAAACTGCCGCCCCCAGACCCCAATTTCCCCACCCCAGACCCCAAATTCCACCCCCCAAGACCCCAATTTCCCCACCCAATACCCCAAATTCCACCCCCAGACCCCAAATTCCCCCCCCAGACCCCAAATTTCCCCCCCAAATCCCCCAAAATCCCCCATAACCCCCCAAATTCCCCCCCCGACCCCAAATTCCCCCTCCCAGACCCCAAATTTCGCCCCCAGACCCTAAATTGCGCCTCCAGGATCCCAAAACATCCCCCATAACGCCCCCAAAATCCCACTCCCAGACCCCAAAATTGCCCCCCCAGACCCCAAATTTCTCCCCCAAACTCCCCAAAATCCCCCATAACCCCCCCAAATTCCCACTCTCAAACCCCAAATCGCCCCCCAGACCCAAAATTCCCACCCCAGACCCCAAATCCCCCCCAAATCCCCCCAATCCCCCCCAAATCCCCCCAAATCCCCCCAAACCCCCCGTGCCTGCCCGCAGCTCCCGCCGCTGTTCCCGTTCCCGCAGCTCCGATTTGGGGTCCCCCGGGGGTCCCCCCGACTCCTCGGGGGTCTCTGCGGCTGCCACGGCGGCCCGGAGCTGGGGAGGGGGTGTGGGGGGGTTTGGGGGGAATTTGGGGGGGTTTGGAGGGGATTTGGGGGGGGTTGGGGGAGGTTTAGAGGGGCTGGGAGGGGGTTTGGGGGGGTTTTGGGGGGGATTTGGGGGGTTTGGGGGGATTTTGGGGGGATTGGGGGGTTTGGGCAGATTTGGGGGTGAATTTGGGGGGATCTGAGGGGTAATTTGGGGATTTTGGGGGGGATTTGGGGGGTCTGGAGGGGCCTGGGGGGGATTGAGGGGGATTTGGGGGGTTTGGGGGACATTTGGGGGGATTTGGGGGGGTTTAGGGGGGAATTTGGGGGGGATTTGGGGGGGAGATTTGGGGGGATTTGGGGGGATTTGGGGGGTCTGGAGAGGTTTGGGGGGGGTTTGGGGGGGGTTTGGGGGGTTTTGGGGGGGATTTGGGGGGGTTTTGGGGGTATTGGGGGGGATCTGGGGGGTTTTGGGGGATTTTGGGGGTTTGGGGGGGATTTGGGGGGGATTTGGGGGGTCTGGAGGGGTTTGGGGGGGATTTGGAGGAATTTGGGGGGATTGGGGGGATTTCGGGGGTCTAGAGAGGTTTGGGGGGGGCTGGGAGGGTTTTTTGGAGAGATTTGGGGGGATTTGGGGGAGTTTGGGGGGATCTGGGGGGATTTAGAGGGGATTTGGGGGGGATTGGGGGCGTTTGGGGCGGATTTGGGGGTGAATTTGGGGGGATCTGAGGGGTAATTTAGGGATTTGGGGGGCATTTGGGGGGTTTGGGGGTATTTGGGTGGGATTGGGGGGGATTTGGGTGGGATTTGGGAGGGATTTGGGGGGGATTTGGTGGGTGGATTTGGTGGGTGGATTTGGGGATCTGGAGGGGGTTTGGGGGGATTTGGGGGGTCTGGGGGGATTTGGGGGGGAATTTGGGGAGTTTGGGAGGGAATTTGGGGGGATTTGGGGATTTGGGGGGGTTTGGGGGGGATTTGGGGGGTTTGGGAGGGGGTTTTGGGGGAGATTTGGGGGAGTTTGGGGAGGATTTTGGGGGGTCTGGAGGGATTTTGGGGGATTTGGGGGGGATTTTGGAGGGTTTTGGGGGATTTGGGGGGGATTTTGGGCGGATTTGGGGGGATTTTGGGGTTCAGGGAGGGATTTTGAAGGGATTTTGTGGGATTTTGGGGGGATTTTGGGGGGATTTGGGGGGATTTTGGGGGATTTTGGGGGGATTTGGGGATTTGGGGTCCCACCTGCTCCACCTCCCGCTGCAGCTCGTGCAGCTGCCGCTGCTGCTCCATCAGCAGCAGAAACTGCGAGAAGGTCCGGGAGTCCTCTGCACCCCAAAAACCACCACGGGGACCCCAAAAATCACCACGGGAACCCCAAAAATCACCATGGGAACCCCAAAAATCACCACGGGAACCCCAAAAATCAACTTGGGAACCCCAAAAATCACCACGGGAACCCCAAATATCAACTTGGGAACACCAAATATCAACATAGGAACCCCAAAAATCAGCACGGGAACCCCAAAAATCAACATGGGAACCCCAAAATCCGCAGGGGGACCCCAAAAATCAACATAGGAACCCCAAAAATCACCCTCAGGGCCCCCCAAACCCCCCCAGCCCCCCCTCACCGTCCATCCAGGTCTCCTCCTCCTCCTCCTCATTTTTGGGGGGCTCCAGCCCCTCCCCCACCCCCTCAGGGGGGTCCCCGGGGGGGTCCCGGGGCTTCGGGTGGGGTCGCGCTGGGGGAGGACATCCATGAGGACCCCCAAAATCCCCCCCAGGGACCCCCAAAATCGCCCCCAGGGCACCCACGGACCCCCAAACCCCCCCAGGGACCCCCAAAATTCCCCCCAGGGACCCCCAAATCCCCCCACGGACCCCCAAAATCCCCCCCAGGGACCCCAAAATCCTCCCAGAGACCCCCAAACCCTCCCCAGGGACCCCCAAAATCCCCCCCAGGGACTCCCAAAATCCCCCCAGGGACCCCCAAAATCCCCTCCAGGGACCCCCAAAATCCCTCCCAAGGCACCCAGGGACCCCCAAAATCCCCCCAGGGACCCCCAAATACCCCCCCAGGGACCCCTAAAATCCCTCCCAGGGCACCCAGAGACCCCCAAAATCTCCCCCAGGGACCCCCAAAATCCCCCCCAGGGCACCGAAGGACCCCCAAAATCCCCCCCAGGGACCCCCAAAATCTCCCCCGTGACCCCAAAATCCCCCCCAGAGACCCCCAAAATCCCCCCAGGGACCCCCGAAATCCCCCCAGTGACCCCAAAATCCCCCACAGGGCACCCAGGGACCCCAAAATCCCCCCAGGGACCCCCAAAATCCTCCCCAGGGACCCCCAAAATCCCCCCCAGGGACCCCCAAAACCCCCCCAGGGACCCCCAAACCCTCCCCAGGGACCCCCAAAATCCTCCCCAGGGACCCCCAAACCCCCTCAGAGACCCCCAAAATCCCCCCCAGAGACCCCCAAAATCCCCCCAGAGACCCCCAAAATCCCCCCAGGGATCCCCAAAATCCTCCCCAGAAATCGGGGAGGGACTCAGGGACCCTCAAAATCCCCCCCAGGGACCCCCAAAATCCCCCCAGGGACCCCCAAAATCCCCCCCAGAGACCCCCAAAATCCCTCCCAGGGCACCCACGGACCCCCAAAATCCCCCCAGGGACCCCCAAACCCCCCCAAGGACCCCCAAAATCCTCCCCAGGGACCCTCAAAATCCCCCCAGGGACCTTCAAAATTCCCCCCAGGGACCCCCAAAATCCCTCCCAGGGCACCCACGGACCCCCAAAATCCCCGCAGGGACCCCCGGTACCCCCGGTACCCCCGGGCCGCGCTCTCCCTTTGCTCTCCAGGAAGCTCCGCAGCCGCCGCTGCCGTTCCCGGCCCCGCTCGGCCTCGCCCGGAGCCCCCCGGGACCCCCGAGACCCCCGCGGGACCCCCGGGGCGCTGTGGGGCGAGAATGGGGGGCGAGAATTGGGGGGTTTGGGGGGGGTTGGGGGGATTTTGGGGTTTTTTTTTGGGGTTCCAGGGGGGTTCTGGGGGATTTGGGGTGTCAGGGGGTCCTGGGGGTGTCGGGTTTGGGGGTTCCAGGGGGGATTTGGGGTTGTTTTTGGGGTTCCCAGGGGGATTTTGGGGTTTTTTTTGGGGGTTCTGGGGGGTTTGGGGTGTCAGGGGGTCCTGGGGGTGTCGGGTTTGGGGGTTCCAGGGGGGGTTTTTGGGGTTCCAGGGGAGTTTTGGGGGTTCCATTGGGGGGTTTTGGGGGGTTTGGGGTCCTGAAGGTTTCAGGTTTGGGGGTTCTGGGGGGGTCTGGGGGGATTTGGGGGGTTCCAGGGGGGTTTTGGGGGGTTTTGGGGTTCCATGGGGGGGGTTTTGGGGTTCCAGAGGGGGTTTTGGGGGGATTTTTGGGGGGTTTGGGGGTTCCAGGGGGGGATTTTGGGGGGGTTTTGGGGTTCCAGGGGGGGTTGGGGGGATTTGGGGTGTCAGGAGGTCCTGGGGGTGTCGGGTTTGGGGGTTCTATGGGGGGTTTTGGGGTTCCAGGGGGTTTTTGGGGGGTTCCAGGAGGGGTTTTGGGGTTCCAGGGGAGTTTTTGGGGTTCAGGGGAGTTTTTGGGGTTCCAGGGGGATTTTGGGGGTTCCATGGGGGGGTTCTGGGGGGTTTGGGGGTTCCAGGGGGGTTTTGGGGGGATTTTTGGGGTTCCAGGGGGGTTCCGGGGAGGGGTTTTGGGGTTCAATGGGGGGATTTTGGGGGTTTCAGGGGGGGTTTTGGGGTTCCATGGGGGGGTTTTGGGGGGATTTTTGGGGTTCCAGGGGGGTTTTGGGGCATTTTTGGGGTTCCATGGGGGGGGTTCTGGGGTTCCAGGGGGGGTTTCTGGGGGGATTTGGGGTGTTAGGGGGTCCTGGGAGTGTCGGGTTTGGGGGTTCCAGGGGGGGGATTTTGGGGTTCCAGGGGGGATTTTTGGGGTTCCACGGGGAGATTTTTGGGGGGTTTGGGGTTCCAGGGGGATTTTGGGGAGTTTTTTGGAGTTCCATGGGGGGGTTTGGGGCTTCCATGGGGGATTTTGGGGTGTCAGGGGGTCCTGGGGGTGTCGGTTTGGGGGTTCCAGGGGGGTTCGGGGGAGATTTTGGGGGGAAATTTGGGTTCCAGGGGCGGTTTTGGGGTGCCTGGGGGGTTTTGGGGTTTTTTTTGGGGGGTTCCAGGGGGGTCCTGAGGGGATTTTTGGGGTTCCAGGGGAGGATTTTGGGGTTCCAAGGGGGATTTGGGGGTGTTCCAGGGGGGTTTTGGGGGTTCCAGGGGGGGGTTTGGGGTTCCAGGGGGATTTTTGGGGTTCCAAGGGGGATTTTGGGGTTCCATGGAGGGGGTTTTGGGGTTCCAGGGGATTTTTGGGGGTGTTTCAGGGTGTTTTTGGGGTTTCAGGGGGGTTTTGGGGTTCAGGGGAGTTTCAGAAGTTTTTTGAGGGGTTCTGGGGTTTTTTTGGGGTTCGGGGGGGGGTTTGGGGTTCCAGGGGGATTTTTGGGGTTCCAAGGGGGATTTTGGGGTTCCATGGGGGGGTTTTGGGGGTTCCATGGAGGGGTTCCATGGGGGGGTTTGGGGTCCTGAGGGTGTCGGGTTTGGGGGTTCCAGGGGGGTTCTGGGGGGATTTTGGGGGGAAATTTGGGTTCCAGGGGAGGATTTTGGGGTTCCAAGGGGGATTTTGGGGTTCCAGGGTGGTTTTGGGGTTCAGGGGGTTTTTAGGGGTTCGAGGGGGGTTTTGGGGGTTCCAGGGTTTTTTTTGGGGTATCGGGGGGGTTTCGGAAGTTTTTTGAGGACTTCTGGGGGTTTTTTTGGGGTTCGGGTGTTTTTGGGGTCCCCACCCGTCCCTCGGGGCCGTCGCCGCGCGCTGCAGCTCCGCCTCGATCTCCCGTTGGGTCTGCTCCAGCTCCTGCAGCCAATCAGAGCCCTCCGGGATCCACCCAGAGCCAATCAGAGCCCTCCGGGATCCACCCCAGCCACCCAGCCAATCAGAGCCCGTCAGGATCCACCCCAGCCAATCAGAGCCCTCCGGGATCCACCCCAGCCAATCAGAGCCCTCCGGGATCCACCCCAGCCAATCAGAGCTCTCCAGGATCCACCACCTCCCCAGCCAATCAGAGCCCGCCGGGATCCACCCCCAGCCAATCAGAGCCCGGCAGGATCCACACACAGCCAATCAGAGTCCTCCGGGATCCACCCACAGCCAATCAGAGCGTTCAGGGATCCAAAACCTCCCCAGCCAATCAGAGCCCTCCAGGATCCACCCCAGCCAATCAGAGCCCGGCAGGATCCACCACCTCCCCAGCCAATCAGAGCCCTCTGGGATCCATCCCCAGCCAATCAGAGCCCGATGGGATCCAAAACCTCCCCAGCCAATCAGAACCCTCAGGGATCCACCCCCGGCCAATCAGAGCCCGGCGGGATCCACCCACAGCCAATCAGAGCCTGGCAGGATCCACCCCCCACAGCCAATCAGAGCTCTCCGGGATCCACCAACAGCCAATCAGAGCCTTTTGGGGTGTCCGGGGTGTTTTTTTGGGGTTCAGGGGTGGTTTTTTTTGGGGTTCAGGATGATTTTTTGGGTGTCCGGGATGATTTTGGGGATTCAGGGGTGTTTTGGGGTGTTTCAGGGGTGTTTTTGGGGGTTCAGGTGTGTTTTTGGAGGTTCAGGATGTTTTTGGGGGTGTCCGGGTTGTTTTTTGGGGTGTCCGGGCTGTTTTTGGGGGTTCAGGGGTGTTTTTGGGGGGTTCAGGGCAGTTTTTGGGGGTTCAGGGTGTTTTTGGGGTGTCCGGTGTGTTTTTTTGGGGTGTCGGGGCTGTTTTTGGGGGTTCAGGGGTGTTTTTTAGGGTTGTCAGGGGTGTTTTTGGGGGTGTCCGGGTGTATATGGGGGTGTCCGGGATGTTTTTGGGGGTTCAGGGGTGTTTTTGGGGGGTGTCTGGGCTGTTTTTGGGGGTGTCAGGGCTGTTTTGGGGGGTTCAGGCTGTTTTTGGGGGTTCAGGTGTGTTTTTTTGGGGTTTCAGGGGTGTTTTTGGGGGTGTCCGGGGAGTTTTGGGGGGTTCAGGGGCATTTTTTTGAGGTGTCTGGGGTGTTTTTGGGGTGTCCGGGATGATTTTGGGGCTTCAGGGGTTGTTTTTTGGGGGTTCAGAGGTGGTTTTGGGGGTTCAGGGGTGTTTTTTGGGGTGTTTTTTGGGGTGTCCGGGCTGTTTTTGGGGGTTCAGAGCTGGTTTTGGGGTGTCCGGGCTGTTTTTGGGGGTGTCCGGGTTGGTTTTTTTGGGGTGTCTGGGTTGTTTTTGGGGTGTCCGGGGTGTTTTTGGGGGTGTCCGGTGTGTTTTTTTGGCATGTCGGGGGTGTTTTTGGGGGTTCAGGGCTGTTTTTGGGGGCTCAGGGGTGTTTTTTGGGGATTCAGGGAGAATTTTTGGGGTGTCCGGGGTGTTTTTGGGGTGTCCGGGGTGTTTTTGGGGGTTCAGGGAGAATTTTTGGGGTGTCCGGGGTGTTTTTTGGGGGGTTGAGGATGATTTTTGGGGTTCAGGGGTGATTTGGGGGTTTCAGGGGTGTTTTTTTGGGGTGTCCGGGGAGTTTTTGGGGGTTCAGGGGCATTTTTTTGAGGTGTCTGGGGTGTTTTTGGGGGTGTCCGGGATGATTTTGGGGCTTCAGGGGTTGTTTTTTGGGGGTTCAGAGGTGGTTTTGGGGGTTCAGGGGTGTTTTTTGGGGTGTTTTTGGGGGTTCAGGGGTGTTTTTTGGGGTGTCGGGGCTGTTTTTGGGGGTCTCTCACCCGCAGCCGCCCCCCCAGGATTCGCCGCAGCCGCCGCCGCTCCGCCCGCAGCTGCTCCAACTCCCGGCGCAGGTGGGGCAGGACCCCCAGAGACCCCCCGAGAGCCGCCGCGGCCTGGGGGGACCCCAAAAATGGGTCAGGGACCCCAAAAAACGGGTCAGGGACCCCAAAAATGGGTCTGGGACCCCCAAAAATGGGGCAGGACCCCCAGAGACCCCCCGAGAGCCGCCGCGGCCTGGGGGGCACCCCAAAAACGGGTCAGGGACCCCAAAATCGGGTCTGGGACCCCAAAAACGGGTCAGGGACCCCCAGAGACCCCCCGAGAGCCGCCGCGGCCTGGGGGGACCCCAAAAACGGGTCAGGGACCCCCAAAATGGGTCTGGGACCCCCAGAGACCCCCCGAGAGCCGCCGCGGCCTGGGGGCACCCCAAAATCGGGTCAGGGACCCCCAAAAACAGGTCAGGGACCCCCAAAACGGGTCTGGGACCCCCAAAAATGGGTCAGGGACCCCAAAAACGGGTCTGGGACCCCCAAAATGGGGCAGAGACCCTCAAAAACGGGTCAGGGACCCCCAAAAATGGGTCAGGGACCCCAAAAACGGGTCAGGGACCCCCAAAAATGGAACTGGGACCCCCACCCATATCCCAGGGACCCCCACCCGTGTCTGTGGGACCCCCACCCGTGGGTAGGGACCCCCCCCATTATCCCAGGGACCCCAAAAATGGGTCCGGGACCCCCACCCGTGGGTCTGGGACCCCCAAAAGTGGGTCTGGGACCCCCCACCCATGTCCCAGGACCCCCACCCATGGGTGCCCCCCCCCCCCACCCTCTGCCGTTGATCCTCGAGCAGCTCCAACCGGCGCTGGGCCTTGTCCATCTGGGGTGGGGGGCACTGAGACCCCAAATCCTGACCGGACCCCCAAAATCCCATCCCAGCCCCCCAAATCCCCCCAAATTCCATCCCAGACCCCCCAAAATTCCCTCCCAGCCCCCAAATCCCATCCCGGACCCCCCAAAATTCCATCCCAGCCCCCAAATCACCCCCAAATTCCTGCCCAGCCCCCCCCCAAATCCCCCCAAAATTCCACCCCAACCCCCCAAATCACCCCCAAATCCCATCCCAACCCCCCAAATTCCCTCCCAGACCCCCAAAATTCCACCCAACACCCCCAAAATCCCATCGCAGCCCCCCCAAATCCCATCCCAGACCCCCAAATCCCATCCCAGACCCTAAAATTCCTGCCCGGACCCCCCCAAAATCCTGCCCGGACCCCCCAAATCCCATCCTAGACCCCCCAAATTCCATCCCAGACCCCCCAAAATCCTGCCCGGCCCCCCCCAAATCCTGCCCGGCCCCCAAATCCCCCCCAAAATTCCCTCCCAGCCCCCCAAATCCCCCCAAATTCCCTCCCAGACCCCCAAAATCACCCCCAAATCCCATCCAAGCCCCCAAAATTCCACCCAACCCCCCCCAAAATCCCATCCCAGACCCCAAAATCCCCCCAAATTCCCTCCCAGACCCCCAAAATCCTGTCCGGACCCCCAAATCTCCCCCAAAATCCCATCCCAAACCCCCAAAATTCCCTCCCAGCCCCCCAAAACCCCCCCAAATCCCATCCCAGCCCCCCAAATCCCCCCAAATCCCATCCCAGCCCCCCAAATCCCCCCAAATCCCATCCCAGACCCCCCAAAATCCCCCCCAAATCCCACCCCCCCCTCCCGTACCCCCCAGAATTCCTCAATGTGGTCCCGGACCCCCCAAATCTCCGCCCCCCCCCCCCCAATTTCCCCCCCCGGACCCCCCAAATTTCCCCGCGCGCGCGCGGACCGCGGTCACGTGACACCCGCGCCGTTGCCATGGCGCCGTTGCCAGGGGGCGTGGCCTCCACTCAGCGAGAATCAACCAATCAGAGACCGGGAGGAGCTCGGGCGCGCAGCCAATCACAAACAGGGCGCGGTCCCCGCGCCAAGAGCCAATCAGAAGCTGTTATTTACCCCTAAGCCACGCCTTTCTCTTTCTCGACCAATCAGAGCGCAGCGCGCCACGGGGAAGGGAGGGGGGAAACCCAAAAAACCTCCCAGCCAATCAGAGGCTGCCAAAGTTTTCCGCCAATCAGACGCCCCCCCAAAAAGCAGCAACCAATCAGAAGGCAGGATTTGGCGGTGGGCGTGGCCAGGGAAGGGTGTGACCGTTTGTGGGTGTGGCCATGGTGGGTGTGGTCACTTGGGGGCGTGGTCTGGGCTGGGGAGGCCACGCCCACTCCGGCACGGCCCGAGCGGAGCTGCGGGAGAGGCGCGACCCCAAAAAAGTGGGTGGGGGAGATTTGGGGGGGCTCTGAGTGGATTTTGGGGGGATTTTGGGGGGGTTTGGGAGGATTTGGGGGGGTTTGGGGGGATTTGGGGGGGTTTTGGGGGGATTTGGGGGGATCTGAGAGGGTTCGGGGGGGATTTGGGGGGGATTTGGGGGGATCTGAGGGGGTTTGGGGGGGTTTGGGGTGGGATTTGGGGGGGTCTAGGGGGCTCTGAGAGAGTTCGGGGGGGATTTGGGGGGGTCTGAGGGGATTTGGGGGGATTTGGGGGGGATTTGGGGGGCTCTGAGGGGGTTCGGGGGAGATTTGGGGGGGTTGTGAGAGGGTTTGGGGGGATTTGGGGGGGATTTGGGGGGATCTGAGGGGGTTTGGGGGGATTTGGGGGGATTTGGGGGGATCTGAGGGGGTTTGGGGGGATTTGGAGGGACTTTGGGGGGATTCGGGGGGGATTTGGGGGGCTCTGAGGGGGCTCGGGGGGGATTTGGGGGGGATTTGGGGGGGGTTTGGGGGGGTTTGGGGTGGGTTTTGGGGGGATTCGGGGGGGATTTGGGGGGCTCGGAGGGACTTTGAGGGGGTTTGGAGTGGGATTTGGGGGGGCTCTAAGAGAGTTTGAGGGATTTTTGGGGCTCTCGGGGGGTTTTTTAGGGGGCTGTGAGGTTTTTGGGGGTCTCCACAGGAGTTTTTGGGGGATCCCGGGGGGTTTTTAGGGGGCTGTGGGGGATTTGGGGTTTTTTTGGGGGTCTCTAGAGGTATTTTTGGGGAGCTCCAGGGGGTTTTTAGGGGGCCGTGGGATTTCTGGGGGGGTTTTGAAGGGCTCCAGGGGTGTTTTTGGGGTGCTCCCGGGGGGTTTAGGGGTGTTTTTTTGGGGTGCTGTGGTGTTTTTAAGGGGATTTTTGGGGTGCTCCCGGGGTTTTTGGGGTTCTATGGGTGTTTTGGGGGTTCTAGCGGTGATTTTGGGGTTCTCGGGGTGTTTTTGGGGTGCCCCGGGGGGGTTTTTGGGGTGCCCGACCCCCTCTCCTCAGCCCCCCATGGAGCTGCTCCCGGCCGCCGTCAGCGCCCTTCACCTGCTGGTGCTGCTGCTCCTCTTCCTCGCCACCCTCGGCAAGGTGGGACCCCGAAAAACAACCCTGGGACCCCCAAAAATACCCTGGGACCCCCAAAAATACCCTGGGACCCCCCAAAACACCCCAGGGACCCCCCCAAAATATCGCTGGAACCCCCCAAAAAACAGACCAGGGACCCCCAAAATATACCTGAGAGCCCCAGAAACACCCCAGGGACCCCCCAAAAAACACCCCAGGAACCCCCAAAAATACCCAGGGACCCCCAAAAAACACACCAGGGACCCCCCAAAATTCTCTCAGACCCCCAAACCCAGAGTGGGACCCCCCAAAAAATCCTGGGACCCCCAAAATATCCCTGGGACCCCCCAAAAATATCCCTGGGACCCCCAAAAATACCCAGGGAACCCCAAAACAACCCAAGGACACCCAAAAATACCCTGGGACACCCAAAAAACAATCCTGGGACCCCCAAAAATATCCTGGGAACCCCCAAAAAAACTCAGGGACACACAAATATTCCTGGGACCCCTCCAAAAACACACCAGGGACCCCCAAAATATCCCTGGGACCCCCTAAAAAAACCCAGGGACACCCAAAAAAACCCTGGGACCCCCCAAAACAACCCAGGGACACCCAAATATTCCTGAGACCCCCCAAAATGTCCCTGGGACCCCCAAAAATACCCAGGGACACCTAAATATCCCTGGGACCCCCAAAAAACAACCCTCGGACTCCCAAAATATCCCTGGGACCCCCCAAAATTCTCTGGGACCCCCCAAAATATCGCTGGGACACCCCAAAAAAAATCCTGGGACCTCCCAAAATATTCCTGGGACCCCCAAAACAACCCTGAGAACCCCAAAATGTCCCTGGGTCCCCCAAAAAAACACACCAGGGACCCCCCAAAACATTCTTGGGGCCCCCAAAATATCCCTGAGACCCCCAAAACAACCCAGGGACACCCAAATATTCCTGGTACCCCCAAAAAACACACCAGGGACCCCCAAAATAGCCCTGGGACCCCCAAAAAAACAACCCTGGACCCCCCAAAAAACACACCAGGGACCCCCAAAATATCCCTGGGACCCCCAAAATATCCCTGGGACCCCCAAAAATACCCTGGGACACCCAAAAAACCACCCCAGGAACCCCACAGAACATCCCTTTTTTGGGGTGTTTTTGGGGTTTGTTTTTGGGTTTGTTTTTGGGATATTTTTGGGCTGTTTTTGGGGATTTTTTGGGGTGTTTTGGGGATATTTTTGGGTTGTTTTTGGAGGTGTTTTGGGGGTGTTTTTGGGATATTTTGGGGGTATTTTTGGGGTGTTTTTGGGGTGTTTCTGGATTTGTTTTTGGGGTGTTTTTGGGATATTTTTGGGGTATTTTGGGGGTGTTTTTGGGGGTCTTTTGGGTTTGTTTTTGGGATATTTTTGGGGTGTTATTGGGGGTGTTTTTGGGATATTTTTGGAGGTGTTTGGGGCATTTTTTGGGGGTGTTTTTGGGGGTGTTTTTGGGGTATTTTTGGATTTGTTTTTGGGATATTTTTGGGGTGTTTTTGGGATATTTTTGGAGTGTTTTTGGGGTGGTTTTGGGATATTTTTGGATTTGTTTTTGGGGTGTTTGTTTTGGGGGTGTTTTGGGTTTGTTTTTGGGGTGTTTTTGGGACATTTTTGGGGTGTTTTTGGGGGTGTTTTTGTGATATTTTTGGGATATTTTTGGGGTGTTTTTGGGATATTTTTGGGGTGTTTTTGGGGGTGTTTTTGGGATATTTTTGGGGTGTTTTTGGGATATTTTTGGGGTGTTTTTGGGTTTGTTTTTGGGGGTGTTTTGGGGCATTTTGGGTTTGTTTTTGGGATATTTTTGGGGTGTTTTTGGGTTTGTTTTTGGGGTGGTTTTGGGGGTGTTTTTGGATTTGTTTTTGGGGGTGTTTTGGGGGTGTTTTTGGGGTGTTTTTGGGGGTGTTTTGGGGGTGTTTTTGGGGGTGTTTTGGGATATTTTTGGGGTGTTTTTGGGGGTGTTTTTGTGATATTTTTGGGATATTTTTGGGGCTGTTTTTGGGGTGTTTTTGGTATATTTTTGGGGTGTTTTTGGATTTGTTTTTGGGATATTTTTGGGATGTTTTTGGGATATTTTTGGGGTGGTTTTGGGATATTTTTGGGGTGTTTTTGGGGTGTTTTTGGGATATTTTTGGGGTGTTTTTGGGGATGTTTTGGATTTGTCTTTGGGGGTGTTTTTGGGGTGTTTTGGGGGGTCCCTCACCCCTCCCGTGCCCCCCAGGGCTGGTGGGTGCTGCCGGACTCGCAGGCGCTGAACCTTTGGTTGGACTGCGCCCCCCAAAACCTCACCCGGGGCTGGGAGTGCCGCAGCCTCGGCCTCAGCCGTGAGTGGGGGTCCCGGGGGGTCCTGGGGGGCTTTGGGGGGCATCCTGTGGGGGGTTTTGGGGGGCTCCTGGAGGGGTTTTGGGGGTCCTGGGGGGGTTTTGGGGGAGTTCCCTTGGGGACCTGGGGGGTGCTGGGGGGTCTTGGGGAGTCCTGGGGGTCCCTGGGGAGGTTCTGGATGTGTTTTAGGGGGTCCTGTGGGGGTTTTGGGGGGGTTTTGGGGGTCCTGGGGGGGGTTTGGGGAGGTCTTGGGGGCTCCTGGGGTGGGTGTGGGG
Organism: Taeniopygia guttata; assembly: GCF_048771995.1. Taxonomy (NCBI): domain Eukaryota; kingdom Metazoa; phylum Chordata; class Aves; order Passeriformes; family Estrildidae; genus Taeniopygia; species Taeniopygia guttata. Next base: position 1,000,186 of record NC_133062.1, read on the forward strand.
TGTTCTGGGGGGGTTTTGGGGGTCCTGGGAGGGTTTTGGGGAGGTCTTGAAGGGTCCTGGGGGGTTTTGGGGGAGATCTTGGGGGTCCTGGGGGAGATCTGGGGGGTCCTGGGGGCTCCTGGGGAGGTTCTGGATGGGTTTTGGGGGGTCCTTTGGGGGTCCTGGGGGAGATCTGGAGGGGTTTTGGGGTGTCCTGGGGGGGTCCTGGAGGGTCCTGGGGAGGTTCTGGAGGGGTTTTAGGGGGTCCTATGGGGGTTTTGGGGGGGGTTCCGGGTGGTTCTGGAGGGTCCTGGGGGGTCCCTGGGGAGTTTCGGGGGGGGGGTTGGGGGTCCTGGGGGGGTTTTGGGGGCTCCTGGGGGGGGTTTGGGGAGGTCTTGGGGGCTCCTAGGGTGGGTGTGGGGTGTCCTGTGGGGTGGGTTGGGGGTCCTGGGGGGGTTTGGGGAGTCCTGGGGGTCCCTGGAGGGTTCTTGGAGGGGTTCTGGAGGGGTTTTGGGGAGTCCTGGGGGTCCCTGGGGGGGTTTTGGGGAGTCCTGGGGGTCCCTGGGGGGGTCATGGGGGGGTTTTGGGGGGGGTCTTGGGGCTCCTGGGGTGGGTGTGTGGCATCATGAGGGGGGTCTTGGGGGTCCTGGGGGGGGTTTGGGGGCATCTTGGGGGTCCTGGGGTGGGTGTGGGGTGTCCTGGGGGGAGTTTTGGGGGTCCTGGGGGAGTTTGGGGAGTCCTGGGGGGTCCTGGAGGGTTCTTGGAGGGGTTCTGGAGGGGTTTTGGGGTGTCCTGGGGGGTCCTGGGGAGGTTCTGGAGGGGTCTTGAAGGGTCCTGGGGGGTCCTGGGGGGGTTTTGGGGGGTCCTGGGGGGGTCCTGGGGGGGTCTTGGGGGTCCTGGGGGGGTTTTGGGGGCATCTTGGGGGCTCCTGGGGTGGGTGTGGGGCGTCCCGGGGTGGTCCTGGGGGGGTCCTGGGGGGGTTTTGGGGAGGTCTTGAAGGGTCCTGGGGGGTTTTGGGGGGGGTTTTGGGGGCTCCTGGGGGGGGTTTGGGGAGTCCTGGGGGGCCCTGGGGGGGTCCTGGGGGGTTTTGGGGGTCCTGGGGGGTCCTGAGGGGTTCTGGAGGGGTTTTGGGGTGTCTTGGGGGTCCTGGAGGGTCCTGGGGAGGTTCTGGATGGGTTTTGGGGTGTCCTGGGAGGTTCTGGATGGGTTTTGGGGGCTCCTGTGGGGGTTTTGGGGGGTCCCGGGTTGTTCTGGAGGGTCCTGGAGGGTCCCTGGGGAGTTTCTGGTGGGTTCTGGGGGGGCTCTGGGGCAGTTTTGGGGGGTCTTGGGGGGGTCTTGGGGGTCCTGGAGGGTCCTGGGAAGGTTCTGGAGGGGTTTTGGGGTTTCCTTGGGGGTCCTGGAGGGTCCTGGGGGGGTTTTGGGGTGTCCTGGGGGGGTTTTGGGGGAGTTCCTTTGGAGACCTGGGGGGTCCTGGGGGGTTTTGGGGGGGTCTTGGGGGTCCTGGGGTGTCCCTGGGGGAGATCTGGGGGGTCCTGGAGGGTCCTGGGGAGGTTCTGGATGGGTTTTGGGGTGTCCTGGAGGGTCCTGGGGGGGTTTTGGGGTGTCCTGGAGGGGTCCTGGGGGTTCTGGATGGGTTTTGGGGGGGTCCTGGAGGGTCCTGGGGAGGTTCTGGAGGGGTTTGGGGGGGTCTTGGGGGGTCTTGGGGGGTCCTGGGGGTTCTGGATGGGTTTTGGGGGTCCTGTGGGGGTTTTGGGGGGTCCCGGGTGGTTCTGGAGGGTCCTGGGGGGGGTCCCTGGGGAGTTTCTGGTGGGTTCTGGGGGGTCCTGGAGGGGTTTGGGGGCATCTTGGGGGTCCTGGGGTGGGTGTGGGGTGTCCTGGGGGGTGGGTTGGGGATCCTGGGGGGGTTTGGGGAGTCCTGGGGGGTCCTGGAGGGTTCTTGGAGGGGTTCTGGAGGGGTTTTGGGATGTTCTGGATGGGTTTTGGGGGGTCCTGTGGGGGTTTTGGGGGGTCCTAGGTGGTTCTGGAGGGTCCTGGGGGGTCCCTGGGGAGTTTCTGGGGGGGTTTTGGGGTGTCCTGGGGAGGTTCTGGATGGGTTTTAGGGGGTCCTGTGGGGGTTTTGGGGGTCCCGGGTGGTTCTGGGAGGTCCTGGGGGGGGTCCCTGGGGAGTTTCTGGTGGGTTATGGGGGATCCTGGGGGGTTCCAGGGGTGTCCTGGGAGGGTTCTGGGGGGATTTGGGGGGGGGCTGTTCTCACTTTTGGGGGGCTGTGCTCAGTTTTTGGGGGGGTCCATGCTCAGTTTTGGGGGTCCATGCTCATTTTCGGGGGTCTGACGGGGCCCCGCCGCCCCCCAGCGCTGCTCAGGGGGGTTCAGGGGCTGATGGTGACGGCGCTGCTGCTCTCGGCCTTCGGCCTCCTCCTCTTCCTCGGGCAGCTGCTGGGGGGGCCCCGCGGCCGCCTCTTCCTCCCCGCGGCCGCCGCCCAGCTGCTGGCAGGTCTGCACCCCAAAATCGGGGGTCCCCAAAACCCCTGGGACCCCCTAAATCCCATGGGACCCCCCCAAAAATCCCATAGGACCCCACAGAAATCCCCTGTCACCCCAAAAATCCCCTGCCACCCCCAAAAACGGGGGTCCCCAAAACCCCTGGGACCCCCAAAAATCCCCTGGGACCTCCCAAAAATCCCCTGGGACCCCCCAAAAATCCCCTGGGACACCCCAAAATCCCCTGGGACCCCCCAAAAATACCCTGGGACCCCCAAAAATATCCTGGGACCCCCCAAAAATCACCCTGGGATCCTCCAAAAATACCCTGGGACCCCCAAAAATACACTGGGACCCCCAAAAATACCCTGGGACCCCCCAAATATCCCCTGGGACCCCCCAAAAATACCCTGGGAGCCCCAAAAATACCCTGGGACACCCCAAAAATACCCTGGGACCCCCCAAAAATACCCTGGGACCCCCAAAAATCCCCGGGGACCCCCCAAAAATACCCTGGGACCCCCCAAAAATACCCTGGGACCCCCAAAAATACCCTGGGACACCCCAAAAATACCCTGGGAGCCCCAAAAATACCCTGGGACACCCAAAAATACCCTGGCACCCCAAAAATTCCCTGGGACCCCCCAAAAATACCCTGGGATCCCCCAAATTCACCTGGGACACCCCAAAACCCCTGGGACCCCCCTTGTCACCCCCCACCCCCAGTGTCACCCCCGGTGTCACCCCCACCCCGTGTCCCCCCCCAATGTCACCCCCCAGTGTCACCCCCCCCTCCGGTGTCACCCCCGGTGTCACCCCCACCCCGTGTCCCCCACCAATGTCACCCCCCCGGTGTCACCCCCCACCCCCAGTGTCACCCCCCAGTGTCACCCCCCATTGTCCCCCCCCGTGTCACCACCCCCAGTGTCCCTCCTGGAGTCCCACCCCGTGTCCCCCCCACCCAATGTCACCCTCCTGTGTCACCCCCCCATTGATGTCACCCCCACGTTGATGTCACCCTCCCATCAATGTCACCCCCACATCGATGTCACCCCCACATCGATGTCACCCCCACGTCGATGTCACCCCCACGTCGATGTCACCCCCACATTGATGTCACCCCCACATTGATGTCACCCCCACATCGATGTCACCCCCACGTCGATGTCACCCCCACGTCGATGTCACCCCCACATTGATGTCACCCCCACATTGATGTCACCCCCCCCATCAATGTCACCCCTCTGTCCCCCCGGGTGTCCCCACAGGGCTGTCGGCGCTGATGGGGGCGGGGCTGTTCCTGGCCAGCGGTGACCACCCAGGGGTGCTCAGTGACCACCCTGGGGTGCTCGGTGGCCGTCCCGGTCACTGCCCGGTGCTGGCCGGGCTGGGCGGGGCCCTGGCGCTGGTCAGCGGGGGCGGATACCTGCGGCTGAGGGGGCGGGGCTGAGCCTGCCACGCCCACCTGGACACGCCCACTGGACACGCCCAATGGACACGGCCAATGGACACACCCAATGAATAAACCCAATGGACACGCCCAATGGACACACCCAATGGACACACCCAATGGACACACCCAATGGACACGCCCAATGGACACACCCAATGATACACCCAATGGACACGCCCAATGGACACACCCAATGGACACACCCAATGGACACACCCAATGGACACGCCCAATGGACACACCTAATGGACACGCCCAATGGACACGCCCAATGGACACACCCAATGGACACACCCATGGACACACCCATGGACACACCCAATGGACACACCCAATGGACACACCCAATGGCATCATCAGCCTCATGGGCATGGCCGGCAAAGTCAGTGACGTCATTGGGAGGCCGCGGGCGGCCAATGGCAGAACAAACATGGCCAATGACGTCACCGACAGGATGGGCGTGGCCAATGACATCATCAGCATGGGCAATGATGTCACTGACTGGATGGGCGTGTCCGGTGATGTCACTGCAGCCGTGTCAACATGACCGATGACATCATCAGTGTGGCTAATGACATAATCTGGGGTCTCTATGGGTCTCTATAGGGTTTCTATAGTCTCTATAGGGTCTCTATGGGTCTCTGGGTCTCTGTGGGTCTCTATAGGGTCTCTATGGGTCTCTGTGGGTCTCTATAGGGTCTCTGGGTCTCTATAGGGTCTCTGTGGGTCTCTATAGGGTCTCTATGGGTCTCTATAGGGTCTCTATGGGTCTCTATAGGGTCTGTATGGGTCTCTGAGTCTCTATAGGGTCTCTATAGGGTTTCTATGGCTCTCTGTAGGGTCTCTATAGGGTCTCTATGGGTCTCTATGGGTCTTTGGGTCTCTACAGTGACTCTATAGGGTCTCTATGGGTCTCTGTGGGTCTCTATGGGTCTCTGGGTCTCTATAGGGTCGCTATGGGTCTCTATGGGGTCTCTATGGGTCTTTATAGGGTCTCTATAGGGTCTCTATGGGTTTCTATAGGGTCTCGGGTCTCTATGGGTCTTTGGGTCTCTATAGGGTCTCTATAGGGTCTCTATAGGGTCTCTATGGGTCTCTATAGAGTCTCTATAGGGTCTCTATGGTTCTCTATGGGTCTTTGGGTCTCTATGGGTCTCTATAGGGTCTCTATGGGTCTCTATAGGGTCTTTATGGGTCTCTATAGGGCTCTATGGGTCTTTATGGGATGTCTATGGTTCCCTATAGGTCTCTATAGGGTCTCTCTGTGGGTCTCTATAGGCTCTCTATGGGTCTTGGGTCACTATGGGTCTCTGGGTCTCTATAGGGTTTCTATAGGGTCTCTGGGTCTCTATAGGGTCTCTCTGGGGTCTCTATAGGATCTCTGTGGGTCTCTACAGGGTCTCTATGGGTCTCTATAGGGTCTCTATGGGTCTCTATAGGGTCTCTATAGGGCTTTATGGGTCTCTACAGGGTCTCTATAGGGTCTCTATAGGTTCTCTATGGGACTCTGGGTTTCTATAGGGTCTCTATAGGTCTCTATAGGGCGCTATAGGGTCTCTATAGGGCGGCTTTGGCCACGCCCCTCCCTATAAGCCACGCCCCCACCGCAACCCCGCACGAGGCAGGGGGCGGAGCCTCGCCCAGGCCGCGGCCAATCAGAGGCCGGCGCGCGGGGCGCCCCCAGCGGCCGCGCGAGGAGGAAAAAGGGCGGGAAAGCGCTGAGGGGAGCGGGGATGGAGGAGGGCGGGAGAGACCCCAAAACTCCACCAGGAGACCCCAAAACCTCCCTGGGGACCCCCAAACCTCCATCGGGACCCTCCCGGACCTGAACAAGAGGTTCTCCATCGATGGGTGAGGCTTTGGCTCCGGGGTCTGGCCATGGCGGGCTCCCCTCGTTGCGCTCCCCTCAGGCTGAGGGTGCCAAGATGGCGGGCGGCCGCCATTTCCCTCACCCGCCTGCCCTGATGCCACCGTGGGGATCTCGGCACGGCTCCTGTCCCCTCCGTGTCCCTTGTCATCCTCGCTGCTGCTGGCGCCGTCACCCAAGCGTGGCCCTGGACTGGAAGCAGCTGCTGGGCAGGTGATGGACGGGGCTTGGGCAGCGCCTGGGGCAGCGGCGCGTGGAGGAGTGTCCCCACACTGTCACCTGGGCTTGTCCCCATCTGTCACCTGGTCCTGTCCCTTCTCCTGTCCCCAGCAGTCACCTGTCCCTGTCCCCACACTGTCACCTGGTCCTGTCCCCACACTGTCACCTGGGTCTGTCCTCAACTGTCACCTGGGCTTGTCCCCTTTCCTGTCCCCACACTGTCACCTGGACTTGTCCCCAACTGTCACCTGGGCCTGTCCCCTCTCCTGTCCCCACACTGTCACCTGGCCCGGTCCTCACACTGTCACCTGGCTCTGTCCCCAACTGTCACCTGGGCCTGTCCCCATCTGTCACCTGGGCTTGTCCCCTCTCCTGTCCCCACACTGTCACCTGGGCCTGTCCCCACAGTGTCACCTGGCTCTGTCCCCACACTGTCACCTGGGTCTGTCCTCAACGATCACTTGGGCCTGTCCCCTCTCCTGTCCCCAGCTGTTACCTGGCTCTGTCCCCACACCGTCACCTGGCCCTGTCCCCTCACCTGTCCCCAGCTGTCACCTGGACTTGTCCCCACACTGTCACCTGGGTCTGTCCTCAACTGCCACCTGGGTCTGTCCCCTCTCCTGTCCCCACACTGTCACCTGGGCCTGTCCTCAACTGTCACCTGGCCCTGTCCCCACACTGTCACCTGGGCTTGTCCCCATCTGTCACCTGGGCTTGTCCCCAACTGTCACTTGTCCCTGTCCCCACACTGTCACCTGGCTCTGTCCCCACACTGTCACCTGGGCTTGTCCCCATCTGTCACCTGGGTCTGTCCCCTCTCCTGTCCCCAGCTGTCACCTGTCCCTGTCCCTCACCTGTCCCTGTCCCTGTCCCCATCCCCTGAAGTGTCCCCGTTCCTGTGGCCACCATAACCCTCCCTGGGATCTCCTGCCCCACAGCTGCCCCACACACCCCCAAACCTGCCCCACACCCCGGGACCGGTACCGCAGGGGGCGTGTCCGGTACCGGAGGGGCGTGTCCGGTACTGCAGGGGGCGTGTCCGGTACCGGGAGGGGCGGGGCCGGTACCGGGAGGGGCGGGGCCGGTACCGCAGGGGGCGGGGCCGGTACCGGGAGGGGCGGGGCCGGTACCGGGAGGGGCGGGGCCGGTACCGGGAGGGGCGGAGCCGGTACCGGGGGGCGGGGCCGGTACCGGAGGGGCGTGTCCGGTACCGCAGGGGGCGGGTCCGGTACCGGGAGGGGCGGGGCGGTACCGCAGGGGGCGGGGCCGGTACCGGGAGGGGCGGGGCCGGTACCGCAGGGGGCGGGGCCGGTACCGGGAGGGGCGGGGCCGGTACCGGGAGGGGCGGGGCGGTACCGCAGGGGGCGGGGCCGGTACCGGGAGGGGCGGGGCCGGTACCGCAGGGGGCGGGGCCGGTACCGGGAGGGGCGGGGCGGTACCGGGAGGGGCGGGGCCTGTACCGCAGGGGGCGGGGTGGTACCGGGAGGGGCGGGGCCGGTACCGGGGGGGCGTGTCCGGTACCGGGGGGGCGGGGCCGGTACCGGGGGGGCGGGGTCGGTACCGGGAGGGGCGGGGCGGTACCGGGAGGGGCGTGGCCAGTATCGAGAGGGGCGTGTCCGGTACCGGGAGGGGACGGAGCCGGTACCGCAGGGGGCGTGGCCAGTACCGGGAGGGGCGTGGCCAGTACCGGGAGGGGCGGGGCGGTACCGGAGGGGCGTGTCCGGTACCGCAGGGGGCGGGGCCAGTACCGGGAGGGGCGGGGCGGTACCGGGAGGGGCGGAGCCGGTACCGCAGGGGGCGGGGCCAGTACCGAGAGGGGCGGGGCCGGTACCGGGAGGGGCGGGGCCGGTACCGGGAGGGGCAGGGCGGTACCGGGAGGGGCGTGGCCGGTACCGGGAGGGGCGGGGCCGGTACCGGGAGGGGCGGGGCCGGTACCGGGAGGGGCGGGGCGGTACCGGGAGGGGCGTGGCTGTACCGAGAAGGGGCGGGGCGGTACCGGGAGGGGCGGGGCGGTACCGGGAGGGGCGGGGCCGGTACCGCAGGGGGCGTGTCCGGTACCGGGAGGGGCGTGGCCGTTACCGGGAGGGGAGGAGCCGGTACCGCAGGGGGCGGGGCCGGTACCGGAGGGGCGTGTCCGGTACCGCAGGGGGCGGGGCCGGGCCGGTGTGTCCCGGTGACCGGTGGCGGCAGCGGCGGGGATGCGGCGGGGAGCGTGAGAGGTGAGCGCCGGCTGCAGACCCCCCCCCCCACCCCGGGGACCCCCCCTCAACACCCGGAAACCCCGATGGACCCCCCCGGTACCGAAAGACCCCCCCCGGTTTTCCCTCGAGACCCCCGAATCCCCCCGGGAGCTGCCCTGAGGACCCCCCGTCAATGCTCTGACTCCATCACTGACCCCCCCCCGGGACCCCTGACCCCCATCCAGCCCCCCAACAACCTGACACAGCCCCCTGGGGTCCCCCCCCCAGCTCTCTGACACCCCCCGGGACACCCCAACACCCCCCGGGACATCCCCCGGACACCCCCAATACCCCCCGGGACCCCCCAACACCCCTCAGGACACCCCCAACACCCCTCAGGACAGCCCAAAACCTCACAGCCCCCCCTAAGGACACCCCCAACACCCCCCGGGACCCCCCCCGGACACCCCCAACATCTCCCAGGACACCGCCAACCCCCCCCGGGACCCCCCAACACCTCCCAGGACACCCCCAATACCTCCCGGGACACCCCAACACCCCCCGGGACCCCCCCGGGACACCCCCAACACCCCTCAGGACAGCCCAAAACCTCACAGCCCCCCCTAAGGACACCCCCAACACCCCCCGGGACCCCCCAACACCCCCCGGGACCCCCCCAGGACACCCCCAACACCCCCCAGGACACCCCCAACACCCCCCGGCACCCTGAGACCCTCTCAGGACCCTCCTGCACCCCCCAGTCCGGACCCCCAACTCCCCCTGGGACCCCAATATCCCCTGGGACCCCTCCCCGATTTAACCCATCCCAACACCCAAAATCATCCCTGATACAGAACCCCCACCAAGACCCCCCCACAGCTCCTTGACACCCCCAAAACCCCCCAAGAACCCCCAGAGCCCCCCAACAACACCTCCCTGACACCCCCAAACAACTCCACACCTCATAACACCCCCAAACCACCCCCCAAACATCTCCAGGACAGCCGGACAACACCCAAACAACACCCCGACACCCCAAAACCGCCCCCCCAGCCCCCCAAATCCCCCCTCTCCCCTTTCCCCGCGGGCTGGGGACACCCCGAGACCCCTCGGGGGGGGCAGGGCAGGGGGACAGCGGGACACGGGGACGGACAGGCGGACAGACAGGCGGACAGACAGGCGGACAGACAGACAGGCGGACAGACAGACAGGCGGCCCCGCCGCACCGCCCGCCCGCCCCATTAGTATTCTGCGAGCGGCAGCGGCTGCAGCAGGGCGGGGGGTGCGGCGGGGCCGGACTGGGGGCACTGGGAGGGACTGGGGGGCACTGGGAGGGACTGGGGGGCACTGGGGGGGACTGGGAGGGGAGGTGGGGGCCAGTTTGGGGTTTGGGGGGGGTTTGGGGGGGGGATAGGAGATTGGGGGGGGGTCTCGTTGCAGGGGATTGGGGGGTTTTGGGGGGGGGATGGAGATGGAGATGGGGGGACTGGGAGGGACTGGGAGGGGATGGAGAGGGAGCCCGGACCCAGTTTGGGGGGCTGGAATGGGACTGGGGGGACTGGGAGGGGATGGAGAGGGAGCCAGGACCCAGTTTGGAGGGCTGGAATGGGACTGGGGGGACTGGGAGGGGATGGAGAGGGAGCCAGGACCCAGTTTGGAGGGCTGGAGTGGGACTGGGGGGGACTGGGATGGGATTGGGGGGGACTGGGATGGGACTGGGAGAGACTGGGAGGGATGGAGAGGGAGCTGGGATCCAGTTTGGGGGGCTGGGATGGGACTGGGGAGACTGGGAGGGGATGGAGAGGGGGTCAGGACCCAGTTTGGGGGGCTGGGATGGGACTGGGGGGACTGGGATGGGATTGGGGGGGCTGGAAGGGGATGGAGAGGGAGCTGGGATCCAGTTTGGGGGGCTGGGGGCGAACTGGGGGTACTGGAATGGGATTTGGGGGGACTGGGAGGGACTGGAATGGGATTTGGGGGGACTGGGAGGGTTTTGGGCTGGAATGGGGGATACTGGAATGGACTGGGAGGAGCTGGGACCGAGCTCGGGGCTGTGGAATGGGGGGGGGAGGCGGAACTGGGGGGGAACTGGGGGATGCTGGAGTTTAACTGGGGGGCACTGGTGACCAGTTTGGGGGGCTGGCAGGGACTGGGATCCAGTTCGGGGGTGTCAGAGTGGCACTGGGGGCGCTGGCATCCAACTGGGTGAACTGGGAGTGGACTGGGAGGCTCTGGGGTCCCCGCTGGGGGGGGGATCCGATATTTTGGGGGACGTTTGGACCTCCCCCTCACTGTCCCCTCCCCCCAGCAGGTGCAGCCACCAGGCCAACCCCCCCATTGTCCCCAACCCCCCCATTGTCCCCAACCCCCCCGTGTGTGTCCCCAACCCCCCCATTGTCCCCAACCCCCCCCAGTGTCCCCAACCCCCCCAGTGTCCCCAACCCCCCCAGTGTCCCCAACCCCCCCAGTGTCCCCAATCCCCCGTGTGTGTGTCCCCAACCCCCCCCATTGTCCCCAACCCCCCCGTGTGTGTCCCCAACCCCCCCATTGTCCCCAACCCCCCCCGTGTGTGTCCCCAACCCCCCCAGTGTCCCCAACCCCCCCTTTGTGTGTCCCCAACCCCCCCAGTGTCCCCAATCCCCCCAGTGTCCCCAACCCCCCCCAGTGTGTGTCCCCAACCCCCCCAGTGTCCCCAATCCCCCCCGTGTGTGTCCCCAACCCCCCCAGTGTCCCCAACCCCCTCTGTGTGTCCCCAACCCCCCCCATTGTCCCCAAACCCCCCCATTGTCCCCAATCCCCGCTGTGTGTGTCCCCAACCCCCCTGTGTGTGTCCCCAACCCCCCCTGTGTGTGTCCCCAACCCCCCCAGTGTGTGTCCCCCACCCCCCCAGTGTCCCCAACCCCCCCCATTGTCCCCAAGTCCCCCCCGTGTCCTCTCCGCGTTGTCCCCACGACCGAGATGAGGCAGAGCCCCCCGGAGAGGAACTTGGGCCAGGTAGGACATGGAGGGGACACGGAGGGGACACAGAGGGGACACGGGGTGGCACCAGGGCTGGGGACACGGAGGTGACACAGGGGGTGGCACCAGAGGTGAGGACACAGAGGGGACACAGGAGGTGTTGGGGACACAGGGGTGGCACCAGAGGTGGGGACACAGCGAGGGTGAGGGACAGCACAGAGGGGGACACAGCCGGTGTCGCTGGGGAGGGGACATTGACTGTTTGTCACCCCGTTGTCACGGGGACGGTGACACAGCTGTGCCTCCTGCCGTGTGGGGACAATGACAGTGACACAGGGAGTTGTGTCCCCCTCCGGCGGCACAGGGACAGTCTGTCCTCACCAGGGTGGGGATGGGGACATGGGTTTGTCCCCTCCTGCTGCTCTGGGGACGATGGTGACAGGGGTTTGTCACCTGCTGGCACGGGTTTGTCCCCGCTGCTTTGGGCACAGTGACAGGGATTTGTCCCCGCTGCTTTGGGGACAGTGACAGGGTTTTATCATCTGCTGGCACGGGTTTGTCCCCTCTGTTTTGGGGCCAGTGACAGGATTTCGTCACCTGCTGTTTTGGGGATGGTGACAGGGTTTTGTCACCCGCTGGCATGGGTTTCTCCCCTCTGTTCTTGGGACAATGACACAGGTTTGTCACTGCTGTTTTGGGGACAGTGACAGGGGTTTGTTCTTGTTTTGGGGATGGTGACAGAGGTTTTGTCCCTGCTGTTCTGGGGACAGTGACAGGGGTTTGTCACTCACTGGCACAGGTTTGTCCCTGTTGCTTTGGGCACAGTGACAGGGGTTTGTCACCCGCTGGCACAGGTTTGTCCCCACTCTTTTGGGGACAGTGACAGGGGTTTGTCCCCTCTGTTTTGGGAACAGTGACAGGGGTTTGTCCCCACTGTTTTGGGGACAGTGACAGGGGTTTGTCATCTGTTGGCACAGGTTTGTCCCCTCTGTTTTGGGCACAGTGACAGAGGTTTGTCCCCTCTGTTTTGGGGACAGTGAACAGGGGTTTATCACCTGCTGTTTTGGGGACAGTGACAGGGGTTTGTCACCCGCTGGCGCAGGTTTGTCCCCTCTGTTTTGGGGACAATGACACAGGTTTGTCACTCACTGGCACAGGTTTGTCACTGCTGTTTTGGGGACAGTGACAGAAATTTATTCTTGTTTTGGGCACAGTGACAGGGGTTTGTTCCCTCTGTTTTGGGGACAGTGACAGAGATTTGTCACCTGGTGGCACAGGATTGTCCCCTCTGTTTTGGGCACAGTGACAGGGGTTTGTCCCCACTGTTTTGGGAACAGTGACAGGGTTTTGTCCCCACTGTTCTGGGGACGGTGACAGGGGTTTGTCCCTGCTGTTCTGGGGACAGTGACAGGGGTTTGTCATCCGCTGGCACAGGATTGTCCCCTCTGTTTTGGGCACAGTGACAGGGGTTTGTCCCCAGTGCTTTGGGCACAGTGACAGGGGTTTGTCACCTGCTGTTTTGGGGACAGTGACAGGGGTTTGTCACCTGCTGTTTTGGGGACAGTGACAGGGGTTTGTCTCCACTGCTTTGGGGACGGTGACAGAGGTTTGTCACCCCCTGGCACAGGTTTGTCCCCTCTGTTCTTGGGACAATGACACAGGTTTGTCCCTGCTGTTCTGGGGCCAGTGACAGGGGTTTATTCTTGTTTTGGGCACAGTGACAGGGGTTTGTCACCTGCTGGCACAGGTTTGTTCTCTGCTGATTTGAGGATGGTGACAGGGGTTTTTTCTCCGTTGTTCTGGGGACAGTGACACAGGTTTTGTCCCCACTGCTTTGGGGACAGTGACAGGGGTTTGTCCCCTCTGTTTTGGGGACAGTGACACAGGTTTGTCCCCTCTCTTTTGGGAACAATGACACCAGTTTGTCACTCACTGGCACAGGTTTGTCCCCTCTGTTTTGGGGACAGTGACAGGGATTTGTCCCCACTGCTTTGGGGACAGTGACAGAGATTTGTCACCTGCTGGCACAGGTTTGTTCCCTCTGTTTTGGGCACAGTGGCAAGGTTTTGTCACCTGCTGGCACAGGTTTGTCCCCACTGTTTTGGGAATGGTGACAGGGGTTTGTCACCTGCTGTTTTGGGGACAGTGACAGGGGTTTGTCCCTGCTGTTTTGGGGATGGTGACAGGTTTTTGTCACTCACTGGCACAGGTTTGTCCCCACTGTTTTGGGAATGGTGACAGGGGTTTGTCACCTGGTGGCACAGGATTGTCCCCTCTGTTTTGGGGATGGTGACAGGGATTTGTCACCCGCTGGCGCGGGTTTGTCCCCGCTGCTTTGGGGACAGTGACAGGGATTTGTCCCCACTGTTTTGGGGATGGTGACAGGGGTTTGTCACCCGCTGGCGCGGGTTTGTCCCCGCTGCTTTGGGGACAGTGACAGGGATTTGTCCCCACTGTTTTGGGGATGGTGACAGGGGTTTGTCCCAACTGCTTTGGGGACAGTGACAGGGGTTTGTCCCCACTCTTTTGGGGATGGTGACAGGGGTTTGTCCCCACTGCTTTGGGGACAGTGACAGGGGTTCGTCACCTGCTGATTTGAGGATGGTGACAGGGGTTTTTCTCTGTTGTTTTGAGGACAGTGACAGGGGTTTGTCCCCTCTGTTTTGGGGACAGTGACAGGGTTTTGTCACCCGCTGGCATGGGTTTCTCCCCTCTGTTCTTGGGACAATGACACAGGTTTGTCACTGCTGTTCTTGGGACAATGACACAGGTTTGTCACTGCTGTTCTGGGGCCAGTGACAGGGGTTTATTCTTGTTTTGGGCACAGTGACAGGGGTTTGTCACCTGCTGGCACAGGTTTGTTCTCTGCTGATTTGAGGATGGTGACAGAGGTTTTTCTCCGTTGTTTTGGGGACGGTGACAGGGGTTTGTCCCCTCCTGCTGTTCTGGGGACAGTGACACAGGTTTGTCACCCGCTGGCACAGGTTTGTCACTGCTGTTTTGGGCACAGTGACAGGGGTTTATTCTTGTCTTGGGGACAGTGACACAGGTTTGTCACCCACTGGCACAGGTTTGTCCCCTCTGTTTTGGGGACAGTGACAGGGGTTTGTCACTCACTGGCACAGGTTTGTTCCTGCTGTTCTGGGGACAGTGACAGGGGTTTATTCGTGTTTTGGGCACAGTGACAGGGGTTTGTCACCTGCTGGCACAGGTTTGTCCTCTGCTGATTTGAGGATGGTGACAGGGGTTTGTCCCCGCTGTTTTGGGGACACTGACACCGGTTTGTCACTCACTGGCACAGGTTTGTCCCCTCTGTCTTGGGGACAGTGACACAGGTTTGTTCCCTCTGCTTTGGGGACAGTGACAGAAATTTATTCTTGCTGTTTCTGGGGACAGTGACAGGGGTTTTTCACCTTCTGGCAGATTTGTTCCCACAGTGTTGTGGGGACAGTGACACCGCTTTGTCCCCGCTGGTTTGGGGGTGGTAACAGGGTTTTGTGCTGGGGAGTTACTGGGGTTACTGGTGGGCACTGGTGGTTACTGGTGGGCACCGGTGGGCACTGGTGGACACTGGTGGGCACCGATATCTCCATATCTGACCCTCCTCTGGCACTGGTGGGCACTGGTGGTTACTGGTGGTTACTGGTGGGCACTGGTGGTTACCGGTGGTCACTGGTGGGCACCGGTGGGCCCTGGTGGGCCGCGGCACTGACCCCACCCCCCGTGTCCCCGCAGGGCGCAGCTGCGGCGGCGCGATGAGCCCCCCGGTCTCCGTCCCCGCCGGCAGGATGCTGCTCGCCCTGGCCCTGGCCTGCGCCAGCCCCTTCCTGGAGCCGCCGGCGGCGCCGCGCCGGACGCTCAACGTGGCCGTGATCCTCAGCGGCGCCTCCTACGGCCCCGCCGGGCCCCGCCTGGCGCCCGGAACCTTCCGGAACTTCTCGCTGGACGTCAACCCCGTGGGGGTGGTGCTGAACGACACCAACCCGCGCAGCCTCATCGTGCGCCTGTGCGACGTGCTGTCCTCGCTGCGCATCCACGGCGTCGTCTTCGAGGACGACACGCGCTCCGAGGCCGTGGCGCAGATCCTGGACTTCATCTCGGCCCAGACCTCCGTGCCCATCATCGGCGTCAACGGCGGCTCCGCCATCGTCCTCACGCCCAAGGTGACGCCCCCCGAGTGTCCCCGAGCGTGTTTGGGGACGCCCAAATGTCCCCACATGGATCTGGGACCGACCGACCGTCCTCAACCCAACTGTCGCCAACCCCAGTCCTGCCTCGGGGCACCCAAGTGTCCCCAGCCGTGTCTTGTGTCACCCAACTGTCCCCAGTGTGACCCCAGATGTGTCCAGAGCCACCCAACTGTCCCCAGCACGACCCCAGCTGTGTCTTGTGTCACCCAGCTGTCCCCAGCACGACCCCAGCCGTGTCTGGAGCCACCTGAATGTCCCCAACCATGTCTAGGGGCACCCAAATGTCCCCAACTGTGTCCAGAGCCACCTGAATGTCCCCAGCAGGACCCCAGCCGTGTCTTGTGTCACCCAGCTGTCCCCAGCACGACCCCAACTGTGTCCAGAGCCACCTGAATGTCCCCCACCATGTCCAGAGGCACCAAAATGTCCCCAGCTGTGTCCAGAGCCACCTGAATGTCCCCAACTCTGTCACATCCCAGCTGTGTCCAGAGCCACCCAAATGTCCCCAACTGTGTCCAGAGCCACCTGAATGTCCCCAACCATGTCTGGAGCCACCTGAATGTCCCCAGCTGTGTCCAGAGCCACCTGAATGTCCCCAACCATGTCTGGAGCCACCTGAATGTCCCCAACCAAGTCCAGAGGCACCAAAATGTCCCAAACTGTGTCCAGAGCCACCTGAATGTCCCCAACCCACCTGTCCCCAAACCCCACCCGTGCCTGGTGTCACCCAAACATCTCCAACCACGTGTAGATCCACCCAGGTGTCCCCACCCCAGCGGTCCCCAAACCCCAACCATGTCTGGAGCCACCTGAATGTCCCCAACCAAGTCCAGGGGCACCCAAATGACCCCAACCATGTCTGGAGACACCTGAATGTCCCCAACTCTGTCACATCCCAGCCATGTCTGGAACCACTTGAATGTCCCCAGCCATGTCTGGAGACACCTGAATGTCCCCAACTGTGTCTGGAGATACCTGAATGTCCCCAACTGTGTCCAGAGCCACCTGAATGTCCCCAACTCTGTCACATCCCAGCCATGTCTGGAACCACTTGAATGTCCCCAACCATGTCTGGAGCCACCTGAATGTCCCCAACCAAGTCCAGGGGCACCCAAATGTCCCCAACTGTGTCTGGAGCCACCCAAATGTCCCCAACCCACCTGTCCCCAAGCCCCACCTGTGTCTAGTGTCACCCAAACATCTCCAACCATGTGTAGATCCACCCCAGCGGTCCCCAAACCCCACCTGTGTTCCAGCCCCACTTGACCATCCTCAACCCAACCATCCCTGCCCCCAACCGTGCCTAGTGTGACCCAACTGTCCCCAATGTGACGTCCCCAACCCGTGTCCCCTCCCTGTGTCCCCCCACCGCAGGAGAAGGGCTCCACCTTCCTGCAGCTGGGCTCCTCCACGGAGCAGCAGCTCCAGGTGATCTTCGAGGTGCTGGAGGAGTACGACTGGACGTCCTTCGCCGTGGTCACCACGCTGCTGCCGGGCTACGAGGACTTCGTGGACTACGTGGAGGTGCTGACGGACAGCAGCTTCATCGGCTGGGAGCACCGCGGCGTGGTCACCCTGAACCTGACCGACGACCCCGAGGGCGCGCGGACGCGCCGGCAGCTGCGCGAGGTGACGGCGCAGATCCGGCTGCTCTACTGCTCGCGCGACGAGGCCGAGGCCGTGTTCCGCGCCGCGCGCGACGCCGGCCTCGCCGGGCCCGGCTACGTCTGGTTCGTGGTGGGCACCAACCTGGGGGGCAGCGAGCAGCTGCCCGAGCACGTCCCCGCCGGGCTGTTCGCCGTGCTGTCGGCCGGCTGGCGCGACGACCTCCAGCACCGCGTGCGCAACGGCGTGGCCATCGTGGCCAAGGGCGCCGAGGCGCTGCTGCGCGACTACGGCTTCATCCCCGAGTTCAACAACGACTGCCGCGCGCCCAACGTCACCCAGATCAACGACAACCTGCACCGGTGCGCCGGGGCGGCACCGCGGGGGGACGGGGGGGGTTTGGGGGGTAT
Organism: Taeniopygia guttata; assembly: GCF_048771995.1. NCBI lineage: Eukaryota > Metazoa > Chordata > Aves > Passeriformes > Estrildidae > Taeniopygia > Taeniopygia guttata. Next base: position 1,017,525 of record NC_133062.1, read on the forward strand.
TGGGGGCTCTAGAGGAGGTTGGGGACAGCTGGGGACAGTTGGGTTGGGGACAGTTGGGCTGGGGACAGTTGGGTGGCTCTAGAGGAGGTTGGGGACAGCTGGGGACAGTTGGGTTGGGGAAAGTTGGGTTGGGGACAGTTGGGTTGGGGACAGTTGGGTTGGGGACAGTTGGGTTGGGGACATTTGGGTGGCTCTGGACATGGTTGGGGACAGTTGGGGTGGGGAAAGTTGGGTTGGGGACAGTTGGGGTGGGGACAGTTGGGTTGGAGATGTTCAGGTGGCTCTGGACATGGTTGGGGACATTTGGGTGGCTCTAGACATGACATGGTTGGGGACAGTTGACTTGGGGACATTTGGGTGGCTCTGGACATGGTTTGGGTTAGGTTGGGGACAGTTGGGGTGGGGACAGTTGGGGTGGGGACAGTTGGGGTGGGGACAGTTTGGTTGCAGATGTTCAGGTGACTCTGGACATGGTTGGGGACATTTGGATGGCTCTGGACATGGTTGGGGACAGTTGGGCTGGGGACAGTTGGGTTGGAGGTGTTCAGGTGGCTCTGGACATGGTTGGGGACATTCAGGTGCCTCTAGACATGACATGGTTGGGGACAGTTGAGTTGGGGACATTTGGGTTGGAGATGTTCCGGTGGCTCTGGACATGGTTGGGGACAGTTGGGTTGGGGACAGTTGGGTTGGGGAAAGTTGTGTTGGAGGTGTTCCGGCGGCTCTGGACATGGTTGGGGTCAGGTTGGGGACAGTTGGGTTGGGGACAGTTGGGTTGGGGAAAATTGGGGTGGGGACAGTTGGGTTGGAGACAGTTGGGTGGGGAAAATTGGGTTGGAGATGTTCAGGTGGCTCTGGAGATGGTTGGGGACAAGGGGGTTGGGGACAGTTGGGTTGGGGACATTTGGGTGGCTCTGGACATGGTTGGGGACAGTTCAGTTGGGGAAAGTTGGGTTTGGGACAGTTGGGCTGGGGACAGTTGGGTTGGGGACATTTGGGTGGCTCTGGACATGGTTGGGGTCAGTTGGGGACAGTTGGGTTGGGGACAGTTGGGTTGGGGAAAGGTGGGTTGGAGGTGTTCAGGTGGCTCTGGACATGGTTGGGGACAGTTGAGTTGGGGACAGTTGGGTGGCTCTAGAGGAGGTTTGGGTTAGGTTGGGGACAGTTTGGTTGGGGAAAGTTGGGTTGGGGACAGTTGGGCTGGGGACATTCGGGTGGCTCTGGACATGGTTGGGGACAGTTGGGTTGGGGACAGTTGGGTTGGAGATGTTCAGGTGGCTCTGGACATGGTTGGGGACAGTTGGGTTGGGGACAGTTGGGTTGGGGACATTTGGGTGGATCTGGACATGGTTGGGGACAGTTCGGTTGGGGAAAGTTGCGTTGGGGACATTTGGGTGGCTCTGGACATGGTTGGGGACAGTTGAGTTGGGGACAGTTGGGTTGGGGAAAGTTGGGGACAGTTGGGTTGGGGACAGTTGGGGACAGTTGGGTTGAGGACAGTTGGGTTGGAGATGGTCAGGTGGCTCTGGACATGGTTGGGGACAGTTGGGGTGGGGAAAGTTGGGTTGGGGAAAGTTGGGTGGCTCTAGAGGAGGTTGGGGTCAGTTGGGGACAGTTGGGTTGGGGACAGTTGGGTTGGGGATGTTTGGGTGGCTCTGGACATGGTTGGGGACAGGTTGGGGACAGTTGGGTTGGGGACAGTTGGGTTGGGGACAGTTGTGTTGGAGGTGTTCAGGCGGCTCTGGACATGGTTGGGGTCAGGTTGGGGACAGTTGGGTTGGGGACAGTTGGGTTGGGGACAGTTGGGTTGGAGACAGTTGGGCTGGGGAAAGTTGGGTTGGAGATGTTCAAGTGGCTCTGGAGATGGTTGGGGACATTTGGGTGGCTCTGGACATGGTTGGGGACAGTTGAGTTGGGGACAGTTGGGGTGGGGACAGTTGGGTGGCTCTAGAGGAGGTTGGGGTCAGTTGGGGACAGTTGGGTTGGGGATGTTCAGGTGGCTCTGGACATGGTTGGGGACAGTTGAGTTGGGGACATTTGGGTGGCTCTGGACGTGGTTGGGGTTAGGTTGGGGACAGTTGGGTTGGGGACAGTTGGGTTGGGGACATTTGGGTGGCTCTGGACATGGTTGGGGACATTTGGGTGGCTCTGGACATGGTTGGGGTCAGGTTGGGGACAGTTGGGGTGGGGACAGTTGGGGTGGGGACAGTTGGGTTGGAGATGTTCAGGTGGCTCTGGAGATGGTTGGGGACAGTTGGGGACAGTTGGGGACAGTTGGGTTGGGGACATTTGGGTTGGGGACAGTTGGGGTGGGGAAAGTTGGGTTGGAGATGTTCAGGTGGTTCTGAACATGGTTGGGGACAGTTGGGGACAGTTGGGTTGGGGACAGTTGGGTGACCCCAAACACGCTCAAGGACGTGTTGGGGACATTCGGACATGCTCGGGGTCAGGCTGGGGACATTTGGTGACCCCAAACACGCTCAGGATCACCTTGGGGACATTGGGTGACCCTGGACACGCTCAGGGCAGGGTTGGGGACATTTGGTGACCCCAGACGTTCTCGGGGTCACGTTGGGGACATTGGGTGACCCCGGACATTCTCGGGGTGGCGTTGGGGACATTGGGTGACCCCGGACATTCTCGGGGTGGCGTTGGGGACATTTGGTGACCCCGGACATTCTCGGGGTGGCGTTGGGGACATTGAGTGACCCCGGACATTCTCGGGGTCACATTGGGGACATTGGGGTGACCCCGGACATGCTCTGGGTTGGGTTGGGGACATCTGGTGACCCCGGACATTCTCGGGGTGGCGTTGGGGACATTGGGTGACCCTGGACATTCTCGGGGTCACCTTGGGGACATTGGGTGACCTCGGACATTCTCGGGGTGGCACTGGGGACATTGGGTGACCCTGGACATTCTCAGGGTGGCACTGGGGACATTGGGTGACCCTGGACACACTTGAGGTCAGGCTGGGGACATTGGGTGATCCCGGCCATTCTCGGGGTGGCGTTGGGGACATTTGGTGACCCTGGACACGCTCGGGGTCAGGTTGGGGACATTGGGTGACCCCGGACATTCTCGGGGTGGCACTGGGGACATTGGGGTGACCCCGGACATTCTCAGGGTGGCACTGGGGACATTGGGGTGACCCCGGACATTCTCGGGGTCACGTTGGGGACATTTGGTGACCCCGGACATTCTCGGGGTGGCGCTGGGGACATTGGGTGACCCCGGACGTTCTCGGGATGGCGTTGGGGACATTTGGTGACCCCGGACATTCTCGGGGTGGCATTGGGGACATTGGGTGACCCCGGACATTCTCGGGGTCACCTTGGGGACATTTGGTGACCCTGGACATTCTTGGGGTCAGGTTGGGGACATTGGGGTGACCCCGGCCATTCTCGGGGTGGCATTGGGGACATTTGGTGACCCTGGACATTCTCGGGATGATGTTGGGGACATTGGGTGACCCCGGCCATTCTCGGGGTGGCGCTGGGGACATCTGGTGACCCCGGACATTCTCGGGGTGGCGTTGTGGACATTGGGTGACCCCAAACACGCTCGGAATCACCTTGGGGACATTTGGTGACCCCGGACGTTCTCGGGGTGGCACTGGCAGGTACTTCATGAACATCACGTGGGGCCAGAAGGATTTCTCCTTCAACGAGGACGGGTACCTGGTGAACCCCTCGCTGGTCGTCATCTCCCTGAACAAGGAGCGCAGCTGGGAGGTGGTGAGTGCCACCCCTGGGGACAGCGGCGTCACCTGTGGGGTCAGGGTGTCATCCCTGGGGTCAGGGTGTCACCTGTGGGACAGGGATGTCACCTGCGGGGTCAGGGTGTCACCTGTGGGGTCAGGGTGGCACCTGTGGGGCAGGGATGTCACCCCTGGGAGCAGAAGGTGCTGAGGTTCAAGTACCCGGTGTGGTCACACTGTGGGTGGTGGCATCCCATCACGGTGACACCGGGTCCTGTCACCCTGTGGCTGTCCCCACGTGTCCCCAGATGCCACCATGTGTCCCCACGTGTCCCCACATGTCCCTAAGTGTCCCCACGTGTCCCCTCAGGGAGCAGCGGGTGCTGCGGTTCAAGTACCTGGTGTGGTCACGCTGTGGGTGGTGGCATCCCATCACGGTGACACCTGGTCCTGTCACCCTCTGGGTGTCCCCACGTGTCCTCAGATGCCACCACGTGTCCCCACGTGTCCCCTCAGGGAGCAGCGGGTGCTGAGGTTCAAGTACCCGCTGTGGTCACACTGTGGGTGGTGACATCCCATCCTGGTGACACCTTGGCCTGTCACCCTGTGGTTGTCCCCACGTGTCCCCAGATGCCACCACGTGTCCCCACATGTCCCTAAATGTCCCCACGTGTCCCCTCAGGGAGCAGCAGGTGCTGAGGTTCAAGTACCCGGTGTGGTCACACTGTGGGTGGTGACATCCCATCACGGTGACACCTTGGCCTGTCACCCTGTGGGTGTCCCCACGTGTCCCCAGATGCCACCACGTGTCCTCACGTGTCCCCAGGTGTCCCCACGTGTCCCTAAGTGTCCCCACGTGTCACCCCTGGCAGCAGAAGGTGCTGCAGCTCAAGTACCCGGTGTGGTCACACCGTGGGTGGTGACATCCCATCACGGTGACACCTTGGCCTGTCACCCTGTGGCTGTCCCCACATGTCCCCAGATGCCACCACGTGTCCCCACATGTCCCTAAATGTCCCCAAATGTCCCCTCAAGGAGCAGAAGGTGTTGCAGCTCAAGTACCCGCTGTGGTCACACTGTGGGTGGTGACATCCCATCACGGTGACACCTTGGCCTGTCACCCTCTGGGTGTCCCCACATGTCCCCAGATGCCACCACGTGTCCCCACGTGTCCCCAAGTGTCCCCTCAGGGAGCAGTGGGTGTTGCAGCTCAAGTACCCGCTGTGGTCACGCTGTGGGTGGTGACATCCCATCACGGTGACACCTTGGCCTGTCACCCTGTGGCTGTCCCCACGTGTCCCCAGATGCCACCACCTGTCCCCACGTGTCCCTAAATGTCCCCAAGTGTCCCCCCTGGCAGCAGAAGGTGCTGAGGTTCAAGTACCCGCTGTGGTCACGCTGTGGGTGGTGACATCCCATCACGGTGACACCTGGGCCTGTCACCCTGTGGCTGTCCCCACGTGTCCCCACGTGTCCCCACGTGTCCCCAGGTGCCACCACGTGTCCCCACATGTCCCCAAGTGTCCCCTCAGGGAGCAGCAGGTGCTGAGGTTCAAGTACCCGGTGTGGTCACACTGTGGGTGGTGACATCTCATCACGGTGACACCTGGTTCTGTCACCCTGTGGCTGTCCCCACGTGTCCCCAGGTGCCACCACGTGTCCCCACGTGTCCCCACGTGTCCCCAGGTGGGCAGCTGGGAGCAGCGGGTGCTGCGGCTCAAGTACCCGGTGTGGTCACACTGTGGGTGGTGACATCTCATCACGGTGACACCTTGGCCTGTCACCCTGTGGCTGTCCCCACGTGTCCCCAGGTGTCCCCACGTGTCCCCACGTGTCCCCCCTCGTCCCCGCAGGTGGGCAGCTGGGAGCAGCGGGTGCTGCGGCTCAAGTACCCGGTGTGGTCACACTGTGGGTGGTGACATCCCATCATGGTGACACCTGGTCCTGTCACCCTCTGGGTGTCCCCACGTGTCCCCAGGTGCCACCACGTGTCCCCACGTGTCCCCACATGTCCCCAGGTGTCCCCTCTGCGAGCAGCAGGTGCTGAGGTTCAAGTACCCGGTGTGGTCACACTGTGGGTGGTGACATCCCATCATGGTGACACCTGGTCCTGTCACCCTCTGGGTGTCCCCACGTGTCCCCAGGTGCCACCACGTGTCCCCACGTGTCCCCACGTGTCCCCAGGTGGGCAGCTGGGAGCAGCGGGTGCTGCGGCTCAAGTACCCGGTGTGGTCGCGCTACGGGCGGTTCCTGCAGCCGGTGGAGGACGGGCGGCACCTGACGGTGGCCACGCTGGAGGAACGTCCCTTCGTCATCGTGGAGAACATCGACCCCGCCACCGGCACCTGCATCCGCGACTCCGTGCCCTGCCGGCGCCAGCTCAACCGCACCGCCAGGTGGGACACCTGGCACGGGTGGGGTGGCACTGCCAGGTGGGGACAGCTGGGACAGGTGGGGTGGCATTGTCAGGTGGGGACACCTGGGACAGGTATTGGTGGCACCACCAGGTGGGACACACCTGGGACAGCTGGGGTGGCACTGAAGGGGTTGGGGGACACCTGGGACAGGTGTGGGGTGGGGAACACCTGGGACAGGTGGGGGTAGGGACACCTGGGACAGGTATTGGTGGCACCACAAGGTGGGGCACACCTGGGACCGGTGTGGGTGGCACTGACCAGGTGGGGACACCTGGCACAGGTGGGGTGGCACCGCCAGGTGGGGACATCTGGGACAGGTGGGGGTGGGGCACACCTGGCACAGGTGGGGTGGCACCACCAGGTGGGGACAGCTGGGACAGGTGGGGTGGCACTGACCAGGTGGGGACACCTGGGACAGGTGGAGGTGGCACTACCCAGGTGGGGGACACACCTGTGTTCTGGAGGTGTCACCGTTCCCCTTGAGGTGACACTTTGGCCCTGGGGGTGTCCCCACTGTCCCAGGGGTGTCCCAACCACCCTGGACTTGTCCGAAATCTGAGGGTGTCCCCATCCCGGGGTTGTCCCCACTTTGGGAGTGTCCCCAAGACCCTGGAGGTGTCCCCAAGACCCTGGAGGTGTCCCCAAGACCCTGGAGGTGTCCTCATCACCTTGAGGGTGTCCCCAAGACCCTGGGGTTGTCCCCAAGACCCTGGAGGTGTCCCCAACACCTTGGGGGTGTCCCCAGGACCTCAGGGGTGTCCCCACCACCCTGGAGGTGTCCCCAAGACCCTGGAGGTGTCCCCACCACCTTGGGGTCGTCCCCAACACTTTGGGGGTGTCCCCAGGACCTCGGGGGTGTCCCCACCACCCTGGGGTTGTCCCCAAGACCTTGGGGGCATCCCCAAGACACTGGAGGTGTCCCCAACACCCTGGAGGTGTCCCCACCACCTTGGGGGTGTCCCCAAGACCCTGGAGGTGTCCCCACCACCCTGGAGTTGTCCCCAGCCATCTGAGGGTGTCCCCAAGACCCTGGAGGTGTCCCCCAAACCCCTGGAGGTCTCCTCACCACCCTGGGGGTGTCCCCAGGACTTCGGGGGTGTCCCCAGCAGTCTGGGGGTGTCCCCAAGACCCTGGAGGTGTCCCCACCACCCTGGGGTCGTCCCCAACACCTTGGGGGTGTCCCCAAGACCCTGGAGGTGTCCCCACCACCCTGGAGGTGTCCCCAAGACCCTGAAGGTGTCCCTAACACCCTGGGGGTGTCCTCATCACCTTGGGAGTGTCCCTAAGACCCTGGAGGTGTCCCCAAGCCCCTGGAGGTGTCCCCAACACCCTGGGGGTGTCCCCAACCATCTGAGGGTGTCCCCAAGACTCTGGAGGTGTCCCCAAGACCCTGGGGGCGTCCCCAGGACCTCGGGGATGTCCCCAGGACCCTGGAGGTGTCCCCACCACCCTGGGTGTGTCCCCAAGACCCTGGGGACGCCCCCAGCAGTCTGGGGGTGTCCCCACCACTTTCGGGGTCCCCTGCAGCCCCCCACCCTTTGAGAAGAAGTGCTGCAAGGGGTTCTGCATCGACATCCTGAAGCGGCTGGCGCGGGCCCTGGGCTTCACCTACGACCTCTACCTGGTCACCAACGGCAAACACGGCAAGAAGATCGACGGCGTCTGGAACGGCATGGTGGGGGAGGTGGGACCCCAAAATCACCTCCCCGCACCCCAAAAACGCCACTCTGAACCCCAAAAATAACCCAAAACCCACCATGGAGACCCCCTGGCAATGGGGCAGGGGAGAGACCCCAAGGAGGGCAACCAAGGGGGGATGGGGAGAAGGTGGGACCCCCAAAACACCTCCCCACACCCTAAAAATACATCCCCAAATCCCAAAAATACATCCCCACATCCCAAAAACGCCCCTCTGCACCCCAAAAATGCCCCAAAACTCACCATGGGGACCCCTTGGTGATGGGGGCTGGGGAGAGACCCCCAAGGAGGGCAACCAAGGGGGGATGGGGAGAAGGTGGGACCCCAAAAACACCTCCCCACACCCCAAAAATACATCCCCACATCCCAAAAATACATCTGCAAATCCCAAAAATACATCTCCAAATCCCAAAAATACATCCCCACATCCCAAAAATACATCCCCACATCCCAAAATCACCTCCCCGCACCCCAAAAACGCCCCTCTGAACCCCAAAAATGCCCCAAAACCCACCATGGAGACCCCATGGCGAAGGGGGATGGGGAGAGACCCCCAAGGAGGGCAACCAAGGGGGGATGGGGAGAAGGTGGGACCCCAAAAAAATCCCCCGACCACACCCCCTCTGGCCACGCCCCTCTGGCCACGCCCCTGACCACGCCCTGCCCCGCCCAGGTGTTCTACCGCCGCGCGGACATGGCCATCGGCTCGCTGACCATCAACGAGGAGCGCTCCGAGATCATCGACTTCTCCGTGCCCTTCGTGGAGACCGGCATCAGCGTGATGGTGTCCCGCAGCAACGGCACCGTGTCCCCCTCCGCCTTCCTGGGTACCCCAAAACCCCAAAAACTCAACTGAGACCTCCCAAAAACCAGCTGGGATCCTCCAAACCCAACTGGGATCCCCCAAAACCCAACTGGGATTCATAAAAACCCAACTGGGATCCTCCAAAACCCAACTGGGATCTCCCAAACCCAACTGGCATCAGCGTGATGGTGTCCCGCAGCAACGGCACCGTGTCCCCCTCCGCCTTCCTGGGTACCCCAAAACCCCAAAAACTCGACTGGGAATCCCCAAAAACCAGCTGGGATCCATAAAAATCCAATTGGAATCTCCCAAACCCAACTGGGATCTCCCAAACCCAACTGGGATCCATAAAAATCCAACTGAGATCCATAAAAATCCAACTGGGATCCATAAAAATCCAACTGGGATCTCCCAAACCCAACTGGGATCTCCCAATCCCAACTGGGATCCTCCAAAACCCAACTGGGATCTCCCAAACCCAACTGGGATCTCCCAATCCCAACTGGGATACCTCAAAACCCAACTGGGATCTCCCAAATCCCAACTGGGATCTCCCAAAACCCAACTGGGATCTCCCAAACCCAACTGGGATCTCCCAAACCCAACTGGGATCTCCCAATCCCAACTGGGATCCTCCAAAACCCAACTGGGATCTCCCAAACCCAACTGGGATCCTCCAAAACCCAACTGGGATCTCCCAAACCCAACTGGGATCCTTAAAACCCAACTGGGACCCTCCAAACCCAACTGGGATCCATAAAAATACAACTGGGATCTCCCAAACCCAACTGGGATCCTCCAAACCCAACTGGGATCCTCCAAAACCCAACCGGGATCTCCCAAATCTCAACTGGGATCTCCAAATCCAACTGGGATCTATAAAAATCCAACTGGGATCTCCCAATCCCAACTGGGATCCTCCAAACCCAACTGGGATCCTCCAAACCCAACTGGGATCCATAAAAATCCAACTGGGATCTCCCAATCCCAACTGGGATCCTCCAAAACCCAACTGGGATCCATAAAAATCCAACTGGGATCTCCCAAAATCCAACTGGGATCCCCCAAATCTCAACTGGGATCTCCCAAACCCAACTGGGATCTCCTAAACCCAACTGGGATCCATAAAAATCCAACTGGGATCCTCCAAACCCAACTGGGATCTCCCATAACCCAACTGGGATCTTCCAAACCCAACTGGGATCTCCCAAACTCAACTGGGATATCCCAAACCCAGCTGGGATCCTCCAAACCCAACTGAGATCTCCCAAACCCAACTGGGATCCATAAAAATCCAACTGGGATCCGTAAAAATCCAACTGGAATCTCCCATAACCCAACTGGGATCCATATAAATTCCAACTGGGATCTCCCAAAACCCAACTGGGATCTCCCAAACCCAACTGGGATCTCCCAAATCCCAACTGGGATCCATAAAAATCCAACTGGGATCTCCCAAACCCAACTGGGATCCTCCCAACTCAACTGGGATCCTCCAAAACCCAACTGGGATCCTCCAAAACCCAACTGGGATCTCCCAAACCCAACTGGGAGCTCCCAAACCCAACTGGGATCCCCCAAACCCAACTGGGATCCTCCCAAACCCAACTGGGATCCCCATAACCCAACTGGGATCCATAAAAACCCAACTGGGATCCCCATAACCCAACTGGGATCCATAAAAATCCAACTGGGATCCATAAAAATCCAACTGGGATCCCCCAAACCCAACTGGGATCCATAAAAATCCAACTGGGATCTCCCAAACCCAACTGGGATCCTCCAAAGCCAACTGGGATCCCTAAAACCCAACTGGGATCCCTAAAACACAACTGGGATCCCCATAACCCAACTGGGATCCCCCAAAACCCAACTGGGATCCCTAAAACCCAACTGGGATCCTCCAAACCCAACTGGGATCCATAAAAATCCAACTGGGATCTCCCAAACCCAACTGGGATCTCCCAAAACCCAACTGGGATCTCCCAAACCCAACTGGGATCTCCCAAACCCAACTGGGATCCATAAAAATCCAATTGGAATCTCCCAAACCCAATTGGAATCTCCCAAACCCAACTGGGATCTCCCAATCTCAACTGGGATCCCTAAAATCCAACTGGGATCTCCCAAAACGCAACTGGGATCTCCCAAACCCAACTGGGATCCTCCAAACCCAACTGGGATCTCCCAAACCCAACTGGGATCCATAAAAATCCAACTGGGATCTCCCAATCCCAACTGGGATCTCCCAAACCCAACTGGGATCTCCCAATCCCAACTGGGATCTCCCAAATCCCAGCTGGGATCCATAAAAATCCAACTGGGATCCATAAAAATCCAACTGTAATCTCCCAAAATGCAACTGGGATCTCCCAATCCCAACTGGGATCCATACAACCCAACTGGGATCCTCCAAACCCAACTGGGATCCATAAAACCCAACTGGGATCCATAAAAATCCAACTGGGATCCATAAAAATCCAACTGGGATCCATAAAAATCAAACTGGGATCCATAAAAATCCAACTGGGATCTCCCAAATCTCAACTGGGATCTCCAAAACCCAACTGGGATCTCCCAAAACCCAACTGGGATCCTCCAAACCCAACAGGATCTCCCAAACCCAACTGGGATCGATAAAAACCCAACTGGGATCTCCCAAACCCAACTGGGATCCATAAAAATCCAACTGGGATCTCCCAAACCCAACTGGGATCCTCCAAAACCCAACTGGGATCCTCCAAACCCAACTGGGATCCATAAAAATCCAACTGGGATCCATAAAAATCCAACTGGGATCCCCAACCCCAACTGGGATCCATAAAAATCCAACTGGAATCTCCCAATCTCAACTGGGATCCCCCAATCCCAGCTGGGATCCCCCAAACCCAACTGGGATCCATAAAAATCCAACTGGGATCTCCCAAACCCAACTGGGATCCTCCAAAACCCAACTGGGACCCATAAAAATCCAACTGGGATCTCCCAAACCCAACTGGGATCTCCCAAATCTCAACTGGGATCCTCCAAACCCAACTGGGATCCATAAAAATCCAACTGGGATCCCTAAAACCCAACTGGGATCCCTAAAACCCAACTGGGATCTCCCAAACCCAACTGGGATCTCCCAAACCCAACTGGGATCTCCCAAACCCAACTGGGAACGTCCCAAACCCAACTGGGATCCGCAAAACCCAACTGGGATCCCCAAAACCCAACTGGGATACCTCGAAACCCAACTGGGATCCATAAAACCCAACTGGGATCCTCCAAACCCAACTGGGATCCCCCAAACCCAACTGGGATCCTCCAAAACCCAACTGGGATCTCCCAAACCCAACTGGGATCCATAAAAATCCAACTGGGATCCTCCAAACCCAACTGGGATCCATAAAAATCCAACTGGGATCCTCCAAACCCAACTGGGATCTCCCAAACCCAACTGGGATACCTCAAAACCCAACTGGGATCCTCCAAAACCCAACTGGGATCCATAAAAATCCAACTGGGATCACCCAATCCCAACTGGGATCTTCCAAAGCCAACTGGGATCTCCCAAATCCAACTGGGATCTCCCAATCCCAACTGGGATCCTCTAAAACCCAACTGGGATCCATAAAAATCCAACTGGGATCTCCCAAACCCAACTGGGATCCATAAAAATCCAACTGGGATCCCCCAAAAACCCACTGGGATCTCCCAAACCCAACTGGGATCCTCCAAAACCAACTGGGATCCATAAAAATCCAACTGGGATCTCCCAAACCCAACTGTCCCCAATGTCCCCAATGTCCCCCAATGTCCCCAATGTCCACGATGTCCCCAATCCCCCAATGTCCCCAACATCCCCAATGTCCCCGATGTCCCCGATGTCCCCAATGTCCCCAATCCCCCCAATCCCCCCAATGCCCCCGATGTCCCCAATGTCCCCAATGTCCCCAATGTCCCCAATGTCCCCAATGTCCCCAATGTCCCCAATGTCCTCGATGTCCCCCAATGTCCCCAATGTCCCCAATGTCCCCAATGTCCTCGATGTCCCCCAATGTCCCCAATGTCCCCAACGTCCCCAATGTCCCCAATGTCCCCAACGTCCCCAATGTCCCCAATGTCCCCAATGTCCCCGATGTCCCCGATGTCCCCAATGTCCCCAATGTCCCCAATGTCCCCCCAATGTCCCCAATTGTCCCCAATGTCCCCAATGTCCCCAATGTCCCCAATGTCCCCAATGTCCTCGTGTCCCCGCAGAGCCGTACAGCCCGGCCGTGTGGGTGATGATGTTCGTCATGTGTCTCACCGTGGTGGCCGTCACCGTCTTCATCTTCGAGTACTTCAGCCCCGTGGGCTACAACCGGAGCCTGGCCAGCGGCCAGCGTGAGTGACCCGCTGTCCCCGTGTCACCCCCGTGTCACCACCCCCGTGTCATCCCCGTGTCATCCCCGTGTCACCCCCGGTGACCCCAGGTGACCCCAGGTGATGCTGTCCCCTGTCCCCCCACCATCAGCGTGTCCATCTGGCTGCTGGTGGTGTCCCCTGTCCCTGTATGACCCCAGGTGACCCCAGGTGACCCCAGGTGACCCCAGGTGATCCCAGGTGACTCAAAGTGACTCTGGGTGACCTGAGGTGACCCAAAGTGACCCCAGGTGGCCCCAGGTGACGCTGTCCCCTGTCCCCCCACCATCAGCGTGTCCATCTGGCTGCTGGTGGTGGCACCTTGTCCCTGTGTCACCCCATGGTGTCCCCTGTCCCTGTGTCACCCCAGGTGACCCCAGGTGACCCCAGGTGACCCCAGGTGACCCTGTCCCCCAGGCGCCGGTGGCTCCACCTTCACCATCAGCGTGTCCATCTGGCTGCTGGTGGTGTCCCCTGTCCCTGTATGACCCCAGGTGACCCCAGGTGGCCCCAGGTGACCCCAGGTGACCCCAGGTGACCCCAGGTGACCCCAGGTGACCCTGTCCCCTGTCCCCCAGGCGCCGGTGGCTCCACCTTCACCATCGGCAAGTCCATCTGGCTGCTGGTGGTGTCCCCTGTCCCTGTATGACCCCAGGTGACCCCAGGTGACCCCAGGTGACCCCAGGTGACCCCAGGTGACCCTGTCCCCTTGTCCCCTGTCCCCCAGGCGCCGGTGGCTCCACCTTCACCATCAGCATGTCCATCTGGCTGCTGGTGGTGTCCCCTGTCCCTGTATGACCCCAGGTGACCCAAGTGACCCCAGGTGACCCCAGGTGACTTTGGGTGACCCCAGGTGACCCTGTCCCCTGTCCCCCGTCCCCCAGGCGCCGGTGGCTCCACCTTCACCATCAGTGTGTCCATCTGGCTGCTGGTGGTGTCCCCTGTCCCTGTATGACCCCAGGTGACCCCAGGTGACCCCAGGTGACTCAAAGTGACTCTGGGTGACCTGAGGTGACCCAAAGTGACCCCAGGTGGCCCCAGGTGACTCTGTCCCCTGTTCCCCCACCATCAGCGTGTCCATCTGGCTGCTCTGGCCACTGGTGGTACTTTGTCCCTGTGTCACCCCGTGGTGTCCCCTGTGCTTGGGTGGCCCAAGGTGGCCCCAGGTGACCCCAGGTGACCCCAGGTGACCCTGTCCCCTGTCCCCTGTCCCCCAGGCGCCGGCGGCTCCACCTTCACCATCAGCGTGTCCATCTGGCTGCTGGTGGTGTTGATGTCCCCTGTGCCACCCCAGGTGACTTTGGGTGACCCCAGGTGACTTTGGGTGACCCCAGGTGACCCTGTCCCCCTGTTCCCCAGGCGCCGGTGGCTCCACCTTCACCATCAGCGTGTCCATCTGGCTGCTGGTGGTGTCCCCTGTCCCTTGGTGGCCCCAGGTGACCCCAGGTGACCCCAGGTGACCCCAGGTGACCCCAGGTGACGCTGTCCCCTGTCTCCCCACCATCAGTGTGTCCATCTGGCTGCTGGTGGTGGCACCTTGTCCCTGTGTCACCCCATGGTGTCCCCTGTGCTTGGGTGACCCCAGGTGACCCAGGTGACCCAAGGTGACCTCAGGTGACCCAGGTGACCCCAGGTGACCCCAGGTGACCTCAGGTGACCCTGTCCCCCCAGGCGCCGGTGGCTCCACCTTCACCATCAGTGTGTCCATCTGGCTGCTGGTGGTGTCCCCTGTCCCTGTATGACCCCAGGTGACCCAGGTGACCCCAGGTGACCCTGTCCCCTGTTCCCCCACCATCAGCGTGTCCATCTGGCTGCTCTGGCCACTGGTGGTACTTTGTCCCTGTGTCACCCCATGGTGTCCCCTGTCCTTGGGTGACCCCAGGTGACTCTGGGTGACCTTGTCCCCCTGTCCCCTGTCCCCCAGGCGCCGGTGGCTCCACCTTCACCATCGGCAAGTCCATCTGGCTGCTGTGGGCGCTGGTGTTCAACAACTCGGTGCCGGTGGAGAACCCCAAGGGCACCACCAGCAAGATCATGGTGCTGGTCTGGGCCTTCTTCGCCGTCATCTTCCTCGCCAGCTACACCGCCAACCTGGCGGCCTTCATGATCCAGGAGGAGTACGTGGACACCGTGTCCGGCCTCAGCGACCGCAAGGTGACACCGGGGACACCGGGGGACAACGGGGGGACACTGGGGGGGCATCAAAGGGGATATCAGGGGGATATCAGGGGGACATCAAGGGGGACATCATGGGGGACATCAGGGGAGGACACTGGGGGGGACACTGTGGGGACACCAAAGGACAATGGGGGGACACTGGGGGGACATGAGGGGGACACTGGGGGACATCAGGGGGATATCGGGGGACACTGTGGGGACACCAAAGGACAACGGGGGACATCGGGGGGGATATTAGGGGGGACAGCAGAGGGGACATTGGGGGGACACTGGGGGGACATCAAGGGAGACACTGGGGGACATCAGGGGGACAGCAAGGGGGAACAGCAGGAGGACACTGGGGGGGCAGCAGGGGGGATATCAGGAGGGACACAGTGGGGGGACACTGTGGGGACACTGAAGGACAACGGGGGGACATCGGGGGGAACATCAGGGGGACACAGGGGAGGACACTGGGGGACATCAAGGGGGATATCAGTGGGACACCAGGGGGACACTGGGGGGATATCAAGGAGAACATCAGGAGGGACACAATGGGGGGACACTGTGGAGACACCAAAGGACAACGGGGGGACATCAAGGGGGGGACAGCAGGGGGACACAGGGGAGGACACAGGGGAGGACACTGGGGGACACTGGGGGGACATCAAGGGGGATATCAGGGGAACAGCAAGGGGGACATCAGTGGGGACATCATGGGGGACATCAGGGGGGACATCAGGGGGGACACTGGGGGGACAGAAGGGGGAACATAAGAGGACATCAGGGGGACACTGGGGGGACACCAGGGGGGACATCAGAGGAACAGCAAGGGGACACAGTGGGACACCAGGGAACAGCAGGTTTTGGGGCGTGGTGTCCCCTTTGGGTGTCACCTTTGGGTGTATTTGGGTCCCTGTTAGCACAGGTGCATTTTTGGGCGTTCCCACGTATTTTTGGGGTTCCCAAGGTGATTTTTGGGGTTTTGGGGCGCAGTTCCAGCGGCCCCAGGAGCAGTACCCCCCGCTGAAGTTCGGCACGGTGCCCAACGGCAGCACGGAGAAGAACATCCGCAGCAATTACCCGGCCATGCACAGTTACATGGTGCGCTACAACCAGCGCGGCGTGGAGGACGCGCTGCAGCACCTCAAAACCGGGTACGGGGGGGAAAACGGGGGGAAAAACGGGGTACGGGGGAAAAAATGGGGAAAAAACGGGGTATGGGGGGAAATAACGGGGTACGGGGGGGGGAAATGGGGGAAATAATGGGGTATAGGGGAAAAAATGGGGGAGAAAATGGGGTACGGGGGGGAAAAATGGGGGAAAAAACGGGGTACGGGGGGAAAAATGGGGGAGAAAATGGGGTACAGGGGAAAAAATGGGGGGAAATAATGGGGTATGGGGGGGAAAATGGGGAAAATAATGGGTTATGGGTGGAAAAAATGGGGGAGAAATGGGGTATGGGGGAAATAATGGGGTATGGGGGGGAATAATGGGGGAAATAATGGGGTATAGGGGGGAAAATGGGGTAAAAAACAGGGTACGGGGGAAATAATGGTGTACGGGGGGAATAATGGGGGAAATAATGGGTTATGGAGGGAAAAAATAATGGGGTACAAGGGGGAAAATGGGGGAAATAATGGGATATGGGGGAAATAATGGGGTATGGGGGGGAAATGGGGAAAAAATGGGTTAATGGTGGAAAAAATGGGGGAGAAATGGGGTACGGGGGAAATAATGGGGTATGGGGGGGAATAATGGGGTATGGGGGGGAATAATGGGAGAAATAATGGGGTATGGGGGTAAAAATGGGGGAAATAATAGGATATGGGGGGAAATGGGGGAAATAATGGGGTATGGGGGAAAAATAATGGGGTACAAGGGGGGAAATGGGGGAAATAATGGGTTATGGGGGGGAATAATGGGGGAAAAAATGGGGTATGGGGGGGAAAATGGGGGAGAAATGGGGTACAGGGGTAAAAATGGGGGAGAAAATGGGGTACGGGGGGCAATAACGGGGTACGGGGGGGAATAATGGGGGAAAAAATGGGGTACGGGGGAATAATGAGGTACGGGGGGAGATAACGGGGGGAAAAACGGGGTACGGGGGGAATAATGGGGGAAAAAATGGGGTACGGGGGGCAATAACGGGTTACAGGGGGAAATAATGGGGTATGGGGGTAAAAATGGGGGAGAAAATGGGGTACAGGGGGCAATAATGGGGTATGGGGGGTAAATAATGGGGTATGGGGGAATAATGGGGGAGAAATGGGGTATGGGGGAATAATGAGGTACGGGGGGAGATAACGGGGGAAAAAACGGGTTATGGGGGGGGAAATGGGGGAAAAATGGAGTATGGGGGAAATAATGGGGTATGGGGGACAAATAATGGGGTACGAGGGGGAAAATGGGGGAAAAAAAGGGGTACGGGGGGCAATAACGGGGTACGGGAGGGAGTAATGGGGGAAATAATGGGTTAATGGTGGAAAAAAATGGGGGAGAAAATGGGGTATGGGGGAAATAATGGGTTGGGGGTGAATAATGGGGTACGGGGGGGAAAATGGGGGAAATAATGGGGTACGGGGGGAAAAATGGGGGAGAAAATGGGATATGGGGGGAAAATGGGGGAGAAAATGGGGTATGGGGGAAATAATGGGTTGGGGGGGAAATATGGGGGAAATAATGGGTTGGGTTATGGAGGGGGAAAAATGGGGGAGAAATGGGGTACGGGGGAAATAATGGGGTACAGGGAGAATAATGGGGTATGGGGGGAATGATGGGGTAAAGGGGAAGAAAAATGGGGTACGGGGGGGAAATAATGGGGGTGAAATTGGGTACGGGGGGGAAAATGGGGTACAGGGGGGAAATGGGGGAAATAATGGGGTATGGGGGAAAATGGGGTACAGGGTGAAAAATGGGGTACAGGGGGAGTAACGGGGGAGTGGCTTCAGGTAAATGGGCGTGGTTTGGGTGGGCGTGGCACATGATGGGCTGGACGAATGGGGGAGGGGCTTTATGGCAGTGGGCGGAGCCTGATGGTAAGTGGGTGTGGTTATTGTCTAATTTATGCAGTGGGTGTGGCTTGGGGGGCGTGGCTTGGGTACAGGTGTGGTGTCTGTGGGCGGGGCTAAATGTACATGTGAGGCTGTGGGCGGGGCTAAGCGCACAGGTGAGGCTGTGGGCGGGGCTTTGAGTGTGGGTGGAGCCACGTGGGCGTGGCCTATACAATGTGGGCGTGGCTTTTGATTATTGGCACCACGTTGGTGACATTGTGGGCGGGGCTTAGTGCACAGGTGAGGCAGTGGGCGGGGCTAAGTGCACAGGTGAGGCTGTGGGTGGGGTTTAGATAATGTGGGCGTGGCCTAGTGTTTGTGGGCGTGGCTTAGGGGGTATTGCCAACAGCCCAGGTGACCCCGTGGGCGGGGCTTAGTGCCCAGGTGAGGCAGTGGGCGGGGCTAAGTGCACAGGTGAGGCTGTGGGCGGGGCTAAGTGCACAGGTGAGGCTGTGGGCGGGGCTAAGTGCACAGGTGAGCCTGTGGGCGGGGCTAAGTGCCCAGGTGAGGCTGTGGGCGGGGTCTGGGTGCTGTGGGCGGGGTCTGGGGGCTGTGGGCGGGGTCTGGGTGCTGTGGGCGGGGTCTCGGTGCTGTGGGCGGGGTCTGGGTGCGGTGGGCGGGGTCTGGGTGCGGTGGGCGGGGTCTGGGTGCCGTGGGCGGGGTCTGGGTGCGGTGGGCGGGGTCTGGGTGCCGTGGGCGGGGTCTGGGTGCGGTGGGCGTGGCTGAGGCCGGTGGGCGTGGCTGAGGCCGGTGGGCGTGTCCCGCAGGAAGTTGGACGCCTTCATCTACGACGCGGCGGTGCTGAACTACATGGCGCGCAAGGAGGAGGGCTGCAAGCTGGTCACCATCGGCTCGGGGAAGGTCTTCGCCTCCACCGGCTACGGCATCGCCCTGCAGAGGGGATCCCGCTGGAAGCGCCCCGTGGACCTGGCCCTGCTCCAGCTCCTGGGGGACGGTGGGTTTGGGGGTCCCTGAGGGGTTTTATGGGGGTTTTGGGGCAGTTTTGGGGCGGTTTGGGGTCCCCACGGCATCGCCCTGCAGAGGGGATCCCGCTGGAAGCGCCCCGTGGACCTGGCCCTGCTCCAGCTCCTGGGGGATGGTAAATTTGGGGGTCCCTGAGGGGTTTTGGGGAGGTTTTGGGGGGGTTTTGGGTCCCCACGGCATCGCCCTGCAGAGGGGATCCCGCTGGAAGCGCCCCGTGGACCTGGCCCTGCTCCAGCTCCTGGGGGATGGTAAATTTGGGGGGTCTCTGAGGGGTTTTGGGGGCGTCTTTGGACACCCAAACCCCCCGAGATGCCCCCAAACCCCCCAAAATTCTCCCCAAACCCCCCGAGATGCCCCCAACCCCCTTCGAAATGCCTCCAAACCCCTCTGAGATGTCCCCAAACCCCTCTGAGATGTCCCCAAACCCCTCTGAGATGCCCCCAATCCCCCCGAGATTCTCCCCAAACCTCTCTGAGATGCCCCCAAACCCCTCTGAGATGCCCCCAAACCCTCTGAGATGCCCCCAAACCCTTCTGAAATGCCCCCAAACCCCCCAAGATGCCCTCCAACTTCTCTGAGATGCCCCCAAACCCCTCTGAGATGCCCCCAAACCCCTCAAGATTCACCCCAAACCCCCCGAAATTCTCCCCAAACCACTCGAGGTGCCTCCAAACCCCTCTGAGATGCCCTCAAACCTCTCTGAAATGCCTCCAAACCCCCCGAGATGCCTCCAAACCTCTCTGAGATGCCTCCAAACCCCTCTGAGATGCCTCTAAACCCCTCTGAGATGCCCCCAAACCCCTCTGAGATGCCCCCAAACCCCTCAAGATTCACCCCAAACCACTCAAGATGACCCCAAACCCTTCTGAAATGCCCCCAAACCCCCCCGAGATGCCCCCAAACCCCTCTGAGATGCCCCCAAACCCCTCTGAGACACCCCCCAAACCCCCCGAGATTCTCCCCAAATCCCCAGAGATGCCTCCAAACCCCTCTGAGATGTCCCCAAACCCCTCAAGATGCCCCCAAACCCCCCGAAACTCTCCCCAAAACCCCTCTGAGATGCCCCCAAACCCTTCAAGATTCATCCAAAACCACTTGAGATGCCCCCAAACCCTTCTGAGATGCCTCCAAACCCTCCGAGATGCCTCCAAACCTCCTGAGATTCTCCCCAAACTCCCTGAAATTCTCCCCAAACCCCCTGAGATGCCCCCAAACCCCTCGAGGTGCCTCCAAACCGCTCTGAGATGCCCCCAAACCCCTTCGAGATGCCCCCAAACCCCTCTGAGATGTCCCCAAACCCCTCAAAATGCCCCCAAACCCCCTGAAATGCCCCCCAAATCTCCCGAGATTCTCCCCAAACCCTCTGAAATGCCCCCAAACCCCTCTGAGATACCCCAAACGCCTTCGAGATGCCCCCAAACCCCTCTGAGATGCCCCCAAACCCCTCTGAGATGCCCCCAAACCCCCCGAGATGCCCCCAAACCCCTCAAGATTCACCCCAAACCACTCGAGATTACCCCAAATCCTTCTGAAATGCCCCCAAACCCCTCTGAGATGCCTCCAAACCCCTTCGAGATGCCCCCAATCCCCCTGAAATTCACCCCAAACCCCCCGAGATGCCTCCAAACCCCTCTGAGATGCCCCCAAACCCCCTGAAATTCTCCCCAAACCCCCCTGAGACACCCCCCAAGCCCCCTGACCGCCCTCCCCCGGCCGTCCCCAGATGAGATCGAGATGCTGGAGCGGCTGTGGCTGTCGGGGATCTGCCACCAGGAGAAGCTGGAGGTGATGAGCAGCAAGCTGGACATCGACAACATGGCCGGGGTGTTCTACATGCTGCTGGTGGCCATGGGGCTGAGCCTGCTGGTCTTCGCCTGGGAGCACCTGGTGCACTGGAAGCTGCGGCACCTGGGCACGCCCGGGCGGCTGCGCTGCCTGCTGGCCATCAGCAGGGTAGGGGACAGCGGGGACAGCGGGGGGACATTGGGGACAGCGGGGACATTGGGGGGATTGGGGACATTGGGGGGATTGAGGGTGTGGGAGACATTGGGGACATTGGGAACACTGGGGACATTGGGGACATTGGGGGGATTGGGGGGATTGGGGACATTGGGGATATTTGGGGACATTGGGGACATTGGGGGATTGGGGACACTGGGGACATTGGGGACGTTGGGGATATTGGGGTGGATTGGGGACATTGGGGGGGTTGGGGACATTGGGGATATTGGGGATATTGGGGGGGTTGGGGACATTGGGGGGATTGGGGACATTGGGGATAATGAGGACACTTGGGGGAATTTGGAATATTTGGGACATTGGGAACATTGGGGGGATTGGGGGGGATTGGAGATATTGGGGGGATTGGGGACATCGGGGAGATTGGGGACATTGGGGGGGATTGGGGACATTTGGGGGTGTGGGGGACATTATGGGGGATTGGGGACTTGGGGACATTGGGGACATTGGGGGGATTGGGGACATTGGGGACATTGGGGGGATTGGGGACATTGGGGACATTGGGGTCATTGGGGACATTTGGGGATGTTGGGGACATCGGGGACATTGGGGTGACATTGGGGGACAGAGGGACACTGTGGGGACACCAGGGGCCATCAGGGGTCACACGGGGACACTGAGGCACGAGGGGACATTGTGGGGACACACCGCCCACCCCCCAACACCACCGTGTCCCCCCCCCCTTTAGGGCATGTACAGCTGCTGCAGCGCCGAGGACCCCCCCACACCCCCCCACGCCCTCCGCGCCCCCCCCCACCCCCCCACCCCCCCCTCCCTCCCCACGCCCACCCCCCCCCGCGACCGCCGCCCCCCCCCCGAGCGGTGGCGCCCCCCCCGCACGCCCCCCGCCCCCTTCCACCGCTTCTACGGCCCCATCGAGCCGCAGGGGCTGGGCCGGGGGGGGGCGGGGGGGGGGTCCTGCCCGCGCTCCCCTCCCCCCCCGGAGCCCCTCACCCCCCCCTGGCCCCGCCGCCCCCCCCGCGGCCCCTTCGAGCTTTTGGGGGGTCCCCGGGACGAGCCCGACCCCCCCTTCGCCTACGCCCGTTTGGCGTACGAGGACGAGCGGAGCCCCCCCGCGCCCCCCCGGGACCGGCCCCGCCGCCCCCCACCCCGCGGGGGGCTGGGGGGGGACCCCGAAACTCAACCGCTGCTGCGGCCCCCCCGCCCCCACCTCTGCCGGGGGCACCCCCCGCCCCATTTCTCACCGCCCCCCCCCCACCCCGCGCTGTACCCCGACATCTCCGACTCGGACTCGGAGTGCTGCGAGGCCGCCCCTCCCCCACCGCCCCCCGCCCCTCCCCCACCGCCCCTCCCCCCCCAAACGCCGCCGCCCCCCCCCGGCGCCCCCCCCGGCCCGTGTTGGTGCGCGCCCCTCCCCCCCCCCCACGCCCACCCCCCTTATTTCTGCACCGTCCCCGGCCGCGAGCGCGGCCCCCCCGCGCCCCCCCGGGCCGCTGCTGGTCGGCCGAGAAGTTGGGGGGTCCCTGGGCCGGGTGGGGCAGCCTGGAGCTTTTGGGGTCCCCCCCCGTGCCGTACGCGCCCCTCCCCCCGCTGCCCCCCCGCTGCCGGAGCTGCTCCGCCGAGCGGCTCCGCGACTGGGGGGGGGGCGAGGGGCGCTGGGGACCCCCCCTCACCCCCCCGGGATATTGGGGGGGGGCTCCCCCCGCCCCTCCCCCACCCTGGGCCGGGTTTTGGGGGGGGGGAGGGGCGCCCCTCCCCCCGCGGCGGCACCGCCCCCCCCCCTGCGCGCGCCGCCCCCCCCCCGCCTCGCGCAGTCTGGAGGACCTGAGCGGGTGGGGGGGGGCGGGGGGGTGGGGGGGGATGTGGGGGGGGGCGGGGGGGTGGGGGCACCCCCTCCCCCACCCTCACCCACACCCCCACCCCCACCGGGGGGCGCCCTCCCCGCCCCCGCCCCTCCCCCACCACCACCACGGCTGCGGGGGGGGGAGGGGCGGGGGGGCGGAGCCGCCGCTGGGGGCGCGCAGAGGCTCCGCCCACTTCTCCAGCCTCGAGTCCGAGGTGTGACCGGGGGGACAGGGGGGGACAGGGGGGTCACCTGGGGTCAGCTGGGGTCAGCTGGGGTCACACCTGGGACACAGCTGGGGACAGTCCTGGGACAGTCCTGGGGGACAGCTGGGGACAGTCCTGGGAGAGAGGGGACAGTCCTGGGGACACCCGGGGTCACCTGGGGTCACACCTGGGGCACAGCTGGGGTCACACCTGGGGACACCTGGGGACAGAGGGGAGAGAGGGGGACAGTCCTGGGGACAGCAGGGGACAGCTGGGACACAGCTGGGACACCTGGGGACAGTCTTGGGACACCCGGGGACACCTGGGGACAGTCCTGGGGACACCTGGGAGAGGGGACAGCCCTGGGGACAGTCCTGGGACACAGCTGGGACAGTCCTGGGGGCACCCGGGGTCACCTGGGGACAGTCCTGGGGACACCTGGGGACAACTGGGACACCCCGGGGATACCTGGGGACAGAGGGGACAGTCCTGGGGTCACCTGGGGACAGAGGGGACAGTCCTGGGAACACACCCAGGGACACCTGGGGACACCTGGGACACCCTGGGGACAGTCCTGGGGGCAGCTGGGACACCCTGGGGACACCTGGGAGAGAGGGGACATCCCTGGGGACACCCGGGACACATCTGGGGACACCTGGGGACAGTCCTGGGACACACCTGGGGACAGCTGGGGACACCCGGGGTCACCTGGGGACACAGCTGGGGACACCTGGGACAGTCCTGGGACACCCTGGAGACACCTGGCAGAGAGGGGACAGCCCTAGGGACACACCTGGGGACAGTCCAGGGACACTCCTGGGGCACCTGAGGACAGTCTGGGGACACCCACGACATCCCTGGGGACACCCCCGAGGACAGAGAGGACACCAAGGACACCCCGGGGACACCCCTGGGACAGAGAGGACATCCCTGGGGACACCCCGGGGACACCCCGGCCACCCCCGCGGTGGCACTGAGGACACGGAGGGGCCCCCTCGGCCCCTGAGGTGGCACCGGGGACAAGGACAGGGACACGGTGGGACCCTGTGGCCGGCGGTGACACCGAGGAGGAGAAGATGTCACCTGGGTGACACCGGCCAGGACAAGGCCAGGTCCTGGTGACAGCGGCGAGGACAAGGACATGTCCCCATGAGGTGACACCAGGACACAGACACGGACACGCCCCCACGAGGTGACACCGGGACACGGACAGGAACCCACGAGGTGACACAAGGACATGGACATGTCCCCACGAGGTGACACCAGGACAAGGACACGTCCCCATGAGGTGACACCGGGACACAGACAGGAACCCACGAGGTGACACCAGGACAAGGACACGGACACGTCCCCGTTGCACCGAGTGACAACGAGGACAGCGATCACAAGGTCCCTGTGGCCTCAGAGGTGACACCAGGAGGACGAGGACAGCTGGGTGGCACCGAGGTGACACGGTGACAAGGATGGGGACAGGTCCCCGCTGAGGATGTGTTTTGTCCCCTGAAGTGCCACCAGCACCAAGAGCCGCGTCACCGCGTCCCCAGGGGTGACACCGGGACCCCACGGGTGACACCACGGCCCTGTGGGTGACACCGTGACCCCACGGGTGACACCAACCAATGCCTGTCCCCACAGGTGACACCGCATCTCTGTGGGTGACACCAAATCCCTGTGGGTGACACTGTGACCCCATTGGTGACACGATGTCCCTGTGGGTGACACCAAATCCCCGTGGGTGACACTGTGATCCCGTGGGTGACCTCACATCCCTGTGGGTGACACTGTGACCCCATGGGTGGCACTGTGACCCCATGGGTGGCACTGTGACCCCATCAGTGTCACCATGTCCCTGCGGGTGTCACTGTGACCCCACTGGTGACACGATGTCCCCACGGGTGACACCAAATCCCTGTGGGTGACACTGTGACCCCATTGGTGGCACTGTGACCCCATTGGTGACACGATGTCCCTGTGGGTGACACCACATCCCCATGGCTGGCACTGTGACCCCGTGGGTGACACCATGACCCTGTGAGTGGCACCATGACCCCACTGGTGGCACCGTGACCCCGTGGGTGACACTGTGACCCCACGGGTGACACTGTGACCCCACTGGTGGCACCATGACCCCACTGGTGGCACTGTGACTTCATGGCTGACACTGTGGCACTGTGGGTGACACTGTGGCCCCACTGGTGACACCACATGTCTGTGGGTGACACCGTGACCCCATTGGTGACACTGTGATCCCGTGGGTGACACCGTGACCCTGTGGGTGACACCACATCCCTGTGGGTGACACCACATCCCTGTGGGTGACACCGTGACCCCACTGGTGGCACTGTGACCCCATTGGTGACACCGTGACCCCACTGGTGACACCGTGACCCCACGGGTGACACTGTGACCCCCCCGAGCCCCCGAGGACACCACGGTGTCCCCTCCCCCCCCCCCGCGCCGTGGGGGATGGGCTGGCACCATCCGCTGTCCCCTCCCCCGCCCGCTGCTGCTGACGTTTTTAATTAACCAATTAATCAATTAATTAATTAATTATTGGGGGGGAGGGGGGAGGGGGGAGACGAAACTGTGAGTGACGGTGACACTGCGACGTGGGTGACACTGTGACATCGTCACACCGCGACTGTGATCCCGGGGCCACCCGCGGGCCCTGCGCCCCTCCCCCGTGTTCCTGTCCCTGTCACCTCCCGTGTCCCTGTCACCCCCCCTCCCGTGTCCCTGTCACCCCCCTTGTGTTCCTGTCACCCCCCTGTCCCTGTCACTGTCCCTGTCACCCCCCTGCCACCTCCCATGTCCCTGTCACCCCCCCTTGTGTCCCTGTCACCCCCCCGTGTCCCTGTCACCTCCCCTGTGTCCCTGCCACCCCCACGTGTCCCTGTCACCCCCGATGTCCCCTCTGCCACTCCCATGTGTCCCTGTCACCCCCCTATCCCTGTCCCTGTCACCCTCCTGCCACCCCCCGTGTCGCTGTCACCCCCCCATGTCCCTCCTGCCACCCCCGTCCCTGTCACTGTCACTCCCCCGTGTCCTTGTCACCCCCCGTGTCCCTGTCACCCCCAATGTCCCCAATGTCCCTGTGTCCCCCCCCATGTCCCCAATGTCCCTGTCACCCCCACATGTCCCTGTCACCCCCCCTGTCCCTGTCACCCCCCAATGTCCCCAATGTCCCCCAGCCCCACCAATAAAGCTTTTGTATTCCTGCTCCAGTCACGGGAGAGGACACGGGAGGGGACAGGGGAGGGGACACGGGAGGGGACACTGAGGCACCACCCACCGGGGACCCTCCCCCCGCCCGTCCCGAGACCCCTCCCCATTTTAAGGCCATTTCCACCTTTTTTTGTTGTTGTCGTTGTTTTTTTCTTCTTTTTTTGTCACTTTTTATTTCGCGGCCGTTTCAATTCCCCGCGTGAAAAAATAGCTCTGAGCCCCTCCCCCACCCCCCCCCAACCCCCCCACGCGGGGCCCCCGCCCCTCCCCCACCCCCCGGGGGCCCCCCCCGTTTGGCACAGCCCCTCCCCCCCTTCCTGAGTCAGAGACCCCCCCCAAAACGGGGGGCGCACCCCCCCCCCCCCAAAAAACAACCCCGGAGATGAGGGGGGGAGGGGGGATTGCACCGATCCCAGGGGAGGGAGGGGGGGTCATGAATATTCATGAGGTGTTAATAAATAGTAATTAAAGGGGGGGAGCTCGTTACAGCGCAGCCCGGGGGGGGAGGGGCTGGAGACCCTCCCCCCAAAAAGCGCGAGAGGCGTTGGGGCCCCCCCAAACATGCAGCGAATTGGGGGGGGGGGGGGGAAGGGAGCTGCCAGGGAGCAATTAGTCCTCATTAGCATCTCATTTGCATAGGAGTCATTGCATAAGGCTCCCGCCGCGCTGGGGAGGGGGGAGGAGCTGGGGGAGGAGAAGACCCCGATAAATGGGGACCCCCCAGAGAGGGGGGGAGGGTGGGTTTGGGGTGATTCAGGGGGTTTTGGGGTTTTTTTGCATATTACAATAAATACCGGCGGGTCGGACATGCAGACATGCTGGTCGGGGGCGGGGCGCCCTGGGGGGCCCCACCCCCAAACTGCCGCCCCCAGGGACCCCCCCCTGGGGGGGGGAACAGGTTTGGGGGGGTCCCGGCCCCCCCCAAAGGGGGCAAGGCCTGTTTTGGGGGCTCTGGCCTAGTCCCGTTACCATGGAAACGCAGCCTGGCCTCGCAGTAAGGCCTTAGGCCTGCTCCTGTTACCATGGAAACACAGCCTGGCTTCACAGTAGGGCTCAGGCCTAGTCCCGTTACCATGGAAACGCAGCCTGGCCTCACAGTGAGGACTCAGGCCTAGTCCCGTTACCATGGAAACGCAGCCTGGCCTCGCAGTGAGGGCTCAGGCCTAGTCCCGTTACCATGGAAACGCAGCCCAGCCTTGCAGCAGTATCCAGCCTATGGTTACCATGGTTATCTATATTACCATGGCAACACATGGGCAGCTCTGTTACCATGGAAACACGGCCTGACTTCAGAACACTGCTCAGGCCTAGTCCCGTTACCATGGAAATGCAGCCTGGCCGTACAGTGAGGGCTCAGGCCTAGTCCCGTTACCATGGAAACACAGCCTGGCCTCACAGTAGGGCTTGACCTGCTCCTGTTACCATGGAAACAGCCCGATCAGAGCGTGAAGGCTCAGGCCTTGTCCCATTACCATGGAAACACAGCCTGGGACTGTAGTGAGGACTCTGCCTTGGTATTGTTACCATGGAAACGCAGCCTGGCCTCGCAGTAGTGCTTGGTCTAGTTGTGTTACCATGGAAACACAGGGTGGCCTTAGCCTCTTCCTGTTACCATGGTAACAAAGCCTGGACTAACAGCAGCACTCAGGCCTAGTCCCGTTACTATGGCAACAAAGCCTGCCTTCACAGTAAAGCTTAGGCCTAGTCCTGTTACCATGGAAACACAGCCTGGCCTCGCAGTGAGGGCTCAGGCCTAGTCCAGTTACCATGGAAACGCAGCCTGGCCTTGCAGTAGGGCTCAGGCCTGCTCCCGTTACCATGGAAACGCAGCCTGGCCTCGCAGTAGGGCTCAGGCCTGCTCCCGTTACCATGGAAACGCAGCCTGGCCTCACAGTGAGGGCTCAGGCCTAGTCCTGTTACCATGGAAACGCAGCCTGGCCTCGCAGTGAGGGCTCAGGCCTAGTCCAGTTACCATGGAAACACAGCCCGGCCTTGCAGCAGTACCCAGCCTATGGTTACCATGGTTATCTATGTTACCATGGCAACACATGGGCAGCTCTGTTACCATGGAAACACAGTCTGACTTTAGAACACTGCTCAGGCCTAGTCCTGTTACCATGGAAACACAGCCTGGCCTCACAGTAGGGCTTGACCTGCTCCTGTTACCATGGAAACAGCCTGATCAGAGCGTGAAGGCTCAGGCCTTGTCCCATTACCATGGAAACACAGCCTGGGACTGTAGTGAGGACTCTGGCTTGGTGTTGTTACCATGGAAACAGAGCCTGGCCTCGCAGTAGTGCCTGGTCTAGTTGTGTTACCATGGAAACACAGGGTGGCCTTAGCCTCTTCCTGTTACGATGGTAACAAAGGCTGGACTAACAGCAGCACTCAGGCCTAGTCCCATTACTATGGCAACAAAGCCTGCCTTCACAGTAAAGCTTAGGCCTAGTCCTGTTACCATGGAAACGCAGCCTGGCCTCGCAGTAGGGCTCAGGCCTAGTCCTGTTACCATGGAAACGCAGCCTGGCCTTGCAGTGAGAGTTCAGGCCTTGTCCTGTTACCATGGAAACGCAGCCTGGCCTCGCAGTGAGAGTTCAGGCCTTGTCCTGTTACCATGGAAACGCAGCCTGGCCTCGCAGTGAGAGTTCAGGCCTTGTCCTGTTACCATGGAAACACAGCCTGGCCTTGCAGTGAAGGCTCAGGCCTAGTCCCATTACCATGGAAACGCAGCCTGGCCTTGCAGTGAGAGTTCAGGCCTTGTCCTGTTACCATGGAAACACAGCCTGGCCTTGCAGTGAAGGCTCAGGCCTAGTCCCATTACCATGAAAACGCAGCCTGGCCTTGCAGTGAGGGCTCAGGCCTAGTCCTGTTACCATGGAAATGAAGCCTGATCTCACAGTGAGGACTCAGGCCTGCTCCCGTTACCATGGAAACGCAGCCTGACCTTGTAGTGGGGCTGGTTTCCCCCCTTCTCCCCCCACTTTTGGGGTGACGTTGCCGCCACAGGGGGACAGGGGGGACACCCGGGCAGGGCCCTCCCTACCTCCGCCGTCGTCCTCCGCCATCGGCGCGTCCGGCGGCTCCAGTTATTGCTTGGGGGGGTGTGGGGAGCCCAGGGGAGGGGACACACGGGGGGGGAACATGGGGGACACACACAGGGGACACACGAGGTGAGGTGACATTGATTTGGGGTGGGGGGGCTCCCCAAGTCCTGAGTGATCATGGAAGGGGGGAGGGGGACACACACGGGGTGGGGAACAACAGGGACACCCAAACCCCCCCCAGAAATGGGGGTGGGCTTGGAGGGACCCCAAATTTGGGGGGGGACACCCAATCCAGAAAGTGCAGTGCAGCCTTTGGGGTGACATCGGGGCTGGGGGGGGTCCCCTCGTCACCCCCTTTCACAGTCTCTTAGGGGGGCACCCCCTCATTTTAGGGGGGCTCCAATCCCTTTTAGGGAAGGGGGGGTGGGGTGTCCCCAAATTCACCCCCCCCCCATGCCGGGGTGCCCCCTCCCCCCGTTGCCACTGATGAGTTTTTTTCCCGTTTTTTTGCCCCAAATCCCACTCGGGGATTTTGGGGGGCAGGAAAAGGGGGTGCCCCCCATCCCCCCCTCAGAGGATGGAGGGGATGGGGGAGCGGGGGCGCCGGGGGGGGCTGGGGGAGCTGAAGGGGGGCGCGGCGGGGGCCACCCGCACCCCCGTGATGCTGTTGAGGCTCCGCGACTTCTCGTAACCTTTTGGGGGGACAAAAATGGGGGAGAGGGGGGT
Source organism: Taeniopygia guttata (assembly GCF_048771995.1). Classification (NCBI taxonomy): domain Eukaryota; kingdom Metazoa; phylum Chordata; class Aves; order Passeriformes; family Estrildidae; genus Taeniopygia; species Taeniopygia guttata. Next base: position 1,047,752 of record NC_133062.1, read on the forward strand.
AAGCACCCCAAAAACACCCCCCCAGTGAACCCCCAAAATCCCCTCAGCCCCCCCTTGCATTTCCCAAATATCCCATCCCCCCCAAAATGGGGAAAACCCTCCATACACCCCCCCCAAAAATGGGGTCCCACCCCTCCCCCTCCCTCTAAAAAAAAATTTGGGGTCCCCCCAAAACCCCCTCTGCCCCCCCAACCCCCCAAGTGGTTTAGGACCCCCCCCCCGGGATTTAGGGACCCCCCCATCAGGAAATGGATTTGGGACACCCCCAAAAGTTTGAGGATCCCCAAAATTTGGGGGACCCCATTATGGAGGTGGGGGGGGAAGCCCCCCCCCCCCAGTTTGGGACCCTCCTGCAAATTTGGGGTCCCCCCCAGGAGCTGGAGGTGCCACCCCAAAATTTGGGGACCCCCGGGGGGTATTGAGGGGGGGGTGGGGCAGGCACCCCACAAATACCGGGAGGGTCCCCAGGTGTTTTTGGGGTTCCCATGTGTGTTTTTGGGGGTTCCCAGGTGTGTTTTTTTGGGGTTCCCGGGTATTTTTGGAGTTCCCAGATTTTTTGGGGGGCTCCCAGGTGCATTTTTCAGGTGCACAGATGTTTTTTGGGGGTTCCTGGGTATTTTTGGGGGTTCCCAGATGTAGGTTTGGGGTTTACAGATGATATTTTGGGGTTCCCAGATGAGGTTTTTGGGGTTCCCGGGTATTTTTTGGGTTCCTGGGTATTTTTGGGGGGTTTACGGGTATTTTTTGGGTTCCCAGATGTGTTTTTTTGGGGGTTCCCAAGTATTTTTGGGGTTCCCAGGTATTTTTGGGGGGTTCCCGGGTTTTTTTTGGGGTTCCAAGGTATTTTTTGGGGTTCCCAGGTGAGGTTTTTGGGGTTTCCAGGTATTTTTTTGGGGTTCCCAGGTATTTTTTGGGGTTCCCAGGTATTTTTGGGAGTTCCCAGGTATTTTTGGGGTTCCCGGGTTTTTTTGGGATTCCCGGGTATTTTTGGGGGTTCCCAGGTGTCGTTTTTGGGGTTTCTCGGGTATTTTTGAGGTTCCCGGGTATTTTTGAGGTTCTCAGATCTGTTTTTTTGGGGTTCCCACATATTTTTGGGGTTCCCGGGTATTTTTGGGGATTCCCAGGTGTCGTTTTTGGGGTTCCCGGGTATTTTTGAGGTTCTCAGATCTGTTTTTTTGGGGTTCCCACATATTTTTGGGGTTCCCGGGTATTTTTGGGGATTCCCAGGTGTCGTTTTTGGGGTTCCCGGGTATTTTTGAGGTTCTCAGATGTGGTTTTTTGGGGTTCCCAAGTATTTTTGGGGTTCCCGGGTATTTTTAGGGGGGTCCTGGGGTTTTTTTTTGGGGTTTCCAGGTATTTTTGGGGGGGTTCCCGGGTATTTTTGAGGTTCTCAGATGTGGTTTTTTTTGGGGTTCCCAAGTATTTTTGGGGTTCCCGGGTATTTTTTGGGGGGGTTTCCAGGTATTTTTTGGGGTTCCCGGGTATTTTTGGGGGTTCCCAGGTGTCGTTTTTGGGGGTTCCCGGGTATTTTTGAGGTTCTCAGATGTGGTTTTTTGGGGTTCCCAGGTATTTTTGGGGTTCCCGGGTATTTTTTGGGGGGTTCCCAGGTATTTTTGGGGTTCCCGGGTATTTTTGGGGGGGGTCCCCGCTGCCGCCCCTCCCCCCCATTCCCATTCCCCGGTCAAGCAGCGCCGCGGTGGGGGGGGGAATTGCGCATGCGCAGCGGAGCGAGGTGGGCGTGGCCAGAGCAGCAGTGGGCGGGGCCAGAGCCGCGGTGGGCGGGGCCAGAGCCGCTGTGGGCGGGGTTAAGCGCGGGGGCGTGGCCGGGTGAGGGCGCCCCCTGGCGGCTGACCTGCGGCACCTCGGGGGTCTCAGGCGGTGACGAGCGCTGGGGACAGAAGGGAGAGGGGGGGGTCACCCCGGGGACCCCCAAATGGGACCCCCAAATGGGGACAGGGACCCCCAAACGGGACCCCCTAATGGGGACAGGGACCCCCAAACGGGACCCCCTAAATGGGGACAGGGACCCCCTAATGGGGACAGGGACCCCCCAAATGGGGACAGGGACCCCCAAACGGGACCCCGTAATGGGGACAGAGACCCCTAAACGGGGACAGAAACCCCCTGGGGACAGGGACCCCCTAATGGGGACAGGGACACCCAAATGGGGACAGGGACCCCCAAATGGGGACAGGGACCCTCTAATGGGGACAGAAACCCTCTGGGGACAGGGACCCCCAAACGGGACCCCCTAATGGGGACAGGGACCCTCTAATGGGGACAGAAACCCCTGGGGACAGGGACCCCCAAATGGGGACAGGGACCCCTAAATGGGACCCCCTAAATGGGGACAGAGACCCCCAAACGGGACCCCTAAATGGGGACAGGGACCCCCTAAATGGGGACAGAAGGGAGAGGGGGGGGTCACCCCGGGGACCCCCAAATGGGGACAGGGACCCCTAAATGGGGACAGGGACCCCTAAATGGGGACAGGGACCCCCCTAATGGGGACAGGGACCCCCAAATGGGACCCCCTAAATGGGGACAGAAGGGAGAGGGGGGGGTCACCCCGGGACCCCCAAATGGGACCCCCAAATGGGAACAGGGACCCCTAAATGGGGACAGGGACCCCCTAAATGGGGACAGGGACCCCTAAATGGGGACAGGGACCCCCTAAATAGGGACAGGGACCCCCTAATGGGGACAGGGACCCCTAAATGGGGACAGGGACCCCTAAATGGGGACAGGGACCCCCCTAAATGGGGACAGGGACCCCTAAATGGGACCCCCTAAATGGGGACAGAAGGGAGAGGGGGGGGTCACCCCAGGGACCCCCTAAATGGGGACAGGGACCCCCAAATGGGGACAGGGACCCCCTAAATGGGGACAGGGACCCCTAAATGGGGACAGGGACCCCTAAATGGGGACGGGGACCCCCTAAATGGGGACAGGGACCCCCTAATGGGGACAGGGACCCCCTAAATGGGGACAGGGACCCCTAATGGGGACAGAAGGGAGAGGGGAGGGGTCACCCCAGGGACCCCCAAATGGGGACAAGGACCCCCTAAATTGGGACAGGGACCCCCTAATGGGGACGGGGACCCCTAAATGGGGACGGGGACCCCTAAATGAGGACAGGGACCCCTAAATGGGGACAGGGACCCCCTAAATGGGGACGGGGACCCCTAAATGGGGACGGGGACCCCAAAATGGGGACAGGGACCCCCAAATGGGGACGGGGACCCCCAAATGGGGACAGGGACCCCCAGCCAGCCCCGCCCCTTGCACGCGCGTGTGCAAGGGGCACCCAGAGCCCCCCAGCGCCGGGGGGTCTGTGCAAGCCCCGCCCCCTCCCAGTTCCCCCAGTTTGGGGGGGCTGTGCAAGCCCCGCCCCCTCCCAGTTCTCCCAGTTTGGGGGGGCTGTGCAAGCCCCGCCCCCTCCCAGTTCTCCTGGGGGGGTTGGGGGGAATTTGGGGACCCCCAAGATTTGGGGTGACATGGAGGGGGGTTTGGGGACCCCCAGAAAATGAGGGGGGGGGCTGTAGATACCCCGGACAATTTTGGGGTGCTGGGGGGGTCTGTAGGTACCCCGGAAGGTTTTGGGGGGGTCTGTAGCTCCCCCATTCAGTTTTGGGGCACCCAGGGGGGTCAGTGACCCCCCCACCCCAGTTTCGGGGTGCCATGGGGAGTGTCAGTAACCCCCCCCAATTTTGGGGCACCCAGGGGGGCTCAGTGACCCCCCTCCCAGTTTTGGGGTGCCCAGGGGGGTCTGTAGGTACCCTGGAGAGTTTCGGGGTGCCATGGGGAGTGTCACTGACCCCCCCCCCAGTTTCGGGGTGCCCAGGGGGGCTCACTGACCCCCTCCCCAGTTTCGGGGTTCCATGGGGAGTGTCAATAACCCCCTCCCAGTTTTGGGGTGCCCAGTGACCCCCCCCCCAGTTTTGGGGTGCCATGGGGAGTGTCAGTGACCCCCCCAGTTTCAGGGTGCCCAGGGGGGCTCACTGACCCCCCCCAGTTTCGGGGTGCCATGGGGTGCTCAATGACCCCCCCCCAGTTTTGGGGTGCCATGGGGAGTGTCAGTGACCCCCCCCCAGTTTCGGGGTGCCCAGGGGGATCTGTAGGTACCCCGGAGAGTTTTGGGGTGCCCGGGGGTGTGTCAGTGACCCCCCCCCAGTTTCGGGGTGCCCATGGGGGGCTCAGTAACCCCCCCAGTTTTGGGGCACCCAGATGGGGTCAGTAACCCCCCCCCCCAGTTTTGAGGTGCCCAGTGGGACTCACTGACCCCCCCCCCAGTTTCGGGGTGCCTGGGGGGGCTCAGTGACCACCCACCAGTTTTGGGGTGCCCAGGGGGGTCAGTAACCCCATACCCAGTTTTGGGGTGCCCAGGGGAGTCTGTAGGTACCCTGGAGAGTTTCGGGGTGCCATGGGGAGTGTCAATGACCCCTCCCCAGTTTTGGGGTGCCCAGTGACCCCCCCCCAGTTTTGGGGTGCCATGGGGTGCTCACTGACCCCCCCCCAGTTTCGGGGCGCCCCAGCACCCACCTTTGCGCAGGGCTCCCTCGGGGGGGGGCGCGTAGTCGGGCCCCAGCAGGAAGCAGGCTCGGTCCCGGCCACAGCGCTCGCGGCCCCCCCCGGGCGGGTTTTGGGGTCCCCCCGCGCGCTCCTCGGGGCTCAGCGGCTGCTCGATGGGGGGACAGTCCTCCTGCGCCAGCGCCGCCCGCCCCGCCTCGCCGTTGGGCCGCGACTCTGCACGGGGGGACCCCGAAAATCGGGCTGGGAACCCCCCCCGAGCACCCCCGGGTGGGGCTGGGGGGGTTAAACCCGGCCCGGGGAGGGGCAGGTGGGATCGCACCAAAAGGAGGGAAATTCACCCCAAAATGCAAAAATAAATCCCTGAGAATGGTCCAAACTCGCCATGAAATGGTCCCCCAAAATGCGAAAAATTCCCCACAAAATATCCCAAAGATATATCAAAATATTCCCACAAAATGCGCCAAATTCCCCCCAAAATGCAAAAAAAATCCTCCCAAAAGAACCCAAAGATGTATCAAAATATCCCCACAAAATGCGCCAAATTCTCCCTAAAAGAACCCAAAATATCCCCAAAAAATGCGCCAAATTCCCACCAAAATATCCCCCCAAAATACAAAAAATCCTCCTCAAAATATCCCCACGAAATACAAAAAATTCTCCCCAAAATATCCCCCCAAAATACAAAAAATTCTCCCCAAAATATCCCCCCAAAATACAAAAAATTCTCCCCAAAATATCCCCCAAAAATACAAAAAATCCTCCCCAAAATATCCCCACAAAACACAGAAAATTCCCCCAAAATATCCCCCCAAAATCGGGCTGGGAACCCCCCCCGAGCACCCCCGGGTGGGGCCGGGGGGGTTAAACCCGGCCCGGGGAGGGGCAGGTGGGTGTGGCTGGTGGATTCACCAAAAGGAGGGAAATTCACCCCAAAATGCAAAAAAAATCCATCCAGAAAGTGCAAAAATCACCCAGAAACAGCCCCCCAAAATGTGAAAAATTCCCCACAAAATATCCCAAAGATACATCAAAGTATCCCCACAAAATGGGCCAAATTCCCCCCAAAATACAAAAAATTCCCCACAAAATATCCCAAAGATACATCAGAACATCGCCATAAAATGGGCCAAATTCCCCCCAAAATGCAAAAAATTCCCCACAAAAGAACCCAAAATATCCCCACAAAATGCAAAAAAATTCCCCCCAAAATGCAAAAAATTCCCCACAAAATATCCCAAAGATACATCAAACTATCCCCAACAAAATGCGCCAAATTACCCCAAAATGCGAAAAGTTCCCCACTAAAGAAGCGAAAATATCCCCAACAAAATGGGCCAAATTCCCCCCAAAATGTACCCCCAAAATACAAAAAATTCCCCCAAAATATCCCCCCAAAATCGGGCTGGGAACCCCCCCTGAGCACCCCCGGGTGGGGCTGGAGGGGTTAAACCCGGCCGGGGAAGGGGCAGGTGGGTTTGCACCAAAAGGAGGTAAATTCACCCCAAAATGCAAAAAAAATCCATCCAGAAAATGCAAAAATCACCCAGAAACAGCCCCCCAAAATGTGAAAAATTCCCCACAAAATATCCCAAATATAAATAAAAATATCGCCACAAAATGCGCCAAATTCCCCCCAAAATGCAAAAAATTCCCCCCAAAATATCCCCAATAAAATGGGCCAAATTCTCCCCAAAATATCCCCCCAAAATACAAAAAATTCCCCAAAAATATCCCCACAAAATGCAAAAAATTCCCCCAAAATATCCCCCCAAAATCGGGCTGGGAACCCCCCCCGGAGCACCCCCGGGTGGGGCTGGGGGGGTTAAACCCGGCCCGGGGAGGGGCAGGGGGGTTCGCACCAAAAGGAGGTAAATTCACCCCAAAATGCAAAAAAAAAATCACTCCAGAAAGTGTGAAAATCACCCAGAAACAGCCCCCCAAAATGTGAAAAATTCCCCACAAAATATCCCAAAGATATATCAAAATATCCCACAAAATGCGCCAAATTCTCCCCAAAAGAACCCAAAATATCCCCAATAAAATGGGCCAAATTCTCCCCAAAATATCCCCCCAAAATACAAAAAATCCTCCCCAAAAAAACCCCACAAAAAAATCCCCCAAAATATCCCCACAAAATGCGCCAAATTCCCCCCAAAATGCAAAAAATTCCCCACAAAAGAACCCAAAATATCCCTAACAAAATGGGCCAAATTCTCCCCAAAATATCCCCCCAAAATACAAAAAACCCTCCCCAAAATATCTCCACAAAATGCACCAAATTCCCCCCGAAAATGCACCAAACTTACCCCAAAATACTCCAAACTCTCCCCCAGTCCCCCAAAATATCCCCCAAAATGTACCAAGCTCACACAAAATACCTCAAAAATTCCCTAAAAAAAAGTTCTCCCACATTATCCCCCCAAAACTCCCCAAATTCCACAAAACTCCCCCAAAACCACATTCCCCCAACCCTGCACCAAATCCCTCCAAAATTCTCCCCAAAATCAACAGAACTCCCCCAAAATCCACCAAACCCCCTGAAACTCACCCAAAGTCACCCCAAATCCACCAAATTCTACCAATTACCCCAAAATCCATCAAAAATTCACTACATTTCCCCAAACTCCTTCAACTACACCACTAAAGTCCCCAAAAATCCCTCCAAAACCCACTGATACCCCACAAAATCCACCAAACGTCCCCAAAATTCCCCAAATCCCATTGAACTTCCTCCCCAACACCCCAAAACCCACCAAATCCCACTGAAATCCCACTAAATCCCTAAAACCCACTAAATTCCCTCCAGAAATCCCCTAAACCCTACCAAACCCCACTAAAATCGACCATGTTCCCCCCAAAACCTCTCCAAAACTTCCCCAAAACCCCCTCTAAACTCTACCAACCCCCACTAAACCCCACTAATCCCACCCTAAACTCTACCAACCCGGTTTAAATCCCACTAAACCCACCCCAAACTCTACCAACCCCCACTAAACCCCACGAATCCCACCCTAAACTCTACTAAACCGTCTTAAATCCCACTAAACCCACCCTAAACTCTACTAATCCTTGTTAAACCGCACTAATCCCACCCCAAACCCTACTAACCCTGCTTAAACCCCACTCATCCCACCCCAAACCCTACTAACCCTCCCTAAACCCCACTAATCCCACCCCAAACCCCTCTAAAACTCCTCCAAACTCCCTCCAAACTCTACCCACCCCCCTAAACCCACCCTAAACCCGCCCCAAACCCTACCAAGACCCTCTAAACCCCAGAAATCCCACGCCAACCCTACCAACCCTTCCCAAAACCCAGAAATCCCACCCCAAATCCTACCAAGACCCCCCAAAACCTCACTAAACCCACCCCAAACCCTACCAACCCTCCCCAAAACCCAGAAATACCACCCCAAATCCTACCAAGACCCCCTAAACCCCACTAATCCCACCCCAAACCTCCTCCAAATCCTACCAAGACCCCCTAAACCCCAGAAATCCCACCTCAAACTCTACCAATCCCCCCCGAAACCCCACTAAACCCACCCCAAACCCTACCAACCCCCCAAAACCCATTAAACCCACCCCAACCCCCCCAAAACCCACCCCAAAACCCATTAAACCCACCCCAAAACCCCCAAAACCCACCCCAAAACCCCCAAAACCCACCCCAAACCCCACTAACCCCCCAAAATCCACCCCAAAACCCCCAAAACCCCACCCCAAAACCCCCAAACCCCACCCCAAACCCCTCCAAACCCCCCGCCAGCCCCCCGGTTTCGCGTTTGCCGCTCACCGGCCCGGTTGATCTCCACCACCTCCTCCTGGGCCAGCGGGCAGGCCGGCGGGCGGCGCGCGCCGCGGGGGCTGCCGGGGGCGTTGCCGGAGCCCGGCGAGCCGTAACCGGGCGAGCCGGGCTGGGGCGGCCGGGGGATGTGTTTGTTCTTCTTCTTGGGCAGCTTCTGCTTGGCCATGGCCAACGAGTAGTACATGCCGAAGTTGTTGACGATGACGGGCACGGGCATGGCGATGGTCAACACGCCGGCCAACGCGCATAGAGCGCCCACCAACATGCCCGACCACGTCATGGGGTACATGTCGCCGTAGCCCAGCGTGGTCATGGTCACCACGGCCCACCAGAAGCCGATGGGGATGTTCTTGAAGTAGGTGTGGCGAGATCCGGTGACGTCGTCGGGGTCGGCGCCGATGCGCTCGGCGTAGTAGATCATGGTGGCGAAGATGAGCACGCCCAGAGCGAGGAAGATGACGAGCAGCAGGAACTCGTTGGTGCTGGCGCGCAGCGTGTGGCCCAGCACGCGCAGCCCCACGAAGTGCCGCGTCAGCTTGAAGATGCGCAGGATGCGCACGAAGCGAACCACCCGCAGGAAGCCCAGCACGTCCTTGGCCGCCTTGGAGGACAACCCGCGCAGTCCAACCTCCAGGTAGAAGGGCAAGATGGCCACGAAGTCGATGATGTTGAGGCTGCTCTTGATGAAGTCGCGCTTGTCCGGGCAGAAGCTGACGCGCATCAGGAACTCGAAGGTGAACCACACCACGCACAGCCCCTCCACGTAGGTGAGGAAGGGTTCGGTCTCCACCTCCACCGCCACCTGCGTGCCCGTCTCGTTGCCCGTGGTCACCGTCTCCGTCTTGTTGATGACGCGGTTGAAGGCCTCGTGCGTCTCCAGGCAGAAGGTGGTGATGGAGATGAGGATGAAGAAGAGAGAGGCGAAGGCCACGTACTGGGGAGGGGGACAGGGAGAGGTCAGGGTGGGGGTGAGACCCCCCAAGAGTCAGGGAAGGGGTCCCGTGGGGAGGAACGGGGATTTGGGGTTCTGAACCCCCCCACTAAATCGTTGGCACACCCAAATATTCATTTTGGGATGGTTGGTTTGAGTTCTGAGGATGCCCCCAATCACTGACACCCCCAAAACGTCCTGAACCCCCAGATTGACACCCCCAAAATGACCCAGATTGACCCCCCCAAAATCACTGACACCCCCAAAATGACCCAGAACCCTCAGATTGACACCCCCAAAATTACCCAGATTGACGCCCCCCCAAATCACTGACACCCCCAAAATGCCCTGAACCCCCAGATTGACACCCCCAAAATGACCCAGATCGACCCCCCCCAAATCACTGACACCCCCAAAATTCCCCAGATTGATACCCAAAATCACCGAACCCCCCCAGAATGTCCCACACTGACCCCCCCAAATCACTGACACCCCCAAAATGCCCTGAACCCCCAGATTGACACCCCCAAAATGACCGAGATTGACCCCCCAAATCACTGACACCCCCAAAATGCCCTGAACCCCCAGATTGACACCCCCAAAATGACCCTGACTGACCCCCCCAAATCACTGACACCCCCAAAATGCCCTGTACCCCCAGACTGACCCCCCCCCAAATCACTGACACCCCCAAAATGCCCTGAACCCCCAGACTGACCCCCCCCAAATCACTGACACCCCCAAATCACTGACACCCCCAAAATGACCCAGACTGACCCCCCCAAATCACTGACACCCCCAAATCACTGACACCCCCAAAATGCCCTGAACCCTCAGACTGACCCCCCCAAAATGACCCAGATTGACCCCCCAAATCACTGACACCCCCAAATATTCATTTGGGGTTTGTTTGAGTTCTGAGGATGCCCAAATCACTGAAACCCCAAAATGACCCAGATTGACCCCCCCAAATCACTGACACCCCCAAAATGCCCCAATCTGACCCCCCAATCACTGACCCCCCCCAAATCACTGACACCCCCAAAATTCCCCAGTCTGACCCCCCAAAATGACCCAGATCGACCCCCCCCAAATCACTGACACCCCCAAACTTCCCCAGTCTGACCCCCCAAAATGACCCAGATTGACCCCCCCAAATCACTGACACCCCCAAATATTCATTTGGGGTTTGTTTGTTTGAGTTCTGAGGACCCCCAAATCACTGACACCCCCAAAATGACCCAGATTGACCCCCCAAATCACTGACACCCCCAAAAAGCTGCAGTCTGACCCCCCCAAATCACTGACACCCCCAAAATGACCTGAACCCTCAAATTGACACCCCCAAAAATGACCCAGATTGACCCCCCCAAGTCACTGACCCCCCCAAAATTCCCCAGATTGACCCCCAAAATCACCGACCCCCCCCAAAATGTCCTACACTGACCCCCCCAAATCCCTGACCCCCCCAAAATGCCCCAGATTTACCCCCCTAAAATCCCTGACCCCCCCCAAAATGCCCCCATATCATGGGGGGGGGGGACATGGGGGGGACACAGGTGACACCTGTGGGGGGGCTCGGGGACATTTTGGGGGGGGGACACACAGGCCAGGGGAGGTTTGGGGACATTTTGGGGGGGTTACAGAGGGTTGGGGACACGGGGGGGACACTGGGGGGGATTTTGGGGACACGGGGGGGGGTTTGGGGACACGGGGGGGGGGGGCAGGACAATATTTAGGCCACGGTGGGGGGCTTGGAAGATATTTGGGGACATTGTGGGGGGACACAGGGGACACGCGGGGGGGGTTTGGGGGGACACGAGGGGGGGTTTGGGGACACTGGGGGGGATTTTGGGGACACTGGGGGGGATTTTGGGGACACGGGGGGGGATTTTGGGGACACTGGGGGGGATTTGGGGACACGGGGGGGGATTTTGGGGACACGGGGGGGGGTTTGGGGACATGGGAGGGGTTTTGGGGACACTGGGGGGGATTTTGGGGACACGCGGGGGGGGTTTGGGGACACGGGGGGGTGATTTTGGGGACACGGGGGGGGTTTGGGGGGACACGAGGGACACGCGGGGGGGTTTGGGGGACACTGGAGGGGGTTTGGGGACACGGGGGGGGTTTTGGGGACACGGGGGGGGGGATTTGGGGACACGGGGGGGATTTTGGGGACACGCGGGGGGGGTTGGGGGGACACGAGGGACACGCGGGGGGGGTTTGGGGGCACACGAGGGACACACGGGGGGGATTTTGGGGACACATGGGGGGGTTTGGGGGGACACGAGGGACACGCGGGGGGGGGTTTGGGGACACGGGGGGGGTTCGGGGGGACACGAGGGACACGCGGGGGGGGGTTTGGGGACACGCGGGGGGATCTAGGCCAGGCTGGGGGGGGGGATTTAGGCCAGGCGGGGGGAGGGGGGGGTGACACGGAGGGAGGGGGGGCCCCAGGGGGGGGAGGGGATGTAGGACAGGCCTGGGGGGGGGAGGGGGCACCGCAGTGCGGTCCTGCTCCCCCCACCCCCCCCCGGCCCCGCTGCGGCAGGATCGGGGCCAGCGGTGCGGGGGGGGGACACCGAGGGGACATCGGGGGGGAGGGGGTGTTGGGGACACGGGGGGGACACGAGGGGGGGACACAGAGAGGATCGGACCCCCCCACACCGCGTTCGCCCATCCCCCCCCTCCCCCCGTGTCCCCATCCCCCCCCCCCCACCCCGCGCTGTCCCCTCAAAGCCACCCCCGATGTCCCCTCGGGGTCCCCGCAGTGTCCCCCCACAAATATTTCTGACCCCCCCCCAACCCCCGGCACCTCAGAGACCCCCCCCCAAATCAGCGCAGAGACCCCCAAAGCCCCCCTGAGCCCCCTAAACCTCCTCACAGACCCCCAAAGCCCCCCTGAGCCCCCTAAACCTCCTCAGAGACCCCCCAAAACCCACTCAGAGACCCCCAAATCCCCCCTGACCACCCTAAACCTCCTCAGAGACCCCCCAAAACCCACTCAGAGACCCCCAAATCCCCCCTGACCACCCTAAACCTCCTCAGAGACCCCCCAAAACCCACTCAGAGACCCCCAAATCCCCCCTGACCACCCTAAACCTCCTCAGAGACCCCCAAATCCCCCCTGAGCCCCCTAAACCTCCTCAGAGACCCCCAAATCCCCCCTGACCACCCTAAACCTCCTCAGAGACCCCCAAAGTCCCTCACAGACCCCCCAAAACCCACTCAAAGACCCCCAAATTTCCTCACAGACCCCAAATCTCCTCACAGAACCCCTAAAACCCACTCAGAGACCCCCAAATTTCCTCACAGACCTCAAAACCCACTCAGAGACCCCCAAATTTCCTCACAGACCCACCCAAACCCCCTCAGGACCCCCTGAACCCCCTCAAAGATGCTCGAAAACCCCTCAGACACCCCCAAAAGCTCCTCTAAACCCCTCACAGTGCCCCTAAACCCCCCCAGACCCCTCAGAGACCCCCTAAATCCCCTCAGAGACCCCTTAAAACCCTCACAGACCCCCAAATCCCCCTCAGAGATGTTCTAACCCCTCTCAGAGCCCCCCCAAATCCCTCCAGAGCTGCCCAAGACCCCACCAGAGCCCCCCGAGACCCCCTCAAAGACCCCCTAAACTTCTTGGGAAGTGTCTTAATCCCCTCACAGACCCCCTAAACCCCCTCAAAAAAATGCCCTAAACCCCCTCAGAGCACCCCAAGACCCTCTCAGAGCCTTCTTAAAGCTGAGAGATTCCCACAAAATCCATTTAACCCCCTCAGAAATGCCCTAAACCCCCTCAGAGACCCCCAAGACCCCCTCAGAGAGGCCCTAAACCCTCTTACATCCCCCTTAACTCTGTCTGCGCCCCTAAAATCACTTTAACACCCCCCAAACTCCCTCAGGGATGTCCTTAACTCCCTCAGACATCCCCAACTCTCCTCTGGAACCTCCTCAACCTTCTCAGGACCCCCCAAAACTCCCTCAGAGTCCCCCAAGACCCCTCAGAGCCCCTCTAAACCCCCTCAAACTCACATTTCCCCCTAAAGCACCTCAGATCCCCCCAAGACCCTCACAGAGATGTCCTGAACCCCTCTAGAATTTGCTTTAATTCCCTTAAAACTCCCCCTAAAACCCTTTAGTTGCCCTAACCCCCCTCAGATCCCTCACATCTCCCCTCAGAGCCCCCCAAACCCTCTCACCGCTCTACTAAACCAAATAAATCCCCTCTGAGGTGTCCTAAACCCCCTCAGACGCCCTTAAACCCTCTCACAACCCCTCAGAGCCTCCCTAAAACTCGTCAGCCACCCTTAAACATTCTCACATCCCCTCAGGATCGCCTCAGAGATGCCCCAAAACCCCCCTAGAGCCCCCCCAAATCCCCTCACAGCCCCTCAGAGATGTCCTAAACTCCTCTGGAGCTCCCCTAACCTCCCTAAACCTCCTCAGACCCCCCTAAACCCCCTCAGAGATGCCTTAAATCCCTCACAGCCCCTCAGGACTCCTCCAGAGATGCTTTAAACACCTTTAGAACCTCTAAAACCCCCTCACAGCCCCCCAAACCCCCTCAGAAATGGCCTAAATCCCCTCAGAGGTGCCCCAAACCCCTCTAGAGCATCCTAAACCCTTTCACAACCCCTCAGGATCCCCTCAGAAATGCCCTAAACCCCTTCAGATCTGCTCTAAATCCCTCTAGAGCCCCCTTAAAGCCCTCAAGATCCCCTCAGAGCTGCTCTAAACCCCCCCAAACCCCCTTAGAAATGCTCTAAACCCCTTCAGATCTGCTCTAAACCCCCCTAAAGACCCACAAACCCCCTCAGAAATGGCCTAAATCCCTCTAGAGCCCCCAAGACCCCTTCAGATCTGCCCTAAATCCCTCTAGAGCTCCTGTAAACCCCCTCAGAAATGCCCTAAATGCCTCTAAAGCCCCTCTAAACCCCCTCAGAGCTGCCCTAAACCCCCTCAGAGCTGCCCCAAACCCCTCTAGAGCCCCAAAACCCCCTCAGAGCTGCCCTAAACCCCCTCAGAGCTGTCCTAAACCCCCTCAGAGCTGCCCTAAACGCCTATAAAGCCCCCTCAGACCTGCCCTAAACTCCTCTAGAGCCCACAAGACCCCCTCAGATCTGCCCTAAACGCCTCTAAAGCCCCCAAAACCCCTTCAGAGCCGCCCTAAACGCCTCTAAAGCCCCCAAGACTCCCTCAGAGCTGCCCTAAACCCCCTCAGATCCGCCCTAAACCCCCTCAGAGCTGCCCTAAACCCCCTTAGAGCTGCCCTAAACCCCCTCAGAGCTGCCCTAAACCCCCTCAGATCTGCCCTAAACCCCTCCAGAGCTGCCCTAAACCCCTCTAGAGCCCACAAGACCCCTTCAGATCTGCTCTAAACCCCCTCTAAACCCCCTCAGAGCTGCCCTAAATGCCTCTAAAGCCCCTCTAAACCCCCTCAGATCTGCCCTAAATGCCTCTAAAGCCCCCAAAACCCCCTCAGAGCTGCCCTAAACCCCTCTAGAGCCTACAAGACCCTCTCAGATCTGCTCTAGAGCCCACAAGACCCCTTCAGATCTGCTCTAAACCCCCTCTAAACCCCCTCAGAGCTGCCCCAAACCCCTCTAGAGCCCCCAAAACCCCCTCAGAGCTGCCCTAAACCCCCTCACAGCTGCCCTAAACCCCCTCAGAGGTGCCCTAAACCCCCTCAGAGCTGCCCTAAACGCCTCTAAAGCCCCCCAAATCCCCTCAGATCTGCTCTAAACCCCCTCTAAACCCCCTCAGAGTTGCCCTAAACCCCCTCAGAGCTGCCCCAAACCCCCTCAGAGCTGCTCTAAACCCCCTCAGAGCTGCCCTAAACCCCCTCAGAGCTGCCCTAAACCCCCTCAGATCTGCCCTAAACCCCTTCAGAGCTGCGCTAAACCCCCTCAGAGCTGCCCTAAACCCCCTCAGAAATGCCCTAACCCCCCTCAGATCTGCCCTAAACCCCTTCAGAGCTGCCCTAAACCCCCTCAGAGCTGCCCTAAACCCCCTCAGAGCTGCCCTAAATCCCTCTAGAGCCCACAAGACCCCTTCAGATCTGCTCTAAACCCCCTCTAAACCCCCTCAGAGCTGCCCCAAACCCCTCTAGAGCCCCCAAAACCCCCTCAGAGCTGCCCTAAACCCCCTCAGAGCTGCCCTAAACCCCCTCAGAGCTGCCCCAAACCCCCTCAGAGGTGCCCTAAACCCCCTCAGAGCTGCCCTAACCCCCTCAGAGCTGCCCTAAACCCCCTCAGATCCACCCTAAACCCCCTCAGAGCTGCCCTAAACGCCTCTAAAGCCCACAAAACCCCTTCAGAGCTGCCCTAAACCCCCTCTAAACCCCCTCAGATCTGCCCTAAACCCCCTCAGAGCTGCCCTAAACCCCCTATAAACCCCCTCAGAGCTGCCCTAAACCCCCTCAGATCCGCCCTAAACCCCCTCAGAACTGCCCTAACCCCCCAATAACCTCTCTAAAACCCCACCCCAGACCCTTTTTCCCCTCACAAACCCCTCACCCTGGCCATCCGCGACGAGTAGGGATCCTCGAAGAGCGCCCAGAGCCGCGGCCGCCAGCGCCGCCACCAGCCGGCGGGCCGGCCCTCCTCCAGGCACAGCCGCTTGGGCTCGGCGGGCTCGGGCGGCCCGGGCCCCTCGGGGCTCTCGAAGCTGTCCAGGGCCTCCTCGGCATCGCGGTGCTGCCGGTAGTTCATCCAGCAGCAAGCCTCCACGTCCGTCTCGTCGATGCCCCAGAAGGCGAGCTCCTCCTCGAAGAGCGGCCCGCAGACATCGGCCGGGCAGTGCAGCTTGCCGGTGCGGTAGTAGTTGAGCACGTAGGCGAAGACGGCGGGGTGGCGGTCGAAGAAGAATTCGCCGGCGCCGGCATCGTAATCGAAGCGGGCGGCGGCGCCCGGTTCGGCCAGCCCGGCCAGGCGGGTGCCGGGCAGCGTCTGCAGGGTGCTGCGGTAGGTCTCATGGCGGACGCCGCCGACGTTGATCACCACTTTGTCGCGCTCGGCTTGCCAGCCCATGGTGAGAGTCGCGACAGGAGGAGGGGGCGAGAGTCGCGATAGGAGGAGGAGGGGGCGAGGGGAGGGAGCGGGGACGGCGGGTGCCGCATCCCGGCGCGGCGGGGAGGGCGCGGGGGGCGCAGGCGCGGCGGGGACACGCCCACACTGAGGGGAGGACACGCCCACATCGAGCGGGGACACGCCCACATTGAGGGGAGGACACGCCCACCCTGAGTAAAGGACACGCCCACCGTGAGGGGAAAATCCCGCCTTTATTGAAGCCACGCCCACACCGAGTAGAGGACACGCCCACACTGAGGGGAAAATCCCGCCTTTATTGAAGCCACGCCCACTCTGAGGGATGGCCACGCCCATTCTGAGGGGGAACATCCACATTTATTGAAACCACGCCCACCGAGAGGAGAGACCACGCCCACTCATCGAAACCACGCCCACATCACTGTAGCCCCGCCCCTAAGCGGTGAAGCCACGCCCATTCAGAGCGGGGGGACGGGGGCGCGGGGGGAACTGGGGGTTACTGGGAGCACTGGGAGCAAAATTCCAAATGGGTCTGGGGGCTTCTGGGCTGAACTGGGACTGGGGAGGGGTCTCCACCTCCTGGGGGGCGCCCAAGGGAGGAGCCAAGACCAGGAGCCCCCAAACCAGCAGCTTTATTGGAGCCCCCCCCCCAAAAAAAAAAAGGGGACCCCGACACCCAGGGGGTCCCAGAGAGGATCCAGGTGACCCAAGGGTGACCTAGGGGTGACCCCAGAAGGGTCCCAGGTGTCCCCAGGGTGGGCGACCTTGAAGGACGCAGGTGTCCAGGAGGGTCACCTGAGGGTGGGGGGGTGACATGCAGAGGGGGGGGGTCCCCAAGGTCCTCGTGGGTTGGGTGGTCCCAGGGAGGACTCAGAGGTCTGGGGGTCACCAAGGTGTCCCTGGGGTGGGTGTCACTTGGGGGACCCCAAAAAGGTGGTCCCCAAAGGGAGCGGGGGGTCCCTGAGGGGTCTGGGGGTGTCCCTGGGGTGTCCTGGGGGTGTGCTCAGGGTGTCCTGGGGGAGCCCCCAGGTTGTCCCCAGGGTGTCCCCAGGGTGTCCCAGGGGTGTCCCAGTCATCCCGAGGTGTCCTGGGGGTGTCCTTGGGGTGTCCTGGGGTGCCTCAGGGGTCCCCGGGGTGTCCTGGGGGTGTCCCCAGAGTGTCCCCAGGGTGTCCCGGGTGCATCAGGGGTCCCTAAGGTGTCCTGGGGATGTCCTGGGGACGTCCTGGGGGTGTCCCTGGGGTGCCTCAGGGGTCCCCGGGGTATCCTGGGGGTGTCCTTGAGATGTCCTGGGGTGCCTCAGGGGGCCCCGGGGTATCCTGGGGGTGTCCTTGAGATGTCCTGGGGTGCCTCAGGGGGCCCCGGGGCGTCCTAGGGGTGTCCCCAGAGTGTCCCCAGGGTGTCCCGGGGTGCCTCAGGAGTCCCTGGGGCGTCCTGGGGGTATCCCCAGTGTGTCCCCAGTGTGTCCCCAGGGTGTCCCCAGGGTGTCCCGGGTGCCTCAGGTGTCCTGGGGATGTCCTGGGGGTGTTCCTGGGGTGCCTCAGGGCGCCCCGGGGTGTCCTGGGGATGTGCTCAGGATGTCCCCAGGGTGTCCCCAGATGTCCCCAGGGTGTCCCCAGGGTGCCTCAGGGGTCCTGGGGATGTCCTGGGGATGTCCTGGGGTGTCCTGGGTGCCTCAGGTGTCCTGGGGATGTCCTGGGGACGTCCTTGGGGTGTGCTCAGGGTGTCCTGGGTGCCTCAGGAGTCCCTGGGGGTGTCTCAGGTGTCCCCGAGGTGTCCTGGGCATGTCCCCAGGGTGTCCCCAGGGTGTCCCCAGGGTCCCCAGGGTGCCTCAGGGGTCCCTGGGGTGTCCTGGGGATGTCCTGGGGACGTCCTGGGGGTGTGCTCAGGGTGTCCTGGGTGCCTCAGGGGTCCCCAGGGTGTACTGGGGGTGTGCTTAGGGTGTCCCCAGGGTGCCCCCAGATGTCCCCAGTGTGTCCCCAGGGTGTCCCCAGGGTGCCTCAGGGGTCCCTGGGGTGTCCTGGGGGTGTCCTTGGGATGTCCTGGGGTATCCTGGGGGTGCCTCAGGGTGCCCCGGGGCGTCCTGGGGGTGTGCTTAGGGTGTCCCCAGGGTCCCCAGGGTCCCTCAGATGTCCCCGGGGTGCTGGCGGCTGCGGGCCAGCCCCAGGCGGTCGCGGTCGCGGTCGAAGACGGCGTAGTGCCGCGCCAGGAACACGTCCCCGAGGATCCAGAGCGGCCCCGCGGGACGGGGAATGTCCAGAGCCATGAACCCGCTGATGCACGTCAGGGACCCCGGCTGGGACACCTGGGGACACGGGGGGACAGGGGTGACATGGGGACACAGGGCACGGTGACATGGGGACACGGGGACACGGGGTGGCATGGGGACACGGCGGGGACATGGGGACATGGGGACAAAGCTGGGAACAGGAGGGACACGGGGACACGGCAGTGACATGGGGACATGGTGACAGAGGGACATGGGGACATGGGGGTGGCACAGGGACATGGGGACACAGGGACACAGGGGGGACACGGGGACATGGCGGTGACAGGGGGACATGGGGACATGGGGACATGGCGGTGGCACAGGGATATGGGGACACGGCGGTGACACGGGGACATGGGGACACGGGGACACAGGGGGGGCATGGGGACATGGCAGGGACAGGGTGACATGGGGACATGGGGACACGGTGGTGACATGGGGGACATGGGGGTGACACGGGGACATGGGGACACGGGGACATGGCAGTGAAATGGGGACACGGCAGTGACACAGGGACATGGGGACACGGGGACACGGGGGTGGCACAGGGACATGGGGACACGGCGGTGACGGGGGGACACGGGGACATGGCGGTGACATGGGGACATGGGGACACGGTGGTGATGGGGGGACAAGGAGAAGGATGGGGACATGAGGGACACAGGGACATGGGGACACGGCGGTGACACAGGGACATGGGGACATGGGGACATGGCGGTTACAGAGGGACATGGGGACATGGGGATGGCACAGGGACACAGGGACACGGGGACATGGCGGTGACAGGGGGACATAGCGGTGACAAGGGGACATGGGGACGCAGGGATGACAGGGGGACATGGGGGTGACATGGGGACATGGGGACACGGCAGTGACAGGGGCACACAGGGGGACATGGGGACATGGCAGTGACAGGGGGACATGGGGACACAGGGACATGGGGACATGGCAGTGACAGGGGGACATGGCGGTGATGGGGGGACACGGGGACATGGGGACATGGGGACAAAGCTGGGAACAGGAGGGACACGGGGACACGGGGACATGGGGACATGGCAGTGACACGGGGACATGGCGGTGACTGGGGGACACGGGGACACGGGGACATGGGGACACGGGGGTGGCACAGGGACATGGGGACACAGGGGTGACAGGGGGACACAGGGGTGACATGGGGACATGGGGACATGGTGGTGTTGGAGGCCATGGGGACACGGCGGTGACATGGGGACATGGGGACATGGGGACACGGTGGGTGACAGGGGGGTGGCATGGGGGTGATGGGGGACATGGGGACGTAGGGACATGGGGACACAATGGGGACACAGCGGTGACATGGGGACACGGGGACACGGGGACATGGCAGTGACACAGGGACACGGGGGGTGACATGGGGACATGGGGACATGGGGGTGACATGGGGACATGGGGACATGGGGACAAAGCTGGGAACAGGAAGGACACGGGGACACGGGGACACAGTGGTGACAGGGGGACATGGCGGTGACATAGGGACACGGGGACATGGTGGTGATGGGGGACACGGGGACATGGGGACACGATGGTGATGGGGGGGACACAGGGACACAGGTGACACCCAGGTGACACAGGTGGCACACAGGTGACACAGGTGACACACAGGTGACACAGGTGTGACACACAGGTGACACAGGTGACAGGTGTGACACAGGTGACACAGGTGACACTCAGGTGACACAAGTGACACAGGTAACACACAGATGACACAGGTGACACAGGTGTGACACACAGGTGACAGGTGACACAGGTGACACAGGTGACAGGTGACACAGGTGACACAGGGTGACACAGGTGACAGGTGACAGGTGACACACAGGTGACAGGTGACAGGTGCCAGGTGCCAGCCCCACCTGCAGCACGTACTCCTCAGCGCTGAGTGTGAACTCGGCCCCCGACAGCGCGAAGGTGACGTTGGGCAGTGACTGCACCTTGTCACACTCGGTCACGTACTGCGGGGACACCGGGTGAGGGGAGCGGCACCCTTGGGTGCCACCCACCCACCCCTGAGGGGACTGCGGCACCCTTGGGTGTCACCCACCCCCACCGAGGGGACCCCTGGGTGTCACCCACCCCCCCTGAGGGCACCCCTGGGTGTCACCCACCCCCCCGAGGGGACAGGGGCACCCTTGGGTGTCACCCACCCCTCCTGAGGGGACCCTTGGGTGTCACCCACCTTTGAGGGGACCCCTGGGTGTCACCCACCCCCCCCAAGGGCACCTCTGGGTGTCACCCATCCCCCCCTGAGGGGACCCCTGGGTGTCACCCACCCACCCTGAGGCACCCCTGGGTTTCACCCACCCCCCCCAGGGGACAGGGGCACCCTTGGGTGTCACCCACCCCCCCCCCTCGGGGACAGGGGGACCCCTGGGTGTCACCCACCCCCCCCCCCGAGGACACTCAGGGACCCCCACCCAAAGAGGACCCGGGGGGTCAAGGGGTCACTCAGAGCCCCCCACCCATGGGTCCGTGGGGGTCTGTGGGGGTCCCCGGGGTGTTTTAGGAGGTCCCGGGGGTTTTTTGGGGGTCCCGGGGATCCCTGAGAGTTTTTTGGGGGTCACGGGGGTCCCTGCGGATCCCTGGGGGTCCCGGGGGTTTTGTGGGTTTTTAGGGGGTCCCGGGGGTCCGTGGTGGTTTTTAGGGGGTCCCGGGGTTCTTTGGGGGGTCCCGGGTGTCTGTGGGGGTCCCGGGAGTTTTTAGGGCTCCCGGGGGTTTTTAGGGGGTCCGTGGTGGTTTTTGGGGGTCCCGGGGGTCCCTGCGGATCCCTGAGGGTACTGGGGGTCCCAGGTGTCCCTGGTGGTTTTTAGGGGGTCCGTGGTGATTTTTGGGGGTCCCGGGTGATTTAGGGGGTCCGCACCTGTCCCTGCAGGGCGCGGAACCCCCCCAGGGCGCGGTGCAGCGCGGTGACCTCGGCGCTGGGCCCGGTGATCAGCGACGTCCCCGTGTCCACGATGGCCTCACAGCCCCCCCGGCACAGGGGGGGGTCCCGGCACCCCGCGACCCCCGGGGACCCCACCGACACCCTGGGGGGGGGCGGGGGGCGGAAAAGGGGGTTTGGGGGCAGTTTGAGGGGTCAGGGGCACTTAGAGGGGTCAGGGGCAGTTAAAGGGGGATTTGGGGTCACTCAGAGGGGTCATGGGGCACTTAGGGGGGATTTTGGGGTCACTTAGGGGGGTCAGGGGCACTTTAAGGGGGGTTTTGGGGGTATTTTGAGGGGTCAGGGGCAGTTAAAGGGGGGATTTTAGGGGCAATCCGAGGGGTCCGGGGGGTTTTGGGGTCACTCAGAGGGGTCAGGGCAGTTTAAGGGGGGATTTTGAGGGTATTTTGAGGGGTCAGGGGGCACTTAGAGGGGTTTTGGGGTCAGTTTTAGGGGTCAGGGGCAGTTTAAGGAGGGCTTTGGGGGTATTTTGAGGGGTCAGGGGGCAGTTAGGGGGTCAGGGGGCTTTTAGGGGGGTTTTGGGGGTATTTTGAGGGGTCAGGGGCAGTTAAAGGGGGGATTTGGGGGCAGTTTGAGGGGTCCGGGGGCACTTAGGGGGGCTTTGGGGTCACTCAGAGGGGGCGTTGGGTGGGTCAAGGGGGTTTGGGGGTAGTTTGAAGGGTCAGGGGGCTTTTAGGGGGTCTTTGGGGGCACTTGGAGGGGTCAGGGAGACACTCAGAGGGTCAGGGGTCACTTAGGGGGGTTTTGGGGTCATTCAGAGGGGTCAGGGGCAGTTAAAGGGGAATTTTGGGGTAGTTTGAGGGGTCAGGGGGCTTTTAGGGGGGCTGTGGGGGCAGTTTGAGGGGTCAGGGGCAGTTAAAGGGGGGATTTGGGGGCACTCAGAGGGGGTGGGGGGCAGTTAAAGGGAGGTTTTGGGGTCAGGGGGCTTTTAGGGGGTCTTTGGGGGCAGTTTGAGGGGTCCGGGGGGTTTTAGGGGGGTTTTGGGGTCACTCAGAGGGGTCAGGGGCAGTTAAAGGGGGGATTTGGGGGCAGTTTGAGGGGTCAGGGGGCACTTAGGGGGGTTTTGGGGTCACTCAGAAGGGTCAGGGGGTTTTTAGGGGGGTCAGGGGCAGTTAAAGGGGAGATTTTGGGGTAGTTTGAGGGGTCAGGGGCAGTTAAAGGGCAGGATTTGGGGTCACTCAGAGGGCTCAGGGGGCTTTTAGAGGGGTTTTGGGGGCAGTTTGAGGGGTCAGGGGGCACTTAAAGGGGGGCCTTGGGGGCAATTCGAGGGGTCAGGGGCTTTTAGGGGGTCTTTGGGGGCATTTTGAGGGGTCAGGGGGCACTTAGGGGGTCTTTGGGGTCACTCAGAGGGAGTGGGGGTCACTCAGAGGGATCAGGGGGCACTTAGAGGGGTTTTGTGGGTATTTTGAGGGGTCAGGGGGCACTTAGGGGGTCTTTGGGGGCAGTTAAAGGGGGGTTTGGGGCAGTTTGAGGGGTCAGGGGCAGTTAAAGGGGGGATTTGGGGTCAGTTTGAAGGGTCAGGGGGCAGTTAGGGCGGCTTTGGGGTCACTCAGAGGGGGTGGGGGTCACTCAGAGGGGCTCAGGGGGCACTAAGAGGGGTTTTGGGGTCACTCAGAGGGGGTGGGGGGCACTTAGGGGGGCTTTGGGGGCACTTAGGGGGGTCAGGGGGCTTTTAGGGGGGCTTTGGGGGCACTCAGAGGGGGTGGGGGGCAGTTAAAGGGGGGATTTTGGGGTATTTTGAGGGGTCAGGGGCAGTTAAAGGGGGTTTTGGGGTCACTCAGAGGGGTCAGGGACAGTTAAAGGGGAATTTTGGGGGTAGTTTGAGGGGTCAGGGGGCACTTAGGGGGGATTTTGAGGGCATTTTGAGGAGTCAGGGGGCACTTAGGGGGGTCAGGGGGTCACTCAGAGGGGTCAGGGGGCACTTAGGGGGTCTTTGGGGTCACTCAGAGGGGTCAGGGGCAGTTAAAGGGGGGCTGTGGGGGCACTTAGAGGGGTCCAGGGGCACTTAGGGCGGTTTTGGGGTCACTCAGAGGGGGTGGGGGCAGTTAAAGGGGGGTTTGGGGTATTTTGAGGGGTCAGGGGGCTTTTAGGGGGTCTTTGGGGTCACTCAGAGGGGGTGGGGGTCACTCAGAGGGGTCAGGGGCAGTTAAAAGGGGGATTTTGGGGGCAATTCGAGGGGTCTGGGGGGTTTTAGGGGGGTTTTGGGGTCACTCAGAGGGGTCAGGGGGTTTTTAGGGGGGCTGTGGCGGCTGTTTGAGGGGTCAGGGGGCATTTGGGGGGGTGGTCTCGGGGAATTTGGATGGGAGGATTTTGGGGTAATTCAGGGGGAATTTGGGGAAGTCTTTAGGAATTTCGAGGGGGGACTTTGGGAGGGTCCTGGGAGGAATTTTGGGGGGGTCTTTGGGAATCTGGGGGAGGGGATTTTGGGGGGATTTGGGGGTGGATTTTGGGGTAATTCAGGGGGAATTTGGGGAAGTCTTTGGGAATTTTGAGGGGGGATTTTGGGAGAGTGCAGGGAGGAATTTTGGGGGGGTCTTGGGGAATCTGGGGAGGGGATTTTGGGGGGATTTGGGGGCAGATTTTGGGGTAATTCAGGGGGAATTTGGGGAGGTCTTTGGGAATTTCGAGGGGGGATTTTGGGAGGGTCTAGGTCTGATTTGGGGGGCAGATTTTGGGATAATTCAGAGGGAATTTGGGGAAGTCTTTAGGATTTTTGAGGGGGGATTTTGGGACAGTCATAGGAGGAATTTTGGGGGGGTCTTTGGGAATCTGGGGAGGGGATTTTGGGGGGATTTTGGGGGGATTTGAGGGGGGATTTTGGGGTAATTCAGGGAGAATTTGGGGAAGTCTTTGGGAATTTCGAGGGGGGATTTTGGGATGGTGCAGGGAGGAATTTTGGGGGGGTCTTTGGGAATTTTGAGGGGAGATTTTGGGGTAATTCAGAGGGAATTTGGGGAAGTCTTTGGGAATTTCGAGGGGGTATTTTGGGATGGTCCAGGGAGGAATTTTGGGGGGGTCTTTGGGAATCTGGGGGAGGGGATTTTGGGGGGATTTTGGGGGGGTTTGGGGGTGCCTCACCTGTCCATGTGCACCTGCCAGTAGCTCTTTCGGGTGACGGGGACGTAGTGCAGGGGTCCCTCGAAGAGCCGCTCGTCGATGCCCCCCAAAAGCAGCTCCCCCCCGTCGCCCTCCGACGCCCCGCTGCACCCATGGGTGAAATGGGGTGTCAGGGGGGGCTTGGGGGTCCCAGGGGAAATTTGGGGGTCCCAGGGGGGTCCCAGAGGGGATTTCAGGGGGGATTTGGGGTCCCAGGGGGGTCCCAGAGGGGATTTGGGGGTCCCAGGGGGATCCTGGAGGGGATCTGGGGGTCCCAGGGGTGTCCCAGAGGGGATCTGGGGAGTCCCGGGGGGGTCCCAGAGGAAATTTGGGGTTACTCCAGGTGTAGTTTGGGTGTATTTGGGGTTATTTTCGGTGTATTTAGGGGTTATTTTGGGTGTATTTGGGATTAGTTTTGGGGTGTATTTGGGGTGTACTTGGAGTTAGTTTGGGGGTGTATCTGTGCATTGTTTTGGGTGTATTTGTGGTTAGTTTGGGTGTATTTGTGCATTCTTTTGGGTGTATTTGGGGTTAGTTTGGGTGTATTTGGGGTTAGTTTGGGGGTTAGTTTGGGTGTATTCGGGGGTTATTTTGGGTGTATTTGGGGTTAGTTTAAGGGTTAGTTTTGGTGTATTTGGGGGTTGTTTTGGGTGTATTTGGGGTTAGTTTGGGTGTATTTGGGGTTAGTTTGGGGATGTATTTGTGCATTGTTTGGGGTGTATTTGGGGTTATTTTGTGGGTTATTTTGGGTGTATTTAGGGTGTATTTGGGGTTAGTTTGGGTGTATTTGGGGATAATTTGGGGGTTAGTTTGGGTGTATTTGTGCATTATTTTGGGGTGTATTTGGGGTTAGTTTGGGTGTTATTTTGGGTGTATTTTGGGGTTAGTTTGGGTGTATTTGTGCATTATTTTGGGTGTATTTGTGCATTATTTTGGGTGTATTTGTGCATTATTTTGGGTGTATTTGTGCATTATTTTGGGTGTATTTGGGGTTATTTTGGGGTTAGTTTGGGGGTTAGTTTGGATGTATTTGGGGTTAATTTGGGGGTTATTTTGGGGTTATTTTGGGGTGTATTTGGGGTTATTTTGGGTGTATTTGGGGTTTGTTTAAGGGTTAGTTTTGGTGTATTTGGGGTTATTTTGGGTGTATTTGGGGGTTAGTTTGGGGGTGTATTTGTCCATTATTTTGGGTGTATTTGTGCATTATTTTGGGTGTATTTGTCCATTATTTTGGGTGTATTTGTGCATTATTTTGGGTGTATTTTGGGTGTATTTTGGGGTTATTTTGGGTGTATTTAGGGTGTATTTGGGGTTAGTTTGGGGGTTATTTTGGGTGTATTTGGGGGGTTTTTTGGGTGTATTTGTGCATTATTTTGGGTGCTCTTTTGTGTGTATTTTGGGGTTATTTTGGGTGTATTTGGGGGTGTATTTGGGGCATGCTCAGGGCTGGATCAGGGCTATTTCAGGGTGTTCTGGGTGTGCCCAGGTGTGCCCAGGTGTGCCCAGGTGTCCCCAGGTGTCCCCAGGTGATCCCAGCCGTGCCCAGGTGTCCCCAGGTGCCCCCAGGTGTCCCCAGGTGTCCCCAGGTGCCCCCAGGTGTCCCCAGGTGCCCCCAGGTGCCCCCAGGTGTCCCCAGGTGCCCCCAGGTGCCCCCAGGTGTCCCCAGGTGATCCCAGGTGCCCCCAGGTGCCCCCAGGTGTCCCCAGCCGTACCCAGGTGCCCCCAGGTGTCCGTACCTGCGCAGGTAGAAGGAGAAGACGTTGTTGCGGAACAGCCCCAGCCCCATCATGCTGTCGAACACGGGGCGCGCGGGGCCGGCGGCGGCGCCGGGGTACGCCAGGCCCAGCACGCCGTCGAAGCGCGCCGCCGCGAAGGCCAAGCCGGGCAGCGCCACCGCCTCGGCAAACGTCTGGTTGGGCACCGACACGTTGGACACCTGTGGGGACAGGGACAGGGACACGGTGACATGGTGACACAGGGACATGGGGACAGTGACAGTGACACCGCCTTGGTGAACATCTGGTTGGGCACCGACACGTTCGACACCTGTGGGGACAGGGACAGGGACAGTGACAGTGACAGTGACAGTGACACGGTGACATGGTGACACAGTGCCACCGCCTTGGTGAACGTCTGGTTGGGCACCGACACGTTGGACACCTGCATGGGGACAAGGACAGGGACACGGTGACAGTGACACGGTGACACAGGGACAGTGACACAGGGACACAGGGACACAGTGACACAGTGACACCGCCTCGGTGAATGTCTGGTTGGGCACCGAGACATTCGACACCTGCGGGGACACGGTGACACGGTGACATGGGGACACAGGGACAGGGACACAGTGACACAGGGACACAGTGACAGTGACACAGGGGACACGGTGACACGGTGACACAGGGACAGTGACAGTGACATGGTGACAGTGACAGGGACAATGACACAGTGACACAGTGCCACCGCCTCCGCGAACGTCTGGTTGGGCACCGACACGTTGGACACCTGCGGGGACACGGACAGGGACAGGGACACGGTGACACGGTGACATGGTGACACAGGGACAGGGACATGGTGACAGTGACAATGACACGGTGGCATGGTGACATGGGGACAGGGACACGGTGACACGGTGCCACCGCCTCGGCGAACGTCTGGTTGGGCACTGAGACATTGGACACCTGCGGGGACATGGACACGGTGACACGGTGACACAGGGACAGGGACACGGTGACATGGGGACAGTGACACGGTGACAGTGACACGGTGACATGGGGACACGGTGACACAGGGACAATGACACAGGGACAGTGACACGGTGACAGTGACAGGGACACAGGGACAGTGACATCACCATGGCCACCGAGATGTTGGACACCTGCATGGGGACACGGACAGGGAAATGGTGACATGGTGACACAGGGACACGGGACACAGGGACAGAGACAGTGACGCCGGGACACAGGGACAGAGACAGTGACACAGGGAAAGTGACACAGGGACACTGACACAGGGACAGTGACACAGGGACACGGTGACACAGGGACACAGGGATAGTGACACTGACACAGTGACACAGGGACAGTGACATAGTAACAGTGACACGGTGACAGTGACATCACCATGGTCACCAAGATGTTGGACACCTGCGTGGGGACAGGGACAGGGACAGGGACACGGTGACACAGTGACACAGGGACATGGTGACAGTGATACAGTGACATGGTGACAGTGACATGGTGACAGTGACATTGCCATGGCCACCGAGACGTTGGACACCTGCATGGGGACAGGGACAGGGACACGGTGACAGTGACACGGTGACACAGTGACAGTGACATCACCATGTCCACTGAGGTGTCGGTGCTCAGGAACCCCCAGGACCCCTCCCAGGACCCCCAGGACCCCCAGGACCCCTCCCCAGGGACCCCCAGGGACCCCCGCCCACCGTGAGCGTGTCGGTGCTGAGGAAGCCCCAGGGACCCCCAGGGACCCCCAGGGACCCCCAGGACCCCTCCCCAGGGACCCCTCCCCACCGTCAGCGTGTCAGTGCTCAGAGACCTCCGGGACCCCTCCCCAGGGACCCACAGGGACCCCCAGGGACCCCTCCCCACCGTCAGCGTGTCGGTGCTGAGGAAGCCCCAGGACCCCCAGAACCCTGCCAGGACCCCCAGGACCCCTCCCCAGGACCCCCAGGGACCCTCAGGGACCCCCAGGACCCCTCCCCAGGACCCCCAGGGACCCCCAGGACCCCCCCCAGGACCCCTCCCCAGGACCCCCAGGGACCCCCAGAACCCCTCCCCAGGACCTCCAGGACCCCCAGGATCCCTCCCCAGGGACCCCCAGGGACCCCCAGGGACCCCCAGGGACCCCCAGGACCCCTCCCCAGGACCCCTCCCCACCGTGAGCGTGTCGGTGCTGAGGAAGCCCCTCAGGCTGCCGCTGCCGTAGCTGATGCCGAATTCGGTGCCGTTGGGCCGGTGGGTGCAGGACAGCAGCGAGTGGTAGTGGGGGTGGAGCCCTGCGGGGACACGCCCACCCGCGTCAGACCACGCCCACCCCACTTTAAACCACACCCATTCCCCAACAGACCACGCCCATTCCACCCTGCTAAGCCACGCCTACCACTGAAACCACGCCCCTATTTTCCTGCCACGCCCTGTTAAGCCCCACCCACCGCCCAAACCACACCCATTCCACCCTGCCACGCCCTGTTAGGCTCCACCCACATCCCAAACCACACCCATTCTACAATGCCACGCCCTCCTAAGCCCCTCCCACCCACCAAACCACACCCAGTTCCTCATGCCACGCCCTGCTAAGCCCCTCCCACCACCAAAACCACACCCATCCCACATTGCCACGCCCTGTTAAGCCCCTCCCACCGACCAAACCACACCCACTTCCTCATGCCACACCTTCCTAGGCCCCTCCCACTGCCCAAACTACACCCATTCCACATTGCCACGCCCTGATAAGCCCCTCCCACCATCCAAACCACACCCAATCCCTATGCCACGCCCTTATAGGCTCCACCCACTGCCCAAACCACACCCATTCCACATTGCCACACCCTCCTAGGCCCCTCCCACTCACCAAACCACGCCCATTTCACCCCACCACGCCCTGCTAAGCCCCTCCCACCCACCAAACCACACCCATTCAACCCCGCCACACCCCAGTATGCCCCACCCACCACACAAACCACACCCACTCACTGTGCCACGCCCCATTAAGCCCCACCCACCACCCGGCCCCGCCCCGTTAGGCCCCGCCCCTCACAGCAGGCCAGGTAGAGCAGGCAGCAGCGGGACGAGGGCACCCACAGGTCGGCGGAGCCGGTGTCGAACACGACGCTGAAATTCTGGGGGGGGGTCCCCAGGGAGATCACCCCGTAGTACTGCGCCTGGGGGGGGACACGGGGTCACCGCGGTGTCCCCAGGGAGGTGACGGCACCCCGGCACTGTCCCCAAGGTGGTGGGACCCCCCTGTGTCACTGTGCCCCACATCCCCCAAAATGTCCCCAAGGTGCTGGGACATCCCCGTGTCACTGCCCCCCACCCCCCAAAATGTCCCCAAGGTGGTGGGACACCCCCCGTGTCACTGCCCC
This sequence comes from Taeniopygia guttata, assembly GCF_048771995.1. Lineage (NCBI taxonomy): Eukaryota > Metazoa > Chordata > Aves > Passeriformes > Estrildidae > Taeniopygia > Taeniopygia guttata. The sequence continues at coordinate 1,077,517 of NC_133062.1, forward strand.
CCACCCCCCAAAATGTCCCCAAGGTGGTGGGACATCCCCGTGTCACTGCCCCCCATCCCCCAAAATGTCCCCAAGGTGCTGGGACACCCCCGTGTCGCTGCCCCGCACCCCCAAAATGTCCCCAAGGTGTTGGGACATCCCCCGTGTCACTGTGCCCCACCCCCCAAAATGTCCCCAAGGTGCTGGGACATCCCCCGTGTCACTGTGCCCCACACCCCAAAATGTCCCCAATGTCCCTAAGGTCCCCAATGTCCCTGTGACCCCCCCCAGTGTCCCCAATGTCCCCAATCCCCCCCAATGTCCCCAGTGTCCCCCTGTCCCCAATGTCCCCAATATCCCTGTGACCCCCAATGTCCCCAATGTCCCCCTGTCCCCAATGTCCCCAATCCCCCCAATGTCCCCAATGTCCCCAATGTCCCCCCAATGTCCCCGTGACCCCCCCATGTCCCCGTGTCCCCAGTCCCCCCGATGTCCCCAATGTCCTCAATGTCCCCAATGTCCCTGTGACCCCCAATGTCCCCAATGTCCCCCTGTCCCCAATGTCCCCAATCCCCCCAATGTCCCCAATGTCCCCGATGTCCCCAATCCCCCCCAATGTCCCAAATGTCCCCAATGTCCCCAATGTCCCCACTGTCCCCAATCCCCCCAATGTCCCCAACGTCCCCAATGTCCCCGATGTCCCCGATGTCCCCAATGTCCCCAATGTCCCCAATGTTCCCAATGTCCCCAATGTCCCCAATGTCCCTGTGACCCCCCAATGTCCCCAATGCCCACAGTGTCCCCCCGGGTCCCTCCCCCGCCCCTCCCCCACTCACGTCCATGAAGTTCCGCAGCCGCGCGGGCGCCGCCGCCCCTCCCCCACTGCGGCTTCGGGGGCCGCCCCCGCCCCCCCAAAATTTGGGGGGCACCCAGGGGCCCCTCTCCAGGGGGATGCTGCGGGGGACACGAAGGGGTTAACGGCGCTCCGTGACCTTAATCAGCTTAATGGCATTAATTATGCTAATGAAGGGCGGGCGGCGCGGCGCTGAACGGGGCGGGGGGGATTAATCAGGTTCATTAATGAGGTTAATTAATGAGGGGCTGCCTCGTGGCTCCATGGGGTTAATGGGGGATGGTCCCCAAATTCTGGGGTCACCCCCGGGGTCAAAGGTCACGGGGGGGGTCACGCCCTAAGGGTGGGGCCGGGGCCGAGCGGGTCCGACCGGTTCCCGCCCCCGCCGGGAGGGACCGGGAACCCCAAAACCCCTCCCAAAATCCACCCGAGGGCATCCGAGAACCCCAAAACCCCTCCCAAAATAAACCTGGAGCATCCAGGAACCCCAAAATCAACCTGGGAGGGACCGGGATCCCCCAAAAACCACCTGGGAGGGACCGGGAACCCCAAAACCCCTCCCAAAATCCACCTGGAGCGTCCAGGAACCCCAAAATCAACCTGGGAATGACCGGGAACCCCAAAACCCCTCCCAAAATCCACCTGGAGCGTCCAGGAACCCCAAAATCAACCTGGGAGGGACCGGGAACCCCAAAATCAACCTGGGGTATTCGGGAACCCCAAAATCCACCTGGGAGGGACCGGGAACCCCAAAATCAACCTGGGAGGGATCGGGAACCCCAAAACCCCTCCCAAAATCCACCCGAGGGCATCCGGGGACCCCAAAATCCACCTGGGAGGGACCGGGAACCCCAAAATCCACCTGGGGGTATCCAGGTGTCCACGAAACCCCCCCAAACACCCACCCGAGAATCGCCAGGTGTTCAAAGACCCCCAAAAAACTCCCCCCAGGTATCTGGGACCCCCCCAAAATTCCTTCCAGGTATCTGGGATGGCCCAAATTTCCCCCCCCAGGTATCCAGGACCCCCCCCCAAATTCTTCCCAGGTATCCGGGACACCCCCAGGTATCCGGGACCCCCCCCAAAATTCTTCCCAGGTACCCGTGACCCCCCAATTTCTCCCCTCAGGTATCCGGGACCTCCCCCCCAAACACCCCCCGGGTATCCAGGACCCCCCCCAAAATTCTTCCCAGGTACCCGTGACCCCCCAAATTCCCCCTCAGGTATCCGGGACCCCCCCCAAATTCCTCCCAGGTATCCGGGACCCCCCCCAAACACCCCCCAGGTATCCGGGACCCCCCCCAAATTCTTCCCAGGTATCCGGGACACCCCCAGGTATCCAGGACCCCCCCCAAATCCCCCCCCAGGTATCCGGGACCCCCCCCAAATTCTTCCCAGGTATCCGTGACCCCCCAATTTCCCCCCCCAGGTATCCGTGACCCCCCAAATTCCCCCCCCAGGTATCCGGGACCCCCCCAAAATCCCCCCCGGGACCCCCGCCCGGTCTCTCACCGCAGCATCGCTCCGGCTCCAGCCACCAGCAGCAGGAGGGGCCCGATCGTGGGACCCCCCATGGCCACTCTGAACCCCCCCATGGCCACCCTGAACCCCCCTATGGCCACTCTGAGCCCCCCCGTGGCCACTCTGAGCCCCCCCGTGGCCGCTCTGAGCCCCCCGCCCCACGCGCGACGGGGGAACCCCCTCAGGCCCCGCCCCTTCCTCTCAAACCACGCCCCGTCCATTGACAAAAATGGGGACACCCCACGAGGCCACGCCCACATTGCCCATGAATGGCGCGCTAAGCCACGCCCACCCGCGGAGCCACGCCCCTCATTGAGTAAACCGCGCGGCGCGGCCACGCCCCCTCATTGATAAAACAGCACCCAGCGGCCACGCCCCCCTCAGGCCACGCCCCCTTGTTAACCACCAATGGCTGAACCACGCCCCTCCCTAAGCCACGCCCCCGGGGTGACGTCATGGCGGGGGCGGGGGTGAGTCAGGGGGCGCGGGAACCCCCAAACCGCCCCCACATCCGGGGGGTGGGGCCCAATTCCCGCCAAAACAGAAATTTGGGGGTCCCCCCAAACCCACCCCGTCATCAGGAGAGGCCCCCGAAATTTGGGGGTGGTTTTAAGGGGGAGTCTGAAAATTGACCCACATAATTGGGGGGGGGAGGCTCTGAAGTGCCCCATAACTGGGGGGGACCCCAAAATGTGGGGAGGGGGGTCTGATGTGCCCCATAACTGAGGGACCCCAAAATTAACCCAATTTAGGGGTCCCAAAATTGTCCCCGGGGGGGGGGAGGGGCTGAAAACACCCCAAAAATTTAGGGGGTCCCAAAATCACCCCATAATTGGGACCCCCCCCAAATCAACCCATGGGGGACCCCAAATTTCCCCATAATTGGGACCCCCCCCCCCCAAAACTGACCCACAACTGATCCCCACCCCAATTTGGGGTGGGGGGTGTGACCCCAATAATTTGGGGGGGTGTGACCCCAACCCCCCCATAATTTGGGGTGGGGGGACCCCAAATTTCCCCATAATTGGGACACCCCCCCCAAAACCAACCCATGGTTGGGGGCTGTTTCAGCCCCATAACTGAGCCCCCCCCCAAATTGGGGTGGGGAGTGTGACCCCAATAATTTGGGGGGTGTGACCCCAACCCCCCCCCATAATTTGGGGTGGGGGGACCCCCAAATTAACCCATAATTGGGACCCCCCCCCCCCAAAACCAACCCATGGTTGGGGGGCAGAAACTGCCCCATAACTGAGACCCCCCCCAAATTTGGGGTGGGGGGGTGTGACCCCAATAATTTGGGGGGGTGTGACCCCAACCCCCCCCCCATAATTTGGGGTTGGGGGGACCCCAAATTTCTCAATAATTGGGACCCCCCCCAAAACCAATCCATGGGGGACGCCAAATTTCCCCATAATTGGGACCCCCCCCCCCCCAAAACTGCCCCACAACTGATCCCCACCCCAATTTGGGGTGGGGGGGTGTGACCCCAAATAATTTGGGGGGTGTGACCCCAACCCCGCCCCATAATTTGGGGTGGGGGAACCCCAAATTTCCCCATAACTGGGACCCCCCCCCCCCAAACCAACCCGTGGTTGGGGGGCAGAATCTGCCCCATAATTGATCCCCCCCCCCCCAAATTTGGGGTGGGGGGTGTGACCCCAATAATTTTGGGGGTGTGACCCCAACCCCGCCCATAATTTGGGTTGGGGGGACCCCAAATTTCCCCATAACTGGGACCCCCCCCCAAAACCAACCCATGGTTGGGGGGCTGAAACTGCCCCACCCCAATTTGGGGTGGGGGGGTGTGACCCCAATAATTTGGGGGGGTGTGACCCCAACCCCCCCCATAATTTGGGGTGGGGGGACCCCAAATTTCCCCATAACTGAGGACCCCCCCCCCCAAACCAACCCGTGGTTGGGGGGCAGAAACTGCCCCATAATTGATCCCCCCCCCCCAAATTTGGGGTGGGGGGTGTGACCCCAAATAATTTTGGGGGGTGTGACCCCAACCCTGCCCCATAATTTGGGGTGGGGGGACCCCCAAATTACCCCATAATTGGGACCCCCCCCCCCCAAAACCAACCCATGGTTGGGGGCAGAAACTGCCCCATAACTGAGCCCCCCCAAATTTGGGGTGGGGTGTGTGACCCCAATAATTTGGGGGGGTGTGACCCCAACCCCGCCCCATAATTTGGGGTGGGGGGACCCCAAATTTCCCCATAACTGAGGACCCCCCCCCAAAACCAACCCATGGTTGGGGGCTGTTTCAGCCCCATAACTGATCCCCCCCCCCAAATTTGGGGTGGGGGGTGTGACCCCAATAATTTGGGGGGTGTGACCCCAACCCCCCCCCATAATTTGGGGTGGGGGGACCCCCAAAATCGCCGCCAAAGGGGGGGGGCTGTGAAGCACCTTTATTCATCCGCTGCGCCGGGGGGGGGTCGGACGGATGTGGGGACCCCCCCCAGCCCCACATTTTGGGGGGGGGGGTTTGGAGTGTGATTGTGGGGAGGGGGCGCGGGGACCCCCCCCCAAAAAACCAAAAAAAAACCCCAAAAAATAAAATAAAACAACACCGAGAGGGCCCCCCCCCCTCGAGGCCAGGCACTGAAATGAGGCGGGGGGCGAATTTTGGGGACCCCTCCCCAAATTCCTCCTCTTTCCCCCCGTTTTTTTTTGGGTTTTTGGGTTTTTTGCGAGTCCGGCATGGTGGGGAGGGGGGGGGGGAGGTGAGGAGGAGCCCCCTCCCCAATTTGGGGGTCGGTTGTGGGTGGGTGTGGGATGAAGAGGAGCCCCCTCCCCAATTTGGGGGGGTCAGTGGGGGGTGAGGAGGAGCCCCCTCCCCAATTTGGGGGGGTCAGTGTTGGGTGGGGGATGAAGAGGAGCCCCCTCCCCACATTTCGGGGGTCAGTTGCGGGTGGGGGGTGAGGAGGAGCCCCCTCCCCAATTCCGGGGGTCGGTTGTGGGTGGGTGGAGGTGAGGAGGAGACCCCTCCCCACATTTGGGGGGGTCAGTGGGGGGTGAGGAGGAGCCCCCTCCCCAAATTTGGGGGGGGTCGGTTGTGGGTGGGGGGTGAGGAGGAGCCCCCTCCCCAAATTTCGGGGTGTCGATTGCGGGTGGGGGGTGAGGAGGAGCCCCCTCCCCAAATTTCGGGGGGTCGGTTGTGGGTGTGGGATGAAGAGGAGCCCCCTCCCCAATTTCGGGGGGTCAATGGGGGATGAAGAGGAGCCCCCTCCCCAAATTTCGGGGGGGTCAATGGGGGATGAAGAGGAGCCCCCTCCCCAATTCGGGGGTCAGTGGGGGGTGAGGAGGAGCCCCCTCCCCAATTTCGGGGGGGTCGGTTGCGGGTGTGGGATGAGGAGGAGCCCCCTCCCCAAATTCGGGGGGGTCAGTGGGGGGTGAGGAGGAGCCCCCTCCCCAATTTCGGGGGGTGGGTGTTGGGTGTGGGGTGAGGAGGAGCCCCCTCCCCAAATTTGGGGGGGTCAGTTGTGGGTGGGGGGTGAAGAGGAGCCCCCTCCCCAATTGGGGGGTCAGTTGCGGGTAGGGGGGAGGTGAGGAGGAGCCCCCTCCCCAATTTGGGGGTCAGTTGCGGGTGGGGGGCAGCCCGGGGGGGCTCGGGGGCCGGCGGATGTTGGCGCGGTCCTTCGCCGCCTCCTCCTCCTCATCGTAGCGCTCCTCATCGTCATCGTCGCTGTGCCGCGGGCTCGAGAGGCGCGACAGCGCCGGGGACGGCGGCACCGAGGCGGGCCGGGGGTAGCGGAACCCCTGGGGGGGGTTTGGGGGGAAAAAGGGGGAATTTGGGGGAAAAAAGGGGGGAAATTGGGGGAAAAAGGGGGAAAAAGGGGGGAAAAGGGGAATAAAAGGGGGAAAATAGGGGAAAAGGGGGGGAAAAACGGGGGGGAAGGGGGGAAAGGGGATAAAAGGGGGGAAAAATGGGGGGAAAAGTGAATAAAAGGGGGAAATTGGGGTATAATGGGGGGGAAAGGGGGGAAAAGGGGAATAAAAGGGGGGAAATTGGGGTATAAAGGGGGGGAAGGGGATTAAAGGGGGGGAAAAGTGGGGAAAAGGGGATAAAAGGGTGGAAAAATTGGGGGGAAAAGTGAATAAAAGGGGGAAATTGGGGTATAAGGAGGGGAAGGGGGATAAAAGGGGGGAAAAATGGGGGGGAATGGGGTAAAAACGGGGGGGAAAGGGAAAATAGGGGGAAATTGGGGTATAAAGGGGGGAAGGGGAGAAAAGTGGGTAAAAAGTGGGGAAAAGGGGAATAAAAGGGGGGAAATTGGGGTAGAAAGGGGGGAAAGGGATAAAAGGGGGGAAAAACGGGGGGAAGGGGATAAAAGGGGAATAAAAGGGGGGAAAAGGGAAAATAGGGGGAAAAAGGGGAATAAAAGGGGGGAAAAAGGGCAATAAAAGGGGGAAAAAGGGCAATAAAAGGGGGAAAAAGGGGAATAAAAGGGGGGAAAAGGGCAATAAAAGAGGGAAAAAGGGCAATAAAAGGGGGAAAAAGGGGAATAAAAGGGGGGAAAAGGGGAATAAAAGGGGGGAAATAGGGGTATAAAGGGGGGGAAGGGGATAAAAGGGGGGAAAAATGGGGGGGAAAGGGGATAAAAGGGGGAAAAAGGGGAATAAAAGGGGGAAATTGGGGTATAAAGGGGGGGATTTGGGGAATAAAAGGGGGGAAAAATGGGGGGGAAGGGGATAAAAGGGGGAAAAAGGGGAATAAAAGAGAGGAAAAAGGGAAAATAGGGGGGGGAAACGGGGGGATTTGGGGAATAAAAGGGGAGAAAAAAGGGGGGAAATTGGGGTATAAAGGAGGGAAAGGGGAATAAAAGAGGGAAAAAGGGAATAAAAGGGGGGGAAAAGGGGAATAAAATGGGGAAAATTGGGGTAGAAAGGGGGGGAAGGGGATAAAAGGAGGGAAAAACGGGGGGGAGGGGATAAAAGGGGGGAAAAGGGGAATAAAAGGGGGAGGAAAAGGGGGGGAAAGAGAAAATAGGGGGGAAAGGGGGGAAAAACAGGGGGAAAAGGGGAATAAAAGGGGGAACAAAGGGAATAAAAGGGGGGAAATTGGGGTATAAAGGTGGAAAAAGGGAATAAAAGGGGGGAAATTGGGGTAGAAAGGGGGGGAAGAGGATAAAAGGGGGGAAAATGGGGGAAGGGGATAAAAGGGGAATAAAAGGGGGGGAAAAGGGAAAATAGGGGGAAAAGGGGAATAAAAGGGGGGAAAAATGGGGGGGAAAGGGGGGAAAAAGGGGGGGAAAGGGATAAAAGGGGGAAAAAGGGGAATAAAAGGGGGGAAATTGGGGTATAAAGGGGGGGAAAGGGATAAAAGGGGGGAAAATGGGGGAAGGGGATAAAAAGGGAATAAAAGGGGGGGAAAAGGGAAAATAGGGGGGAAGGGGATAAAAGGGGGGAAAAACGGGGGGGAAGGGGATAAAAGGGCAGAAAAGGGGAATAAAAGGGAAAATAGGGGGGAAAACCGGGGAATTTGGGGAATAAAAGGGGGAAATCGGGGTATAAAGAGGGGAAGTGGATAAAAGGGGGGAAATGGGAGAAAAACAGGGGGAAAAGGAGATAAAAAAGGGAAAATAGGGAGGAAAAGGGGGAAAATGGGGGAAGGGGGAGAAAATGGGGAATAAAAGGGGAGAAAATGGGGGGAAATGGGGGGAAAATGGGGAATAAAAGGGGAAAATGGGGGAAAAGGGGGAAAAAGAGGAGTTGAGGGAAAAGCGGGGAAAAAGGGGGGAAAATAGGGGGGAAATGGGGGGAAAGGGGAAATAGGGGAAAAGGGGAATAAAGGGAAAAAATGGGGGAAAATGGGAGAAAAAGGGGAAAATAGGGGGGAAAAGGGAAAAAAAGAGAGGAAAAATGGAGAAAAAAGGGGAAAGTGGTGACAGTGTTTTGGGGTCCCCCCAGGGTTTTGGGGTCCCCCCGGGTTTTGGGGTCCCCCCGGGTTTTGGGGTCCCCCTGGGTTTTGGGGTCCCTCAGGGTTTTGGGGTCCCCCCAGGGTTTTGGGGTCACTCACAGCCGCGGCCTCGGGGGGTTCGTAGGTGAAGTTCTCGGGGAAGGCCTTGGCCAGGGCCATGCGCCGGGCGAAGGTGTAGTACTGGGGGGGACGGGTCAGGAGCCCCCCAAAAACTACCCAGAGACCCCCAAAAACCCCCCAGAGACACCCCAAAAAAACCATCCCAGAGACACCCAAAAACCCCCCAAAAAACCACCCCAGAGACCCCCAAAAACCACCCCAGAGACCCCCAAAAACTACCCAGAGACCCCCAAAAACCATCCCAAAAACTCCCCCCAAAAACCCCCCAAAAAACTCCCCCCAAAACCACCCCAGAGACCCCAAAAACCACCCCAGAGACACCAAAAAAACCACCCCGAGACACCCAAAAACCATCCCAGAGACCCCCAAAAACCATCCCAGAAACACCCCAATAACCACCCCAAAAACTCCCCCAAAAACCCCCCAAAAAACCACCCCAGAGACACCCAAAAAACACCCCAAAAACTTCCCCAAAACCACCCAGAGACTCCCCAAAAACCCCCCAGAGACCCCCAAAAACCACCCCAGAGACCCCCCCAAAAACCATCCCGAGACCCCCAAAAAAACCCCAGAGACCCCCAAAAAAACCCCACCCCAAAGACCCCCAAAAACCACCCCAAAAACTCCCCCCAAAACCACCCAGAGACCCCCAAAAACCATCCCAAAAACTCCCCCCAAAAAACATCCCAGATACCCCCAAAAACCACCCCAAAAACTGCCCCCCAAAACCCCCCAGAGACCCCCAAAAACCACCCCAGAGACCCCCAAAAACCACCCCAGAGACCCCCAAAAACTCCCCACAAAACCCACCCCAGAGACCCCAAAAACCATCCCAGAGAAACCCCAAAAACCACCCCAGAGACTACCAAAAAAAACCCCCAGAGACCCCCAAAAACCCCCCAGAGACCCCCAAAACCACCCCAGAGACCCCAAAAACCATCCCAAAAACTCCCCCAAAAAACCACACCAGAGACCCCCAAAAAACCACCCAGAGACCCCCAAAAAACACCCCAGAGACCCCCCAAAAACCACCCAGAGACCCCCAAAAACCATCCCAGAGACACCCCAAAAACCACTCCAAAAACTCCCCCCAAAACCACACAGAGACCCCCAAAAACCACCCCAAAAGCTCCCCCCAAAAACCACCCCAAAAACTCCCCCCAAAAACCATCCCCAGAGACATCCCAAAAACCACCCCAAAAACTCCCCCCAAAAACCACCCCAAAAACTCCCCCCAAAACCACCCAGAGACCCCCAAAAACCACCCCAGAGACATCCCAAAAACCACCCCAGAGACCCCCAAAAACCATCCCAGAGACCCCAAAAACCACCCCAAAAACTCCCCCCAAAAACCACCCCAGAGACCCCCCAAAAACCATCCCCAGAGACCCCCAAAACCACCCCAGAGACATCCCAAAAAACTCCCCCCAAAACCACCCAGAGACCCCCAAAAACCATCCCAGAGACCACCCCAGAGACCCCAAACCCCCTGAGATGCCTCCAAACCCCCAAGGAACTTCTCAAGGACCTCCAGAAACCCCTCCAAACCCCTCTGAGATGCCTCCAAACCCCTCTGAGATGCCCTAAAACCCCCAAGGAACTTCTCTAGGACCTCCAAGAACCCCTCCAAGACTCAAAGAATTCCTCCAAACCCCTCTGAGATGCCCCCAAACCCCTCTAAGATGCCTCCGAACCCCTCTGAGATGCCCCAAAACCCTCTGAGATGCCCCCAAACCCCCGAGGAACTTCTCAAGGACCTCCAGGAACCCCTCCGAGACCCAAAAAGTTCCTCCAAACCCCCCCGAGATGCCTCCAAACCCCCAAGGAACTTCTCAAGGACCTCCAGAGACCCCTCCAAGACCCAAAGAGTTCCTCCAAACCCCTCTGAGATGCCTCCAAACCCCTCTGAGATGCCCTCAAACCCCCTGAGATGCCTCCAACCCCTCTGAGATGCCCTCAAACCTTCCTGAGATTCCTCAAACCCCTCTGAGATGCCTCCAAACCCCTCTGAGATGCCCCCAAACCCCCCTGAGATGCCTCCAAACCCCCGAGGAACTTCTCAAGGACCTCCAGGAACCCCTCCGAGACCCAAAGAATTCCTCCAAACCCCCAAGGAACTTCTCAAAGACCACCAGAGACCCCTCAAAACCCCATTTAAGACCCAAAAAACCCATCTAGGACCACCAGGAACCCCTCCGAGACCCAAAAAGTTCCTCCAAACCCCTCTGAGATGCCCTCAAACCCCCCTGAGATTCCTCAGACCCATCTGAGAAGCCTCCAAACCCCTCTGAGATTCCCTCAAACCCCCTTTAGATGCCTCCAAACCCCTCTGAGATGCCCTCAAACCCCTCTGAGATGTCTCCAAGGTCCCCGAGATGCCTCCAAACCCCTCTGAGATGCCTCCAAACCCCCCTGAGATGCCCCCAACCCCCCCAAGATGCCCCCAATCCCCTTTGAGATGCCTCCAAACCCCCCTGAGATGCCTCCAAACCCCTCTGAGATTCCTCAAACCCATCTGAGATGCCTCCAAACCCCCAAGGAACTTCTCTAGGACCTCCAGGAACCCCTCTGAACCTCTCTGAGATGCCTCCAAACCCCCGAGGAACTTCTCTAGGACCTCCAGGAACCCCTCCAAGACCCCAAGAGTCCCTCCAAAGCTCCAAGGAGAAGCTCTGGGCGGGTCTGTGGCCCCTCTCACCCGGCCCAGGTACTTCCAGTCGAGCAGGTCGGAGAGGCGCTCGGTGCGGTTGCGCTGCACGATGCGCTGCCGCCGGCTCTGCTGGCAGAAGCCGTACAGGAACGCCGTCAGCTGCGCGCACGACTCCTCCGGGGCACGGAAACGCCGGTCCACGATGTAGATCCCTGCGGGCACGGACACGTTCCGACACGGGACACGGGTGGGGACATGGGGACACGGGGACATGGGGACAGGGACAGGGATATGGGGACATGGGGACAGGGATGGGGACAGGGACATGGAGATGGCAAATGGGGACATGGGGACAGGGATGAGGACACGGGGACGGGGACATGGGGACATGGGGACAGGGATGGGGACAGGGATGGGGACACGGGGACACGGATGGGGACATGGGGATGGGGATATGGGAACACCGATGGAGACACGGGGACATGGAGATGGGGACAGGGATGGGGACATGGGGATGGGGACATGGGGACGTGGGGACAGGGATGGGGATATGGAGATGGGGACAGGGTTTGGGACAGGGACATGGGGACATTGGGATGGGGACAAGGATGGTGACATGGAGATGGGGACACGGGGACGGGACATGGGGATATGGAGATGGGGACACAGGATGGGGACATGGGGACACGGGGATGTGGGGACAGGGATGGGGACACATGGGACAGACATGGGAAAGACATGGGGACAGGGACATGGGGACAGGGACATGGGGACATGGGGAGGGGGACAGCGATGGGGACATGGGGACGGGGATGGGGACACGGGGACAGGGATGGGGACATGGGGACTGGGACATGGGGATATGGGGATGGGGACATGGACAGGGACATGGGGACAGGGACATTGGGATGGGGACATGGGGACGTGCAGACAGGAATGGGGACGGGAACAGGGACATGGGCATAGGGACATTGGGAACAGGGATGGGGACAGGGACGTGGAGATGGCAAATGGGGACATGGGGACAGGGATGAGAACATGGGGATGGGGACATGGGGACAGGAATGGGGATAGGGACATGGGGCAGGGACATGGGGACAGGGACAGGGACAGGGGGACATGGAGATGGCAACATGGGGATATGGGGATGGGGACATGGGGATGGGGACGTGGGGACAGGGACATGGGGACATGGGGATGGGGACATGGGGATGGGAATATGGGGATGGGGACAGGGATGGGGACAGGGACATGGGGATGGGGACATGGGGATGGGGACAGGGACAGGGACATGGGGACAGGGATGGGGACATGGGAACAAGGACATGGGGACAGGGAACCGGGAGAGCTGTTGGGTCCCCTCCCAGATTTTACATCCCCTCCCAAGTTTTTCTTGGCCCGCTCAAGTTTTTGGCCCACCCCCCCCAGATTTTTGGGGCCCCCCCAGTTTTTTGTTGACCCCCCCAAGATTTTGGGGTCACCCCTGGCTTTTGGGTCCCCTTCAGAATTTGGGGTCCCCCTGCCAGAATTTTGGATCTCCCCCAGGTTTTTGTTGAACCCCTCAGAATTTTGAGGGCCCACCTCCAGATTTTTGTTGAACCCCCAGAATTTTGCCCCGCCCCTAAATTTTGTCGTCCCCCCCCAAAATTTGGGACCCCCCCCAATATTTTGGGGTCCCCCCACTGACCGTAGGCCGAGGGGTCGGCGATGTGCTCCTCCATGAAGCAGCCGAAGCCCGAGAGGTTGGTGGAGACGCTGGGGATGCCCATGACCGTGCACTCGGCTGGGGGGCAGATTTGGGGGGTCACGGGGGGTTTTGGGGGGCACGGGGACTCGGGGACCCCCCCCGAGGGGGGATTTACCTGGGGTGTAGCCCCAGGGCTCGTAGTAGGAGGGGAAGACGCCGAGGTGGCAACCCCGGACGAACTCCTCGTAGTCCACGGGGAGCAGCGGGCTGGTGGAGGACAGGAACTCGGGGTGGAAGATGATCTTGGGGAGGGGGGAAAAGGGGGTGAACCCCAAAATTCTGAGCTGAACCCGGAAATTTCCAGCCCAGAACCTTAAAATTCCCTCTCAGAAATCAAAATTCTGATTTGAACCCTGAAATTCTCACCCCAGAAACCCCAAATCCTCAAAATTCTCACCCCAGAACCCCAAAATTCTGAGCTGAAACTCGAAATTCCCACCTCAGAACCCCAGAATTTCCTCTCAGAAATCAAAAATCTTGATTTGAACCCTGAAATTCCCACCCCAGAAACCTAAAATCTTCAAAATTCTCACCCCAGAAACCTCAAATCCTGCAAATTCCCACCCCAGAAACCCCAAATCCTCCAAATTCCCACCCCAGAACCCCAAAATCCTGATCTGCACCCCGAAATTCCCACCCCAAACCACAAAATCCTGATCTGAACCCCGAAATTCCCAGCCCAGAACCTCAGAATTCCCTCTCAGAAATCAAAATCTTGATTTGAACCCTGAAATTCCCACCCCAGAAACCTAAAATCTTCAAAATTCCCACCCCAGAAACCCAAAATCCTCAAAATTCTCACCCCAGAAACCCAAAATCCTCCAAATTCCCATCCCAGAACCCCAAAATCCTGATCTGAACCCTGAAATTCCCACTTCAGAACCCCAAAATTCCCTCTCAGAAATCAAAATCTTGATTTGAACCCTGAAATTCCCACCCCAGAAACGCAAAATGCTCAAAATTCTCACCTCAGAAACCCAAAATCCTCAAAATTCTCACCCCAGAAACCCAAAATCCTCCAAATTCCCACCCCAGAAACCCCAAATCCTGCAAATTCTCAACCCAGAACCCCAAATTACTGATCTGCACCCCAAAATTCCCAGCCCAGAACCCCAAAATTCCCTCTCAGAAATCAAAATCCTGATTTGAACCCCGAAATTCCCACCCCAGAAACCCAAAATCCTCCAAATTCCCATCTCAGAAACCCAAAATCCTCCAAATTCCCACCCCAGAAACCCAAAATCCTCCAAATTCCCATCCCAGAACCTCAAAACCTCCAAATTCCCACCCCAGAAACCCAATATCCTCCAAATTCCCACCCCAGAAACCCAATATCCTCCAAATTCTCACCCCAGAAACCCAAAATCCTCCAAATTCCCACCCCAGAAACCCAAAATGCTCAAAATTCTCACCCCAGAAACCTCAAATCCTCCAAATTCCCACCCCAGAACCTCAAAATCCTCCAAATTCCCATCCCAGAACCCCAAAATCCTGATCTGCACCCCTAAATTCCCACCCCAGAAACCCAAAATCCTCCAAATTCCCATCCCAGAACCTCAAAATTTTTATCTGAACCCCAAAATTCCCACCCCAAAACCCTAAAATCCTCCAAATTCCCACCCCAAGTGCCACCTTGACGTGGTTGTTGCTGCTGGTAAAGAGCTCCAGATGCCCCAAAACCCCCCAAAACCCCCATGAAACCCCACAAAAAACCCCAAATCCCAATGAAACCCCCCAAACCCCACATGTCCCAACGTCCCCGTGTCCCCCCCGATGTCACCACCCCCCAAAAATGTCCCCAAGTGCCACCTTGACGCGGTCGTTGCTGCTGTTGAAGAGCTCCAGATGCCCCAAAACCCCCATGAAACCCCCCAAAAATCCAATGAAACCCCCCAAAACCCCCTGAGCACCCCCAAACCCCACATCCCCCAATGTCCCCGTGTCCCCCCCGATGTCACCACCCCCAGAAGTGTCCCCAAGTGCCACCTTGACGCGGTCGTTGCTGCTGCTGAAGAGCTCCAGATGCCCCAAAACCCCCCCAAAACCCCCTAATCACCCCCAAATCCCCATGAAACCCCCCAAAAACCCCCTGAGCACCCCCAAACCCCACATCCCCCAACGTCCCCGTGTCCCCCCGATGTCACCACCCCCCAAAAGTGTCCCCAAGTGCCACCTTGACGCGCTCGTTGCTGCTGCTGAAGAGCTCCAGATGCCCCAAAACCCCCCAAAACCCCCATGAAACCCCCCAAAATCCCAACCAAACCCCCCAAAACCCCCCAAACCCCCCCAAACCCCACATCCCCCAATGTCCCCGTGTCCCCCCGATGTCACCACCCCCCAGAAGTGTCCCCAAGTGCCACCTTGACGCGCTCGTTGCTGCTGTGGAAGAGCTCCAGATGCCCCAAAACCCCCTAAAAACCCCCCAAAAATCCAATGAAACCCCCCAAAATCCAACCCAAACCCCCCCAAACCCCACATCCCCCAATGTCCCCGTGTCCCCCCGGTGTCACCACCCCCCAGAAGTGTCCCCAAGTGCCACCTTGACGCGGTCGTTGCTGCTGTTGAAGAGCTCCAGATGCCCCAGAACCCCCCAAAACCCCAATAAAACCCCCCAAAATCCCAACCAAACCCCCCCAAACCCCCCAAACCCCACATCCCCCAATGTCCCCGTGTCCCCCCTGTTGTCACCACCCCCCAAAAGTGTCCCCAAGTGCCACCTTGATGCGGTCGTTGCTGCTGTTGAAGAGCTCCAGATGCCCTAAAACCCCCTAAAAACCCCATGAAACCCCCCAAAACCCCCTGAGCACCCCCAAACCCCAAATCCCCCAACGTCTCCGTGTCCCCCCCGATGTCACCACCCCCAGAACTGTCCCCAAGTGCCACCTTGACCTGATCATTGCTGCTGTTGAAGAGCTCCAGATGCCCCAAAACCCCCCAAAAACACCCTAAAACCCCCCAAATCTCCATGAAACCCCCCCAAAATCCCAACCAAACCCCCCCAAACCCCACATGCCCCAACGTCCCCGTGTCCCCCCCGATGTCACCACCCCCCAGAAGTGTCCCCAAGTGCCACCTTGACGTGCTCGTTGCTGCTGTTGAAGCGCTCCAGATGCCCCAAAACCCCCATGAAACCCCCCAAAAATCCAATGAAACCCCCCAAAACCCCCTGAGCACCCCCAAACCCCACGTCCCTCAATGTCCCCGTGTCCCCTCCATGTCACCACCCCCCAGAAGTGTCCCCAAGTGCCACCTTGACGCGGTCGTTGCTGCTGGTGAAGAGCTCTAGATGCCCCAAAACCCCAATGAAACCCCCCAAAAAACCCCAAATCCCAACAAAACCCCCCCAAATTCCACATCCCCCAACGTCCCCGTGTCCCCCCGATGTCACCACCCCCCAAAAGTGTCCCCAAGTGCCACCTTGACGCGGTCGTTGCTGCTGGTGAAGAGCTCCAGATGTCCCAAAACCCCAATGAAACCCCCCAAAAATCCAATGAAACCCCCCAAAAACTCCCTGAGCACCCCCAAACCCACATCCCCCAATGTCCCCGTGTCCCCCCGATGTCACCACCCCCAGAAGTGTCCCCAAGTGCCACCTTGACGCGCCCATTGCTGCTGTTGAAGAGCTCCAGATGCCCCAAAACTCCAATAAAACCCCCCAAAATCCCAACCAAACCCCCTGAGCACCCCCAAATCCCACACCCCCAATGTCCCCGTGTCCCCCCGATGTCACCACCCCCCAAAAGTGTCCCCAAGTGCCACCTTGACGCGGTCGTTGCTGCTGCTGGAGAGCTCCAGATGCCCCAAAACCCCCATGAAACCCCCAAAAATCCCAACCAAACCCCCCCAAACCCCCCAAACCCCCCAAACCCCAACGTCCCCATGTCCCCCCCGATGTCACCACCCCACAAAATTGTCCCCAAGTGCCACCTTGACCTGATCATTGCTGCTGCTGAAGAGCTCCAGATGCCCCAAAACCCCCTAAAAACCCCCTAATCACCCCCAAATCCCCATGAAACCCCCCAAAAACCCCCAAATCCCAATGAAACCCCCCAAACCCCACACCCCCCAACATCCCCGTGTCCCCCCCGATGTCACCACCCCCCAGAAGTGTCCCCAAGTGCCACCTTGACGCGGTCGTTGCTGCTGCTGAAGAGCTCCAGATGCCCCAAAACCCCCCAAAAACACCCTAAAAACCCCCAAAACCCCAATAAAAGCCCCCAAAACCCCCTGAGCACCCCCAAACCCCAAATGCCCCAATGTCCCCGTGTCCCCCCCGATGTCACCACCCCCAGAACTGTCCCCAAGTGCCACCTTGACCTGATCATTGCTGCTGTTGAAGAGCTCCAGATGCCCCAAAACCCCCCAAAAACCCCCTAATCACCCCCAAATCCCAATGAAACCCCCCAAAACCCCCTGAGCACCCCCAAACCCCACATCCCCCAATGTCCCCGTGTCCCCCCCGATGTCACCACCCCCCAAAATTGTCCCCAAATGCCACCTTGACGCGGTCATTGCTGCTGTTGAAGAGCTCCAGATGCCCCAAAACCCCCTAAAAACACCCTAAAAACCCCCAAATCCCCATGAAATCCCCCAAAATCCCAACCAAACCCCCCAAACCCCACATCCCCCAATGTCCCCGTGTCCCCCCCGATGTCACCACCCCCAGAAGTGTCCCCAAGTGCCACCTTGACGCGCTCGTTGCTGCTGCTGGAGAGCTCCAGATGCCCCAAAACCCCCCAAAACTCCAATAAAACCCCCCAAAATCCCAACCAAACCCCCCCAAACCCCCCAAACCCCCCAATGTCCCCGTGTCCCCCCCGATGTCACCACCCCCCAGAATTGTCCCCAAGTGCCACCTTGACCTGATCATTGCTGCTGGTGAAGAGCTTCAGATGCCCCAAAACCCCCTAAAAACCCCCTAATCACCCCCAAATCCCCATGAAACCCCCCAAAATCCCCACCAAACCCCCCAAATCCCACATCCCCCAACGTCCCCATGTCCCCCCGATGTCACCACCCCCAGAAGTGTCCCCAAGTGCCACCTTGACGCGGTCGTTGCTGCTGTTGAAGAGGCCGATCCTGCGGATCGTGGTCAGGATGGGGTCGGTGGCGTCGTCCAACATGTTGTGGGTGCACACGGGGGGGAAGGACTGCCGCTGGGGGGGGGGGGGAGGACAAATTTTGGGGTCCCCCCAATGTTCAGAACCCCCAAATGTCCCCACACCCCAAAAATGAGGCACCTAAAGCGTCGCTGGCCCCGAAAAATGCACCCAGGAGCCCCAAATTTCAGCTCAATTCTCCTGGTTTTACCCCAAAAAAAGCAGCAGGAACCCCAAAATCTCTCCCAAAAGGGGCAGCAGGAACCCCAAAATCTCCTCCCCAAAAAAATGGGGGGACCCAGGACCCCATCACCCCAAAATAGGGGGACCCAGGAACCCCTAAAGCTTCTCTGACCCCAAAAAAACGCACCGAGGAACCCCAAATTTCAGCCCAATTCTCCTGGTTTTACCCCAAAAAAAGCAGCAGGAACCCCAAAATCTCTCCTAAAAGGGGCAGCGGGAACCCCAAAATCTCCTCCTCCCAAAAATGGGGGGACCCAGGAACCCCATCACCCCAAAAAAGGGGCACCCAGGAACCCCAAAAAGGGTTCTCAGCCCCCCAAAAATGAGTCTCAGCTCCCCAAAAATAGGTTCCAGTCCCCCAAAAAGGGGGTGCAGCCCCCCAAAAATGGGTCCCCATCCCAAAAAGGGGGTGCAGCCCCCCAAAAAGGGGGTCCCAGCTCCCCAAAAATGGGTTCCAGCCCCCCAAAATGGGTCCCAGCTCCCCAAAAACGAGTCTCAGCTCCCCAAAAATAGGTCACAGCCCCCCAAAAATGGCTTTCAGCCCCCCAAAAAGGGGTCCCAGCCCCCCAAAAATGGGTCCCCATCCCAAAAAGGGGTCCCAGCACCCCAAAAATTAGTCTCAGCCCCCCAAAAATAGATTCCAGCCTCCCAAAAGGGTTCCCAGCCCCCCAAAAATGGATCCTAGTCCCCCAAAAATGGGTTCCTATCCCCCATAAAAGGGTCTCAGCCCCCCAAAAGGGGGTGTAGCCCCCCAAAAAGGGGGTGCAGCCCCCCAAAAATGGGTCCCCATCCCAAAAAGGGTTCTCAGACCCCCAAAAATAGGTTCCACCCCCCCAAAAAGGGGGTCCCAGCTCCCCAAAAATAGATCCCAGCCCCCCAAAAGGGGGTCCCAGCCCCCCAAAAGCGGTTCCCAGCCCACCAAAAATAGGTCCCCATCCCAAAAATGAGTCTCAGCCCACCAAAAAAGGGGTCCCAGCCCCCCAAAAGGGGTCCCAGCCCCCCAAAAATAGGTTCCAATCCCCCTAAAACGGGACCCAGCCCCCCAAAAATGGCTCCTAGACCCCAAAAAGGGGTCCCAGCCCCCCAAAAAGGGTTCCCAGCTCCCCAAAAATGGGTCCCAGCCCCCCGGCTGACCTGGGTGGCGAAGATGGCTCTCTTCATCATGGTGAAATCCTCCCTGTCCAGCATCTTGTTCATGTCCGGGAGGTTCCCCCTAAAATTTTGGGGGGTTTGGGAGCTGAGGAGACCCCACCCCAAAATCCCCGGGGGTCCCCAGGGCGGTTTTGGGGTGTTTTGGGGTTTTTTTGGGTTTTTTTTTGAGGGGGTTCTTACACCAGCAGAGACTCGTAGAGCTTCTTCCCGAATTTCTCCTTCACGGCGTTGGCCGTGTCCCTGGGGGGCAGAATTTGGGGGGATTTTTGGGATATTTTGGGATTTTTTGGGATTTTTGGGATATTTTGGGGATTTTTGGGGGTTTTTTTGGAATATTCTGGGGCTTTTTGGGGTTTTTTTGGGGTCCCACCAGAGCTGTTTGTGCACGGCCTGGCCCTGGATGGGTTTGGGGTGGATTTTTGGGATATTTTGGGATATTTTTGGGATTTTTGTGTATTTGGGGATATTTTGGGATTTTTTTGGTATTTTGGGGTTTTTTTGGAGATATTTTTGGGATTTTTTGGGTATTTTGGGATATTTTGGGTTTTTTTGGGGTCCCACCAGAGCTGCTTGCGCACGGTCTGGCCCTGGATGGGTTTGGGCTGGATTTTTGGGATATTTTTGGGATTTTTGTGTATTTTGGGATATTTTGGGATATTTTTGGGATTTTTTGGGATTTTTTGGGTATTTTGGGGGTTTTTGGGGGGGATTTTTTGGGTACTTTGGGATATTTTTGGGATTTTTTTGGGTCCCACCAGAGCTGCTTGCGCACGGCCTGGCCCTGGATGGGTTTGGGGGGGATTTTGGGGATATTTTTGTGTATTTTGGGATTTTTTTGGATTTTTGGGTATTTTGGGGGTTTTTTTGAGATATTTTTGGGATTTTTGGGGTATTTTGGGATATTTTTGGGATATTTTGGGTCCCACCAGAGCTGCTTGCGCACGGCCTGGCCCGGATGGGTTTGGGGTGGATTTTTGGGATATTTTGGGATTTTTTGGGTATTTTGGGATATTTTTGGTATTTTTTTGGGTCCCACCAGGGCTGCTTGCGCACGGCCTGGCCCTGGATGGATTTGGGGTGGATTTTTGGTATATTTTGGCGATTTTTTTGTTTGTTTTTTGTTTTTTTGGGTATTTTGGGGTTGTTAGGTGGATTTTGGGGATATTTTAGGATATTTTGGGATATTTTGGGTATTTTTTGGGGTCCCACCAGAGCTGCTTGCGCACGGCCTGGCCCTGGATGGGTTTGGGGTGGATTTTTGGGATTTTTTGGGTTTTTTTTTGTTTTTTCGGTATTTTGGGGTTGTTGGGTGGATTTTGGGGATATTTTGGGATATTTTAGGATATTTTAGGATATTTTTGGGATATTTTTGGGATATTTTTGGGGTCCCACCAGAGCTGCTTGCGCACGGCCTGACCCTGGATGGGTTTGGGGTGGAATTTTGGGATTTTTTTGGGGTTTTTTTGTTTGTTTTTTGGGTATTTTGGATATTTTGGAATTGTTAGGTGGATTTTGGGGATATTTTAGGATATTTTTGGGATATTTTGGGTATTTTGGGGTCCCACCAGAGCTGCTTGCGCACGGCCTGGCCCTGGATGGGTTTGGGGTGGGTTTTTGGGATTTTTTGGGGTTTTTTTTCTTTTTTTTGGTATTTTGGGGTGCTGGGTGGATTTTGGGGATTTTTTGGGATATTTTTGGGATATTTTGGGTATTTTTGGGTCCCACCAGAGCTGCTTGCGCACGGCCTGGCCCTGGATGGATTTGGGGTGGAATTTTGGGATTTTTTTGGGATTTTTTTGGGGTTTTTCGGTATTTTGGGGTTGTTCAGTGGATTTTGAGGATTTTTTGGGATATTTTGGGATATTTTGGGTATTTTTTGGGGTCCCACCAGAGCTATTTGTGCACGGCCTGGCCCTGGATGGGTTTGGGGTGGGTTTTTGGGATTTTTTTGGATTTGTTGGGGTTTTTTGGGTATTTTGGTGTTGTTGGGTGGATTTTGGGGATATTTTTGGGATATTTTGGGTATTTTTGGGGTCCCACCAGAGCTGCTTGCGCACGGCCTGGCCCTGGATGGGTTTGGGGTGGAATTTTGGGATTTTTTGGGGTTTTTTTGTTTGTTTGTTTTTTGGGTATTTTGGATATTTTGGAATTGTTAGGTGGATTTTGGGGATTTTTTGGGATATTTTGGGATATTTTGGAATTTTTGGGGTCCCACCAGAGCTGCTTGCGCACGGCCTGGCCCCGGATGGGTTTGGGGTGGAATTTTGGGATTTTTTGGGGGTTTTTTTTTGTTTTTTCAGTACTTTGGAGGTGCTGGGTGGATTTTTTGGGTATTTTGGGATATTTTGGGGATATTTTGGGATATTTTGGGTATTTTTTGGGGTCCCACCAGAGCTGCTTGCGCACGGCCTGGCCCCGGATGGGTTTGGGGTGGAATTTTGGGATTTTTTTTGGTTTTTTGGGTATTTTGGGGTGTTTTTTTATATTTTTGGTATTTTTTGGGTATTTTGGGATATTTTTGGGATATTTTGGGTCCCACCAGAGCTGCTTGTGCACGGCCTGGCCCCGGATGGGTTTGGGGTGGATTTTTGGGATTTTTTTAGGGGTTTTTTTTGGTTTTTTGGGTATTTTGGGATTGTTGGGTGGATTTGGGGGATATTTTGGGATATTTTTGGGTGGATTTTGGGATATTTTGGGTATTTTTTGGGGTCCCACCAGAGCTGCTTGCGCACGGCCTGGCCCTGGATGGATTTGGGGTGGAATTTTGGGATTTTTTTGGGTTTTTTTTTTTTGTTTTTTCGGTATTTCGGGGTTGGGTGGATTTTGGGGATTTTTGGGGATATTTTTGGGATATTTTGGGTATTTTTGGGGTCCCACCAGAGCTGCTTGCGCACGGCCTGGCCCTTGAGCGACTCCACGTTGAAGTTGTTGGTCCTGGCGGGCATGATGAAAAATGCCACCACGGTCACCTCGCTGCCATTCACCTGCGGGTGTCCCCAAATGTCACACGGGGTCCCCAAATGTCCCCAAAATTCCCCAAAGGTCCCCAAAATTCCCTGCAGCGCCCCCAGCCCCAAATAACCCCATTTGTCCCCAAATGTCCCCGGCACTGATCAGCTGCCAGGGGTGTCCCCAATGTCACCTGGGGTGCCCTAAAATCCCCCCAAATGTCCCCAACCTGACCCCAAATGTCCCCTTTGCCCCCAAATACCTCCGGTGTCCCCCCAAATGTCCCCCCAAGCCTCGAACGTCCCCAAATGTCCCCAAATGTCACTTGTGTCCCCATGGGTTTCACCAATGTCCCCGTGTCACCTTGATGTCCCCAATGTCCTCAACGTCCCTGATGTCCCCAAATGTCCCCAAACCCCCAACCTCCCCAATCCCCCCAATGTCCCCAATGTCCCCAATTCCCCAAATGTCCCCAATCCCCCCAATGTCGCCAAATGTCCCCAATGTCCCCCATCCCCTCAATGTCCCCAAATGTCCCCAAATGTCCTCAATGTCCCCAATGTCCCAAAATGTCCCCAATGTCCCCAATCCCCTCAATGTCCCAAGTCCCCCTGATGTCCCCAAAATGTCCCAAATGTCCCCAAATGTCCCCAATGTCCCCAGTGTCCCAAATCCCCCTGATGTCCCCCGATGACCCCAAATGTCCTCAATGTACCCAAATGTCCCCAATGTCCCCAATGTCCCCAAATGTCCCCAATGTCCCCAATGCCCTCAATCCCCCCAATGTCCCCAATGTCCCCAATGTCCCCAAATGTCCCCAATGTCCCCAATGTCCCCAATGTCCCCCATCCCCTCAATGTCCCCAATGTCCCCAATGTCCCCAATGTCCCCAAATGTCCCCGGTGTCCCCTGATGTCCCAAATGTCCCCAATGTCCCCAATTCCCCAAATGTCCCCAATGTCCCCAATCCCTCCAATGTCCCCCATCCCCCCAATGTCCCCAATGTCCCCAATGTCCCCAATGTCCCCCAATGTCCCCACTGTCCCCAGTGTCCCCGTGTCACCCGGAGCAGGTTGAGCCGGGCCAGCGCCTCCAGGAAGATGTCAGTGCCAATGTCCTCTCAATGTCCCCAATGTCCCCCAAATGTCCCCAATGTCCCAAAATATCCTCAATGTCCCCAATGTCCCCAATGATGTCCCCAATGTCCCCAAATATCCCCCAATGTCCCCAATCCCCCCATGTCCCCAAATCCCCCCGATGTCCCCAATGTCCCCAATGTCCCCCCAATGTCCCCAATGTCCTGAATCCCCCCGATGTCCCCAATGTCCCCAATGTCCCCAATGTCCCCGATGTCCCCAATCCCCCCAATGTCCCCCAGTCCCTCAGATGTCCCCGATGTCCCCGGTGTCCCCGTGTCACCCGGAGCAGGTAGTTGAGCCGGGCCAGCGCCTCCAGGAAGATGTCAGTGCCAATGTCCCCTCAATGTCCCCAAATATCCCCCAAATGTCCCCAGTTCCCCCAGTGTCCCCAATGTCCCCAATGTCCCCAATGTCCCCAATGTCCCCCATCCCCCCAATGTCCCCAATCCCCCCAATGTCCCCAGATGTCCCCAGGTGTCCCCGTGTCACCCGGAGCAGGTAGTTGAGCCGGGCCAGCGCCTCCAGGAAGATGTCGGCGCCCTTGTTGGAGAACTCGTAGCGTCCGGCGATGAAGAAGAAAAGGGTCTTGTCCAGATCGAAATCCAGGTGCCTGCGGGGAGCTCGCCTGGGACACCCAACACCCGAAACACCCCAAAAACAGCCCAAAATACCCCAAAAGCAACCCAAAAACAGCCCAAAAACACCTAAAAATATCCAAAAACAGCCCAAAATATCCAAAACCCAGTCCAAAACACCCCAGAACAACCCAAAATACCCCAAAAACACCCCAAAAACAGCCCAAAACATCCAAAACCCAGTCCAAAACTACCCCAAAACACCCCGAAACAACCCAAAAACAACCCAAAATACCCCAAAAATACCCCAAAAACAGCCCAAAACCACCCCCAAATACCCCAAATAACCCCAAACATCCAAAAACACCCCCAAACAACCCAAAAACAACCCAAAATACCCCAAAAATACCCCAAAAACAGCCCAAAATACCCCAAAAACAACCCAAAATAGCCCAAAAATACCCCAAAAACACCCCGAAACAACCCAAAATACCCCAAAAATAGCCCAAAACACCCCAAAACATCCAAAACCCAGTCCTAAACAGCCCAAAACACCCCAAAAATACCCAAAAACAGCCCAAAACAACCCAAAAACAGCCCAAAATACCCCAAAAACAGCCCAAAATACCCCCAAAACAGCCCAAAATACCCCAAAACATCCAAAACCCAGTCCAAAACAGCCCAAAAGTACCCCAAAACCACCCCCAAACATCCAAAAACACCCCAAAACACCCCAAAACCAGCCCAAAACACCCCAAAACCACAAAAAATACCCCCAAAATACCCCAAAACCAGCCCAAAAAATACCCCCAAATACCCCAAAAGCAGCCAAAACCACACCACAAACAGCCCAAAAACCACACCAAAAACACCCCCAAAACAGCCCAAAAATCCCCCAAAACCAGCCCAAAATACCCCCAAAATACCCCCAAACCAGCCAAAAAATACCCCCAAAATTCTCCAAAAAGAGCCAAAAAACACACCACAAACAGCCCAAAAACACGCCAAAAATACCCCCAAAACAGCTCAAAATACCCCAAAACCAGCCCAAAATACCCCAAAACACCCCAAAAATACCCCAAAACCAACCCCAAATACCCCAGAAATACCCCAAAATACCCCCGAAACACCCCAAAACATGCCAAAACCACACCAAAATACCCCAAAACACCCCCAAACACCCCAAAACACCCCAGAACCACCTGAAGAACCTCAAAACCCACCAGGGGCGCCTAAAATACCCCAAACCCACCTGGGGAACCCCAAAACCATCCCTGAGGTTCCCTCACTGGATTTTGGGGTTCCCTCCCATGGTTCTGGGTACCCCTTGTGGTTTTGGGGTCCCTTTCAGGATTTTGGGGTCCCTTTTGAGTTTTTGGGGTTTCTGCCCAGGTTTCCCCCAGGATTTTGGGTTCCCCTCGTGGTTTTGGGGTCCCCCCAGGATTTTGGGGTCCCTTTCGGGGTTTTGGGGTCCCTTTTGGGGTCATTGACCCGTAGAAGTGGCCCCGCACAATCTCCTGGCTCAGGGTCCCCCACCGGGTTTGGGGTTTCTGCTCTGGTTTCCCTCAGGATTTTGGGTTCCCCTCGTGGTTTCCGGTTCCCCCCAGGATTTTGGGGTCCCTTTCAGGGTTTTGGGGTCCCTTTCAGGGTTTTGGGGTCCCTCTCGGGATTTTGGGGTCCCTTTGAGGAGTTTTGGGGTCCCTTTTGTGGTTTTGGGGTCCCTTTTGGGGTCACTGACCCATAGAAGTGTCCCCGCACGAACTCCTGGACGCGCGCCTTGCTCTGGGCGTGCAGGTTCTGGAACTCGTGCATGGCCGAGAACTTCCGCACGTTCAGCCCGTTGGGGGTCACCAGGTCTGGGGGGGATTTGGGGGTCAGGGGCACCCCAAAATCCCCCCAAAAAACGGCCCCAAAATCCTCAAATCCCCCCCAAATCCCGGGATCCTTCCCCAAATCCCACCCAGGAACCCCATAAGGAATTTTGGGGGTGAGGGGATTTTGGGGGGGGGGTTGTAGGGGTCCACCAGGATTTTGGGGGTCACCAGGTCTGGGGGGGATTTGGGGGGTCAGGAGGACCCCAAAATCCCCCCCAAAAATGTCCCCCAAATCCTCAAATCCCCCCAAATCCCTGGATTTCCCCCAAATCCCACCCTGAAACCCCATAAGGAATTTTGGGGGTGAGGGGATTTTAGGGGGGGGTTTTAGGGGTCCATCAGGATTTTGGGGGGTCACCAGGTGCGTTTGGGGGATTTTGGGGTTCCCCAGATGAGTCGGGGTCACACCTGGCTCACACCTGAGCAGGTGCTCGGCTGTGGCAGTGACAGGAGTGGGATTTGGGGGATTTGGGGAGGGGATTTGGGGGATTTTGGGGTTCCAGGTGAATTTGGGGATTTTGGGGTTCCAGGTGCGTTTGGGGATTTTGGGGTTCCCCAGGTGGATTTTGGGGCTCCCCAGGTGAGCAGGGGTCACACCTGGCTCACACCTGAGCAGGTGCTCATGGCAGTGACAGGGGTGGGATTTTGGGAGGGGATTTGGGGGATTTTGGAGTTTTTTGGGGTTCCAGGTGTATTTGGGGTTTTTGGGGTTCCCCAGGTGTATTTGGGGTTTTTGGGGTTCCAGGTGAATTTGGGGGATTTTGGGGTTCCCCAGGTGTATTTGGGGTTTTTGGGGTTCCAGGTGTATTTGGGGTTTTTGGGGTTCCCCAGGTGTATTTGGGGTTTTTGGGGTTCCAGGTGAATTTGGGGATTTTGGTGTTCCCCAGGTGTGTTTGGGGTCCCACCTGGCTTGCGCTTGAGCAGGTGCTCAGCCTCGGCGGCGGTGATGGGGGTGGGATTTGGGGGATTTTGGGGGTTCCAGGTGAATTTGGGGGATTTTGGGGATTTTGGGGTTCCCCAGGTGGATTTTGGGGCTCCCCAGGTGTGTTTGGGGTCCCACCTGGCTTGCGCTTGAGCAGGTGCTCGGCCTCGGCGGCGGTGACGTGGCTCACGGTGGTCAGCACGTGGGCGCAGTGCGCGGCCGCGCGCTCCAGGCAGTACCGGTGGTAGATCTGCCGCTCACCTGCCTCCTTGTCCACGTCGAACTGCGGGACGGGCACACCTGGGCACACCTGGCACACCTGGGCACAGCTGGGCACACCTGGGGGTCACCTGGGCACACCTGGGCACTCCTGAGCTCACCTGGGCACACCTGGGCACAGCTGGGCTCACCTGAGAACCCCCCAGCCCTGACCTGCCGCTCCCTGGGCACACCTTGGGTCACCTGGGCACATCTGGGTGTCACCTGGGCACACCTGGGCACACCTGGAACCCCCCCCAGCCCTGACCTGCCGCTCACCTGGGCACACCTGGGGGTCACCTGGGCACAGCTAGGGGTCACCTGAGCTCACCTGGGCACACCTGAGCTCACCTGGGGGTCACCTGAGCTCACCTGGGCACACCTGAGAACCCCCCAGCCCTGACCTGCCACTCACCTGGGCACACCTGGGGGTCACCTGAGCTCACCTGGGGGTCACCTGAGCTCACCTGGGCACAGCTAGGGCACACCTGGGTACACCTGGGGGTCACCTGAGCTCACCTGGGCACACCTGAGAACCCCCCAGCCCTGACCTGCCTCTCACCTGAGCTCACCTGGGCACACCTGGGGGTCACCTGAGCTCACCTGGGGGTCACCTGGGGGTCACCTGGGGGGTCACCTGAGCTCACCTGGGCACACCTGGGGGGGTCACCTGGGCACACCTGGGCACACCTGGGGGTCACCTGAGCTCACCTGGGGGTCACCTGGGCACACCTGGGGGGTCACCTGAGCTCACCTGGGCACACCTGGGGGTCACCTGAGCTCACCTGGGGGTCACCTGGGTACACCTGGGGTCACCTGGGCACAGCTGGGCACACCTGGGGGTCACCTGAGCTCACCTGGGCACACCTGAGAACCCCCCAGCCCTGACCTGAGCTCACCTGGACATACCTGGGGGTCACCTGGGCCCACCCAAAACCCCACAGAGAGCCCTGACCCCAGGTGTGACCCCAGATTTGACCCCGGGTGTGTCCCCAGGCATGTCCCCATGTCCCCAGGTGTGTCCCCATGTCCCCAGGTGTGTCCCAGGTGTGTCCCCAGGTGTGTCCCAGGTGTGTCCCACCCCCCAGGTGTGTCCCCAGGTGTCCCCAGGTGTGTCCCCAGGTGTGTCCCCATGTCCCCAGGTGTGTCCCCATGTCCCCAGGTGTGTCCCAGGTGTGTCCCAGGTGTCCCCAGATGTGTCCCCAGGTGTGTCCCCATGTCCCCAGGTGTGTCCCCAGGTGTGTCCCCAGGTGTGTCCCAGGTGTCCCCAGGTGTGTCCCAGGTGACTCACGCTCTGCAGGTTGTTGTAGAAGTCCACGCTCCCGGCGCACAGGTAGCGGCCCCCATGCCCAGGTGTGTCCCAGGTGTGTCCCAGGTGTGTCCCAGGTGTGTCCCAGGTGTGTCCCCATGTCCCCATGTGTGTCCCAGGTGTGTCCCAGGTGTGTCCCCAGGTGTGTCCCCAGGTGTGTCCCCAGGTGTGTCCCAGGTGTGTCCCCAGGTGTGTCCCAGGTGTGTCCCCATGTCCCCAGGTGTGTCCCCAGGTGTGTCCCCAGGTGTCCCCAGGTGTGTCCCAGGTGTCCCCAGGTGTCCCCAGGTGTCCCAGGTGTGTCCCAGGTGTGTCCCCATGTCCCCAGGTGTGTCCCCAGGTGTGTCCCACCCCTCAGGTGTGTCCCCAGGTGTGTCCCCAGGTGACTCACGCTCTGCAGGTTGTTGTAGAAGTCCACGCTCCCGGCGCACAGGTGCGACCCCCATGCCCAGGTGTGTCCCCAGGTGTGTCCCAGGTGTGTCCCAGGTGTGTCCCCAGGTGTGTCCCCGTGTCCCCAGGTGTGTCCCAGGTGTGTCCCAGGTGTCCCCAGGCACTCACGCTCTGCAGGTTGTTGTAGAAGTCCACGCTCCCGGCGCACAGGTACCGGCCCCCATGCCCAGGTGTGTCCCCAGGTGTGTCCCAGGTGTGTCCTCATGTCCCCAGGTGTGTCCCAGGTGTGTCCCCATGTCCCCAGGTGTGTCCCCAGGTGTGTCCCCATGTCCCCAGGTGTGTCCCCATGTCCCCAGGTGTCCCCAGGTGTGTCCCCAGGTGTGTCCCAGGTGTGTCCCAGGTGTGTCCCCAGGTGTGTCCCAGGTGTCCCAGGTGTGTCCCAGGTGACTCACGCTCTGCAGGTTGTTGTAGAAGTCCACGCTCCCGGCGCACAGGTACCGGCCCCCATGCCCAGGTGTGTCCCCAGGTGTGTCCCCAGGTGTGTCCCCAGGTGTGTCCCAGGTGTGTCCCCATGTCCCCAGGTGTGTCCCAGGTGTGTCCCCATGTCCCCAGGTGTGCCCCAGGTGTGTCCCAGGTGTGTCCCCATGTCCCCAGGTGTGTCCCCATGTCCCCAGGTGTGTCCCCAGGTGTGTCCCCATGTCCCCAGGTGTGTCCCAGGTGTGTCCCCAGGTGTGTCCCCAGGTGTGTCCCCAGGTGTCCCAGGTGACTCACGCTCTGCAGGTTGTTGTAGAAGTCCACGCTCCCGGCGCACAGGTACCGACCCCCATGCCCAGGTGTGTCCCCATGTCCCCAGGTGTGTCCCCAGGTGTGTCCCCAGGTGTGCCCCAGGTGTGTCCCCAGGTGTGTCCCCAGGTGTGTCCCCAGGTGTGTCCCCATGTCCCCAGGTGTGTCCCCATGTCCCCAGGTGTGTCCCCAGGTGTGTCCCCAGGTGTGTCCCAGGTGTGTCCCCATGTCCCCAGGTGTGCCCCAGGTGTGTCCCAGGTGTGCCCCAGGTGTGTCCCCATGTCCCCAGGTGTGTCCCAGGTGTGTCCCCAGGTGTGTCCCCATGTCCCCAGGTGTCCCCAGGTGTGTCCCAGGTGTGTCCCCAGGTGTGTCCCCATGTCCCCAGGTGTGTCCCAGGTGTGTCCCCGTGTCCCCAGGTGTGTCCCAGGTGTGTCCCCATGTCCCCAGGTGTGTCCCAGGTGTGTCCCACCCCCCAGGTGTGTCCCACCCCTCAGGTGTGTCCCAGGTGTCCCCAGGTGTGTCCCAGGTGTGTCCCAGGTGTGTCCCCGTGTCCCCAGGTGTCCCCAGGTGTGTCCCAGGTGTGTCCCAGGTGTATCCCAGGTGTGTCCCCATGCCCAGGTGTGTCCCAGGTGTGTCCCAGGTGTATCCCAGGTGTGTCCCCATGCCCAGGTGTGTCCCAGGTGTGTCCCCAGGTGTGTCCCAGGTGTGTCCCCATGCCCAGGTGTGTCCCAGGTGTGTCCCAGGTGTGTCCCAGGTGTCCCAGGTGACTCACACTCTGCAGGTTGTTGTAGAAGTCCACGCTCCCGGCGCACAGGTACCGGCCCCCATGTCCCCATGTCCCCAGGTGTCCCCAGGTGTGTCCCCATGTCCCCAGGTGTCCCCAGGTGTGTCCCCAGGTGCCCCAGGTGACTCACGCTCTGCAGGTTGTTGTAGAAGTCCACGCTCCCGGCGCACAGGTACCGACCCCCGTGTCCCCATGTCCCCAGGTGTGTCCCCATGTCCCCAGGTGTGTCCCCAGGTGTCCCAGGTGACTCACGCTCTGCAGGTTGTTGTAGAAGTCCACGCTCCCGGCGCACAGGTACCGACCCCCATGTCCCCAGGTGTGTCCCCATGTCCCCAGGTGTGTCCCCATGTCCCCAGGTGTGTCCCACCCCCCAGGTGTGTCCCAGGTGTGTCCCCAGGTGTGTCCCCATGTCCCCAGGTGTGTCCCAGGTGTGTCCCCAGGTGTGTCCCCATGTCCCCAGGTGTGTCCCAGGTGTGTCCCAGGTGTGTCCCCATGTCCCCAGGTGTCCCCAGGTGTATCCCAGGTGTGTCCCAGGGGTGTCCCCATGTCCCCAGGTGTGTCCCAGGTGTGTCCCAGGTGTGTCCCAGGTGTGTCCCCATGTCCCCAGGTGTGTCCCAGGTGTGTCCCAGGTGTGCCCCAGGTGTGTCCCCATGTCCCCAGGTGTGTCCCAGGTATGTCCCAGGTGTGTCCCCAGGTGTGTCCCCATGTCCCCAGGTGTGTCCCAGGTGTCCCCAGGTGTGTCCCAGGCACTCACGCTCTGCAGGTTGTTGTAGAAGTCCACGCTCCCGGCGCACAGGTACCAACCCCCATGCCCAGGTGTGTCCCAGGTGTGTCCCAGGTGTGTCCCAGGTGTGTCCCAGGTGTGTCCCAGGTGTGTCCCACCCCCCAGGTGTGTCCCAGGTGTGTCCCAGGTGTGTCCCAGGTGTGTCCCAGGTGTGTCCCCAGGTGTGTCCCAGGTGACTCACGCTCTGCAGGTTGTTGTAGAAGTCCACGCTCCCGGCGCACAGGTACCGGCCCCCGTGTCCCCAGGTGTGTCCCAGGTGTGTCCCCATGTCCCCAGGTGTGTCCCAGGTGTGTCCCACCCCTCACACCTGTGCCCAGGTGTGTCCCCAGGTGTGCCCAGGTGACTCACGCTCTGCAGGTTGTTGTAGAAGTCCACGCTCCCGGCGCACAGGTACCGACCCCCATGTCCCCATGTCCCAGGTGTGTCCCCATGTCCCCAGGTGTGTCCCCATGTCCCCAGGTGTGTCCCCAGGTGTGTCCCAGGTGTGTCCCCATGTCCCCAGGTGTGTCCCCATGTCCCCAGGTGTGTCCCAGGTGTCCCAGGTGTGTCCCAGGTGTGTCCCCAGGTGTGTCCCCAGCACTCACGCTCTGCAGGTTGTTGTAGAAGTCCACGCTCCCGGCGCACAGGTACCGCCCCAGCAGCGTGGCGTGCGTGGTGAAGATGGTGGCCACCGGCAGGCGCCGGGCGCGGCTCAGCACCAGCCCCAGCCCCGCCAGCCACTCGTGGAAGTGGCCCACGATGAACGGCCGCTCCTCGCTCTGCGCCGCAAACTGCCACCGGGGTCACAAAATGTCACCAAAGGTCACCAAATGTCAGCAGGGGTCACCAGAGGTCACCAGGGGTCACCACGGTGGCACCTGAGCCCAGCACGTGGCGCCCAAGGTGTCACCACCACACCTGGGCGTTGTCCCCAGGAACCCCACCATGTCACTGTCACTGTCCCCAAGGGTCACCAAAGGTCACCAAGGGTCATCAAAGGTCACCAAATGGCACCAGGGGTCACCAAAGGTCACCAGGTGGCACCACGGTGGCACCTGAGCCCGGCACGTGGTGCCCAAGGTGTCGCCGCCACACCTGGGTGTTGTCCCCAAGGACCCCCGCCATGTCACTGTCACTGTCCCCAGGGGTCACCAAATGTCACCAGGGGTCACCAGAGGTCACCAAATGTCACCAAGGGTCAGCAGGGGTCACCAAAGGTCACCAGGTGGCACCATGGTGGCACCTGAGCCCGGTGTGTGCTGCCCAAGGTGTCACCGCCACACCTGGGCGTTGTCCCCAAGGACCCCCACCATGTCACTGTCACTGTCCCCAGGGGTCACCAAATGTCACCAGGTGTCACCACAGGTCACCAGGGGTCACCAGGTGGCACCAAAGGTCACCAGGTGGCACCATGGTGGCACCTGAGCTGGGTGTGTGGCGCCCAAGGTGTCGCCGCCACACCTGGGCGTTGTCCCAAGGACCCCCACCATGTCACTGTCACTGTCCCCAGGGGTCACCAAATGTCACCAAGGGTCACCAAATGTCACCAGGGGTCACCAAGTGTCACCAGGTGGCACCAGGTGGCACCCTGGTGGCACCTGAGCCCGGCGTGTGGTGCCCAAGGTGTCGCCGCCACACCTGGGCGTTGTCCCCAAGGACCCCCTCCATGTCACTGTCACTGTCCCCAGGGGTCACCAAATGTCACCAGGGGTCACCAGGTGGCACCAAAGGTCATCAGGGGTCACCAGGGGTCACCGCAGTGGCACCTGAGCTGGGTGTGTGGTGCCCGAGGTGTCACCGCCACACCTGGGCGTTGACCCAAGGACCCCCGCCATGTCACTGTCACTGTCCCCAGGGGTCACCAAATGTCACCAGGGGTCACCAGGTGGCACCACGGTGGCACCCGAACCCAGCGTGAGGCGCCCAAGGTGTCGCCACCAAACCTGGGCGTTGTCCCCAAGGACTCCCACCATGTCATTGTCACTGTCCCCAGGTGGCACCAAGGGTCACCAAAGGTCACCAGGGGTCACCAAATGTCATCAGGGGTCACCAGGTGGCACCAAAGGTCACCAAAGGTCACCAAAGGTCACCAGGTGGCTCCACGGTGGCACCTGAACCCGGCACACGGTGCCCAAGGTGTCGTCGCCACACCTGGGCGTTGTCCCCAAGGACTCCCACCATGTCACTGTCACTGTCCCCAGGGGTCACCAGGGGTCACCAGAGGTCACCAAATGTCACCAAAGGTCACCAAAGGTCACCAGGTGGCACCATGGTGGCACCCGAGCCCAGTGTGTGGTGCCCAAGGTGTCGCCGCCACACCTGGGTGTTGTCCCCAAGGACCCCCGCCATGTCACTGTCACTGTCCCCAGGGGTCACCAAATGTCACCAGAGGTCACCAGGGGTCACCAGGGGTCACCAAAGGTCACCAAAGGTCACCAAATGTCACCAAGTGTCATCAGGTGGCACCACGGTGGCACCCAAGGTGTCGCCGCCACACCTGGTGTCACCACAGCCCACCCAGGGATATCCCCGCTGTCACCCTCGTGTCATTGTCACTGCACCAAACCTCCCCAAAATCACCCCAAATCTCCTCAAAATCCCCTGAAGAACCCCAAAACCACCCCAAATCTCCCCAAAACCACCTCAAACCGCCCCAAAACTACCCCAAATCTCCCCAAAACCCACCGAGGAAACCCAAAACCCACTGAGGAACCCCAAAACCCACTGAGGAACCCCAAAACCACCCCAGATCTCCCCAAAACTCACTGAGGAACCCCAAAACCCCCTGAGGAACCCCAAAACCACCCCAAATATCCCCAAAACCCACTGAGGAACCCCAAAACCACCCCAAATCTCCCCAAAACCCACTGAGGAACCCCAAAACCCCCTGAGGAACCCCAAAACCACCTCAAATCTCCCCAAAACCCACTGAGGAACCCCAAAACCACCCCAAATCTCCCCAAAACCCACTGAGGAACCCCAAAACCACCCCGGATCTCCCCAAAACCCACTGAGGAACCCCAAAAACATCTGAGGAAAACCAAAAAATCCTGGTGGACCCCAAAACTCACCTCTCCCAAGAACCAGACCACAAGGAAGTCAAAGAGAACGAAGTCTTTGTGTCGTGGTTGTACCAGGGCACCCCAAAACTCCCCAAAACCACCTCAAATCTCCCCAAAACCCCCTGAGGAACCCCAAAACCCCCTGAGGAACCCCAAAACCCCCTGATGGACCCCAAAACTCCCTGAGGAACCCCAAAACTCACCTCTCCGAAGAACCAGAACACAATGATGTCAAAAAGATCCAAGTCTTTGCGTCACGGTCGTACCAGGGCACCCCAAAACTCCCCAAAACCACCTCAAACCTCCCAAAAACCACCTCAAATCTCCCCAAAACTCCCTGAGGAACCCCAAAACCCCCTTATGGACCCCAAAACCCTCTGATGGACCCCAAAACTCACCTCTCCCAAGAACCAGAACACAAGGAAGTCAAAAACATCCAAGTCTTCGCGTCACAGTCGTACCAGGGCACCCCAAAACTCCCCCAAACCACCCCAAACTTTCAAAAAACCACCTAAAATCTCCCCAAAACCCCCTGAGGAACCCCAAAACCCCCTGATGGGACCCCAAAACTCACCTCTCCCAAGAACCAGACCACAAGGAAGTCAAAGAGATCCAAGTCTTTGAGTCGTGGTCGTACCAGGGCACCCCAAAACTCCCCAAAACCACCCCAAACTTTCAAAAAACCACCTAAAATCTCCCCAAAATCCCCTGAGGAACCCTAAAACTCCCTGAGGGACCCCAAAACCCCCTGAGGAACCCCAAAACCCCCTGATGGACCCCAAAACTCACCTCTCCGAGGAACCAGGCGACGAGGAAGCCGAAGAGGACGAAGTCTTTGCGTTGCGGTCGTACCAGGGCACCCAAAACTCCCCAAAACCACCTCAAACCTCCCAAAACCCCCTGAGGAACCCCAAAATCCTCTGATGGACCCCAAAACTCACCTCTCCGAGGAACCAGGCGACGAGGAAGCCGAAGAGGACGGCGTCGTTGGCCTCGCGGTCGTACCAGGGCACCCCAAACCGTCCCAAACCTCCCCAAAACTCCTCAAAATCACCTCAAATCTCCCCAAAACCCCCTGAGGAACCCCAAAATCCCCTGAGGAACCCCAAAACTCCCTGATGGACCCCAAAACCCTCTGATGGACCCCAAAACTCACCTCTCCCAAGAACCAGAACACAAGGAAGTCAAAAACATCCAAGTCTTCGCGTCACAGTCGTACCAGGGCACCCCAAAACTCCCCCAAACCACCCCAAACTTTCAAAAAACCACCTAAAATCTCCCCAAAACCCCCTGAGGAACCCCAAAACGCCTTGATGGGACCCCAAAACTCACCTCTCCCAAGAACCAGAACACAAGGAAGTCAAAAACATCCAAGTCTTTGCGTCGCAGTCGTACCAGGGCACCCCAAAACTCCACAAAACCACCTCAAATCTCCCCAAAACCCACTGAGGAACCCCAAAAACGTCTGAGGAACCCCAAAACCCCCTGAGGAACCCCAAAACCCCCTGATGGACCCCAAAATCCACGTCTCCCAAGAACCAGAACACAAGGAAGTCAAAAAGATCCAAGTCTTTGCCTCGCGGTCGTACCAGGACAGAGAAAATCTCCCCAAAACCACCTCGAATCTCCCCAAAACCACCTGAGGGACACCAAAACCCCCTGAGGAACCCCAAAAATCCTGATGGACCCCAAAACTGACCTCTCCGAGGAACCAGGCGACGAGGAAGCCGAAGAGGACGGCGTCGTTGGCCTTGCGGTCGTACCAGGGCACCCCAAAACTTCCCAAACCTCCCCAAAACCACCTCAAACCTCCCAAAAACCACCAAAAATCTCCACAAAACTCCCTGAGGAACCCCAAAACTCCCTGAGGAACCCCAAAACGCCTTGATGGGACCCCAAAATCCACCTCTCCCAAGAACCAGACCACAAGGAAGTCAAAAAGTCTTTGCGTCGCAGTCGTACCAGGACAGCGAACATCTCCCCAAAACCACCCCAAATCTCCCCCAAACCCCCTGAGGGACCCCAAAACCCCCTGAGGAACCCTAAAACCCTCTGATGGACCCCAAAACTCACCTCTCCGAGGAACCAGGCGACGAGGAAGCCGAAGAGGACGGCGTCGTTTGCCTCGCGGTCGTACCAGGGCAACCCAAAACTCCCCAAAACCTTCCCAAAACCACCCCAAAACTCCCCAAAACCACCGAAAATCTCCCCAAAATCCCCTGAGGAACCCCAAAACCCCCTGATGGACCCCAAAACTCACCTCTCCCAAGAACCAGAACACACGGAAGTCAAAGAGAACGAAGTCTTTGCGTCGCAGTCGTATCAGGGCACCCCAAAACTCCCCAAAACCACCTCAAACCTCCCAAACCACCTGAAATCTCCCCAAAACCCCCTGAGGGACCCCAAAACCCCCTGAGGAACCCCAAAACCCCCTGAGGAACCCCAAAACCCCCTGAGGGACCCCAAAACCCCTTGATGGACCCCAAAACTCACCTTTCCCAAGAACCAAACCACAAGGAAGTCGAAGAGAACAAAGTCTTTGCGTCGTGGTCGTACCAGGGCACCCCAAAACTCCACAAAACCACCTCAAATCTCCCCAAAACCACCAAAAATCTCCCCAAAACCCCCTGAGGGTCCCCAAAACCCCCTGAGGAACCCCAAAACCCCCTGATGGACCCCAAAACTCACCTCTCCCTAGAACCAAACCACAAGGAAGTCAAAGAGAACAAAGTCTTTGTGTCGTGGTCGTACCAGGGCACCCCAAAACTTCCCAAAACTTCCCAAAACTGCCCCAAAACTCCCCAAAACCCCCTGAGGGACCCCAAAACCCCCTGATGGACCCCAAAACTCACCTCTCCGAGGAACCAGGTGACGAGGAAGCCGAAGAGGACGGCGTCGTTGGCCTCGCAATCGTACCAGGGCGCCCCAAAACTTCCCAAAACCACCTCAAACCTCCCAAAAACCACCTAAAATCTCCCCAAAATCCCCTGAGGAACCCCAAAACCCCCTGAGGGACCCCAAAACCCCCTGATGGACCCCAAAACTCACCTCCCCCAAGAACCAAACAACAAGGAACTAAAAAAGATCAAAGTCTTTGCCTCGCGGTCGTACCAGGGCACCCCAAAACTCCCCAAAACCACCCCAAATCTCCCCAAAACCCCCTGAGGAACCCCAAAACCCCCTGATGGACCCCAAAACTCACCTCTCCCAAGAACCAGAACACAAGGAAGTCAAAAAGTTTTTGCATCGCAGTTGTACCAGGACAGCGAAAATCTCCCCAAAACCACCCCAAAACTCCCCCAAACCCCCTGAGGGACCCCAAAACCCCCTGAGGGACCCCAAAACCCCCTGAGGAACCCCAAAACCCCCTGATGGACCCCAAAACTCACCTCTCCCAAGAACCAAACCACAAGGAAGTCAAAAAGATCCAAGTCTTTGCGTCGCGGTCGTACCAGGGCACCCCAAAACTCCCCAAAACCACCTCAAACCTCCCAAAAACCCCCTGAGGAACCCCAAAACTCCCTGAGGAACCCCAAAACCCCCTGAGGAACCCCAAAACCCCCTGGTGGACCCCAAAACTCACCTCTCCCAAGAACCAGAACACAATGAAGTCAAAAACATCCAAGTCTTTGCGTCGCAGTCGTACCAGGGCACCCCAAAACTCCACAAAACTTCCCAAAACCGCCCCAAAACTCCCCAAAAACCACCTCGAATCTCCCCAAAACCCCCTGAGGGACCCCAAAACCCCCTGAGGGACCCCAAAACCCCCTGATGGACCCCAAAACTCACCTCTCCCAAGAACCAAACCACAAGGAAGTCAAAGAGAACGAAGTCTTTGCGTCGCAGTCGTACCAGGGCACCCCAAAACTCCCCAAAACCACCTCAAAACTTCCCAAAACCACCTAAAATCTCCCCAAAACCCCCTGAGGAACCCCAAAACCCCCTGGTGGACCCCAAAACTCACCTCTCCGAGGAACCAGGCGACGAGGAAGCCGAAGAGGACGGCGTCGTTGGCCTCGCGGTCGTACCAGGGCACCCCAAAACTCCCCAAAACCACCTCAAACCTCCCAAAAACCACCTCAAATCTCCCCAAAACTCCCTGAGGAACCCCAAAACCCCCTGATGGACCCCAAAACTCACCTCTCCCAAGAACCAGAACACAAGGAAGTCAAAAACATCCAAGTCTTTGCGTCGCAGTCATACCAGGGCAACCCAAAACTCCCAAAAACCACCTCAAATCTCCCCAAAACCACCTCAAATCTCCCCAAAACCCCCTGAGGAACCCCAAAACCCCCTGAGGAACCCCAAAACCCCCTGATGGACCCCAAAACCCCCTGATGGACCCCAAATTTCACCTCTCCCAAGAACCAAACCACAAGGAAGTCGAAGAGAACGAAGTCTTTGCGTCGCAGTCGTACCAGGACAGCGAAAATCTCCCCAAAACCCCCTGAGGAACCCCAAAACTCCCTGAGGAACCCCAAAACCCCCTGAGGAACCCCAAAACCCCCTGAGGAACCCCAAAACTCACCTCTCCGAGGAACCAGGCGACGAGGAAGCCGAAGAGGACGGCGTCGTTGGCCTCGCGGTCGTACCAGGGCACCCCAAACCTCCCCAAAACCACCTCAAACCTCCCAAAAACCACCTCAAATCTCCCCAAAACCCACTGAGGAACCCCAAAAACGTCTGAGGAACCCCAAAACCCCCTGAGGAACCCCAAAACTCCCTGATGGACCCCAAAACTCACCTTTCCCAAGAACCAAACCACAAGGAAGTCAAAATGTCTTTGCGTCACAGTCGTACCAGGACAGAGAAAATCTCCCCAAAACCACCTCAAACCTCCCAAAACCACCTCAAATCTCCCCAAAACCCCCTGAGGAACCCCCAAACCCTCTGAGGGACCCCAAAACTCACCTCTCCGAGGAACCAGGCGACGAGGAAGCCGAAGAGGACGGCGTCGTTGGCCTCGCGGTCGTACCAGGGCACGCCGATGGCGCAGCTCTCCCAGAGTTCGCCCTTCCAGCGCTCCAGGCTCCAGGCCGTGGCCCCCACGTCCAGCAGCACCACGGCCGGGCTGCCCTCGATCAGCCAGCGCCCAAAATGCACCTGAACCCCAAAATTTGGGGGGTCCCAAAAGCGTCACCAACCCAAAATGTCCATTTGGGGTCACCTTTGTCGGTTTGTCGCCCAAAAACAGGAAAATCCCAAATCCCAGGGACATCCCAATGCTTCTTTATGGGGTGATTCCCATCAGGGAACACCCAAAATGCACCTGAACCCCAAAATTTTGGGGGGTCCCAAAATTGTCACCACCCCAAAATGTCCCTTTGGGGTCACCTTTGTTGGTTTGTGGCCCAAAATTGGGAAATCCGAAATCCCCAGGACACCCCAATGCTCCTTTATGGGGTGATTCCCATCAGGGAGTGCCCAAAATTCACCTGAACCCCAAAATTTGGGGGGTTCCGAAATCGTCACCACCCCAAAATGTCCCTTTGGGGTCACCTTTGTTGGTTTGTGGCCCAAAACACAAAAATCCCAAATTCTAGGGGCACCCTAAATCCTCTCTTTGGGGTGATTCCCATCAGGGAACGCCCAAAATTCACCTGAACCCCAAAATTTTGGGGGGTCCCAAAATCGTCACCACCTCAAAATGTCCCTTTGGGGTCACCTTTGTTGGTTTGTGACCCAAAATTGGGAAATCCTAAATCAGAATTTACCCTAAATCCCCTCCCAGGGCTGCCCTCGATCAGCCAGCACCCAAAATGCACCTGAACCCCAAAATTTGGGGGTTCCAAAATCGTCACCACCCCAAAATGAAATAAATCCTCTCAAAAATGGGCTAAACTCCTCTAAAATGGCACAAACGACCCCAAAATTGGGATGAATCACCCCAAAAATTGGATAAATGACCCCAAAAACATCATAAAGGACACCAAAAATTGAATAAATTATCCCAACAATGCCATATATAACCCCAAAAATTGAATAATTGACCTGAAAATTACCATAATTTACCCCCAAATTTAAATAAATTACCCTAAAAATGAAATAATTTACCCCAAAAATACCATAAATGTCCCCAAAAATGTGATAAATCACCCCAAATTTGCCCCAATGAGCCCCAAAAATGCCATAAATGACCCCAAAAATACAATAAGTTACCCTAAAGATGAAATAATTGACCCTAAAAATGCCATAAAGGACCCCAAAAATTTGATATTTAACCACAAAAATACCATAAAGGACCCCAAAAATTGAATAAATCACCCCCAAAATTCCATAAATGACCCCAAAAATGGAATATTTGACCCCAAAATCGCCACGAACCCCCCTGGAGGGGCCCCTCCCCCCCCCCCGGGCCCCTCCCCCACCCTGACCTTTGCCGAGGGGGGGGAGGGGCGGGGGGGCTAAAAATAACCCCCACGTGCCGGGGGGGGAGGGGCGGCCCCGGTGTCCCCAACCCCCCCCGGGGACACGCGGGGCCCTTGGGTGCCACCAAAGTGTCCCCAAAATACACCAAAATACACCAAAATCCTCCAAAATCCCACCAAATTGCCCCAAAACCCCACCAAAATCCCACCAAACCCCCCCCAAAATCCTCCAAAACCAGCCCAAAATCCCTCAAAATCCCCCCAAATCCTCCAAAATGCCCCGAAATCCCCCTAAAATCCTCCAAAATCCCCTAAAATTCCCTCAAATCACCCCAAAATCCACCAAAATCCTCCAAAATCCACCAAAATCCACCAAAACCAGCCCAAAATCCCCCGAAATCCTCCAAAATGCCCCAAAATCCCCCCAGAATCCCCCAAAAATCCTCCAAAGTCCCCTAAAATCCCCCCAAATCGCCCCAAAATCCCACCAAAATCCACCAAAATCCCCCCAAATCCCCAAAATCCTCTAAAATCCCCCAAATCGCCCCAAAATCCCACCAAAATCCACAAAAATCCCACCAACACTCCCCCAAATCCTCCAAAACCAGCCAAAAATCCCCCCAAAATCCCCCCAAATCCTCCAAAATGCCAAAAAATGCCCCAAAATCCCCCTAAAATCCTCCAAAGTCCCCTAAAATCCCCCCAAATCGCCCCAAAATCCCACCAAAATCCACCAAAATTCCCCCAAATCCCCAAAATCCTCTAAAATCCCCCAAAATCCTCCAAAATCCACCAAAATCCCCCTAAATCCCCAAAATCCCTCCAAAATCCCCTAAAATACGCCCAAATCGCCCCAAAATCCCACCAAACCCCCCCAAAATCCTCCAAAACCATCCCAAAATCCCCCCAAATCCCTCCAAAATTCCCCCAAAATCCCCCAAATCTGTGGGACCCCCCCCAAAATCCCCCCCATGGGAAAACCTCCCCCACCCCAGGACCCCCAAAATTTGGGGGTTCCACTGGGGGGGGGGGGGGGTCCTTGGGTGCCTCCCCCCACCAAATCTGGGGGTGTCCCCAAGCCCTGGGACCCCCCAGCCCCATAAATCCCCCCCTGACCCCATAAATACCCCCCTGACCCCATAAATCCCCCCCCGACCCCATAAATCCATCCTGACCCCAAAAGCCCTTCCCTGACCCTATGTATCCCCCCATAAATCACCCCTGACCCCATAACTCCTTCCCTGACCCCGTAACTGCCCCCCTGACCCCATAACTCCATTCTGACCTCATAAATCCATCCTGACCCCAAAACCCCTTCCCTGACCCTATATATCCCCCCACAATCACCCCTGACCCCATAACTCTCCCCTGACCCCATAACTCCATTCTGAGCCCATAACTCATTCCCTGACCCCAAAACTCCTTCCCTGACCCCATAAATCCATCCTGACCCCAAAACTCCTTCCCTGACCCCATAACTGCCCCCCTGACCCTATAACTCCCCCCTGACCCCATAAATCTGTTCTGACCCTGTTAATCCACCCTGACCCCATAAATCCCCTCCTGACCCCATAACTCACTCACTGACCCCATAACTCCTTCCCTGACCCCATAACTCTTCCCTGACCTCATAACCTCTTCCTCAACCCCATAACTCCCCCTTGACCCCATAAATCCCTCTCTGACCCCATAACTGCCCCCCTGACCCAAAAAATCCCCCCCGACCCCATAAATCCGTTCTGACCCTGTTAATCCACCCTGACCCCATAACCCCTTCCTCAACCCCATAACTCCCCCCTGACCCCATAACTGCCCTCCTGACCCCATAAATCCCCCCTGACACCATAAATCCCCACTGACCCCATAACTCCCCCCTGACCCCATTAATCCATCCTGACCCCATAACCTCTTCCTTAACCCCATAAATTCATCCTGAGCCCATAACCCCTTCCTCAACCCCATAAATCCCCCCCTGACCCCATAAATCCATCCTGACCCCAAAACTCCTTCCCTGACCCCATAACTCATTCCCCGACCCCATAACTCATTCCCCGACCCATAACTCATTCCCCGACCCCATAACTCATTCCTTGACCCCATAACTCATTCCCTGACCCCATAACTGCCCCCCAGGTGTGCCCAGGTGTGCCCAGGTGTGCCCAGGTGTGCCCACCTTGCAGCCCTGAGCAACCCTGGTGCTCTGGGTGCCCCCCAACCCTTGGGTCACTCAACCCCATAACTCATTCCCTGACCCCATAACCCCTTCCCCGACCCCATAACTCATTCCCTGACCCCATAACTCATTCCCTGACCCCATAACTCCCCCCCAGGTGTGCCCAGGTGTGCCCAGGTGTGCCCAGGTGTGCCAGGTGTGCCCACCTTGCAGCCCTGGGCGTTCATGGCTTCAGAGGTACCCTCCAACCCTTGGGACCCCTGACCCCATAACTCCTTCCCTGACCCCATAACTCATTCCCTGACCCCATAACTCCCCCCAGGTGTGCCCAGGTGTGCCAGGTGTGCCCAGGTGTGCCCAGGTGTGCCCAGGTGTGCCAGGTGTGCCCACCTTGCAGCCCTGGGAGTTCATGACTTCACAGGTACCCCCCAACCCTTGGGTCCCCCAACCCCATGACTCATTCCCTGACCCCATAACTCCCCCCCAGGTGTGCCCAGGTGTGCCCAGGTGTGCCCAGGCGTGCCCAGGTGTGCCCAGGTGTGCCCAGGCGTGCCCACCTTGCAGCCCTGGGCGTTCATGGCTTCACAGGTACCCCCCAACCCTGACCCCATAACTCATTCCCCAACCCCATAACTCATTCCCTGACCCCATAACTCCCCTCAGGTGTGCCCAGGTGTGCCCAGGTGTGCCCAGGTGTGCCCACCTTGCAGCCCTGAGCAACCCTGGTGCTCTGTGTGCCCTCCAACCTTTGGGACCCTCCAGTCCCCTGACCCCATAACTCATTCCCTGACCCCATAACTCCTTCCCTGACCCCATAACCCCTTTCCCGACCCCATAACTCACTTCACTGACCCCATAACTGCCCCCCAGGTGTGCCCAGGTGTGCCCAGGTGTGCCCAGGTGTGCCAGGTGTGCCCACCTTGCAGCCCTGGGCAATCATGGCTTCACAGGTACCCCCCAACCCTTGGGTCCCCTGACCCCATAACTCATTCCCTGACCCCATAACCACTTCCCTGACCCCATAACTCATTCCTTGACCCCATAACTGCCCCCCAGGTGTGCCCAGGTGTGCCCAGGTGTGCCCAGGTGTGCCCGGCGTGCCCACCTTGCAGCCCTGGGCGTTCATGACTTCACCAATACGCCCCAACCCTTGGGACCCTCCAGTCCCCCAACCCCATAACTCCTTCCCTGACCCCATAACTCATTCCCTGACCCCATAACTCCCCCCAGGTGTGCCCAGGTGTGCCCAGGTGTGCCCAGGTGTGCCCAGGTGTGCCCACCTTGCAGCCCTGAGCAACCCTGGTGCTCTGGGTGCCCCCCAACCCTTGGGACCCTCCAGTCCCCTGACCCCATAACTCATTCCCTGACCCCATAACTCCTTCCCTGACCCCATAACTCCTTCCCTGACCCCATAACTCATTCCCTGACCCCATAACCCCTTCCCTGACCCCATAACCCCTTCCCTGACCCCATAACTGCCCCCCAGGTGTGCCCAGGTGTGCCCAGGTGTGCCCAGGTGTGCCCACCTTGCAGCCCTGAGCGTTCATGACTTCACAGGTACCCCCCAACCCTTGGGACCCCCAACCCCATAACTCCTTCCCTGACCCCATAACTCATTCCCTGACCCCATAACTCCCCCCAGGTGTGCCCAGGTGTGCCCAGGTGTGCCCACCTTGCAGCCCTGGGCGTTCATGGCTTCACAGGTACCCCCCAACCCTTGGGACCCTCCAGTCCCCCAACCCCATAACTCATTCCCTGACCCCATAACTCATTCCCTGACCCCATAACTCATTCCCTGACCCCATAACCACTTCCTTAACCCCATAACTCCTTCCCTGACCCCATAACTCCCCCCAGGTGTGCCCAGGTGTGCCAGGTGTGCCCACCTTGCAGCCCTGGGTATTCATGACTTCACAGGTGCCCCCCAACCCTTGGGACCCCCAACCCCATAACTCATTCCCTGACCCCATAACTCCTTCCCTGACCCCATAACTCATTCCCTGACCCCATAACTCCCCCCACGTGTGCCCAGGTGTGCCCAGGTGTGCCCAGGTGTGCCCACCTTGCAGCCCTAAGTGTTCATGGCGTCACAGGTACCCCCCAACCCTTGGGTCCCCCAACCCCATAACCCCATCACTGACCCCATAACTCATTCCCTGACCCCATAACTCATTTCCTGACCCCATAACTCTCCCACAGGTGTGCCCAGGTGTGCCCAGGTGTGCCCAGGTTTGCCCACCTTGCAGCCCTGAGCAACCCTGGTGCTCTGGGTGCCCTCAAACCTTTGGGACCCTC
This sequence comes from Taeniopygia guttata, assembly GCF_048771995.1. Taxonomy (NCBI): domain Eukaryota; kingdom Metazoa; phylum Chordata; class Aves; order Passeriformes; family Estrildidae; genus Taeniopygia; species Taeniopygia guttata. The sequence continues at coordinate 1,122,448 of NC_133062.1, forward strand.
CAGTTCCCCAACCCCATAACTCCTTCCCTGACCCCATAACTCCTTCCCTGACCCCATAACCCCTTCCCTGACCCCATAACTCATTCCCTGACCCCATAACTGCCCCCCAGGTGTGCCCAGGTGTGCCCAGGTGTGCCCAGGTGTGCCCAGGTGTGCCCACCTTGCAGCCCTGAGCAACCCTGGTGCTCTGGGTGCCCTCCAACCCTTGGGACCCTCCAGTCCCCCAACCCCATAACTCGTTCCCTGACCCCATAACTCCCCCCCAGGTGTGCCCAGGTGTGCCCAGGTGTGCCCAGGCGTGCCCACCTTGCAGCCCTGGGCATTGATGGCTTCACAGGTACCCCCCAACCCTTGGGTCCCCCAACCCCATAACTCCATCCCTGACCCCATAACTCATTCCCCGACCCCGTAACTCCTTCCCTGACCCCATAACCCCTTTCCCTGACCCCATAACTCCTTCCCCAACCCCATAACTGCCCCCCAGCTGTGTCCAGGTGTGCCCAGGTGTGCCCACCTTGCAGCCCTGGGAGTTCATGACTTCACCGATACCCCCTAACCCTTGGGACCCTCCAGTCCCCCAACCCCATAACCCCTTTCCCAACCCCATAACTCCTTCCCTGACCCCATAACTCCTTCCCTGACCCCATAACTCCCCCCAGGTGTGCCCAGGTGTGCCCAGGTGTGCCCGGCGTGCCCACCTTGCAGCCCTGGGCGTTCATGGCAGCCAGGGTGCGGCGCAGGGCGGGCTGGGGCGGCTCCAGCAGCTCCACCTGGGTGCGCACGGCGCTCTCCACGTAGGGCCCCACCAGCACGTAGCTCTCGCCCCACTCGTCGGCCGTCACGCGCGCCTTGGTCTGCAGCACCGTGTAGATCCCCCCCACTGGTTTTGGGGGGACAATGGGGTGAGAGAGACCCCAAATCCATCCTAAATGAATCCCAAATCCACCCCAAATCCACCCCAAAGAGATGGGAAACACCCCAAATACCTGGGACACCCCAAATCCCAACCCCGACACACCTGAGGCTCTCAGGGTCACTCCCCCCCACTGCATTTGGGGGGACAATGGGGTCAGGGACACCCCAAATCCATCCTAAATCTACCCCAAAGCCACCCCAAATCCATCCCAAATCCATCCCAAAGAGATGGGAAACACCCCAAATACCTGGGACACCCCAAATCCCAACCCTGACACAGCTGGGGTCTCACAGGGCAGCACCCTGTAGATCCCCCCACTGTGTTTGGGGGATAATGGGGTGAGTGAGACCCCAAAAACATCCTAAATCCACCCCGAATCCATCCCAAATCCATCCTAAATCCATCCCAAACCCACCCCAAATCCACCCCAAATCCATCCCAAATCCATCCTGAATTCCTGAGCATCGTCACAAATACCTGGGAGCCCCAAATCCCAACCCTGACACAGCTGGGATCTCACAGGGCAGCACCGTGTAGATCCCCCCCACTGCATTTGGGGGGACAATGGGGTGAGAGAGACCCCAAAACCGTCCTAAATCCATCCCAAAGCCACCCCAAATCCATCCCAAAGCCACCCCAAATCCCTGAGATCAACCTGGACACCTGTGAACCCCCAAATCCCAACCCTGACACACCTGGGGTCCCACGGGTCACTCACAGGGCAGCACCGTGTAGATCCCCCCACTGCATTTGGGGGGATAATGGGGTGAGAGAGACCCCAAAAACATCCTAAATCCACCCCAAATCCACCCTAAATCTGCCCCAAATCCATCCCAAAAATCTGAGCATCGTCACAAATACCTGGGACACCCCAAATCCCAACCCCAACACACCTGGGATCTCACAGGGCAGCACCATGTAGATCCCCCCCACTTGTTTTGGGGGGATAATGGGGTGAGAGAGACCCCAAATCCATCCTAAATCCACCCCAAAGCCACCCCAAATCCATCCCAAAAACCTGAGCATCATCACAAATACCTGAGTCACCCCAAATCCCAACCCTGACACCCCTGGGGTCCCATGGGTCACTCACAGGGCAGCACCGTGTAGATCCCCCCCACTTTTTGGGGGGGATAATGGGGTGAGGGAGACCCCAAATCCATCCTAAATCCATCCCAAATCCATCCTAAATCCATCCCAAATCCACCCCAAAGCCACCCCAAAGAGATGGGAAACACCCCAAATACCTGAGTCACCCCAAATCCCAACCCCGACACACCTGGGATCTCTCAGGGCAGCACCCTGTAGATCCCCCCCACTGCATTTGGGGGGACAATGGGGTGAGTGAGACCCCAAAAACATCCTAAATCCACCCCGAATCCATCCCAAATCCATCCTAAATCCATCCTAAATCTGCCCCAAATCCATCCCAAATCCATCCCAAATCCATCCCAAAAACCTGAGCATCGTCACAAATACCTGGGAGCCCCAAATTCTAATCCTGACACAGCTGGGATCTCTCAGGGCAGCACCGTGTAGATCCCCCCCACTGCGTTTGGGGGGATAATGGGGTGAGAGAGACCCCAAAAACATCCTAAATCCACCCCAAATCCACCCCAAATCCATCCCAAAGAGATGGGAAACACCCCAAATACCTGGGAGCCCCAAATCCCAACCCCAACACAGCTGAGATCTCACAGGGCAGCACCCTGTAGATCCCCCCCACTTTTTTGGGGGGATAACAGGGTGAGAGAGACCCCAAATCCACCCCAAATCCATCCCAAATCCATCCTAAATCCACCCCAAATCCATCCTAAATCCACCCCAAATCCATCCTGAATCCCTGAGCATCGTCACAAATACCTGGGACACCCCAAATCCCAACCCTGACACACCTGGGATCTCACGGGTCACTCACAGGGCAGCACCCTGTAGATCCCCCCACTGCATTTGGGGGGATAATGGGGTGAGAGAGACCCCAAAACCATCCTAAATCCACCCCAAAGCCACCCCAAATCCAGCCCAAAGCCACCCCAAAAACTTGAGCATCGTCACAAATACCTGGAGCACCCCAAATCCCAACCCCGACACACCTGAGGTTCTCAGGGTCACTGACAGGGTAGAACCGTGTAGATCCCCCCACTTTTTTTGGGGGATAACGGGGTGAGAGAGACCCCAAAAACATCCTAAATGCATCCCAAAGCCACCTCAAATCCATCCTAAATCCACCCCAAATCCATCCCAAATCCACCCCAAATCCACCCCAAAGAGATGGGAAACACCCCAAATACCTGGGACACCCCAAATCCCAACCCTGACACACCTGGGATCTCACAGGGCAGCACCATGTAGATCCCCCCCTCTGGTTTTGGGGAGATAATGGGGTGAGAGAGACCCCAAATCCATCCTAAATCGACCCCAAAGCCACCCCAAATCCACCCCAAATCCCTGAGATCAACCCGGACACCTGTGAACCCCCAAATCCCAACCCCGACACACCCGGGGTCCCACGGGTCACTGACAGGGCAGAACCGTGTAGATCCCCCCACTGCATTTGGGGGGATAATGGGGTGAGGGAGACCCCAAAACCATCCTAAATCCACCCCAAATCCATCCTAAATCCATCCTAAATCCACCCCAAATCCATCCCAAATCCATCCCAAATCCCTGAGATCAACCTGGATACCTGTGAACCCCCAAATCCCAACCCTGACACACCTGGGATCTCTCAGGACAGCAACCTGTAGATCCCCCCCACTGCATTTGGGGGGATAACGGGGTGAGAGAGACCCCAAATCCATCCCAAATCCATCCCAAATCCATCCTAAATCTGCCCCAAATCCACCCCAAATCCCTGAGATCAACCTGGACACCTGTGAACCCCCAAATCCCAACCCTGACACACCCTAAAACCCCTCCAGGATCCCCCAAATCCCCCTGTGACCCCCAAAATTCCCAGGACCCCCCCCCGGGACCCCCCAAAACTCCTCCAGAGTCCCCCAAAACCCCTCAGGCACATTGGGGACCCCCCAAAATCCCCTTAGAACCCACCAAAACCTCCCTGGGACCCCCCAAAATCCCCTTGGGACCCCCTAAATTCTCCCTGTGACACCCCAAAATCCCCTTAGAACCCCCAAATCGCTCTTGGGACCCCCCAAAATCCCCCTGGGACCCCCCAAATCCCTCTTGGGACCCCCTAAATTCCCTCTGTGACCCCCCAAAATCCCCTTGGAACCCCCCAAAACCTCCCTGTGACCCCCCCAAATCTCCCTGTGACCCCCCAAAATTCCCTCCAGGACCCCCCAAAACCCCTCCCGGATTGTGGGACACGGGGATGTCCCTCCCATGATGCCCCGCGGCCCCGGGAGTTTCCCACAATGCACCGCGGTGGGGGGGAGGATGCTCTCGGAGTTTCCCACAATGCACCGCGGCCCCCTTAACCCTTGAGGGACCGGGAGCCTCCCCAAAAAACCCCAAAATGTTCCAATTTGGGGGGTCCAGGGGGTCCGGGGGTGATTTTGGGGGGGGGGGTTCAGGTGTTTGGGGGATCTGGGGGGTCCCAGGTGGGATTTGGGGGGTCCCAGGGGGAATTTGGGGGGTCCCAGGGGGATTTTGGGGATTTTTTGGGGGGGAGTTTTTATTTTGGGGAGGCTCCCAGGAGGTTTTTAGGATATTTTTTTGGGGTATTCCTATTTTTGGGGTAATTTTTTTGTGATTGTTTCACTTCAGGGAGGTTCCCAAGAAATTTTACGGCAATTTTTTGGGGTATTTTAATTTTTAGGATTTTTTTTGGGGGGTTGTTTACTTTCAGGGGGATTCCCAGGAATTTTTTTGGATATTTTTTGGGGTATTTTTATTTTTAAGAGGTTTTTTTGTGGGGTGTTTTTTTTGGGGGGGAAGTTCCCAGGAATTCTTTAGGATATTTTCTGGGGTATTTTTATTTTTAGGGCATTTTCATGGGGTATTTTTATTTTTAGGCTATTTTTTGGGGGATTTTTTCATTTCAGGGAAGTTCCCAGGAATTTTTAAGGATATTTTTGGGGGGATGTTTCATTTTGGGGGGATTCCCAGGTAGTTTATAAGTTATTTTTTCGGGTTTTTTTTTTTTTTGGGGTATTTTTTGGGGTGTTCTTATTATGGGGAGGTTCCGAGGACATTTCTAGAATTTTTTGGGGGGGGTGTTTTTATTTTTGGGGTATTTTTTTTGATTGTTTCATTTTAGGGAGATTCCCAGGAATTTTTTTAGGACATTTTTTGGTGGGCATTTTTATTTTTAGAGAATTTTCTTTGGGGTATTTTTATTTTTAGGATATTTTTTGGGGATTGTTTCATTTCAGGGAATTTCCCAGGCATTTTTTAGGATTTTTTTTTGGGGTGTTTTTATTTCTAGAGTATTTTTTGGTGCATTTTTACTTTTAGGGTATTTTTTGGGAGGGATCATTTAATTTCAGGGAAGTTCCCAGGAATTTTTTGGGATTTTTTTTTTTTTGTGGTATTTTTAATTTTAGGCTATTTTTGGGGTGTATTTTTATTTTTAAGCAATTTTTGGGGGATTGTTTCATTTCAGTGAAGCTCCCAAAATTTTTTTAGGATATTTTTGGGAGTATTTTATTTTAGGCTATTTCTTGGGGTGTATTTTTATTTTTAGGCTATTTTTTGGGGGTGTATTTTTATTTTTAGGCTATTTTTTGGGGGGATATTTTTATTTTTAAGCAATTTTTTTGGGATTGTTCCATTTCAGTGAAGCTCCCAAAAACTTTTTAGGATATTTTTGGGAGTATTTTAATTTTAGGCTATTTTTTGGGGTGTATTTTTATTTTTAGGCTATTTTTTGGGGTGTATTTTTATTTTTAAGCTATTTTTTGGGGGATATTTTTACTTTTAGGTTATTTTTTGGGGGGTATATTAGTTTTAGGCTATTCTAAGGGTGTATTTTTATTTTTAGGCTATTTTTTGGGGGGATATTTTTATTTTTAAGCCATTTTTTGGGGGATATTTTTATTTTTAGGCTATTTTTTGGGGGGTGTATTTTTATTTTTGGGCTATTTTTGGGGTGTATTTTTATTTTTAGGCTATTTTTTGGGGGGATATTTTTATTTTTAAGCCATTTTTTGAGGATATTTTTATTTTTAAGCAATTTTTTGGTTCCATTTCAGTGAAGCTCCCAAAAATTTTTTAGGATATTTTTGGGAGTATTTTAATTTTAGGCAATTTCTTGGGGTGTATTTTTATCTTTAGGCTATTTTTTGGGAGATATTTTTATTTTTAGGCTATTTTTGGGGGGTATTTTAATTTTTAAGCCATTTTTTGGGGGATATTTTTATTTTTAAGCAATTTTTTTGGGATTGTTCCATTTCAGTGAACCTCCCAGAAATTTTCCAGGATATTTTTTTGGGGTGTTTCTATTTTTTGGGGGTCTCTGACCTTTGTTGGCCACCTCCCAGGCCACCTCGAAGAGCACCACGTTGTCGGGGGCGCCGGGACCCCCAAAATCCTCCAGGCCCGGCAGGGAACTGACGGAGACGCTGCGGGCCAGCGGCATCTGGGCACCCCAAAATCGGCCTGCGGGGTCACAGAGGGGTCACGGCACCCCCAAAATCGGGATCGGCACCCCCAAAATATCAGGGGAGCCCCCGGCCCTGTGGGGAGGGTGAAAAGCCAAAATTGGGGGGGAAAACAAAAAATTGGGGGGGGAAACCAAAAATTGGGGGGAACCTCAAAAATTGGGGGGTTTGGGGTCACAGGGAGGTCACGGGACCCCCAAAATTTGGAACGGGACCCCAAAAATATCAGGGGAGGCTCCGGCCCTGTGGGGAGGGTGAAAAGCCAAAATTGGGGGAAAAAGACAAAAATGGGGGGAAAAAGCCAAAAATTGGGGGGAAAAGCCAAAAATTGGGGGGAACCCCAAAAATTGGGGGGTTTGGGGTCACAGGGAGGTCACGGGACCCCCAAAATTTGGAATGGGACCCCAAAAATATCAGGGGAGCCCCCGGCCCTGTGGGAAAGGTGCAAACCCAAAATTGGTGAGGGGGAACCCCAAAAATTGGGGGGAAAGCCAAAAATGGGGGGCAAAACTCAAAAATTGGGGGAGAGGAACCCAAAAATGGGGGGGTTGTGGGGGGGACCCCGAAATTTGGGGGGTTTGGGGTCACAGAGAGTCACGGGAGCCCCAAAATGGGGAACGGGAGCCCCAAAATATCGGGGGAGGTTCCGGCCCTGTGGGGAGGGTGCAAAGCCAAAATTGGGGGGAAAAAGCCAAAAATTGGGGGGGGAAGCCAAAAACTGGGGGGGAAAACCAAAAATTGGGGGGAACCCCAAAAATTGGGGGGTTTGGGGTCACAGGGAGGTCACGGGACCCCCAAAATCGGGATCGGCACCCCCAAAATATCGGGGGAGCGCCCGGACCCGGGGGGAGGGTGAAAAGCCAAAAATTGGGGGAAAAAAGCCAAAAATTCGGGGGGGAAACCAAAAACTGGGGGGGAAAACCAAAAGTTGGGGGGAACCCCAAAAATTGGGGGGCTTGGGGTCACAGGGAGGTCACGGGACCCCCAAAATTTGGAACGGGAGCCCCAAAAATATCAGGGGAGGCTCCGGCCCTGTGGGGAGGGTGAAAAGCCAAAATTGGGGGGAAAAAGCCAAAAATTGGGGGGTAAAAACAAAAATTGGGGGCAAAACTCAAAAATTGGGGCAGAGGAACCCAAAAATGGGGGGGTTGTGGGGGGCACCCCGAAATTTGGGGGGTTTGGGGTCACAGGGAGGTCACAGGACCCTCAAAATGGGGGGGGGGATATGTGGGGGGGTCTTCAGAACTTTTGGCGACCCCAAAAATGGGTCGGAGCAGAATGGGGGGGGATAAAGGGGGGGGGGTCCCCACAATGGAATTCCCACATGGGAACCCCCCCAGGACCCCATAACCCCCTCAGGACCCCCCCCAAAACCCCATAACCCCCACCCAGGACCCCCCTCACCCATGGGACCCCCCCCCAAAACCCCATAACCCCCTCAGGACACCCCCCAGGACCCCATAACCCCACCCAGGACCCCCCTCACCCATGGGACCCCCCCCCCAAAATACCTCATAACCCCCCCAGGACCCCCCAAAAGCCCCCTCAGCCCCTCCCAACCTCCCCCTCCCCCCCAAAACCCCCCTGTGGGACCCCCCCCACCCATGGGTGCCCCCCTGTGCCCCTCCCCCAAACCCTCCCCCCCCCCCCAGGACCCCCCCGAGCCCCCAGCGCCCCCCCCCACCTCACGGGACCCCCCTCAAGGGAGCCCCAAACTTCTCCAGCAACTCCAGGACCCCCCCGGGGACCCCCCCCGGCAGGAGACCCCTCCCCAATTTTGGGGGGGGGGTCCCCCGGTCCTGGGGGGGGGGGGTCCATGTGGGGGGGGGGGTCCCACTTTGGCCGCCCCCCCCTCCCCTCACCTCCCCGCGCTCCCGCAGCTGATCGCGGACTGACCCCTCCCGCCCCCCGTCCGCGCAGGCCACGCCCTCTCCCCCCGCCGCGGCCACGCCCCTCAGCGCTGATTGGTGGAGACGGGGGTGAGAGGGGGGACGGGAGGGAGGGGCGGCACGTGAGGGGGGGGCGGCTTAAAGGGGCAACGGCGCCTTAAAGGGGCAACGGCGGCTTAAAGGGGCAACGGAGAGGGGGAGGGGATTGAGGGGTGTGGGGGGGGACTGGGTGTGGGGGGCGATCTAGGGCGGGTTGTGGGGCTGTGGGGTGTCCATGGGGCGGTTTGTGGGGTGGTTATAGGGCAGGCTGTGGGGCTGGATATGGATATGGGGTAGGTTATGGGGCAGGTTATGGGGCTGTGGGGCTGCTCCAGGGGTGTTAAGGAGTTGTGGGGTGTATGTGGGGCGAGTTACAGCAGAGTTATGGGGTCTGTGAGGCAAGCTGTGGGGCTGGGCGGCGTCTATGGGGCGGTTATGGGGCTTTCTGTGGGGTTTGGGGGCAGGTTTGGGCTCTGGGTCACCTCATGGGGCAGTTGTGGGGCAGTTCTGGCGGGGTGAGGCATCCATGGGGCAGTTACGGGGTTAAGGGCACGTTCTGGTGTCGGGTTCGGAATTTTGGGGCCGCTTTTGGGGTTTTTAGGGCCGATTTTAGGACCGCCCCCCCCTCAGGGGGCCCTCCCGGCGGTGCTGGAGGACCGAGAACCATCGAGAGGCGCGGCCGGAGCGGCGCCGCTCCCGCCTTGGCCCCGCCCATTTCCGGGTCCGAACGTCACTTCCGGCCGGGAGAGCGCGAGGCCAGAGCGGGAGCGGAGCGGCGGCGCCATGGCAACGGCGGTGGGGGAGGGGAACGGGGGGGGTGGGGGGGTCCTGAGGGGGTGGGGGGGTCCTGAGGGGGTGTGGGGGGATCTTGAGGGGGTCCTGAGGGTGTTTGGGGGGGTCCTGAGGGTGTTTGAGGGGGTCCTGGGGGTGTTTGGGGGGTCCTGGGGGTGTTTGGGGGGGTCCTGAGGGGGTGGAGGGGTCCTGAGGGGGTTTGGGGGGGTCTTGAGGGGGTCCTGAGGGGTGTTCGGGGGGGTCTTGAGGGGGTCCTGAGGGGTGTTCGGGGGGGTCCTGAGGGGGTGGGGGGGGTCCTGAGAGGGTTTGGGGGGGTCTTGAGGGGGTCCTGAGGGTGTTTGGGGGGGTCCTGAGGGGGTTTGGGGGGGTCTTGAGGGGGTCCTGATGGTGTTTGAGGGGGTCCTGAGGGGGTGGGGGGGTCCTGAGGGGGTTTGGGGGGGTCTTGAGGGGGTCCTGAGGGTGTTTGGGGGGTCCTGGGGGTGTTTGGGGGGGTCCTGAGGGGGTGACGGGGTCCCGGATTCCCTGAGGGGATTCTTGGGGGGTCTCTGAGGGGATTGAAGGGAATTTGGGTGGTCCCTGAGGGGTCTGAGGGGTTTTGGGGGGGTCCTGAGGGGGTGGGGGGTCCCGGATTCCCTGAGGGGAATTTGGGGAGGATCTCTGAGGGGATTGAAGGGAATTTGGGGGGTCCCTGAGGGGGTAGGGAGGTCTGAGGTGGTCCTGCGGGGGGTCCTGGGGGTGTTTGGGGGGATGCTGAGGAGATTTGGGGGGGTCCTGAGGGTGTTTGGGGGGGTCCTGAGGGGGTGGGGGGGTCCCGGATTCCCTGAGGGGATTCTGGGGGGGTCTCTGAGGGGATTGAAGGGAATTTGGGGGGGTCCCTGAGGGGTCTGAGGGGTTTTGGGGGGGTCCTGAGGGGTTGAAGGGCATCCCTGTGGGAATGGGAGACCCCCAAAGTGACCCCAAATTCCCTCCCAGACCCCCAAAGTTCCGGAGGTTCGGGATGTGACCCGGATCGAGCGCATCGGTGAGACACGACCCCCTCATTTTGGGGGTGTTCTCCCTCTTTTTGGGGACCCCCACCCCATTTTGGGGCTTCAATCCCATTTTTTGGGCAGCTTTAAGTGGCCCCCAGTTGGTGGGCTGGGATATTAAAAATGAGAAAAGGGGGTTCAGAGGAACTCAGAAATTTAGGGGATCACTCCCAGATTTTTGGGGGGGGTTGAGGGGGTCCCCAAAATGTGGGGAGACCCCTTGTGACCCCCCAAATTCCTCCCCCAGGCGCCCACTCCCACATCCGCGGGCTGGGCCTGGATGACGCCCTGGAGCCACGGCAGGTACTGGGATCGGGGAGCTTTGTACCTTTTTGGGGGGCTCTGCACCCCCGGAATTTGGGGGTTCAGCCCCTGTCCGTGCCCCCCCAGGTGTCCCAGGGCATGGTGGGGCAGCTGTCGGCGCGCCGCGCCGCCGGCGTCATCCTGGAGATGATCAAGGAAGGGAAAATCGCCGGGCGCGCCGTGCTGATCGCCGGGCAGCCGGGCACAGGCAAAACGGCCATCGCCATGGGTGGGTGACCCCAAAAACCCCCAAAATATCCCCAGAATATCCCCAGAATATCCTCAAAATATCCCCAAATCCCTGTGCTGATCACCGGCCATGGGCAAAACGGCCATCGCCATGGGTGGGTCACCCCAAAAACCCCCAAAATATCACCAGAATATCCCCAGAATATCCCCAAAATATCCCCAGAATATCACCAAAATATCCCCAGAATATCCCCGAAATACCCCCAAAATATCCCCAAAATATCCCCAGAATATCCCCAAAATATCCCCAGAATATCCCCAAAATACCCCCAAAATATCCCCAGAATATCCCCAAAATATCCCCAGAATATCCCCAAAATATCCCCAAATCCCTGTGCTGATCACTGGGCACGGGCAAAACGGCCATCGCCATGGGTGGGTCACCCCAAAAACCCCCAAAATATCCCCAGAATATCCCCAAAATATCCCCAAATCCCTGTGCTGATCACCAGGCACGGGCAAAACGGCCATCGCCATGGGTGGGTCACCCCGAAAATCCCACGAATATCCCCAAATCCCACCCAAAAACTCCCCCAAATCCCACCCAAAAATATCCCCAAACTCTCCCAAATCCCCCTCCACCTGTTCCAAATCCCCCTCCAACCTCCCTAAATGCCCCCAAATCCCCCCAAACTCCTTCCAAGACCCCCAAACTTCACCCAAGCCCCCTCCAACACCCCTAAACACCCCCAAAACCCTCCCAAATCCTCCTCCAATCCCCCAAAAGTCGCTCAAAACCCTCCCAAATCCCCCTCCAGGCCCCCTAAACACCCCCAAATCCCCCTCCAAGCCCCCCAAATCACCCTCCAACCCCCCTAAACACCCCCAAATTCCCCTCCAACCACCCCTAATTCCTCTCCAACACCCCTAAACATCCCCAAATCCTCCTCCAAGCCCCCCAAATCCCCCTCCAACCAGCCCCCAATCCCCTCCAACCCCCCTAAACACCCCCAAACGCCCCTCCAACCCCCCCAAATCCCCCTCCAACCCCCATAAACTCCCCCAAACCCCCCTCCAAGCCCCCCTAAACACCCCAAATCCCCCTCCAACCCCCCCAAATCTCTTTCCAAGCCTCCCAAATCCCCCTCCAACCAGCCCCCAATCCCCTCCAAACCCCCCAAATCTCCCTCCAACCTCCATAAACTCCCCCAAATCCCCCTCCAAGCCCCCCAAATCCCCCTCCAAGCCCCCCAAATCCCCCTCCAAGCCCCCCAAATCCCCCTCCAACCAGCCCCCAATCCCCTCCAACCCCCCTAAACACCCCCAAATCCCCCTCCAATCCCTCTAAACACCCTCAAATCCCCCTCCAAGCCCCCCAAGTCCCCCCCAAATCCCCCTCCAAGCCCCCCAAACCCCCGTTTTCCCCCGCAGGCATGGCGCAGGCGCTGGGCCCCGACACGCCCTTCACGGCCATCGCGGGCAGCGAGATCTTCTCGCTGGAGATGTCGCGCACCGAGGCGCTGACCCAGGCCTTCCGCCGCTCCATCGGCGTCCGCATCAAGTACGGCCCTTTCGGGGGGTCCCATCCCGATTTTGGGGGTCCCACCCCAATTTTGGGGGTCCCACCTCGCCTTTTGGGGTCCCCACCCCTGTTTTTGTTCTTCCTTCTGGGTGTTTGTCTCATCTGTTTTAAGCTCTGTTTGGTTTTCTCTCAGATTTTGGGGTGTGGTGTCAAATTTTGAGGTCTCCATCCCAATTTTGGGGTCCCCAGCTGCCCCATCCACCCCAATTTTGGGGTTCCCAGCTGCCCCATTTTTTTGGTCACGTTTTATTTTTTCTTACCTTTCATTTTCCTTTCCACTTTGGGCTTTCTTGTTGGCTTTCTTTCTTTTCACTTTCATTCTTTCCACCTAATTTTCATTTTTCTCAGAATTTTGGGGTTTCTTGTCCTAATGTAGCTATTCCCCTTCTCCAAAATCTTTATCAATTTCAGAATCTCCCACTAAATTCCAAAATCTGCCTCCTCATTTTCTGTCTCCACACCACATTTTGTGCTTCCCGCTCCCCATTTTCCTGTTTTGAGCTCAATTTCATCTCTTCTCCTCCTGTTTTGGGGTCCAACACCCCAATTTTGGGGTTCCTTCCCAAAATTTGGGATTCTATCTCAATGTTGGGATCCTCCTGCCCCATTTTGGGGTTTCCATATCCTATTCTGCTACTCTGCACCCCACAAATTTCACTCTCCACCCAATTTTGGGGTTCCCCCACCCCGTTTACATGTCTCAACTCCCAAATTTTGGGGTTCTCCCCTCATTTTTGGGGGGTTCCTCCCTTTTTTTGCCTTACAGGGAGGAGACTGAGATCATCGAGGGGGAGGTGGTGGAAGTCCAGATCGACCGCCCAGCCACCGGCACGGTGAGGGGGGACCCCAAAACCTTCTTTGTGCCCCCAAAATCCCATCAGGGCACCCCAAAATCCCCTCAAGGACCCCCCCAAATTTTTCTCTTTCTCGCAGGGGACCAAAGTGGGGAAGCTGACGCTGAAAACGACAGAAATGGAGACCATTTATGATTTAGGGGCGAAAATGATCGAGGCCCTGAGCAAGGAGAAGGTGCAGGCAGGGTGAGTGGGGGTCACCCAAATTGGGGGGACCCCAAAATTTGAGGGACACCCAGAAATTGGGGTGGGGACCACAGAATTTGGGGGGTGGGGGCTGGAATTGGGGTGGGAGATGATTTAGGAGCTGGGGATAAAGAGATGGAGGGGCTGAGCAAGGAGAAGTGGGGTGAGTAGGGGGACCCCAAAACTAGGGTGAGGGGCCCTGGAATTGGGGTGGGGACCCTGAAATCTGTGGGGAAAAAGAGTGGGAAACGTGAGGGGAGAAAAGGGTGGGAAATGTGAGGGGAGAAAATGGCGGGAACTGTGAGGGGAGAAAATGGCGGGAAACGTGAGGGGAAAAAAAGGTGGGAAATGTGAGGGGAGAAAATGGCGGGAAACGTGAGGGGAGAAAATGGCGGGAAACGTGAGGGGGGAAAAAAGGGCGAGAAATGTGAGGGGAGAAAATGGCGGGAAACGTGAGGGGGAAAAAAGGGCGGGAAATGTGAGGGGAGAAAATGGCGGAACTGTGAGGGGAGAAAATGGCAGGAAACGTGAGGGGAGAAAATGGTGGGAAACGTGAGGGGAGAAAATGGCGGGAAACGTGAGGGGAAAAAAGGGCGGGAAACGTGAGGGGAGAAAATGGCGGGAAACGTGAGGGGAGAAAAGGGCGGGAAACGTGAAGGGAGAAAATGGCCGGAACCGTGAGGGGAGAAAATGGCGGGAAACATGAGGGAAGACAATGGAGGGAACTGTGAGGGGAGAAAATGGCGGGAAACGTGAGGGAAAAAAGGGTGGGGAATGTGAGAAGTGAAAAAAGTACCAGAATTTTTTGTTTCTGTTCCCAGGGACGTCATTACAATTGACAAAGCAACAGGGAAGATCTCAAAGCTAGGACGCTCCTTCACCCGAGCACGGGACTACGACGCCATGGGGGCACAAGTGAGGTTTTTGGGGGGTCTCTGGGGGGTGCAGTGGGGGTTTTGGCATGGCTCTGACCCCCTGAATTCTCCCTCCCTCCCCAGACGAAATTCGTGCAGTGCCCTGACGGGGAGCTGCAGAAGCGGCGCGAGGTCGTTCACACGGTGTCGCTGCACGAGATCGATGTCATCAACTCCCGCACCCAGGGCTTCCTCGCCCTGTTTTCGGGTACCCTCAGACCCCAAAACTGACCCCAAAATCCTCCAACTGTCCCTCATCCAGCTCAGGGCTTCCTTGTCCTCTTCTTAGATATGCCCAGACTCCCAAAACTGCTCCTGGCGCCCCCATACAGCATCTAACCCACCCCAGGGGTTCTGAGCCTTCTTTCCGGGTACTCTCAGACCCCAAAACTGCACCTGGGACCCCCAAAACAGCCCCTGACCCCCCCCAAATCCCAAATCCAGGTGACACGGGTGAGATCAAGCCAGAGGTGCGGGAGCAGATCAACGCCAAAGTGGCCGAGTGGCGTGAGGAGGGCAAGGCCGAGGTCATCCCTGGGGTAAGTTCTGACCCCCAAAACCTTCCTGGGAACCCCCAAAACTCCATTGGGGATCACCAAGAGCACCAAAACCCCCTCGAGGATCATCAAGAGCCCCCCCCAAAACCCCCCAGGTGTTGTTCATCGACGAGGTTCACATGTTGGACATCGAGAGCTTCTCGTTCCTCAACCGGGCCCTGGAGAGCGACATGGCGCCCGTGCTGATCATGGCCACGAACCGCGGCATCACCAGGTAGCTGAGCACACCTGGGCAACACCTGGGCACCCCCAAACCTCAGGTGAACCCCCTCATCTCCACGTGTCCCTCAGGATCCGAGGCACTGCCCACCGCAGCCCCCACGGGCTCCCCTTGGATCTGCTGGACCGGCTGCTGATCATCGCCACGGCCCCGTACGGCGACAAGGAGACGCGGCAGATCCTCAAAATCCGGTGGGACACCCCAAAAATACACCTGGGCACCCCTAAATCCTCCTTGACACAGCCCAAACCACGCCCTGACACACCTGGGCACCCCAAAAAGCATCGTCACAGCTTTTATGGGGAGAAAGAGACCCCGAAGATCTTCAAGATAGGGTGGGAACACCAAAAATCATCTCTGACACCCCCAAAATCAACCTGAACTCTGAAACCCACCTGGACACCCAAAATGCCCTGAACCTTAAACATGGCTGGTGTCCCTCAGCACACCTGGGGTGCCCAATAATCCTCTGCAGGTTACCCCCAAAATCCTTGTCACCCCAAAAGCCTCCTGAGGTACCTCATAGCTCTCCATGTGCCCCAATCACTCTTGGGGTGCCCCTTAACTCCCTCAGAGTCCCCTCAGACACCCCAAAACCCCCTCTGGGCTACCCCGAATCCCCACAAGGTGCCCCCCAAGCCCTTAAGGACCCCCCCAGTTGCCAACCTGGGTCCTCATCATCCCCCCTGGGTACCCCATAACCGCATTGGGTTGCCCCCAGGCCCTTTTTGGGTCCCCCCTGCCCCTTTTTAGGGGATCCTTCAGCCATTTTGGGGGTCCCCCTGACTGGTTTGGGGGCGCAGATGTGAGGAAGAGGACGTGGAGATGACGGAGGACGCGTACGCGGTGCTGACCCGCATCGGGCTGGAGACGTCGCTGCGCTACGCCATGCAGCTCATCACCGCCGCCAGCCTGGTGGCCAGGAAACGCAAGGTGGGCACCCCAAATCCCGAGGACACCCCAAAATCTGGGGAATGGGATCCCAAAACTGGCGTCAGGAGGTGGTGTGGGACCCCAAATTGATGGGGCAGCATTGAGGGGCTTAGACACGAGGTGCTGAGGGAGGTTTGGGGGGCTCTGGGGGAGGTTTGTGGTGACACAGGGGTGGAGTGGGGGGGTCAGTGTGGATTTGGGGTGCTCCTGATGGTTTGGGGTCACATATGAGGTTTGGGAAAAGGGTGGGAAACATGAAGGGAAAAAAGAATGGGAAACGTGAGGGGAAAAAAGGGCGGGAATCGTGAGGGGAAAAAGAGCGGGAATCGTGAGGGGAAAAAGAGCGGGAAACGTGAGGGGAAAAAGAGCGGGAAATGTGAGGGGAAAAAAGAGCGGGAATCGTGAGGGGAAAAAAGGGCGGGAAATGTGAGGGGGGAAAAGGGCGGGAAATGTGAGGGGGGAAAAGGGCGGGAAACGTGAGGGGAAAAAAGGGCGGGAATCGTGAGGGGAAAAAAGAGCGGGAATCGTGAGGGGAAAAAGAGCGGGAAACGTGAGGGGGAAAAGGGCGGGAAACGTGAGGGGGGAAAAGGGCGGGAAACCTGAGGGGAAAAAGAGCGGGAATCGTGAGGGGAAAAGGGCAGGAAACGTGAGGGGAGAAAAAAGTGGGAAGCTAAGGGAAAAAAAGGAGACATGAGGGGAGAAAAAGGGTGGGAAACAGGAGAGAAAAGGGTGGGAAATGTGAGGGGAGAAAAAGGTGGGAAACATGAGGGGGGAAAAAAGGAAACGTGAAGGCAAAAAAGGGCGGGAAACATGAGGAGAGGAAAAAAGGCAGGAAACACAAGGGGAAAAAGAGTGACAGACTGGAAAAGAGAGTGGGAAGTGCGAGGTGAAATATTTTGGGGTCCCTGCTGATGTTGGTGTCCTGGCAGGGCGCGGAGGTGGGCGTGGAGGACATCAAACGCGTTTATTCCCTGTTCCTGGACGAGTCGCGCTCCACGCAGTACATGAGGGAGTACCAGGAGGCTTTTCTGTTCAACGAGCTCCGTGAGTGTCTGGGGACACTGGGGGGACAGCTGGGGGACACCTGGGGGTCTCCAAAACAGGGTGGGTAACGTGGGGCAACATGGAGGGGCAGCAGGGAGGTGTAAAAATGGGAGAAAATTGTGGTAAACGGCCGAAAATTAGGGGATAGGGAGTGGAAATGAATGAATGGAAATGAAGTGGAAGGAATGAAGGAAAAATAAGAGATTTGAGCAAAGCAGGAGGAGAAAAATGGTAAAAATTGATGGAATTTTGGTTAAAATAATGGATGGCAAAATCAGGACAAAAAGGGGCAAAAACGGGAGAAGTAGAGGGAAAAATGTGCCAAATGGGGCAAAATGTGAGAAATTTAGTTAAAAATGGGGAAATTGGGTAAGCTTGGGAGAAATAAGATAAAAGATAAGGAATTGGGGCAAACATAGGGCAAGCTGAGTAGGAATGGATTAAAAATTAGGGGCAATGGAATACAAAATGAAGAAATGGGAGGAAGAGGAAAAAATTGGGTAAAAATAAAAGAATTAGCCAGGAATTGCATAAATAGGGAAAAAACAGGGTCAAACTTGGGGGCAAAGGGTTGAAAGTGGAAGAAATTAGACAAAAATTGGGAAAACCAAGTAAAAAATGGTAAAATTAAATAAAAATTAGAGAAATGGGGCAAAAATAATTGAAAACGGGATGGTAAAAATCCAAAAAATGGGAGCAAAAGGGTAAATTGGGGGGACTTGGGGATATTGGGGGGTCCCTGACCCAGCTCCTCTCCCCTTCTTTCCACAGAGGGTGAATCCATGGAAACGCCGTGACACCTCCCCAACACTGTCCCTCCCCCACTGCCTCTCCCCCACTTTGTACAATAAATCTGATTTAGAGCCAAAAATTAGGGGAGGAGCAGTGCCTTTATTTGGGGGTTCAGTGGGGGTCTTCATCCATCGCTGAACTGGAAGAAGAGGCGCCTTCGTTGGGGGTCTGGGGGATCCCCAAAATGGGGCACAAAGGGGATCTGGAGGATTTGGGAGAAGCCTTCGGAGAGGTCGGGGGCCACAAATTGTTTCCTGAGGGGGAGGAAATGGGGGAAAATCACCCGGATTTGGGTAAAGTGGGAGGAGAAACAGCTCCAGATGGGGGAAAACACAGCAAAAATGGGATAAACCCACCCAAGATAGGAGAAAGGAGGGGAGAAAGAGGAAAAGGTAAAAGCACACCCCAAATGAGAAAGAGTAGAATAGGGAAGAACCCCCAAAACTGGGAAAGAGGCAAAAATAGGAAAAATGGAACAAAAAAAAAAGTAATGGGGCTAAATAACGGGGAAAAGAGCAAGACCCCCCAAACCAGCCCCAAATTCCCCCCACCCCCCCAAAGCCTGTCTAAACCATCCCTACAGAGCTCCCAAAACACCTCAGATGCCCCAAAATTCCTCTCAGATCCCCCAAATCCCCTCCAAGCCCCTTTCAATCATTCCCCAGGGATCCCCAAAATGCTCCAGATCCCCCAAAATTCTCCCTGGGTCCCCCCAGGCACATCCAAATCACTCCAGACCCCCCCAAACCCAGTCCCCTCTCACTTGTAGCTGAACAGAACAGCGTCAGTGACGGGGACGTGGCCACTCTGCGTCATATCCCGGAACTTTTTTGGGGTAAAAACCCGAAGAAAAAGGTTCAGGGTGTGCTGAGGGTTCATCCTCACCCTCGGGAGGAGGATCAGGACCCCCTCAGACCCCTCCTCACCCTGCAGTTGTGCCGCGCCTGCTCCAGGCTCGCCGTGAACTGGAGGCACCGACATGGCACCGCAGCCTCCCGGGCACAGGACACGAACCTGGGGGAGCAGGGCGGGTCAGGGGGTCCCCAAAACCCCAGAAAGTGTCCCAGTGCCCTCCCAGTGCCCTCCCAGTGCCATCCCAGTACCCTCCCAGTGCCTTCCCAGTGCCCAGACTGGCCTTTGCCGTGATTCAGGGTCAGGGTTGGTGTTGTCGACGACGACGGCGCGGCCCCGAGCCAGGGCGGCCGAGCAGGCAGAGACACAGCGCTGCCACGAGCCCAGCGTGTCCTGGGGGTGGCACCGAGGTCACACTGGGCTCAAGGCACAGACACAACATGGCCATGAGCCCAACATATCCTGGAGGTCACACAGGAACTCACCCTGTTCACGTATTCATATCCTGCGGGGATCAGGTGCCGCTTCACGAAAGTGGATTTGCCGGCTGAGGGGAAAATTGTTTCCTCTCACATTTCCCACAGTTTCCAACCCTTTTTCTCCCCTCACATTTCCCTGCCCTTTATTCTCTCACGTTTTCTGCTCTTTTTTCCCCTCACATTTCCCACTCTTTTTTCCCCTCACGTTTCCCGCTCTTTTTCCCCCTCACGTTTCCCGCTCTTTTTTCCCTCACATTTCCCGCTCATTTTCCCCTCACATTTCCCGCTCTTTTTCCCCTCACGTTTCCCGCTCTTTTTTCCCCTCAAGTTCCCGCTCTTTTTCCCCCCTCACGTTTCCCGCTCTTTTTTCCCCTGAAGTTTCCCGCTCTTTTTTCCCCTCACCTTTCCCGCTCTTTTTTCCCCTGAAGTTTCCCGCTCTTTTTTCCCCTCACGTTTCCCGCTCTTTTTTCCCCCTCACGTTTCCCGCTCTTTTTTCCCCTCACATTTCCCGCCCTTTTTTCCCCTGAAGTTTCCCGCTCTTTTCCCCCTCACGTTTCCCGCTCTTTTTTCCCCTCAAGTTTCCCGCTCTTTTTCCCTCATGTTTCCCGCTCTTTTTTCCCTCACGTTTCCCATTCTTTTTTCCCCTCGTGTTTCCTGCCCTTTTCTCCCATTGTTTTCTTGCCCTTTTCTCCCCTCACATTTCCCACTCTTTTTTCCCCTCTTTTCCTGTCCTTTTCTCATGTTTCCCCCACTTTTCCCCTTCACTGTTCCCACCATTTTCTCCCTTTACAGTTCCCACTCCTTTCTCTCCTCACGCTTCCGACCCTTTTTGGCCTTCATGTTTCCCGCCATTTTTCCCTCCATTTTCGTTCCTCTTTTTGCCCATTAGGGCTCGGAACCAGAGCTGGGTCAGCAGCCGGTGCAGCGGTCAGTGCAGTGGTCACTGCAGCGGTCAGCAGCCCGTGCAGCGGTCAGTGCAGTGGTCAGAGACCGGTGCAGCGGTCAGCAGCCCGTGCAGCGGTCAGCGGCCGGTGCAGTGGTCAGTGCAATGGTCAGCAGCCCGAGCAGGGCTCAGGTCAGTGGTCACTCACCCCCAGGGAAGCCGACGGTCAGCAGCACCTCCGGCCTGTCCGACACCAGCTCGTCCTCAGGCAGCTCCTGGGGAACTTTGTCCAGGTCACGCTGCGGACAAAGGTCAAAGGTCAGGATTGGGGACAGGCTCAGGGGCTGCTCTTGGGGTCAGTGGTCATTTTTGGGGTCAGTGGTCACTCACGGGGTCGAAGGCCGGGAGGTCAAAGGGCGCCGGAGCCCAGCCCAGGAACGTTTCCTCAGGAGTCAGGAAGCGCAGCCCCGCGTTGAGAGCGAACTGGGAACACTGGGATCAACTGGGAGAACTGGGGGGCAAATGGGAGGGACTGGGGGGTGAACTGGGAACACTGGGGTCAACTGGGGTCAACTGGGGGAACTGGGGAGGGACTGGGGGGTGAACTGGGGGCACTGGGGTCAACTGGGGTCAACTGGGGGGCAAATGGGAGGGACTGGGGGGTCAACTGGGGGCACTGGGATCAACTGGGCGAACTGGGGGGTAAATGGGAGGGACTGGGCGGTGAACTGGGGGCACTGAGGTCAACTGGGGGAACTGGGGAGGGACTTAGGGGGTGAACTGGGGGTACTGGGGTCAACTGGGGTCAACTGGGGGAACTGGGGAGGGACTGCGGGGTGAACTGGGAGCACTAGGGTAAACTGGAGGAACTGGGGGGTAAATGGGAGGGACTGGGGGGTGAACTGGGAACACTGGGGATCAACTGGGGGAACTGGGGGGCAAATGGGAGGGACTGGGGGCTGAACTGGGAACACTGGGATCAACTGGGGGAACTGGGGGGTAAATGGGAGGGACTAGGGGGTCAACTGGGGGCATTGGGGTCAACTGGGGTCAACTGGGGGAACTGGGGAGGGACTTGGGGGGTGAACTGGGGGCACTGGGATCAACTGGGCAAACTGGGGGGTGACTGGGGGGGTGAACTGGGGTCAACTGGGAGGGACTGGAGGGGCACAGAAGACCCCTGGGTCATGAACTGGGTGTACTGGGAGGGGCACAGGGTGGAGCTATCAGGGATTTGGGGGTGCCGGGGGGGATTTGGGGGTGCTGGGGGGGATTTGGGGGTGCTGGGGGGATGCCCAGGGATTCTGGAGGGTCCCAAGGGGTTTGGGGGGGTCCCCAAGCAGGTTTTGGGGTCGCACCAAGCGGTCGCTGCAGGAGAAATCCTTTTTCTTCCGCCCCGGGGCCCAGTTTGGGGGGCGACCAGCAGCGTCTGGGGGAAAATGAGAGGTTGGGGAGGTGCTGGGACCCCAAAAATGCACCCAGAAACCCAAAAATGCACCCAGGACCCCAAAAATGCACCCAGGACCCCCTAAAATACACCCAGGAACCCCCCACCCAGTGCCCCTTCTGAGCATCGCAATACCACCATAGTGTCCCCAAAATTCCCCCAGGACCCCCAAAACATCACCAAAATTCCCCCAGGACCCCCAAAACTTCCCCAGAATTCCCCCAGGACCCCCAAAATTTCCCCAAAATTCCCCCAGGACCCCCAAAATTTCCCCAAAATTCCCCCAGGACCCCTCACGTGCTCACCCCCCACGTAGAAACTGTCGGGCACCGACACCGTCACGTCCCCGTTCGCCTGCGGGACCCAAACCAGTGAGCCCAGTTCACACCAGTTCACACCAGTTCACACCAGTGACCCCCCCCAACAGCTCCCAGTGCCCCCTCCTCAGTCCCCAACAACCTCCCAATAACTCCCAATGCCCCCAGTAGCTCCCAGTCCCTGCCAATCCTCTCCCAGTACTTCCCAGTGCTCCCCAATCCCCTGCAATCCTTTCCCAGTTCCTCCCAGTACCCTCCCAGTGCCCCCCAGCTCCTTCCCAGTAACTCCCAGTAGCTCCCAGGCCCTGCCAACCCCCTCCCAGTTCCCCCCAGTCCCTTCCCAATGGCCACCCTCAGTCTCTCCCAGCCCCCTCCCAGTGCCCCCAGTCCCCTCCCAGTACATCCCAGTGCCCCCAGTCACTCCCAGCACCCTCCCAGTGCCCCCAGTGCCCTCCCAGCACCCTCCCAGTGCCCCCCAGTCCCCTCCCAGTCCCCTCCCAGTCCTCACAGTCCCCTCCCAGCACCCTCCCAGTGTTCCCCAGTCCCCTCCCAGTCCTCCCAATCCCCTCCCAGTGCCCTCCCAGTCCCCTCCCAGTGCCCCCCAGTCCCTCCCAGTGCCCCCCAGTCCCCTCCCAGTCCCCTCCCAGTGCCCCCCAGTCCCTCCCAGTCCCACCTCCTCACACAGGTGGTCCCACATTCCCAGCACTGGTTTCCTGTAAATCCCCGGCCCCGTGGCCACCAACACCTGAATTGAGGGGGAAGGGGGGAGTCAAACACCTCAGGGAGGGAACTCCGGACCCTCGAGGGGGGATCCCCGAGTTTGGGGGTGTCCCAGGGGGGTTTGGGGGTCCCCCAGACCTGCAGGGCCACCCCGAGCTGCTGCATCACCGCCTCCACCTTGGCCTGGAACAGCTCCGGGCGCAGCCGGCCCCGGGAGATGCCCAGCTGGTTGGTGAACACCACGAGCTGGGGAGGGGGCAAAAAGTGGGGTTTGGGGGGATTGTGGGGGGGTCTTGAGGGGATCATGAGGGTCTGAGGGGGAATTTAGGGGTTTGGAGGAGCCCCTGAGGGGTTTGGGGGGGCTTTGGGAGCTCAGGGGGTCTTGGGGTGGAACCTGGTGGGGGGGGTTTAGGGGGCTCTGGAGGGGTTTGGAGGAGCCCCTGAAGGATTTGGGGGCTCTTGGGGGGGCTTTAGGAGCTCAGTGGGTCTTGGGGTGGAACCTGGCAGGGGGTTTAGGGGGGTCTGGAGGGGTTTGGAGGAGCCCCTGAGGGGTTTGGGGGTTCCTGGGGGGGCTTTGGAGTTCAATGGGGTCTTGGGGTGGATGCTGGGGGGTCTTAAGGGGCCTTTGGAGGGGTTTGGAGGAGCCCCTGAAGGATTTGGGGGCTCTTGGGGGGGCTTTGGGGGCTCAATGAGGTCCTGGAGAGGAACCTGAGGGGGCTTTAGGGGGCTCTAGAGGGGCTCAGTGGGGTTTGGGGGTTCCTGGGGGGGCTTTGGAGCTCAATGGGGTCTTAGGGTGGATCCTGGGGGGGTTTTAGGGGGCTCTAGAGGGGTTCAGTGGGGTTTGGGGGGCTCCTGGGGGGGGCTTTGGAGCTCAGTGGGTCTTGGGGTGGAACCTGGCAGGAGGTTTAGGGGGGTCTGGAGGGGTTTGGAGGAGCCCCTGAAGGATTTGGGGGCTCTTGGGGGGCTTTGGGAGCTCAGTGGGGTCTTGGGGTGGATGCTGGGGGGTCTTAAGGGGCCTTTGGAGGGGTTTGGAGGAGCCCCTGAAAGATTTGGGGGCTCTTGGGGGGGCTTTGGGGGCTCAATGAGGTCCTGGGGAAGAACCTGAGGGGGTTTTAGGGGGCTCTAGAGGGGTTCAGTGGGGTTTGGGGGGCTCCTGGGGGGGCTTTGGGGGCTCAGTGGGGTCTTGGGGTGGATCCTGGGGGGCTTTAGGGGGCTCTAGAGGGGTTCAGTGGGGTTTGGGGGGCTCCTGGGGGGGCTTTGGGAGCTCAGTGGGGTCTTATGGTGGAACCTGGGGGGCTTTAGGGGGCTCAGGAGGGGTTTGGAGGAGCCCCTGAGGGGTTTGGGGGCTCTTGGGGGGGCTTTGGGAGCTCAGGGGGTCTTGGGGTGGAACCTGGCAGGGGGTTTAGGGGGGTCTGGAGGGGTTTGGAAGAGCCCCTGAAGGATTTGGGGGCTCTTGGGGGGGCTTTGGGGGCTCAGTGAGGTCCTGGGGAGGAACCTGAGGGGGCTTTAGGGGGCTCTAGAGGGGCTCAGTGGGGTTTGGGGGTTCCTGGGGGGGCTTTGGAGCTCAGTGGGGTCTTGGGGTGGATGCTGGGGGATCTTAAGGGGCTTTTGGAGGGGTTTGGAGAAGCCCCTGAGGGGTTTGGGGGCTCCTGGGGGGGCTTTGGGAGCTCAGTGGGGTCTTGGGGTGGATGCTGGGGGGTCTTTAGGGGGCTTTGGAGGAGCCCCTGAGGGGTTTGGGGGCTCTTGGGGGGGCTTTGGGAGCTCAGTGGGGTCTTATGGTGGAACCTGGGGGGCTTTAGGGGGCTCAGGAGGGATTTGGGGGGGGCTTTGGGGGCTCAAGGGGGTCTTGTGGGATTTGGGGTGGGGGATCTTAAAGGGTTTGGGGGGTCCTGAAGTGATTTGGGGTCCCCAGGTGTGGAATTTTGGGGAGGGGGGTCTCACCTTATACCCCTCATCCTGCAGCTGTTTCAGCTTCTTGGGGATCTGAGGATACAAAATCCTGTGGGGTGGGAAAAAAACGAAATAAAAAGCGAGTGGGACCCCAAAAACGGCCCCCAGGACCCCCCAAAAAATGCCCCCCGCTCACCTCCAGTCGTCGGGGCTGGTGGGAAACACCTTCCCCGAGCGGGTGGTGATGAGGGTCCCGTCCAGGTCGAACCCCGCAATCTGGGGGGGGGTCCCCAAAAAAAATGAGGGGTCATGGACAGTGGGGATACCCCAGGAACCCCAAATCCCAACCCAGACCCCCCACACCGGAACTTTGGGGGGGTTTCAGCCATTGAAAGGGTTGTTTGGGGGTCTTTGTGAGGGAAAAAGGGGTGATTTGAGATTTGGGGGGGCTGAGGGGTTCTGGAATGGGATTTGGGGGGGTCTGAGTGCACTGAGGGGTCCTGGGGTGGGATTTAGGGGGGTCTGAGGGGTCGTGGGGTGGGATTTGGGGGGGGTCTGAGTGCATTGAGGGGTCCTGGAAGGGGATTTGGGTGGTCTGAGGGGTCCTGGAGTGGGATTTGGGGGGTCTGAGTGCGTTGAGGGGTCTTGGAGTGGGATTTGGGGTGGTCTGAGAGTGTTTGAGGGGTTCTGGAAGGGGATTTGGGGGGTCTGAGGGTGTTGAAGGGTTTTGGGAGGGGATTTGGGGGGGGGTCTGAGCGTATTGAGGGGTCCTGGGTGGGATTTAGGGGGGGTCTGAGGGGTCGTGGGATGGGATTTTGGGGGGTCTGAGAGTGTTTGAGGGGTCCTGGAAGGGGATTTGGGGGGTCTGAGGGGTCCTGGGGTGGGATTTGGGGGGGTCTGAGAGTGTTTGAGGGGTCCTGGAAGGGGATTTGGGGGGTCTGAGGGGTCCTGGGGTGGGATTTGGGGGGGTCTGAGTGCACTGAGGGGTCCTGAAAGGGAATTTGGGGGGTCTGAGGGGTCTTGGGGCGGGATTTTGGGGGATCTGAGAGAATTTAGGGGCACTGAGGTGTCTGGAGTGGGATTTGGGGAGACTTTGGGGGGTTCAGGGGTTTGTGGGCTGAAGTTTGGGGAGCCCCATTGGGGTTGGGGGTCTGAGGGGGGAATTTTGGGGATTTGGGGGGGGCTCTGAAATGGGGGGGGCTGGGCACAGGACCCCAAATCCATCCCCCCAAAATCCCCCCCGTACCTTGGTGCTGGGCTGGAGCCCTGAGGGGGTGAAGATGAGGAGGGGTCCCAGTTTCTGCCACCCCCCCCGGGAGGGGCTTTGGGGGGCTCTGCGGGCCGGGGGGGGCTCCTCGGGGGGGCTGGCGGGGCGTTTTTTGGGGTGGGGGGTCCCCTCGAAGTGCAGCACCAGGGGGTACCTCCCGTTCACCAGCAGCAGCGTCTGCCCCGGGGCGAGGGTCCCGCAGCCCCCCCGGGCCAGCACCGAGCCCCCCACCGAGCTGGGGTTCACCCCGCGCTGGGGAGGGAAGGGTTAAAGGAGAGTTAAAGACCCCCCCCAAAAAATCTACCCCAAAATGAACCCCAAAATCCCATAAATCCCTCCCAAATCTGGGGTTCACCCCACGCTGGGGAGGGAAGGGTTAAAGAGGAGTTAAAGACCCCCCCCAAAAAATCTACCCCAAAATGAACCCCAAAATCCCATAAATCACCCCAAAACTGGGGTTCACCCCACGCTGGGGAGGGAAGGGTTAAAGAGGAGTTAAAGACCCCCCCCCCCCCAAAAAAAATCTACCCCAAAATGAGCCCCAAAATCCCATAAATCCCCCCAAAACTGGGGTTCACCCCACGCTGGGGAGGGAAGGGTTAAAAGGGGGACCTAAAGACCCCTCCCCAAAAAACCCACCCCAAAATGAGCCCCAAAATCCCATAAACCCCCCAGGACCCCCCAAAATCTCCCCCATGGTCCCCCAAAACTCCTCCAGGACCCCTCAAACTCCCCCCAGGACCCCCCAAACCCTCTCAGATCCCCCCCAAAACCCCCCAGGACCCCCCAAACCCTCTCAGGTCCCCCCCAAAACTCCTCCAGGACCCTTCAAACCCCCCCAGGACCCCCCAAACCCTCTCAGATCCCCCCCAAATTCCCCCAGGACCCCCCAAAACCCCTTTAAGCACCCTCAAAACTCCTCCAGGACCCCTCAATTCCCCCCCAGGACCCCCCAAACCCTCTCAGGACCCCCCAAATCCCCCCAGGACCCCCCAAAACCCCTTTGAGCACCCCCAAAACCCCTCCAGGTCCCCCCAAACCCTCTCAGGACCCCCCAAACCCTCTCAGATCCCCCCCAAATTCCCCCAGGACCCCCCAAAACCCCTTTAAGCACCCTCAAAACTCCTCCAGGACCCCTCAATTCCCCCCCAGGACCCCCCAAACCCTCTCAGGACCCCCCAAATCTCCCCAGATCCCCCCAAAACCCCCCAAATCCCCCCAAGTCCCCCCACCTGTGTGACCCGGGCCGTGCCCTCGGCGTAGTTGGCCACGATCTCCACTGTGGGGAGGGGGCAAATTTGGGGACCCCCTCTGAGCCCCCCAAAATTCGGGGAGGGGAGGGGGAACCCCCAAAAGTGTCCCCAGAGCCTGGGGGGGGACTGGGGGGGGATTTGGGGGGTCCTATAAAGGAATATCTGGGGTTCTGAGGGTGAAATTTGGGGGTTCTGAGGATGAAATTTGTGGGTTTTGGGGGTGAATTTGGGGATTCTGGGGGGGGAAATATTTGGGGGTCAGATTTTGGGGGTCTTGGAAGGTGAATTTGGGGGTTTTGAGGGTGAATTTGGGGATTCTGGGGGGGGTGAATATTTAGAGGTCCTGGGAGGTGAATTTGAGGGTCTTGAGGGGGAAAATTTGGGGGTTCTGGGGTGGAATTTGGGGGTCCTGGGGGGTGAATTTGGGGGTCTTGGGGGGGAAATTTGGGGATTATGGGGGGGAAATTTGGGGGTTCTGGGGTGAAATTTGGGGGTCCCAGAGGGTGAATTTAGGGGTCTTGGGGGGGGGGATATTTGGGAGTCCTAGGGGGGAAAATTTGGGGGTCTTGGGTGGGAATATTTGGGGGTCCTGGGGGTGAATTTGGGGGTCCCAGAAGGTGAATTTGAGGGTCCTGGGGGGAGAATTTGGGGGGTGAATTTTGGGGTCCTGGGGGTTGAATTTGGGAGCCTCGGGGGTAGAATTTGGGCAGTGAATTTTGGGGTCCTGACGAGGAATTTGGGGCACCTGGGGGGTGAATATTTAGGGGTCCTGGGGGAGAATTTGGGGGTGAATTTGAGGGTCCTGAAGGTGAATTTGGGGGTCCTGGGGGGTGATTTTGGGGGTTCTGGGGGGTGAATTTTGGGGGTACTGAGGGTGATTTTGGTGTTCCTGGGAGGTGAATTTGGGGGGTGAATTTTGGGGTTCATGTGGGGTGAATTTGGGGGGTGAATTTTGGGGGTCCTGAGGGGTGAAATTTGGGGGTCCTGAGGGTGATTTTGGGGTTCCTGGGAGGTGAATTTGGGGGTGAATTTGGGGGTCCTGAGGGTGAATTTGAGGGTTCTGGGGGGTGAATTTTGGGGGTCCTGAAGGTGATTTTGGTGTTCCTGGGAGGCGAATTTGGGGGGTGAATTTGGGGTTCCTGTGGGGTGAATTTGGGGGGTGAATTTTGGGGGTCCTGAGGGGTGAAATTTGGGGGTCCTGAGGATGATTTTGGGGTTCCTGGGGGGTGAATTTGGGGAGTTAATTTGGGGGTTCTGAGGGTGATTTTGGGGTTCCTGGGGGGTGAATTTGGGGAGTGAATTTGGGGTTCCTGGGGGGTGAATCTGGGGGTCCTGAGGGTGAATTTGAGGGGTCCTGGGGGGTGAATTTGGGGTTCCTGTGGGGTGAATTTGGGGGTCCTGGGGGGTGAATCTGGGGGTCCTGAGGGTGAATTTGATGGGTCCTGGGGGGTGACTTTGGGGTTCCTGGGGGGGTAAATTTGGGGAGTGAATTTGGGGGTCCTGGGGGGTGAATCTGGGGGTCCTGAGGGTGAATTTGAGGGGTCCTGGCGGTGAATTTGGGGTTCCCGTGGGGTGAATCTGGGGCGGTTTCCGTGACCCATAGGTGGGCGGGGGGGGGTCCCGGTGCTCAGCACTGAGGGGGTCCCGGGAGGGGTCCTGAGGGGGTCCCGGGGGGGTCCCGGGGGGATCCTGAGGGGGTCCTGAGGGGTCCCGGGGGGATCCTGAGGGGGTCCTGAGGAGGTCCTCAGGGGGTCCCGGGGAAGGGGGGTCTTGAGGGGATCCCGGGAGGGTCCCGGGGGGATCCTGAGGGAGTCCCGGGGGGATCCTGAGGGGGTCCTGAGGGGGTCCTGAGGGGGTCCTGAGGGGTCCCGGGGGAATCCTGAGGGGGTCCCGGGAGGGTCCCGGGGGACTCTGAGGGAGTCCCGGGGGGAGGTCCCGGGAGGGTCCTGAGGAGGTCCTCAGGGGGTCCCGGGGAAGGGGGGTCCTGAGGGGATCCCGAGGGGGTCCCGCCGGCTCTGAGGGGGTCCCGGGGGGGTTCCCCGCACCCACCCTGCTGCCGAGAGCACTTGCGGTCGGTGACGCCGGTGAGCGGCCCGCGGCCCAGCACCACGGGCTGCCCGTCGGGCAGCGGCACGGGCCCGGCGAGGCCGCGCAGCTCGGCCCGCATGGCGGCGGCAGGACCCGAACCAGAACCAGAACCGGGACCCGAACCCAAACCGGGACCGGGACCGGGACCGGGACCAGGACCCCGCCGCCTCCTCCCGGTGGCGTGACGTCACTTCCGCCACGCGGCCCCGCCCCCTTGTCGTTCCGTTCCCGCCTTTTTTCGCCCTTGCACGCTGCAAAGCCACGCCCCTTTATTTGTTAGCCACGCCCCCTTAAGGGCAGGACCACGCCTCTTGTCGCCTGCAAGGCGACTTCCGGTCCTGCTACGCCGCTGCTTCCGGTGGGTTCAGCGTCATCGCGCCCTCTGGCGGTGGAGGACTGGGTGGGTCCTCCAAGGGTGGGGGGGAGAATGGGAGGGGACTGGGATGGACTGGGATGGACTGGGAGGGGTTTGAGGGGCACTGGGATGGACTGGGAGGGACTGGGAGGGGTTTGAGGGGCACTGGGAGGGGTTTGGGGGGCAGTGGGATGGACTGGGAGGGACTGGGAGGGGTTTGAGGGGCACTGGGAGGGACTGGGAGGGGTTTGGGGGGCACTGGGATGGACTGGGAGGGACTGGGAGGGGTTTGGGGGGCACTGGGAGGGGACTGGGAGGGACTGGGAGGGGTTTGGGGGGCACTGGGAGGGAGACTGGGAAGGTCTGGGAGAGGTTTGGGGGTCACTGGGATAGACTGGGAGGGACTGGGAGGGGTTTGGGGGTCACTGGGAGGGGACTGGGAAGGACTGGGAGGGGTTTGAGGGGCACTGGGATGGACTGGGAGGGACTGGAAGAGGCTACTTTGGGGTCACCCCTCCCCCCCACCCCCAGCTGGGACCCCAAAATATGAACCTGCTGACTCAGCATGACCCCCCCGTGACCCCTGTGACCCCCCCCACGACCCCCGCTGTGCCACCAAGTGTCACCTTTATTGCCGGGGGGGGGGGTTGGTGTGACACGGCCGGGGTGGGGGTGGGGGTGGGGGGGGTCAGCAGAGGTGGCCTTGGTGGCCTCGGTGGCCTCGGTGGCCTTGGTGGCCTTGGTGGCCTCGGTGGCCTCGGTGGCCTCGGTGTCCCCCGTGTGTCCCCCGTGGGTCCCGACGTGGCCTCGGGGTCCCCATGGAGCTCTTGTTCCCCTCCCCCCACCCCCCAGTTTGGCTTCGTTCACCCCAGTTCGTCCCAGTGCCCCCCCTCGGTTCATTCCGGTGCACTCCCAGTTCATCCCAGTGCACTCCCAGTTCATCCCAGTGCACTCCCAGTTCATCCCAGTGCCCCTCAGTTCATTCAGGTGCACTCCCAGTTCATCCCAGTGCCAACCAGTTCATTCAGGTGCACTCCCAGTTCATCCAGGTGCACTCCCAGTTCATCCCAGTGCCCCTCAGTTCATTCAGGTGCACTCCCAGTTCATCCCAGTGCACTCCCAGTTCATCCCAGTTCATCCTGGTGCACTCCCAGTTCATTCCAGTGCACTCCCAGTTCATCCCAGTTCATCCTGGTGCACTCCCAGTTCATTCCAGTGCACTCCCAGTTCATCTCAGTGTCCCCCAGTTCATTCCAGTGCACTCCCAGTTTGCTCTGGTGCACTCCCAGTTCATCCTGGTGCCCTCCCAGTTTGTTGCAGTGTCCCCCAGTTTGTTCTGGTGCACTCCCAGTTCATCCCAGTGCACTCCCAGTTCATCCCAGTGTCCCCCAGTTCATTCCAGTGCCCCTTAGTTTGCTCTAGTGCACCCCCAGTTTGTTCTGGTGCACTCCCAGTTCATCATCATTCATTCCAGTTTATCCTGGTGCATTCCCAGTTTGTTCTGGTGCACCCCCAGTTCATCCCAGTGCCCCCCAGTTTGTTCTGGTGCACCCCCAGTTTGTTGCAGTGTCCCCCAGTTTGTTCTGGTGCACTCCCAGTTCATCATCATTCATTCCAGTTTATCCCGGTGCATTCCCAGTTTGTTCTGGTGCACTCCCAGTTCATCCCAGTGCACTCCCAGTGCCCCCCAGTTTGTTCTGGTGCACCCCCAGTTCATTCTGGTGCACTCCCAGTCCATCCCAGTGCACCCCAGTTGATCCTGCTGCAGTTCCAGTGCACTCCCAGTGCACCCCGGTTCATTCAGGTGCACTCCCAGTGCACCTCAGTCCATCCCAGTCCATCCAGGTGCACTCCCAGTTCATCCCAGTACACCCCAGTTCATCCTGGTGCACTCTTACTTCATTCCAGTCCATCCCAGTCCATCCAGGTGTGCTCCCAGTGCCACCCAGCTCATCCCGGGGCACTCCCAGTTCACCCCAGTGCACTCCCAGTGCATTTCATCTCATCCAGGTGCACTCACAATGCACTCCCAGTCCATCCCAGTCCATCCAGGTGCACTCGCAATCCATCCCAGTGCACCCCAGTTCATCCCAGTGCATCCCAGTCCATCCTGGTGCACTCTCAATTCATTCAGGTGCACTCCCAGTTCATCCCAGTGCATCCAGGTGCACTCCCAGTGCACTCCCAGTCCATCCCAGTCCATCCAGGTGCGCTCCAGTGCACCCCAGTGCACTTCCAGTTCATCCAGGTGCACTCCCAGTCCATCCCAGTCCATCCCAGTCCATCCAGGTGCACTCCCAGTGCCTCCCAGTGCACTCCAGTCCATTTCATCTCATCCAGGTGCACTCACAGTGCACTCCAGTCCATCCCAGTCCATCCAGGTGCACTTCCAGTTCATCCAGATGCACTCCCAGTGCCTCCCAGTGCACTCCCAGTTCATCCCAGTCCATCCAGGTGCACTCCCAGTTCATCCCAGTTCATCCCAGTCCATCCAGGTGCACTCCAGTGCACTTCCAGTTCATTCCAGTGCATCCCAGTACCTCCCAGTCCATCCAGATGCACTCCCAGTGCCTCCCAGTACCTCCCAGTCCACCCCCTCACCCCCCACTCCCCCCATCCCGCCGCCCCGCTCTGTCACACCTCAGTCACCAACCTGCCCCCGGCCCAGCCCTTCTCTCCGCCGGCCTCTCCGTCCACGCCCCATCCCGGTCCCTGCCCGGCGCCCGCCTTGTCCTCGGCGTCGCCGGCGGGCTCGGGGTGGTGCGGGCACGGCGCGGCGGGCACCACGGCGCCGCTCTCCTCGCCGCGCAGCTCGCGCCGGTAGAAGTAGGAGAAGTTGGAGACGATGACGGGCACGGGCAGCGAGATGGTCAACACGCCCGCGATGGCGCACAGCGATCCCACCAACTTTCCGCCCACCGTCACCGGCGCCATGTCCCCGTAACCCACCGTGGTCATGGTGACCACCGCCCACCAAAACGCCTGAGGGATGGACGTGAAGGCCGTGGCCGCGTCTTCGGCCTCGGCGAAGTAGACGGCGCTGGAGAAGAGCACGACGCCGATGAGGAGGAAGAAGATGAGCAGGCCCAGCTCCCTCATGCTGGCCTTGAGGGTCTGGCCCAGGATCTGCAGGCCGGTGGAGTGGCGGGACAGTTTGAAGACGCGGAAGACGCGCACCAGGCGGATGACGCGCAGCACGGCCAGCGACATGGCGGGCTGGCCGATGCCGCGCTGCCGCGCCAGCTCGGTGCCCAGCGCGATGAAGTACGGGGCGATGGCCGCCAGGTCGATGAGGTTCATGGCGCTGCGGAAGAAGGCCGCCTTGCTGGGGCTGGCCACCAGCCGCACCAGCAGCTCCAGAGAGAACCAGCAGATGCAGACGGTTTCCACCAGGAAGAAGGGGTCGGTCAGGCCGGAGCGGTGGGGAGGGGGCGTGGGGGTGGTGGTGTTGGTGGGGGTGGGCGAGGGCGGCTGTGGGGAGAGAGGAGAGAGGTGGGGGTGAGCGGGGAGGTGGGGGAAAAACCCAAATCCAGCAGCCAGGACCCCCAAAGTTACCGCCCAAAATGGTTAATGGGGGTTGGAGACCACCCAGAACCCCCAAAGTGACCACCCAGAGGGGGTTAATGGGGGTTGGAGACCACCCAAAATGGGTTAATGGGGGTTGGAGATCCCAAAAATGGGTTAATATGGGTTGGAGACCACCCAGAACCCCAAAGTGACCACCCAGAGGGGGTTAATGGGGGTTGGAGACCACCCAAACCCCAGAGTGTCCACCCAGAGGGGGTTAATGGGGGTTGGAGATCCCAAAAATGGGTTAACAAGGGTTGGAGACCACCCAAAATGAGTTAATGGGGGCTGGAGACCACCCAGAACCCCAGATCCACCACCCAAAACGGGTTAACAAGGGTTGGAGACCCCCAAATATGGGTTAACAGGGGCTGGAGACCACCCAGAACCCCAGAGTGACCACCCAGAGGGGGTTAATGGGGGTTGGAGACCACCCAGAACCCCAGAGTGACCACCTAGAGGGGGTTAATAGGGGTTGGAGACCACCCAGACCCCCAGATCAACCAGCCAGAGAGGGTTAATAAGGGTTGGAGATCCCAAAAATGGGTTAATGGGGGTTGGAGACCACCCAAACCCCCAAGTGACCACCCAAAATGGGTTAATGGGGGTTGGAGACATCCAGAATGAGTTAATGGGGGCTGGAGACCACCCAGAACCCCAAAGTGACCACCCAGAGGGGGTTAATGGGGGTCGGAGACCACCCAAAAGGGGTTAATGGGGGTTGGAGACCACCCAAAATGGGTTAATGGGGGTTGGAGACCACCCAAACCCCCCAAGTGACCACCCAAAATAGGTTAACGGGGGTTGGAGACCACCCAGAACCCCAGATCCACCAGCCAGAGAGGGTTAATGGGGGTTGGAGATCCCCAAAATGGGTTAATGGGGGTTGGAGACCACCCAGAATGGGTTAATGGGGGTTGGAGACCTTCAAATATGGGTTAACAGATGTTGGAGACCCCAAAAATAGGTTAATTGGGGGTTGGAGACCCCCCCAGAGTGGGTTAATGGGTGTTGGAGACCACCCAAAATGGGTTAATGGGGGTCAGAGACCACCCAAACCCCAAAGTGACCACCCAAAATGGGTTAATGGGGGTTGGAGACCACCCAGAACCCCCAAAGTGACCACTCAGGGGAGGTTAATGGGGGTTGGAGACCACCCAGAACCCCAAAGTGACCACCCAGAGGGGGTTAATGGGGGTTGGAGACCACCCAGAACCCCCAAAGTGACCACCCAGGGGAGGTTAATGGGGGTTGGAGACCACCCAGAACCCCAAAGTGACCACCCAGAGGGGGTTAATGGGGGTTGGAGACCACCCAAAATGGGTTAATGGGGGTTGGAGACCACCCAGAACCCCAAAGTGACCACCCAAAATGGGTTAACGGGGGTTGGAGAGCCCAAAAATGGGTTAATGGGGGTTGGAGACCACCCACAATGGGTTAATGGGGGTTGGGGACCACCCAAAATGGGTTAATGGGGGTTGGAGACCACCCAGAACCCCAAAGTGACCACCCACCCATCCACCATGGGTCAGCGGGGTTGGAGGATGAGGATGAGGATGAGGATGAGGATGAGGATGAGGATGACGACAAAGGGGACACACTGAGGATGAGGATGGCCACGATGAGGACACTGAGAATAAGCGAGACGAAGATGAGGATGAGGATGGTGACAATGACACTGAGAGGGGTGAGGGAGAGGATGGTGAGGCTGAAGATGATGATGAGGAGAACGGCCATGACCGTGAGAGTGAAGATGAAGATGATGGCTGCAATGAGGACGCTGAGAATGAGGAGGACAAGGAGGGGGAGCACAAGAATGATGATGATGATGATGAAGATGATGAAGATGATGATGACGATCATGATGATAACGATGATGACGTTGATGATGAAGAAGAGAATGGTGATGACTATGAGGGTGAACACAAGGGTGGTGGCAACAGGGACACTGAAGATGATGAGGATGATGAGGATGATGAGGATGATGAGGATGAAGATGGCCATGATGAGAACACTGAAAATGATGAGGATGATGAGGACGGTAACGATGACACCGAGGACAATGAAGATGAAGATGGCCATGATGAGGATGATGAAGATGAGAAGGAGGATGGGGACCATGACACCGAGGATGATGAGGATGATGAGGATGATGAGGATGAAGATGGCCATGATGAGGGCACTGAAGATGAGAATGAGGATGGGGACCATGACACGGAGGATGATGAGGATGATGAAGATGGTGACAACGACACCGACGATGAGGATGATGAGGATGAGGATGTTGTCAATGACACTGATGATGATGAGGATGATGAGGATGGTGACAATGACACCAAGGACGATGAAGATGAGGACGCCCACAATGAGGACACTGAAGATGAGGGTGATGAAGATGGTGTCAGTGACACTGAGGATGATGAGGATGAAGATGATGACGGTGATGACAAGGACACCGATGATGAAGATAATGAAGATGGTGACAATGGCATTGATGATGAGGAAGATGAAGATGGTGACAACGACAATGAGAATGATGAGGATGAGGATGGTGACAATGACGCCGATGAAGAAGATGGTGACAGCGACACCAATGGTGAGGATGGTGACAATGACACCAGTGATGAAAATGATGAAGATGGTGACAAGGACACTGATGATGAGGATGATGAAGATGGTGACAATGACACCAACGATGAAGATGGTGACAACACCAATGGTGGAGGTGATGAAGATGGTGACAATGGCACCAACAATGAAGATGATGAGGATGGTGACAACGACACCGACGGTGAAGATGGTGACAATGACACCGACAATGAGGATGATGAAGATGACAATGACACTGATGATGAAGATGATGAAGATGGTGACAACGACACTGACAATGACAATGATGAGGATGAGAATGGTGACAATGGCACCAACAATGAGGATGATGAAGATGACAATGACACTGATGATGAAGATGATGAAAATGATGACAACGGTATTGACAATGAATATGATGAGGATGAGGATGGCGACAATGACACTGATGATGAAGATGATGAAAATGATGACAATGATATTGACAATGAATATGATGAGGATGAGGAAGGTGACAATGACACTGATGATGAAGATGATGAAGATGATGAAAACAACACTGACAATGACGATGATGAGGATGAGGATGGCGACAATGACACTGATGACGAAGATGATGAAGATGGTGACAACGACACTGACAATGACGATGATGAGGATGAGGATGGTGTCAATGACACTGACAATGACACTGATGATGAAGATGATGAAAATGATGACAATGACACTGACACTGACAATGATGATGATGAGGATGGTGACAATGACAATGATGAAGATGATGAAGATGACAACAACCCGCCCGCCCCACTGACCTCTCCCTCAGCGCCGGAGCGGAACTGCGGCAGCGTCTCCAGGCAGAAGACCACGATGGACACCAGGATGACCAGCACGGACAGCAGGGCCACCACCCGCGCGGCCGGCGAGCTCTCGGGGTGCTCGCACAGCAGCCACGCCCGCCGCCTCAAACCGCCACGCGGCAACGCCGGCGGCTCCTCCACCGAGAAGCCTTCGGCCTCGCGCAGCCGCTCCTCCGCCTCGTCGCCCAGCTGGTAGAACCTCAGCTCCTCCAGGAACACGTCCAGGGGCACGTCCGGTGGTCTCCTCAGCCGCCCCCCGGACTGGTAGTAGTAGAGCACGGCCCCGAAGGCGCCGCGGTGGCGGTCGAAGAAGTACTCGCGGCGTTGGGGGTCGAAGAAGCGGCGCCGGCGCCGGGGGTCGCCCAGGAGGGTGTCGGGGAAGCGCCGCAGCGTCCGCACCAAGGTCTCGAAGCGCCGGCCGGCCACGTTGATGGCCACGCGCTCGCAGCAGCCCAGCGGCTCGCCCATGCCCGCGGCGCCCCCGGGACGGGCCACGGGCGGGGCAGAGGGCACCGAGGGCAGCCTGGGGGGTTTGGGGGGCGCCCCCGGGGCTCCTGGGGGTCAGCGGGGTGGGGGGAGCCTGGGGAGGGGGTCAAGGTTCTTCAGCGATGGGGGAAACTCAAAAATCTTGAGGGACACTGAAGTATTTGAGGTCACAATGGGACCCTAAAGATCTGTAGAACCCTGAAAATATTTGGGGTTTACAATGGTGGAGGAACCTCAAGGTTCTTCAGCGTGGGGGAAACCCAAAAATCTTGAGAGACACTGAAATATTGAGGGGCCCAGTGG
This sequence comes from Taeniopygia guttata, assembly GCF_048771995.1. NCBI lineage: Eukaryota > Metazoa > Chordata > Aves > Passeriformes > Estrildidae > Taeniopygia > Taeniopygia guttata. Next base: position 1,159,606 of record NC_133062.1, read on the forward strand.
GACCTTAAAGATTTGGAGGACCTCGAAAATACTTGGGGTCTACAGTGGTGGAGGAACCTCAAAGTTCTTCAGCGTTGGGGGAAACCCAAAAATCTTGAGGGACACTGAAATATTGAGGGGCCCAGTGGGACCTTAAAGATTTGGAGGACCTCGAAAATATTTGGGGTTTACAATGTTGGAGGAACCTCAAAGTTCTTCAGCGTTGGGGACAACCCAAAAATCTTGAGGGACGCTGAAGTATTTGAGTTCACAACAGGACCTTAAAGATTTGGGGAACCTCGAAAATATTTGGGGTCACAATGGGACCCTAAAGATCTGTAGAACCCTGAAAATATTTGAGGTCTACAGTGGTGGAGGAACCTCAAGGTTCTTCAGTGTTTGGGGAAACCCAAAAATCTTGAGGGACACTGAAGTATTTGAGTATTTGAAGTATTTGGGACCCTAAAGATTTGGGAAACCCCGAAAATATTTGGGGTCACAATGGGACCCTAAAGATTTGGGAAACCCCAAAAAATATTAGAAAGATTTGAGGTCAAAGATTTGGAGAACCTTGAAAATATTCAGGGTTTACAATGATGGAGGAACCTCAAGGTTCTAGAGCGTTGGGGACAACACAAAAATCTTGAGGGACACTGAAGTATTTGAGGTCACAATGGGACCCCAAAGATTTGGGGAACCCCAAAAATATTTGGGGTCACAATGGGACCCTAAAGATCTGTAGAACCCTGAAAATATTGGGGGTCTACAGTGGTGGAGGAACCTCAAGGTTCTTCAGTGTTAGGGGAAACCCAAAAATCTTGAGGGACACTGAAGTATTTGAGGTCACAATGGGACCCAAAAGATTTGGGGAACCCCAAAAAATCTTAGAAAGATTTGAGGTCAAAGATTTGGAGGACCTCGAAAATATTCGGGGTCACAATGGGACCCCAAAGATTTGGGAAACCCCGAAAAATCTTAGAAAGATTGGAGGTCAAAGATTTGGAGAACCTTGAAAATATTCAGGGTTTACAATGATGGAGGAACCTCAAGGTCCTTCAGCGTTGGGGACAACCCAAAAATCTTGAGGGACACTGAAGTATTTGAGGTCACAATGGGACCCTAAAGATTTGGGAAACCCTGAAAATATTTGGGGTCACAATGGGACCCTAAAGATCTGTAGAACCCTTAAAATATTGGGGGTCTACAGCAGTGGAGGAACCTCAAGGTTCTTCAGCGTTGGGGACAACCCAAAAATCTTGAGGGACACTGAAGTATTTGAGGTCACAATGGGACCCTAAAGATTTGGGGAACCCCAAAAAATACTGGAAAGATTGGAGGTCAAAGATTTGGAGAACCTCAAAAATATTTGGGGTTTACAATGTTGGAGGAACCTCAAGGTTCTTCAGTGTTGGGGACAACCCAAAAATCTTGAGGGACACTGAAGTATTTGAGGTCACAATGGGACCCTAAAGATTTGGGGAACCCCGAAAATATTCAGGGTCACAATGGGACCCTAAAGATTTGGGGAACCCCAAAAAATCTTAGAAAGATTGGAGGTCAAAGATTTGGAGGACCTCGAAAATATTTGGGGTCACAATGGGACCCTAAAGATTTGGGGAACACCGAAAAATATTAGAAAGATATTATTCGAGAGAACCTCGAAAATATTTGGGGTTTACAATGTTGGAGGAACCTCAAGGTCCTTCAGCGTTGGGGACAACCCAAAAATCTTGAGGGACACTGAAGTATTTGAGGTCACAATGGGACCCTAAAGATCTGGGGAACCCCAAAAAATCTTAGAAAGATTTGAGGTCAAAGATTTGGAGGACCTCGGAAATATTTGGGGTTTACAATGTTGGAGGAACCTCAAGGTTCTTCAGCGTTGGGGGAAACCCAAAAATCTTGAGGGACACTGAAGTATTTGAGTATTTGAAGTATTTGGGACCCTAAAGATTTGGGAAACCCCGAAAATATTTGGGGTCACGATGGGACCCTAAAGATCTGTAGAACCCTGAAAATATTTGAGGTCTACAGTGGTGGAGGAACCTCAAGGTTCTTCAGCGCTGGGGGAAACACAAAAATCTTGAGGGACACTGAAATATTGAAGGGTCCAGTAGGACCTTAAAGATTTGGGGAACCCCAAAAAATATCAGAAAGATTGGAGGTCAAAGATTTGGAGAACCTCGAAAATATTCGGGGTTTACAATGGTGGAGGAACCTCAAGGTTCTTCAGCGTTGGGGGAAACCCAAAAATCTTGAGGGACACTGAAGTATTTGAAGTCACAATGGGACCCCAAAGATTTGGGAAACCCCAAAAATATTTGGGGTCACAATGGGACCCTAAAGATCTGTAGAGCCCTGAAAATATTGGGGGTCTACAGTGGTGGAGGAACCTCAAGGTTCTTCAGCGTTGGGCAAACCCAAAAATCTTGAGGGACGCTGAAGTATTTGAGGTCACAATGGGACCCTAAAGATTGGGGAACCCCGAAAATATTCGGGGTCAAAGTGGGACCCTAAAGATTTGTGGAACCCTAAAATATTGGGGGTCTACAATGTCGGAGGACCCCAAATTTTTGGGGGTCCAACCACGGTTCTACAATTTCAGAGGAACCTGAAGATCTTGTGGTGCTGGGACACTTTTAGGGACTTCTTGGGGTCCTTAAAAATTTGGGGACCCCCTGAATTATTTGGGGTCCAAGAAGACCCAGGGGGTTGGGGATCCCTAAAATCTTGGGGGCACCAACAGTGACTCTACGACACTTGAGGAACCTCAAGGTTGGGGACACCCCAAAACTCTTGGGGACACCCCAAAACTCTTGGTGGTCTAAAAGGACCCTAAAAATTTGGGGGTCCCCCTAAATTCTCAGGAGTAACGGGGTCTTTGGGGGGGGTCTACAAGGATCCCCGTGTCCCCTCTGTCCCCAACCCTCCTGACCCTGTCCTGGGGGTGTCCCCACTGTCCCCAACCCTCCTGTCCCTGTCCTGGGGGTGTCCCCAACCCTCCTGACCCTGTCCTGGGGGTGTCCCCAACCCTCCTGACCCTGTCCTGGGGGTGTCACCACCTGTCCCCAACCCTCCTGACCCTGTCCTGGGGGTGTCCCCAACCCGCCTGACCCTGTCCTGGGGGTGTCCCCAACCCTCCTGACCCTGTCCTGGGGGTGTCACCGCTGTCCCCAACCCTCCTGACCCTGTCCTGGGGGTGTCCCCAACCCTCCTGACCCTGTCCTGGGGGTGTCACCACCTGTCCCCAACCCTCCTGACCCTGTCCTGGGGGTGTCCCCGCTGTCCCCAACCCTCCTGACCGTGTCCTGGGGGTGTCCCCAACCCACCTGACCCTGTCCTGGGGGTGTCCCCAACCCTCCTGACCCTGTCCTGGGGGTGTCCCCAACCCTCCTGACCCTGTCCTGGGGGTGTCACCGCTGTCCCCAACCCTCCTGACCCTGTCCTGGGGGTGTCCCCAACCCTCCTGACCCTGTCCTGGGGCTGTCCCCAACCCTCCTGACCCTGTCCTGGGGGTGTCACCGCTGTCCCCAACCCTCCTGACCCTGTCCTGGGGGTGTCCCCAACCCTCCTGACCCTGTCCTGGGGGTGTCACCGCTGTCCGCAACCCTCCTGACCCTGTCCTGGGGGTGTCCCCAACCCTCCTGACCCTGTCCTGGGGGTGTCCCCAACCCTCCTGACCCTGTCCTGGGGGTGTCCCCAACCCTCCTGACCCTGTCCTGGGGGTGTCCCCAACCCTCCTGACCCTGTCCTGGGGGTGTCCTGGGGGTGTCCCCAGGGTGTCCCCGCTGTCCCCAGGGGTTACCCCCCCGCCTTGTCCCCGGGTGCCCCCTCCCCCCCACGTCACCCGGGTGTCCCCAACCCCCCACCCCCCCCCGCCACCACGGGGTGTCCCCGGCCCCTGTCCGTGTCACCGGGTGTCCCCGGCCCGCCGTCCCGCTGTCACCGCCGCTGTCCCGTAAACAGGGTGACAGGGTGGCCCCGCGGTGTCGGGTTCCCCCCCGCGCTAAAAATAACGGGGGGGGGGGTGACCGGACACCCGGGTCCTCCCCCGCCCCCCCCCGGGGTCACCGAGTGTCCCCAAGGGGGGTGACAACCGTGGGGGGGGTGACCGGACACCCCCCGGGTCCTCCCCCGCCCCCCCCCGGGGTCACCGAGTGTCCCCAAGGGGGGTGACAACCCTGGGGGGGGGGTGACCGGACACCCGGGTCCTCCCCCCCCCCCCCGGGGTCACCGAGTGTCCCCAAGGGGGGGTGACAACCCTGGGGGGGGGGAGGGGCAGGGAATGGGTGTCGCCCCTCCCCCACAGCACAAGGGGGGGACACCCCTGGTGGGGGGGGAGGGGCACGAGGGGATCCCCCCCCTCCCCACCCCAAAATTGGGGGGCTGGGGGGGCTGGTGTCACCCTGGTTGTCATGGCAACGGGACAGGTGTTGTCACCTGTGTAGGGGTGGGGGAGGGGAACATCCCGGTTGCCGTGGCAACGTCATTTTGAATTTTTAGGTTTTTTTTAATTTTTTTTTTCTCCGTTGTCATGGAAACCACGCGGGGTGCCCCACGGGGGGGGTGTCAACCTGGTTGCTATGGCAACGAGACGGGCTGTTCCCACCCCCCGTTGCTACGGAGGGAGGGGGGACAGCGCGGCTGTTCTCGGTTGCCATGGAAACCCCCGGCCCGGCAGCGAAGCCCCGCCCACGTTGCCATGGCGCCCGGTGGGGGGCGTGGTCACGGTATTGGTCACGCCTCCTCATCAAGCCACGCCCATAGCAACACCCAATTAAACCACGCCCCTAACAACGATTGGCTCATCATTTATTTGGCCACGCCCCTTTGGCCACGCCCCCTCACGGAACCGTTACCGGCCCTTTCCCCGCCTTTCCGCCGCCGCCACTTCCGGTTTCCCCCCTCACTTCCGTTGGCGCCGCGGCGGGCGCGCATGCGCGGGGCCCGGCGCGCGCGGAGCCGGAGGCAGCGCGGGGTCCGTGAGGGCCGCGGGGGCCGTGAGGGCCGCGGGCTCCGGGAGCGGCTCCGGGAGGGACCCCGAGGGGGCAACGGGCCGGGAGGGACCCGCCCGGGGAAGGGGGAGAGCCCCGGAGCGGCGGGGGGAGCACGGGGAGGGTTGGGGAGGGTGAGGGGGGGGCGCTGCCCTGAGGGGTGAGGGGGCTGAGGGTGTTGGGGGGAGTTTGGGGGGTCTGGGGGGGCGTTTGGGGTGGGATTATGGGGGTCTAGGGGTGTCTGGAGGGGATTTTTGGGGGTCTGAGGGGTGTGTGGGGTGGGGTTATGGGGGTCTAGGGATGTCCGGAGAGGATTTTTGGGGGTCTAGGGGTGGTTTTGGGGGTCTGGGGATGTGTGGGGTGGGGTTATGGGGGTCTAGGGGTGTCCGGAGGGGATTTTTGGGGGTCTGAGGGGTGTGTGGGGTGGGGTTATGGGGGTCTAGGGGTGTCCGGAGGGGATTTTGGGGGTCTAGGGGTGGTTTTGGTGGTCTGAGGGGTGTGTGGGGTGGGGTTATGGGGGTCTGAGGGGTGTGTGGGGTGGGGTTATGGGGGTCTAGGGATGTCCGGAGGGGATTTTGGGGGGTCTAGGGGTGGTTTTGGGGGGTCTGAGGGGTGTGTGGGGTGGGGTTATGGGGGTCTAGGGGTGTCCGGAGGGGATTTTTGGGGGTCTAGGGGTGGTTTTGGGGGTCTGAGGGGTGTCCAGGGTGGGGTTATGGAGGTCTAGGGGTGTCCGGAGGGGATTTTTGGGGGTCTGGGGGTGGTTTTGGGGGTCTGAGGGGTGTGTGGGGTGGGGTTATGGGGGTCTAGGGATGTCCGGAGGGGATTTTGGGGGGTCTGGGGGTGGTTTTGGGGGTCTGGGGGTGTGTGGGGCGGGGTTATGGAGGTCTAGGGATGTCCGGAGGGGATTTTTGGGGGTCTAGGGGTGGTTTTGGGGGTCTGGGGATGTGTGTGGGGTGGGGTTTTGGGGGTCTGAGGGGTGTGTGGGGTGGGGTTATGGGGGTCTAGGGGTGTCCGGAGGGGATTTTTGGGGGTCTAGGGGTGGTTTTGGGGGTCTGAGGGGTGTGTGGGGTGGGGCTATGGGGGTCTAGGGGTGTTCGGTGGGGATTTTGAGGGGTCTGGGGGTGGCTGGTGTGGGGTTAGATGGGCCTGGGAAGGTTTTGGGGTGTTCCAGGTGGGGTTATTGGGGTCTGGGGGTGCCCAGGGTGGGGTTTTGGGGGTCTCTAGTGGGTCTGGGGGTGTCTAGGCTGGGGTTTTGGGGTCTGGAATGGGTCTGGGGGTGGCTGGTGTGGGGTTAGAAGGACCCAGGAAGGTTTTGGGGGTCCCAGGTGAGGTTATGGGGTGCAGTGTGGGGTTTTTGGGGGGTCTGGGGGTGGCTGGTGTGGGGTTAGAGTGACCCAGGAAGGTTTTGGGGGTCCCAGGTGAGGTTATGGGGTGCAGTGTGGGGTTTTGGGGGGTCTGGGGGTGACTGGTTTGGGGTTAGAAGGACCCAGAAAGGTTTTGGGGGTCCCAGGTGAGGTTATGGGGTGCAGTGTGGGGTTTTTGGGGGGTCTGGGGGTGGCTGGTTTGGGTTTAGAGGGACCCAGGAATGTTTTGGGGGGTTGGGGTGGGTTTTTGGGGATCCGGCGTGGGATGAAGCGGCTGCAGCGAGGGCGGAATTTGGGGATTTTTGGGGTGGGTTTTTGGGGTTCAGGGGGTCCTGACCCCACCCCGTGCCCCCCCAGAGCCTCCCAGGATGACGCAGTTCCTGCCCCCCAACCTTTTGGCCCTTTTTGCCCCCCGGGACCCCATCCCTTACCTGCCCCCCCTGGAGAAGTTGCCCCACGAGAAGCACCACAACCAACCCTACAGCGGCATCGCGCCCTACATCCGGGAGTTCGAGGTACCCCAAAGCCCCCAGACCCCCAAAACCCTCCCCAGACCCCAAAGCTCCACCCCAAAACCCTCCCCAGACCCCCAGAACCCCACCCCAGACCCCAAAACCCCACCCCATACCCCAAAACCCCAATCCAGAACTCCCTAAAACTGCCCCAGACCCCAAAACCCTCCCCAGGACTGTCCAAACCCCCCCAGACCCCCACAATTCCCCAAAACCCCACTCCAGAACTCCCCAAAACTACCTCAGACCCCCAAAACCCTCCCCAGACCCCCAAAGCTCCACCCCAAAACTCCCCCAAAACCACCCCAGACCCCCAAAACCCTCCCCAGACCACCAAAACTCCACCCCAGGACTCCCCAAACCCCCCAATCCCCCCAAACCCCACCCCAGAACTCCCCAAAACTACCTCAGACCCCCAAAACCACCCCAGGACTCCCCAAAACTACCCCAGACTCCCAAAACCCTCCACAGACCCCCACAACCCCCACAAAACTCCACCCCAGGACTCTCCAAACCCCCCAATCCCCCAAAATCCCACTCCAGAACTCCCTAAAACCACCCCAGACCCCCAAAACCCTCCCCAGACCCCAAAGCTCCACCCCAAAACCCTCCCCAGACCCCCAGAACCCCACCCCAGACCCCAAAACCCCAATCCAGAACTCCCTAAAACCGCCCCAGACCCCCAAAACCCTCCCCTAAACCCCCCAAACCCCACTGCAGAACTCCCTAAAACTACCCTGGACCTCCAAAACCCACCCCAGATCCTCACAATCCCCCAAAACCCCACCCCAGAACTCCCCAAAACTACCTCAGACCGCCAAAACCCGCCCCCAGGACTCTCCAAAACCATCCCAGACCCCCAAAACCCTCCCCAGACCCCCAAAACTCCACCCCAGGACTCCCCAAAACTACCTCAGACCCCCAAAACCCTCCCCAGACCCCCACAACCCCCCCAAAACTCCACCCCAGGACTCTCCAAAACTACCCCAGACCCACAAAACTCCCCAAACCCCACCCCAGAACTCCCCAAAACTACCTCAGACACCCCCAAACCCTCCCCCAGGACTCTCCAGAACCACCCCAGACCCCCAAAACCCTCCCCAGACCCCCAAAACTCCACCCCAGGACTCCCCAGAACCATCCCAGACCCCCAAATCCCATCCCAGGACTCCCCAAAACTACCTCAGACCCCCAAAACCCCCCAAACCCTACCCCAGGATTCCCCAGAACCACCTCAGAGCCCCAAAACTCCACCCCAGAACTCCCCAAATCCACCCTGGAACCTCATAATCCCCCCCAAAACCACCAAAACTCCACCCCAGAACACCCCAAAACCCTTCTGGAACCCCATCATCCCCCAAAACCACCAAAACTCCACCCCAGAACTCCCCAAAACCACCCCAGACCCCCACAATCCTCCCCTGCATCCCCCCAAATCCCCAAAAACCCCATTCTAGACTCCCCCTGACCCCCATAACCCTGCCCCAAACCCCCTCCCCACCCCAAAGCCCCTCCTGGAACCCCCCAAAAACCCCTCTGTGACCCCCAAAACCCCTCTGTGACCCCCCAAAACCCCTCTGTGACCCCCCAAAACACCTCTGTGACCCCCCAAAACCCCTCTGTGACCCCCAAAACCCCTCTGTGACCCCCCAAAAGCCCTCTGTGACCCCCCAAAAGCCCTCTGTGACCCCCAAAAGCCCTCTGTGACCCCTCAAAAGCCCTCTGTGACCCCACAAAACCCCTCTGTGACCCCCAAAACCCCTCTGTGACCCCCCAAAAGCCCTCTGTGACCCCCCAAAAGCCCTCTGTGACCCCCAAAACCCCTCTGTGACCCCCCAAACCCCTCTGTGACCCCCCAAAACCCCTCTGTGACCCCCCAAAACCCCTCTGTGCCCCCCCAAAAGCCCTTTGTGACCCCCCAAAACCCCTCTGTGACCCCACAAAACTCCTCTGTGACCCCCCAAAACCCCTCTGTGACCCCCAAAACCCCTCTGTGACCCCCAAAAGCCCTCTGTGACCCCCCAAAACCCCTCTGTGACCCCCCAAAACCCCTCTGTGACCCCCCAAAAGCCCTCTGTGACCCCCCAAAACCCCTCTGTGACCCCCAAAACCTCTCTGTGACCCCCAAAACCCCTCTGTGACCCCCCAAAACCCCTCTGTGACCCCCAAAAGCCCTCTGTGACCCCCCAAAAGTCCTTTGTGATCCCCCAAAACCCCTCTGTGACCCCCAAAACCCCTCTGTGACCCCCCAAAACCCCTCTGTGTCCCCCCAGGACCCCCGCGATGCCCCCCCGCCGACGCGCGCCGAGACGCGCGAGGAGCGCATGGAGCGCAAGGTACGTCCAGAACCCCCCAAAACGGGGAAAACCCCCCCAAAATGGGGTGCAGCCCCCCCCCAGAGGGGCTCAGCCCCTTCCCCCCCCCACTGGGAGTGCTGGGGGGGTCCCCAAAACTGTCACCAAGGGGGTGTCACCCCCTAAAATTCAGTCCCCAAGGCAGAACTTGGTTCTGGGTTTTAGGGGATCCTCTTGGGTTGTGCTCCCTCTCCACCACTGGGGTTTTTTGGGGTCCCCACTGGATTTTGGGGGGCTGTGGGTGGCCCCTGTGGGTTTGGGGCCTCTTGAGGTCACCCCAACTCCCATTTTTTGGTCGTTTTTCCCCCTTATTGACCCAAACAGCGGCGGGAGAAGATTGAGCGCAGGCAGCAGGAGGTGGAGTCCGAGCTCAAGCTCTGTAAGTTGGGGGGCGTCCTGTGGGGCTGGGGGGATCCTGTGGGGCTGGGGGGGTTCCATGGGGCTGGGGGGGTCCCCCCTTTTCCTCTGACCCCCCCCTTTTTCCTCTTTTCCCCCAGGGGACCCCCACAATGACCCCAATGCTCAAGGAGATGCCTTCAAAACCCTGTTTGTGGCCAGAGTGGTGAGTGCTGGGGGGAGGAAATGGGGGTCCCCCCAATTTGAGGGGACTCACACCAATTTCTGGGGGTTTTCCAGGTCTTTGAGGGTCTTTTCTCAATTTTTGGGGTTCCCCAATCCACGTGGTCCCCCTTAATTTTGGGTTCTCCCCCCAATCCATGAGATCTCCTTTTATCTTTAGAGTTCTGTGCTGCTCCCCCAAAATATTTGGTGCTCCCTTCAATTTTTGGGATCTTCTCCTGATTCCTGTGTGTTTTCCCAATTTTGGGGATCCCCCAGTTCTTGGGAACCCTCCCCAATTTTAAGATCACCTCTCCTCGTTTCTTTTCAGAATTACGACACGACAGAGTCGAAGCTGCGCCGAGAATTTGAAGTTTACGGCCCCATCAAGAGGGTGAGTCGGGGGGGGGGTCACCCCCAAAAAACACCCCCCAAACACCCCATGGGGGGGTCACACCTGTCCCCCAACCCATTTTTTGGGGTGTCACACCTGTCCCCTCACACCTACAGACGTACCTGGCGTACAACCACCACTCTGTGACCACCCAAACATCCCCGTGACCGCTGCCGGGGGTGGGGGTCACACCTGTGTGCGTCCCCCCCAATTTTTGGGGTCCCTCACCTGTCCCTCACCTGTCCCGCAGATCTACATGGTGTACAACAAGCGCTCGGGGAAGCCCCGCGGCTACGCCTTCATCGAGTACGAGCACGAGCGGGACATGCACTGTGAGTACCCCAGACCCCCCCCCGGACCCCCAAACTCCCCCAGCCCCCCAACTCCGCATGTCTGACCCCCCCACCCACACCTGGGGGACCCCGTGGCCCCCCCGGGCCGGGCGACAGGTAAGTACCGGGACGGGGCCGTGCGGTGACTGAGCGAGGCTACAGGTGGCCAAAGCTACCGGTAGCCAAATACAGGTGGTCAAGGTACAGGTGGTCATGGTACAGGTGGCCAAAGCTACCGGTGGCCAAAATACAGGTGGTCAAGGTACAGGTGGCCAAGGCTACAGGTGGCCAAAGCTACCGGTGGCCAAATACAGGTGGTCATGGTACAGGTGGCCAAATGTTCAGGTGGTCAAGATACAGGTGGCCAAAGCTACTGGTAGCCAAAATACAGGTGGTCAAGGTTCAGGTGACCAAGGCTACCGGTAGCCAAAGGTTCAGGTGGCCAAGATACAGGTGGCCAAAGTTACCAGAAGCCAAATGTTCAGGTGGCCAAGATACATGTGGCCAAGTCTACCGGTAGCCAAATACAGGTGGCCAAAGCTACCGGTAGCCAAGGGTTCAGGTGGCCAAGGCTACCAGTAGCCAAAATACAGGTGGTCAAGGTACAGGTGGCCAAGGCTACAGGTGGCCAAAGCTACCGGTAGCCAAAGGTTCAGGTGGCCAAAGCTACCGGTAGCCAAATACAGGTGATCAAGGTACAGGTGGCCAAGATACAGGTGGCCAAGGGTTCAGGTGACCAAGGCTACTGGTGGCCAAAGCTACTGGTAGCCAAATGTTCAGGTGGCCAAGATAAAGGTGGCCAAAGCTACCAGTAGCCAAAGGTTCAGGTGGCCAAGATACAGGTGGCCAAAGTTACCAGAAACCAAGGGTTCAGGTGGCCAAGATACAGGTGGCCAAGGCTACTGGTAGCCAAGGGTTCAGGTGGCCAAGGCTACCGGTAGCCAAATACAGGTGGCCAAGGCTACTGGTGGTGGAGGTTACAGGTGGAAAAGGCTCAGGTGGAAAGGGCTCAGGTGACCGAGACTGTTGGGTGGCCAAACTAGACGTGGACGGGGCTACCAGCGGTCAAGGGCACAGGTGGCCAAGGTGTAGGTGGCCAAATTTACAGGTGGACAGGGCTACAGGTGGACAGGGCTACAGGTGATGCAGTTTTAGGTAGCCAAGGCTACCGATGGCCAAGGTAACAAGGCTACAGGTGGCCAAGCTGTAGGTAAGCAGGGCTACAGGTGGCCAAAGTACAGGTCGCTGCTTGACTACAGGTGGTGGCCAAGGCTACAGGTGGTGGCCAAAGGAGAGGCAGTGCTGCAGTTGGTGGCCAAGGTAGCCAAACTACAGGCGGCCAAGGTTATGGCTGGTTGACCAACGGTGTGGTTGTCCAACCTACAATTAGTCAGGGCTACCATTGGCCAAGGTTCCAGGTGGCCAAACTATGGGCAACCAAGTCTCCAGTTGGCCAAGGCTTTGGTTAGTCAAATTATGGGGAAGCGAGTCTACGATTGGCCAAGGGTGTCGTTGACCAAGGCTTCAGGTGGCCAAGGCTACCATTGGCCAAATTTATGGGCAGGGCTACTGTTGGCCAAGTGTCCAACTGACCGAATTTTCCATTGGCCAAGACTGGGGGTAGATCTACCATTGGCCAAGTCTCCAGTTGGCCAATCGCCTGTTGGCCAACGTTTTGTTTGTCAAGGCTATCATTGGCCAACCACCCGTTGGCCAAGCGTCCGAGTTGGCCGAGCCCAAGGGTAGAGCTCACGTTGGTCAACCTTCCATTGGCCAACCACCCCATTGGTCAAGCGTCCAGCTGGCCAAGCCTGTGGGTAGTTCTCCCATTGGTCAACCTTCCATTGAGGTTGACCAACCTTCCATTGAGTTTGGCCAAGTGTCCATTGAGGTTGGCCAAGCATCCATTGAGGTTGGCCAAGTGTCCATTGAGGTTGGCCAAGCATCCATTGAGGTTGGCCAAGTGTCCATTGAGGTCGACCGACCTTCCATGGAGGTTGGCCAAGCGTCCATTGAGGTTGGCCAAGCATCCATTGAGGTTGGCCAAGTGTCCATTGAGGTTGGCTGACCATCCACTGAGCTTGGCCACTTTCCATTGAGGTTGGCCGACCTTCCATTGAGGTGGCCAATCTTCCATTGAGGTTAGCCAACCTTCCACTGGTGTTGGCCAACCTTCCATTGATGTTGGCCAACCTCTGTTGACGCTGACCAACCTCCGTTGATGCTGACCAACCTCCATTGAGGTTGGCCAATGTCCGTTGATGTTGACCAACCTTCCATAGAGGTTGACCAACGTCCTATTGAGATTGTCCAACATTCCACTGATGTTGACCAACCTCCCATTGACGCTGACCAACCTCCATCGATGCTGACCAACGCCCGGTTGGCCAAGCCCACCCTGTGGCGTGCGCGTTGTGCCGGCGCCGCTCTCTTTTTCTTTCTCTGTGTCTCTTCATCCCTACACCCCTCGGGGCGGGTGATCAGGGGACGTCCCTGTTGGTTCCGTGGGGGCGTCTCCATTCCAGTGACATCCCCATTGGTTTTGTGGGGGCGTCTCCATTCCGGGCTCATCCCCGTTGGTTCCATGGGGGCGTCTCCATTCCCAGTTGGTTCCACGGGGGCATCTCCATTCCCCGGTTGGTTCCATGGGGACGTCTCCATTCCCCGTTGGTTCCATGGGGGCGTCTCCATTCCGGGGACATCCCCATTGCTTCCATAGGGGCATCGCCATTCTGGTGACCTCCCCATTGGTTCCATGGGGGCGTCTCCATTCCCTGGTTGGTTCCGTGGGGGCGTCTCCATTCCGGGGTCATCCCCATTGGTTCCATGGAGGCGTCTCCATTCCGGGGATATCCCCGTTGGTTCCATGGAGGTGTCTCCATTCTCCGGTTGGTTCCATGGGGACGTCTCCGTTCTGGTGACATCCCCATTGGTTCCATGGGGGCGTCTCCATTCCGGTGACGTCCGCATTGGTTCCATGGGGGCGTCTCCATTCCGGTGACGTCCCCATTGGTTCTGTGGGGGCGTCTCCATTCTGGTGACATCCCCATTGGTTCCATGGGGGCATCTTCGTTCCCCATTGGTTCCTTGGGGGCATCTCCATTCCGGTGACGTCCCAGTTGGTTCCATGGAGGTGTCTCCATTCCCCATTGGTTCTATGGGGGCGTCTCCATTCTGGGGTCATCCTGGTTGGTTCCATGGGGGCGTCTCCATTCCCAGTTGGTTCCATGGGGGCGTCTCCATTCCCCGTTGGTTCCATGGGGGCGTCTCCATTCCCCATTGGTCCCACGGGGGCGTCTCCGTTCCCCGGTTGTTTCCGCGGGGGCGTTCCCCCGTTCCCAGCTCCGGGTTCCTCCCGGTTGTTTCCGCGGGGGCGTTCCCCGTTCCCAGCTCCGGGTTCCTCCCGGTAGTTTCCGCGGGGGCGTTCCCGGCGTCTCGGCGTGCGGTGGGGTGGGACGGAGGCCGGTGGCCGGCCGGGGTTGTATTAACTGTGTTTTATTGTCACTGCAGCCACCTTTGAGATGGCTTTTGCCACTGCTGGCTTGCAGCTGCTCCCATTGCTCCCCCCTCCACACCTCAGTGTATGGTTGGTATAAGGGTTTGTATCCTGGTAAGACACGTTCGTAACCCCCAAAAAACGTGAAACCACCACCCCGGCACCACCCAGGGCTGGGGGAGGGGCTGTGGGGTGGGGGGCACACTGAGAGCCCCCCCCCAACAAACCCCCCCCGCCCCCCAAAAGGGGCAGCGGAGGACTTTTTGGGTTTTTTTTGGGGGGCAGACCCCTCTGCTCGCAGCCGGGCCGGGCCGGGCTGGGGGCGGCGGGGTTGGACCCCCCCTCAATAAATCATTACCTACCCCCCCCCATCATTAATTTAGGGACCCCCCCACGTTTTTTTGGTGGGGGGCTCCTCTCAGTGCCCCCCCCCACCTCACAGACCCCTCCCCAGCGCGGGCAGGGAGCGAATCCCACCTGGAATTCCCAAATTTCCCCACCCCGCCCCCCCCCCAGCACGGTCACGGCACATGTGACCCCCCCCCCCACCCCCCCAGTTTTTTTTTTTTGGGGAGGGGGCCCTCAAGGACCCCCCCCCACCCCCTCACTATGGGGGGTGACCAGGCAGGACCCCCCCAGCCCCCCCAATTTGCCCCCCCCGTGTTTGTTTTGCCCGAGGAAGAGGAGGAGGAGGAAGGCGGGGGGGGGGCTCCGAGTGCCCCCTCCCCACGTGGGTCCCAATGGGGGGTGCCCATGGCGCCCCCCCCCAAAAAAAATATTTTGGGGCCCCCCCAGCAGCCTGGATGTTTGTGTAGGGGGGGGGCAGGTCCCTTAGCGGGGGGGGGGGGCGGGTTTTGGGGGGTGGGAATGAGGGGGGGGCTGAGCCCCCCCCCAAAAAATTGGGGTGCGACCCCCCCACCCCGGTCCCATCGACCGAGGGGGGGTGCGGGAGGGGGGGAGGGGTGAAAATGGCGATTTTTAGGGGAGGGGGGCACCGAGCCCCCCCCCCAATCCCGCAGTGGGGGGGTGGGATGTGTGCGGGGGGGGGTCCCCGGGGTGGGGGGGGGTTTTTTTGGGGGGGGGGTGAGGTAGGACGGGTCTCAGGTAAGGCCCCAGCGCCCGTCCAGGAGCGGCTTCGTCTGGAGGGGCCCCCCCCGGCGGGGGGGGGACACGGACCCGCCCCCCACCGCACCCAGGACCCCGCGAGAGTGGGGGGGGGGGGAAATTTGGGGGTGGGGGGCGTGGGGAGGGGTCTAGGGGGTGGGGGAGGGGCTGCGTCCCTCGTTTGGGGGGGGTCTGAAATGCTACAGGTGATCCCCCCCCCCAAAAATAAATTAAAATTTGGGGAGGGGTGTGAGATGGGGGGGGCAGAGGAGGTAAGGCAGCGCTGGGGGTGCTCCCCAGAATTTGGGGGGGGGGTTAAATAGGTAAAAGGTGACCCCCCCCAAAAAATAATGAGGTGTTGGGGGGGGCGGTTTAGAGGTGAAGGGGGTGAAAGCCCCAAAAAATTTAATTTCGGGGGGGGGGCAATGTACAGGTAAAGGTGGTGACCCCCCCCCCCCCAAAATATGGGGTGTTGGGGGGGTCGGTTTATAGGTGAAGGGGGTGACCCCCCCCCAAAAATAAGGTGGGGGGGTCAAAAAACAGGTTCAGGGGGTGACCCCCCCAAAAAAATGAAGTTGGGGGGGGTCAATAATCAGGTAAAGGTGGTGACACCCCCCAAAAATCAAAGTGGGGGGGGTCAATAATCAGGTAAAGGTGGTGACCCCCCCAAAATAAAATTGGGGGGGTCAAAAAACAGGTAAAGGTGGTGAGCCCCCCAAAAATCAAGGTGGGGGGGGTCAATAATCAGGTAAAGGTGGTGACCCCCCCAAAATAAAATTGGGGGGGTCAAAAAACAGATAAAGGTGGTGACCCCCCCAAAAATAAAATTGGGGGGGGGTCAATAAACAGGTAAAGGTGGTGACCCCCCCCCAAAAAATTAAAGTGGGGGGGGCAATGATCAGGTGAAGGTGGTGACCCCCCCAAAAATAAAATTGTGGGGGGGTCAAAAAACAGGTAAAGGTGGTGACCCCCCCAAAAATAAAATTGGGGGGGGTCAATAATCAGGTAAAGGTGGTGACCCCCCCAAAAATCAAGGTGGGGGGGGTCAATAATCAGGTAAAGGTGGTGACCCCCCCCAAAAAATTAAAGTGGGGGGGGGCAATGATCAGGTAAAGGACCCCCCCAAAAATAAGGTGGGGGGGTCAAAAAACAGGTAAAGGTGGTGAACCCCCCAAAAATAAAATTGGGGGGGTCAATCAGGTAAAGGTGGTAAACCCCCCTAAAAATCAAAGTGGGGGAGCAATGATCAGGTAAAGGTGGTGAACCCCCCCAAGAAATCAAAGTGGGGGGGTCAATAATCAGGTAAAGGTGGTGACCCCCCCAAAAATAAAATTGGGGGGGGTCAAAAAACAGGTAAAGGTGGTGAACCCCCCCAAAGAATCAAAGTGGGGGGGGGTCAATAATCAGGTAAAGGTGGTGACCCCCCCAAAAATAAAATTGGGGGGGGTCAATAATCAGGTAAAGGTGGTGACCCCCCCAAAACCAAAATTGGGGGGGGGTCAATCAGGTAAAGGTGACCCCCCCAAAATAAAATTGGGGGGGTCAAAAAACAGGTAAAGGTGGTGATCCCCCCCAAAAATCAAAGTGGGGGGGTCAATCAGGTAAAGGACCCCCCCAAAATAAGGTGGGGGGGTTTATTTATGGGTTTTTGGGGGGGTCAATATCCAGATAAAGGTGCTGACCCCCCCCCCCCAAATTACAATTTTGGGGTGGGGGGGTCAATCTGCAGATGGAGGTGACGACCCCCCCCCAAAAAACCCCCAATTCGGGGTGGGGGGGGTCCATAAACAGGTGAAAACCCCAAATTTTGTGGTGTTGGTTTTGGGGTGGGGTTAATTTTTTTTTGGGGGGGGGGGTCTCACAGTCTTTAACCCTTTCCTTTACAGCCATATCATTTTTTTGGGGGGGGGGGGTCACACCCCTTTAACCCCCCCCCCCTTAAAATTCTCCCCACAAAACCCACGTGGGGATTTTGGGTAATTTTGTCCTTTTTTTTGGGGTGTGGGGTGGGGAAGGAGCTGATTTTTTTGGGGAGGGGGGGGCGGGCGGATGTGACCCCACTGTGGCTGACCCCCACCCTCCCCCCCATTTTTCCCCCCCCCTCGGGACCCCTCCCCAAAATCTTTTACAGCCGCCTACAAACACGCGGACGGGAAGAAGATCGACGGGCGCCGGGTGCTGGTGGACGTGGAGCGGGGCAGGACCGTCAAGGGCTGGCGGCCCCGGCGCCTGGGTGAGCCCCCTCCCCAAATTAACCCCCTCCCCAAAATCCGGGGGGTCCGCCGGGCCTACAGCGGGGCCGCACCCCCAATTCGGGGCTTTTTCGCCTCAAAATTGGGGTCTGGAATGGGCGTATTTGTATTTTTGGGGGTTTTTGGTGCTTCCTCCCATTTTTGGGTTTTTTGGTGCTTCCTCCCATTTTTTGGGGTTTTTTTGGTGCTTCCCCCCATTTTTTGGGGTTTTTTTGGTGCTTCCCCACATTTTTTGGGGTTTGTTCAGGGCCTCCCCCCATTTTTTGGGGTCAGTTTTGGGTTTGGGGGGTCAGTTTTGGGATCAGGGGTCAGTTTTGGGGTCAGTTTGGGGTTTGGGGTCAGTTTTGGAGTCAGTTGTGGGTTTTTGGGGTCAGTTTGGGGTTTTGGGGTCAGTTGTGGGGTTTTGGGTCAGTTTGGGGTCGGGTCAGTTTTGGTGGGTCAGTTTTGGAAATTTGGGGTTTTGGGGTCAGTTTGGGGTTTGGGGTCGGTTTTGGGGTCCCTGAGCCCCGTGTCCCCCCGGGGGAGGTTTGGGGGGATCAGTTTGGGGTCAAAGGGCAGTTTTGGGGTCAGTTGTGGGTTTTTGGGGTCAGGGGTCAGTTTTGGGGGGTCAGTTTTGGAGTCAATTTGAGGTTTGGGGGGTCAGTTTGGGGTTTGGGGTCAGTTTTGGGGTCAGTTGTGGGTTTTTGGGTCAGTTTGGGGTCAGGGGTCAGTTTTGGGGACCCTGAGCCCCGTGTCCCCCCAGGGGGAGGTTTGGGGGGTCAGTTTTGGGTTTGGGGAGTCAGTTTGGGGTCAGTTTGGGGTTTGGGGTCAGTTTTGGGTCACTTTGGGGTTTGGGGTCAGTTTGGGGTCAGGAGTCAGTTTGGGGTCAGTTTTGGGGTCCCTGACCCCCGTGTCCCCCCAGGGGGAGGTTTGGGGGGTCAGTTTGGGGTCAGTTTTGGGGTCCCTGACCCCCGTGTCCCCACAGGGGGAGGTTTGGGGGGTCAGTTTGGGGTCAGTTTTGGGGTCCCTGACCCCCGTGTCCCCACAGGGGGAGGTTTGGGGGGTCAGTTTTGGGGTCAGGGGTCAGTTTGGGGTCAGTTTTGGGGTCCCTGACCCCCGTGTCCCCACAGGGGGAGGTTTGGGGGGTCAGTTTGGGGTCAGGGGTCAGTTTGGGGTCAGGGGTCAGTTTGGGGTCAGTTTTGGGGTCCCTGACCCCCATGTCCCCACAGGGGGAGGTTTGGGGGGTCAGTTTTGGGTTTGGGGGGTCAGTTTGGGGTCAGAGGTCAGTTTGGGGTCAGTTTTGGGGTCCCTGACCCCCGTGTCCTCACAGGGGGAGGTTTGGGCGGTCAGTTTGGGGTCAGGGTCAGTTTGGGGTCAGTTTGGGGTTTGGGGTCAGTTTTGGGGTCCCTGACCCCCGTGTCCCCACAGGGGGAGGTTTGGGGGGTCAGTTTGGGGTCAGGGGTCAGTTTGGGGGGTCAGTTTTGGGGTCCCTGACCCCCGTGTCCCACAGGGGGAGGTTTGGGGGGTCAGTTTGGGGTCAGGGGTCAGTTTGGGGTCAGTTTTGGGGTCCCTGACCCCCGTGTCCCCCCAGGGGGAGGTTTGGGGGGTCAGTTTGGGGTCAGGGGTCAGTTTTGGGGTCAGTTTTGGGTTTTGGGGTCAGTTTGGGGTCAGGGGTCAGTTTGGGGTCAGGGGTCAGTTTTGGGGTCCCTGACCCCCGTGTCCCCACAGGGGGAGGTTTGGGGGGTCAGTTTGGGGTCAGGGGTCAGTTTTGGGGGGTCAGTTTGGGGTTTGGGGTCAGTTTTGGGGTCAGTTTTGGGTTTTGGGGTCAGTTTGGGGTCAGGGGTCAGTTTTGGGGTCTCTGACCCCCGTGTCCCCACAGGGGGAGGTTTGGGGGGGTCAGTTTGGGGTCAGGGGTCAGTTTGGGGTCAGTTTTGGGGTCCCTGACCCCCGTGCCCCCACAGGGGGAGGTTTGGGGGGTCAGTTTGGGGTCAGTTTTGGGTTTGGGGGGTCAGTTTGGGGTCAGGGGTCAGTTTGGGGTCAGTTTTGGGGTCCCTGACCCCCGTGTCCCCACAGGGGGAGGTTTGGGGGTCAGTATGGGGTCAGGGGTCAGTTTGGGGTCAGTTTTGGGGTCCCTGACCCCCGTGCCCCCACAGGGGGAGGTTTGGGGGGTCAGTTTGGGGTCAGTTTTGGGTTTGGGGGGTCAGTTTGGGGTCAGGGGTCAGTTTGGGGTCAGTTTTGGGGTCCCTGACCCCCGTGTCCCCCTGGGGGAGGTTTGGGGGGTCAGTTTGGGGTTTGGGGTCAATTTTGGGGTCCCTGACCCCCGTGTCCCCACAGGGGGAGGTTTGGGGGGTCAGTTTGGGGTCAGGGTCAGTTTGGGGTCAGTTTTGGGGTCCCTGACCCCCGTGTCCCCACAGGGGGAGGTTTGGAGGGTGAGTTTGGGGTCAGTTTTGGGTTTGGGGGGTCAGTTTTGGGGTCTCTGACCCCTGTGTCCCCACAGGGGGAGGTTTGGGGGGTCGGTTTGGGGTCAGGGGTCAGTTTGGGGTCAGTTTTGGGGTCCCTGACCCCCATGTCCCCTCAGGGGGAGGTTTGGGGGGTCAGTTTTGGGTTTGGGGTCGGTTTTGGGGTCCCTGACCCCCGTGTCCCACAGGGGGAGGTTTGGGGGGTCAGTTTGGGGTCAGTTTTGGGGTCCCTGACCCCCGTGTCCCCACAGGGGGAGGTTTGGGGGGTCAGTTTGGGGTCAGGGGTCAGTTTTGGGGTCCCTGACCCCCGTGTCCCCCCAGGGGGAGGTTTGGGGGGTCAGTTTGGGGTCGGTTTTGGGGTCCCTGACCCCCGTGTCCCCACAGGGGGAGGTTTGGGGGGCACCCGGCGTGGCGGAGCCGACGTCAACATCCGTCACTCGGGGAGGGACGACACCTCCCGCTACGATGAGCGGTGAGTGGGGACCCCCGGGACCCCCGGGGTGGGCACTGGGACCCCCGGGACCCCCGGGGTGGGCACCGGGACCCCCGGGATGGGCACCGGGACCCCCTGGGTGGGCACCGGGACCCCCGGGGTGGGCACCGGGACCCCCGGGATGGGCACCGGGACCCCCGGGATGGGCACAGGGACCCCCGGGGTGGGCACCGGGACCCCCGGGATGGGCACTGGGACCCCCGGGGTGGGCACCGGGACCCCCGGGATGGGCACTGGGACCCCCCGGGATGGGCACTGGGAGCCCCGGGATTGTCACTGTCACCCCTGGGACCCCCGGGGTGGGCACCGGGACCCCCAGGGTGGGCACCGGGACCCCCGGGACCCCCGGGGTGGGCACCGGGACCCCTTTGTCACCCCTGGGACCCCTTTGGGACCCCCAGGATTGTCACCAGGACCCCCGGGATTGTCACCAGGACCCCTTTGTCACCCCTGGGACCCCTTTGTCACCCTTGGGACCCCTTTGTCACCCCTGGGACCCCTTTGGGACCCCCGGGATTGTCACCAGGACCCCTTTGTCACCCCTGGGACCCCCGGGGTGGGGACAGGGGACCCCAAGGACCCACTGTGTCACCTCAGGGACCCCCGGGCCACCTCAGAGACCCCCTTGAGAACCCCTGAATTGGCTCAGGGACCCCCTAAATTGGCTCTGGGACCCCCAGGACACCTCAGGGACCCCCTTGGGACACCCTAAATTGAGTCAGGGACCCCCTTGGGACCCCCTAACTTGGCTCAGGGACCCCCTAAATTGGCGCAGGGACCCCCTAAATTGGCTCAGGGACCCCCTGGAATGGGTCAGAGACCCCCTTGGGACCCCTAAACTGCCTCAGGGACCTCTAGGACACCTCAGGGACCCCCTTGGGACACCCTAAATTGGGTCAGGGACCCCCTAACTTGGCTCAGGGACCCCTAAATTGGCTCTGGGACCCCCAAGACACCTCAGGGACCCCCTTGGGACCCCCTAAACTGCCTCAGGGACCCCCTAACTTGGCTCAGGGACCCCCTGGAATGGGTCAGAAACACCTTTGAGACCCCCTAACTTGGCTCAGGGACCCCCTAAATTGGCTCTGGGACCCCCAGGACACCTCAGGGACCCCCGTGGGACCCCCTAAATTGGCTCAGGGACCCCCTAAATTGTCCCAGGACACCTCAGGGACCCCCTTGGGACCCCCTAAATTGGCTCAGGGACCCCCTTGGGACCCCTAAATTGGCTCAGGGACCCCCTAACTTGGCTCAGGGACCCCCTAAATTGGCTCAGGGACCCCCTAAACTGCCTCAGGGACCCCCTAAATTGGCTCTGGGACCCCCAGGACACCTCAGGGACCCCCTTGGGACCCCCTAAATTGGCTCAAGGACTCCCTAAACTGGGTCAGGGACCCCCTAACTTGGCTCAGGGACCCCCTAAACCGGCTCAGGGACCCCCTGGAATGGGTCCTGAGCGCCGCCGCGCCCGCAGGGACCGGGAGCGGGAGCGGGAGCGGGACCGCCGGGAGCGCTCTCGGGAACGGGACCGGCGCCGTTCGCGCTCCCGGGAGCGGCGGCGGCGGACGCGGAGCCGCGAGAAGGACGAGCGGGAACGGAAACGGGGCGGGAGCCGCGACCGCAGCAAAGACCGAGACCGCGACCGCGACCGCAAACGCCGCTCGCGGTCCCGGGACCGAAAACGCGACCGCGACCGCGACAAGAAGGACGAGGCGGCGCTGGAAGCGATGGAAGCACCGGAGGAGCTCGGAGGGAGCGGCGGGGAGCCCGGAGCCACCGAGGGGATGGCGGGGGAGGCGGCGGAGAAACGGGAGAGGGAACGGGAGCGGCGCCGCGGGCACCGGGAGAGGGAGAGGAGGAGGGAACGGGAGCGGGAGCGCGACCGGGAGCACAAACGGGAGCGGGAGCGGCGCGACGAGAGAGCGGCCGGGAGCGGCACCGGGAGCGGAACCGGTACCGGCACCGGGGGAGCGGAGGGAGGAGAGGCGGGACCCGGCGGGGACGCGGAGATGTTCGGGGCCGCGGAGGGGATGGCGGCGGCCGATGGGTACATGGGCGCGGAGAACGGCTACCTGCTGGAGCCGCCGCTGGAGTGAGCGGCTAATTAATAAAGGGCTTTTAGTGGAGAATAAATGGGGTTTTGGGGTTTTTTGGGGGATTTGGGGTTTTTTATTGGAAAAATAAATGGAGTTTTGGGGGATTTTGGGGGTTTTTTATTGGAAAAATTGAGTTTTGGGGTTTTTTTGGGGGGGGATTTTGGATGAATTTTGGGGCTTTTTATTGGAGAATAAACGGGGTTTTGGGGGTTTTTGGGGGGATTTTGGGGTTTTTTATTGGGAAAATAGATGGATTTTTGGGGGGGGGGTTTGGGGGATTTTGGGTTTTTTTTTATTGCAAAATAAGTGGAGTTTTGGGGGATTTTTTGGGGGATTTTTGGGTTTTTTTATTGGAAAAATAAATGGAGTTTTGGGGGATTTTTTGGGGGATTTTTGGGGTTTTTTATTGGAAAAATAAATGGAGTTTTGGGGTTTTTTTTGGGGGGGGTTTTGGTTGAATTTTGGGTTTTTTTATTGGAGAATACACGGAATTTTGGGGGTTTTTGGGAAAGGAAATGGGGAGGGTGATGTGGCCAATTTGGGGGTTTTGGGGGATTTTTGCTTGAATTTGGGTTTTTTTAATTAAAAAATGGAGTTTTGGAGTGGGAAATAGGGAGGGCAATGCGGGGAAATTGGGGGTTTTTGGGGTGGGATTGGGGGATTTTGGTTGAATTTGAGGTGTTCTTATTGGAGAATACACAGGGTTTTGGGGTTTTTTTTGGGGTGTGATTGGGGGATTTTGGTTGAATTTGGGGTTTTTTTATTGGAAGAATAAACGGAGTTTTGGGGGTTTTTGGGATGGGAAATAGGGAAGGCGATGCGGCGAAATTGGGGGTTTTTGGCTTGAATTTCGGTTTTTTGTATTAGAAAATTAATGGAGTTTTGGGGCTTTTTTTGGGGTGGGATTGGGGTTTTTTTGGTTGAATTTGAGGGTTTTTTTAATTGGAAAAATAAATGGAGTTTTGGGGTTTTTTTTGGGGGGGGTTTTGGTTGAATTTGGGTTTTTTTATTGGAAAAATAAATGGAGTTTTGGGGGAGTTTTTGGGGGGGGGTTGGTTGAAATTTGGGGTTTTTTATTGGAAAAATAAATGGAGTTTTGGGGGATTTTTTTGGGGTGGGATTGGGGGGTTTTGGTGGAATTTGGTTTTTTTTATTAGAAAAATAAATGGAGTTTTGGGGTGGGAAATGGGGAGGGAGATGCAGCGGATTTGGGAGTTTTGGGGTTTTTTATTTGAATTTGGGTTTTTTTTAATTGGAAAAATAAATGGAGTTTTGGGGTTTTTTTTTGGGGTGGGATTGGGGTTTTATGGTTGAATTTTGGTTTGTTTTTTCTTTTTGGAGAATACACGGAGTTTTGGGGTTTTTTTTGGGGGGGGTTTTGGTTGAATTTTGGGGTTTTTTAATTGGAAAAATAAATGGAGTTTTTGGGGTTTTTTTTTGGGGTGGGATTGGGGGGTTTTGGTTGAATTTTTTTTTATTGGGAAAAATAAATGGAATTTTGGGGGGTTTTGGGGTTTTTTTTGGGGGGGTTTTGGTTGAATTTTGGGGTTTTTTTATCAGAAAAAAAAATGGAGTTTTGGGGTTTTTTTGGGGGGGGGGTTTGGTTGAATTTGGGGTTTTTTTAATTGGAAAAATAAATGGAGTTTTTGGGTTTTTTTTTGGGGTGGGATTGGGGGATTTTGGTGGAATTTTGGGTTTTTTTAATTGGAAAATAAGTGGAGTTTTGGGGGGGGGGGGTTTGGTTGAATTTTGGGGGTTTTTATTATTTGTCACATCCCCCCAATTTTTGGGGTCTTTTCTTTTAGAATTGGGGTCCCTCCGATAATTTGGGTTCCCCCCCAAAATTTGGGATCCTCATTAATTTGGACCCCCCCCAAAATTTGGGATCCCCATTAATTTGGGACCCCCCCCAATATTTGTGACCCCCCATTAATTTGGGACCCCCTCTCCAATATTTGGGGTCCCCCATTAATTTGGGACCCCTCCCAAAATTTGGGACCTCCCATTAATTTTGGACCCCCCCCAATATTTGGGGCCCCCCATTAATTTTGGACCCCCCCCAATATTTGGGATCCCCATTAAATTGGGACTCCCCCAATATTTGGGACCCCCATTAATTTGGGACCCCCCCAATATTTGTGATCCCCCATTAATTTTGGACCCCCCCCCCAATATTTGGGACCCCCAATAATTTGGGACACCCCCCAAATATTTGTGACCCCCCCATTAATTTGGGATTTCCCCAATCCTCCCCCAACATTTGGGGTCTTCACCCCAAAATTTGGGGTCCCCCCATCCCAAATTTGGGGTCTCCCCCTTTCTGCGCACGCGCGGGGGGCGTGGCCATTTCCACAGGGGGCGTGGCCACATCAGGGCGGTGGGCGTGGCATGATACAAGCGGTGGGCGTGGTCTGAGCGAGAAGGGGGCGTGGTTTGTGCGGTACAGGGCGTGGTTTGTGCGGAAAGGGGCGTGGTTTGTGCTAAAGGGGCGTGGCCAGGCGGTGGGCGTGGCCGCGCGAAGATGGCAGCGCTGAGCGGGGACGCGCTGGGGCTGGAACGGGGTACGGGCGGATTTTGGGGGATTTTGGGGATTTTTGGGGGGATTTTGGGGATTTTTGGGGGTTCGGAAGGTGGGGGAGGGGAGGGGGAGAGGCTGAGGGGGGTCGGGAGTGGGGGAGGGGGCGCCAAGGGGCGGTTGGGGGGGGTTAAATGGGGAATTTTGGGGGAATTTTGGGGAATTTGGGGGTTTGGGGGGGCTGAGGAGGGGCAGGGGGTGAATTTTGGGGTGCAGGGGGAAATTTTGGGGTGTTTTGGGGTTGGTTTGGGGGCACAATGAGCAGTTTTGGGGGGCGGGGCTGCAATGAGGCTGTTTGGGGGTGCAGGGTGGTGATTTTGGGTGGTTTTGGGGTGATTTTGGTGTTTCTGGGGCTGTTTTGGGGTGACTGCGGCGATTTTGGGGTGATTTTGGGGCTGTTTTGGGTTGATTTTGGGGTGATTTTGGGGATAATTTGGGGTTGATTTTGGGGTGACTCTGGGGTTATTTTGGGGTGTTTTGGGATAATTCTGGGGGTGATTCTGGGGTGACTCTGGGGCTGTTTTGGGGTGACTCTGGGGGTGATTTTGGGTCATTTTGGGGTGATTTTGGGGTGTGTCTGATTTTGGAGTGACTGGGGCAATGTTGGGGTGACGGGTGATTTTTTGGGTCATTTTGGGGAGATTTTGGGGTGATTTGGGGTGACTCTGGGAGTGATTTTGGGGTGATTTTGGGGTGACTGTGGGGGTGAATTTTGGGTAATTTTGGGGTGATATTGGGGTGACTCTGGGGGTGATTTTTGGGGTGACTGGGGGTGATTTGGGGCTGATTTGGGTTTGATTTTGGGGTGACTCTGGGACGATTTTGGGGTGACTGTGGGGCGATGTTGGGCTGAATTTGGGGGTGATTTTGGGGTGATTTGGGGCTGATTTGGGGTCCCCCAGACGTGTCCCGGGCCGTGGAGCTGCTGGAGCGGCTCCAGCGCAGTGGGGAGCTGCCCCCCCAAAAGCTGCAGGCGCTGCAGAGGGTCCTGCAGAGCAAGTTCTGCTCCGCCATCCGCGAGGTGACCCCAAAACCACCCCAAAAAACCCAAAAAAACCCAAATCCACCCCCAAAAACCCTGAGAAAACCTAAATCCATCTCAAAAAACCCCCCAAAAATCCCAAATCCATCTCAAAGAACCCCAAATCCACCCCAAAAAACCCCAAAAAATCCCAAATCCATCCCAAAAAAACCCCAAATCCACCCCGAAAACACCCAAAAAACCCAAATCCACCCCAAAAAAACCTCAAAAATCCCAAATCCATCTCAAAAAACCCCAAATCCACCCTGAAAACCCCCAAAAAAACCAAATCCATGAAAAAACCCAAATCCACCCCAAAAAAACCCAAAAAACCCAAATCCATCTCAATAAACCCAAATCCACCCTGAAAACCCCCAAAAAACCCAATTCCACCCTGAAAACCCCAAAAACCCAAATCCATCTCAAAAAACCCAAATCCACCCTGAAAACCCCCAAAAAACCCAAATCCATCCCAAAAAACCCAAAAAATCCCAAATTCATCTCAAAAAAACCCCAAATCCACCCTGAAATCCCCCAGAAAACCCCAAATCCATCTTAAAAAACCCCAAATCCACCCTGAAACCCCAAAAAAACCCTAAATCCATCCCAAAAAATCCCAAATCATCTCAAAAAAACCCAAATCCACCCTGAAAACCCACAAAAAACCCAAATCCACCCCGAAACCCCCAAAAAATCCCAAATCCATCTCGAAAAACCCCAAATCCACCCTGAAAACTCCCAAAAAACCCAATTCCACCCTGAAAACACCAAAAAAAACCCCAAATCCATCTCAAAAAAACCCAAATCCACCCTGAAAACCCCAAAAAAACCCAAATCCATCAAAAAACCCAAATCCACCCCAAAAAAACCCCCAAAAATCCCAAATCATCTCAAAAAACCCAAATCCACCCAAAAAAAAAACCCAAAAAACCCAAATCCATCTCAATAAACCCAAATCCACCCCGAAAACCCCCCAAAAACCCAAATCCATCTCAAAAAACCCCAAATCCACCCCAAAACCCCCCAAAAAACCCAAATCCACTCCAAAAAAACCCAAACCCACCCCAAAAACCTCCAAATCCACCCCAAAATTCCCTAAAAGAATCCCCAAAAACCCCAAATCCACCCCAAAAACCCCAAATCTACCCCAAAAACCCCCAAATCCACCCCAAAAAGCCCCAAAAGCCACCTGGGAACCCCAAAATCCACCCAAGAATCCTGAAATTTTTGGGGTACCCCAAAATCCAAAGGGAAAAAGCAAAAATCCATTGGGGAACCCCCAAATCCCACCCTGGAAACCCCAAATCCAAAGAGGAACCCTAAAATCCATGGGGTAACCCCAAAAAAAACCCACCCTGGGAACCCCCAAAATCTGTAGGGGAACCCCCAAATCTTTCCTGGGACCCCCCAGTCCCCCCAGGGTCCCCCCAGATCTCTGCAGGTGCCTCTTGGGGGGTTTTGGGGTTTTGGGGTCCCCCCAAACAGCCCCGGGGTCCCCCCAGGTCTACGAGCAGCTCTACGACACCCTGGACATCGCGGGGAGCCCCGAAATCCGCGCCCACGCCACGGCCAAGGTACCCCAAAAACACCCCCGGCACCCCAAAAATGCCCACGACCCCAAAAATCCCCCTGGGACCCCAAAAAAAACCCCCAGGGGACCCCAAAAACAGCCCCGGAACCCCAAAACCACCCTGGGACCACAAAACCATCCTGGGACCCCAAAAACCCCTCCAGGACCCCCAAAACCCCCCCAGGGGACACCAAAAACAGCCCTGGAACCCCAAAACTGCCCACGACCCCAAAAACCCCTCCAGGACCCCCAAAAAAACCACCCAGGGGACCCCAAAAACAGCCCCGGCACCCCAAAAACACCCCCGGCACCCCAAAACCACCCAGGGACCCCAAAAACCCCTCCAGGACCCCCCCAAAAAAAAGCCCCCAGGGGACCCCAAAAACAGCCCCAGAACCCCAAAACCCCCCTGGGACCCCAAAACCTCCCCAGGGATCCCAAAACCACCCTGGGACCCCAAAAATCCCCCTGGGACCCCAAAAACCACCCTGGGACCCCAAAAACCACCCTGGGATCCCAAAAACACCCATGGGACCCCAAAAAAACCCCCCAGGGGACCTCAAAAACAGCCCCGGCACCCCAAAAACCCCCTGAGACCCCAAAAACAGCCCCGGAACCCCAAAAACCACCCTGGGACCCCAAAAACCCCTCCAGGACCCCCCAAAAAAAACCCCAGGAGACCCCAAAAACAGCCCCGGCACCCCAAAAATCATCCCAGCACCCCAAAACCACCCTGGGACCCCAAAAACACCCCCGGCACCCCAAAAACACCCATGACCCCAAAAACCACCCCGGCACCCCAAAAACCCCTCCAGGACCTCCCAAAACCCCCCCAGGGGACCCCAAAAACAGCCCCGGAACCCCAAAAACAGCCCTGGGACCCCAAAACCACCCACAACCCCAAAAACTCCCCAGGGATCCCAAAAACCCCTTCAGGACCCCCAAAAAACTCCCCAGGGGACACCAAAAACAGCCCTGGAACCCCAAAAATCATCCCGGCACCCCAAAAATCCCCTGGGACCCCAAAACCACCCCAGGACCCCAAAAACCCCTCCAGGACCCCCAAAAAAAACCCCCAGGGGACCCCAAAAACAGCCCCAGAGCCCCAAAAACCACCCCGGGACCCCAAAAACCCCTCCAGGACCCCCCAAAAAACCCCTCAGGAGACCCCAAAAACAGCCCTGGAACTCCAAAAATCCCCCTGGGACCCCAAAACCCTTCCAGGACCCCCCCCAAAAAAAACCCAGGGGACCCCAAAAACCCACCTGGACCCCAAAATCCCCTGGGACCCCAAAATCACCCCCAGCACCCCAAAAATCCCCCTGGGACCCCAAAAACTCCCCAGGGATCCCAAAAACCCCTCCAGGACCCCCCAAATAAAACTCCCAGGGGACCCCAAAAACCCACCTGGACCCCAAAACCCCCCTGAGACCCCAAAAACCCCTCCAGGACCCCCCCAAAAAAACAAAACCCAGGGGACCCAAAAACCCACCTGGACCCCAAAAATCTCCCCAAGGATCTCAAAAACTCCTCCAGGACCCCAAAAACCCCCCCGGGACCCCAAAAACACCCATGGGACCCCAAACCCCCCCCCGAGACCTCCCAAAAATCTCCCACCGACCCCAAACCCCCCCACTCCCGGACCCCAAAATGTCCCCAGGGAGCCCAAAACCACCCTGGGGACCCTAAAACTCACCCAGGACCCCAAAACAATTCAATGTCCCCAAATGTCCCCAATGTCCCCAACGTCTCCAATGTCCCCAAATGACCCCAATGTCCCCAATGTCCCCAAAACCCCCAATGACCCCATGACCCCAATCCCCCAAATGTCCCCAATGTCCACCAATGTCCCCAATGTCCTCAAATGTCCCCAAATGTCCCCAAATGTCCCCAAACCCCCCAATGACCCCCATGACCCCCATGACCCCAATCCTCCCAATGTCCCCAACATCCCCAAATGTCCCCAAATGACCCCAACATCATCAACCCCCCAAATGCCCCCAGTGTCCCCAATGTCCCCAACATGCCCAAAGCCCCCAATACCCCCAATGTCCCCAATGTCCCCAATGTCCCCAATGTCCCAAATCCACCTGAGTGTCCCCAATGTCCCCAATCCCCCCAATCCCCGCAATGTCCCCAATCCTCCAAATGTCCCCAAGGTCCCCAATTCCCCCAAATCCCCCTAATGTCCCCAAAGCCCCCAATACCCCCAATGTCCCCAATGTCCTCAAATGTCCCCAATGTCCCCAATGTGCCCAATGTCCCAAATCCTCCCAATGTCCCCAATGTCCCCAATGTCCCCAATCTCCCTCAATGACCCCCAATGTCCCCAATGTCCCCAACATCCCCAATCCCCCAAATGTCCCCAAACCCCCCAATGTCCCCAATGTCCCCAATCCTCCCAATGTCACCAATGTCCCCCATGATCCCAATGACCCCAGTGTCCCCAAATCCCCCAAATCCCCCTAATGTCTCCAATGTCCCCAATGTCACCATGTCCCCAAAGCCCTCAATGACCTCAATGTCCCCAATGTCCCCAATCCTCCCAATGTCCCCAATGTCCCCCATGATCCCAATGTCCCCAATCCTCCAAATGTCCTCAACGTCCCCAATGTCCCCAATGTCCCCAATGTCCCCCTTTATCCCAATGACCCCAGTGTCCCCAATGTCCGCAATCCCCTCAATGTCCCCCAATGTCCCCAACTCCCCCAAATCCCCCTAATGTCTCCAATGTCCCCAATGTCCCCCATGTCCCCAAAGCCCTCAATGACCTCAATGTCCCCAATGTCCCCAATGTCCCCAATGTCCCCAAAGCCCTCAATGTCCCCAATATCCCCAAGGTCCCCAACATCTCCAATGTCCCCAATCCCCCAAATGTCCCCAAGGTCCCCAACGTCCCCAATCCCCCAAATGTCCCCAGTGTCCCCAATGTCCCCAATCCTCCAAAAGTCCTCAAATGTCCCAAATGTCCCCCATGTCCCCAATCCCCTCAACGTCCCCAATGTCCCCCATGATCCCAATGATCGCAATCCCCTCAATGTCCCCAGTGCCCCAAATCCCCCAAATCCCCCCAATGTCCCCAATGTCCCCAATCCCCTCAATGTCCCCCATGTCCCCAATCCCCCCAACGTCCCCGCTGTCCCCACTGTCCCCAATGTCCCCAATGTCCCCAAAGCCCCCAATCCCCCCAATGTCCCCAATGTCCCCAATGTCCCCAATGTCCCCAATGTCCCCAATGTCCCCAATGTCCCCAATCCCCCCAACGTCCCCAATGTCCCCAATCCCCTCAACGTCCCCGCTGTCCCCACTGTCCCCCCGCTGTCCCCAGGCCACGGTGGCGGCGTTCGCGGCCAGCGAGGGCCACGCGCACCCGCGGGTGGTGGAGCTGCCCAATGTCCCCAACATCCCCAATGTCCCCCAATGTCCCCAACGTCCCCAATGTCCCCAATCCCCCCAGTGTCCCCAATGTCCCCAATGTCCCCAAATCCCCCAATGTCCTCCATGTCCCCAATCCCCTCAATGACCTCAATGTCCCCAAGGTCCCCAACATCTCCAATGTCCCCAATCCCCCAAATGTCCCCAAGGTCCCCAATGTCCCCAATCCTCCCAATGTCCCCAACGTCCCCAACGTCCCCAATCCCCCCAATGTCCCCAGTGTCCCCAATGTCCCCAGTGTCCCCAATGTCCCCAATCCTCCAAATGTCCTCAAATGTCCCAAATGTCCCCCATGTCCCCAATCCCCTCAATGTCCCCAGTGCCCCAAATCCCCCAAATCCCCCCAATGTCCCCAATGTCCCCAATCCCCTCAATGTCCCCCATGTCCCCAATTCCCCCAAATCCCCCTAATGTCTCCAATGTCCCCCATGATCCCAATCCCCCCAGTGTCCCCACTGTCCCCCCGCTGTCCCCAGGCCACGGTGGCGGCGTTCGCGGCCAGCGAGGGCCACGCGCACCCGCGGGTGGTGGAGCTGCCCAAGACCGAGGAGGGTTTGGGCTTCAACATCATGGGGGGCAAAGAGCAGAACTCGCCCATCTACATCTCCCGCGTCATCCCCGGCGGCGTCGCCGACCGCCACGGCGGCCTCAAACGCGGCGACCAACTGCTGAGCGTCAACGGCGTGGTGAGGATTTGGGGAGAATTCCCGGGATTTTGGGTACTTTGGAGTGGTTAAATTGGGGTTTGGGGTGGTTAAATTGGGGTTTGAAGGGTTAAATTGGGGGTTTGGGTGGTTAAATTGGGGTTTGAAGGGTTAAATTGGGGGTTTGGGTGGTTAAATTGGGGTTTTGGGTACTTTGGGGTGGTCAAATTGGGGTTGGAAGGGTTAAATTGGGGGTTTTGGGGTGGTTAAATTGGGGTTTGAAGGGTTAAATTGGGATTTTGGGTGGTTAAATTGGGGTTTGAAGGGTTAAATTGGGATTTTGGGTGGTTAAATTGGGGTTTGAAGGGTTAAATTGGGATTTTGGGTGGTTAAATTGGGGTTTTGGGTACTTTGGAGTGGTTAAATTGGGGGTTTGGGGCGGTTTTGGGGGGTTTGGGTGGGATATGGGGTGGCAAACTGCCATGGGGGCCTCAAATGCGGCGACCAGCTGCTGAGCGTCAACGGCGTGGTGAGGATTTGGGGAGAATTCCTGGGATTTTGGGTACTTTGGAGTGGTTAAATGGGGGTTTGGAGTAAGTTTGGGGCAGTTTTGGGTGGTTTTTGGGGTCGGGGCAGTTTCTGGGTGGTTTTTGGGGTCTGGTCCATTTTTGGGTGGGATTTTGGGGCCGGGGCAGTTTCTGGGTGGGATTTTGGGGTCTGGTCCATTTTTGGGAGGGATTTTGGGGCCGGGGCAGTTTCTGTGTAAGATTTTGGGGCCGGGTCCATCTCTGGGCGGTTTTTGGGGTCCCATCCCGGTTTTGGGGCGCAGAGCGTGGAGGGGGAGCAGCACGAGCGCGTGGTGGAGCTGCTGAAGGGTTTTTGGGGTCTGGTCCATTTTTGGGTGGGATTTTGGGGCCGGGTCAGTTTTTGGTTGGGTTTTTGGGTTCGAGTCCATCTCTGGGTGGGTTTTTGGGGTTCCATCCCGGGTTTTGGGGCGCAGAGCGTGGAGGGGGAGCAGCACGAGCGCGCGGTGGAGCTGCTGAAGGGATTTTGGGGTCTGGCCCATTTTTGGGTGGGATTTTGGGGTCTGGTCCATTTTTGGGTGGGTTTTTGGGTCTGGGGCCGTTTCTGTGTGGGATTTTGGGGCCGGGTCCATCTTTGGGCAGTTTTTGGGGCTCCATCCCGTGTTTTGGGGCGCAGAGCGTGGAGGGGGAGCAGCACGAGCGCGCGGTGGAGCTGCTGAAGGGTTTTTGGGGTCTGGTCCATTTTTGGGTGGGATTTTGGGGTTGGGGCAGTTTTTGGGTGGTTTTTGGGGCCGGGGCAATTTTTGTGTGGGCTTTTGGGTCTGGGGCAGTCTCTGGGTGGTTTTTGGGGTCTGGTGCATTTTTGGGTGGGATTTTGGGAACGGGGCAGTTTTTGGGTGGGATTTTGGGGCCGGGGCTGGTTTTGGTTGGGATTTTGGGGCCGGGGCAGTTTCTGGGTGGGATTTTGGGTTCGGGGCAGTTTTTGGGTAGTTTTTGGGTTCAGGGCTGTTTCTGTGTGGGTTTTTGGGGTCAGGTCAGTTTTTGGGTGGGTTTTTGGGGCCGGGGCAGTTTCTGTGTGGGTTTTTGGGGTCTGGTCCATTTTTGGGTGGGTTTTTGGGGCCGGGGCAATTTTTGTGTGGGTTTTTGGGTCTGGGACAGTCTCTGGGTGGTTTTTGGGGTCTGGTCCATTTTTGGGTGGCTTTTTTGGGTCTGGGGCATTTTTTGGGTGGGTTTTTGGGGCCGGAACTGGTTTTGGTTGGGATTTTGGTTTTGGGGTCGTTTCTGGGTGGGATTTTGGGGCCGGGGCAGTTTCTGGGTGGGATTTTGGGTTCGGGTCAGTTTTTGGGCAGTTTTTGGGGTTCAATCCCGTGTTTTGGGGTGCAGAGCGTGGAGGGGGAGCAGCACGAGCGCGCGGTGGAGCTGCTGAAGGGTTTTTGGGGTCTGGTCCATTTTTGGGTGGGTTTTTGGGGTCGGGTCAGTTTTTGGGCAGTTTTTGGGGCTCCATCCCATATTTTGGGGTGCAGAGCGTGGAGGGGGAGCAGCACGAGCGCGCGGTGGAGCTGCTGAAGGGTTTTTGGGGTCTGGTGCATTTTTGGGTGGGATTTTGGGGCCGGGTCAGTTTCTGGGTGGGTTTTTGGGGCCGGGTCCGTCTCTGGGCAGTTTTTGGGGTTCCATCCCGTGTTTCGGGGCGCAGAGCGTGGAGGGGGAGCAGCACGAGCGCGCGGTGGAGCTGCTGAAGGGATTTTGGGATCTGGTCCATTTTCGGTTGGGATTCTGGGGTCGGGTCAGTTTCTGTGTAGGATTTTGGGTTCGGGTCAGTTTTTGGGCAGTTTTTGGGGCTCCATCCCATATTTTGGGGTGCAGAGCGTGGAGGGGGAGCAGCACGAGCGCGCGGTGGAGCTGCTGAAGGCGGCGCAGGGCTCGGTGAAACTCGTGGTCCGGTACACGCCGCGCGTGCTGGAGGAGATGGAGGCGCGATTCGAGAAACTGCGAACGGCGCGGCGCCGGCAGCACAACAGCTACTCGTGAGCGCCTGAACCCCAAAATCTGAGTGCCTGAACCCCAAAATCTGAGTGCCTGAACCCCAAAATCTGAGTGCCCAAATCACAAATCTGAGTGCCCAAACCCCAAATCCTGAGTGCCCAAATCCCAAATTTGAGCACCCAAATCCCAAATCCTGAGTAACCGAACCCCAAATCTGAGCGCCCAAACCCCAAAATCTGAGTGCCCAAACCCCAAATCCTGAGTGTCCAAATCCCAAAATCTGCGTGCCCAAATCCCAAATTCTGAATGCCCAAACCCCAAAATCTGAGTGCCCAAACCCCAAAATCTGAGTGCCCGAACCCCAAATCCTGAGCGCCCAAATCCCAAATCCTGAGCGCCCAAATCCCAAAATCTGAGTGCCCAAATCCCAAAATCTGAGTGCCTGAACCCCAAAATCTGAGTGCCTGAACCCCAAAATCTGAGTGCCCAAACCCCAAAATCTGAGTGCCCAAACCCCAAAATCTGAGTGCCCGAACCCCAAATCCTGAGCGCCCAAATCCCAAATCCTGAGCGCCCAAATCCCAAAATCTGAGTGCCCAAATCCCAAAATCTGAGTGCCTGAACCCCAAAATCTGAGTGCCTGAACCCCAAAATCTGAGTGCCCAAATCCCAAATTCTGAGCGCCAAACCCCAAAATCTGTGTGCCCAAATCCCAAAATCTGAGCACCCAAATCCCAAAATCTGAGCGCCCAAATCCCAAAATCTGAGTGCCTGAACCCCAAAATCTGTGTGCCCAAATCCCAAAATCTGAGCACCCAAATCCCAAAATCTGAGTGCCCAAATCCCAAATCTCTGAATGCCCAAACCCCAAATCTGAGCGCCCAAACCCCAAAATCTGTGTGCCCAAATCCCAAAATCTGAGCACCCAAATCCCAAATCCTGAGTGCCCAAATCCCGAACCCCAAAATCCCAAACCGCCCCCTGACCCCCCCGACCCCCCTGACCCCCCTGACCCCGCTGACCCCACCCCAATTTCTCCCCACAGGTCACTGGAATCGAGGGGGTAGAACCCCCCGGGACCCCCCGCGGCACCCCTGGGACCACCCGGGACCCCCCAAATCACCTGGGACCCCTCTGGGACCCCCCAAAGTCACCTGGGACCCCCCCAGGACCCCCCAAAATCACCTGGGACCACCCGGGACCCCCCCAGGACCCCCCAAAATCACCTGGGACCACCGGGGACCCCCCAAAGTCCCCCCTGGACACCCCCAGGACACCCCAAAATCACCTGGGACCCCCTGGGACCCCCCAAAGTCACCTGGGACCCCTCTGGGACCCCCCAAAATCACCTGGGACCCCTCTGGGACCCCCCCAAATTCACCTGGGACCACCCGGGACCCCCCGCGATACCCCTGGGACCACCCGGGACTCCCCAAATTCACCTGGGACCCCTCTGGGACCCCTCTGGGACCCCCTGGGACCCCCCAAAATCACCTGGGACCCCTCTGGGACCCTCCTGGGACCCCCCAAAATCACCTGGGAGCCCCCGGGACCCCCCCAAAATCACCTGGGACCACCCGGGACCCCCCAAAATCACCTGGGACCCCCCAAAGTCCCCCCTGGACACCTCCAGGACCCCCCAAAGTCCCCCAGGACCCCTCTTGGACTTCTCTGGGACTCTCCAGGACCCCCCAAAATCACCTGGGACCCCTCTGGGACCCCTCAAAATCACCTGGGACCCCTCTGGGACCTCTCTGGGACCCCCCAGGACCCCCCCCCAGGACCACCCAAATTCACCTGGGACCCCTCTGGGACCCCCCAAAATCACCTGGGACCCCTCTGGGACCCCCTGGGATCCCCCAGGACCCCCCAAAATCACCTGGGACCCCCCCGGGACCCCTTTGGGACCCCTCCAGGACCCCCCAAATTGACTTGGGACCCCCCTGGGACCCCCCAGAACCCCCCAGGACCTTTCTGGGATCCCCCAAAATCACCTGGGACCCCCCCCCAGGACCCCCCAAAGTCCCCTGGGACCCCCCAGGACCCCTCTGGGACCCCCCCAAAAGTCACCTGGGACCCCCAAGGACACCCCCAAGACCCCTCTGGGACCCCTTTGGGACACCCCAAAGTCACCTGGGACCCCTCTGGGACCCCCCCAAATTCACCCGGGACCCCCCAGGACCCCTCTGGGACCCCCCGCCCCCCCCCCAGTACATTTGGGATTTCTGTACAGTATTTATTGGCGGCTATTTAAAGGCGTGGCCCAGGTGGGTCACCTGTGTCACCTGAGTGTCACCTGAGTCACCTGGAGGGGGGTCATCTGTGTCACCTGTGTGTCACCTCTGTCACCTCTGTGTCACCTGTGTCACCTGTGTCACCTGAGTGTCATCTGTGTCACCCGAGGGTCACCTGTGTCACCTGAGTGTCACCTGAGTGTCACCTGAGTGTCACCTTTGTCACCTCTGTCACCTGTGTGTCACCTGAGTGTCATCTTTGTCACCTGAGTGTCACCTGTTACACCTGTGTCACCTGTGTGTCATCTGTGTCACCTGTGTCACACCTGTGTCACCTGAGTGTCACCTGAGTGTCACCTGTGTCACCTGCAGGGGGGTCACCTGTGTCACCTGAGTGTCACCTGAGTGTCACACCTGTGTCACACCTGTGTCACCTGAGTGTCACCTGTGTCACCTGAGGGTCACCTGAGTGTCACACCTGTTTCACACCTGTGTCACCTGTGTCACACCTGTGTCACACCTGTGTCACCTGTGTCACCTGTGTCACACCTGTGTCACCTGAGTGTTACCTGCAGGGGGGTCACCTGAGTGTCACCTGTCACCTGTGTCACCTGAGTGTCACCTGAGTGTCACCTGTGTCGCCTGAGTGTCACCTGTGTCACCCGAGGGTCACCTGTGTGTCACCTGCAGGGGGGTCACCTGAGTGTCACCTGAGTGTCATCTTTGTCACCTGAGTGTCACCTGTGTCACCTGAGTGTCACCTGAGTGTCACCTTTGTCACCTGAGTGTCACCTGTGTCACACCTGTGTCACACCTGTGTCACACCTGTGTTACCTGTGTCACCTCTGTCACCTGAGTGTCACCTGTGTCACACCTGTGTCACACCTGCGTCACCTGTGTCACCTGTGTGTCATCTGTCACCTGAGTGTCACCTGCAGGGGGGTCACCTGTGTCACCTGTGTCACATCTGTGTCACCTGAGTGTCACCTGAGTGTCACGTGACCGTGGCCCGGCTTTGGGGGGGGGAGGGGTCCAGGTGCCTTTTTTGGGTGGGAAAAGGGGAAAATGGGGGGGGTGTGTGTGTGGTGTTTCGGTCTCCATGGCAACCGGGGAGGGGGCGGGGCTTGGTCTCCATGGCAACGGCGGGGAGGGATGCTCAGTCTCGTCTCCATGGCAACCGGGGAGGGGGCGGGGTCACGTCTCCATGGCAACGCGGGGGGTGTGTGGAGGGGCGGTTTCCATGGTGACGCGGGGGGGAATCCCGTCTCCATGGCAACGCGGGGTGGGGTGGAGGGGCGGTTTCCATAGTGACGCGGGGGGGGGGGGGATCCCGTCTCCATGGCAACGGGGCTGATGCGCTGCTCCGTCTCCATGGTGACCGCCAGGCAGGGAAGCGCTCCCGTCTCCATGGCAACGCGGCTGATGCGATGCTCCGTCTCCGTGGCAACGCGGGGCGGTCCCGTTGCCATGGCAACGCCCGCGGGGGGGGTGCGGGGAACGGCCCATCCCCATGGCAACGCGGGGGCGGGGCCGTCTCCATGGCAACGCGCATGCGCGCCCGCCCCCGCCCCCGAGCGATGACATCACCCCCGCCGCGGCCCCGCCCCCCGCGCGCTCCCATTGGCCGCCCGCCCTCAGGCCACGCCCCTCCCTCCCACCCGCCGAGGGGGCGGGGCCAAGGCGCCGCCGGCGGCCCGGGGCGCGCTCCCATTGGTCGGCGCCGCCGTCAATCAGCGCCGCTCTTAAAGGGCCCGCGCAGCGTTTCGCGGGGCCGGCCGGGGGGGGGTCGGTACCGGGGGGGGGGGCGGGCGGCGGCCGCGGGGCTCGGGCGGGCCCGGGGCGCGCTGGGGGCCGGAACGGGTGCGGGGGCGACCGGCAGCGACCCCCCCCCGGGCCCCCCCTCCCCGCCGGGCCGCCTCCCTCCGCCGGAGCTGCCGCAGCGCCGCTCGGAGCCCAGGTAGGAGCAGGGCCCGACCCCCCCGGGAGCCCCCGGGACCCCCCGGGACCCCCCGGGACCCCCTTACCCCCGGCCCGCCGCCCGCAGCGGCATCCCGAATCCCAAATCCGCATCCCGAATCCCAAATCCGCATCCCGAATCCCAAATCCGCATCCCCAATCCCAAATCCGCATCCCAACCCCATCCCGGCCCCGGTACCCGCATCCCGAATCCCAAATCCGCATCCCGAATCCCAAATCCGCATCCCGAATCCCAAATCCGCATCCCGAATCCCAAATCCGCATCCCCAATCCCAAATCCGCATCCCGAATCCCAAATCCGCATCCCGAATCCCAAATCCGCATCCCGAATCCCAAATCCGCATCCCCAATCCCAAATCCGCATCCCGAATCCCATCCCGGCCCCGGTACCCGCATCCCGAATCCCAAATTCGCATCCCAAATCCGGCATCTCCATCCCGATCGCATCCCGGCCCTGGCATCCCCATCCCGATCCCAAATCCGCATCCCGAATCCCAAATCCGGCACATCCATCCCGGCCCCATCCCGGCCCCGGCATCCCCATCCCAAATCCGGCGTCCCCATCCCGGCCCCATCCCGGCCCCATCCCGGCTCCGGCATCCCCATCCCGAACCCCAAATTCGCATCCCAACCCCGTCATCGCCATCCCGATCCCATCCCTGCCTCGGGAGCCGCATCCCAACCCCGGCATCCGCATCCAAAATCCCAAATCCGCATCCAAAATCCCAAATTCTCATCCCCATCCCGGCTCCGGCCGCCGTGTCCCGTGTCCCGATCCCATTCCCGGGCCCGGCCCCGCTGTCCCCATCCCGATCCCATTCCCGGGATCTCCGTCCCACCTCCGACATCCCAATCCCAATCGCGGCCCCTCATCCCCATCCCCATCCCAAACCCAAATTCCCCATCCTAAACCCCATCCTAAACCCAAATCCCCCATCTCAAACCCAAATCCCCCATCCCAAACCCCATCTCCATCCCAAACCTCCTAT
The DNA here is from genome assembly GCF_048771995.1 of Taeniopygia guttata. Classification (NCBI taxonomy): domain Eukaryota; kingdom Metazoa; phylum Chordata; class Aves; order Passeriformes; family Estrildidae; genus Taeniopygia; species Taeniopygia guttata. The sequence continues at coordinate 1,198,924 of NC_133062.1, forward strand.
CCCAAACCTTACATCCTAAACCCCAAACCCCCATCCCAAACCCCATCCCAATACCCACCCCAAACCCCAAGCCCCCATCCCAAATTCACATCCCAAACCCCATCCCAAACCTCATCTCCATCCCAAACCTCCATCCCAAACCTCAAACCCCCATCCCAAACCCCATCCACATCCCAATCTCCATCCCAAATCCAATTCCCATCCCCATCCCAAAACCCCCATCCCAAATCCCAAACTCCCCATCCCAAACATAAACTGCATCCCAAACCCCCCATCCCAAATCCCAAACTGCCCATCCCAAACATAAACCCCATCCCAAAGCCCAAACTCCATCCCCATCCCAAACCCCATCCCAAATCCTCCATCCCCATCCCCAATCCAAATCCAAATCCCATCCCAAACCTTATCCCAAACCCCCCATCCCAAATCCAAACCCCATCCCCATCCCAAATTCAAATCCCATCCCAAACCTTATCCCAAACCCCCCATCCCAAATCCAAACCCCATCCCCATCCCAAATTCAAATCCCATCCCAAACCTTATCCCAAACCCCCCATCCCAAATGCAAACCCCATCCCTATCCCAAACCCCATCCCAAATCCTCCATCCCCATCCCAAACCCCATCCCCATCCCAAACCCCAAACCCCATCCCAAAACCTCCATCCCAAATTCCCCATCCCAAACCCCAAACCCCATCCCAAACCCAAACCCCACCCCAAACCCCATCCCAAACCCCATCTGAAACCCCAAACCCCATCCCAAATCCCCCACCCCAAACCCCCCATCCGAAATTCCCAAACCTAAATTCCCCATCCCAAATCCTGCATCCCCCATCCTGACCCCATCCCCATCCCAAACCCACATTCCAAACCCCAAACCCCATCCCGAATTCCCAAACCCAAATTCCCCATCCCAAACCCCAAACCCCATCCCAAGCCCTCCACCCCAAACCCCCCATCCCGAATTCCCAAACCCAAATTCCCCATCCCAAACCCAAAACCCCCATCCCCATCCTGACCCCATCCCAGACCCCCCATCCCCATCCCCACCCCCAGCACATCCCCCTGCCCCATTTCATCCCAGTGCCCCCCAGTGCCCCCCAGTACCCCCCCCAGTACCCCCCAGTACCCCCCATTTCATCCCAGTACCCCCCACTGCGTCCCATTGCACCCTCCATTGCGCCCAGGTGTGCCCAGGTGCCCCCAGGTGTGCCCAGGACGATGTGGGGCCCACCTGTAGAATGGTTTAGGACCCCCACAGTGGGGTCAGGACCCCAAAATGGGTCAGGATTGGAGCAGTTCCGGGTACTGACCCCATATCCCCATACCCAGGTGTGCCCAGGTGTGCCCAGGTGTGCCCAGGTGTGCCAAGGTGTGCCCCAGGTGCCCCCAGGTGCCCCCAGGTGCCCCCAGGATGATGTGCGAGGTGCTGCCCACCATCAGTGAGGACCCCCAGAGTGGGTCAGGCTTTGATCAGTCGCTCATGTCCCTCTCACACTGTGTCCCCCCAGGTGTGCCCAGATTTGTCCCCAGGTGCCCCCAGTTGCCCCAGGTGTGCCCAGGTGTCCCCAGGTGCCCCCAGGTGTGCCCAGGTGCCCCCAGGATGATGTGTGAGGTGCTGCCCACCATCAGCGAGGACCCCCAGAGTGGGTCAGGACCCCCAGAGTGGTTCAGTCTCAGATCCAGCTCTGACATTGCCCTCACTGTGTCTCCCCCCAGGTGCCCCCAGGTGTGCCCAGGTGTGCCCAGGTGTGCCAGGATGATGTGGGAGGTGCTGCCCACCATCAGTCAGGACCCCCAGAGAGGTTCAGGACCCCCAGAGTGGGTCAGGCTTTGATCAGTCACTCATGTCCCTCTCACACTGTGTCCCCAGGTGCCCCCAGGTGCCCCCAGGTGTGCCAGGATGATGTGGGAGGTGCTGCCCACCATCAGTCAGGACCCCCAGAGTGGGTCAGGACCCCCAAAAGGCCCAGTCTGAGATCAACCACTGATGTCCCTCTCACTCCCTGTGCCCCCAGGTGCCCCCAGGTGTGCCCAGGTGTGCCCAGGTGCCCCCAGGATGATGTGCAAGGTGCTGCCCACCATCACTCAGGACCCCCAGAGTGGTTCAGTCTCAGATCCAGCTCTGACATCTCCCACACTGTGTTCCCCCAGGTGTGCCCAGGTGCGCCCAGGTGTGCCAGGATGATGTGTGAGGTGCTGCCCACCATCAGCCAGGACCCCCAGAGTGGGTCAGGCTTTGATCAGTCACTCACGTCTCTCACACTGTCTCCCCCCAGGTGCCCCCAGGTGTGCCCAGGTGTGCCAGGATGATGTGGGAGGTGCTGCCCACCATCAGTCAGGACCCCCAGAGTGGTTCAGGACCCCCAGAGTGGGTCAGTCTCAGATCCAGCTCTGACATTGCCCTCACTGTGTCTGCCCCAGGTGCCCCCAGGTGCCCGCAGGTGTGCCCAGGTGCCCCCAGGTGTGCCCAGGTGCCCCCAGGTGTGCCCAGGTGTGCCCAGGTGTGCCAGGATGATGTGGGAGGTGCTGCCCACCATCAGCGAGGACCCCCAGAGTGGGTCAGGACCCCCAAAGGACCCAGTATCAGCTCAGTCACTGACATCTCCCTCCCTGTGTCTCCCCCCAGGTGCCCGCAGGTGTGCCCAAGTGCCCGCAGGTGCCCCCAGGATGATGTGGGAGGTGCTGCCCACCATCAGTCAGGACCCCCAGAGTGGGTCAGGACCCCCAGAGTGGTTCAGGCTTTGATCAGTCACTCACGTCTCTCTAACTCCCTGTGCCCCCAGGTGCCCCCAGGTGCCCCCAGGTGCGCCCAGGTGTGCCCAGGTGTGCCCAGGTGCGCCCAGGTGTGCCCAGGTGTGCCCAGGTGCCCCCAGGTGTGCCAGGATGATGTGGGAGGTGCTGCCCACCACCAGTCAGGACCCCCAGAGTGGTTCAGGACCCCCAGAGTGGTTCAGGACCCCCAGAGTGGTTCAGGCTTTGATCAGTCGCTCATGTCCCTCTCACACTGTGTCCCCCCAGGTGTGCCCAGGTCCCCCCAGGTGTGCCCAGGTGTGCCAAGGCGCCCCCAGGATGATGTGGGAGGTGCTGCCCACCATCAGTCAGGACCCCCAGAGTGGGTCAGTCTCAGATCCAGCTCTGACATTGCCCTCCCTGTGTCTGTCCCCAGGTGTGCCCAGGTGCCCGCAGGTGCCCCCAGGTGTGCCAGGATGATGTGCGAGGTGCTGCCCACCATCAGCGAGGACCCCCGGCGGGGCTCGGGCTCAGCAGAGGACCCGGGCCTGGAGCAGCTGATGGTGCAGATGCTGCGGGAGCGCGAGCGGCTGCTGGAGACGCTGCGGGACACGCAGGAGGGGCTGAGCACGGCGCAGCTGCGCCTGCGCGACCTGGCCCACGAGCGGGACCTGCTGCAGCGCCAGCTCAACTGCGCCCTGCCCCAGGTGAGGGCGGGGGCGGGGCTAAATGGGGTGTGGTGCAGGTGGGGGAGGGGCTAGATGGGGTGTGGTGGGGTGTGGCAGGGGTTAAATGGGATGTGGCAGGGGTTAAATGTGGCATGGTAAGGGTTAAATGGGGTGTGGTACAGGTGGGGGCGGGGCTAAAGGGGACGGGGAAGGGCTAAATGGGGTGTGGCAAGGGTTAAATATGGCATGGTAGGGGTTAAATTAGTGTGGCAAGGGTTAAATGCGGCATGGTAGGGGTTAAATGTGGTGTGGTACAGGTGGGGGCGGGGCTAAAGTGGGAGGGGATAAATGGGGTGTGGCACAGGTGGGGGCGGGGCTAGATGGGGTGTGGCAGGGGTTAAATGGGGTGTGGCAGGGGTTAAATGTGGCCTGGTAGGGGTTAAATGTGGCATGGAAGGGTTAAATGGGGCATGGTAGGGGTTAAATTGGGTGTGGTACAGGTGGGGGAGGGGCTAAATGGGGTGTGGCAGGGTGGGGGAGGGGCTAGATGGGGTGTGGCAGGGGTTAAATGGGGTGTGGCAGGGGTTAAATGCGGCATGGTAGGGGTTAAATGGAGCATTGGGCAGGTGGGGGCGGGGCTAAACGGGGTGTGGTGGGTGGGGGTGTGGTTAAATGGGGTGTGGTGCAGGTGGGGGCGGGGCTAGATGGGGTGTGGTGGGTGGGGGAGGGGCTAAATGGGGTGTGGCAGGGGTTAAATGCGGCATGGTAGGGGTTAAACGTGGCATTGTAAGGGTTAAATGGGGCATTGTAGGGGTTAAATGCGGCATGGTAGGGGTTAAATTGGGTGTGGTACAGGTGGGGCGGGCTCAAATGGGGCGTGGTGGGTGGGGGAGGGGTTAAATGTGGCATGGAAGGAGTTAAATGGGGCATGGTAGGGGTTAAATGCGGCATGGTAAGGGTTAAATGGGGCGTGGTGGGTGGGGGCGGGGTTAAATGGGGTGTGGCGCAGGTGGGGGCAGAGCTAAAGGGGTGTGGCAGGGGTTAAATGTGGCATGGTAGGGGTTAAATGGGGCGTGGTACAGGTGGGGGAGGGGCTAAAGGGGGCGGGGTTAAAGGGGGAGGGGCTAAATGTCCCCAACATCCCCAATGTCCCCAATGTCCCCACATGTCCCAAATGACCCCAATGTCCCCAATCCCCCCGATGTCCCCGATGTCCCCAATCCCGATGTCCCCAATGTCCCCAACAGCTCCAATGTCCCCAAATCCCCCCAATGTCCCAAATGTCCCCAATCCTCCCAATGTCCCAAATGTCCTCAATGTCTTCAATGTCCCCAGTGTCCCCAAGTGTCCCCATGACCCCAATGTCCCTGATGTCCCAAATGTCCCCAACGTCCCCAATGTCCCCAATGTCCCCATTGTCCCCATTCCTCACATCCCCCAATGTCCCAAATCCCTCTAAGGTCCCCAATGTCCTCATTGCCTCCAATGTCCTCAAATGTCCCCAACCCCCAAATGGTCCCAATACCCCCGATGTCCCCAACGTCCCCAACGTCCCTGCTGTCCCCACTGTCCCCGAGGATGTCCCCGAGGATGTCCCCACTGTCCCCATGTCCCCAAATGTCCCCGCTGTCCCTCAGGAGCTGGCGGCGCTGACCAAGGAGCTGAACGTGTGTCGGGAGCAGCTCCTGGAGCGCGAGGAGGAGATCGCCGAGCTGAGAGCCGAGAGGAACAACACCCGGGTGAGTGGTGGGGTGGGCACCTGGGGACACCTGGGGCACCTGGGGACACCTGGGCACACGTGTGCACACCTGGGGACACCTGGGGCACCTGGGAACACACCTGGGGGCACCTGGGCACACCTGAGGAGCACCTGGGGGCACCTGGGGACACACCTGGGGGCACCTGGGGCACCTGGGGACACACCTGGGGGCACCTGGGGACACACCTGGGGGCAGCTGGGGGACACACCTGGGGGCACCTGGGGACACCTGGGGGCATCTGGGGGACACACCTGGGGCACCTGGGGGTATCTGGGGCACACCTGGGGACACCTGGGGACACACCTGGGCACACCTGGGGGCACCTGGGGGCACATGGGGGGCAGCTGGGATACCTGGGGACACACCTGGGGGCACCTGGGGACACCTGGGGGACACACCTGGGGCACCTGGGCACACCTGGGCACACCTGGGGACACCTGGGGACAGCTGGGGGCACCTGGGGGGCAGCTGGGGACACACCTGGGGGTACCTGGGGGATAGCTGGGGGCACCTGGGGACACACCTGGGGACACCTGGGGGCAGCTGGGGGACACCTGGTGCACCTGGTCCCCAACGTCCCCCAACGTCCCCAATGTCCCCAATGTCCCCGTTAATGTCCCCAATGTCCCCAATCCCCCCAATCCCCCAATCCCCCCAGTGTCCCCAATGTCCCCAATGTCCCCGTTAATGTCCCCGTGTCCCCAATGTCCCCAGCTGCTGCTGGAGCACCTGGAGCACCTGGTGTCCCCAATGTCCCCAACATCCCCAATGTCCCCGTGTCCCCAATGTCCCCAATGTCCCCGATGTCCCCAATCCCCCCAAATGTCCCCATGTCCCCAATGTCCCCAATCCCCCCAGTGTCCCCAATGTCCCCAATGTCCCCAATGTCCCAATGTCCCAATGTCCCCAATGTCCCCATGTCCCCAATGTCCCCAGCTGCTGCTGGAGCACCTGGAGCACCTGGTGTCCCCAACACCCCCAATGTCCCCAATGTCCCCAACGTCCCCAATGTCCCCAATGTCCCCAATCCCCCCAACGTCCCCAATGTCCCCAATGTCCCCGATGTCCCCGTTAATGTCCCCGTTAATGTCCCCAGCTGCTGCTGGAGCACCTGGAGCACCTGGTGTCGCGCCACGAGCGCTCTCTGCGCATGACCGTGGTCAAGCGCCAGGCCCAGTCCCCGGCCGGGGTCTCCTCCGAGGTCGAGGTGCTCAAAGCCCTCAAGTCGCTCTTCGAGCACCACAAGGCCCTGGACGAGAAGGTCTGGGGGGTCCTGGGGGGTTTTGGGGGGTCTTGGGGGGTCTTGGGGGGTCCTGGGAGGTCCTTGGGGGGTCCTTGAGGGGATTTTGGGGTGTCCTTGGTGGGTTTTGGGAGGTTCTTGGGTGGTGCTTGGTGGGTTTTGGGTGGTTCTGGGAGGGTTTCAAGGTGACTTGGTGGGACCTGGTGGGACCTGATGGGATCTCAAGAGAGTTTTGGGGTGACTTGGGTGGTTTTGGGGGTCTCTGAGGGGTTTTGGGGGGTCCTTGGTGGGTTTTGGGGGGTCCTTGGTGGGTTTTGGGTGGTTCTGGGAGGGTTTCAAGGTGACCTGGTGGGACCTGTTGGGACCTGATGGGATCTCAAGAGGGTTTTGGGGTGACTTGAGGGGTTTTGGTGAGTCTTGGGGGTCCTTCGGGGGTCCCTGAGGGGTTTTGGGGGGTCCTTGGTGGGTTTTGGGAGGTTCTGGGAGGGTTTCAAGGTGACCTGGTGGCACTTAGAGGTCCCAGGTGGGACCCAAAGGGATCTCAAGGGGGTTTTGGGGGGTCCCTGGGGGGTTTTGGGGTGACCTGGTGGGTTTTGGGTGGTTCTGGGAGGGTTTCAAGGTGACCTGGTGGGACCTGGTGGGACCTGATGGGATCTCAAGGGGGGTTTGGGGTGACTTGAGGGGTTTTGGGGAGTCTTGGGGGTCCTTCGGGGGTCCCTGAGGGGTTTTGGGGGGTCCTTGGTGGGTTTTGGGGGGTCCTTTGTGGGTTTTGGGTGGTTCTGGGGGGGTTTCAAGGTGACCTGGTGGCACCTGGAGGTGCCAGGTGGGACCCAAAGGGATCTCAGGGGGGTTTTGGGGGTCCCTGAGGGGTTTTGGGGGGTCCCTGGGGGACTTTTGGGGTGACCTGGTGGGTTCTGGTGGCCTTTGGGACATCCTTGGTGGCGTTTTGGTGGCCTTGGGGACATCTCAGGGGGGTTCTGGTGGCCCTGGGTACATCCTTGGGGGAGTTCTGGTGACCTTGGGGACATCTCAGGGGGGTTCTGGTGGCCTTGGGGACATCCTTGGTGGGGTTTTGGTGGCCTTGGGGACATCTCAGGGGGGTTTTGGTGGCCTTGGGGACATCTCAGGGGGGTTCTGGTGACCTTGGGGACATCTCACGGGGGTTTTGGTGGCTCTGGGGACATCTCAGGGGGGGTTTGGTGGCCTTGGGGACATCTCAGGGGGGTTTTGGTGGCCTTTGGGACATCTCAGGGGGGTTCTGGTGGCCCTGGGGATGTCCTGATGTCACCCCGATGTCACCCCGATGCCACCCCGATGCCACCTCGGTGTCCCCGCGGTGTCCCCGCGTGTCCCCAGGTGCGGGAGCGGCTGCGGGTGGCCCTGGAGCGCGTGGCCGTCCTCGAGGAGGAGCTGGAGGTGTCCAACCAGGAGGTGGGACAGAGGGGACAGAGGGGACAGAGGGGACACCGGGGTGGTGGCACCGGGCTGGTGGCACCAGGGTGGTGGCACCGGGGTGTCCCCGTGGGTGGCCCCAGGGGTGATGCCCATCGAGGTACTTTGGTGGGTGGCATTTGTGACATGTCCCCGTGTCCCTGTGTCCCTGCGGGTGGCATTGTCCCTGTCCCTGTCCCAGGGGTGGCACTGTCCCGATGTCCCCATGTCCCTCTCCCTGGGGGTGGCACTGTCCCCGTGTCCCCATGTCCCCGTGTCCCTGGGGGTGGCACTGTCACTGTCCCCGTGTCCCTGTCCCTGTCCCTGGGGGTGGCACTGTCCCTGTCCCTCTGTCCCCGTGTCCCCATGTCCCTGTCCTTGGGGGTGGCATTGTCCCTGTGTCCCCGTGTCCCTGTCCCTGGGGGTGGCACTGTCCCTGTCCCTGTCCCTGTCCCTGTCCCTGTCCCTGTCCCTGTCCCTGTCCCTGTCCCTGTCCCGGGGGTGGCACTGTCCCCATGTCCCCATGTCCCCATGTCCCTGTCCTTGGGGGTGGCACTGTCCCCGTGTCTCTATCTCCCTGTCCCTGGGGGTGGCACTGTCCCCGTGTCCTTGTCCCCGTGTCCCTGTCCCTGTCCCTGTCCCGGGGGTGTCACTGTCCCTGTCACTGTCACTGTCCCTGTCCCTGTCCCCACAGTCCGTGTCCCTGCGGGAGCAGCTCTCTCTGTCACTGTCCCTGTCCCGGGGGTGGCACTGTCACTGTCACTGTCCCCACAGTCGCTGTCACTCCGGGAGCAGCTCTCTCTGTCACTGTCACTGTCCCTGTCCCTGTCCCTGTCCCGGGGGTGGCACTGTCCCTGTCCCCATGTCCCCATGTCCCCATGTCCCCACAGTCGGTGTCCCTGCGGGAGCAGCTCTCTCTGTCCCTGTCCCGGGGGTGGCACTGTCACTGTCACTGTCACTGTCCCGGGGGTGTCACTGTCCCTGTCACTGTCACTGTCACTGTCACTGTCACTGTCCCTGTCCCTGTCCCCACAGTCCGTGTCCCTGCGGGAGCAGCTCTCTCTGTCACTGTCCCTGTCCCGGGGGTGGCACTGTCACTGTCACTGTCCCCACAGTTGCTGTCACTCCGGGAGCAGCTCTCTCTGTCACTGTCACTGTCCCTGTCCCTGTCCCTGTCCCGGGGGTGGCACTGTCCCTGTCCCCATGTCCCCATGTCCCCATGTCCCCACAGTCGGTGTCCCTGCGGGAGCAGCTCTCTCTGTCCCTGTCCCGGGGGTGGCACTGTCACTGTCACTGTCACTGTCCCGGGGGTGGCACTGTCACTGTCACTGTCACTGTCACTGTCACTGTCCCTGTCACTGTCCCCATGTCCCCACAGTCGGTGTCCCTGCGGGAGCAGCTCTCTCTGTCACTGTCACTGTCACTGTCACTGTCACTGTCACTGTCACTGTCACTGTCCCTGTCCCCACAGTCGGTGTCCCTGCGGGAACAACTCTCTCTGTCACTGTCACTGTCACTGTCACTGTCCCTGTCCCCACAGTCGGTGTCCCTGCGGGAGCAGCTCTCTCTGTCCCTGTCCCGGGGGTGGCACTGTCCCTGTCACTGTCCCTGTCACTGTCCCGGGGGTGGCACTGTCACTGTCCCCATGTCCCCATGTCCCCACAGTCGGTGTCCCTGCGGGAGCAGCTCTCTCTGTCCCTGTCCCTGTCACTGTCACTGTCCCTGTCCCTGTCACTGTCACTGTCCCTGTCACTGTCACTGTCCCCACAGTCAGTGTCACTCCGGGAGCAGCTCTCTCTGTCCCTGTCCCTGTCACTGTCACTGTCCCCACAGTCGGTGTCCCTGCGGGAGCAGCTCTCTCTGTCACTGTCCCGGGGGTGGCACTGTCACTGTCCCTGTCCCCACAGTCGGTGTCCCTGCGGGAACAGCTCTCTCTGTCCCTGTCCCGGGGGTGGCACTGTCACTGTCACTGTCCCCATGTCCCCACAGTCCGTGTCCCTGCGGGAGCAGCTCTCTCTGTCCCTGTCCCTGTCCCGGGGGTGGCACTGTCACTGTCCCCATGTCCCCACAGTCGGTGTCCCTGCGGGAGCAGCTCTCTCTGTCACTGTCCCTGTCCCGGGGGTGGCACTGTCCCCATGTCCCCATGTCCCCACAGTCCGTGTCCCTGCGGGAGCAGCTCTCTCTGTCACTGTCACTGTCACTGTCACTGTCACTGTCACTGTCCCCATGTCCCCACAGTCCGTGTCCCTGCGGGAGCAGCTCTCTCTGTCACTGTCCCGGGGGTGGCACTGTCCCCATGTCCCTGTCACTGTCCCTGTCCCGGGGGTGGCACTGTCACTGTCCCTGTCCCCGCAGTCCGTGTCCCTGAGGGAGCAGCTCTCTCTGTCACTGTCACTGTCCCCATGTCCCTGTCACTGTCCCTGTCCCGGGGGTGGCACTGTCACTGTCCCTGTCCCCGCAGTCCGTGTCCCTGAGGGAGCAGCTCTCTCTGTCACTGTCCCGGCGCCGTTCGGGCCTGGAGGACGCGGCCACCGACGGGGACAGCGCGGTGAGGGACAGCGGGGTCAGGGGTCACGGGGGGGACAGTGGGGGGTCAGGGGTCACGGGGGGGACAGTGGGGGGTCAGGGGTCACTGAGGGGACAATGGGGGGTCAGGGGTCACAACAGGGACAGGAGGGGGTCAGGGGTCACAGAGGGGACAGTGGGGGGACAATGGGGGGTTCAGGGGTCACTGGTCAGTGATCAGAGGTCAGTGGTCCTGTTGGGGTCAAGGGTCAGTGGTCAGTGGTCAGAGGTCAGTGGTCCTGGTTTGGTCAGAGGTCAGTGGTCAGTGGTCAGTGGTCCTGGAGGGGTCAGTGGTCAGTTGTTGGTGGTCAGTGGTCAGGGGTCAGGGGTCAGGGGTCAGGGGTCACTGTTCAGTGATCAGAGGTCAGAGGTCAGTGGTCATCACTCCCTGGCTATGGGATGGTCAGAGGTGACCACGGCCACTCTGAGTGACCACTGTGGCACCAAGTGACCATGGCCATGCCAAGTGACCATGGTCACACCGAGTGACCACTGTCTGTGCTGAGTGACCGTGGCCACTCTGAGTGACCACTGTGGCACTGAGTGACCATGGTGGCACCAAGTGACCATGGCCATGCCAAGTGACCACTGTGGCACTGAGTGACCGTGGCCACTCTGAGTGACCACGGCCACTCTGAGTGACCACTGTGGCACCAAGTGACCACTGTGGCACCAAGTGA